>NW_026575146.1:64853537-66053537 GCF_905146905.1 Nyctereutes procyonoides | reverse complement strand
CCTCCACTCACCCGCGCCGGGTCCACCAGCGCCATCGCCGCCGCCACCGGACCCGGGCAGGCCCTGAATGCTCAGCCGATCCCCACACCTCCACTCGGCCAGGTGCCCGCCCGCCACCCGTCGCAATCGGGGCCTCAGTCACAGGGGACGGAGGGCGAGTGCGGAAGAAAAGGATAGCCCTGTTACAGGAGATCACGACTGGTACGAAGCGCAGCAGTTGAACCCATCCTCTTCACTGTCCTCTCTGTCTGGGTCCCAAGGAGGGGCCTGGAGAGCAGCTCCGACCGAGAGCTCATATCCCCGAGAGCGCTGTGCAACTACCAGCCAAAAGCAAACGAACTTCCACGACGGAGACGCCGGAAGTCCCATGAGCCTCAGGAAATAGCTCTTCTTCTGTGCTGTGATTGGCTTATAGTTCACTGCCATCTCCCGTGGCCTTCTGGTCAATGTAGTTCTTGCCGAGGTCCGGCGCGAGGCGCCGGCGACTTCTCCTAGGCAACGCCCAAGTGGCAACGCAAGGAGCCCTCGGAAATGGAATAGTGCTTAAGTATGCCAACTGTATGTTTATGTTTCAGCTTCCTCTTAAAGGGGCCACTCCATATTTCTTCCTCCAGAGATGCAGGGAACCGCATTCTGGAGTGGAAGGACCAGCCCTGAAGGGACCCCTGGGGGAACAGGTTCATTTTTGCATTTTCCTAGGATGTAAAATGAAGATAATACCTCCTTCATGGGGAGTTTTAATAACAATAAATGTTTCTTTAATTCAGTGGTCCCTAAACTGTGGTTCGTGAATCAGCAGCAGCAGCATCAGCATCACTGAGGAACTTGCTAGAAATGCAAGTTCTTGGGATGAGCCTAAACATTCTCTGACTTGATAATCCCTCTTGGGGATTCTTTTTTTTTTTTTTTAAGATTTTGTTTATTTGAGAGGGGGAGAGAGTGTGTGCAGGAGCAGGGAGGAGGGGCAGGAGAAGAGGGAGAAGCAGGCTCCCAGCTGAGCAGGGAGCCCCACATGGGTCTCATTCCCAGGACCCCAGGATCATGACCTGAGCTAAATGCAGACACTTAACCCACTGAGCCACCCAGGTACCCCCCTCTTGGGGATTCTGATGCTTACCCAGAAGCATCTGTAACTCAAAATCCAGTGATGTAATTTTATAAACACTACAACTTTCCTCATAAGAAGTGACATGAAAAGTGTTTAGCACAGGGCCAGATATACAGTGCTGTGAAACTTAGTAAAGGGGAACCTCAGTAAAATGGAGTGGAAGCAGGAGCTCTCACTTGGTACCACTGGAAGTCAAGAATTACCAACAGAAAGCAACCTTCTTGGGGCTCCTTCCCTCTTGGGGCACTTTGTACTATTGCCCAATACTTTGCTTTGCTACCTACAAAAAAAAAATTATGAACAGAAGAATCTTCAACAGGAAAGAATCCTCAATTACAGGCCTCCAACAGGAAAAATGTACATTGCATCTCCTACAAGAAATGAATGGATCCTGCAACTCAGCCAATGAGAAATCGTCATCACCCTGAACTCTTCTCCAATAGACTTTTTTCAAAACAGCCCCTCTAACTTCCTCCTTTTCTTCATTAATGAATGAAGAAAATCTTTTTTGTTTTTTAATATTTTCTAAAAATCTTTATTGGCAGCTCGGGTGGCTCAGCGGTTTAGCGCTGCCTTCGGCCCAGGTCGTGATCCTGGAGACACGGAATCGAATCCCGCATGGGCTCCCGGCATGGAGCCTGCTTCTCCCTCTGCCTGTGTCTCTGCCTCTCTCAAGAGAGAGACACAGAGAGAGAGAGAGAGGCAGAGACACAGGCAGAGGAAGAAGGAGGCTCCTCACAGGGAGCCCAATGCAGGAATCCATCCTAGATCCCAGGATCACACCTGAGCTGAAGGCAGATGCTCAACTGCTAAGCCACCAAAGCGTCCCTGAATAAAGAAAATCTTAAAAAAAAGAATTGCAATTCTCTGCTATGCCCAAGTAAATCCATTTTTGCTGGTAAGGTAACCGTTTCATTTTTAAGGTTAACACTACTAAATAATAATAATAATAAACACTACTAAATAAATGAGAGTAATTGTTATTGTTCTTATCATTATCATTATCATCATCGTCCCAAGGCTCTCACAGCACTGCCAGGGGAGGAGAAATTGGAAACACCTCCCTAGAAAATTATCATTGACATCTATTAAAAATATAAAATGCACTCATCTTTGATTTAGCAAGTAGCCATATAGGCAATGTTCAATTTTTTTTTATTTTTTTTATTTTTATTTTTTTTCTTTTTCTTTTTTTTTTTTCAATTTTTTTTAAAGTATATTCTTGTACTGTGGTAGGCAGAATATAATGACCCCAAAGATGTCTGGAAAGATATCCAGGTCTTAATCTCCAAAACATGTAAATATGTTATATTACATGGCAAGGCGGAACCATTTAAGGTAGATGGAATTAAGTTGAAAATCACCTGACTTTAAGATGTGGAGATTATTCTAGATTATCTGAGGTGGTGGGTGGGCAGACAATGTAATAGCAAAGGTCCTTAAAAGTGGAACAGGGATGAGACCACCTGGGTTACTAAGCTGATTGAGCATCCAACTCTTGGTTTCAGCTCAGGTCATGATCCTGTGGTCATGCAATCAAGCTCCATGCTCAGCATGGAGTCTGCTGGAGATTCTCTCTCCCTCTCCCTCCCTCTCTGCTCTTCCACCCCTCTCCCCACTTGCACTCATACACTCTGTCACTTTCTCTAGAATAAATAAATAAAATCTTTTTGAAAAGTGGAACAGGAAGGCAGTACTGATTGAGAGTCAACAGTGCTGCAATATGAGAAAGACTCAAGTTGCCATTGCTGCTTTTGAAGATGGAAAGCCATGAACTAAAGCATATTGAAGCCTCTAGAGCCTGAAATAGGCCAGGGAACATATTCTACCCCAGAACCTCCAAAAGGAATGTAGCAGTGACTACACCTTGATTTTATAGCAGTTGACACAAATGTCAGACTTCTGACATGCAGAACTATGAATTTTAAAAATAATTTATATTGTGTTTCTTTCTTTTAGGTACTTATGTGATTATACTGGACTCATCTAGATAATCCTAGATAACCTTCCCATTTCATGATCCTTAACTTAGTCACATCTGTAAAGTCACCATAGGAAGTAACATATTAACTGGTTCTAGAGATTAGGATGTGGACATCTTCAGGGGACCATGATTCTGCCTACCACCCAAAACTCACACAGCTATTAAATAGATGCCAAAATTATGAAAGCCACAAAGATATCTGACACTCCAGGTTCTCTAGAAAACACACACACACACACACACACACACACACACACACACACACGCCAGATTTGGCAACCATGTTAAAATTTCCTGCTTCTCTTCTCCACTTCTGGGTTGGGGCAACCATGCTTCTTTGGCCTAAGACTGATCAGCCATGAAGGCCACATCTGCTAAGGTCACCAGGAACCCAGCCTCCCCAATAGAAAACTCCCTGGTTTCTGTTGGAGAGATGATTACTATCAGGAAAATAACGGAGAAGAGCACATGATGCAGGACAACTTTATTTGCTCAGTGACCTTGGCCATTGTAGACATGAGCTGAGCCTCTATAGGTATTGCAAGCAGTGGCCTTGCCTTCTAGGCTCTGGTCTCTCCATTCTCTATGTGGTACAGTTACACTCTGCTCAGATGGCACTCCCTCCTCCATTCTGTGCCTTACAATGATCTTGGTGTGGGTTGGGTACTTCTTCACATCTGTGTGTCGGGCACACCCAGAAATGATTCTAGGGCTCCAGAGAAGAGCAAAGAGACTGATATTTGGGTGAGAAGGGAACCCAGCCAGGCCACAGCACAGGGGTGTCTGCCCAGAGATTAATCCACAAGATAGGTGCATGCAAAGAAGAGGCAGCTTCTCCCACTAGCCTATCTGCAAATGGGATTCTCTCAGGCCTCAGTCTAGTGATAGGCTTGCCAAAGTGGATGGAAAGCTGATAACACCAAGGCTCCAAATCCCCAGAGGAAACAAGTGCCCATCCACTTCTAAAATCCTGCATTTCAGGATCTGTGAGCTACACAGGGAATGTACTAGTTTCCTATTGCTGTTGTAACAAATTACCATAAACCAAGTGGTTTAAAACCACACAACTTTACTCTTCCAATTCTAAAGGCTAGAAGTGTGAAATTAACCTAGCTGGGCTAAAACCAAAGTGTTACACAGCTGGTTTCTTCTGAGGCTTTAGGAGAGAATCTGTTCATTACCTTTTCCAGCTTGTTGAGGAAGCATGCATTCCTTGGCTCTTCCTTCCTCATATCACTTCAACCTCTTACTTCTGCACTGCATCTACTTCCTCTTTTGACTTTCTTTTTCCACAAAAATGTATTTTTTCACTGACATTTAATTTTCAGATAGCAGAGGAACCTAAAACAGTTTTATGGGGGGGGGATTAATTTCAGATTATAATTACGACTTTTTGTTAAGTTCTTTATGGGGCAGCCTTGGTGGCACAGCGGTTTAGCGCCGCCTGCAGCCCAGGGCGTGATCCTGGAGGCCGGATGGAGTCCCACGTCGGGCTCCCTGTGTGGAGCCCGCTTCTCCCTCTGCCTGTCTCTCAGCCAGATCCAGAAGGGCCTTGGTCCCAATGGACTCAACAGGGACCCACTGGAGTGAAACACATTTACCAACAAGACCATGGTCAGCAAGCAAAGCCTGATGCCCACCTCAAGTCCAAAAACACCCCCACAGGGAACCCAAGAATGTCCTTAGAATCACATTATGGAACAGGCCCCTCTGGCCTCTCAAGGGCCCCTATTCTTCCTGAGAAAAGCCACAGCAATGTTATCAAAGGTCACCAAACCCTGCAATAACAAGCAGGTGGGCAGTTGACTATGGTACAAGTTCTGGGTGTGTGATCCAGACCTCTAGTTCCCATCTTTTTTTTTTTTTTTTAAGATTTTATTTATTTACTCATGAGGGACACACAGAGAGAGAGAGAGGTAGAGACACAGGCAGAGGGAGAAGCAGGCTCCACCCAGGAAGCCTGGAGTGGGACTCAATCCTGGGTCTCCAGGATCAGGCCCTGGGCTGAAGGTGGCACTAAACCGCTGAGCCACCGGGCTGCCCTAGTTCCCATCTTAACAGCCACCTCCCTGATACTACCCCCAGCACCTCTCCCCAGTACACTCAAGGAGTTCCCCCAGGATTCCTCATCTGAGACACTGACTCCATGCTGGGCCCCCTATGCTGGCCCTGATAGGTTTTGGACAGTCTTTTTTGTCACATCCTGGGGCCCTGTCACATCTATTCCAATGTTCTTTCCTCAAGCTTCCTAGAGATCCCTCAGCACATAGCAGCCAGAGGGACTGTGGGCAAATGGCAATTGGTATCTACAAATCTTTGTGAAACCAAGCCTCCCTGAAACTGCATCTGTGATCATCACCCTTAATCTCCATCCTGGGCCTAACTTCATCTAGCTCTCCGGTCTCAACCTCAGAGTCCCCTCTCTTCCTCCAGTGGTTATCTGTAACCGAGGCCCTTAAATCCTACCTCCTAAATCTGGTACCCAGGCCTTACCGTGGTACAAGCCCCTACCTAGCCCATTACTCCTTAGACACTTCCAGCCAGACCTTTCTTAAGAACACCAGACCTGTGAGTCTTGCTTACATCACCTTTCCACTCAATTGTCTTCAGGCAACTCAGACACAACCCCAACTCCTGCTTTTCCTCTAGGACCTGTTTCTCTTTCCCCTTTCCCATTTCTGTGGAAGGCAGTCCATTCTTTCAACTACTCAGGGTACAAAACCTGGAGTCCTTCTGGATCTCTCATCTATTTCTCACCTTTCTTTGATCCATCAGCAAATCCAGCTGGTCTGCCTGCAGGAGAGATCCAGAACCTGATTACTTCTCCCACATCTTTTGCCACATCAGCAAAAGTCCAGGCTGCCACCATCTCCATGTTTGCAGTTGTTTCCTTCCTTTGTCCCCACCTACTTCCACCTTCATCTGCCCCCCCCATCACATCTCCACATGGAAACTAAAAGTATATTGCTCAAATTAGATCATGTCCCTCCTCTATTCACAGATCTCAGCTCACACGGTCCTCAGGTTAAAGGCCTAGCGTGAAACCGTGTCCCCTGGAGCTTTCTGGTCCCACCAGAAGTAAAGGATTTCAAGTTTCCCCAATGCCCTCATCTCTGGATGGCCTCCAAACCTTTGCACATTCAGGTCCCTCTGCCTGGAACAACTTCCATGCTTCATTCCAAGGCTACTAAAAATGGGGTGCACACTCCCCACTCTCCCAATCTGGAGAGAAAAAGATGACCCCAAGTCGGACGCCCTCAGTTTCGCTTTAGGACACTGGGGCTTGGAATCCCGTCAGGCGGAAGCTTGGGAGACCTCCCTTACCCATGCTATGCCAAGTCCACCAGTGCTGCCTCAGACAGGGACCTGGCGCAACGGACCCAGTCCGACCTACGTGCCAGGTCCTTTCTGACAACGCTGCTGACGAGCCTCAGACATGCCTTGGTTCAACCTACCCGCCAGGCCTCCAATTCCCGACATCCCTCGTCGTGCCTCTAGGTCTTTTTCCTGATGACACGGAACCGCTGGACCCTAAGAAGTAGGATTTACAGTGGGAACTACACTACCCAGAAGATGCTGCGCTGTGCGGGGCATATCGATTCGTACCACGCCGGGCCAGGGCTGAACTTCCGGCGTTGCCCTGAGGTTTTCCTTTGACTGGCTGTGCTCCTATTCAAAGGCCCGGATCCTTCGGCTGGGGACGTGTTTTGGAAACTATAGGGGGTCAGCATCCAGGGCTTGAGGTGCTCGAAGTGTAGAAGATGAGGAGATCTCCTTTTTGCGCCCTTTGCGCCTGCGAGCTATGGTCCCCACCTCCTCCAGCCTCGGTTTTCTCGGAAATGGAACCGACGCCCAGGAGGATGTCCGCCGGGACCTCCGCAAGAGCCCGTCCAACCCCGCGACCTTCCTAGAAAAAGCGCCTTGGGCCTCACCTACTGAGTGGGAGACGGAGCCTCGGAGGGGCTGGCTCCCCGCAGTCCAGACTCCACCAGCGGTGGTGGAACTGAGGGCGGAAGTCTTTTTCCAGCGGTCCATTCCCAACGGGTGCCCTCGCCGCGTCTCTCTTCTCGGTCCCCGGGTTACCATGGGAACAGTAGCGCTGTCGGAAGTCTTTGGCAAGTGAAGGGTCCTGTTTACAGAAGCCGGGCAGTACCCCTAACCTCAAGGTTCTGCAGCGCCGACGTTGGTGGATGAGTGTGCCGTGGGATTCCTGCCGTTTCCATTTTCTTGTCTGAGATGATAGGAGTCACTCTCGTTTTTGTGCTTTTGTGTCCCAGTTTACTGGTCATTATGCTGCCATAAAAGTGAGGGGCTTGAAAGGGTTTTTCAGTCGGGCTCCCTCCACGGAGACTGCTTCTCCCTCTATCTGTCTCTGCCTCTCTCTATCTTTGTCTCATGAATAAATTTAAAGAAAAAAATTTTAAGGGTTTTTCATGGTTAGAGACAGAGACATGCAGAGACTTGGTGAGCTTAAGCCAGGAGCCATCAGGGAACCTCAAATACCACATCTGGTGAGGAAAGAGAGCTTGATAGGAGAATTCTGGCTGCAGTATAGGCTTTCTTTAGATGGTTTCTTTGGCTGTTGTGTGAACATAGGGGCAAGAGCAAAAGCACGGCGGCCTGAGAGGAGCTTCAGCAATAGTGCAGGCATGTAATGATGCCCTAGACCAGAGGTGTAGCCCTGGGTCAGACTTAGGAGGTGGTGGTCCTGAGGAGGAAAAAAATGTGAGAGGATGTGACAGGGAAGGGTCCAGAGAGGTTCTGCACACTGCTGAGGCTCCACAGTGGGACTGCAAGCCTTATAGGCATGCTGTTATAGAATGGTGATTCAATCTACTGTCACAAACTGATGATTCTGTCATGAACAGTGGGGACAAAGGCTTTGTGTTGAGGTTCTAGGGAAAGTTTGAGCCTGGGGCTATTGTCATAGGTCACACTGTGTGGAATGTCCAGGGAACCACCAGGAAGTAGAGCATACACATTTTGTATCCATGGGGTTGGCTCCATAATCCATGGTCTCTCTGTGCCATGGATTCTGCTTTCTTTCTCCATCAGATACTTCCTTAAAACTGCCACTGCCAGTCTCTGAGAGTCCTGTTGTCATTGCTTGCAAGGGATAGATTGAAGGGCCAGGGGAAGCCCCTGGCTATTCCTGAAAAACCCCTCTCAAAGTTTCATTTTGTGACATCATTCCTCCTCCCTCCTCATTAATGATTAAGATGAAACTAGCTTCTTGACTTTTGCAGAAAGGTCACGTAGTCAGGGCAGGGGCCTTACCTGCCCTGTCCTCCATAGGACTTGTGGCCACTCCATCTCACAAGGTCATTTTGACAGAGCATGACAAGGAGTCATGGGTGTCTAGCTGAAAAGATGCAATTCTGGCCATGACAAGATAATCCCGGTAGAAGCTGGGGCTTGCTGAGTGAAATTTGGGTATGGGCTAAGGTCTGGTCTAGGTTGGATTGTGCCTAGCCATGGTCCTGTATGATATCACTATCCTGTTACCAAAGTCATTGTCTCAACCTCAGTCCAACTTTCTTTACATCTTTTTGAAAATTCCTTCCTCTTGCCTTCTCTTTCTGATGTCTAGTTCCTACCTCTCTGACCTCAAGTTTTATCTAGTAACTACTCTTGCCATGCTGGGTCCCCTAGTGCTAGCTTCTGTTTAGCTGTTAGGAGATGTTCATGTATTGGTAAATAATCCTTGGAAGCCTAATCCTAAGAGATGGCTGGATGTTACATCTATGTCTGGATTCTTTCTGCACAGGATTTGCCTGTCCCAGCACCTCTTCGGCATCATGTTTGCAGAGGGTGAGCAGCAGCCACACTGAATCTTTGACCCTGATGAGATATTTTGCACTGGTGTGGGTAGACACTGTACCAACAGGTCTTGCCATCCCCCACCCCTGCCCGATCCTGCCTCCCTTAGTTTCTTATGAACCCAGGGAATCAGCTCTTAGCTTATTAGATACCATTTAATGATGGATCCATCCCCACCCACTTACCATGACATATAGAAAGGGCATTTCCCAATTTTCAGGTAATTCATATAGAAGGGAAGATAAGGAGGTACTGTTGGAATAAGACGTTTCTAGAAAAATCATATCGCAGGTCTGGTCTGTGGAGGCCGAGAAAAATTAATGCCATTCCACTTTAAGTTCAGCGTTAGCACAAGTACAGCCATCCCAGGCCCCTGTGAATAAGAGCTGAAATTTACATTACGTCAGTTACAGGGGAAAAAAAATAGCTTACAGCTTAACTCCCTAGAAAGCCCTATATTAGAATGAAAACAGCCCAAGCCAGTGGCAGGAAGCCCCATATTAGAATGAGAACAGAGCTCAATGCCCTTGAAAGCCCCATTTCAGAATGTAAACAGAACTTGAGAAATTCCTCCACCCCTTCTGGAGGTCCCCTAGACCAGCCCATAAAACTCAGCTGAAACCCACCTCAGTGTCCAAGTCCCTGCTCCGCTGTGTCAGGTATACTTGGACCCAAGCTCGAGCTTGTAAATAAACCCTCATGTGTTTGCATCAGTGTCGGCTCCTTGGTGGTTCCTCGGATTCGCAAACTTGGGCACAACAGGTCTCCCAGTGCTGGTCCTTCTAGCCAGAAGGTCCACCCCTATAACCCAGGTGGTTAAGTCTTCAGAAACTTTGTCCCCAGAGAAGCATGGGAACAGACCCTGGGCAGAAACTACACACGTGTGGAGAATACTAGAGAGAATTCTGGTTCCATTTAAATGTTCAACTGAAATAGTTGACTTCAGTATGGAGAGAAACCTGTCACCTGTGGTGAGCGCATACTCCAGAAAAGCTGTGCATGTGCAAGAATGTCCTAGACGGCCATGACATAACACCCAGCTACCCACAGTGATAGGAAGCCATGAGGGAGCAGCACCAAGCTCAGGAATGCCTTCCCACCCAGCCCCAATATTGGGCAGTTCCCAAAGTCCATACTGCAGGGAAGCCCTTCAAATGCAGCAGCTCAGGGACAGGTTTCCTGAAGAGGTCTACCCTCCTTAGCCACCTACTCACCCTAAAGAGAGATTATATAGATGCCCAACAAATAGAAATGTCTGCAAGGAGAAATCAATGCTTATTGATCACCAAAAAATTCACACTAGAGGGGATCCCTGGGTGACTCAGTGGTTTAGCCCCTGCCTTCGGCCCAGGGCATGATCCTGGGGTCCTGGGATCGAGTCCCACATCGGGCTCCTTGCGTGGAGCCTGCTTCTCCCTCTGCCCGTGTCTCTGCCCTTCTCTCTCTCTCTCATGAACAAATACATTTTAAAAATCTTTAAAAAAAATTCACACTAGAGAATCATCCTATATGTGTCAGGAGAGTAGGAAGGCCTTCAGCCACACAAGATTTCAAATCCAAGAAACCACCCAGGAGCCGACACCAATGCAAGCACCAAAGGGTTTATTAGCAAGCTCAAGCTTGGGTCCAAGTATACCCGACACAGTGACACAGCGGAGCAGGGACTTGGACCCCGAGGTGAGTCACAGCTGGAGTTTTTGGGCTGTTCTAGGAGATTTCCAGAAGGGGTGAAGGAATTTCTTAAGCTCTCGTTTCATTCCGATATGGGACTTTCTGCCATGGGCATTGAGCTCTGTTCTCATTCTGATATGGGGCTTTCAGGGGCGTTAAACTCTGTTCTCATTCTGATATGGGGCTTTCAAGGGCATTCTGAGGTTTTTCCTGTAACTTAAGTAGGGTAAAGTTCAGCTCTTATTCACAGGGGCCTGAGATGGCTTTACTTGTGCTAACTGCTGAACTTGAGGTGGAATGGCCTTAATTTTCTCGGCCTCCACAATGTAAACTGAAAAAGTATCAGAAAATTCATTCTGGGGAAAGGCCTTACAAGTGCATGGAGTGCAGAAAAGCTTTCTGCCAAAGTTATACTCTAAATAAGCACCAGAAGATCCACACTGGTGAAAAGCTCTATGAGTGTAGCAAATGTGGGAAAGCCTTTGGCCACAAGCCTAACCTTATGAAGTAACAGAAGGTTCACACTGGAGAAGTGCCATATGAGTGCAGCCATTGTGATGGAGCCTTTAGTGAACCCCGAGCTCTTGTTCAGCACCAGATTGTTTACACCAAAGAAAGGCCATGTGAATCTGGCAAATGTGGGAAAGCCTTCAGCCATCAATTCCACATAGTCCCACACCACAAAGTGTAGACGTGAAAGGCTTATGAGTGTACCAAACGTGGCAAAGCCTTAAGCCAGAGTGCCTACTTTGTTCATGATAGAGTTCATGCTGGGGAAAGATGTTACAATAAGTGCACTAAATGTGGGAAAACTTAGCCAGCTCTCAACCTGTATTCACCATGAGAAAGCTCACATGAGAGAAAGTTCTTGCAAGTGCAGCGAGGGTGGGAAAGCCTTTAGCTACAGATTTAATTTCACTATACACCAAAGTTCAGGGACACCTGGGTGGCTTAGTGGTTGAGCATCTGCCTTTGGCTCAGGGCGTGATCCCGGATCCAGGGATCAAGTTCCACACCGGGCTCCCTGCAAGGGACCCTGCTTCTCTCTCTGCCTATGTCTGCCTCTCTCTCTCATGAATAAATAAATAAATCTTTAAAAAAATAAACACCAAAGTTCACACCTGATAAAGTTTTTAGGAGTGCAGTCAGCGTCAGAAAATTTTCAGCCCAAATGGCACATGTGTTCAGCTCCAGTCTCTGCATGGAAGAAAGTCACATGAGTGCAGTGAATCTAGAAGAGGATGGCTTGTCACTGTGGCTTCCTTCAGGTTGAAAGGAATCACAGAGAATAAGCCCTGCATGAGCAGCCTTCATGAGGTAACCTCCAGCAATAGTAAAACCTTATGCACCAGAACACTCCCCCTGAGGAAGTGATCTATGTGTAGGTGTTTTGTGGTCAGCCCACATAAGTGAGATAGACCCCCACACACCAAAATTTGGTTCAGAAGCTGATGATGTATACACCAAGAGAATTTAAGAGAACGTTTACTCATACAGCGAACTCCTGGGGAGATCTGGACAGTCACCAGCAGGTCTAGGCTGACTAGGCAGAGCAGTGAGTCAGGTGGAGTAGATCAGGTCTTGTTGCCTACAGGAAGGAGCTATGGACAAGTTATTGCATGGAGGCTGGAGATTTGTGACATTTAAAGTTCTCACTGGTGCCAAAGGAGAAGGAGCATGCACAAAATTGCCTGTCAACCTGTCCACATATGGAGCCAAAAGAGAAATGGAGGGTGAGGTTTAGAAAGAAATCAGCAGCCAACCATCAGAAATGGAGTGACTCTTTTCCACTTTAGAGCAGGAAAGCCTCTGCTGTCTGAGCTATATTGTGTCTGTGACCTGGTAGGATCTGAATAAGCAGCACTCTGCCTTCTGCTGTCTGTGACACCTGGAATTGTGCTGCAGTCATGCCTGTGTTGCTCAGGAAAGTCTATGACTGAGTTCCCCTGGAGGGAATCTCACTTGTCCTGAGCTGGTTTGGGGTTTCATATCTATCATCCATGACTGTGTTAGGCATGGACCCATGCCAATTCTGGCCAAGGAGACCTGAGGAGTCTCTGGAGGGATTCTGGGGAAAGTTTCCTTTCTTCATAGATGTCAGCTTTTTGTTTCATGATGAATTTAATGAGTCCCTGAAGTAACATTCAAACCAGGTTGCTTGCTTTCTCTTTCTTTCTTTCCTTTTTATTTTTATTTTTAAAAGATTTTATTTATTTATGAGAGAGAGAGAAAGAGAGAGAGAGAGGCAGAGACACAGGCAGAGGGAGAAGCAGGCTCCATGCTGGGAGCCTGAGGTGGGACTTGATCCCAGGTCTCCAGGATCACACCCTGGGCTGAAGGCTGTGCTAAACCACTGAGCCACCGGGCTGCTCTTTCTTTCCTTTTGAAGTAGATTCCATGCTGAGTGTGGAGCCAATCTGGGACTTGAACTTGACCCTGAGATCAAGACCTGAGTTGAGATCAAGAATTGGTCACTTAGGGCAGCCCAGTGGCTCAGCGGTTTAATGCCGCCTTCAGCCCAGGGCATGATCCTGGAGACCTGGGATCGAGTCCCATGTCGGGTTCCCTGTGTGGAGCCTGCTTCTCCCTCTGCCTGTGTTTCTGCCTCTCTCTCTCTGTGTGTGTCTCTCATTAATAAATAAATATAATCTTTTTTTTAAAAAAAAGAATTGGTCACTTAACTGACTGAGCCAGCCAGGCACCCCTAAACCAGCTTTCTTGGACTACTCTTGACTCTGATAATAAATGCATTACTTTAAAAAATCATTTTAAATCTCCATCTCTGGGGCACCTGGCTGGCTCAGTTGGTAGAGCATACAACTCCTGATCTTGGAGTTGTGAGTTCAAGCTCCACATTGGATGTAGAGATTACTTAAAAAATAAAATAAATTTCCAGAGGCACCTGGGTGGCTCAGTGGTTGAGCATCTGCCTTTGGCTCAGGACATGATCCCGGGGTCCTGGCTCCCTGATCAGGCTCCCTGCAGGGAGTCTGCTTCTCCCTCTGCCTATATCTCTGCCTCTCTCTGTCTCTAATGAGTAAATAAATAAAATCTAAATAATAAAAATAAAATAAATCTCCATTGCTTTATTTATCAAGAGGAGATTGAGATATTGAGATCTTAATCATGCCAGCATAAAAATGAGCAAGTATTGTTGGGCCCCTCCTCCAACATCTGCCTCAGGGGCAACTGGGGATTGCAATGCATGCCTCTGTATAGTTGTGACATTATTGTATTACTACCCTAAGGCCTCCTGTATGAAGAGCACTACAAGCAAAAATTTGTGGTCAGGTCAGAGTGACTTAAGAACCTTGAGGTCTTTGTGAGAAAGGGGATGGTTGATCTGATATCCTCCGTTGTCAGAAATGAGAAACAAGTAGGTTCCTTGTTGTTAGAACATACCCCATTTTCCCAGAAGTCTTGAGATGAAGCTGACTTTTATGGCATGGGCCTGGGAGGCTGGACTCCTATGTGCAGGTGTAAGTCAAGTGGGTGATATATGTGTTTAAAGAAGCACCATGAGGGATCCCTGGGTGGCGCAGCGGTTTAGCGCCTGCCTTTGGCCCAGGGCGCGATCCTGGAGACCCGGGATCGAATCCCACGTCGGGCTCCCGGTGTATGGAGCCTGCTTCTCCCTCTGCCTGTGTCTCTGCCTCTCTCTCTCTCACTGTGTGCCTATCATAAATAAATAAAACAAAAAAATTTAAAAAAAAAAAAAAAAAAAGAAGCACCATGAAATTACAGAGAGTTGAGGGTGCCTGAAAAACACCCTCACAGTCCCCTCACAGAGGGGACACAGTCTGTTTAAAGGGACTCACCTGCTCCATTGTCATGCTGCATGGGGTGTGCAAAGCTTCCAGGATCTATAGACCTATGTATATAAAGGTGAAATAATTGGGCCACCTGGCTGGCTCAGTCAGTAGAGCATGTGACTCTTGATATTGGGGTTGTCAGTTCAGGCCCTATGTTGGGCATAGAGCCTACTTGAAGGAAGGAAAGGAGAGAGGGAGGAAGTGAGGAAGGAAGGAAGGAAGGAAGGAAGGAAGGAAGGAAGGAAGGAAGGAAGGAAGGAAGGAAGGAAGGAAGGGAGGGAGGGAGGGAGGGAGAGAGGGAAGGAGGAATAACTGAAATTCCCATTGCCTCCCTCTGTCTTCTGCTCAGCGGCCATCACAAAGGCAGTAACTAATGGCCTGAGAGCATGCACCTGGCCAGACTTGCTAGCACTAATAGCCATCATTGCATTCTAGCTCTTGCTGGTACTGGACTGGCCCTCCCAATGTATACAGACAGAAATGGATCAACAGACAGTTGCTGAGTATTCTGATGTTGAAGAAAAGACAGAGGTATGGGTTTTATGTAGAATCTCCTGATTTTATAAATGCTGACATCATTTATGTAAACACTGTTAATTTACATATGATAAAATTCTCCTAGGGGTACCTGGGTGGCTCAGTTGATTAAGCATCTGCCTTCGGCTCAGGTCATGATCCTGGGGTTCTGGGATCAAGCCCCGCATTGGGCTTTCTGCTCAGTGGAGAGACTGCTTCTCCCTCTCCCTTTGCGCTCTCTCTTGCTCTCTTTCAAATAAATAAAAATTTTAAAAATATATAAATAAATAAAATTCTAATTTTTAATTTTTTTTCTCATTAAACTTTTGTTTTAATGGGTCTCAAAATTCTGTGACAGATTTTTGGTCAAATTGTTTCCATTAAAAAGTACTGATTTTAAAAACTAACAACTTAAAAAAAAAACTAACAACTTAAAACTGCCACACACGCACAAAACAAAACAAAACAAAACAAAACACAAATGGTCCGCAAAACATTCTCCTTTCCTTCTGAAGTTTTTATGATGCATTATTATCATTAACCAGTCTTTTACTATTAAAATTAAATTGCCAATTGACACAAACAGTTCTGAGACCATTCTTCCACCACTGATTAAGACTGGGGTGGCAGGTATTGGGGATAATATTCATTTAGCCTTCTGAGCTTTCTGGGCAGACTTGGTGACTTTGCCAGCTCCAGTTGCCTTCTTGTCCACTGCTTTGATGACACCCATAGCAACCGTCTGTCTCATGTCACGAACAGCAAAACGGCCCAGAGGAGGATAGTCAGAGAAGCTCTCAACACACATAGGTTTGCCAGGAACCATATCAACAATGGCAGCATCCCCAGATTTCAAGAACTTGGGACCATCTTCCAGCTTCTTTCCAGAACAACGATCTATCTTTTCCTTCAGCTCAGCAAACTTGCAAGCAATGTGAGTGAGCTGTGTGACAATCCAGCACAGGTGCATATCCAGCACTGATTTGACCTGGATGGTTCAGGATAATCACCTGAGCTGTGAAGCCTGCTGCTTCCATTGGTGGGTCATTTTTGCTGTCACCAGCCACATTGTCATGACAAACATCTTTGACAGATACGTTCTTGACATTGAAGCCCACATTGTCCCCAGGAAGAGCCTCACTCAAAGTTTCATGGTGCATTTCAACAGACTTTACTTCAGTTGTAACATTGACCGGAGCAAAGGTGACCACCATGCCAGGCTTAAGAACACCAGTCTCCACTCGTCCACTGGGGCAGTACCAATACCACCAATTTTGTAGACGTCTTGGAGAGGCAGATGCAAGGGCTTATCAGTTGGACAAGTTGGTGGCAGAATGCAATCCAGGATTGCAAGCAGTGTGGTCCCGCTGGCATTCCCATCTTTACGGGTGACTTTCCATCCCTTGAACCAAGGCATGTTAGCACTTGGCTCCAGCATGTTGTTACCATTCCAACCAGAAATTGGCACAAATGCTACTGTGTCGGGGTTGTAGCCAATTTTCTTAATGTAGGTGCTGACTTCCTTAATGATTTCCTCGTATCTCTTCTGGCTGTAGGGTGGTTCAGTGGAATCCATTTTGTTAACACCAACAATTAGTTGTTTTACACCCAGTGTGTAAGCCAGAAGGGCATGCTCATGGGTCTGCCCATTCTTGGAGATACCTGCTTCAAATTTACCAACACCAGGGATCCCTGGGTGGCGCAGCGGTTTAGCGCCTGCCTTTGGCCCAGGGCGCGATCCTGGAGACCTGGGATCGAATCCCACGTCGGCTCCTGGTGCATGGAGCCTGCTTCTCCCTCTGCCTGTGTCTCTGCCTCTCTCTCTCTCTCTCTCTCTCTCTCTCTCTCTCTCTCTCTCTGTGTGTGATTATCATAAATAAATAAAAATAAAAAAAAAATTACCAACACCAGCAGCAACAATCAGGACAGCACAGTCAGCCTGAGATTTGCCTGTAATCATGTTTTTGATAAACTCTCTGAGTCCTGGGGCATCAATGATGGTCACATAATACTTGCTGGTCTCGAATTTCCACAGGGAGATATCAATAGTGATACCACGTTCACGTTCAGCTTTCAGTTTATCCAAGACCCAGGCATACTTGAAGGAGCCTTTTCCCATCTCAGCAGCCTCCTTCTCAAATTTTTCGATAGTTCTTTTGTAGATCCCACCACATTTGTAGATCAGATGGCCAGTAGTGGTAGACTTGTCCGAATATACGTGTCCAATGACGACGATGTTGATGTGAGTCTTTTCCTTTCCCATTTTGGTTTAGGTTTAGCGGTGGTTTTCATGACACCTGTGTTCTGGTGGCAAACCTGTTGCAAAAAAGCCTAATTTTTAATTTTTAAAAAAGATTTAGTATTGGGGTGAGTGTTCTAAAAAGATTCATGGCAGCCATACTCTCAGTTTGAAAAGGTAAAAGTACTTTATTAATATTATAAAA
Organism: Nyctereutes procyonoides; assembly: GCF_905146905.1. Taxonomy (NCBI): domain Eukaryota; kingdom Metazoa; phylum Chordata; class Mammalia; order Carnivora; family Canidae; genus Nyctereutes; species Nyctereutes procyonoides. The sequence continues at coordinate 66,036,182 of NW_026575146.1, read as the reverse complement.
ATCTAATATTATAAAAATCTAATAGAAACAGAAAGAAGAAAAGGGAAATCTATGCATAGATGAGGGCAATAGTAAGCAGTAAAGGAGAATAAGACAAAGTTACATCAAATTGAGTACTTACAATATTCAACCTCATTAGCTAAGGAAGCCTTGTGGAGATAGCCAGGCTGGAACCCCCACTAAAAGGCCTGCGTGGAGCACCCTCCCCTCAGGTGAGACTTCCAACTGACCATCCCCATAAAGGTCATATTTATAGGGCAAAATGATGAGTACTGAAATTAAATGTGTTTGCCTACATGCACTTTGGAGTGGGGTGTATTTCTATTTTATCATGTCTTTACATCTTCAAGGAGCCTAGACCATATATACCTGTCTGCTGGATTCCATTCTGGGGGGCCCACCCAGCCTAGAGTCAGAGGAGATACAAGAAAAATTTATAGCTCTTGGCATCTGGAACAGAGGGGCCAATTCTAACCTAGAGGCCAGCTAATGTCAACTAACCAGTTACTCATGCAGCACACAACATTACTCATAAACAACATTCTTTAACCTGCCTGCATATGTGCAGATTGAGGTGGTTGGTTACGCAGGAAAAATCACAGAAACCTCTATTCATGCAATACAGAGGGGCAAAGGGAGAGGAAGAGAGAGAATCTCTAGCAGACTTCCCGCTGACCATGGAGCCTGACACACACGGCTTGATCTCACAACTGTGAGATCATGACCTGAGCTAAAATTAAGAGTCAGACACTTAATGGACTGGGCCATACAGATGCCCCAAATGCTTCTAATTTTTTTCCTTCTAATTTTTGAAGTAATCTCTAACCCAACATCAAGCTCAAACTCATGATCCAGAGATCAAGAGTCAGATGCCCTACCGATTAAGCCAGCCAGATGCCCCAAAATGCTCTTTTAAGTGTATGGGTCAGTGAGTCTTACAAATGTATACACCTATGTAATGACATACTTAAATATTGAACATTCTCACCACATCTAAAGTTCACTTTGTGTACTTCTCCCTCAGTCATCTCCAACCCATGTGTCAGACAACTACTAAGGACTTGCTTTCTGCCACTACAGGTTAGTTTTGTCTTTTCTAGCATATTATATAAATGGAATAATTTATCCCATATGGACCTTTTGTGTGTGTGTTCTTTTGCTCACCATAATCTTGGGAGATTCATCGATGTTGTAACCTATACCATTATTTCATTTATTATGGAATAGTACCTCATTGTAGGAAATGTTACTACATGTTTATTCCACCCACTGGTTTTACCCATCAGAGTTGTTTCCAACTTCTAGCTGTTATGAATAAAGGTGTTATGAACACTCATGTACCAGGATATTTTAAAGATTTTTTTAAAGATTTTAAAGTAATCTCTACACCCAATGTAGGGTGTAGATCCCAAGTTCAAGACTCACATGCTCTACTGACTGAGTCAGCCAGGCCCCCGTTATGTACCAGGATTTTTGTGGTCTTGTGCTTTTATTTCCTATGGATATATCCCTAAAAGAATTGCTGAGCTGTAGGACAGGCATATGTTGAACCTCAAAGACATTGAGGGTATGCCACAGCTTAAGAGGCTAGCTGCACCAGTCCAAACTGAACTACGGAATTCAATATTCAGTCAAGGCAAAATCTTCTATTTCGCAAAGATGAAGTTGTGTGATTATAAATTCCTCCTCGGGAAGGAAAATGGGTTCAAGTCCCTCAGTGTACTCAGCAGGGACTACTAGCACAGTGCAAGTGGGTTATACCTCACTCTGAGTCTAAATATAGCATCCTTGGTGACCAGAAAGAAAACTCCAATACTTCCTGACAATTCAAGCAGAGGAAATACACAGCTCCTGTTAGGCACAATCTAGGCATGAGCAACAGGACAGACTTTAGATGTCCTGATCAAGAGCCCCACCCCAACCCAGGCCTGCCCAGGGATCACCCTATTCCACCTATCTAACCATCAGTTTGTGGTTACAGCATCCCAGCAGATGAAGAGTTAAGTTTGTTTTTTTTTTTTTTTTGTGCTGGTTGCACTTGTGTAGAAAGTAGCTGCTTGTCCTTATCTAACCTGTGTCTCTAAAATAGAAATAATGTTGAGGTTTCCTAAGGTGCAGGTATTTTGGTTTTTTGTTTGTTTTCTTGTTATTGTTGTTTTAAGATTTTATTCATTTATTTATTTAAGAGAGAGAGAGAGAGAGGGATCCCTGGGTGGCGCAGCGGTTTGGCGCCTGCCTTTGGCCCAGGGCGCGATCCTGGAGACCCGGGATCGAATCCCACGTCGGGCTCCCGGTGCATGGAGCCTGCTTCTCCCTCTGCCTGTGTCTCTGTCTCTCTCTCTCTCTGTGACTATCATAAATAAATAAAAATTAAAAAAATTAAAAAAAAAGAGAGAGAGAGCCACCTAGGCATCCCTATGTAGGCATTTTGAATGCATCATGGGAAAAGACATGTTTAGTTGGCTAATTATTATATAATCCAGGCCTGTCACTCAAATGATATGATCCCAGGAATCACCCAAAAGAAAAAAATTGTTATAAGCCCACACACTAGAGTATCTGGGGCCTTTGTCTCTCTTGACTGGCTTGCTTCTTCCTTGGAATGTATATATTACTAAAACTTTGCCTGCTTTACCTTTTTTTTGTTTTATATTTTATTTATTTATTCATGACACACACACACACACACACACACAGAGGCAGAGACACAGGCAGGGGGGAAAAGCAGCCTCCACACAGGGACCCCAATGTGGGACTCGATCCTAGGACTCCAGGATCAAACCTTGGGCCAAAGGCAGGCGCTAAACCACTGAGCCACCCAGGGATCCCCGGGGCTGTGGTGATTCTGTGTCAGTGAAGAGGCTGGCTTAGCAATCAAAATACTAGTCATGAGCTTAAAGTTCCCTCTCCTTCCAAAGACCCTCAAACTCATCCTAGCTGGCCAGTGACATAACTATTTTATCCTGATGGATCATAAGTGGAAGAGGGCAGCAATACAGGACAAGAATCCCAGAGCAAGCTGGTATCCAGACACACTATTGCTCCAGAGGGGTCCTGGGAAAGGTACACAGCAGCAACAACTGTACCCACCTCACAGGAGTCCTTAGGTATAAATGAGTGAATATGTGAAAAGCTACTAACACTATCTAAAACAAAATGGACCATGATAAAGGTCACTGATTTCTCTGGGCCCCCCCCAAAAAATGCAGCTTGAAAGATGCTACATTTTTTATGAGGTACTAGATACTCACACTCTTGTTTCCCTTGAATAGGAAAAATGACACCCATTGATACGTTGTTTTAGTTTTGCTATTTGAAAGCTCCATGTATCATGTTTGTATTGCCATGCTTTTATACCAGAAGAACCCTGATGCCAGGTAATTTGGTCTAGGGGCTTGGGCTAATCCCTCTCCCTATTCCTATGACCAGGCTGGACACCTGGGTATGGCCAGCAGTGCCAGCTTCCAAATCACCTCCCACTACAGCAGCCAGCTGCCCTGAGAAATGAAAGGTAGGAGCAAATGAGGTTATGATTCCTACAGCAGTCAAGAATAGAACCCTCTGAACTAGGATGGAGTGTGAGAGGATGTTGGTGGCTAGAGACACTTTCTGACTCCCAGGTACAGAAGGCTGTAACACTGTTAGGGATGTGGCCCAAGACAGGTGTGGTGATTTCCACAAGTCACAGAGGTGCCCAACATTAATGCAAGGCTGCCCGGGACAGGAGCTGAATGTGAATACTCCCAACAACCTCGAGTTGTGCATTCTTAGTCCAGTATTTTAGATGTGAAGAAACTTAAATCACAGACAGGGGACATCGAGGCCCATTATCACACAGGTTATGGTCAGAGGAACCCACCTGCAAACTTAGGTGAGACTGACCTACCCTGGGCCTAAGCTGACTCCTCTTCCTCCATGTTGCTTTAAAAAAAAAAAATATATATATATATATATATATATATATATATATATATATTTGAGAGAGAGAGGGAGCATGAACAGGGGAGGGACAGAGGAAGAGGGAAGGGAAGAGCAGACTCCCCATTGAACGGGGAGGAGAGCCCAACTTGGGGCTCCATACTTCCACCCATGACCTGGGTGGAAGTCAGATGCTTAACTGAATGAACCACCCGGTAGCCCCCCTCCATGTTGCATTCTGCATCCAGCTGGACATGTGCATATATTTTATGCAAGTTTGAAGCATGTGGAAATCACATGCTTGGAAACACCAGATACAGAACATCTCACTTGATTCTGCCACTCCGAAACAGTGTAGACCTTTCTCTTCACAAAGTTAGGAGGGAATAATTCTTGCATGTCCCTAATTGTGGATGCTGAGGCCTCTAAGAATGCATACCATGCTAAGAGGCTTGCCTGTATTTCAAAAAAGATCCCACTTGGACTGTTTGTACACAAGTATGCTACCTTGTCAAAGTGTAACCAAACTCAAGGGATTTAATGCATGCTTAGCGTGCATTAAATTGAACACAACCCAAGGAAGTGTTAAAGAACTTTTCAATTACTTGTTACTAAATAAGTAAGAAACCAGGGCACTGTGTACCTGTAGGGTTAGTACAGGAAGCTTTTTTTTTTTTTTTTTTTTTTTTGAGAGAGAGAGAGAGAACACAAGCTGGGAGAGGAGCAGAGAGAAGGACAAGCAGACTCCTGCTGAGCATGGAGCCCGACACAGAACTTGATCCCAAGACCCTGATATCATGACCTGAGCCAAGATCAAGAGTCGGAAGCTTAGCCACCCAGGCGCCCAGCAGGCTTTTTATTCAGTGTATTAGGGTGTGGAGACAGGGAGCTTGCATATACACTAAGGAACCAACACACATTGTATTACTTAGGTACTTTGGTTCAACTGTGTCTTGGTTTGCTGTCTTGATGGAAGTAAATTACTCCCTTTGGGTTTGTTGTGTCTTTTTAAACACTAGACATTGCAGAACATCCTCCCACTCTGCTGGTCTCTCCTGATTCCCAGCCCCTTGCTGTGACCTCATATCTCACCCTTTCCCCTCATCCCTCATCTCTTTCTCTCAGGTCCCCCAACACCAGTGTCCCCTTATTGTGTCCTCACTTGGTCACATGTCTTTGAAATGCCTTGTTAACATGCTATTTGATGACATTCATTTGTTCTTTCCAAAGACCAAGACCTGCTGCCCAACATGGTGCTCCTCTGCCACCAGAGGCTAAGGCTGTACCAAACTGCCCAGACAGATAAGTGAGCAAGGGACCTATCATGTCACTTTGTACTTGCACCTGCGCAGAGTCTCCCAGTCTGGGCTGTCAAGCCTAATTCCTGTCCCCTGGGCAGTGACCCCATGGACTCCATCCTGGCTGTGTCCAATATGCACTCAGTTAACTGGCATGTCTCTGTTTTTTCAGCTGTTAGCATGGAGCAGGGGAAGAGCAGGTGTTATATGACCAGAAAGATAACCATCATGAAATATACCCAGAGCCTTTTCCCTACAAAGATATATACTACCAGGAATAAAGCTGCTAGAGCCATCTCCAGCTGGGTGAAGGACATTGCTCCCATTACATGAGACAAGATTGAATATGACCAGAAAGATAACTATCTCATGAAATATACTCGGAGCCTCTTCCCTACAAAGACATATACTACCAGGAATAAAGCTGCTAGAGCCATCTCCAGCTGGGTGAAGGACATTGCTCCCACTACAGGTCCCTCTAGCCTTCTTCTCTCACCTAAGTGAGAGAGATCGCAGGGGCGAGGGTTTCTAGCAAATACTTTGAGAATGCTGTAGCCAGGGAAGGCAGTTGGGGTCAAGGAAGAAAAAATGAAAGAAAGAAACTACGGTGGTGGAGATATGCTCCTCAGACACAGTGCTACTAAAGATTGGGATTTCATTGGAAGATTTAGTATGATCCTCTCCCCTCTCACCCTTTACACATCAGTGGAATTCCAGTGTAACAGAGGATTACAACTAAAAGAGATGCAAGACACGGACTCTCTCTGGAGAAGAACACTTACCAGAGCACAAAGTCTACAGAACAGACAAAAACTAGACCACTAGAGGAATTTGAAGCCTCTAGCACCCATAGTTACAACAAACATTAAGTACAGTCCTACTTCAATCCATATTACCAAACCTCCTGTTTACTTTTGCTCCTGTTACCAAACATATTTCTCGCTTTCAACAACAAATGACAAGGCATATCAAAAGGCAAGAAAAAACAGGCTGAGCACACACAAAGCAATCATCAGAATGACAACCAGATAGGACACAGAGGTTGGGAGTATCACACAGGATGTAAAATAACTATGATTAAGATGTTAAGGGTCCTAGTGGAAAAAAAGTAGACAAAATGCAGGAATAGGTGGATAATGTAAGCAGAGAGATGGAAACTCTAAGGTAAGATCAAAAGTTAAGGCTAGAGATAGAAAACACTAGTAGTAATGAAGAGTGCCTTCAACTGGCTCATCAGCAGGCTCAACCCAGCCAAGGAAAGAATGGATGCTCAGCACAATTCAGCACAATGCAAATGCTTATTACTATCTGTTTCACAGATGAGGACACAGGGGTTCACAGAAGTCCAACCAGGTTAGCTAGGGTCCCACCACCGGCCCCAGACAACCCCCTCCCCATACCCCCCACAACCTCCCACCGCCAGCCACCTGGCAGTGCAATCTTGTTCAGGGTGAGATCTGAATCAGGGATATGGAGCTACTCTGTGTACAGAGGACGACTTGTTGCCATTTTTATTTCATTTCCAATTCACTAAATTGTGAGTTTACCAAACACTTAGCATTTCTCTAAATAGTAGGCAATCAAGATCCTTCTAGTCTAACTAATTACACGTTATAGGGATAATTTTAAAATACGAAGTTTTAAAGAAATTAAATGTCTCCAAACATTCAAACAGCGCTTGAAATGTTAATGCCTCTAAGCTTCTGAATAAGTCACGAGATTAATATGTTAGATTTTCTTAAACTCTTTCAAAGCGAGCATCTATAGCGGAGATAGATGCATATAGAAGGAGGCAGGAATAATGAACGACCTTGACACACATTAATTCCATATTTCCTTAAAGCAGTGGGTAATATGCGGTGGGTAACATGACTGTACCACCTTATCCATGCAGATTACCGACCCTGAAAAAAACCAAATCGTCCCAGTGGAGCAACAGAGGGAAAACCTCTTCTTCTCTGCCAGCAGTCACCCGTGTGCAGAGACGGCCTTTCCTTTTGTTTTTAGGTGTGACAGACACTCAGGTTGGTCCCGAGGAAAAGACACCGAGGAATCAATATCGTGATGTGCCAACAACACCCAGACGACCCAAAGACAAGCAAGTCCGGGAAAATACATTCTGCGCGGTCCAGTTTAGTAAGGTAAACAGATGGGTTAGGGACGTCTCAGAGAACAAGTCAAACTCAAGAAAAATTTAGGCTGGGGGCTTGCAGCCCTTGGGGTAGAGGCTGCAAAAGTGATATTAACCCTTCACAGGACACAGAGAGGCCAAACCCGAGCCCAGGCCTCCAGAGGCAGCGCTGGGGTGGGCACTGCCAGGCTCGGTGCCAAAGCGCCAACCCTCGCACACGCACACACCCAGCCCGCAACGACACTAGGCTTTGTCCTTAAAGCCCCAGGCTGGGGTCGCCTCCCGGGACCTCAGCAGTTTCCGCTTCTGCGCGTCCAGCATTTAGTGTCGGCGGCCGCTTGGGTGCACGCCGGGATCCCAGGACCCCGAGCGCAGGCCCCCCAGCCGGGCGACTCCCCACCTCACGCGCGTGGGCCCACGGAAGCAGGGTCGTGCCTGCGGGAACCCATCTCCCAGAGCGCTGCGCGGAGATGCCTGACGGTCGCCAGAGGCGTGGGCAAGGGTACCGCCCGACTGGCCGCCGAGCCGGCGGAAACTACGCTTCCCAGAAGGCGCCGCGCGTGCGTCCGCAGGGCTCATGGGGCCAATGACGGCTTGCGGAGGCTGGACTTCCGGCGTCCGGGGGCTGTCACTTTGCTGCCGGGCGTGGGGCCACACCGGTGTCCGGGACTGAGGCGCGACCGACCCGGGTCGGTTTTCCAGAGGCTTGGAGACCCAAGGCGAGGGCTGCGAGGAAGGCGCGAGCGGAGGGCCGCAACGCGCACGCCGTGATCGTGGGCGACGGTCGCGTCCCCCGAGCCTGGGTTTCTCCGGGTGTAGCCTGGGACGCCCCGCAAGGCTGTGGGGCGGTGCCCAGAGTCACGTGTTCTCCGACCCCCGGGCGGCAGGGGCGGCGGCGTCCTGGGCGTCTGTGCCCTCGAACGACGGGAAGACTGAGGCCTGGAGCCGGGACGTCGCGTTGTGGGTCGCTTTCTGCGCGTCCTCAAGCAAGGGTTCTGATGGCGACCGCGGCGCTGACAGAGCCCGCACAGGTGGGTAGAGGAAGCGTAAGACCACCAACCGCCTGCTCCCTCCTCGAGGCACCCGAGCCTCGACTCAGGGAAGGACTTTACTTTGACGTTTTGTCTCCCCTCCCGGTCCGTCCTAGGCCCGGGGGCTCAGGCCAGTGGAGCGTTGCACGTGTGAGATCCCCACTTCTGGCAGCCAAAGGAGTGAGGTGTAGACGGAAGTTCCCAGCAGAGGGTCCCACACGGGCAAAAGCTGGGAGGGGAGACTGAGCCTAGGTGCTTCGGGAACTGAGCTTCCAGACGTGAGCAAGGAAGAGAAATAGCAGGCTGAGGAGTTGCGTCGGGGCCCGGGGAGGAATCGAACAGAGCCTGGACTTGCTTTAAGTTAGGATTTTTAAAGTATCCCACCGTTTCCTTGGCGGAGAAATGCGCAGAGCGGGAGTGGCCGTGTGCACGGAGCAGGCACTGCCACAGTCCGGGTAGCCGAAGACGGCACCTGCTGCAGGCACACTGGGCCAGCGGAGACGGGAAAGGGGTTGGATTCCCGTGGGTCTGAGGTCTCAGGTGTTGCGTGTGAGCCGGTGGCCCTAGTAGAACACAGTCCCAAGTTTTTTGGCCTGAGCACCCAGAGGAAAGTAGGTGCTGTAGACAGGAACGGGAATTTGAAGGGAAAGCAGGCTGCGGAGTAAGATCAGGGAGTCTGTGATGTCCCAGGGTGGAGGTATGGTGTGGATCGGGAATTGCAGATGTCTAAGGATAGGGGCCTGACATTCTGAGCCAAGGCAAGGCCTGGGAATCAAACTTAGGAAGGAATCTCGTGGATGCGGCCAGGGATGGGTAGCACTCCAGGGAGATGAAGAAAGGCTGGTAGCCCCTGGGGCTCTTGGTGGGGGATAGAGGGGTGGAGCTTGGCTAGTGGCTGAAGGCAGGGTTTTGGCCAAGGAAATGGGGGAGGGACCATAGTTTGGAGGGAGGGTGGAACCGGCTTCCTGTGTGCCCACCAGATCCTTGGGGCCCCTCCTGTAGTGACTGGAGGGGATCAGCCGGGCCAGTCATTCATGCTGAAGGAGCAGTCTTGGGATGTCAGGCAAGTTCAGCAGAAGGGGGCATCCCTACGAGCATGGGCATGTCCTGCAGGGTCCATAGCTGGGACTTGTACAATTGCTAATTCCAGGAACAGTTAAGGGTATGTCTGGGGAGGTCAGTCTGTGCAAAGGCTGGAGCATGAGTGTGCACCTGGGCCTGCCTTTGGGGTGGTAGCCATCTGAAGGTCGAGAGCTAGCTCTGCCTGCCTTGTGTAAGTGGCCAGTCAGAAGGCCGAGAAGGCATCTATGCCCTAGACAGGTAGGGTTTAGGAAAGAGGAGGGAAGTTGCATCTGCAGAGTTGCAGAGCCTGGGGAGAGGAGGGTGAGGGGGAGCAAGGTAAGCCTCTGAGGGATATTGGGAAAGATAGCCCTTGGGACAGGGAGGTGGGTCCTGGGTCGTCATCAGCCATAGCTTAGATCGTGTCCATCCTCCCCTGCCCACTGTTGTAGAGCCTGATGGCCTTTGAGGATGTGGCCGTGTACTTCTCCCAGGAGGAATGGGAGCTCCTGGATGCAGCCCAGAGGGCCTTGTACTGCCACGTGATGCTAGAGAACTTCGCACTTGTGGCTTCACTGGGTAAGGCCCTGGGTTTTCCATGGGAAGCTCTGTTGTTGCCAGCACTAACCCCTTATCTCCTGTTGGCCTATGAGCAGCCTCATACCAGCTGGCTGAGTGTCCCTGTGCCGCTGTGGCGCCTCTGTGTCCAGGCTCGGCCCCTTTCATCTGGTGCTGCCAACACGGTTCTCCTCACAGGGACCATTGAACTCTTCCTGTGAGTCTTGCCATGTGGCGTGGTTTTCTTGGTTGCACAGATGACACCATCTATACCCCATAAAGCCCTGACTTCTCCCATCTGTTGGGCGGTAGGTTGTCCTGAGCTGGGTCTAGCCCCTCACTTGCTTGTCTTTTCTTACAGGGCTCTCTGCGTCACGACCCCGGGTAGTCATGCAGCTTGAGCGTGGCGAGGAGCCCTGGGTTCTCAGTGGGACAGTTGTGATGCCAGCCAGGAATGCTCAGAGGAAGGCCAGCCCTGGTGAGTGGGGACTCAGAGGCAGTGAGCTTGGGCCCATCTGCCGCCACGCTTCTGTCCCCTTTCCCTGCCTTCCTGGAGGCTCTCATCTCCCACCTCCTGCCTGACTCTCTCCCGTCCTCCTTAAACCATCAGCCACTCCTGGAGGCTCTGGCCTTGGCTTGCCCATCAAGGGGGAGATCCCAGGGTACCCCATGCCAGGCAGTGGGCCACAGCCTTTACGAGGACAGTCTGTGGCCACACTATGGGAGAGGCAGTGGGGGGGGGGGGCGCGGTGGCGGCACAGGCAGGGACAGGGTTTGAGAGTAGGGCCTATAGCATCAGGTAGCTATCTGTGTAAGGAACAAAAGCAGGCTTGAGGAGTCCCCTGGGACAGAAGTGAAGTACATACACTGGTATCTGGCCACTGCGTTTCTCCCCAGCTTGCACACCCAGTCCTTAGCATTCCTTTGCCTGACCCCTAGGCATGCCCCAACCATCCCCTCTGGCCAGGATGACCCAGGATCCACCATTTCTGTGCCTTCAGGTTCCCGTCATCTGGCATACGACAGGGTGGTTCCTGGAGAAGCAGCGCTGCCAGGGGCCCTCCATGATGGCTCCCGTCCAGCGCCTACAAGGGTCCTTCCCTTCACTGGCATGTGTGATCGTGGGAAAAGCCTGGAGGACTGGCAGGGCATCTCCCCTTCTCAGGAGAAAAAACCCACAGGGGTGTCTGTAATCTATTGGGAACGGCTCCTGCTGGGTCCTGGCAGTGGGGAGGCCAGTGTCAGCCTCAGGCTGACCTCTCCACTGAGGATGGCTGAGGACAGCTCACCCAGGGAGAAGGCCCTTATGAACCGCCCCGTGCCAGGCAAGCAGCTGAGGGCATGTGGGGGTCAGAAGCCATATGGGCGGGAGGCCCGTGGGAGAGCCTTCCCCAAAATTCCAGAATTTGAGGCTGGTCTCACCTCTGGGCAAGGTGGTAAGGGTACAGCTAGCCGCAAGCCTCATGGACTCCCTGCTGGCCAGGAGCCCCCGACCTGGCATCAGCTGGGAAAGGCCCTCCACACAGGCACTGGCCTCCTTTCAGGGGAGAAGCCCTTTGAATGCAGGGCATGCAACAAAGTGTTCGTGAAGAGCTCCGACCTGCTCAAGCACCTGCGCACCCACACTGGGGAGCGGCCATATGAATGTGCTCAGTGTGGCAAGGCCTTTAGCCAGACATCACACCTGACGCAGCACCAGCGCATCCACAGTGGTGAGACACCCTATGCATGCCCAGCCTGTGGTAAGGCCTTCAGGCATAGCTCCTCCCTGGTGAGACACCAGCGCATACACACAGCTGAGAAGTCTTTCCGCTGCAGCGAGTGTGGCAAGGCCTTCAGCCATGGGTCCAACCTCAGCCAGCACCGCAAAATCCACGCAGGTGGGCGGCCCTACGCGTGTGCCCAGTGTGGCCGCCGCTTCTGCCGCAACTCACACCTGATCCAGCATGAGCGCACTCACACGGGTGAGAAGCCTTATACCTGTGCTCTTTGCGGTGCTGCCTTCAGCCAGGGTTCCTCACTCTTCAAGCACCAGCGTGTGCACACAGGCGAAAAGCCCTTTGCCTGTGCAGAATGTGGCCGTGCCTTCAGTCACAGCTCTAACCTCACGCAGCATCAGCTTCTGCACACGGGTGAGCGGCCCTTCCGCTGTGGGGACTGCGGGAAGGCTTTTGCCAAGGGCGCAGTGTTGCTCAGCCACCGACGCATCCACACGGGTGAGAAGCCCTTTGTATGCACACATTGCGGCCGTGCCTTCCGAGAGCGCCCAGCCCTCTTCCACCACCAGAGGATCCACACAGGAGAGAAACCTGTGCGGAAACCGCGGCGTGGGACTGGCCTGTGCCCCCAGGCCAGGCCTTCTTTGGGAGCATCATCAGAGGGTTCACTGGGGAGGGAAGCTGGGCCCACTCCCACTTCAGGTCCAGCCACAGTTTCAAAGCCTGCTGAAGCCTGAGTTCACAGCTGGTTGCTAAACACCTGTGTCTCCCACACATCCACATTTTGGAGAAGACATGGCCGTGTACCGTGGTTCCATCTGCACATGGTGATGATGTTTGCCATTTCAGCCACAGGTCATCCCAACGGTCAGGCTGCAGAAATATCAGGGGGCTGTGTGGATGCTGGGACTTTGGTAGGGCAAAGACCTGGCAGAGTGCTGTTTCATGCCTATTATGACGTGGGTACTCAGGTGAGGAGGAGGAGGCCTGGAGTGCTGGGGAGGCGGTCCTAGAAGATTCCCACGTCTGTACACCAGTGACTGCCAGGCTGACCCTCAGGATGTTCCTTCAAGACCTCACTTCATCCAAGGCCTCCTGTGAGCAGACCCAGGGGGTAGGAGGTCATGTGCTGTCTGGTGTTGGCCTTGGGCTCTAAGTCTCAGCTTCCACCTCCGGAAAAGAATGGGAGGGAAGGAGGGAGGGAGGGAGAGAGAGATTCAGGCCTACCGAGGGTATCTGCAGGACCCTGATAGGCAGGATCTTGATAAGGGCCAACATGTGCCCATTGCCACCCCTGTGAGGTGGCTGCTGTGGTTGGTACCCCATTTCTCAGATGAGGAAACTGCGGCAGAGAGAGGGGATGTGAGTTGCACACAGCAGAGCCAGGACATGGCTCCTGGCCATAGGCTCAGCATCCCGAGCTCAGCACTCTGCCCCCGTGCTCTGGCACCCATGCTCTAGTCTGCCAGTGTGAGAGCTGGGTGATTCCAGGCCTGGCTACCTGCACCTAGAACTCCCACAGACGGTGGAGCAAGTAGAGGTAGAGGGCCCTGGGTTGGGGAGAGGGAGACCAACATCAAGAATGATGGCTCTTCAGCCATGCTCTTCCATTCAGTTTCTCATCCAAGCCTCAGGATTGGCCACATCCTCTTGTTACCAAAGGCTCCCTTACAGGAGCCTTTATATCCCCACTTCCCTGAGAAGAGGTGATCATAACAGGTTTGGAAGAGACCAGATGGGACTACTTGTTTCTGCAGAGTCTGGTCGACAGGTGTCCACCTGTTCTCTTGCCTCAAGTGGAAAAGGGATTTGCCGTTCCCTAAGGCCATGTGTGTGCACCCTCCCATGGTGGGACACCTCCACATGGCTGGTACACTGAATCAGATGGGTGGGGTGGGGCCCAGGTTTCTCTCTGTGGCTCTCAGCGGACCAGCGTCCATCGTGACCTGAGGCTTTACTCCCAGGGATGTTAGTGGACTCTTGGGAACAAAAAAGAAAAGACCCAAAAGTAGAAGTTGGAATGGACGTATATTGTGTAAATCCTTGCACAGCAGTGTGGAAGTGCTCGGCCTTGGCTTCCTCTCCCAGCCTCCAGATTATGGTTCAGAAGGGTTTAAGAACACAATCCAGAGAGGTTTTCAGATAAAAATTTTCAAACGTGCACAGTAACAGTCTGATGCCTGTTTCATCGTAGCACAATGCATACATGCCTTCAGTGTGTTTCCCCAATATACAGGGACCTTATTTTGTGCCATGTCTCTTTGAAAGACCAAAGGGTAGATGTGTAGTCTGAGGCTCACTGAGGATTTGGGATACCTGTTATCCCCTTGGTAGTCATAGGTGTAGGAGTATCCAAGGAGGTCTGGGCTGGGTGGTGTGCCTAGGGCCCCAAACAGGGCCTCTGTCTGGATAGGAGTTGTTTATGGTCCAGGCCAGGGGATTTAGTGGTGGGGTCACCAATTGGCTAGAAATATGGAGTCCAGCCTGGTGAGTCCTCTATCCCACCAGTTGTAAGATTTGGCCGCCGTGTGCTATATACAGTGACCACAGACCTATTGCTCTCTCACTCCCATCTTCCCAGCAGCGCCAGGCTGATTTCTGGAACCTCATAGCTCCTACAAAGACAAGAGACTTGCTGGACCTGCTCCCAGACCTTTAGATGCAGGTCTTATGTGCCAGGCTTCTTAGTTCCTTACAGACTTCTGAGCCACTACCCTGCCCCCCCCCCCAAGTCATCCTTTTCTCCTGTGGTCTGGTACACCCTGGCCTCAGCCACATCTTACCTTCCCTCAGAAGGGCCTCCTTGAATGTGCCTTGAGTAGTTAACAGCCTCAGGCTACAAAGCTGTGAAATGCAAACATCTGACTGATATGTCTTGGAAGCCGATGGGATTCAGGAGCAAAGGCATCTTCAAAACACCAAGTGGGTACTCAGCAAGTCATGCAACCTTTCCTGCATCTTGGATGGAAGCTCCTGGAGCTCTTATGACCCCTTGAGTTGGGCTTGATGTCCTAAGCCATCTCCCCATCAGTCTCCTCCCCACTTCATTGAACTTCACGCTTGTGTGCTTGGCTCCTCCAATCCCTCACTTCCTCTATTCTCAAGTCCACCCCTCCCAATACCTAAGACTTGTCAGTGGCCACACCCTAGTCTTATGGGAACAGTAACAATGATTACCTGCCTTCCCTGGTGTCTTGGGCATCACATTACCATCTAAACTTCTGTGGTCATGTTAAGCCTTGTCTTGTCAGGCTAGTCCATTTCTTTAATCCTGAACAGGCTGAGTGTATAAGTGCCCTTGAGCCCTCTGGGTCAAGATGGTGGACTGGACATAGCATTTCATTTGGTTCCAAAAGCCACGGAAGCGACAGAGATGAGAGTGTTTAAAAATATGAACCCACAAGTATGAGGATGGTGAAACAGCAACAGCAATGGCATTCTGGAATTAGAAGTAGATGCAGATGTGGGATATGATTTAGAGAAAGTCAGATACTGACTTGGCACTG
This sequence comes from Nyctereutes procyonoides, assembly GCF_905146905.1. Classification (NCBI taxonomy): domain Eukaryota; kingdom Metazoa; phylum Chordata; class Mammalia; order Carnivora; family Canidae; genus Nyctereutes; species Nyctereutes procyonoides. The sequence goes on along the minus strand of NW_026575146.1, from coordinate 66,020,963 downwards.
TGTAAGTAGACAGAGGTCCCACCAGGCTTATACTGCATAAATCCAGAAGGCTTGCAAACCAGCAGCTCCTGGGAGGAGAGATCTAAAAGATGACTGAGGTAGAGCTATTAAAGCTGTTAGAGCAACAGCTTTCTCCATATAGTGGATGATGGAAGACTCATTTGTGGGGAATCCGTACAGTTTCAGAGAAATAATCTAAGTCCTCCATAAAACAGCTCTGACTGACGGCATTTATGAGGAGACAGGCCCCAGCCATGCAGATACTCAAGCGTTTCCAATCAGCAGGTAAAACCACTGCTCTTCATGAAGTGCTGGCTGCTAGGGATTACAAGAAATCAAAACAGGCATATGCAGTTTGGGATGGTTCAGCTACTTGGTTTCTGGAAGCAAAGCACCCCTTTGCCACAGTGATTCTTGCATACTGAGGTAAACTGAAGGTCACTCTTACTAGGTCTGGTACCCAATGTAAAAGGTTAGTGGCGTCCCATAAGCTGGACAAAAACTTTCATCCCTTACTTTGCAGTACTGACATCTGAAGTGATGTCCGAGACTCTGAGGGTATTGATCATGGGACATTTTCCTCATGTGTAAATGAGTGCCCACCCTGGTCCTTGTTCTCGATGTCCAGAGGTCGAATGAAGGACTCCAGCTCCATCCTCACTGGAATCACTCTCGGGTTTGTCCACAGATCAGGCTGGCCTTGCGGGCTGGACCCCGCTTCCTCCTAGGACCACCTGGAAGGAGTCTCCGCCGAACTACACTACACTGGTAGTCACTTCCGGCCTCCCTGGAGGACTGGGCGACGCTCTGTCCGTTGCCTTGGAAACAGGGAGGCGGGTGGGCGTCCTCTACCGGTTAGCAAGAAGACTGCTCCACAACTAGAACGAAGCCTCTAAGACGAGCGCTGGGGAGGGGCCTAGGTGGGGTGCTAGCTCTGAATGGCCGTAAGGTCACGCTCCTCCCCATTCACCGCACTTGCCAATAGGCTCCGGGTCGACTGCACATGCGCAGGATCCTAACATACCGTCCATCACGGCCGTTGGTGAGTCTAGGGTTCCTTCCATATAAAGGAAGAGTGGTCGCCAATGAGGGGAGGGAGCCCCCAAACTGCGACTCTTCAGATTCCTCTAAGAGGAAGAGAGCTCTTCTCGGTCGTGCGAGACCTTTGGAGATGAGCATCTGCCGGCGGAGGCCGCATCCGTCCTTGCTTGCTGAGTCTCACGGGAAACGTAGTCCTAAGGGAGGGGGCGGGTCCTGCTGAGCAGGCGCGTCCTTGGCCAGGGTGGAGTCGCCGCGGCACCGCGCGGAGGGGCGGGCGGGGCAGGACCCCTTACCGGAAGTGGTCTTCTAGCACCCGCGGTGAGGTTGAGGTGAGCGCCGGCCTGGCTGGGCGGGGCGCAGCTTTTTCCACCCCCTGGGGGGACCCGGCCGCCCGGTGCTCCTAGTACTCCAAAGTACCTCCCGCCGTGCGCTGTGCGCTCCACCTCTCACCCAGAGCCGCGTTCCCCTTCCTCTGGCCTGACCTCTTCCTTCGCCTGTTTGTTGGGAGACCGACTCCAGGGCCGGGTGGGGAGGTGGGAGGTGGTCAGGCCTGGTCTGGCTGGTCTAATAGGTCCCCCAAGTGGGCTTGCTTCACTCCAGTCCGTCTGGACGGCAGGGGCACAGTGTCCGCTCACGACTGCGCGCAACTTGTAGCTTTGTTTTGCTTTTCACCTGCTTGGTGCGGAAGGCGAGCCATTCACAGTTCGCTGCGGTCAGCGAGCACGGTGTCCCGGAGTCCGCGCTGCCCCTGCCTCGACCCATGGCGCAGACGTGCCTTATACTTAGAGCTGGCCCTCAGGTTGCTCACTTCAGTCAACATATCTGGACTTCTTGGAGTTGATGGGGACACACACTCCACCATAGCCTGCACGGCCGCCTGTGCCTCTTCTCACCTTCACTGCCTCCGCTCACTGGAAGTGATGGTCTCATCCGGTCCCTGGTTGCCTCTCCTTCAACGTCCTGCCTAACTGACCACTCCCCTCTCTTCTCTGTGGTCACTTTCCCTGGCTCCTGAGTCAGATCCTGGAATCCTCTGTTGACTCCCTTTGCCTACCTCTTCATCATTTCCTGCAGTTTTATGGAAGCTCCATTGTACAACTTGCCTCCAAAGCATTCATCCACAAGGTTTTCTTCTGCCTTTAGCTCCTGTCAGCAGCCAGCTCCTGTGACCCTCCACAAAGCATTCCCAGCCTCGTGTATCCCTGTGCCAAGGCCCTCCCACAACCAGCCTCAGCACCCTGGGCTGGGCCTATCTGCCCAACCCTGGCCATGGCCTCTTGGCCTGCAGCCTAACCACTCCTTTCCTGCAGGTCCCTCTTGTTGGCTAGAGGAAGACACCCAGTACAATGCCATCCCCACTGGGCCGCCCACGCCTGCCCTCTGTGGATCCTGTGGCCATCCTGGAGGAGCCTGAGGCAGCACGCCTGCGCTTCCGGGGATTCTGCTACCAGGAGGTGGCAGGTCCCCGTGAGGCCCTGGCCCGGCTTCGAGAGCTGTGCCACCAGTGGCTGCGACCGGAGGCATGCTCCAAGGAGCAGATGCTGGAGCTGCTGGTGCTGGAGCAGTTTCTGGGCACACTGCCTCCTGAGATTCAGGCCTGGGTGCGGGGCCAGCGGCCAGGCAGCCCTGAGGAGGCTGTAGCCCTGGTTGAGGGCCTGCAGCATGACCCTGGGCAGCTGCTGGGCTGGGTGAGTGTGGCTAGTATTGGTTTCTTGGAGGGACAAAGCAAATTTAGAGCCCCTGTGACTTATTTCTCCCCCTCAGATCACAGCCCATGTCCTGAAGCAAGTGGTGCTCCCAACAGCACAGAAGACAGAGGAGTCCTTGGGGAGATCCCACCCCTTAGGGACAGTGGAGCTCCTCAGTGCCACCTCTGGGGAGGGATCACAGGACACTCAGATGGAGCGGTCTGCCCAGCTTAGCTGCAGTGTGAAGGAGGAGCCAGATGCTGATGGGCAGGAGATGGGTGAGAATGGGAGCCACACAAGGTCTGGGGGGCTCTTGGGGGTTGTGTGGACATCCATAATAAGGGTGGGGATCCCAGGAGAAATTGTGCTGGGGGGCCTCCTAGAGGGAATGTGAATGTCCCCCAATGGGATGGGGATTCAGAAAAGACTGCAGACTGTAGAACTGGGTTCTCAGGAGGCAGGAGGGCTGCCTGCCTGCTATGTGACTGGCACACACAGTAGCCTCCTGCCTGTTGGCAGAGGAAGGCCAAGGCTGCAGCACCAACACCACCTCATGTACTGTGGCTCACATGAGCAGCCTCTGATTCTCATCTGCCTCATTTTCTAGCACCTTCCAGCCCCCAAAATCCAGCCCAGTCCCGAGAGGGACACCCTGGACACAGGGAACCAACTTCCACATCCTTCCACCCACCCAGGATTCAGGTAAGCAGCCCTAGGTGGGAGGTACAGGTAGCCAGTAGAAGAAGTATGTCCTTGGTGGCCACTCTGCTCTCGTTAGTTTTTCAGGCTTTTTGGCCACAGCTTTGTGCTCTTCGCTGCCCAAAAATGGAGTTGGTATCAGAGCTCCTCCTGCAGGTCCTGGGAGACAGGGACAGGCTGGTGGTCTCCCTAAAATTGGGGAAAAAATTGAGGCTTCGGGCCAAGGAATCTGGTTTAGAGTGACTGGAACTGGTAAGAATTGGCTTTCTCAATTACAGAGAAATCGGAGATTTTTAAGCTCTCAGCAGTCTTAAGCTGGTGCATGAGGATTTGAACCCTCATGTGCAAGTGGGGAGAGGTCAAGATGAAGAACTCTGACCAGAAAGCCTGAGCTACAACTCATAGCAGTCTGGTATCCCCAGCACACCTGAGATCAGAATGGAGATAGCTAGGAAATAACCTGCAGCTACCTCTTTCCTGGGTCTTTCCTCAGAGGCCATCCATCCTCTGGGCTGCGACCAGCTGGGGGCATCAAGGCTTGGCTGAGGCCCTGTTACCTGGAGTACTTGGTTCCTGAATGTGGAGAGCAGTGATCCTGTCCTCTCCCAGCAACTTAGCTCCTAAGCTACTCCACTGGGTAATGTTCCCAGTGGAAGATCTGGTTGAGATGTGTTTGGAGGCTAAAAAGTCCCTCCAGGCTCCCTCCACAGTCTGATGGCACAGTGGGAAACAGCTGGGTAGCCAGGCCACACCCTCCAAAGCCTCCAGCCAGCAGCATTCCACCTGTGGCTTCATGTGGCTGTCACCTCCCTGTCTGTGGACCTGCAGTGGCTTGTTTGTCAGGATTATTTTTCCCATCCCAGCAAAGCGCACGTGATGGAATTTTGGGAGACAAAGAGAGCAGACACCAGGGACAGGGAGTGCATCTCCTGGTAAAGCCCACCCTCGGCAACAGGCAGGAGCCAGCCCACCACCCCATTAACACACATCATCTGAGCCCTGAGATGGCTGTACCTCCTAATGTAAGCCCTTCTGCCTTCAACCTCTCTGCAGCCAGGTCACCACATCGAGGAATGCTGATAGCCCTCAGCAGCTCCCCCAAGGAGGATCTCTGTTACTTTTGTAACCAGAGGCTTGGGGAGAGGTGGCTGGGTTCCCTTGGGTCCCCAGGCCTTTTGTTCTTGATGCAGCACTGTTCAAGGCAAGGGTGTAGGGACAGTCACTTCCACACAGAACCTATCCAGGGGTTCTCAGCTGCCTGGCTAGAATATGGAGTGGGGCGGGCTTCTGAGGGGGACAGGTCCTAACAGTGAGATGAAGGACAGCTCCTCTCTGCCCTATTTCCCAGCCTTCACACACCCTTCTCAGCTTCATCCTTAGCAAGCAGAAGAGCCTTAGGTAATGACCTGCCTGTTCCCTCAGGTAATTAGTAAGATTGTAACCAGGGACACGGGCAGGTAGGCACTGCAGGGCAGGGCAGAGGATGGGGGAGTGGACAGGCACCAAGAGTGATGGGCTGCATCCCCACAGGAGGAGTGGGGGCTACTGGACCCGTCACAGAAGGAATTGTACTGGGATGCAATGCTGGAGAAATACGGCACGGTGGTCTCCCTGGGTGAGGACCAGCCATGACCCCTCTTTTACTGTCTGCATACTGCCCTGGTTGTAGGGCTCGCTTCCCAGCCCTTTCCCATGCAGGTCTCCCAGTGCTTACCTGTATTCATGCTTCTTACCTAGGGGCACCCCGTCACCCACCAGGGCCCCCGCCCCTGGCCCTAACATGTAAGAGCCCTTCACCTGCCCCCATGTCAGGACTGCTACCTGACTGTCCCTCACCCCAGCAGGAATACCAGCCCCCCAGCCAGAGGCACAGGCTGAGTTGGAGCCAGGGGCATTGCGTACAAGGAGTCTAAGAAGCCTCCACCTGGGTGAGTGTTTTTCCATGCGACCTGAACCACCTGTTTTCTGGTGGAAGGGAGCTTGTCTGCCCCACACGCCTCATGGGAGAGGGTGGGCCAATGTTAAGGGCACTGAGCTACCTGGGACTACCACCTCTCCTTCCCTCAGGAGATGAGAATGAGAGCCACTGTGAGGGTCCATCCCGCTGCCCAGAGGACCAGCCACCCCGGGGCTTGGGGTCTGTTACTTGGGAGGGCCCGTCTGTGGCCTCTATGTCTGCCAGGGCAGTGCTGGGAGCAGGGCTGGAGCCTGGCGCCCCTCGGAGGAAGCCTTATACCTGTGAGCTGTGCGGCCGAGGCTTCGACTGGAAATCGGTGTTTGTCATCCACCATCGGACACATGCAGATGGGCAGGGTACACAGGCACCAGCGCTGGCTGTGGGTGGTGCTCAGAAGCTGCCACAGGGTTCCCGGGAGCCAGGCACACCACGTCACCCCCGACGCGTGCTCCCATGCCCCCGGAGTTATGCATGTGAGGAGTGTGGGTGCAGCTTCAGCTGGAAGTCGCAGCTGGTCATCCACCGCAAGAGCCATGCAGGCCAGCGGCGCCACTTCTGTGGAGACTGTGGCCGTGGCTTTGATTGGAAGTCCCAGCTGGTCATCCACAGGAAGAGCCACCAGCCCGAAGCCCCATGAGTGTCTTGAGAAGGCAGCCTCATCTTGGGGGCCTTGGAGCCTCCAGGGCTTGACACAGTTCCTGGTACTCTGGTTCCAGCCTTCCCAGGGCTGCTGAGCCTCTGTCTGGACACTTGTAGGCAGCAGAGGACATTCGTGAATCAGAGCTCCCACGAGGCTCCCCTGCCCGTATTTCAGTCTCCCAAAACAGCCACCTGGGTATAAATAAAAGAAGCTGTCCCTCCCCCAACCGCCTGGTGAGGCTTGGGTTGGAATCCACTGCCTAAGTCTGGTGATTTCCAAATTTTGAGATCCCCAACTATGACCTTATGATATATAGGCAGACAGGACCTAAGGACTGTCCCTACCCCTGGGATTTTGTTGGCCCCAGGTGGATGCTCAGAAACTGCTCCTTTTCACTCCTGAAGCTGTTGGGCCTGCATCTTGGTGTGGAAGGTACAAAAAGCTCAGGAGAGCATGCCTTGCTTCTGTTTGCAGGCAGATGGAAAACTAATGACTCTCCACATTTGGATTTTTAAGAAATTCCACTTTTATAATGGGAAGTTTCTGCCTAAGAATCCTGATCTCTGCTTTCTACTGGTCAGAGTATCAGCAGTGCCACTCCTCCTGCCTGGCAGCTGGAGCCACAGAGCAGCCATACCCACAGAAAGGGCCAGCAGTCCTGTTCTACTGGCCCACTTTGTTTCTTGACCACACATGTCACTCCCTGGTTTCCTTGTCCTTTAAGCTCTTGAATCCTAGCTTGAGTGGACACTACAGGGACTTCCTTTGCAAGTTTGGATGGACAAGGAGGGTGGCGTCTGAGAAAAGGGTCTATAAACAGATGTCTCTTTGGCCATGTGATTTAAAAGTAGCTTGTGTTCATTTAGACAAATCTGAAATGTACAAGAGAGTAAAGATAAGGTAAATGACCCCTAGTTCTGTCTATGGCAGTACCTATTCCAGGTGTTCACATGCAGAAGTGTTTTATAAATCTTATGGAGCTACTGTATATATCGTGCTCTTCTCACTCCCTCATTTCCCTGTTATTAAAAACATATTTTAATGCCTGGTTAAAAATTCCATTTTCTGTCCTATACTGTCTTTTCTACCAACCCCAGATTGTTCTTCCCAGTGGTACCCAGTACCTGTGATGCACACTCCCAAGCGGATGCTTTGGATGCAACTTTGGTTATTTCCCAAAGTGTAATTGTTGCATTTAGAGAGCATGGGAGTTTAGTTTTGTTTTTGCCTTAAAACAACACAGGATTCCTTGAGCCAATTCCAAGTCCTCCCCTCCCCCTAGAACACCAAGCAATTCAACAGAAAATATTTTTTAACTCCAGTAAGAAAATGACTAAAAACCTAATAGAAAGGTGGATAAAGGCTATGAATCAGTAATTCACATCAGAAAAAACTTTACCAACAAACCAGAAAAAACATACATGCTCAAAAGTAATCAGGGAAATACCAGTGCCATGAAGGCGGGGCCTGGCCTACCATGTTCACATACCCTATTCCTGGCATTATGCTTGGTATGCATGGATTGCTCAGTCTTCAAAATAGCAAATAAAAACTCGACAGTAAGGCACTTGGCTGGCTCAGTCAGAAGAGCATGTGACTTTTGATCTCAGGGTCATGTTAGGGGTAGAGATTACTTAAAAAACCTAAACCTGTTGATAACAAGTATTAGGAAGTTCAGAATTGGGACCTGTGAATATGATCAGCTATCACTCTTGTGATGGGGTTATGTTATATGGCATAGTTGACCTTAAAATAGGAAGATGAGGGCAGCCCAGGTGGCTCAGTGGTTTAGCACCACCTTTAGCCCAGGGCCTGATCCCGGAGACCTGGGATCAAGTCATGCGTCGGGTTCCCTGCATGGAGCCTACTTCTCCCTCTGCCTGTGTCTCTACCTCTCTCTCTCTCTCTCTCTCTCTCTCTCTCTCTCGAATAACTAAATAAAATTTTAAAAAAATAGGGAGATGATCCCAGTGGGTGTGGCCCAATCACATGAACCCTTTTAAAGCATGGAGTTTTCTCTGGCTGGTGACAGAAAAGGAAGTCCAAAAGAGTTGAAGCATGAGAAGGATTTGATGTACCATTGCTGGCTTTGAAGATAGAGGGAGCCATGCCCTGGCCTCCAGAAGGTAAGAACAACCCCTGGCTAGCAACTAGCAAAGAAACAGAGACCTTGGTCCTACAACCATAATTGCAATCTGCCAACAACTTGAATGGGCTTGGAAGCAGATCATTCCAATGTCTTCCAGATAAGAGCCTAGTGCAGCCCATCTTGATTTCAGCTTTGTGATAGTCTGAGCAGAGAACCTAGCCAGTGTCTCCCAGACTTATGACCTACAGAACAGTGAGCTAATAAATAGATGTTTTAAGCCACTAAGTTTGTGGCAATTTGTTAAACAGCATAGAAAACCAATACAACCATGTATTGTTAATGGGTTTAGTACTGTTCATGGCTAAAAATGTAAAACTGGTCTGCATCCAGTGATGAATGGAGTGTGGAATAAAATGGTGATAGTGTTTTTCAACAAATTATTAAAAATAAATGAAACGAATAATAACTTTTGACAACCTTGGCAGTATCTACTATAGCTAGATCTATGTAAACTGTGACTCAGCAATTCCACTCCTTGGTATGCACCCAACAGAAATGAATACTTATTTTGGTTCAGGTCATGATCTCATCAGGGTCATGAGACCGAGCCCCATGTTGAGCCCTGTGCTCAGCATGGAGTCAGCTGGTCTCTTTCCCTCTGTTCCTCCTTCCACTTGCTCACTCACTCTCTCTCAAATAAAATCTTTTTTTAAAAAATATTTTATTTATTTATTCATGAAAGACACAGAGGAGAGAGAGAGGCAGAGACATAGGCAGAGGAAGAAGCAGGCTCCATGCAGGGAGCCTGATGTGGGACTCGATCCCGGGTCTCCAGGATCACGCCCTGGGCCGAAGGCAGGTGCTAAACCGCTGAGCCACTCAGGGATCCCAATCTTTTTTTTTTTTTTAAAGAACTAAATTTTTTTTAATTTTTATTTATTTTATGATAGTCACACACACACACAGAGAGAGAGAGAGAAAGAGGCAGAGACATAGGCAGAGGGAGAAGCAGGCTCCATGCACCGGGAGCCCGACGTGGGACTCGATCCGGGGTCTCCAGAATCGCGCCCTGGGCCAAAGGCAGGCGCCAAACCGCTGCGCCACCCAGGGATCCCCCAATCTTTTTTTAAAAAAAGATTTATTTATTCATGAGAGACACATAGAGAGGCAGAGACATAGTCAGAGGGAGAAGCAGGTTCCCTGCAGGGAACCTGACTCTGGGACTTCCAAATCCCAGGATCACGCCCAGATTCAAAGGCAGACACTCAACCTCACAGCCACCCAGGCATTCCCCCCACCCCTTTTCTTTAAAGATTTGCTTATTTATTCGAGAGAGATACAGAAAGGCAGAGGATAAAATCTTTTTTTTATTTTATTTTATTTTATTATTTTTTTAATAAATTAATTTTTTTGGTGTTCATTTTACCAACATACAGAATAACACCCAGTGCTCATCCCGTCAAGTGTCCCCCTCAGTGCCCGTCACCCATTCACCCCCAACCCCCGCCCTCCTCCCCCTCCACCACCCCTAGTTCATTTCCCAGAGTTAGAAGTCTTTATGTTCTGTCTCCCTTTCTGATATTTCCCACACATTTCTTCTCCCTTCCCTTATATTCCCTTTCACTATTATTCATATTCCCCAAATGAATGAGGACATATAATGTTTGTCCTTCTCCGATTGACTTACTTCACTCAGCATAATACCCTCCAGTTCCATCCACGTTGAAGCAAATGGTGGGTATTTGTCGTTTCTAATGGCTGAGTAATATTCCATTGTATACATAAACCACATCTTCTTTATCCATTCATCGTTCGATGGACACCGAGGCTCCTTCCACAGTTTGGCTATTGTGGACATGGCTGCTAGAAACATTGGGGTGGGGATCCCTGGGTGGCGCAGCGGTTTGGCGCCTTCCTTTGGCCCAGGGCGCGATCCTGGAGACCCGGGATCGAGTCCCACGTCGGGCTCCCGGTGCATGGAGCCTGCTTCTCCCTCTGCCTGTGTCTCTGCCTCTCTCTCTCTCTCTCTCTCTCTCTCTCTCTCTCTGTATGACTATCACAAATAAATAATAATAAAAAAAAATTAAAAAAAAAAGAAACATTGGGGTGCAGGTGTCCCGGCGTTTCATTGCATCTGAATCTTTGGGGTAAATCCCTAACAGTGCAATTGCTGGGTCGTAGGGCAGGTCTATTTTTAATTCTTTGAGGAACCTCCACACAGTTTTCCAGAGTGGCTGCACCAGTTCACATTCCCACCAACAGTGTAAGAGGGTTCCCTTTTCTCCGCATCCTCTCCAACATTTGTTGTTTCCTGCCTTGTTAATTTTCCCCATTCTCACTGGTGTGAGGTGGTATCTCATTGTGGTTTTTTTTTTATATATATATATTTTTTAAATTTTTATTTATTTATGATAGGCACACAGTGAGAGAGAGAGAGGCAGAGACACAGGCAGAGGGAGAAGCAGGCTCCATGCACCGGGAGCCCGATGTGGGATTCGATCCCGGGTCTCCAGGATCGCGCCCTGGGCCAAAGGCAGGCGCCAAATCACTGCGCCACCCAGGGATCCCTCATTGTGGTTTTGATTTGTATTTCCCTAATGGCAAGTGATGCAGAGCATTTTCTCATGTGTATGTTGGCCATGTCTATGTCTTCCTCTGTGAGATTTCTCTTCATGTCTTTTGCCCATTTCATGATTGGATTGTTTCTTTCTTTGCTGTTGAGTTTAATAAGTTCTTTATAGATTTTGGAAACTAGCCCTTTATCTGATATGTTATTTGCAAATATCTTCTCCCATTCTGTAGGTTGTCTTTGAGTTTTGTTGACTGTATCCTTTGCTGTGCAAAAGCTTCTTATCTTGATGAAGTCCCAATAGTTCATAAAATCTTTTTTTAAAAAAAGAATGCTTATGAGAACCAAAAGACAAGTCCAGGGATCCCTGGGTGGCGCAGAGGTTTGGCACCTGCCTTTGGCCCAGGGCGCGATCCTGGAGACCCGGGATCGAATCCCACATTAGGCTCCCGGTGCATGGAGCCTACTTCTCCCTCTGCCTGTGTCTCTGCCTCTCTCTCTCTCTCTCTCTCTCTCTGTGACTATCATAAATAAATAAAAAATTAAAAATAAGACAAGTCCAGAAACATTTAGAGCAACTATCTATAAAAGCAAAAAAAAAAAATCAGTAAACAGCCCTAGCCCACTGCAGCTATCAATTTATTGCCTCTCTGTTCCATATATTACCTGTTCTGCAGTAGTGGGCTGGACCCTGTAGCCATTTCTCCTTTGCAGTCAACACTTTGTTGGCTTTGTCAGTAGAGGGCACTGGCTCTTATTCTTTGGGCACGCTCTCAGCCCTAGGATTTTAAGAGGTATAGTTATTAGAATTATAACTGTTATAGGTAAAAACTTTTTTTAAAGATTTATTTATAAATCTTTATCCACTGAACACAGAGTCAGATGTGGAGCTCCATCTCACAACCCTGAGATCATGACTTGAGCTGAAATCAAGAATCAGACGTTCAGGGATCCCTGGGTGGCGCGGCGGTTTAGTGCCTGCCTTTGGCCCAGGGCGCGATCCTGGAGGCCCGGGATCGAATCCCACGTCGGGCTCCTGGTGCATGGAGCCTGCTTCTCCCTCTGCCTGTGTCTCTGCCTCTCTCTCTCTCTCTCTCTCTCTCTCTCTCTCTCTCTGTGACTGTCATAAATTAAAAAAAAAAAAAGAATCGGACGTTCAACTGACTGGGCCACCCAGGCACCCCTATAGTTAATAACTTTTTATATCAAATTTACTCTGTTCAAATGACTGAACATTCCCTGATACACTCACCAACAGCAGTGTGGATAATTACACTAGATATCCATGCAGTGAAATGCTATGCACACAGCAATGACCAAGTGATTCCTACATACAATACTGTTGACTCTCAGACACAAATGGAAGGGAGGGATAGGGCTTAACCTTGCCTAGCAGTGCAAGGTTCTAAAGCCTTTCCAACTTCACTTCCTGATATAGGGTCCTCTGGGCAAGCTCCAACTGCCCCCATTCCTTCCCAGTGAAAGCCACGACCATGTCCTCAAAGGTGATATATCCGGGACTGGGACACACCTGTCCAGCCAGGCCTAGGTCATCTCCTCTCCATCCTTGCTTTGAACAAATTCAGGGGATGGGGCAGACAGGATTCCATAGCACCCAGGGTTAAGAGGGACCCAGGCCCAAACCCAGAGTTTCTAGAAGAGAAGACACATGTTCCCAGGAAGCTCCATCCCCACACACAAGACTGCTCTTTATCTCTTGCATCTATTTGGCTCTCCCTGCCTTGGGGACATGCCCTTCCCTCCGCTCCACTTTGGCCAGCCCTTACACGTCAGCTCCTGATTCCCATGGCCAACTGCCCCTCGAGTCCCCACCTAGAAGTCTCCAGAAAGCCTAGACTTCATTGGCTCAGTGCTACCTACCGCTCTAGCCACTTCCCATATCACTCAGTGGTAACTCCATCCCTCTAGTTGCTCACAGCTGAAACCAAAAGGGCCCCCATAATCTTTGTCTGGGGTCCACAATCTGGCCACCTCTCATTCTTCCACTGCTGCCATCCTTGTTCTCCATATCATAGCACTAGCCCCTCAACTAAACTAGCTTCCCCTCAACCACATCCCCCCTCCAGGTTCGTCTTGTCCCACAACAGCTAAACAGATCTTGTTAAAGCTTTAGTCAGAACTCCAGGTATATACACCAAAGAATTAAAAACAGGTACTCAAAACAGTACATGTACAGGAATGTTCACACTCAAGGGGTACCTGGGTGTCTCACACAGTTGGGTGTCTGACTCTTGATTTCAGTTCAGGTCCTAATCTCGGGGTCATGGGATCAAGCCCCACATTGGGCTCCCTGCTCAGTGGGAAATCTGCTACTCTCTTTCCCTCTATCCCTCCCCTCCCTCTAATAAATAAATAAATCTTTAAAAAAAAAAGACGGTGTTCATATTCAAAATAGCCAAAAGATGGAAACAATTCAAATGTCCATTAACAGATGAATGGATAAACAAATTGTGCAACAAATATACAGTGGAATAGCATTCAGCCATAACAAGGAATGAAGGGCTGACAGTTGCTACACCAGGGCAGATGACACTCCAATACTATCTACATGCTAGGCCTGCTCTGAGCACCACACTCCTCTCTCTCCCTTCTCCCATACCAGGAGTACAACTATCCCCTTGGCAAACAAAGAGACAGAGCCCAAGAAAGGCCAGGTATCCTGTGTGAGGGCAGTGGGCTGAACACCAACTGTGTCCTAGACCAGTGCACCCAACCACTTCTTGGGGCGTCAGCTTTTTTTTTTTTTAAGTTTTCTGAGAGAGCGAGAGAGGACACACATGGGAGTGGGGGAGGGGAAGAAGAAGGCGAGGGAGAGAGAGTCTGAGGTAGACTCTGGCTGAGCACACAGCCCTATGTGGGGCTTGATCTCATGATCCTGAGATTATGACCTGACCCAAAACCAAGACTGGGATGCCCAACCTACTGCACCACCCAGGCGCTCCTGTACATTAATTTTAAAGCAAACTTCACATCATACAATAAACAAACATTGTTTCAGGTTACCTTAAAACAGATAACTTCTAAATTAACAGATATTCATCCACATAATCCTGTTTACTACCTGGAACTACATCTGGGAAGTCCCACCCACCCATACCCATCACCAACTCCAATTCCCTCAAGTGGGCGCCTTCTTTTGGGGAATTTAGGGTTTTACTGGGATCTGCATAGGCCACAGCCTCCTCCTCCAATGGTAGATGCCTACAGGTAGACCCCTCTCCTAATGACCATGGGTGCTCAAGAAGTCAGTTCACTTTCACAGCAGACTTGTGTTTTCTGTGGTCTCAGCGATACCAACACTATCTTTTTAAAAATTATTTATTTATTCATGAGAGACACACAGAGAGAGGCAGAGACACAGACAGAGGGAGAAGCAGGCTCCCCACTGGGAGCCCTATGTGAGACTCGATCCGGGACCAGGATCACACCCTGAGCCAGAGGGTGTGATACTCAACCACCAAGCCACCCAGGTATCCCAATACCAACACTATCTGAACAAGTATCTGGCCATGTGTGTGTAGTCCATCCTGCTTCCCACTCTGTGAAAGCCCCACCATCCTGTCCTGACCTTGCACTGGGCTGTCTGGACCAGGACTGCCTATCCCATTCCACAGCATGAAACACACCCTGGAGATCTTTCCTACCATATCTGCTATCCCTTTAAATCTGCCCTCTTAAGCCATGATCAGCTCCCCATTCTTCCCAGGTCATCCCCCGACCGCATTCCCATCCCAAAAGGTTCTGCCTAGCCCACCCTTTCTAGAAGTGTCCCCCCACCCCACCTCCCTGTTCCCAGAAGATATCTCCACTGCAGCCTTCCCAAAAGATTTCCCCTCTACCGCACTCTTCCCAGAAGTTCCTCCCTATGGTCCTTCTGTCATCCAACTTCCCACAGCAGAGGCCTGGACCATGGCTCCAACCTATGAGGCTCTGCTTGGCCTTCCTTGGATGGGTGGCACGTCAGGAAACACAAGAGACCCCAACTTAGCAGGGTTCCCACTACAGGGCACCAGCAACCATGTCCATGCCTCCTCAGAGCACCTTAACCAGGGACAAGCACAGTCTAGAAAAAAGAGCCAAAGAGGGAGAAGGGAGATGACCATGAGATGCTGCCTCTTATTACCAACACTGTTTATAATCATGACTCATTTACTGAAGGAGAAAAACTCATCCTGAACCATTAAACCTGAAAGCATAGGCCCAAACAGGCAAGGGATGGGGGCGGGGCACTTAACATGAGCAGTCAAGGAAAGATGGGACAAGAAGAAACTGTGGACTTGGTGGTTTTTAAGAAACTTCATCATCCAGGGATCCCTGGGTAGCTCGGCGGTTTGGTGTCTGCCTTCAACCCAAGGTGTGATCCTGGAGTACCAGGATCTGGTCCTGCATCGGGCTCCCTGCATGGAGCCTGCTTTTCCCTCTGCCTGTGTCTCTGCCTCTCTCCCTTGCTGTGTCTCTCATGAGTAAATAAATAAAATCTTAAAAAAAAGAAACTTCATCATCTAAGACATCACTATAGCATCTGATTGTATTTGGAACACTCACATGCTTATGTGCCTGGCATGATTTATTCCCAAGGCCAAGAGCTGTTATTCATGGGATTCATGGTCTACCTACAAGAATAGCCACCACCCACTACAGGGATTCCTGCAACAGCAGTCACCCTATAAGATCATGACTAAATTATGGTGCCCTCTACCACCTTTCACTTCTCTTCCTAAGCAGTGCGGTCTTTTTGTCAGGGAGGGAAGGTAGAACTGGGGAAGAGTTCTGACACATGACATGTCTGAATGTTTGTATCCCCACCAAATTCATGTTGAAAGCTAATCCCCAATGTGGTGGTATTTGGTGATAGGCCTTTGGGAGGTTATTAGGTTATGAAGGCAGAGCTCTCATGAATGAAATTAATGCTTTTATAAAAGAGACCCGAGAAAGTTCCTTTACCCCTAGTACCACATAAGAACCTAGTGAAAAGATGGCCATCTATGAACCAGGAAGCAGGCTCTCACCAGACATAAAATCTGCCAGTGCACTGATCTTGGGTTTCATAGCTTCCAGAAATGCTAGAAATAAATTTTTGTTGTTTATAAGCCATTGACTCAGTGGCATTCTGCTATAACAGCTCAAACAGACTGACAACAAGCTAAGCATGTTGCAAAGTAAAGTAAGGAGAAAACTCCTTATCAGATATTAGAATTTATTACTAAGCTATGCTAATTAGGCTGGTGTGGAAAACCAACAACAAAAAAACCCAGAAAGATCAACTGAATGAAATAAGAATAAAGTATGTGTGTAATCAGGGGGGAAGAGAAAAAAATTGTGATTTGGGGCGCCTGGCTGGTTCAATCAGTGGACCATGCCACTCTTGATCTCAGAGTCATGAGTTTGAGCCCCATGTTGGGTGTAAAGTTTATTTAAAAAGAAAAAAGAAAAGAAAAATAATGTGTATTTAAAAAGAAGAAAAATAATGTGTGTTATGTACCAAATAAATATTTCATTTAATTTCTACCTAGGAGGGGAATACAAAAAGTAGAATATTATGTTTTAGTTCTTGTAAATGTAATAGCAAAAAGTGTGAATGCCCCAAGCTGGTTGGGCTTGAGGAAGCAGGGATTTGTATAAGCTTCTGGTGAAACTGTAAATCTGCAGATCCACAGTGAGATCTTGCCCACTTACTTGATACTTGCAATGATGGTGTTGGCTAAATAATTCATGGCTAAACACCTCTCTCGGACAGGATTTCTTTCACCATGAAGTGAGAACAAGACTACAACCCTCCTTGTGAGATGTGATGAGGAGATAGACTGTCAAGTGACAAGTGCCAGCCTTGGTCTGGCCCCAAGGGAGCCCATGAGGGTTCTCAGGCACAATTTTATTTTTGTTGTTGATGATGATCCCATTCAATGAGACTCTGAGGTGGGATGGACATGCTTACTCTCTAGATGAAGAAATAAGCTCTTAATGACAGGTAGAGCCAAGATGCCAATTTCTGAGACAATAGGTATCCCTTGTGGAGTCCTTTGCAGCACTTTTCTGGTTTAATCTCCACAGACATCTTTCAAGGTGGGCACAATCATCAATGCCACTTTACAATGAAGGAAACCAATGCACAGGAGACAGGTGGTTCTAGGGACTTGCCCCAGGCCACAAAGCCTGCGGCCACCTCTCACTTCCCAGTGCAAGTTCTGGGATCCAAAAACCTAGATTCTAGTCTACCATATATCCCTATACCCCACCCCCATGCATCTTCAGCACAAGGTATTCTGTTGATTAAATGGGAGTTCTTTAGTCCCATATCCCAGATGCTAGCTTTGTCTATTAGGAAATGCAGTCACACAGCCTCACACATCAGGGACCCTTGAGCTGGGTACATAAGAATGCAATACTCTTCATCGGGGGAATGACCACAACTTAATACCCACTCATAGCATGATACATGCAAGAGAAGCAGATATATAGGTTTATGCTGGCACCAGGCAATGAGCAGCTTGGCACAGAAGCCGAGGGAGGGCTGGAGAGCAAGGTCCAGAAGGTCTTAAGGGATGATGACAACACATGGCAGGAACACTTGGTCACAGTAGAGGTGGCCCATGTCATCCTCTACTACTTCATCCATCCACTCCAAAATTCTATCTACGTTGGTCTTTGGTATCAAAGGGTACAATAGCCTTAAGATTAAAAAGGACCTGGAGCAACCTGGGTGGCTCAGCAGTTTACCGCTGCAGCCTTCAGCCCAGGGCCTGATCCTGGAGACCTGGGATCGAGTCCCACGTCAGGCTCCCTGTATAAAGGCTGCTTCTCCCTCTGCCTGTGTCTGTGCCTCTGTGTGTCTCTCTTGAATAAACAAATAACATCTTTAAAAAAAAAAAGATTTAAAAGGATCTACCATGTGTAGGGCAGGAAAATGGGCCTCAAGGAGGACCAGTCCAGACTCTGCTGCCTGTACCAGTTGTCAGATGATATGGAATCTACTGTGTGCACCAGGGGAAGGTAGTCCTGGGCCAAAGCAGGGGTGGCCAGCCTGGGCCTCCATTGCTATGTTCACACATGTCCAGCTCCTTTGCTGGCCAAGTCTCTCCTAAAAGGGACAAGTGAGGTATAAGCAAGTGAAAGAAACTAACAACCTACTGTGTTCAGGGGCGCTGACTGGACCACTGTAGGCACAGATCCAAGTGCGCACTGGTGCCACAAAGGGGCTGCAGTTCCTCAGGGCACACATGAGGTTCCTTAGGCACTACAGGGCAAAGAAACAGTGACACCAGGAACGACCAGTTCTTGGAAGAAAAAAATCACATGTGTGGCCCGCTGTGGGATAAGATTGCCAAACTGGAATTGGCCCTACAATGCCCAGAGAAACCATGGCTCACAGCCTCAGGGGCATCACCTGCTGCTGCTCACATCAGCCCCACAACACTGGCGGCACTTATGGACCATGTCCCACACAAACTTCTCTCTCCCGGATCCTTGGCCTCCTCTGGCTTTGCTCTAGGGTTCAGTCCCTAGAACCACCTGTCACAGCCCCCACAGTGCCCAGTCGGCTCTTCTGGAACCTGGGCCAAAACACTCCAAAGCAATCTGGTATCTCAGCCACACTATTCCTTCCTGAAGTGTCTTGAGAAAGGTACAAAGCAGCAACAACAGCACCATCCTCACAGGGGTCATGAGGTATAAATTAGTGAACATATGTGAAAAGCTGATAACAGTACCTATAACACGGTAGGCCATAATAATTCATTTATTGGAGCCCCCAAATCCCTTGGGAAGAGCAATTCCCTGCTTGTGAGGCACTGGACTGCCCAATCTGTGGATTGCTTTCCCTTGAATAAGGGATATCAAACTCATTACTAAACTTTTTTAGGTTTGTCATTTGACAGCCCCATGTAAGTAACACTGTTCACATGGTCATCTGATTGTCCTAGCTGTTCCCTGATAGGAGGAGATTTGGTCTGATCACTTGGGCTAATCCTTCTTTCTTCCCACGCACAGCCAGCTGGCTCCCCACCACCATCACCACCACCACCACCAACCACTACCACCTGTTTGTTATTCCTCTTATTCCAGCCTAAATTCCCTACATTCAGTCTCTTTTTCATGAAGATCAAGAGAAAAAAACATTGAAGGTAGACATACTATTACAGATATGGTATAATAACAAATATATATTCAGTCTTTGTCTCTGATTTCCAACACACTGCTCCTAAAACTCTTGGGATTTCCTGAGTCATAGGAATATCTTCTGTTACTGATTAAAAGCCCCTTTCAGGGACACCTGGTTGGCTTAGCACTTGAGCATCTGCCTTTGGCTCAGGGCCTGATCCAGATCTTGGGTCAAGTCCCATATTGGGCTCCCTGCAGGGAGCCTGCCTCTCCTACTGGCTGTGTCTTTGCCTCTCTCTCTATGTCTCTCATGAATAAATAAATAAAATCTTTTAAAAATAAAATAAATAAAATAAAATAAAAGCCCCTTTCAGGGGCTCCTGATGGCTCAGTGGCTTAAGCAGCCAGCTCTTGATCTCAGCTCAAGTCTTGATCTCAGGGTTGTGAGTTCAAGCCCCACATTGGGCTTTGTGATGGGAATGGAGCCTACTTAACAACTAAATAAATAAATAATAAAAACAAAAGCCTCTTCCAAAAAAAACAAAACAACAAAAAAACCAAAACCCAAAACTAAAACCAAAAAAGATACCAACCTCTGAACTAGTTTTTAAAAAAAGCCCCTTTCAACCAAACCCAGGATTTATGTTAATAAGGTGACTTGAGTCAGAAAGGGGCCTAGACACCTTCAAGATGGGGCTGGATGCCAAAGGAACAAAGCTTGTGACCCCACAGTTGCCTTTACTGTTTTACTTACAAGCTTTGGGAAAGGGAGAGGGCCTGCATTGGGGTTAATCACAAATGCTCAATGATTTATTTTTATTTATTTTTTTTAAAGAATTTTATTTATTTATTCATGAGAGACACAGAGAGAGAGAGAGGCAGAGACACAGGCAGAGGGAGAAGCAGGCTCCATGCAGGGAGCCCTACGCAGGACTGGATCCCAGGTCCCCAGGATCACACCCCAGGCTTCAGGCAGCGCCACACCGCTGCGCCACCGGGGCTGCCCTCAATGATTTAGTCAATAATTGAAACTCCATAAAATCTCTCACAGTTCCTGGTTGGTAAACACATCAAGGTCCTGGGATTGTGGTGTGCACTGAGAAAGGGAAGCCCTGCCCATCTTCCCACCCTCATACCTTGCTGTAGGCACTCCTTCCCTTGTGGTATTTCTAAGTTGCATTCTTTACAATAAGCAGGTAATAGTAAATAAAACACTTTCCTGAGTTCTATAATTTGTTCTAATGAATTACCAACCTGAGGGGCGGGCGAGTATGAAAACCGTGAACCAGTAGTGTGCCAGGCAGAAATGTGAGTAGATTGGGCACCTCATATGAAGTGTGGCCATTCTTGTTGGACTGAACCCTAACCCTCTGGGATATGCAGACTGTGGGCAGTTGTGTCACAACTAAATTGATTGTCCTATGGCCAGGTGGTGACAGAGAATTCAAGAATCAGTATTGAGACAGAAAAAAAGAAAAACTCTGTTATTAGAATAATACCTATGCAGAGCCACCAGGAAATACCTAAATATACATTGGTAGTAAAATATTTAATAGAGAGAGTATACACAGGAGGAAGCAAAGACTGAGCCAACAATTAGAAGACTCTACAGAGCCAAATGTGAAGCTAAACAATTGTCAGGATTAAATCTTTTTTAAAAAAGATTTTATTTATTTATTCATGAGAGACACAGAAACAGAGGCAGAGACGTAGCAGAGGGAGAAGAAGGCTCCATGCAGGAAACCCAATGTGGGACTCGATCCCAGAACCCCAGGATCATGACTGGAGCCAAAGGCAGATGCTCAACCACTGTGCCACCCTGGCGACCCAGGATTAAATCTTTAATTAATTCTAACACTTATTTTTCAAACAATTTTCTTCAAAAAATTAATTTCTGAATTTTCAGAGTTAAGAAAAATGAATACTAATTATATATTATTTTTAAGTATTTCAAACCAGATCATGAAGTATGACAGATTTCCCTATTTAATAAGAATTCTAGGGTTCTTAACAAATGTCTTATGCCCACCACAATTTAAGGCCATCCATATATGATCAAAGGCAGTAAGACTTTCAGAAAGCCCTGGAACATCTAGAGAATGAGGTAATCTTCTAATATGAGCACCCACCTAGGAACACATGGCAACTCCAAGCCGAGCATGGGCAGGCAGGACAGCTGATATAAGGCCAGCAGTGCCAGTTTCCAAATCACATCCCACTACAGCAGCCAGCTGCCCTGAGAGATGAAAGGTAGGAGCAAATGAGGTTTTGATTCCTGCAGCAGTCAAGAATGGAACCCTCTGAACTAGGATGGAGTGTGAGAGGATGCTGGTGGTTAGAGACACTTTCTGACTCCCAGGTACAGAAGGCTGTAACACTGTTAGGGATGTGGCCCAAGACAGGTGTGGTGATTTTCACAAGTCACAGAGGTGCCCAACATTAATGCAAGGCTGCCCGGGACAGGAGCTGAATGTGAATACTCCCAACAACCTCGAGTTGTGCATTCTTAGTCCAGTATTTTAGATGTGAAGAAACTTAAATCACAGACAGGGGACATCGAGGCCCATTATCACACAGGTTATGGTCAGAGGAACCCACCTGCAAACTTAGGTGAGACTGACCTACCCTGGGCCTAAGCTGACTCCTCTTCCTCCATGTTGCTTTAAAAAAAAAAGAGAGAGAGGGAGCATGAACAAGGGAGGGACAGAGGAAGAGGGAAGGGAAGAGCAGACTCCCCATTGAATGGGGAGGAGAGCCCAACTTGGGGCTCCATACTTCCACCCATGACCTGGGTGGAAGTCAGATGCTTAACTGAATGAGCCACCCGGTAGCCCCCCTCCATGTTGCATTCTGCATCCAGCTGGACATGTGCATATATTTTATGCAAGTTTGAAGCATGTGGAAATCACATGCTTGGAAACACCAGATACAGAACATCTCACTTGATTCTGCCACTCCGAAACAGTGTAGACCTTTCTCTTCACAAAGTTAGGAGGGAATAATTCTTGCATGTCCCTAATTGTGGATGCTGAGGCCTCTAAGAATGCATACCATGCTAAGAGGCTTGCCTGTATTTCAAAAAAGATCCCACTTGGACTGTTTGTACACAAGTATGCTACCTTGTCAAAGTGTAACCAAACTCAAGGGATTTAATGCATGCTTAGCGTGCATTAAATTGAACACAACCCAAGGAAGTGTTAAAGAACTTTTCAATTACTTGTTACTAAATAAGTAAGAAACCAGGGCACTGTGTACCTGTAGGGTTAGTACAGGAAGCTTTTTTTTTTTTTTTTTTTTTTTTGAGAGAGAGAGAGAGAACACAAGCTGGGAGAGGAGCAGAGAGAAGGACAAGCAGACTCCTGCTGAGCATGGAGCCCGACACAGAACTTGATCCCAAGACCCTGATATCATGACCTGAGCCAAGATCAAGAGTCGGAAGCTTAGCCACCCAGGCGCCCAGCAGGCTTTTTATTCAGTGTATTAGGGTGTGGAGACAGGGAGCTTGCATATACACTAAGGAACCAACACACATTGTATTACTTAGGTACTTTGGTTCAACTGTGTCTTGGTTTGCTGTCTTGATGGAAGTAAATTACTCCCTTTGGGTTTGTTGTGTCTTTTTAAACACTAGACATTGCAGAACATCCTCCCACTCTGCTGGTCTCTCCTGATTCCCAGCCCCTTGCTGTGACCTCATATCTCACCCTTTCCCCTCATCCCTCATCTCTTTCTCTCAGGTCCCCCAACACCAGTGTCCCCTTATTGTGTCCTCACTTGGTCACATGTCTTTGAAATGCCTTGTTAACATGCTATTTGATGACATTCATTTGTTCTTTCCAAAGACCAAGACCTGCTGCCCAACATGGTGCTCCTCTGCCACCAGAGGCTAAGGCTGTACCAAACTGCCCAGACAGATAAGTGAGCAAGGGACCTATCATGTCACTTTGTACTTGCACCTGCGCAGAGTCTCCCAGTCTGGGCTGTCAAGCCTAATTCCTGTCCCCTGGGCAGTGACCCCATGGACTCCATCCTGGCTGTGTCCAATATGCACTCAGTTAACTGGCATGTCTCTGTTTTTTCAGCTGTTAGCATGGAGCAGGGGAAGAGCAGGTGTTATATGACCAGAAAGATAACCATCATGAAATATACCCAGAGCCTTTTCCCTACAAAGATATATACTACCAGGAATAAAGCTGCTAGAGCCATCTCCAGCTGGGTGAAGGACATTGCTCCCATTACATGAGACAAGATTGAATATGACCAGAAAGATAACTATCTCATGAAATATACTCAGAGCCTCTTCCTTACAAAGACATATACTACCAGGAATAAAGCTGCTAGAGCCATCTCCAGCTGGGTGAAGGACATTGCTCCCACTACAGGTCCCTCTAGCCTTCTTCTCTCACCTAAGTGAGAGAGATCGCAGGGGCGAGGGTTTCTAGCAAATACTTTGAGAATGCTGTAGCCAGGGAAGGCAGTTGGGGTCAAGGAAGAAAAAATGAAAGAAAGAAACTACGGTGGTGGAGATATGCTCCTCAGACACAGTGCTACTAAAGATTGGGATTTCATTGGAAGATTTAGTATGATCCTCTCCCCTCTCACCCTTTACACATCAGTGGAATTCCAGTGTAACAGAGGATTACAACTAAAAGAGATGCAAGACACGGACTCTCTCTGGAGAAGAACACTTACCAGAGCACAAAGTCTACAGAACAGACAAAAACTAGACCACTAGAGGAATTTGAAGCCTCTAGCACCCATAGTTACAACAAACATTAAGTACAGTCCTACTTCAATCCATATTACCAAACCTCCTGTTTACTTTTGCTCCTGTTACCAAACATATTTCTCGCTTTCAACAACAAATGACAAGGCATATCAAAAGGCAAGAAAAAACAGGCTGAGCACACACAAAGCAATCATCAGAATGACAACCAGATAGGACACAGAGGTTGGGAGTATCACACAGGATGTAAAATAACTATGATTAAGATGTTAAGGGTCCTAGTGGAAAAAAAGTAGACAAAATGCAGGAATAGGTGGATAATGTAAGCAGAGAGATGGAAACTCTAAGGTAAGATCAAAAGTTAAGGCTAGAGATAGAAAACACTAGTAGTAATGAAGAGTGCCTTCAACTGGCTCATCAGCAGGCTCAACCCAGCCAAGGAAAGAATGGATGCTCAGCACAATTCAGCACAATGCAAATGCTTATTACTATCTGTTTCACAGATGAGGACACAGGGGTTCACAGAAGTCCAACCAGGTTAGCTAGGGTCCCACCACCGGCCCCAGACAACCCCCTCCCCATACCCCCCACAACCTCCCACCGCCAGCCACCTGGCAGTGCAATCTTGTTCAGGGTGAGATCTGAATCAGGGATATGGAGCTACTCTGTGTACAGAGGACGACTTGTTGCCATTTTTATTTCATTTCCAATTCACTAAATTGTGAGTTTACCAAACACTTAGCATTTCTCTAAATAGTAGGCAATCAAGATCCTTCTAGTCTAACTAATTACACGTTATAGGGATAATTTTAAAATACGAAGTTTTAAAGAAATTAAATGTCTCCAAACATTCAAACAGCGCTTGAAATGTTAATGCCTCTAAGCTTCTGAATAAGTCACGAGATTAATATGTTAGATTTTCTTAAACTCTTTCAAAGCGAGCATCTATAGCGGAGATAGATGCATATAGAAGGAGGCAGGAATAATGAACGACCTTGACACACATTAATTCCATATTTCCTTAAAGCAGTGGGTAATATGCGGTGGGTAACATGACTGTACCACCTTATCCATGCAGATTACCGACCCTGAAAAAAACCAAATCGTCCCAGTGGAGCAACAGAGGGAAAACCTCTTCTTCTCTGCCAGCAGTCACCCGTGTGCAGAGACGGCCTTTCCTTTTGTTTTTAGGTGTGACAGACACTCAGGTTGGTCCCGAGGAAAAGACACCGAGGAATCAATATCGTGATGTGCCAACAACACCCAGACGACCCAAAGACAAGCAAGTCCGGGAAAATACATTCTGCGCGGTCCAGTTTAGTAAGGTAAACAGATGGGTTAGGGACGTCTCAGAGAACAAGTCAAACTCAAGAAAAATTTAGGCTGGGGGCTTGCAGCCCTTGGGGTAGAGGCTGCAAAAGTGATATTAACCCTTCACAGGACACAGAGAGGCCAAACCCGAGCCCAGGCCTCCAGAGGCAGCGCTGGGGTGGGCACTGCCAGGCTCGGTGCCAAAGCGCCAACCCTCGCACACGCACACACCCAGCCCGCAACGACACTAGGCTTTGTCCTTAAAGCCCCAGGCTGGGGTCGCCTCCCGGGACCTCAGCAGTTTCCGCTTCTGCGCGTCCAGCATTTAGTGTCGGCGGCCGCTTGGGTGCACGCCGGGATCCCAGGACCCCGAGCGCAGGCCCCCCAGCCGGGCGACTCCCCACCTCACGCGCGTGGGCCCACGGAAGCAGGGTCGTGCCTGCGGGAACCCATCTCCCAGAGCGCTGCGCGGAGATGCCTGACGGTCGCCAGAGGCGTGGGCAAGGGTACCGCCCGACTGGCCGCCGAGCCGGCGGAAACTACGCTTCCCAGAAGGCGCCGCGCGTGCGTCCGCAGGGCTCATGGGGCCAATGACGGCTTGCGGAGGCTGGACTTCCGGCGTCCGGGGGCTGTCACTTTGCTGCCGGGCGTGGGGCCACACCGGTGTCCGGGACTGAGGCGCGACCGACCCGGGTCGGTTTTCCAGAGGCTTGGAGACCCAAGGCGAGGGCTGCGAGGAAGGCGCGAGCGGAGGGCCGCAACGCGCACGCCGTGATCGTGGGCGACGGTCGCGTCCCCCGAGCCTGGGTTTCTCCGGGTGTAGCCTGGGACGCCCCGCAAGGCTGTGGGGCGGTGCCCAGAGTCACGTGTTCTCCGACCCCCGGGCGGCAGGGGCGGCGGCGTCCTGGGCGTCTGTGCCCTCGAACGACGGGAAGACTGAGGCCTGGAGCCGGGACGTCGCGTTGTGGGTCGCTTTCTGCGCGTCCTCAAGCAAGGGTTCTGATGGCGACCGCGGCGCTGACAGAGCCCGCACAGGTGGGTAGAGGAAGCGTAAGACCACCAACCGCCTGCTCCCTCCTCGAGGCACCCGAGCCTCGACTCAGGGAAGGACTTTACTTTGACGTTTTGTCTCCCCTCCCGGTCCGTCCTAGGCCCGGGGGCTCAGGCCAGTGGAGCGTTGCACGTGTGAGATCCCCACTTCTGGCAGCCAAAGGAGTGAGGTGTAGACGGAAGTTCCCAGCAGAGGGTCCCACACGGGCAAAAGCTGGGAGGGGAGACTGAGCCTAGGTGCTTCGGGAACTGAGCTTCCAGACGTGAGCAAGGAAGAGAAATAGCAGGCTGAGGAGTTGCGTCGGGGCCCGGGGAGGAATCGAACAGAGCCTGGACTTGCTTTAAGTTAGGATTTTTAAAGTATCCCACCGTTTCCTTGGCGGAGAAATGCGCAGAGCGGGAGTGGCCGTGTGCACGGAGCAGGCACTGCCACAGTCCGGGTAGCCGAAGACGGCACCTGCTGCAGGCACACTGGGCCAGCGGAGACGGGAAAGGGGTTGGATTCCCGTGGGTCTGAGGTCTCAGGTGTTGCGTGTGAGCCGGTGGCCCTAGTAGAACACAGTCCCAAGTTTTTTGGCCTGAGCACCCAGAGGAAAGTAGGTGCTGTAGACAGGAACGGGAATTTGAAGGGAAAGCAGGCTGCGGAGTAAGATCAGGGAGTCTGTGATGTCCCAGGGTGGAGGTATGGTGTGGATCGGGAATTGCAGATGTCTAAGGATAGGGGCCTGACATTCTGAGCCAAGGCAAGGCCTGGGAATCAAACTTAGGAAGGAATCTCGTGGATGCGGCCAGGGATGGGTAGCACTCCAGGGAGATGAAGAAAGGCTGGTAGCCCCTGGGGCTCTTGGTGGGGGATAGAGGGGTGGAGCTTGGCTAGTGGCTGAAGGCAGGGTTTTGGCCAAGGAAATGGGGGAGGGACCATAGTTTGGAGGGAGGGTGGAACCGGCTTCCTGTGTGCCCACCAGATCCTTGGGGCCCCTCCTGTAGTGACTGGAGGGGATCAGCCGGGCCAGTCATTCATGCTGAAGGAGCAGTCTTGGGATGTCAGGCAAGTTCAGCAGAAGGGGGCATCCCTACGAGCATGGGCATGTCCTGCAGGGTCCATAGCTGGGACTTGTACAATTGCTAATTCCAGGAACAGTTAAGGGTATGTCTGGGGAGGTCAGTCTGTGCAAAGGCTGGAGCATGAGTGTGCACCTGGGCCTGCCTTTGGGGTGGTAGCCATCTGAAGGTCGAGAGCTAGCTCTGCCTGCCTTGTGTAAGTGGCCAGTCAGAAGGCCGAGAAGGCATCTATGCCCTAGACAGGTAGGGTTTAGGAAAGAGGAGGGAAGTTGCATCTGCAGAGTTGCAGAGCCTGGGGAGAGGAGGGTGAGGGGGAGCAAGGTAAGCCTCTGAGGGATATTGGGAAAGATAGCCCTTGGGACAGGGAGGTGGGTCCTGGGTCGTCATCAGCCATAGCTTAGATCGTGTCCATCCTCCCCTGCCCACTGTTGTAGAGCCTGATGGCCTTTGAGGATGTGGCCGTGTACTTCTCCCAGGAGGAATGGGAGCTCCTGGATGCAGCCCAGAGGGCCTTGTACTGCCACGTGATGCTAGAGAACTTCGCACTTGTGGCTTCACTGGGTAAGGCCCTGGGTTTTCCATGGGAAGCTCTGTTGTTGCCAGCACTAACCCCTTATCTCCTGTTGGCCTATGAGCAGCCTCATACCAGCTGGCTGAGTGTCCCTGTGCCGCTGTGGCGCCTCTGTGTCCAGGCTCGGCCCCTTTCATCTGGTGCTGCCAACACGGTTCTCCTCACAGGGACCATTGAACTCTTCCTGTGAGTCTTGCCATGTGGCGTGGTTTTCTTGGTTGCACAGATGACACCATCTATACCCCATAAAGCCCTGACTTCTCCCATCTGTTGGGCGGTAGGTTGTCCTGAGCTGGGTCTAGCCCCTCACTTGCTTGTCTTTTCTTACAGGGCTCTCTGCGTCACGACCCCGGGTAGTCATGCAGCTTGAGCGTGGCGAGGAGCCCTGGGTTCTCAGTGGGACAGTTGTGATGCCAGCCAGGAATGCTCAGAGGAAGGCCAGCCCTGGTGAGTGGGGACTCAGAGGCAGTGAGCTTGGGCCCATCTGCCGCCACGCTTCTGTCCCCTTTCCCTGCCTTCCTGGAGGCTCTCATCTCCCACCTCCTGCCTGACTCTCTCCCGTCCTCCTTAAACCATCAGCCACTCCTGGAGGCTCTGGCCTTGGCTTGCCCATCAAGGGGGAGATCCCAGGGTACCCCATGCCAGGCAGTGGGCCACAGCCTTTACGAGGACAGTCTGTGGCCACACTATGGGAGAGGCAGTGGGGGGGGGGGGGCGCGGTGGCGGCACAGGCAGGGACAGGGTTTGAGAGTAGGGCCTATAGCATCAGGTAGCTATCTGTGTAAGGAACAAAAGCAGGCTTGAGGAGTCCCCTGGGACAGAAGTGAAGTACATACACTGGTATCTGGCCACTGCGTTTCTCCCCAGCTTGCACACCCAGTCCTTAGCATTCCTTTGCCTGACCCCTAGGCATGCCCCAACCATCCCCTCTGGCCAGGATGACCCAGGATCCACCATTTCTGTGCCTTCAGGTTCCCGTCATCTGGCATACGACAGGGTGGTTCCTGGAGAAGCAGCGCTGCCAGGGGCCCTCCATGATGGCTCCCGTCCAGCGCCTACAAGGGTCCTTCCCTTCACTGGCATGTGTGATCGTGGGAAAAGCCTGGAGGACTGGCAGGGCATCTCCCCTTCTCAGGAGAAAAAACCCACAGGGGTGTCTGTAATCTATTGGGAACGGCTCCTGCTGGGTCCTGGCAGTGGGGAGGCCAGTGTCAGCCTCAGGCTGACCTCTCCACTGAGGATGGCTGAGGACAGCTCACCCAGGGAGAAGGCCCTTATGAACCGCCCCGTGCCAGGCAAGCAGCTGAGGGCATGTGGGGGTCAGAAGCCATATGGGCGGGAGGCCCCTGGGAGAGCCTTCCCCAAAATTCCAGAATTTGAGGCTGGTCTCACCTCTGGGCAAGGTGGTAAGGGTACAGCTAGCCGCAAGCCTCATGGACTCCCTGCTGGCCAGGAGCCCCCGACCTGGCATCAGCTGGGAAAGGCCCTCCACACAGGCACTGGCCTCCTTTCAGGGGAGAAGCCCTTTGAATGCAGGGCATGCAACAAAGTGTTCGTGAAGAGCTCCGACCTGCTCAAGCACCTGCGCACCCACACTGGGGAGCGGCCATATGAATGTGCTCAGTGTGGCAAGGCCTTTAGCCAGACATCACACCTGACGCAGCACCAGCGCATCCACAGTGGTGAGACACCCTATGCATGCCCAGCCTGTGGTAAGGCCTTCAGGCATAGCTCCTCCCTGGTGAGACACCAGCGCATACACACAGCTGAGAAGTCTTTCCGCTGCAGCGAGTGTGGCAAGGCCTTCAGCCATGGGTCCAACCTCAGCCAGCACCGCAAAATCCACGCAGGTGGGCGGCCCTACGCGTGTGCCCAGTGTGGCCGCCGCTTCTGCCGCAACTCACACCTGATCCAGCATGAGCGCATGCACACGGGTGAGAAGCCTTATACCTGTGCTCTTTGCGGTGCTGCCTTCAGCCAGGGTTCCTCGCTGTCTAATCACCAGCGTGTGCACACAGGCGAAAAGCCCTTTGCCTGTGCAGAATGTGGCCGTGCCTTCAGTCACAGCTCTAACCTCACGCAGCATCAGCTTCTGCACACGGGTGAGCGGCCCTTCCGCTGTGGGGACTGCGGGAAGGCTTTTGCCAAGGGCGCAGTGTTGCTCAGCCACCGACGCATCCACACGGGTGAGAAGCCCTTTGTATGCACACATTGCGGCCGTGCCTTCCGAGAGCGCCCAGCCCTCTTCCACCACCAGAGGATCCACACAGGAGAGAAACCTGTGCGGAAACCGCGGCGTGGGACTGGCCTGTGCCCCCAGGCCAGGCCTTCTTTGGGAGCATCATCAGAGGGTTCACTGGGGAGGGAAGCTGGGCCCACTCCCACTTCAGGTCCAGCCACAGTTTCAAAGCCTGCTGAAGCCTGAGTTCACAGCTGGTTGCTAAACACCTGTGTCTCCCACACATCCACATTTTGGAGAAGACATGGCCGTGTACCGTGGTTCCATCTGCACATGGTGATGATGTTTGCCATTTCAGCCACAGGTCATCCCAACGGTCAGGCTGCAGAAATATCAGGGGGCTGTGTGGATGCTGGGACTTTGGTAGGGCAAAGACCTGGCAGAGTGCTGTTTCATGCCTATTATGACGTGGGTACTCAGGTGAGGAGGAGGAGGGCTGGAGTGCTGGGGAGGCGGTCCTAGAAGATTCCCACGTCTGTACACCAGTGACTGCCAGGCTGACCCTCAGGATGTTCCTTCAAGACCTCACTTCATCCAAGGCCTCCTGTGAGCAGACCCAGGGGGTAGGAGGTCATGTGCTGTCTGGTGTTGGCCTTGGGCTCTAAGTCTCAGCTTCCACCTCCGGAAAAGAATGGGAGGGAAGGAGGGAGGGAGGGAGAGAGAGATTCAGGCCTACCGAGGGTATCTGCAGGACCCTGATAGGCAGGATCTTGATAAGGGCCAACATGTGCCCATTGCCACCCCTGTGAGGTGGCTGCTGTGGTTGGTACCCCATTTCTCAGATGAGGAAACTGCGGCAGAGAGAGGGGATGTGAGTTGCACACAGCAGAGCCAGGACATGGCTCCTGGCCATAGGCTCAGCATCCCGAGCTCAGCACTCTGCCCCCGTGCTCTGGCACCCATGCTCTAGTCTGCCAGTGTGAGAGCTGGGTGATTCCAGGCCTGGCTACCTGCACCTAGAACTCCCACAGACGGTGGAGCAAGTAGAGGTAGAGGGCCCTGGGTTGGGGAGAGGGAGACCAACATCAAGAATGATGGCTCTTCAGCCATGCTCTTCCATTCAGTTTCTCATCCAAGCCTCAGGATTGGCCACATCCTCTTGTTACCAAAGGCTCCCTTACAGGAGCCTTTATATCCCCACTGCCCTGAGAAGAGATGATCATAACAGGTTTGGAAGAGACCAGATGGGACTACTTGTTTCTGCAGAGTCTGGTCGACAGGTGTCCACCTGTTCTCTTGCCTCATGTGGAAAGGGGATTTGCCGTTCCCTAAGGCCATGTGTGTGCACCTTCCCATCGTGGGACACCTCCACATGGCTGGTACACTGAGTCAGATGGGTGGGGTGGGGCCCAGGTTTCTCTCTGTGGCTCTCAGCGGACCAGCGTCCATCGTGACCTGAGGCTTTACTCCCAGGGATGTTAGTGGACTCTTGGGAACAAAAAAGAAAAGACCCAAAAGTAGAAGTTGGAATGGACGTATATTGTTGAAATCCTTGCACAACACTATGGAAGTGCACAGCCTGGCCTCCCCTCCCAACCTCCAGATTATGGTTCTGGAGTGTTTAACGACACATTCTTCACAGAGCTGTGAAGTTTTGCTTCAACCAGGTCCTTTTGAGAGTCTAAAGGTTAGATACACAGCTTGCCTGTTCCCCAAATAAGGGTCTGGGACATTTATGTCTTCATGACAGCCAAAGGTTCATGGGAGTCTGCGAAGAGACTTGGGCTATGTTAGACATCATGAAGCTGCCCAAGTCTCAGGTTTTTTTTTTTTGTTCCAAGTCTCCGTTCTACTATAAGATGAGTCTTTGTAGATCCAGGCTCGGGAGCCTGAGATAAGGGGGTATCCTAGTCCCATCACCTCCAAGGTTCGCAGCCACCTGTCACACAAAATGAACACAGAAAATGATGTGCCCCGCCCCCCCCCGCATCCACCTGCCAGCACGTTCAGACTTCTCTTCCATCTCTGGAACCTCGTAAGTCCTATAATGAGGGGAGATGTGGCAGCAGTGAGAGATGTCTTGCAGGGAACTGGGTCCCCAAGATCGTTGGAGTATAGTTCCACTGAACCAGAACTTCTGGTATGGTGCAGGACCTTGAACCACTGTCCACCCCTCCTGGACTCCTCTGCTCTGACCTTGTTCCTATTCCATTTCCCCCAGATTTACTTTCAGGAGGATGACTTGAGTAGGCCACAGCCTCACTCCACACTCTGTTCAGAGACCTCTGGGGAATCCATGGGATTTGGGATGAAAGGCATCTGTCAAACACCAAGTGGGTACTCAGCAAATTATATTCAACCTTTTCTGCATCTTCAACTGAAGCTCCTGGAGTCCAGTTTCCAACCTGAGCCCTCCTGACCCTTCGACCCTCCCATCTCCCTATGTGTGAGGCATCCTGCTATCTCTCACTTCCTCCATCTGAAACCACTGCTCCCAATATCCAGGACTTCAGTGGCTCTCACCTTGATCAGCAACTATTATAGTCACCTGCCTTCATCCATGTTTTGGCCTTCGCATTGCCCTCCTCCAGTCTTCTGTGGTCATGCTGGGTCCTATCATGCTGGGCTGATTGTTCTGGTGTTAACCCTGAGCAGGGTATGCATGTGAGTTTCCCTGGGTTCCTGGAACAAGATGGACTGAACACACACCTCACTTGGTTCAGAAACCTAATGAAACTTTATGGAGGAGTGTGTTTAGAATATAAACCTGCAAGTATTAAGGATGGAGTAAGTGGTGTCAGGCAATGGCATTCTGAAGCTAGGATTGGATGGGAATGAGTGAACCTTCACTGATTTAGTGAGAGCCACATACAAAGTTGCTACTGGGGGAAGTGGAGGGTGGTCCCTGCAGGCTTATGCTTCAGAGCTCCAGAGGGCTTGAAAACCAGCAGCCTCTACCCTGAGTCTCTTTGAGTTACACACCACAGAGTTCTTTGCGACCCCTACCCTCTACCTAACAGCTCCCACAGTGACCCAGGTGTCATTACCAGTATCCGAGCTCTCCAGGCCTACAATCCCAATCTTCATATCACAGGTGCCACAGCCTACAACATCTGTAGCAGGCAGGCGGGCAAGCAAGCAATGATTTCTGCCATAGAGCACAGACCTCTTCACTGAGGATTTTTTTTTTTTAAGATTTTGTTTATTCATGAGAGAGACAGGGGCAGAGACCTAGGCAGAAGGAGAAGCAGGCTCCCTGCAGGGAGCCTGATGTGGGACTTGATCCCAGGACCCAGCGATCACGACCTGAGATAAAGACAGACCACTGAGCCGCCCAGGTGCCCTTCACTGAGGATTAATGTGGTATTCCCCTTTTCTTGGTGTACAGCTCTTAAGATGCCTGGGCAGCACCTAAAGCCCCTGACATGGGTGGGTTGCACTCCCTAGAGGTTCATTGCCCTCAAATTCTTATCTGCATTTATCCTAATTCCCAAAGAAGTAATTCCGGTTCCTGAGACAGGATTATGCTTCCCTAACATTTTGCCACTCATGACTCCACTTCTTTGTTTCCTTGGCCCACAGTCTAGAGTTCCATAACAATCAAGTAACATTTAAAGCTTCTGACAGAACATGTACTACACTTTTCTGAAACCAGCAAAAAAGCATGCTCCTTCCTACAGTTCTCACAATGCCTGGAGGGCTCTTCTGGCCCTTAAGACACTGGATTTCATCTTCCAGAGGGGTCTGATCTCTACACCCCCTTGCCACAGGACTTGCATCAGGGCTTTTGCAGGTTCATTCTGCCAAGGACATCTTTTCTCCAGTTCCTTAGCCCCATGTCCTTGTCTCACCATGATAGCACTTCCCCTTACATACTCCAGGCCATATCCACATCTCCTGACTTGGGGCCAGCCCATCAGAGGACAGAAAAAGACCTATAGATAGATTGAACCTCATCTCTGAACCTTGGAATGGCTTCAAGGCTGCTATAACCTCCAACGCTTGTGGCCTTGCTCAGACAGGCCATTCCCTGAGGCTTGTCAAGATCCTTGGTGGGGAGGCAGTGTGTGTGGGTGTGGGTGTGGGTGTGTGGAGGGTGAAGTAAGCTAGGTCCTGAATTCCTTGCTTGTACCTCTCTCTGCTGTTGGGGAAGAATTTCTTCTGCCCTTCAAGGTCTTTCTAGCTTCAATAAGAATGAAATTGACATGAGACATGTTAACAGGAGAATATCAAATTTAATTTGGTTCAGATGGGGAATGCATACAACCATAAAATTCTAAAGACAGGCAAAATAAGGCATACATATTATACTGAACTGAGATAGATAGGTCTAGGAATTTTATAGGAAAGAATGCAATTTAAAGGAAGATGAAAGAGTAAATACTTGGTAAACAAATAGTCTTTGGGCCATTCAGAAACAAGACAAGAATGTGATCAAAGAGCCCTTGCTAGATTCCTATCAACATAGTTATTTTTGGGAGAGAAAGAGCTTCTGAATTTGCTCGGGTTTTAATGCTTTTAACACAAAATGATCTTTATGCCAAAGTGACCAACCTTGGGGCTGTCTGCCCTTGGCCCCTGTACACATAGATATCTGTGTACACATCCAAGTTTATTCTCACTACTGGGCCTAGCGTCATCTCACTCTGGAGCTGGAGTTATGACCAGGCTGGGATTCATGATGACCTTTACCAGGTTTGAGGGGAAGGTGACCCTGCACAATGGGAGTGGCAGTCAGCATTGGGCACTACCACTTCAGATGTGGACTGGCCAGATGGTCAGAGTCTCCAGGTTCCATTGCACACAGCCTGGTACATGTCCATTGTCAGGGGCCGGAAGGCCTTGGCTTGGTTGTCCAACACGAACAAGGGGTCAGTAATTACGCCTACATTGAAGCCCTCACGCACCAAGCGGGACTTCACCAGTTTGAATGTGCTTGTGATCGCTAGAGTGTCCTGCAGGGGTAATAAGCATAATCTCGACTGTGGGCCCCTGTCCAAGACCTCCCATCCACCTACTTCTGTCACCCTGAGCTCACCTGGATGCGGATGAAATGGGGTGCAGCATAGGCAGGGAGCCAAGTGTGGACATGCTGGTACATCCTCTGACCATCAAAAGTCTGGCCGGGGGCCAGCTGTACCGCAGCCATGCCCACCTTGCCCTCACAACCTGGGAAGCACAACAGTCACTCAGCTCATCTACCTCACAGTGCCCATGGACGACCCTCTCACTTGGCCCATCACTGCTCACTGGCTGTGCCCCAGCAGTTCCCCCCACCTGTAATATCTGGATAACACTACTCTGCCCACAAGGCTGTCGGAAGTTTAAAATTAAGCAAATCCTCCACACCTGGTACTGACACACCATAGACGTTCACCTCCTGCAGGAAGTCCACCAGTGACAAAACGCTCTCTACCTCCCGCGTGGACACGTTCTCACCTTTCCATCTGTGGGGTTGAATCCACTGCTAGCGAGCACAGCCTTGGCTAAGGGGAGGCCCCTCTTGCCCACCAAGCCCCTCCTCCTATGAGATCTGATCGCTGGTTCTGCCCAATTTCGGCCCCTTCGGGATCTAGAAGCTACGCCCCTTGGGCCTGGAAGTCCCACTTCTTCAGCCCTCCTCCCTCAAAGGTCCAGGAAGCCCCGGCCACCAGCCCAGGACCCGACCGGAAGGTGTCCCCAAGGCGGTCGCGAAAGTAAAGGAAGCCTTCTTCGTCCATTGCCAGCACGTCACCGGTGTTGAAGTAAACGTCGCCCTTGCGCCGCACATCCCGTACCAACTTTCGTTCTGACAGCTCTCGCGCCCCGCGGTAGCCCAGGAAAGGCTGGTGGCGCAAAACCTGGGTCAACAGGAGCCCTGCCTCCCCTGGGGGTAGGAGTTGGAATTAGGGCATTAACCATGGCCAAGAACTGCACAACCCATCAGCCCCCTGCCAGAGGTTTCCAACCATGGTGGACCAACTCTTCAAACCAAAACTGCCAAAGAGACAGAGACCTAGAGATAAAGATGGGAAGAGTGAGATAGAGAGACTGGGGGACAGGAGACATTGGGGAGCCCACTATAAATAGAAAAAGGATAACAAGGGATGCACAAAGGACAGAGACAGATGGTGGTGGGAAGAAAGTGATATGGCCAAAATCAGGAAAAACGCCAGGAGAGAAGACCCTAGGAGAAGGTACTGGACAAGAGATTGATGCCTGGGAGGATATAACTACCACAAATAGAGACCCAGAGACCTAGCAGAACAAGAGATTGAGGCAGGGGATCCAGGCAGAGATGAGAGACAGAGGGTCCCAGGCAGTGGTCAGACAAGCTGAGAACAGGGTCCAGGTGAGGGCAGCAGACACCACCACAGGGCACTGACCTCAAGGCTTTGGGCAGCCTGTTCCAGCGAAGGAGCAGATGGTCCCCTGCCCTTCCCACACCCAGGGAAGGTTTCCCCGACCCTTGTACCTGGCCCCACAGGGACGCAGAATCCCCGATTGTCCCTGACAGGCTCCTCTGCCTCCGTGTCAAACTGTACAAGCTCAAAGGGGGACAGCATCTGAGTGGAGGGTGGGAAAGTGTCAGTAGAGGCCCTGTGAGCTCAGTCTTAATCGAGGGCCACTGCCCCACTCAACCCACTCACTCGAAGAAAGCAGCTCATCTTGCCCAGGGCCCCACAGCGCCCTGGATAGTTGATGAAGCCAATATTGCCTTCCGTGGAGCCGTAGATTTCCAAGATCTGAATGGGGCCAAAGCGCTGCTGGAAGGACTGCCACACATCTGCCCGAAGTCCATTGCCCATTGCCAAGCGGACTGTATGTGTCCGGTCCTCTGGTCGCTGCAGGGACATCCCAAGAACGGTGAAGAGCATGCCCTAGAACCCTTACCTATGAGGGCTTTTAGTCCTTACCTGAGGAATTACCTAGGAGGTGATAGGGAGGGGGGCATCCATACCTAAGTAATCCACCAAAGGTTCTTACTTGAGAGTAGTTATCTGGAGTCTGTTTATGGAAGTTACCTGAGGGGAAGTTACCTAGAAGCCTTAACTGGAGGGATACCTAGGGGAAACTGAGGCCTTATCTGGGGCTTACCTAGGGGAAATATCTGGGATCTTATATAGGGGTAGTACCTGGAACTGTTACCTGGAGGGGTTACCTGGGGGCCTTTACCTGAAAGTAAACTGGGGAGTGACTTAAAAGTTTCAACTTGAGGAGAGACCTGGGGTCTTACCTGGAGGTAGTTACCTGAAGCATTTTACCTGGAATCCATACCTCATTGCTGTATCTAGTGAGTTTACCCTGAGGCATCCTCTGTTCTAGGCATTTTATATTTATATATGTTTTATACTCACAAATACTCTCTTTATTATCCTAATTTTCCAAATGGGGACATTGAGACTGATAGAGGTGAAGTCATTTGCCCAAGGTAGCACTGATGATCATCATAGGAGCCATGTTTGGAAACCTTGTGTGGGATAAATTATCTGTGGATGTTGCCTAGGGTGTTTTACCTAAGGGACCCTGGTCAGGTCCTGTACCTGAATCTACCTGAAACCTTCACCTGAAATGACATCTGGGATTTCATACCTGAGGTGATCACCATGAAGCCCTAATCTTAGCACCTCACCTGTGGAGTGTTACACAGGTACCGTAGAACCTCACCCACATACAGGATCACAGTCACACCATGCTGCCGACAGTTATCCCAGAAGCGAGAAGCAGAGAACTTGGGGGCCAGGACACAGGTTGCTCCTGAAGGGGGAGAGGAAAGGGTTTCAGGTCATACTTCCATGCCACTATGATAAGTTGCTTTGATCAGCTGTGGCCCTCTGACTCATAGGGTTTGGAGTTCATCTGTGTGTCACTGACTCAGCCAGGAGTGCCCACATGAGAAAGGTGTAGGTGGGTATGGGGTTGAATCCTATCTTCAGAATATGTAACAAGCTCACTGCTTTGTACAAAGTGAGTACTGCTAAATAATCATTAATGATTATAAATGTTTTATGAATGTCTAGCTGGGCAGATGGATAGATGAATAGGTGGTGGCATAGATGGATGGGTGGGTGAGGAGGTAGGTTAGTAGATGGATGTGTGAGTTGGTGGAAGAATTGTTTTGAAGGATGGACACATGGATTAAGAAATTTTACGGGCCACTACTTATCACTCTGGAAAGTGATCCTTTCTTAGCTGATCACCTCCTCTGCGGCTGACTTTGTGAAAGGCACTCTCCCTACCTCAACCCTAATCCTCGATAAAGCCCTGCAAGCTAAATATTATCATCCCCTCACTCAAAGGGACAATTGCTCATGTGCCTGGTGAAGTAGAAAGTCTGTGTCTTCTTTGAGGCTGTATTTTTGTCAGGGGGTAAAATACAATGCCTTCTCTGTGAAAATAGATGCTGGCCCTTGAAAGTGACAATTTTGTTTGCCACCCCTAATGAAATGCCTGATTCAGGAAAGGTCTTCAATCGCTGGGTGGCTCAGCAATTGAGCACCTGCCTTCTGCTCAGGGTGTGATCCTGGGGCCCCGGGATCGAGTCCCGCATCAGGCTTCCTCTATGGAGCCTGCTTCTCCCTTTGCCTGTTTCTCTGCCTCCCTCTCTCTCTCTGTCTCTCATGAATAAATAAATAAAAATTTAAATAAAGAAATAAATAAAACTGGGGGGGGGGATTGATAGGGAGTTTTCCAATTAAACCTCCCAAATATATATTTGTCTAAACACTACATTGTACACCAGAAACTAATATAACATGTCAACTATACAAACATACATATGTACATACATACATACAGCTCCCTAATTCCTCTTAGCCTCTGTAAGGTACAAGAACAGTTATGAGCTGCCTTCAGTGTGATGTATTAGAAAATCAAAATGCAGGGATGCCTGAGTGGCTCAGTCGGTTAAGCATCTGCCTTTGGCTCTGGTCATGATCACAAGATCCTGAGATTGAGGTCTGAGTTGGGCTCCCTGCTCAGCAGGAAGTATGCTTCTCCCTCTCCTTCCCCCTGCTTGTGCTCTCTCTCTCTTTCTCAAATAAAATCTTTATTATTTTTTTTAGATTTTATATATTTATTCATGAGAGAGAGAGAGAGAGAGAGCCAGAGACACAGGCAGAGGGAGAAGCAGGCTCCATGCAGGGAGCCCAAAACGGGACTCAATCCCGGGTCTCCAGGATCACGCGCTGGGCTGAAGACAGGCGCTAAACCGCTGAGCCACCCAGGGATCTCCCATCAAATAAATAAAATCTTTATAAAAAGAATATTTAAAAATAAAAACAAAAAAATTTTGAAGGAAGTACAATACACCCCACCAAGTTTCTTGCCAACAGTACATTGAAGTGAATTCAACATCTCTAGAGGAAATTCCAGTGTAACAAGAAATGCAGGAGAAAGAGAAGCAGAGACCAAACAAGCAAGTACAGTGAGGGGACTTTAACCTTAATAAAACAATTTGACAATTGGAGGAATTTAAACATGACCTGTAGCATCAGATGGTATTAGAGCTACTATTAATTTTGTCAGGTGTGGTATCACTACTGTGACAGTTCTTAAGTCCTTATGCATTAGAGATACATACTAAATACTTACAAAAAGATACAGTATCTAGGATTTGTTCTAAAATGATTCAGAAATAAAGAAGGAGGGATCCCTGGGTGGCGCAGCAGTTTGGCGCCTGCCTTTGGCCCAGGGCACGATCCTGGAGACCCGGGATCGAATCCCACATCGGGCTCCTGGTGCATGGAGTCTGCTTCTCTCTCTGCCTCTCTCTCTCTCTCTCCTCTCTCTCTCTCTGTAACTATCATAAATAAAAATAAATAAATAAACTTAAAAAAAGAAATAAAGAAGGGAATACGTATCAAATAAGATTGGCAATGTGGTTAACAACTGTCAAGGGTGAATGAGGATATGTGAGACATCATCAAATCATTTTCTCTACTTTTGCTCTACTGTGTATGTTTGAAAGCAAAATGCTGATGGTGGCTGAAGCTAAGTGGTGGGTACCTGAAAATTCATGTAGAAATATTTAGAAATGTGTATATGTTTCAAAATTGTCACAAAAACTCAAAAAGAAAATACTGGAGCCTTCCCAGTCTGAATTGCTAGTCAGGTGTCCAGGAAAATAGCCCAGTGGGATGCTTGGTGAACACCTAACCCTCAATGACTATCCCAGCACTCATATCAGCTTGTCACCTTCTGACAACAGCAAAGCCCTTAGGGACTCTAAGTAACCAAGTCTTTGCCCAAGTAGCCCTGGGGCCTGCTGCTGTGTGTCCTTTGTCAAAGGTAACAACCTTGACATTGGATTACTTGTGGGGCCTTGTCACCCTGAAAGCCCCACCCTGATGTTGAGTCTGGAGGTCCCATGAATTGGAGGGGTCTTCAGAAAAGGGCTTACCGAGCTCCAGGCAGCTGAGGACCCCAAGGATAAGCCCCGTCACATGGTACAGAGGCAAGACTGTGTAGACCACGTCATCAGCTGTGCCCCCACACAGGGACAGCATCTTGCACATCTGCAGCAGTCGCTCATGTGTGACAATGGCCGGCTTTGGGAGCCCTGGGAAATGGAGTGGGAAGGGTGGGTGGTGAAAGGACAGCACAAGAGGGGCCAGCACATAGGAGTGGGTCTCCGTGGTCAGGTCTGCAGTGAAGGGCTTGGGGCTCTTATTAGGTGATCAAGTCTGGGTATTAGTGGGTGGGCTCAGGGAAGAACAATTGGATTTGGAGTGCAGAGGGTAAATTCCAAAGCTCAGTTGGGAGTTTCAGTGGCTGTTTACTGGGCAGAGGCAGGAATTTGGCACTGACCAGTAAAAACACATTAGGGGTCAGAGTTCAGGCAAGGTGTTGCAATCATAGGGCAGGATGGGTTTCAGAGGTCAAGTTTGAGGCACATGTCAAGCTTGGGGTCAGGGCAGCATTAGGGTTCAGAGGTTAGGGCTAGGGCTGCGGGCACCCTCACCAGTGGTCCCTGAGGTGTAGATAAACAGGGCAGGGCTTTGTGGTGTGATCCCGGCACGTAGGTCAGTGGGCACAGGGTCAGTGGGTGCAACATCAAGAGCTGCCCCCAGAGCCCCCACTCCTGGTGTTGGGGAGGACTGGCTGAGGTAGAAGCATCGGATGTTCTCTGCCTGCAGCTTGGGAAGGACCTCTTCCAGGTTCTCCTGGAGGTCTGCAGGGATAGGTCAGAAGAGAAATTGGGAAAAGGCCCACATTTGAGGTCAGGAGGGGAGCCCCGAGACCCAGATAGGGGAGAAGAGCCTATTGCAAGCAACACAGGAAGTAGCTGGCAGAGAAAAATTTACACATTCCTGTGTAAAGAGCCCTATAATTAGTATTTGTTGGCAAAAAGGATTGAAAGAGGGGTGCCGGGGATCCCCGGGTGGCTCGGCGGTTTGGCGCCTGCCTTCAACCCAGGGCATGATCCTGGAGTCCCAGGATCGAGTCCCACGTCGGGCTCCTTGCATGGAGCCTGCTTCTCCCTCTGCCTGTGTCCCTGCCTCTCTCTCTGTCTCTCATGAATAAACGAATAAAATCTTTTAAAAAGAAAAAGAAAAGAAACAGGGGTGCCTGGGTGGCTTAGTTGGTTAAGCAGCCAACTCTTGGATTCAGTTCAGGTCATGGTCTCAGAGTGCTAAGACTGAGCCCAGTGAGCACTGGATGGGGCTCCATGCTCATTGGGGAGACTGCTCAAAGATTCTCTTTCCCTCTGCTTCTGCTCCCCCCACCCCACTCACTGTCTAAAACAAATCTTAAAAGGAGGGGGATTGAAACAAACAAGGTAAAGAAAAATCTCTGGTGCCCTCAAAATTACTTTCCAGCAATTAAGTTTTGATTCTAATTGCCTGTAAAGGTAGGTGGGAAGCAAGGAGCTCCTTGCCTAGCCCCTACTAGGACACTGTGAACTGCAGTCCTCCACGTCTGTCCCTTGCTCCCTTACTCCTCTGTCTTCTACTAGCCTCTGGGGTCCTCACCTGGGTCCACCACCAGGAGCCGAGCCCCAGAGCTCAGCACAGAGTGCACCAGAGGTTCCCCCCGAGCATGCGGATTAATCCAGGCCACCGGGCAGCCCAGCTTGGCCAGCCCCAGCCACAAACCCAAGGCTGGAATGGTCTGGGAATCCAGCACCAAGAGGGCAGCTGACTCCCCGCCAAGCAAGTCCGTGAGGCCTCCCAGCTCAGCCTTCAGGGCCCATACAGCCTGGCATGCCCTGTTGTCCAGCTCCTTGAAAGTGAAGGAGCGGCTCCCTGGCCCCTTCCACACCAAGGGTGCATGGCCCGGCTGTGCTCGTGCTCGCCGTTCAAAGGAATCCACAAAAGTGTCGGGCGGTTGGTGGCTCATGCGTGCTCTGATGTGCAGGCCAAGGTGGAGGATCCTGATGATATAGGCCACATCTGCAGGCAGCCAGCGCAGCCCTGGAGGTGACCGTGCAGGCAGCAAAGTCAGCGTGAGGGCCGCAGCTGCCAGACTCAGCCAGTGGGGCATCCAGGGACAGAGCCAGGGCCGCGCCAGTATGGCTAGGCCAAGCAGCACACAGAAGATAGAATCTCCCAGGAGCCAGCGCAGTGCCAGGGCCACAGCAGCAGGCCATGCAGGCTGCTGCAGGCCATGCAGCAGCAATAGTACAAAGGCTAGTCGCAGCCAGATGCCCATCGCACCAGCACCCTCCTCAGAGAAGTGTCTACAGAGTGCTAATAACTTCTGCCAGGGACTGCCTGGCCTAGATATTTGACCCCTTAGTCCCGCCCCCCACCCTTCATCCATGGTAGCCTTGGAGCTGTTGACAGCAATGCTTCTGCCCTCAGGACTCCACCCCCAGCACTTTTTAACCCAACCTGTTTGCTTCACTGTGCCTACCTCTAGCCAAGTACATGGCTGGCACTCAGTAAATACTTTAGGGAACAAATGCAGTGCCTAAATTCAAGCTCAGTTCTAATATCCCCACCCCCACCCATGTGCTGGGTTTTGAGTTTGCCCCTCCCTCTGGCATCCATGGAGACTACCCTTGGGATTCAGGAGGCTAACCTCCCCAACCCCCAACTTGGGCAGGGCAGTCTATGCATGGTTGACCTGAAAGCCTTACCCCCTCACCTCTGGGAGACAGTCACAGATGGGGAGATCAGAGAGGTGCTGCCATTGACCTAGGAGCCCACAGGTCTTCAGCTCAAACTCCGCTCCACCTGCTCCAAATCCTTAAGATAGGGCACCCAAGGTTAGACAACACCAATGCTCTGGAAGCAGAACAGTGGCTGCTTTCTGGGCTGGCAGCTGAACTGATGCGGGGTCTTGTGACGCTGGTTCGCTACCAGGATCAGTATCTTCAGCTGCCTGCTTAGCAGCCCAAGGGTCCTGGCTGCTGCTCCTTCTTTGCCCCCTCTCCCTTGCACTTCAGAACTTCTGGCCAGGGTAGTTATCCTGGGGCTCAGATCCCCACATAGCAACCTGGCCTCAAAACTCCCTTGGACTCCCCCCAAAAGTAAGGTACTCAATCACCATGCCCATCAGAATAGGGGAGTGGAAGCCTAAAGCCCAAAGGGCCTTGAGATTCTGTCAGGAAGATCCGGGGAAAGGGGCTTCAAAATCAGCATCTTTCCCACAAATGGCTTCCCTCTTCCAGACACACCTCAAAGCTGGCCTGTACTTCTCCCCACAGAACCTAGGGCTCTAGAAGAGTCAAGTGCCAGTCATATGTGCATCCCACTCCCTCCCAGAAAATAGAGGTATGAGATGGCCAAGCAGACCATCCTGTCTCTGCCTGGGGAGCCTGGGAGATTAGGTTAGCTGCCTAGGGACGGAAACATTGATCCCCTACATCCACAGCCAGTCTATGATGGTGAAAAACGCTTGGGTCTGGGAGCTCACAGCTTCTGGGTTTGGAACCCATGGCCCACAGTACTTTATTAGAGAGTGGGAGTCCCAAGGCCCTGTCCCAGTCCATGATGGGCCCACCTGAGCCCCCTAGATGCCAGATTGAGGGAGGGGTAGTTCAGGGTGGGGAGCCAGGGATCATGCCCGGCTTGGCATGGGGCAGAGGAGCAGCTACAGAATCCACCCACTCACACAAGGAGTCAGAGCCACAAATCTTGGGCCTGGCCCAAGGGTCTGAGCAGCCAGTCTGAGTTTAGGTTGGTGATGATCCAGTTCTCAGGGGTGGTCGGGTCCCTGACCAACCCTAGCCCCAGGCTGCCACCATCAGGAGGGTCTAACCATGAGGAAGGAGAGGAGTATGAAGGGATGGACCCCTGGTCAGGTCTGAAGAAAAGAGTGGAAGCAGAGGGAAGGCCTGCGCTTCGAGGAAAGCAGGGCTTGGTGATGGGAATGTGGTCAAGGCGTCTAGGCAGGTATGAGCCGGCTCGGCAGGGATGTTACCGGTCCCGCAGTGGTTGTGGGCTAGTTCCATGGGAGGTCCCCTAACACAGAAGAGGGTGGCCTACAGCGCGGGGGCGTGGTCAATTCTGCGGTGGGTGTAGCCAGGCCCAGACCTGGATCAAGGCGCAGGGTGCGCGGCCAGGTGGCGCTCGAGCAGCGCGCGGTGTGAGAAGACTTTGCCGCAGGCGGGACAGGGCGCACGCTCAGGCCGGTGCGTGCGCATGTGCACGTTGAGAGAGCTCTTCTGCGTGAAGCGCTTGGCGCAGACAGCGCACTGGAAGGCGCGCACGCCTGTGTGCGTGACCATATGCTTCAACAGGTAGTCGCGCAGTGAGAAAGATCGCCAGCACACGGCGCATTGGTGGGGCTTCTCCCCTGTGGGCGACAGGGCATGCCGCGCACGTACGTCAGCTGGGAAGGGGCCTGAGGAGCCTTTGCTGGGCAATGACTCCCCTCTCCTTCTTGACTGCCCATCAACCCAGAATCCCCCTGTCTGTTAGGGACACTCCCTCCCCTCCCGAACCACCCCTTACTCTGGGACCTTCCTGCCCAACAGGGACCACCCCTAACATGACCCAGTATGTCACCTCGCTCAGCGGGGAGCCCTTTTCCCAGATCCTTACTGTCATACCAGGATACTATGGTTAGGGGCCTCAAACTCTAACAGGTACTCTCCCAACTGGAAATCCTGCTGGCCTGGGACATCATTGCCCATTAGGACTGACCACTGAGTTCTCCCCCCACCT
Source organism: Nyctereutes procyonoides (assembly GCF_905146905.1). Taxonomy (NCBI): domain Eukaryota; kingdom Metazoa; phylum Chordata; class Mammalia; order Carnivora; family Canidae; genus Nyctereutes; species Nyctereutes procyonoides. The sequence continues at coordinate 65,976,168 of NW_026575146.1, read as the reverse complement.
CCTCGGACTTTCCTTCCCCCCACTCCTGCTATGCCCATGGAACGTTCTGAATTCTCTGATCACTGGCCACCATTCTGGGGACAGTCTGGCAAGGCCCAGCACACTTTTATGGAAGGGACAGAGACATACTTGCCCTCTTCCTACTGGAAGCCCCTGTTGCCCAGAACCTTTGTCTGCTGGCAGCTATAATGCACCTGGAGTGACAGCACAGGCTGCATTGACTCCTGGAGTCACCAGGTATTAACAAAAAACCTATCTCAGTGGCAGAGGACTGCAGGGCAGTGCCTGGGCAAGGCCTGGCACCAGGCTAAGGCTACACAAAGTTGGCAAATCTTGGCTGGTACTACCTTGGGGCCCCTGGCAGCTCTCCACAGGCTAAACACCTATGCCTGTATCCTCTCTCCTTCATCCTCAAGACAGCCAGGTGGGGATTTTAAACTGTAAATCACATCACTCTCCACCTCAGAACATTGATGCCTTCCCCACCATTCACAGTGAAATCCCAAATTTCCGGCCCTGCAGAACTCCCCACTCCACTCCCACAGAACTTCCAGCCAAATCTTTGCTTTTCCTAACAGCATCCAGTTCAGCCCTAAAAGCAGTCTTTGACATCCCATACCCCTGTCCTCCACTTGAGCCCCTAGGTAGCACCCTATACATCCTGCAACTCCCCCAGGACCTGCCAGCCACCATCTCAGCACCTAGCTTCACAATCTCCACTGGACTACCCTAGCATACTCTGTACCTCTCCCTCAGCCACTGCAGAGCTGCCTCTCAAACACATTGAGGTTTTAGGCCACCTTTCCATGGTCTTCAAGGAGCTCCCCTTCCTCCTTCTGCAGCTTCAGGGTTCCCACAATGCAGCCCCATCTCCCTTCTCTACCCCCGATCAGGCTACCTCTCTGCTGACTCTGCACGCTCTCCCTAGGCTAGTGAACTCACCCTCCCTCACATCTAGTCCCAGTCACTGGACCCACTGATAGCCAGGAGACCAGGAAGCTCCCTGAAGCACTGTTCCCCAACCTGGCTATGTACCCCTGCCAAGACTCCATCCCTCCTGACCATCCCAAGCTCCATCCTGGTGACTAAAGGCTTCACTGCCAGCTTTCCAAAAGTTCTGGGCAAGTTCCTGCTCCTTAACCCTGCCTTAGAATTCCCCCGGCATCAATAAATAGAGGTAGAGGTAGGGGATGGGTAAGAGTGCCTGCTTCTCTATGTGAAAGGGACTCCCCTCCGCCCACATCTGGAGCTCAATTTCCAAGCTCCCCTAGGGTCAGGGAAAAGCATCAGAACCTCATGAGTGTATCCACCCCACTTGCCCAGTGCCCAGTTCTCCCTCAGGCTTGAATCTCCAAAGACCAAGGGGCTCAGAGACTCATCCCAGCTCACCAGAGTGGATGAACATGTGCTTGGTGTAGTTTTTCCGCGAGCTGAACGTCTTGCGGCAGTGACTGCACTCATAGGCAGGCGGCTCGGCCGTACCTGGGGGTCGGGCAGGGGTGGCCGAGGGGGTCGTAGCGGGAGCAGCGGGAGGGGCTGGAGCCTCCCCGGGAGGTGCGCTGGGGGCCGCATCGGGCTGGAGTGCCGGGTAGAAGGCTGAGGGGAGGGCAGGAGCAGGCCCCGAGGGCGCGGGAGGAGGTTGCGCAGGCGGCCCAGGAGCACCCAGATGAAATGGGAAAAGCGAGACTGGGGGCCCCGGGGTCTTCACGCCCGGGGCACGGGATCCAGAGAGGACACAGTCAGGAGGAGCCGGGTTCTCTGTGGCACAGGCTTCCGCGGCAGTGCCATCCTCATCTTGCCAAGCGGGGACGTAGCTCTCCGGGAATACGTCTTCCGCCGCCGAAGCCCCCCTAAGGAAATCCCTCCCAGGGCCGCCGCCGTAGTCAGAGAGGCCGGCAGGTGCAGGCGGCTCCTCGCAGGCGCTGGCAGGGGCAGCGGTGAGGAAGCCGGCGGCGGCGCAGTCGGGGAAGGCAGGGGGTGCCTGGCCCTCTCCCGGGCCGCCGCCTTCGCCGTCCTCGCCGTCGGTTTCATCATCGGTCTCCTCGTCGCCATCACCGCCATCATCTGGGGGTGCCGGTAGGGAGGGGTCGACATCTGACCCCTCTGTCTTGGTGGGCGCAGTGGGCGCCGGCAGCTGCAGGCGTGCCGGCTGGCGCTGCTTGCGGCTATGCGCGGCACCGGTGTGGCCTGGAGGGCGCGCGGCAAGCAGGTGGCGCAGGCGATGTCGTAGCTGCGCAGGTGCAAGAGGTGGGGGCACGGGCGTGGGCAGGGGTGCAGGCGCCCCCGGGACCGGGGCACGGGCGCGGGCAATGATCTGTGTGCACTCGTCTATGACCGTCTGGATGCGCAGCACCGACGCGGCCGTGAGCACCTGCAGTGCTTCGCCCTGTGCCACCACAAGTGAGCCGCTGTAGAGGAACTCGACAAGCTGGCGCACTGTCTGCGCCGGCACCACCGGTGGCACGCGGATCTCGGAGTGGCCGAGAAGCAGCTTGTCCTGGAAGAAAGGCGAGCCAGCAGCCAACACACAGCGGTGTGCACGCAGTGAAGCCTCACGGATCCTCACAGTCACGTCGCAGAAGTGACCGCCCAACCGCTGCCCGTTGAGGGTCTCGAGCAGCGAGCGGGAGAAATTCTGCAGGTGTATGTGGTGCACCGCCTCTGCTGCCGCCATCTGCACTGGATGAGGAGATGTGGGTGGGGAGGTCAGCCGGGGACCCCGCCCCATTGTCCCTTGAGCCCTTATCACAGGATAAGGCCCATAGGCACATCACAACCCCAGGCTTTGGGAACCTCAGCCATCCCCAAAAGGCCCCTTGCAGTTCTGTTCCCATATGCAGGACTCCCCTCAACCCCCACTCCCAATCTCCAGGACCTCTGCAGCTCCACCTTGGAAGCCCCCAGCACACCTGTTACAAGGTTGGGAATATCAAAGATCTGCCTCCCTCTCAAGTCTTGCTTACTCCTCAGGGCAGGGTCCAGGGCTCAGCTTCCCCTATATTGCCCCCCCTTTCCCCTAACTCCAAATCCATAAACCTCCCCCAAGTCCCCTCCCAGGGGCAACTCTGTGAAGATTGCAGGGGCCCCCATACCCCATGGGCTGCACACTTTACCCACTCCCCACCCCAGCTAGCTGTGACTCCTCCCCATCTGGCTTCTTTTTGATTTCCCTTTGTCACATCCCCCAAACTTGCAGCATCTGAGGCCCAGTGGAGACCCAGGTCTGTTGGCTCAGAATTGGGTTATGTTAACTAGTGTATACAGAGGTCTTCGAGGGGCTGAGGTGGCACGAAATGACTCCTGGACTAAGCAATTCAGGGTGTGCATAGTCAGGAAGGGTTGAGAATAGGTTGGGCATTAGCCTCGCAAGTGTCCTATAAGAGAAAAATACATGGTTTCTGGCCAACCCCAGCACAGCAGATAGGGAAGAACCTCCAGCAGCCTGATTTTGGAATCTTGATATGGCCTGTAGGACACAAGGTTATGGGTGTGGCATAGAGAGGGGGCTTGTGTGGACTGTTCACGGTGTATGATTGGGAGGGCAAAGATGGAGCAGCAGCAGTCTCCAGATCAGGATGATTCTTGTGAAAACTTTGGCCTCCTAATTCCAGCATTGATCACCCTCAGCGGAAAGGGGAGGGGATCCCCCCCGCACCCCACTCTGGGACTCCAGGAATCTAAGAAGCTCTGCTACTTCCTCCCTCAAGCAGGCACCATGCTCATGAGGGCTCAGTCTTCCCTCTATCAAAGTTGGGATACCTGGCTCATCCAGCACCGAGCCCCACACACCTCCAATCTAGGGGAGGGCAGTCAGGACACAGGACACACCCTGACACTCACCCACTCCTCCACCAACCAGGCAGGGTCACACAGCCCTAGAGTGTAGCCTCTCTCTCTCTCTCTCTTTTTTTTTTTTTTGGAGTGTAGCCTCTCTTAACCTTCGGGGTCTAATGGTGTCTCACTACCCTCCCCCCCCCTCCCGTTTTCTCATGCCGGAAGCACCTCCCTTTCTCGCATGCTCCACATCTCACCCTCAGATCACTTGGCACACCTCCACTGCCCCGGTACCGCTGGGAGCGCTGGCCGAGGCTGACGGAGTCATCTCCTCGTGTTCCCCCGCCTCCCAGTCTATTCCCTGCGACAGCCAGAGGGAGCCTGTTGAGACCTGACAGATAGGGACCCTCCAGCGCTCAGAGCCCTCCACGGCGATGAATTAATTCTTGGCAATCCCTCAAACAAGCCAAGTCTTTGCACGTGCCGTTATCTATGCCACAGCCCTTTCCCTGTCTTCATTCACCCACCATCTAAAGAACTTCAAATCCGTGCCTGGGCGACTGGGGCGGAAACCCGCGCATCAACCCGGACGGCTTTAAAGCCTGCCGAAGCTGCACGGCCTTCTTGGCGCTTCAGAACAAAGGCCCACCCTCCCGGGTATGGCGCCGCTTCGCGCTGCCACGCCTTTGCCCACGCCATACACTTTGATCCAAGCACCCTTCTCACACTCTGCTCACTTGCTCGCGCCCTCCCCTGAACCGCGAGCCCCTTCTCTGATGCGCTCCGCCTGCACCCGCTGCAGACCCGGACAGCCTGTATTTCCCGCCTCCGCGCGCTTGCCAGAGCCATGCCCCCATCCTGCAGCGCCCCCTCACGTCCACAGCGTGCGCTCCAGGCCCAGCACCGGTACCCCTCCCCTGGCACGCCCCGCTGCCGGTGGGCCCCGCAGCAGGGGGATGCCCGCAAGACCCCACCTCCGGCTCCTCCTCAGGCACCAGGCCGGGACGTGGTCTTCTCTCGCTCGCCACCGACAAGGCCGCACTTTCGGGCTGCGACGCTGGCGGAACCCAAGTCCGAGGCGCTGTGGAGTTGGGGAGCACTAGGTCAGAGCACGTTTCCGGTGTTTCTATGGCGATCAGCCGCCGCTACCAGGCTGCACTTCCGGTTCTAGCAGACTCGGAACTAAAGTCACAGAGGCTCTGGCGCGGGGGCAGCGAGGAATGTCTGTGCCAGAGGACGCTTTCAGTGTCGCCTTAGGGACGGGGTAGAGAAGGGACCAGCGCTGTCCATCCGCGGGCCACGCCCCCGTGCGCTCCCCGCTGTGCTGGAGCTGGAGCGCTGCGACCCAGGCTGGAAATGCGGTCTGAAGCCCCAGAATTGTCTCGGCTGGCTCAGACTGCACTGCGACCCCAGGTGGTAGCCTTCAGCCCTTAACATGAATGAAAGCAGCAGTAGGGCTCGCCCTCTGGTCCACCGGACTCCAGCCCGGGCGTGGAGAGCAGAGACATTTCTGCAGCCTACCTCCACTCCCGCCGGTGGCTACGAGTGTAATAATGGAGCAGACACCACCCCAGGCTCTGGCTACCACCTTCCGCCCCTTCTGTCTCTAAGCCTGGGTCCAGGTAGAAGGTGGAGGTGGCCTGTCTCTATGCCCCCTACCTCCTCACACACACAGCAGGCCCACCTGCCCCAGGGCAGGAGGTGAACAAATAAATGAGTGGATATTGAACTAAGTGCCTTCTGCATGCAGCACTCTGAGAGACACCTCAGAATAAAAGAACGGCAGGGGTGAGATGGGTGGTGCGTCTGCCAGGATGGTGATGACCAGCCAGACTCCAAAGATCAGAAGTCACTTTAGGGGACAGAATATGTAGGAAGAGCTGTCCGGGCAGAGGAAACAGCCGTGGTCTTCAAGGACCTTGATGGGGTTGGCTATCCAGGACACCGTGAACCAGGCTTGATGGTGGGGCTGGAATGGTGGGCTGGCCTAGCTTTAAGCTTTGTTCATGAGGGCCAGAGGGCAGGCAGGACAACAAAAAAGTCAGAAGATTCCTGAGACCTCAGAGGACCCCATGCCTTGTTCAGTATGTGTGGAATACAACATGGGGGAAGGAGGGGTGCTGATTTAGCTTCACCTATGAGGACAAGATTAGAGTACCTGCCTCCCACCTTGGGCAGCTGTATTGTAGATGTGTTAAAGGTCAAGAGAGGAACCACTGTCCGTACTGGAAGCCTATCCTGTGGCCCATGCCCTGAGGAACCTTATTAAAACTCAAATCTAATGGCCTTAGTGTCTTTCTTCAGAATCTGGGCCCCTTCGGATGGCCTGCCCAGCCTCAGTAGCCACTCTCCAATCCTATCACTGCTCATTCTTCCTTGGTTCTACCTACCTCAAGGCTGGCTCGTGCCATTCCCTCTTTTTTGTAGCACTCTCACACATAGCTCAGCTGCCACTACCTCCTCCAGGGACTTTCCTGAATGAAGGCCTCCCTGTCTTCTATCACAGGGCCTGTAAGGGTAGGAGTCATCTGTGTTCCTCACCTTGACAGGCAGCTGCTGCTACTACTGAATCAGGAAAGGAGGTGCTAATAGCAGCTTCACCCTGTCATGGGCCTGACTACTACTGAATCAGGAAAGGAGGTGCTAACAGCAGCTTCACCCTGTCGTGGGCCTGATTCCACAGGATTCTGGGACATTGTAAGTCATAGGGGAGCTGAATTCTAAAATACCCCTTCCAAGATTCCATGCACTTTTTTTTTAAGGATTTTATTTATTCATAGGGACACAGAGAGAGAATGAGAGGCAGAGACACAGGCAGAGGGAGAAGCAGGCTCCATGCAGGGAGCCTGATTTGGTACTCCATCCAGGGTCTCCAGGATCACTCCCTGGGCTGCAGGCGGCGCTAAACCGCTGCGCCACTGGCACTGCCCATGCACTTTTTTTTTTTTTAGATTTTATTTATTCATGAGACACACACACACACACACAGAGAGAGAGAGAGAGAGAGAGAGAGAGAGAGAGAGGCAGAGACACAGAGGGAGAAGCAGACTCCATGCAGGGAGCCCGATTCGGGACTCGATCCCAGGACCCGGTATCATGCCCTGAGCTGAAAGCAAACATTCAGCTGCTGAGCCACCTAGGTGTCCCCCATATCCAGTACTTATACATAGTAACAGTACATGGCAGATATAATTAAGGTTACTAACCAGCTGACCTTAAAATGAGATGATCCTTGATTGCTTGGATAGGCCAAAGGTAATCATAGACCTTTCAAGGCAGAGGAGGGAAAAAGAGAGAATTGAAGTAGAAGGATTCCAGGGGCTTTGAAACCCCATGTGACAAGAAATAGGGGGGGGGGGCGGTCCAGAATCTGAAAATAGGCTCACATGACAGCCAGCAAGGAAAATGGGACCTCAGTCTACAACTGCACAGAACTGGAATCTGCCAACTGCCTGAATGAGCTGGGAAGCCAATTTTCCCCCAGAGTTTTCAGATAAGAGCCCAGTCCTGCCCAAAACTTGATTGCAGCCTCTGTGAGACTTAGAGCAGAGGTCACTGCCTGGATTTCTGACCAGCAGAAAAGTAAGCTAATAGATGGGTGTTGTTTTAAGCTACTGAGTTTGTGGTAATTTGTTAAGTAGCAATAGAAAATGGATTAAGCTGCCAGAGACTCAGGGTCTGCACACAGTAAGTTTCTGATAAATGCCACTGTTTTTCCATCTGATGAATACCTTCCCCTTGCCTCTCCCTTGCTGAATGCTTCATTTCTGCCTTATCAGCATCTATCAGCCACCTTGGTGGTCTTATTACCCCATCCTACAAGCAGAGGGATGCAGGGGTGAGAAAGGGAATGAACCATTCAGACACATGGCTAGAACAACCTCAGGCAGGAAGAAAGGCATTTATGGGGTTCTGAGGAGGAACAGTGGCTTTCCTAAGTTGAAGAAAGCAAGAGAATTGTGCACTGGGCTGCTATGGGGATTGTGGAGTTGGGAGAGGAGAGCGGGAGGACCACAGTCCCACCTGCATGTTTAAGGAACTATGGGGAGAGCAATGGATCCAGTGGAGCAGCAAACACAGGAGGCCGAAAGGGCAACAATGGCTGCTCAGACCTCAGCAGGGAAGGCCAGAAGGGGACAGGATAGGGGATAGGATTCAGGGTAGGAAGGAGAGGACATGGGTGGCTTCAGAGGTCTTAGTAGATGAGGGTGAGATGGAGGACTTGGTCCAGTAGGAGGCAGGAGAGAGAAACACAAATCCTGACCAGTCTCAGGCAGCAAGAGAAGTAGGAGCTACAGCCTCCAGTATCACAAACCTTGAGGAGACATCTGTTTTGCTTTCCTCTCCAAAGGCCTTATCACGGTGGTTGTGGGGGCATTTTGAGGAGTAAATAATATATCTAAGGACACAGGTTTAATAAGCCAAGTTAGGATCAATGTGGCCTGAAAATATTGGAAATTTTAGGCCAGGTCCTAGGGTCTTAGTGGCAGTAGGTGAGGAGGGGCAGGTGGCACTAGCTGACAGACCATCAAGGGAAGAACCTGTGAGATTTCAACAGTCACAGACACATGAAAGGAGAGGAAATTAAGCTACTAATTGACTGGGCCTCCTCAGCTGCCAAGAGGCAGGAAGCCCTGATCCCCCACCCCCCTCACAACCACACACACAGCTTAGGCCAGAAGTCAGAAGGCTCAGTCCCTGCTCCCAGCTCAGGGTTCCCAATCTCCCTCCACCCTCCATTACTAGCTTCTCACACAGGATCTCCTTCAGTGGCAGCCACTGCCCACAGGTAAACACTGCTCAGGTCCCACTGTCTACAAGCCCAGCCCTACCCTAATGGGGCTGGATGGTGCCAGATATGGGATGCAGGTCCCAAGATTCAAGTACATACCTCAATCTGCCAGGAGCTTCCCCTTGGCCAGGGGTCCAACACAAAGCCCATTTCTGGAAAAATGCTTCCCAGTACAAGGCAGATAGGATAGAGACAGGAAGGTCCCGGGCAAGGCAGGTAGGTACCAGCTGTGGAGGGTCTAGCCCTCCTGACAAGACTGAGAGGAAATGAGGACCCCTCTGGGGTAGGGTAAGAGTAACGACAGGATCCCATTTCTACACTGATAAGGTCTTGGAAGCTTGGGAGAGGGGTAGGGATAACCCAGCCCCAGGCCCTGGTGAAGTGTATGAAAGATGATAGGAGGGATCCCTGGGTGGCGCAGCGGTTTGGCGCCTGCCTTTGGCCCAGGGCGCGATCCTGGAGACCCGGGATCGAATCCCATATCGGGCTCCTGGTGCATGGAGCCTGCTTCTCCCTCTGCCTATGTCTCTGCCTCTCTCTCTCTCTCTGTGACTATCATAAATAAATAAATTAAAAAAAAAGAAAGATGATAGGAGCAGTAGGTCAGATAATGCAAGATGCCTACAGGACTTATCAAAAAAGAAATATCCAGACAGGGATCAAGGACTGTTGAGGAAGGGGTGGAGGGGGAAATGGACAAGGGATATTTGCAATAAGAGAGAAAATATTTAATTTGCGTTCATATGTAAAAGACCAGAACATCCTGCTAGTCCATGGACAGAGACCTGAGAAAATCACAGGGAAAATAGGAGACCTACATTGAAAGTAATAATCATCATAACACAACTACCATTGTCACTCCTCTTGGGTCCCTGCACAGGGTCCTGTACTGGTTCTTGATTTAATTTTGAAAAGTGAAAAAAACAACAAGAAACACGAAGTACAATACAGCACACCCTGGAACACTCACACCCCCAAATTAACAAATGTTCTTGTTTTGCCCGTTTTCTTTAGAGATCTATTTATTTATTTGAGAGAGAAAGAGCACGAGCCTGGGTAGCAGTAGCGGGAGAGAATGTCCAGTGGACTCCCCTCTGAGCATGGATCCCGACACAGAGCTCAATCTCATTACCCTGAGATCATGACTAGAGTCAGACACTTAACTGGCTAAGCCAACCAGGAGACCCTGTCCTTTTTTTTTTTTTCCCTACTTTTAGTACACACACACAAAAGGCAAAAAACATTTTTCTCTTTTCTTTTTTTTAAAAGTAAGGCTTGTAGGCAAAGGAGAAAGCCCCTCAAGGTGGCACACCTGGGCACTTCTGTCCCTTAAAGGCCTTTTGTTTCATCCTCAGTTTAACAGATCTACTGAAGCCAGATTAATGTTTTTGGTTTTGTTTCGTTTTTTTCACATGTGACAACTTTTTTAAAGTTAATGTTTAGGGGTACCTGGGTGGCTTAGTCAGCTAAGCATCTCCCTTTGACTTAGGTTATGATCCCAGGGTCCTGGAATAGAGCCCCATATCAGGCTCCTAGCTCATGGGGAGTCTGCTTCTCCTTCTACTCCTCTCTCCTGCTTGTGCTCACACAGTCTCTCTCTCTAAATAAATAAATGAATAAAAGTCATTAAAAAAAAAAGAAAGTTAGGGATGTCTGGGTAGCCTAGCGGTTGAGCGTCTGCCTTCAGCCCAGGGTGCAATACTGGAGTCCCGGGATGGAGTCCCACATCGGGCTCCCTGCATGGAGCCTGCTTCTCTCTCTGCCTGTGTCTCTGCCTCTCTCTGTGTGTGTCTCTCATGAATAAATAAAATCTTTTTAAAAAGATAAAGTATACTTATTTTTTAAAGTGATCTCTACAACCATTCATGAGGCTGAAACTCACCACCCTGAGAGCAAGAGTCCTATGCTCCTCTGAGCCAGCCAGCTACCCTATATGTTTCTATTTAAATGTTTTAAATTATTTTTTATTAGAAAGAGCATGGAGGGTGGTCAGAGGGAGAGGGAGAGAGAGAATCTGAAGCAGGCTCCATTCTGAGTGCAGAGACTGATGTGGGGCTCAGTCTCACAATTCTGAGATCATGATTTAAGTCAAAATCAAGTCAGACACTTAACTGACTGAGCCACCCAGGTACCCCTCTATTTTAATCAATGTTCCTCAATCACTGCTTCTTGGAGCCCCCTGTGCATAGAGGATTTGACATCTTCACACATTGACAAGATTGCCTCACCATGGGGGTGTCCAAATATAGCCTTACCTGCCTTTGGACACCAACTCTTTCATATAATTCTCCCATTTCCAGTGTACATAAAATCCAACCATTTTTAGTAAATTTGCCATATGTGTAACCCTAAGCATCCTATTTTAGAACAATTCTATCGTAACCAATGAGATAACCTCCACCCATTCACTGTGAGTTCCTATTCCCATCCCTGTCCCAGGCAACTGTTAATCTAATGTCATTATAGATTAGTCTGTGCTGGACATTTCACATTAATGGAATCACACAATATGAAGTCTGGGTCACTTTGCCTTAGGCTTCTGTGCCACCCAGATGTTGTCAAATTTGTTTAGTTGGGCTGTTAATGGTTTCTGTTCAGGTGCTGTGTCCATGGCTTCGGTTCTAAAAAGCATTTCCCTGCCATGGTGGGTAACTGAGGCAGGAGCTTCTCCAGTCCTGCTTTTACCAGCTGTCCTCCTGCTAAACCCATGCTCTCCTCACGATATAAACTATTCTCTACCCTGCCCTCTTTGTGCTTAACACACTACTCAGGGACGCCTGGATGGCTCAGTGGTTGGGCATCTGCCTTTGGCTCAGGATGTGATCCTGGAGTGTTGGGATCGAGTACCGCATTGGGCTTCGTGCATGGAGCCTGTTCCCTTTCTGCCTATGTCTCTACCTCTCTCTCTGGGTCTCTCATAAATAAATAAATATTTTTTTTTAAAAAAAAGACACTGCTCAACTCTTTTTTCTTTTTTTAAAAAAATATTTTATTTATTTGAGAGTGAGAATGAGTGGGAAGGAGAGGGAGAAAGAATATGAAGCGGCCTCTGTGCTGAGTACAGGGCCAAACATGGGGCTCCATCCCATGACTGTGAGATCATAACTTGAGCTGAAACCAAGAGTTGGACACCCAACCGACTGAGCCACCCAGGCGCCCTTCAATTCTCCTCTTCTAATGTCAGGATGCATCTTTTAAAAATAAGGATGAAAAAAAAAAAAAGGATGAAGGGCACCTGGGTGGCTCAGTTGGTTAAGCAGCCAACTCAATTTTGGCTCAGGTCATGATCTCAGGGTTATGAGATGGAGCCCCATGTGGGCTCTGTGCTCAGCGGGGAGTCAGCTTGAGAATTCTCTCCCTCCCCCCCTCTGTCCTTCTCCCTGCTTGTGTGATCTCTCAATAAATAAGTAAATCCTTATTTAAAGGATCCTTTTTTTAAAAAAGATTTTATTTATTTATTCATGAGAGACACACACAGAGAGAGGCAGAGATACAGGCAGAGGGAGAAGCAGGCTCCACGCAGGGAGCCCAATGTGGAACTTGATCCCAAGACTCCAGGACCAGGCCCTGGGCTGAAGGCAGGCGCTCAACCCCTGAGCCACTCAGGTGTCCCATAAATAAGTAAATCATAAAAAAAAACAACAACAACAGCAAGTTTGGGACACCTGGGTGGCTTAGTCAGTTAAGCATCTAACTCTTGATCTCAGCTCAGGTCTTGATCTCAGGGTGTGGGTTTGAGCCCCATGTTGGGCTCCACACCCAAAGCAAAACCCAAAAAACCAAGAATGGTTTCCTAGTTGCCTGTTTTCAAAAGCTTCCTCACTCCTTAGCATGCCTGGTCCCCATTCCCAAGTCACCAGCTATCCATAAATGGGCCCTGACAGCTGATTTGTCTCTGCCAGGAACCCTTTCAGAACCGCTCAGATTCCTTTCTCCCTGTTGATCCAGAAGTTCCACTCACCCTTTTTAAATTAAGGTGAAATTCATATAAAATAAAATTAACCATTTTAAAGTGAACAATTCAGGAACACCTGGGTGGCTCAAGTGGTTAGGCATCTGACTCAATTTCTGCTCAAGTCGTGATCTCAGGGTCGTGGGATCAAGCCCCAAGTCAGGCTCCACACTCAGCATGGAATCTGCTTAGGATTCTCTCCTCCTGGGATACCTGGGTGGCACAGCGGTTTAGCGCCTGCCTTTGGCCCAGGGTGCGATCCTGGAGACCCGGGATCGAATCCCACGTCGGGCTCCCGGTGCATGGAGCCTGCTTCTCCCTCTGCCTGTGTCTCTGCCTCTCTCTCTCCCTCTGTGACTATTATAAATAAAAAAAATTTAAAAAAATTAAAGTATACATGAGGTGTCTGGGTGGTTTAGTTGGTTAAGCATCCGACTCTTAATTTTGGCTTGGGTCATGGTCTGAAGGTTGTGAGGATTTTCTCTCCTCTTCCCTCTGCCCCTCCTTGCTTACATTCTTTCTTTCTTTCTCTAAAACAAAAACAAAAACAAAACATAAAGTATACAATTCAGTGGCATTAAGTAGATTCCTGATGTTGTACAACTATTACAACTACCTAGTTCCCAAATGAAATCTGTGAAGGTGGAGAAAGAGATTGAAGTGATGCAGCCACAAGACTTCCCCAGGAAGCGGCTTTGTCAGTGACACCTGAAGTTTGCCAGGAGAGCCAGGTGCAGGTGTGGAGTTTGGGGGAAAAGAGAAAATGGCTGCCTGCAGGTAGGTGCTCAAAAGAAGTAGTGGACAGGCCATGGCTGGCCTGGGTGCAGTCTAAGTGACTCTTACGCATTGTTTTATCCCTTGAGTTCTGTCTGCAAGGTCAGAGTATAGAGTTTCCAGTGGTCCAGGACTGGGAAGGGTGAGATGCTGTAAAGGGTGAGTAAGGAGCACAGAGGATGAGAGTATAAGGTGCCACTGACTACTTGGTCTGGGCTGGTGCGAAGAGGTACCCATATCCTGTCATACACATCTGGACCTCTGAGCAAGATGTCTGCCTTGGCCTTGCCCTCCTGTATGCATATTCCACTTGTCCTGGGGTGCCCCCTTGTGCTTCTCTCAGTCTGCCTGAACCTGGTTCCCAGTTGATTCCCTCTCTCTCAATGTAGTCCTGGCACTTCCAGAAGACTTGGTTTGGGCGTTTGGACAATGGAGCTGGCAGTGGCCCAGTACCTGGTAAGGTGGTAGAGGGAATCTTCAAGGCCTACTGCTGGTACCTGATTATACCCTGATTCTGTGGCTGCCATGGACTGGAAGAGAAACTACTGGGCCCCAGGAGGAAGGAGGTACTGTTTAGAGAAAAAAACATGAACCACTGAAACCACAGGGTCAGTTGCCATAGTCTATAGAAGAGCCCATAACGAGGGGCAAACCAGAGGACACAACCTTTTTTTTTTTAATAGTTTTTAATTTTTATTGGAGTTTCATTTGCCAACATATAGTATAACACCCAGCACTCATCTTGTCAAGTTCTCCCCTCAGTGCCCATCACCCAGTCACCCCATCCCCCCGCCCACCTCCCCTTCCACTACCCCTTGTTCGTTTCCCAGAGTTAGGAGTCTCTCATGTTTTGTCACCCTCTCTAATTTTTCCCTCTCAGTTTCCCTCCTTTCCCCTATAATCCCTTTCATTATTTTTTACATTCCCCATATGAGTGAAGCCATATGATTGTCCTTCTCTGATTGACTTACTTCACTCAGCGTAACACTCTCCAGTTTCATCCATGTCAAAGCAAATGGTGGGTATTTGTCATTTCTAATGGCCGAGTTATATTCCATTGTATATATAGACAACATCATCTTTATCCATCATCTGTCGAAGGACACTGAAGCTCATTTCACAGCTTGGCTATTGTGGACATTGCTGCTGTGAACATTGGCAGAGGACACATCCTAACCTATCCAGAGCAAGCTGTTCAGCAACCTGCAGGCCCCCTTCAGCTATCTCCTACTCCTCCCTACTTCACTGCTCTCTCAGTGCCTGGTCAGGGCTTCTGCAGTTGTTTCTACCCAGAACGGTCCTTCCCACAGGTGTTTGGAGGTAGTCGCCTAGGGGAGTCCACTCCTACAGTCTTTACCATCACCTTCTTATTTGGACTGTTTGGCCCTGACACTCTGGTGTCTGCTCCAGAGGTCTGGGTAGGTATGGGTAGCTCCTATGCCCCCTTACCGGTGACTTTGGGTCACAGGGAGGGATGGGGGCGTGGGAAATGCTCAGCCAGTATCACTAATGGATGCCACACCTCACCCCGTGCGCCAGCCAACTTTCCTTCCCAATTCTCAGAGAAAGGCAGCAAAGATCTGAGGCCAGAGCCTTGGGGTAGCAGCATGGAGGGGGCGGGCCACTCAATGGGGGGGGGCGTGGCCCCGCGGACCCGGTGGGTGGGTAGGGGGTAGAGGCTCGTAATAGCTCAGCTAAGGGGCGGGGCGGGGGCCGGATTTGGGGGCTGCGGCCAGGCTGGAACAAAGGCAGGCACAGAGACAAAGCCCCACAGCCCCCCAACTCCCTCCGGGAACAAAGGCCACACCCCGCCCAGTAGGGCCAGACGCGCCTCCACTGCCACCACGCGTGGGCGCCTTGCTCTGCCCACGGTTTTATGTTTGAACCCAGAGTCACGGAGTAGGGTCCTGGGGCCAGACTTGCCAGCCAGCATGTTCTCTGCATCCTCTCAAAAGCTGACCGCCGCCCCCTCCCCGCCCCCTTTAGCCTTGTTCTGAGCTAGAGATCTCAGCACCAGGAGCCCTGCAAAAGGGCTCAAGGGCCACTCCAAGGACCAGCTCCGAGGCATCCATCCCTCCAGCTTTCTTCTTGCCTCAAACACGATCCCCTCCCAGACTGCTCCATCTCAAACAGGATCAAACAGGGATCTTTCGGCCTCCACCGTAGGCCCTTTTTCCCAGCTCAGACCCAGCTTCTCTCCCTCCCGCACCCCCCAACACCCCCGACCCTGCCTAGCACCCAGGATTCTCGCCACAGACTGCTTCCTCCTCAGACAGGATTCCCACAAAAAGGCCATGGTTCTCTCAAACAGGGTTCCTTCCACCCCTCAAAGGCCTCATTCTCCCCATCTGACAGAATTATCCCCAGACATTCTGCTTCCTCCCCCAGACAGAAACTCCTCCGCCCCTCCACCCCCAGGCCCCCGCATAGATGCTGCCTCATTCTCTTACGGATCTTGCTTCCTCCCTCTGATAGGGTTTTCCCTACACAGACCCTGCTTCCTTCCTTAGAATTCCTCCACTGTTGCTGTTCATTCGGTTCGCCCACCTGGAAAAGCATCCAAGTCAGCGCAGCCGTTGCCTAAAAGATGGGAAGGGGGCGCTTGGGGGGCCAGGCGGGATTTCACAGGACTCGCTGCTCTGTAGCCCCTTGGAATCTGTTTGCTTTAGGCAGGTTTTAGTGCTTGCAAGCTAAACAATAAAGCGATTAAAACCCAAAAGTCAACCACTTGGCTTAGAAGTGGGAAGGGGACTCTCGGCCTCTCTCTGAACGCAGCCTTTCTCCCCAGCACTGGCAGACGCCAAGACTGGAGACTTCTTTGGCCTTGGCCTAAGGGGCGGGGATTGAGGTGGCGGCCTGGACTGCCAAATCGCCTGCGCAGGACCGCGGTCAGGGGCTGGGACTAGAGGGGGAGCAAGCGCATGTAAAGGTGCGCGCGCCCCGCCCGAGTACAATGTTGCGGCGGTGATATCAATAGTTCCGCCCCTGCCGCACAGGCGGCGCCGAGGTGGTGGAGGCGGAGGTGGGAAGACCCGGCTCAGGCGCTTGCGTATTCGCGTCCTTGCTCGGGGCGGCTAGCCCGGGCCCCGCCCCCGGGCGCAAGACGCCCAACGCGCTTGCGCGGCGGCGTCGGCGCCAGTTATTTCTGTCCCGCCCCTCGGCCGCGGCTCTTTCTGAGAGCGGGCGCGCGGGTGAGCGGTTGTTCGCGTGGCGTGTGGCGCGGTGTCTGGGCGGCCTCTAAAGAGGGATCGCGGTCGTCGTCGGCGGGAGGCTAGCGGGCGGCTGCCGGCCGGGCTTTGACAGCGCCCCGCGCGCAGCGGGCAGTAGCCCAGGAGGCGCGTGGCGGCGCTTGGCCTCGCGGCGGCAGCGGCCCAGCCGTTGGCGGCGAGTGCGTCTGCGCCTGCGCGGCGGGCCCCGCGCCCCTCCTCCCCCCTGGGCGCCCCCGGCGGCGTGTGAATGGCGGCCTCGGCGGCGGCGGCCTCCGCGGCGGCGGCGGCAGCCGCCTCGGGCAGCCCGGGCCCGGGTGAGGGCTCGGCTGGCGGCGAAAAGCGCGCCGCCGCCTCGTCGGCCGCGGCCTCGGCCTCGGCCTCGGCTTCGGCCTCGTCGCCCGCGGGGGGCGGCGGCGAGGCGCTGGAGCTGCTGGAGCACTGCGGTGTGTGCCGGGAGCGCCTGCGCCCCGAGAGGGAGCCGCGCTTGCTGCCCTGCCTGCATTCGGCTTGCAGTGCCTGCCTCGGGCCCCCGGCGCCCGCCGCCAACAGCTCGGGGGATGGCGGTGCAGCGGGTGACGGCGCCGGTGAGTACGGTCGGTCGGGGCAGCCCATCCCCCCACCCCACAGGCTTTGATCCCCACTCGGCGTCGGGATTGGGGGTCTGTTCCCAGCGTGACGATGGCGGGGGATCGCCTGAGCGAGAGGATAGGGACGCGGATAGTAGTTGGCCAGGTCGAGTATGGGCAGCGGGTTCTGTCCTGGGCGTGAGCTCATATGCTGCAAGTTCGATGAAAGAAGGGTTTGGTTTCTGCTCCCTAATGAGAGGATTTGGCCTTCTTTGGGATGAAGGTTGGGCTCAATGGGGGGATGGGTTACGACTTGGCTGTGAGCTCATAATCTCATTATTTTGTTTGTTTTTGGCAGTGGTCGACTGTCCTGTGTGCAAGCAGCAATGCTTCTCCAAAGACATTGTGGAGAATTACTTTATGCGTGACAGTGGCAGCAAGGCTGCCACAGACTCCCAGGATGCAAATCAGGTATGTCCTGCCCTAGCAACCCCTAGGAGGCCTCAATACATGTAATCAGTTCCAGACTTTGTTCTTCTCATACTACAAGTGTTTCGGCAGACTGTATAGGTTAGGTGAAGGCAACACTTTGCTTAGGTTGTGTTATCTGGGGTGTAGACATGGATCTATTTGGCGTTTTTGCCTCTTCTCACTCTGCTTTTGCCCATTAGTGCTGCACTAGCTGTGAGGATAATGCCCCTGCCACCAGCTACTGTGTGGAGTGCTCTGAGCCACTGTGTGAGACGTGTGTGGAAGCACACCAGCGGGTGAAGTACACCAAGGACCACACCGTACGCTCCACTGGTATGCAAGGCAGAGCAGAAAGCCTTGATTATCTTGCATATGTTCTTAACTGTTTATGGTGCTGGTTATTGATGATGGATGGGTCCCAAGGAGCTTTAACAGCGTACCTCCAGAAGGGTCTGAGGGCAGAATTAAAAAATGGGGATGCTGGGGCTCAGGTGTGTGGGTCTAGTGGGAGGGAAATGACCACAGAAGTGTGAGGGGGGTGCAGTGAGGGTTCAGGCAAGCTCATCAGGCCCCTCCCCCCGCAGCACACAGGGGATAAGCCCCAGTAGTGGAGGGGCTGGACTGGGGTTCCCTGGCAACTTGTTATGGTTCTGTAGGGGGAAATGAGACCTCTGAGCCACTGTGTTTAAGTTGCACAGGCCCTGAAGAGCATTATGGAGAGTCTTAGAACTTTGGGTTATACATGTTCAGCTCAGGTAGGTATTTAGAGAGTGTTTCACTCAGGTAGGTATTAAGAGACTCCTGTAGACGCTGGTAGTGGCAAAGAAAAGGGCTTGGGATCTTTCTGAGTTTATCCTGTTTTTTGGTTCCAGAACACTCTGTGGGTCGCCTTTTGGTAGTTACATTGTGGCTTCTCAGTCCTAGAGCAGAGCATTGGCAGGAAAATAAGAATGGAGATGGTGGTTGTGGGGGCACGAGGAATCAGGAGCCAGGAGCGAAGAGCAGGGATTTGTAGGAGGTCCTGGCTTAAGGCAAAGGGCAGAGTACAGGAGGCGGCAGTATTAGGGGATCCATGGTCTGGCTGATTTGTATCTCAAAGTCGTGTGTTTTGGGCTGGGATGATACAGCCAGGTTGTAAATGGGATTGGGTAGGAAAGAGGGATAGATTGTCTCAAGCAGCTTTTTAATGATGGTGACAGGTTGGGGGTGAGGTAGTATATTGGTCTTTAGGTGGTATTACTCTAAGTACCAGGACTCTCCCCTCAGAAGAGGGGTTCTGACACCTTTGTGAGGGATTTGGTCTGACATTTCACCTCTTCTGAGAAGGCTTTGCAAGGCATGGATCCTTTGTAGGTCTATGGGTTGTAAGCGGTTTGTGCATTTCTTTTTACTCGAGAGGGTAGACCACCAAAGTATGGCTTCTAAGGAAGCTGTGCTTGAATAGTGTCTCCAGTTTCTGATTTGCTTTTGTCTACGCCAGCAAGCAAACATTTTATGTGCTTGGATGGCACAGTAGCCAGAGTGCCTTCCTCTGCTGGACAGAACCTACTGCGAGTGGAGTGGAGTAGTGGAGCCAGTGGTGCTTTTCAAGGTGGAAGAGCTCTCCTGAGTATCCATTTGGGAAGGTTCTAGTAGAGGGAATAGTAAGAGGAAGGTCTCTGCCAAAGTCTTCAGATTTTGTTGTCAATATCAGTAGCTAGAAGGAGGAGTGATTTTCTGGGTCAGGTTTGGGCTGAAGATTTTGAGAGGAAAGATTTAGGTTTACAGGCCTGTGCTTTACCCTAGCCACTGCTGCAGGGCTTTGAGTTTTCCCAGCAGACAGCCCAGGGTTGCAGGACAGGCAGGAAGCGAGGCCTCAAGTTCTGTCTTCTACTTGAGTTGGAGATGGCTGAGGATGAGCTTTAGCCTCATGGTTTCTCTTCTCCAGGGCCAGCCAAATCAAGGGACGGTGAGCGCACGGTGTACTGCAATGTGCACAAGCACGAGCCCCTTGTGCTGTTCTGTGAGAGCTGTGACACCCTCACCTGCCGGGACTGCCAGCTCAATGCCCACAAGGACCACCAGTGAGTACTGAGGATGCTGGTGGGTTTATCTGTTAGCATGGTTCAGCACCCAGGCCCACTTCTGTCTGTCCTCAGATACCAGTTTCTGGAGGATGCAGTGAGGAACCAGCGCAAGCTCCTGGCCTCGCTGGTGAAGCGCCTTGGGGATAAGCATGCAACACTGCAGAAGAACACCAAGGAGGTTCGCAGCTCGTAAGTGTGGATGCCAGGGCCGTAGTTGGGCGCAGTTCTGGGGGATCACCTTCTTGACTTGGTTCACTCTGCCTCCCAGGATCCGCCAGGTGTCTGACGTACAGAAGCGTGTGCAGGTAGATGTCAAAATGGCCATTTTGCAGATCATGAAGGAGCTGAACAAGCGGGGCCGTGTGCTGGTCAATGATGCTCAGGTATACCCTGTTTGAGGGGGGAGGGATTCTGGGTCCCATCTGCTGGCTGCTGACCCCATCTGTGGTAGTCGGATCTTGGGGACTGGCATTCTCTGCTGGCTGTTGATGCCATCTTTGGTGTCTTCTTTCCTTGATTTCTTTGTCTACCTGTAGAAGGTGACTGAGGGGCAGCAGGAGCGCCTGGAACGACAACACTGGACCATGACCAAGATCCAGAAGCACCAGGAACACATCCTGCGCTTTGCCTCTTGGGCTCTGGAGAGTGACAACAATACGGCCCTGCTGCTCTCCAAGAAGCTGGTGTGTGCTGGTGGGCATCCAGTGGTGGGTTCCAGGCAGGTGCCACTCAGTACCCTGCAGCCTTGTTTGCTGTGTGTTCATGCACTGCTCTATCTCCAGATCTACTTCCAGCTGCATCGGGCCCTCAAGATGATTGTGGACCCTGTAGAGCCACATGGCGAGATGAAATTTCAATGGGACCTTAATGCCTGGACCAAGAGTGCAGAGGCTTTTGGTTTGTCCTTTTCTTTATCCCGCTGAATATTGCTATCGCTCCAGACACTGGGTCTTAAGCTGATTTTTATCTCATTTTTGCAGGCAAGATTGTGGCAGAGCGTCCTGGCACCAACTCAACAGGCCCTACGTCCATGGCCCCTCCTCGGGCTCCAGGGCCCTTGAGCAAGCAGGGCTCTGGCAGTAGCCAGGTGAGCAGGGGAGGGGGGGAATCATGGGCTGGGGAGGGTGGGGGCATGGGGTCCTATGGGACACCTGCCCACTGAGGTCCACCTGCTTTACCCACAGCCCATGGAGGTACAGGAAGGCTATGGCTTTGGCTCAGGTAAGTACCCTGTAGGTGGGAGAGCTTCAGTGCTCTAGGTCTATCCCTAATCTACTATCTCTTTCTGTATTTTCTGAGCAGACGATCCTTATTCGAGTGCAGAGCCCCATGTGTCAGGTGTAAAGCGGTGAGTTTGGCTATCCTTTTGTGGAGCCAGATGGGCAAAGGGATGGGTGTCCTAACACCACACTGCCCCTGTACCCACAGGTCCCGCTCAGGTGAGGGCGAGGTGAGTGGCCTCATGCGCAAGGTGCCACGGGTGAGCCTCGAGCGCCTAGACCTGGATCTCACGGCTGATAGCCAGCCACCAGTTTTCAAGGTCTTCCCAGGCAGCACCACTGAGGATTACAATCTCATTGTTATTGAGCGTGGTGCTGCAGCTGCTGCTGCTGGACAGCCTGGATCTGCTCCACCCGGGGCCCCTGGGGCCCCACCACTACCTGGCATGGCCATTGTCAAGGTGAGCCTGTCTCAAGTGACTGTGAGTAGGAAATGAGCACCCAGGTCTGCACCCTGCTTAACACCTATTACATCCTTGTAGGAGGAAGAGACAGAAGCTGCCATTGGAGCTCCGCCTGTTGCCACGGAGGGTCCTGAGACCAAGCCTGTGCTGATGGCTCTGGCGGAGGGCCCTGGTGCCGAGGGCCCCCGCCTGGCCTCACCCAGTGGCAGCACCAGTTCAGGTCTAGAAGTAGTGGCTCCAGAGGGCACTTCAGCCCCAGCTGGTGGTCCAGGTGCCCTGGATGACAGTGCCACCATCTGCCGTGTCTGCCAGAAGCCAGGGGATCTAGTCATGTGCAACCAGTGCGAGTTCTGCTTCCACCTGGACTGCCACCTGCCTGCCCTGCAGGATGTCCCAGGGTGCGAGGCTTGTGTGGGGTCTGTGCAGGGTGGAGGGCTGGGCCAGGTTCTTTGCAGCTCCTCATTCTCCTTCCATCCAGGGAGGAGTGGAGTTGCTCTCTCTGCCATGTACTACCCGATCTGAAAGAGGAAGATGGCAGCCTGAGCCTGGACAGTGGTGATAGCACCGGTGTGGTGGCCAAGCTCTCGCCAGCTAACCAGCAGGTGAGGGTGGAGGCCTATTCCCTTAGGAGTAGCTCAATAGTCCTACCCCCCTGACTCTGTTCTCGGTCTTGTTCATAGAAGTGTGAGCGTGTCTTGCTGGCCCTATTCTGTCATGAGCCCTGCCGACCTTTGCACCAGCTGGCTACTGACTCTACTTTCTCCCTGGTGAGTCTTAGGACTTAGAGAGGGTGGGAGGGACTGCCAGGCCTCACTTTCAGCCTGTGGGGTCTGTCTACAGGATCAGCCTGGTGGCACCCTGGACCTGACCCTGATCCGTGCCCGTCTCCAGGAGAAGTTGTCACCCCCATATAGTTCCCCCCAGGAGTTTGCCCAGGATGTGGGCCGCATGTTTAAGCAGTTCAACAAGCTGACAGAGGTGAGCTTGGGGAGAATAGGGTTGGGAGGGGGGTAGGGTTAGGGGAGATGGGAGGAGGGAGAGTTAGGATCCATCCACTGCAATCTGCCCGGCTCAGGACAAGGCAGACGTGCAGTCCATCATCGGCCTGCAGCGCTTCTTCGAGACTCGCATGAACGAGGCCTTTGGTGACACCAAGTTCTCAGCTGTGCTGGTGGAGCCCCCCCCCCTGAGCCTGCCTGGTGCTGGCCTGAGTGCCCAGGAGCTATCCAGTGGTCCTGGTGATGGCCCCTGAGTCTGTGGCCTCTCAGGCCAACCCGGCCTGGCTCTGTTCTCTGTCCTGTCAAATTCCCTTCCCCCTACCTCCCCCTCTGGTGGCCTGGCTCCTACTTCTTGGTGGCCCCATCCCCCAACCCCTCACAATATGGTTTTTACTTATGTGGATTTAATAAAAACTTCACCACAGTTCCTCAGGCCTTTGGTGGTGGGGGAAGTGGTCCTAGGGCTTGGTCTCTGCAGTTCCCTCACCATGCCCTGGTAGATGGAGTAGGTGTGGGGCACTCCTGAACCATTGAGCCATTTTGGTGTCTGGGGAGTAGGGAAGAGCATCCCCCTTGGGCCCTTCCAGTGTCTTGGGTAGGTGGGAGGGTTGCATGGTACACATGCTGTAGGCTTTTGGGTGCCCCTGTAGGTGGTAATGGGCAGGCAGGGTGTAGCCCCAAATACACAGCTGCATGGTGGTCATTCTTTCTGAGTACTTCCTGGACTTGGGTGTAACCATTTCTCATCAGATGGCACCACAGTGTGGGTGGGCTGAGGATTCCTGGCAGATGAGCTCAGACTTCAGGGTATCTGGGAACCCAACTGTTTTGGAGGTGATAGGCACTGATAGGCCAAGGCATTGGAGGCTTTGGGAGTGGTATGGAAGCAGAGCTCACAGATGACCTTCAGCTCCCAAACCCTGAACATCGTGGAGATGACCTGTCAATTCCTGCCACAAACTGGGAGGCAATCCAGCCTACCTTTTCTTATATCCCAACAACTCTGGTACTTGGCCTTTGGCCACGTGTCAACTGCCCCTTTACTAAACCCTGTATGTGACCTCTGCCAAGGGACCCCAGCCTGGCCCATGTCCGGTCAGTCACACAGACCTAGGAACTAGTGTCCAATCTTTTATTACAGAAGTAGTACAGCAAAACTGGGCATCCATTGCCCACCTCCCACTCATGGTAGTATAGGGTGATTAGTCCCTCCGCAGATTCTTGAGCCGCTCCTCCAGGTCTGCGTCGGCATCTACTAGGGCTGAGGCTGCAGCCTCTGCTTTCTTCCCACTGGCAGCCACACTGAGTGAGCCTCCGGTGGAGGGGAGGTCTACAGAGAGTGGGGGTTAGGAGAGCTCCTGTAGAAGGGAATAATGCTGTGGGGGAGGGGTCGGGTTTTGTCTGGACTGTTGGGTGGGGCAGGGCCCAAAATTGTGCGCACTCACTTGACAGCTCGTCTGTCAGGCTCAATCCCAGCTCATCCAGGACCTGGGATACAACAGCGTCACTTGGGAGAGAGAAGAAGTTTATGAGGGCCTGGTTATGTTTGAGGACCCGGCATCCATCCCCACCCTTCCCACACCTGGTGTCCCCTAACCTCTCCTCTTCATCTTCCTCATCACCCATGGCATCATCAATGGCATCATTCATCATTTCCTCCTTCATGTCCATGATCTCGGCCTGCCGCTCAAATTCCATCATGATCTTCTGGATCTGAGGCAACTTTAGCTGGAAGTGAGGTGGGGGGGAGGGTTAGTTGGGGATTAGTTGGTGGGAGGGGTGGGGTGGGGGGGATGCTTGGGAGAGGCGTACCTGTCTGTTCATGGTGCCCATGGCTTTGGTGACCCCCTTCATAGCTTGTGCCATTGAGTTGTTGGACTTCAGTGTCTGGATCTTCAGGGACACCGCCTGGATGTTGGCCCGCATCAACACAAATTTACGCACATAACGCCGAGTGCGCACCAGGTCTTTTGCCATGATACGCACGGCGTCCTGAGGAGTGCACAAATGTGGCAGGGATGGGCCAAGGAAGATGCTTTCAGATATTTACATGTGGCTTAACCCAGTGTTCACTGGCCCCTCCCTCCTCCCAACCTCATCCTCATGCTTCTTGGGTCATGACTCCACAGGCTCCTCTGTACTCTGACCTCTCTAACCCATAGGTGCTGGAAGGAAGGCTGTGCTGACTCCACATAGGAACCCTTTTCCCTCCATATCTAGAGTCACTCTCTTAAAATGCCTATTTCTGAACTTCTATCCTGGCTGAAGAGTGCCTCTCTCTCCATCTCACAAAGTCTCACACCTCAAGCTCTACCCCAAATGAATCGATCCATAGCTCAGCTTTTGACTTCCCAAATGCTTGCCTTGCCTTGTCTATTTCGGGAAATGGAACCTCTTCAACCTAGCTGCTCAGGTTCAAACTGTCATAGGTTCTGCTCCCTACTGGTTCAGGCTATCCCCATTCTTTTACTGACGTTCAGGTCACAGTGTATTCTGGGCTACATCTCTCTTGCATTAAAATTAAACTCTTTGACTCACTTCCCACTGTGGCCCAGGATTTCAACTTGTGTGGCCTACCATCTACTCTGAATTCACTATAACTCCCTCATGGAACATGTGGTTCCTCATCTGTTTGACACACTGGTAGTTTGGATCTTCACAGGCTCACTCCTCATTACTTAAGGTTTGTGGCTCTGGCGTCCCCTCCTGGGAAGAGCCTTTCTGGATCCCCAAAAATAGGGAAGCCCCATATTTGCCCTTAATTTCTCTCAAGGCACCTGTTGGTGTCCTGTCATGCTCTATAGTTATAGCAGTATCTGACCCAACTATAGCCCCTGATCCTGTGTCCCAACCTGTGCCCAGCTGAGCTCACCATCTGGCCCTGCTTGGCCATCTTCTTGATGTCTGCGATGATTTTCTTCTCCTGGGTCTCTAGCTTCTGTCGTTCACGGTCCAACTCTCGCATGGCACGGTTCAGGGCCCGCTGGTTCTGCCTCAGCAGCTCCTCTGGTGTCTTCCGGCGCCCAAACAACAGGTCCATGATAGCAGTAGCCCACTAATGGGCCTGTGACAAGTGGTGTGAAGCCTAGCTGTGAAGTGGTATGGGGCCCAGAAAAAGCAGAAGCAGAGCCAGGGTCACAATGTATATTGGCAGGGTGGTGCAAAATGTGAAGGGGTTAAGCAGGAAGAAGGAAACCTTAATAGAAGGCTAAAACGCAGCCAGGAACACTGAAATTATTCCACAGAAGTGGGGGCAGCAAGATTTGAAAGTCATCCACAACATACCCACCCCATCCCTTCATAGAGCCCCCAAGGAAGTTCAAGGCTTCAGCCTGCCTCTCCAGCCCAGAGGCCTTGGAGTCTGACAGGCTCACAATGGAGGTGATGTGTGAGGATGCTGGGGCATTTGGGACCCTGAGCTCCAAGGACGGGAATTGTGGGGGCCCCATGGGATGGCAAGGCAGGTGGACAACCTGAGTACCAAGAACAAAGTGGATATAGGGGTTCTGAAGCTTCAGAACGTATGAATGCCATTCGGATTTGGGGGTCCCTGAGTGGGGAGGGAACCTGGGTACGAATAATATGGTTGCAGGGCGTCTGGGCACCCAGTACACTAAAGACATGATAGACGCTAGGGAGTTCTGTAGATCTGGAAGAGTGGGGTCCAGGAACGGGATGGTGGGTGTTGGGGCGCCTGGTTCACCCAGGACAAAACCTGGAGGGTGTTGGGAGGCCCGCGCCCAGAGAGCAAAGTGGCTAGATGAGGCCAGGGTGTCAGGGATGGGCGAGGCAGTCGACATCCCGGCGAAGAAGCCCTCGTCTGCCGTCGCCCACGCACCCACCCGGGACCCGCGGCCCGGCAGGGGCCACTCACCGTAGCTGGGACGGGAACCCGCTTCCGCTTCCGGGTTACGCTCCTCTCTCCTTGGATCCTCGGGCGCGCCCACCAACGATAGCCCCTCGGTTCTTTCTGCCGCCGCCGTTTCCGGAAGAAGTGGTCTGACGTCACACGCTCCACCGGCACTCGGAGCGATGGGCGGGGACAAGAGCGCGCGTGCGCACGCCTCCTGGAGCAGGCACGCATCCAGGCGCATGCGCGCCAGCTTCCGTCTCTCCAGAGCCTGCTTGACGGTGTTCCACAGGTTCCAGGACGACCCAGGCCTGGGATCCTGGACCTCGTTGGGTTGGTGCATCTTTGGGCACCTTCCACCCAGCCACCCCATCCCACCGCCGCACCCACCAGATGGCCCAGCCCATCCGACGGACCATGGCATTTCCATTTCTGGATCTCAGGCACCTGGTGACACCAGGGAGGGTTCCTTGGTGGGCCCAACCATGGCAGAAGGGGGCAGAACTGGAGGTGGCATGGACTTTCCTTTATACTGGTTTACCAAGCAGGAAGCAAGTGGTTACTGGATCCCGCCCCTCATTGGTCCCAGACTGGGATTCATCCCACCCAGCCTGAGGCTGAGGTATTCCTGCCCCCTTTTACCCCCAAGGCTGCTCCAGGAACTGGGTAGCCTGCTGAGGGGTGTCCTAGTGCCACCTGTGACCACATATCTCCCACCACTCTTGCTGGTGTATATGACCTGCCCCTCCCAATCCCACAGAAGTAAGAGGCAGAAGCCATGCAGTAACATTCCCCTTTAATAGCCTGGTGGGACCTCCAGTGGTGGAGGGGTAGGGTGCCCGAGCCCCAGCCACCCAGTCCCCTTGGCCACCCACCCCAGAGCCCAGAGTGGGGGGCTGGACAGCACCCAGCTGGGGGCTAGACAAGCCAATTCATTTCCCATTGCTGAGTGGGTCGGAGGCAGCGCCGACCTTAATCACATGGTGGTTTAAAAAAAAAATAATAACTAGGAGCGGGTGGCAGGGAGGGGAGGCAAGGTCAGGGCATGGGATTCCCCCACCGGCCACCCATGCCCCCCACCTGTGGCCCCCAATAAATATTTGCAGGGGACGCCGGGGCTGGTGGCCCTGGCAGGGGTGGGTGTGCGCAAACCCTATTTCAGGCAGCGCTCGAAGTAGGTGGAGCCAATATAGCCACCCCGCATGGAGCGCTGCACATTCTGCTCAAACAGCCGCCGGTTGTTCTGCAGGACCTCGGCGGCCTCCTTGTTCAGTGGGTCTTCGGGGTTGGGCTCCTGTGGCCGGTATAGGTGGGGGTCAACAGGCCCTTAAAGCAGAAAGGGCCAATCTTCCCCAGCCTTCCCCACCTACCCCTACTCACCAAGAAGAGATACTGCAGGCCATAAATTATGGAGTTTATCGTAAGGACTGGCTTCCAGTCCTCTCTGTGGAGGGAGAATCAAGGTCAGGGGCTGGTGAGTGGATGGCCAACACAGAGCCTGCTGGGACTGAACAAGTCAGCTCCAGGGCACGGGACAGTACAGATGTTGAGAGGCTAGGAGGAGGGCGCACAGCAGGACAGGCCAGGGAGAAAGCTAAGGTCAAGACTTGAGGAAGAAAATATGGAGATGAAGAGAGAGGACCACAGACCACAATAGGGAAGGAAGGGACAGAGACTTGTGCAATCCAAAGTCACAGCCCTCACCTGAGGATGTTGAGGCAGACATTGCCCTCGAGGTCAATGTTGGGGTGATAGACCATCGTCTCACACTTCACCTTGGGGGGGTCATGTGGGTAACCCTGGCCCACCTGGCTCCAAGAAGGGAGAGAAGATATAAAAGTGCCCCAGCAGTGCCTGGCTGGGGCCTCAGCTGTTGCCTCCTCAGCCACGGATGTATCCCTGCCCACCTGGGACTCACCTTAAAACTGAATACAAACTTCCCACTCTTGTAGAAGCCCTGCGAAGAGAAAGAAGAAAGTGTTAGGACATCATCAGCGCCTGGCAGGTAAACTAAGTCTCCCAACTCAAAGTGCTCTCCCAGCTCCCTTGGCCCATGCCTCGGAGTCCAACTAAGTGTACCCTTACCTCATCAGGACAGATAACCAGCTTGAAGTTGAGGAGATCGTCTGGATCTGAGAAGCTGATGTCACACGTCTTGGGCAGGTTTAGCTCGTTTATGTCTGGGTTTGCATAGCAAAGAAGGGGAACGACGAGAGGGAAAGGGAGATGGAAAGACAAGGGCATTAGGAGGTGCAGGTGCCAGGAGAGCACCCATGGCCTCCTCCAGGACCCTCAGGGCTCTGTCCTGGGCTGTGCCCCACACACCCAACCCTCTCCCTACTCTTTCTGCTTTCTAGTCTCCAGGCAGGCTCTTCTAGATCCACAGCACACCTCAAACATGAATTGTAAACTGTGGTTATGCTCTAGCTCCCGGCCCAGGATAAGTTCCAACTCTTCCGAATCCACAGCCTAAAGTCTCAGCGTCCAGCAGCTGCGTACCCAACCCCCCAGCCCCCAAATACTCCCACCCCTGTGTGGCCCCCCAAGAGCCTACAACTACCCCAAACACCAGGATCCCCAGCCATGACCTCCATTTTCTAGTAGACATTGCTGGTCCCCACCTGACCACCCAAATCCAAGGACCCTGCCCCTAACCAATGCTGTCCCCACCATTCCTCCTCTCCTCTGCTTGTCATCCTAAATTCAGGTACCCATCCAACCCTCAGACATGTGAATTCCCATTCCTGTACCCCCTCTAAACATTGCCTCTAAGATTCCCAGCACCCAGCATGTTAGTCTAAATTAACCCTACCCCATCTCCAGTCCCCAGCACACACTGTTCTTCCCTCCTCCACGTGTCACCCCAAACACCAAATTGCCATGTGACCCCCCCAGACCCACAAATCGCAGTGCCCAAAACTTACTTCACTCCATCTCACTCTGATTCCCAATGACCCCAATATACTTCACTAAATCCTCTCCTACTCCTATCTCCAATCCTTGGCCCCCACTATCCAATCTCCTCTGCCTATCACCCATGTTCTCATACTCTGTGGAGTCCCCAGCTTCCTACTCGCCTTCCATTGCCTGACTCTCTGATTCTTGGTCCCCAATGCAAGATGCCTGGCTTTCCGAGTCTTGTAAGTGCCCCACATTCGGCCCCCCATCTCTGACCCCTCGGTGACTGCGTTACTCACCCCTGATCCCCCATCACACCGAAACCCAGGCCCTAACCTCTAACCTCCACATTTGCGGCCACATCTCTGACCCCCCGGTGACTGCATTAACTCACTCCAGACTCCTACATCACCCCATCCCAGCCGCTGACTTCCGACCCCCACCCCCATCCCCCGACCCCCTACCCTTCTGGATCCGCAGCTGCGCAGCCGACGCCTTCTTGCTGCTGCCCTTGGTGCCGCCCGCCGACTCCTCCTCCTTCTTCTGCTGCTTCAGCGAGAACAGCTTGATCATCCTGCCGCCGCCGCCGCTGCCGCCGCTGCGGGGCCCGGGACCCCGGCCACCCGGCCCCCTGCCGCCGCCTGCGCCGCCTCCGCCACTCGAACCCGCCTTCGCGGCCTCCTCCGCTGCTCCTGCCGCCCGCCCGGCCTGCCGCGCCGCTCCGCGCCCACCGCGCGGCCCGCGTCGGCTCCCGTAGTCCGGCTCTGGCCTGGCCCGGCGCCTCGGGCTCGCTCGGCGGCGCTCGGGCCGACTCGGCTATTCTCGGGCCCGCTCGGCCCCGCCCCCACCCAACCGCTTCCTCCTCCCCCTCGCCAGCTTAGGTCCCCTCAGGCCCAGCTGCGGCCGCGCCGCTTGTCTGTTCACTTGCTCCCACCGCGAGGGGCTGCGGCTCGAGGGGAAGGAGGAGGCGGCGGCCGCGGTGGCGGCTGCCGTGTACTAGAAGAGGCTCGGCTTCCGCGGCAGCAGCGGCTTCGGTGCAGAGGTCCGCAACGGCCTCGGACGCCCCACCGCTTCGGATATTTCCGCCGCTTGCACTCTTCGGCTCTTCTCGCCCGGCCTGCGCTATGCGCCTGCGCCGAAGCAGCGGCCGCCGCCGCCCGCCGCCGCCGCCGCAGCCACGGCCGCCGCCGCCACGGCCGCCGCCACCCCCGCCCCGCGTTGCTCAGCAATAGGTCTTAATATTCGGACTTTTTCGGCTGGACTCGGGTATTTCCGTTTGTGCCGCCTGTCCCGCGGTCATTTCCGGGGACGCTCGCGGGTCCAGTCAATGGCGGTGCCACTGCCATCTTTAAGTAGGGCAGTTGATGGTCACTTCGTAGGCAGCCCACCCTTGCAGATTGTGGTGGGGGTGGGTCACATGAGGTCCTTGCCCCTGGAGGTCACAGAGGCAAGGTGATTACGGCGGGCCAGAGCCCGGAGAGGCCGTAGCCTTTACTCAGAGAGTGCGGGGTCGAGCAACCTCGATGTCCCATCGCAAACGCAACTGGCTCGCGGAGATTCTGGATGAGGTAAACTAGTAAATAAAACGTGTATTGTGTTAGAGAGTAGTAAGCACTTTGGGAGATTACATGGGTGGACACTAGATGGGACGTGGGGCGGGGACCCTCTCGAAGCAGGTCCCGAGACCCAGCGGACACGCTTTGCGATCTTCCGCTGTGTGGCCAGCCTCCACAACGATCGCACACAGCTCAGCGTGCCTCGGAGGGCGGGAGGACGCCGCGGGGGGCGGTTCTATGACGTCCGGCTGTCGCCATGGAAACGGTCGGGCGGGTGAGCAGCGCGGCACCGCACTCAGTGGGTGGGTGCGGCCGGTGCTCAGTCTCAGCACCTCTGCGACCCAGTGCGGCTCCCGCTGTACGTCCCCGTCTGTCTCTGAGGCCACCTGCCGTCATCACCTGGAGCGTTGTGGAACAAGTAGTTTTGGCGGTCCGGTTGGGCCGGCGCTGGGGCTGGGCAGGGGTGCTCACGGGGTCCTCTCAGCCGTCGACCTCTGCCCAGGCTCGCAGTCCTCCCCTCGGGGGAGTGGCCGTTCCATGCCCTGCGCCTTCTCAGACCCGACCTGGCGTCCATCTCGACCCGTATCCTCGCTTCAGGGAGTCATCTCCACCTTTTCAGATCTTGGGCTGGCCCCAGCCTCCTTAGAGGCCCTACCCTGTGGGTCTTCGGGTACCACTGAGGTCCCTGGGCTCCACGGACTGATCGCAGCCGTGTCTCTGCAACTGCTCCCTCTTTAGGCCCTTCCATTCACAATGCCACCATCTCCCGACACCCCTTTCATTCTTCTGGTTGTCCTGTTATTCTAGCCTCGCATTTCCAGCATCCTTTCTTGATTCCTTTGAGAGTTAAGTGCTAGGGAGGTCCCAGGATGAGAACTGGGACTCAGAAGCATCAAACAGCTCAAGTTTGGGGTTGACATTGCAGCCATCTCAGCGTTCTTTTGGTTCAGACATGGCTGGTCATGGGACTCAGATGGTCCTTCCAGATTCAGTCTTCCTCTTCCTTTATCCCTTCCTCTCTGTTCTTCTCAGCCACCCGCTTTTCCTATCTATGTTATATCTATTGGGCCACTGCCAAGTTAGGGTTGATGACCATATTCTGTTTCCGGCCAAAGTCTTGGGGGTGTTGCCTGCTGTTGGTCAGTCTAAACTATGTGTCATTTACCTCGGGCCAATTTCTGAGGCCCATCAGATGATGGGGTTTTGGTTCCCTGGAGAGTTGATGGTGCACTAGCCAGAGCTAGACTCGTGTGGTCTAGGAACTCAGGGCTTTCCCATGGTCCAGGGAGGAGGGAATGGCTGAGTTGAGGCAGAGGGGTGAGTTGGAAGTGGTACACCTGTGTTTTGTTACTCTCATGGCAGAGGGGCACAGGTAGTTTGGGTGGCAAGGGTGCCTGTACCCCTTGGGCCTGCATCCTCTTGGTAGGCAGCATAGGGCTCAGCTTATCAGAGGTCCCGAAGGAAGCTGGGGCTGGCACCTGGAGGGATTGGGCAGCATATCACAGGTGAAGAGTGAGGGTGTAAGTGCACTTGGGACCTGTGACTGGGAAGCTAGGGTCTCTCTTGGAAAGGAGGGACCAGGAATGGGAAGGGACGCTGAGTGCTATGGGCCTCCAGGCTGGAGATGGGTGGCTGGGATCAAAGCAGTGCTGGGGGATGAAGGGAATTGGACAGATTTGGGAAGCTTGGGGTTAGAATAACTGGATGGATGTGGCACAGGAAGGCTGTGCTTGGAGCAAACAGTATGGGCTCATGATCCAGGGACAGGTTGGCTGGGCACTGTTGTAGCTTCCCCAGATGACCAGTGCCTTAGGGGTTCCTCTCCTGGCTTCCTCCAGTGGCTCTGAGTGAGGCCAAATGCTTATTCTCTCCAAGCCCTCAGCCCTGCTGATACTATGGTAGTACTTGAGTTCATAACTCCCAAGCTTGGCTTGCAGGTATGTCCCTAGCCAATTGCAGAAATGGCCTTTTGTGGGAGGCTCTCACATCACTCTTCATGTTTCTTTCTTAGAAGACTGGTTTAGCAGGTGGGTCTGTGGACTTTTTTTTTTTTTTTTTTTTAATTTACGATAGTCATACAGAGAGAGAGAGAGAGAGAGGCAGAGACACAGGCAGAGGGAGAAGCAGGCTCCATGCACCAGGAGCCTGACTTGGGATTCGATCCCGGGTCTCCAGGATCACGCCCTGGGCCAAAGGCAGGCGCCAAACCGCTGCGCCACCCAGGGATCCCGGGTCTGTGGACTTCTTAGGACTTTGGACATGGGGCCTTGGCCTCATGTCTCTAAGCCTTTCATGTGTGTTCTAATTTTTCCTGTGTATAATTTCAAGTTCTTAGTCATATGTGTGCAGATTTCTCTCCATGTTTTTCAAACATCATGGTGATCAAAAACATGAAAGTGAACTTTCTTGTTTGGTTTCTGAGTATAAAATTCACACAGGTATTGAAAAGAATCCATGTACAGGATTTATAAAGTTCTGGGAATACTCTTTAACCTCATAATACTAGCTACTTCACTGTTTGTGTGCCCTTCTTAATCTGACTCCTAGCCTCCACCTAGGGACCCAGTGACTGTGTTCCTCCCCTCTGATTAGTATATCCCAGATCAGAGTCCTCAGAGTTCCCTTTGTGGTTGGAGAGGACAGGAAGTGTTGGCATAGGGCCCAGGGGACAACCCCCCAACTCCGACTGTGTCACATGGGGAGCTGTTCTTTGCCAGATGTGGTAGATGCCGGAGTGTCCCTGGTCCTGGCTGGGTTAGGCCAGGGGGGAGGTGGAAAGATGGGTGGAGTAGGGGAGGGAAGGAAGCAGGGAACACATCTCTGGGATGGCCATTGGCTGATGGCCATCTCTGGCCAAGGCTGGCTTGTCTTCTTTCCCTGATTTCAGGATCTCAGTCTTGTAGCAAAGTCCAGCCATATCCCTGGAAGAAGCTTGGACACATGAGGCTCAAAGGATTGTTCTTAGAACCCCTTAGGCCAAGGGCAGGCTAACACCTGTCCAGAGTGGGGTTTAGGTCCCAAGCCAAATCCTGATGCATGAAGGTCTTTTCTTTGGCACTGCTTTTCATCCCGCTTTCGGCAGCCAGTGTACCCACTAGTTGGAGGTGTAGGGGGCACTAGGCCAAGGGCCTGGACAATGGTATGGAAGGGGAAGATAACTAGGGCCAAGAGTCAATGGCACAGGAAAAGTCTAGAGGGTTCCAGAGATGCCATCCCAGTCTGGACATTGAATCTATACTGGCAGGTATACTTACACGGAAGCTGCTGCCAGCTGTGTTTCCTGTGACTTGCCAGTGAATGCATTCCTCATAGAGACCACCGAGTATGGGGGAGCCCATGGGGATTGTGCAGCTGGCCAGGCTTGGCAGCAACTGCTCCATGGAATGTGAACGATCACTAGAGGGCTAGGGAACTGGCCTGGGGCCTCCAGTGGTCATTGATTTCTGGACTGGTCAGGGTTCTATCCTAAGGGGAACCTAACCTTAGCACTTGCTGGTAGTTAACATGCATGAAAGAATCTCGATTTCCAGATAAAACCTAGTTTTATGCCTAAGAAATGGCTTCCTAAGTTTAAAGTTTTAAAAAAACATATCCCCAGCTCTGGCCAGTTTGCTTTTTATACTGCACTTGATGTTCTTGGCCCCATGGTTGTGTGGGCTGAAGGCATCATGGACAAATAGTACCATGATACAAGGTGGCACCCACAGATGTCGGGAGGTGCTGTTAGGAGTCCATGGCTCTCACAGAGACTGCCTGGTTGGGGATGTGCTGGATGGGTGGGGCGGGCAGACTGACCCCCGCAGGTAGGGAGGCACTGAATGGGTGGATCCCCAGACCCAAGTTCTGTCTACTATTTATTGAGCACCTACTAGAGGCCAGGTCCTGGGTGGGCCTGCCTGTACCTAAATTTGATCACAGGCCTCACAACAACCCTGTGAGGTAAGTTTTCTGTGTGCACACACTGCCCTCCCCCAACAAAAGGCCAAAAGCCAAGAGAGGGTATACAGTGAATGCTGCTTACTCTGCACTATGGATGCGCTGGTGCTGGATGAGCTTAGTACTCTGGTGGAAGCGGCGGCCACAGTCCTGGCAGGCAAAAGGCTTCTCACGCCGGTGGGTGCGCAGGTGCTGCGTGAGCGTGGGCCGCTGGCGAAATGCCTTGCCGCACTCCGGGCATGGGTAGGGCCGTTCGCCAGTGTGGATGCGCCGGTGTTGTGTGAGATTGGCATGCTGCCGGAAGCTCTGGCCACAATCAGGGCAAGCAAAGGGCCGCTCACCCGTGTGGATACGCTGGTGTTCAGTGAGCCTTGATACTTGTGTGAAGCCCAGGCCACATTCACTGCAGTGGTATGGTTTCTCCCCGGTGTGCGTCCGCTGGTGGCGCGTGAGCTTCAGACGCTGGCTAAAGCGCTGGCCACACTCGGGGCAGGCAAAGGGCTTCTCGCCTGTGTGCACGCGCAGGTGCTGCGTGAGTGTGGGCCGCTGGCGGAAGGCCTTGCCGCACTCTGTGCAGGCGAAGGGCCGCTCACCTGTGTGGATACGCCGGTGCTGTGTGAGGTTGGAGCGCTGCCGGAAGCTCTGGCCGCATTCGGCACAGGCAAAAGGTCGCTCACCACTGTGTACTCGACGGTGCTGCAGCAGCACGGAGCGGCGGCCGAAGCGCTCACCACACTCCACACAGCCAAAGGATTTGTCACCCGTGTGCACTGCCTGGTGTTCTAGGAGCACGGCACGCCGCGTGAAACTCTCCTGGCACTCACTGCAGGGGAAGGGGCCTGGGGGCTCCAGTGCCCCGGGAGGCGTAGCCGGCGTGGTGGTCACAGAGCCGGGTCCCGGGGGGTCCCCATGGATGCGCTGGTGCTGCAACAGGTTGGAGCGCTGCCGAAAGCTCTGGCCGCACTCAGCACAGTGGAAGGGCTGTTCACCTGTGTGCACTCGCCGGTGCTCCTCCAGCCGCGCGCTGCGCACAAAGCCCTGGCCACAGTCACTGCACACAAATGGCCGCTCCTCAGTGTGTGTGAGTTGATGGCGCAGAAGGTGTGAGCTTCGGCTGAAACTTCGACCGCACTCGCTACACACGAATGGCCGCTCTCCTGTGTGTATTTTCTGGTGCCTCAGTAGGTTGCTGCGTTGGCTGAACACCTTCCCGCAAACGTCGCAGCGGCCACCTCGCCCTGCCCCGGGGCCTGTGCTGGGGCGGCCTAGGTCTCGGCCTCGACCCCGGCCTCTGGGCACACGCCAGCGGGCATTGGCCAGTATGGGGCCCAGGAGCTGGCCCGGATCCTCGTTCGTGGGCTTCTGCTCACCTCCAGGGCCATTGGGGAGCACCACTGCATGTGAGAAGCCACTTTCACAGGAAGGTGACTGCAGTTGGTCAGTGAGGCCAGCCATGCTGAGGTCCCAGGGAATGTGGAGGTGGGGGCTCACAGTGCCTGGGCCAGCAGAGACACTGTCCATGTGGAGCGCAAACCCTGCATCGCACAAAGGGATCCATACCAAGGGAACTGCCTGGACCCACTCTGGCCCATGGGAAAGATTGAACTAGAAGGACCTGAAACTAGCCAATGAACCAGAGGTGACAGGGGCAGGGGATCTATCTGTGCAGGCCTCCCTAAGGTGGAAACAACGGGACAGAACCTAGCATGAAGGGGAAGATTCAGAAGATTGGGACAAGCTTTCCAGGCCTGGCTTAAGTTTGCAAAAATCGCCTTTCTGGAAGTGCTGTAGGGCAAATATGGGGCAAGAGGCCCTGCACTAGTGATGATGGTTTCCAAATACACAGAAGTATGGATGGGTCTGAGAGTGGTGGGATGGGAGGAGGGTAGGCGGCAGGACTTTGGTCTGATGTGCCTTGCTTGAGATGTCCATGGGGCATTTGAGGGACAGAAACTGCATATAGGCTATAGGGTGCAGGAGCTGAAGCTCAGTCTTCAGAGAAATGTGAACATGGGTGCTATGGTATATGCATGGCACACAGAGCCCTGGCCCTGTGTGTGATCAAGTAAGAGTGGGTGTCTATGGAAGGGAGCAGGTCCTAGCCACACTGGAACACTCCAGCATTAGATCCTGTGTGAGGAAGGAGGTGTGAGCAAATGCAACTGAGAAGCAGGGGCTAGAGAAAGAGGAAGGCTGAAGGAAGTTAAGGAGACTTAAGAGAATAGCAAGGGCTTCAGTGGGTGACGGAAAAATCTGTAATTTGTCAAAGAAAAGTCCTAAATTATACTGCATCAAAGGAAATCATTTGTGCACAGCAAAGACAACCTCAGAACCAAAAAACGAATGACAGATTTTCCAGAAGCAAAGGGTTAATTAAGCTTCTAAGTAAAGAACTTAGAAGACCAGTGACCTGAAAAACAGGCAAATGATGTGAATAGGAAAGGAAATGTAACTAATGCTATATTCCATAAAATATGCTGAGTTCATTCCTAGTAAGAAACTGCCAGTTAGAGCTGTACTCAGCTATCATTTTCACACCCTCCCTGGAGGGACCCAAGTGTTTGCATGCCTTGCTGGTGAAGATTAAATGGGAAGCCAGTGGGGCAAAACTACATTAAAATGGCAAACTTCTCATACTTTGATCAGCAATTTCACTTTTATGCACTTCAACAGTTGTGTTCCCCACTGTCCAAAATGACCTATACGTGAGGTTTCTCAGTTCGTCACTGAAAAATTCCTCCAAAGGAATGTCAGTAGGAGCCTGAATGGACAAACAGGTATCTCCACAGTGAGCCACAGTTGGGATCCATGCAGCTGTTCAGAGACAAGTATACTTGCTGCTGTGTGAAGTGGGAAGATGCACAAAAAATGTCAGGTGTGAAACCTGGTGATTAGGCCTTCACATGTGTTTTAAAGGGAAGAAATATGAACTTGAATTTGTGTCTGCTCTTTTATGAACAAAATCTTTTTGGAAGAACACCCAAGATGGTAATGTTGGCTATTGAGAAACAAGACTGTGTAACACAGGCAGGATAGGGAGGGGCATTCTACTGTGTACTCCCTTGTGCCTTTTGAATTTTCTATCATATCATTAGCTTTTCAAAATAACATGATGAAAACAATGGCTGCAGAGATGGTCAGTTGAGGGGCAAGGAGAGCAGGCAGGGGTCCTGATGGAGAGACCAAGATAACTGAAGGGAATCAGTGTTTGAAGCTGGGAGCTGCGATTGTCAATGGAGAGACTGAGAAGGAACCCACCATGGAGTCTGAGGTGGTGCCACTGGTGTGGATGAAGAAAACTGAAAGACTGTGGGGTTGTGAATTGAGAGAAGCAGGTCCAATCTGGAGGCAGTGGTCAGCCACAAAGCACAAGGCTAAGCCTGGCCAGCCAGCTGAAGACTAAAACAGCAGATGGGGGATATGCCAGATCCTACTCTTTCAACTCCAATGTCCAGAAATGACAACAGAACCTGAGAAAAAATTTTAAAATATTTTGGGCAACTTCAAAGGAAGAAAGGACAGTTGGTGAGGTTTAGGAATCCTCAGCCTGGGGATGCCTGGGTGGCTCAGCAGTTGAGCATCTGCCTTTGGCTCAGGGTGTGATCCTGGAGTACCAGGATCGAGTCCCACATCGGGCTCCCTGCATGGAGCCTGTTTCTTCCTCTGCCTGTGTCTCTGACTCTCTCTGTGTCATTAAAAAATAAATAAAGGAATCCTGAGCCTGTGCAGTGAGTTGTAAAGCTCCTAGGTCATTAGACCTAGGGATTAAAGCCAGGCTCTATCATGAAGCTGGAGTTTGAGGATATGGGCTAGATTAGTACAGTTGATCCACACAGCTGGCCAAGAATAAGCTGCTTGCTTTGGCTGGGCTCCAGAAGTATCTTCACTCAACGTCCTGGGGCCCAGATGATCTTTCCATTTCAGGGTTATGATGGATCCTGTGGCAGACTCACCTACCATGATACTTAGGGTAGAGACAAATAAGAAGCTTCTATAGCTATGAAGGGCAGACTGTCAATGGTTGGAGAATTCACACCTGAAGAAACCAAACTAGCTAACCAGCCTGGAAGGGGCACTGAAATATGTCCAAATCCTCAAAGGATGGATCAGCATCCACAAAACAAGGACATTATGAAAAACGAATGATGAGAATCCTTATTGACAAAACATAGTGAATAAGGAATTCTGGGTATCTATGTTTGTTCCATCCTGAGACAACAGTAAAAACCACAACAAAGCTTTCTGTTTCTTAAGGCATAATATACACAAAGATTAAAGAAAAGGAAAGGAAACAAACTCCTGACATCTTCTATTCTGGAAAGCTGAAGGGTAAATAGTAACCTTGTAGCAGATTGCAAAAGGTGAATACCAAGCCAGCAGTGAGGAAAAGGAGGGAAAAAAATCAGTTTGACCTTAAAGACGACTTGAAAATTTTGGGAGTTAGAAGTACCAGGTAGCTCTGGCCATGGAGGTGATGGGACAGGGGCACCAAGCATGCTGAGGAGACTGTTCAGAAGTAGAAGCTGGGCAGGACTATTGCATGGAACAGCCCTGGGCTCTGTCAGCACAGAATTCTAAGCAAATATTGGGCACTGCTATAGCTCTGATGCCTGGATCTCTTCTCCCATCCTGGCAAAAGGCTGGGTGGAGGGTGAGACACCATACCAAGGAAGCAATATAGCCAACAGTGAAGTGATACATATTCCAGAAACAAGGAACAATAGAGGGAAAGGAAATCAGAGAAACAATTAAAGCGTTTCCCATAATTGAGAGAGAGGAATTTTCAAACTGAAAGGGCTTATCAACAATGATGATGAAAAAGCTTTGAAATTTAATAAAAATTCTTCATGCAGCCCAACTAACCTAATATAGAATGTTAAGTAAGTGTATTTTAGAGATGTAGCATCTCAAAACTTTTTATCTCCCATACCAGAGTTTGCAGGAAGGTCCGCCAGGATAAGACAGTAAACCAAGAAAGAGGAGGGGTCCAAGAAACAAGGAAGAAGAGGCAAGGAAACTGGCTGATGGCAGACTGAGAGCAGTACAGCTGAGGGGCCTGCTGTCCTGCTTGATCCATGCCCACCCACTGTCCACTAACCTGCTGTCTTTGCCAGATCCAGACCCTCCCTCCCCTGCTACTTAATCAGTAGGGACTACCCTGCTGTCTTTGCCAGATCCAGACCCTCCCTCCCCTGCTACTCAATCAGTAGTAATGCAAACCTAGAATCTATGGGCCATCCAGGATGCCAGGGCTGGGAGAAGTTGGGGATATGGTGAAAACAGGCTCTGCTCTCTAGAGGTTTTACTGTGGTGAGGAGCAGCAGTTGGAAGGAACCTGAAGTCAGCAGAGGGCTTGATGGAAACCCCAGCAGCCTACTCCATGCCAGTGGAGAGCAGAGAAGGAACAGTCCATAGAATGGAGGAGCCTAGAGATACTGGAGTAAGAGGGCCACATGAGCAGGGCCAGGAGTGGGATAGGTAGATGTGGTGCTGCCCATGCATAGGGCCCAGGCCCACCATGCCCGGTCTCACTCACCTGGAGGGAAGATGCCCCCAGCTTCCTCCTGCCACAGGGCCCCAGGATGCACCCTCCATGAAGGCCCCTCAAGCCCAGTCTTGCTGTGGGGAGAGGCCTGGTCCAGCACTATCTCACAGCCCTGAAACCACAGTGGTCACTGCTCGTCTGCCCAGCCAGGCTTAGGGAGGGACCTACCTGACCCCCACCCACTGAGGCTCCCCAGAGAGAGGAGCATGGCCTGTATGGGACTCACCTGGGCCTCTTTAGGCAGGAGAGTAGAAGTGGCTTCCTGGGGAGTGGCTAGAGGCCCAGAATCCAGAAGCTCTGTAGAGGAAGGTTGGGGTCAGGTGGCCCAAGGGTGTCCCCACCCCAGTGCCCTCCTCAGTGGTATGCCAGATGCTGGAATCCACCTTGAGGTTGGAGTAAGGCAGAACCCCCTGGAAGGCCATAGGAGAAGCTGTACAGGATGAGAGAGGCTCAGGTCTGTGCCCTGCACCCCTGAATGAGCCCTGAGCAGGATGGCTAGTGAAAGTGGAGAGAAGCACTGCACTAGGGTCCACAAAGGAATGATGGAGAGTGTGGGTGGCCAGCTCTGGCATCTGCCTGGAAGGAGTAAAACAGGGACGGGCATACCTCCCAACACCCTGAGGTCCTCCTTCAGCCATACCCACCCATATTCAAGCCTGCTGCCTGCTCCCCAGAGACCACCTATTATCTCCCGATGGAGCTCCTTGGAGAGTAAACCCCACATGCCCTCCCAAGCCAAAACCCCAACATGTCAGGGGAGAACACAGAACCATAGCTGTGACAGTCACACTTGGCATGTGACGAGCAGATGGCCACTGGCTAGGCAGGATGTAGGGGACACCACTGCAAAAGAACAGTTCTACCCAGGTGACCTTTAGGCTATTGACACCAGGCACCTCTGGTCTACTCAATCAGGCTTTGGATCATGCATGCCTTTCCCACCCTTACCTCGGTTCTCTGTAACCGTGGGCTCCTCTTTCACCTGAAGGCCAAGTGGTGACTCTTGTCTGACTTCAGATGGTGTCCTAGGGCCACATTCTGGAGTCTGAGGCTTGGTTTGAAGGAGGGGCTGGAAGTTGGAGGGCTCCATCTTCTCTGATAACACCTCCTGACCCTGCACTTGGACTGTGACCTGGGGAGGTGTCCCCCACCATCAGGGGCCCATGCAGAGAGTTGGGATGGGCACAAGCAGGAGGTTCATGGGCATCTACCCCATCACAGGACCCCAGGTCCTGACCCACTAGATTCTCAAGGACCCACATCCCCTCAGCACTGAGGAGTGGAGGGACCACGTGCAGTTTGCTTTCCTGCTGCTTACACCCATGAATGCCTATTGGTCTCCCTTGCTCCCCACCCTGCATCCCTTCCATGTCCATGACTCCAGGTGATATAGGGGTGGGCCTGAGAGGCTGGCTGTGGAACCTTGTCTACTCTCACACAAGGTCTACTCCAAGGGAGCCACTTCCAAACCACAAGGAACAGGTGTCTGGCCGAGCATGGCAATCCCCAGGATGAGGCAGAGCTGGATGCGGTTCCAGCCTGGGCCCTGGCTCAGGACCACTGACTCACCCATCTCCGGGGGCCTCCTGGCTCCCGGCGCAGCCCCTCAACCAGGGCAGCGGCCTCCTCAGGGCTGCCTGGCTGCTGTCCCTCCACGCAAGCTTGGATCTCAGGGGGCAGTGCGCACAGGAACTGTTCCAGTACCAGGAGCTCCAGCATCTGCTCCTTGGAGTGCACCTCTGGTCGCAGCCACTGGCAGCATAGCTCCCGGAGCTGGGCCAGGGCCTCTTGGGGACCCACTGCCTCCTCATAGTGGAAGTGTCGAAAACGCTGGCGCGCAGCCTCTGGGCCAGGATCCCACCGGGTGGCCTCACCCTCCTCCTCAGAGTCCTCCAGCTTCACCATGACAGGTCCCTCATCTTCCAGGGATGTGTGACCTGGGGAGCCTAGTGCTGCGGGTCTCATTGGAAAGACTGGGCTGGGGTTCTGAGGATATCTTCCCCTAGGAGAGGAATAGGATGAGGCTACTGCAGGGAGAAACTGTGGCAGCAAATGCTTATTAAACATCTACTGCATGCTTCGTTCCATCTTCAGACCTGCACTGAGTGAAAGGCAGATGAGAAAACTGAGGCACAGAGAGGTGGTCACATGCTAGACATCTGTGTCTCTGGTCTCTAGCTGGGACTTACACAGTCTCTGGCATTCCTTTTCTCCATATATAGGAGGCTTCTTAGGCACAGTAAGCATTCCTTCTTCCCTAAATCCTGCCCTTCAACACACACCACGTCATCCCTGTCTTGTGGCTCTCCCCCTGCCAAGTAAATGACATCTGCAATGTAAGTGCCACTACCACCCACCCCCCAGGACTCCCCATGCCTGCCCAATACCAGCCCATCATTGCACCACCCACTCTCCCATCTAGTCTCTCAGACCATTCCCTTCTGCGCTCAGTCCCATAGGGCAGCCTCTATCTGTTCCCCACCCCCAGAGATGGGCAAGATCAACTGGGCAAGGCAGCTTCCCCTCACCCCCATTCAGCCTCAACCTCTGAACCGGCCCAACTTATCACACAAGGTAATGCCCCACCATCTCTTTAGCTTCCTGATTTAGGCGGGTTTAGGAGGTGATGGGAGCTTACAGGGGACCCAAAAAGGTCCCAAAACAACTGGACCAGGTGCCTGCAAGCAAGGTGGGAAAATCTGATCTTGCCTATTAGCTATGTAACCTTAGCAGGTTTCTGTGAACCTCAGTTTCCCCATCTTTACCATCCCCGATAAGTGGGGATGCCCCCCCCTTCCCCGCCATTGCTGCACCTTTCGCAGCTGGGAGTAATGTGCGGGTTTTGTGAAGGAATCTGAGTTTATTAAGTGAGTAGACTCGATTTCCAGGGCCTCTGGATCCCGTGAGTCAAACTTCCGACCTGCAACCTTGGGAGAAAGTTGGACCGTTTTTAAGCCAGCTAGCCACTGCGAAGCTTTCTGAACTACAGTTACCAGAAATCTTGGAGGGCAACTTCCACTTTAGAGAGCATCCCCTCCCTACCTCCCCAGGCAGGTCAAGTGCCGCCATGGCAACCAGGGGGCGGGGCTCCCAGTCCTTGTAGCTGTGGTAATGCAGTGAGTGAAGAGCGTCGCGCGACAGCGCCCGGCTCGCTGAGAATGAGTGCCTAGGCCCCTACTCCGCGCTCCAGATCCCGCTGGATAGCTGGAATCCAAGAGTCCGCAGCCACCAACCGGGTCCCCGCCCAAGCCTTCCTCGTCGGGAGGCCCCCGCCCTCACCTCCATGCTCAGCCGGCCGCTCCGCGCTCCTAAGCATGCGCACTCGCCGACTTCCCCCTCCCCGGCCGGACTATGTCTCCCAGAATGCTCCACGCATCAGCCCGAGTGCCACCTTGCCCTTCCCCTACCCTCGCCTCCTTTTCCACCCTCTCCCCTGTTCCCCGGGGTAGCGTTGTTCGCAAAGATCAGATCACACGACCGGCCGCCTCTTCCCGCGCTCCCCGCCTCAGATCCAGGCGTCCATGCCCCGTCGACGTGCGCAACCTTCTTTGGGGACAGCGGACAGCAGCACCGTCTTCCCAACCGCGCATGCCCCCCATCACGTTTTCCTCAATTCTTTACGGGCCTTCCAGGGATTAGCAGGGTTCTGCACCAATTACCGCTCTCGCTACGACGCCGTCAGATCACATCTCCATGGCAACCACCTGCAGAAAAGGTGGGGCACCGCCTCCACCGCCCGCTCGGACTTCAAATTGAAAAGAGGCTCGGCCCAGGGCTTTCTGGGAAGTGTAGTCGGATGCGCCGTCCGTGCGCGCTTGCGTCGCGCGACGACGTTCCTTTGTGTTGGTGAGCGGTAGGCGGGCCTGGGAGACTCCATTGGGCCAACCCGTAGGTCTTCAGCAGGACCTTGGGGGACCTGGTGGGCGTTTGAGAGGCGGTGGGGGTCGTGGGGTAAGGGCTTGGGTAGCCGACAGAGGCAGAGAAGCCGAGCAAGACAGTGAGGAGAGACAGACAAAGACAGGGCAAGGAGAGGCCCAGGGCCCACTGGGGGCAGAGAGAGCTGAGGAGAGGCAGTGTTCAAAGTAATTGAACAGATACAGAGACTGAGACACTGGTAAGAAAGAAAGTCAACAGGGAGGAATATCTACTCTCAGAGACCTAGAGAATGTGAAAAGAAGCCAGAGGATCAGAGAGTCAGGGCCGG
This sequence comes from Nyctereutes procyonoides, assembly GCF_905146905.1. Lineage (NCBI taxonomy): Eukaryota > Metazoa > Chordata > Mammalia > Carnivora > Canidae > Nyctereutes > Nyctereutes procyonoides. Next base: position 65,931,893 of record NW_026575146.1, on the reverse strand, counting down.
TTAGACATTAGACAGGAGTGTCAGAAAAGTTAGCAAGAGGGAGGGAGATCACGAAGGGATGGATATGAAAGGAGAGACAAAGAGGGTGAGGGAGAATAGATTCACAAAGTGCAAATATCGAGATTCAAGAGATAGACAAGGAATACTGGCATACAGAGAGACAAGAGGAGAGAAAGGGACAAAACTTAGAAATACAGCAAAGATGGAGAGTTTTCAAAGACCTAGAGAAGGGGGACAGCAAGAAGTGAGACAGTTGGAGGTAGACTTGTTAGGAAAACTTATCCAAAATTTGACGGGGGACGCCTGGGTGGCTCAGCGGTTGGGCGCCTATCTTCTGCTCAGGTCTGATCCCGGAATGCGGGATTGAGTCTCGCATCGGGCTCCCTGCGAGGAGGCTGCTTCTCCCTCTGCCTGTGTCTCTCATGAATAAATAAATAATAAAGTCTTTTAAAAATTTTGACAATAGGACAAAAAGATGATTGGGAGCCCTCTCTGCGTTTCCTGGCATTGTCTGTCAAGCCAGCTTCTGATTCTCGAAAACGAAGTAACACTTTCTCTCTTAAGTACCTTTTTAAAAAAAAATATTTTATTTATTTATTCATAGAGATGCAGAGAGAGAGAGAGAGGCAGAGGGAGAAGTAGACTTCATGCAGAGAGCCTGACGTGGGACCCGATCCCGGGGCTTCAGGATCACGCCCTGGGCTGCAGGCGGCGCTAAACCGCTGCGTCACCGGGGCTGCCCTCTCTTCTCTTAAGTACCTTTTGATCAGAATCCAGGCTGCAAATGCTTGTGGTTAGAGTTGTGTATCACCTCTAGGACACCGAGCAGAAACTGACACCCGGGCCCGCTACCCTGTGGGCGCACTACTAATTCGACTTTGGGCTTTTATTTCAGTGCTCCTTTTTCTCACCTTTTCTGTTCTTTCTCATCTTTCTGGAACCACCTATGTCATCCTAGTTCCCTCCATGAGGTAAATAGCTTTTTGACACGCAATCATAGAGCTTATTTTTAACTTTTAAAAAATATTTGACAGTCTGAGCGGAATGAATTCTTCAGGATGGGAGACAAACCGAGAGAAAGAGAAAACGGACAGCCGGGAAGGGAAGGAGATAGGGAGGATGATGGAAAGTCACACAAAGTAGGCGGCGGGAAAAATTCGAGAGAAATGAAGCAGCTTCGGGCAGAGAAAGCCTCCGGCGCCCCCGGCTGGACTCTACGCGCAGCGCCCCCGTCGCCGAACTACATTTTCCGGCCGGCCTGGGAGTGCCGGGCGCAGAGCTCAGAGCCCTCAGGGGCGGGACTCCTCCAATCTCGCCAGTCCCGGTCAGTCTTGCGTCTCCGCGGATAACATGGAGGCTGAGCTCAGCCGCCTCCAGAAAAAGGCACTGTAAGGCAGGAGATGGGGAAGAGCCACAGCCCCACCGGCCCAGCAGAAGCAGCTGGCCCGCGTCGCGGTCTGGAGGTGAGGACGGTCGGCCGCCCGGGGGTCCTGTCTCCGGTGGCGGGGGCTGGGACGCCGTTTCCCTTGGTTCCGAAAGGCGGGATGGGAATGGAGAGAGGCCGCTGCGCGCTCAGCCGGACTGGCGCGGATGGGCCAATCGGAGCTTCCCGCGGCCCCGCGGCTGTCGGGGAATTGTAGTCTCACCGGGACGAGCCCTGTCTCCCATCCAGACCTTGGGCAGTGAGCCTCTCCGCTTGGGGCTTGGAGACTTTCTCTCGTGAGTGAAAGAGGGAATGAATGAATGAACATATCGGTGAATTAATTAAAATTTTTGGGTGAGCAGAGGAAGGGATGTTGGAGAAAGAACAATGGCGCGTGAGTGGTTCAGAATTCCGAGACTCCTTCCAAGCTAGAGGCGCCTTTCCCATGCCCACCCACCTATCTCTGCCTCCCAGGCTCGAGGGTCCTGTGGCCTGTACTACCTTGTTTCAAGCATGTGCAGCCCATGGATCATTGAAGGTATTGATGCTATACCTATAGGTGCCATAGTCGGCGCAAAAACAGACTTGTCACTCATTTGTCCATGCTTTCACAGGCAGTCAGGTGCTACTTTCTCATGGTTCAAAATGCAGAAGGGACAAGGTGAAAAACCTGCCTCCCACCGCTGCATTTTATTTAATAATTTCTTCAGCAAACCACTACTGCACACAGTATTCCTGGGCCTGGACACAAGGGAAAGATCAGCAGACACAGCTACTATCTTCAGGCAGCATGTGACAGATGCACCAAAAAAATGTCGATGGGGAAGGCCTCTTTGATCAGGTTACATTTGAGCAGAGATCTGTAGGAGAGGGAACAGACCATGCAGATAACAGGGAAGAACTGGGCCCTGGGCGGAAGGAAACAGGAGCCCACGTAGTTGGCCCCAAGGATGTGGGCAGGAGTGAACAAAGTAAAGGAGGAGGCTTTGAGGCGCTTCACCAAGTGCTTGGTGAGGATTGTGGCTTTTACTTACAGCTGGGAGGTCTCTGAGCAAAGCAGGGGTAGGATCATAGTGCTTACTGAATCTTTGTGGCTACTGTGTGGAGAACCACCTTTGTCCTCTATTCCCAGGTGCTCTATGATTGATGGCATGAATTAGGTTGGCTTCCTTCTGCTTTAGTTTATGACTGGTGTAACATATTACTGAAAAATGAGGGGTTTAAAACAACAAATATGTATTATCTTAGAGACTTGGAGGTCAGAAATCTGAGATGGATCTCCATGGGTAAAATCAAGGTATCAGCAGGGCTAGTTCCTTCTGGAGGTTCTAGGCTTCAGTGGTCACTTGCCTTCTTCTGAGTGAAATCTTTTGCTTCCTCTTGCAAGAACCCCTCTGATTACATTTAGGACCCATTTGAATAAACCAAGATAATCTCCCCATCTCAAGATTATTAATTTAATCACACCCACAATATCCTTTTTGCCATGTAAGGTAACTTATTCATAGGGATTAGGATGCCTAGTGCCACCTCCGGAAAAAGGCACTATAAGGCAGGAGATGAGGAAGACCCGCAGCCCCACTGGCCCAGTAGAAGCAGTTGGCCTGCATCGCAGTGTCTAGACTATCTCATGGTTGCAAGAGGTCTGCTGGGGGAAGAGAGCAGAATCTCCTAGCAGATTCTCTTGATCTCATAGGTTAAAACTAAGTGACATGCTCACAAGAATGCTTGGAAGTGAGTGTGCAGTGTTTTTAGCAGTCGGGAAAGAAGGGACTGGGCATGCCTCTGAGGCAATGGTCAGCAGTGGGAAGTACTCTGCTGTCAGAGCATGGGAAGGCCAGCTAGTAGTTGGGACTTCCAAGTACTCACGCATTAATGCCCATGTGTCCTTGTCCTACAGGTAGAGGCAGGTGTGGCAGGAGAGGCCAAGAGGCTGCCATTGTGGGCACACACTGGACAGGCACTGGGGAGAGACCTCATCAAGGCGCGTGGCTCAGGGAGGCGGAATGAAGACAACTCCCCGGCTGCAAGTGTCAGGGAAGGCACCCCTTGGTGGGATTGGTCTCCGCCACAGTGCCAAGCGGGACCGAAAGTCCATCACACTGCATGTAAAGTTAGAGGTGCTTCGGAGGTTTGAGGAAGGTGAGAAGCTAACTCAGATTGCCCGAGCCCTGGGGCTGGCCACCTCTACCGTCGCTTCGATCCGTGTCAACAAGGACAAGATCTGGGCCAATTCTCAGGCAGCCACACCTGTCAGTGCCACACAGCTGACCCGCTGCCGGGGTGTGGTGATGGGCCATATGGAACGCTTGCTCAGCCTATGGATTGAGGAGCAAAAGCGGCAGAACCTGCCCATCAGCACACTGCTCATCCAGGATAAGGCACGACGGCTCTTTGTGCAGCTGCAGCACGAGCAGGGCAATGGCACTCAGGCTGAGACCTTTGGGGCCAGTAATGGCTGGTTTGCCCGATTCAAGGCTCGCCACAATGTGCTTTTGACAGATGAGCCATCCGTGGCTGACACCCAGGCTGCTGCCCACTACCCCCTAGTGCTGCGCACCATTCTGGAGGAAGGCTGCTACTCACCACGCCAAATCTTCAATGTGGATGAGACGGGCCTATTCTGGAAGCGGCTCCCAGAGCGCATGCTACTGGCACTGGAAGGGGCAGCTGGGCCTGGCCTCAAGGCCTCTAAGGACCACCTGACCTTGCTGCTTGGTGGCAATGCAGCTGGCGATTTCAAACTGAAGCCTCTGCTGGTGTACCCCTCAGAGAACCCACGTGCTCTCAAGGGCTGCTCCAAGGCCAGCCTTCCTGTGGTCTGGCGCTCAAACCGCAATGACTGGCTGACACCCAGCATCTTCCAGGAGTGGTTTACTGGCTGCTTCTGCCCTGCTGTAGAGAACTACTGTGCCAGCCACGGCCTCCCACACCGTGCCCTGTTGCTCCTGGATGGCGCGCCCTGCCACCCTGCTCACCTGGATGGCCTCTCAGCCCATGTGAGAGTTGAATTCCTGCCCAAGAACACATCGGCCCTGATCCAGCCCATGAACCAGGGTGTCATTGCCACATTCAAGGCCTATTACCTGCGCCGCATGCTCAGCCAGCTAGTCCAGGAGACAGCTGGTGAAGACCGACCCTCTGTGCAGGAGTTCTGGCGAAGCTATACTGTTGTGACCGCTGTGGACAATATAGCCGAAGCCTGGGCAGAGCTGCAGCCTGTCACCATGAACAGTGCCTGGAGAAAGCTCTGGCCCGAGTGTGTCCCTGCTGGCACACCTGAGCCTGACACTGTGCCTCAGCTCCGCCGCAGCATTGTTGCACTAGCTAGCCACGTGGGCCTTGGAGATGCAGCTGAGGCTGATGTTGCCAACCTACTGCAGGCCCATGGGGAGCACCCCCGCCACGGCATCCCCCAGGATACAGAAGATGGGGACATCAGTGGCTCTGGGTTGCCTTGGGAGGCAGGGAAAGGCTCAGTTTCCAGAAAACCAGAGCCAGATTTCACAGAGGCTGTGGTGGGTGCAAGGACTGAGGAAGCTGGTGTGGGTGCTCTGAGCCCCGAGCACCTGGCCCAGGCCCTGTCTCACTTTGCTGCTGGTTTACGAGTCCTCATGGAGAATGATCCAAACCGGGAGCGCAGCCTGCGGGTCTCTCGGGGTGTCCACTGTGCCCTTGCCCACCTCTGGGAGCTGCACCGGGAAGGGAGGCGACAGGCTCGGGCAGCTGCATCCTCAGGAGGCCTCACTGCAGTGGCAGCAAGGGAGTTGGCAGGAAACCTGCCTTTGCCCCAAGTAGGGCCCATAGAGGGTAGAGAAGTGGCTAAGGGCACACGTCCAGAAGGGCAGACCTCTGGCTGTCCTGTATGATTTGGGGCTTGGACTTGACCTCATGTGATCTCTGTCTAGTGATGTTTTGTTTCTGGAGGTCAGATACTGCTACTTCTCCCACATGGTTCTCATATCTCATGATCTGTGGTCTCTGTATAGTGACATACAGCTTCAGGCTTGGGGAACAGAAGGGTGGTGGTCTCTGATTGGCAGATGAATTGTAGGGCCCAGGAGTGCCCTCCCATGACAGAGACACATCCTGTAGTATGGTAGTTGCCCAGCATAGCCTGCCAGGGCAGCTTTCCTTGTGGTGAGAGGCCAGAAGTAAGATCAGCCTCTTCCATTTTCCAAACTTGACCTCTCCCTGCACCATTGGAACCCTTCCTTGCCAACTTTAGATGAGGGTTTCCTGTTCTGGGCATGTCTGTTCTCACTTTCCATGCCATCCTCACGTCTTCTGGCTTCCATGGCCTCTGTTGACTCGGGTCTCTGGTACCTTCTCTGTGCCTGAGCACTTTGATACTGTGGATTTTGATACCAGGGATCACTTCCTTGGTGAGATGTTTTCTTCCTGAGTTTCTGTGGTATAGTTGTCTTGGCTTCCTTCCATCCTCTGAGGTTGAGGCTTTTGTGACTGTGATGGTCTCCCTATTCTGGTGCTCTTTGAAAAATACCATCCACTCCTAAGAGCTCAGTGATCAACTCAGGGTTAACTCCTAGTACATTGGTTACAGCCCAGCCTCTCCCTGAGTTAGATCCAAAGCTCTGATTCTGATGGACACACACACACACACACACACACACACACACACACACACAGTTTTATTATCTCCCCTAATTCCAGTTTGTTTTTCTGTCCCCCAAACTATAACAATGGGCATTGTGGGGTGTCCATCTGACTGCAGAAACACCACCTGGGTCACCAAAACCAAAGCTGCATGAGCCACAGGTGGTGGGACAGGGGTGTCTGGGCTTTTGAACTCCTTTGAACACAAGTGCACATACACACACTCACACCAAGTAATAAAGATGAGAGAAAGGATTCCTGCTACTTCTGTCAGCTAACACTGCATCGATGGGCTTGCTGTCATATCACAGGGGCTGGGGGCCAGGGAGGGACTTGAACAGCCAGCCTTATTGGGAGAAAGGTCATATGAGGCCCCACGCTTGCTTTCCTGGGGAAAGTAGTAAGAGGGATGACAAAGAGAAGGGAAGCTTTTCTTAGGATTCTGGTGACAGACTGGATTAATTGATTGCACAATTTGTGAGTACTTGTAATATGCCAGGTGTTGAGGAGACCAGAGTGAGACTGACTTCAGGAGCTGCCAGTCCAGAAGTTGTTGCATTCTATGTGACAATGATATGGGAGAGCTTGGTTCTTGTCTCACGGAGTCGAAGAATGAATCTCGTGGACACAGGAGAGTGAGTAAAGTGATAAAAGTTTAAGTAAAGATACAGAGAAAGCTCTCAGGAGTGAGAGGGGTCCCAACAGGGTTGCCCCTGAGGGCTTGTAGGGTTGGTCTTTTATTGGAAGCCTAATCAGGGAACCTAAACCCTTTTTTTTTCCCCCTAAACCCTTTTAACATTATCTATTGACATCACATTGAGTAAGGACTATTGATAACATCTTTAATGGCATACTTCTTTGGGGTCTGGTTATTCTTTGTTGGTCACAAGTAGCTGTTATTACAAGACACCCTCCCCACCCACACCTTAGGGCAGGGTGGTCTGGCTTGTTCCTTAATCTCTGGTTTCCTTACAACTCAGCAGTTTTAGGATTTTGTGTGTGCTTCCGTGGCGCCCTACCTAGCCCTGTTTGTCCCTAACTCAACAAGGCTATGACAGGTGACTCAGGAGAGACCCCCACCTAGCCCGGGGTAGAGGTAGAGGATAGGACATAATGGATAGGCTTTCTGGGGAAGTGGTATCTTAGCTTTCAGGGACCTTGCTGACAAGAAACTAGTCATTTCCAAATGCTGCGTGTTACAGAGGGGCTTTACAGAGGCAGCCCAGTGTAGTGGGGTGATGATTGGTGAAGCCTAAAGACCAGGAGAAAGGGGTATCCTCTGTGGAGGCTGAGTGCGGTACAGCAGCTGAAGGAGACAGGTGACCATGTGGGAATCGTTGAGGCCAAATCTGAATGTGTGGAAGGAATAGTTACATGAGCAGCCACTCGTGGTCATCCAGGCGTTGTGTAGCAGAGATGAGGCACACATGGGCCGGTCCAGGCAACAGGGCTTGTTTTTTCAGAGCCAGGGACAGCGCCTGACCCTCAACAAACGCGATGCGGGAGACCCTGGATTCTTCGACCAGCAGCCTTCCTAGGCCCCTGAACATTTCAGAGTGGCCCTGGTGGTGGATCAGGGAAACCCGGTGTCTTCTGGGAAATGCAGTGTCTGCAACTCTACAGGCTGGCTCTCCGACACTCTTGGGAACTACATTTACCAGAGAGCCTGGCCAACAGAGACTGTCTTCCGTGCCTTTCACTTCCGGGCGTGGACCGTTTCCATAGAGACTTGAAGCACCTGACGCCAGTTTCCCTCACCTCTTGGCGTTTTTGCGCGGAATGGTCGAGTGGGGGGCGGGGGTTGCACGCGAGGGGAAGGGCACAGGCGCCGGAAGCAGTCAGTGGAGGGGCCGGCAGCTTCCGGTTCTCGTTGCTAGGCTGGGGTTGGTTGCTGTCCCTGCACAGTGGAGCGGTCACGTGTGGCTCCCAGGGGTGGGGTGTGTGTGTGTGCATGAGTCGCGCAGTGCAGCCACAAGTGTTGGAAAAGGCCTGGGGCAGGGTGTGTGCCGCCCGGCGGAGGGCGGCAGCGGAAGTGGTGAACAGAAGCACCGCCGGTTTCCCAAAAAGCCCTGTTAGTCCTCGAGGAAAGGGATCCCGGGGCGCTTGGGATGCGGAGTGTTCCATGATCGCATCCTGACCCGGAAATGATTCCGGGCTGAGTTCGTCCCTGGCCGCTCCTCCGGTTCTGCCCTCGAATGGGTGCTGTTAACCTTCCTGAGCCGAATTTCTCGGGCTTCTCTACAGCAGTTCCCTTTTAGATGGATACCCAACCAAGCTCTTTCAAAACTGTTCTTACTTCCTCTGCGGAGGTCAATTTCCGTAGCCCAGGCCTGAATTCCCTCTTTGCTCCCACTACGCGTCCGGCCGTCTGTATGTGAGAGTGCTCCGGGAGGGCACTCCACACTCCAGGATTAAATTGCAGACCCTTACGCGGCCGAAGGCTCTGCAGGATTGCCCTGGCGACAGGGCTCTGGCCTGATCTGATCCCACTCCCCAGAATGTTCTCTCCTGTAGCTTCCTCAGGACACCTGACAGCCAGGTGGGTGGGTGTGGGGGGGGGGGAGGGCGGCGGGCGCGGGAATGGAGCTGCCCGGGTCTGGGGAACCCTGACCAACCTTTTTAAAAACACGTGCTGGCAATGAAAATAGTCCCTTTGAAAAGTTGCAGTGGTAACAAATGGCCGTTCCCCCCCTTCCCAGATGTCTGACGGTATGTAGAGATTTATAAAAGAAAAAAAACGATGTTGGCCTCCAGTTACTTTACCCAGGTTTGCCCACTGGGGGTTTGTTCTTCAGGCGCCATTTCTGAACATTTATAACAGCTCCTGCGTAGGCTCACACACATAATATACTGGAGAGGTTTATGGTTTTAAAGTGTTAACATTAGTGGAATCACCGGTGGGGAGGTCCACAGGTTACTTTCTTGTTTAACATTGTAGAGTGGAAATCTCTCCTTGTCATTTTTTGATCTTACTGGTTTGAGGTTCTGTAGGAGTCTGCCATGGGGGGAGGAAGGCCTTCCAGTGTAGGAGTCAGCTATTGCCATCCCTGTGCCTGGCCCATGCTAGCTGCACTGCCTCTGTCCCTAGCTTCATCTTGCCCTTCCAGTCTGTCCCCCATATCACTCTTCCCGGTGCATGGCAGATTGCATCCTTCACTTGCTCAGACCCTCCCTCGGCACTGACCCTCTGCTAGTTCTCGCCTGCACTTCTGCTTGACTGCTGGTGGGGTTCTCTTAGTTCATCGGAACATGACAAATCCATGCCCCCTATCCTCAGGAACAACTCTTCTATCTTTACCCAGTCTGGCATCAGCTATTGTAAACTTCTGCAGGGGTGAGTTTGCTCTCCTCTTAACCAGATTCCCAGTGCCAGGTGTTCTTTTAAGGGCACAGATGGGGAGGCTGGAGGTATCCCCTACCAGGTTGCCAGCTGGCAAGACTTGAGGGGCCCTGATTGGGTAGGCATTTGTCCCAGTATGATGGTGTGTGGCCTGAGTGAGTGTGGGGGAGGCCAGCTTCCCAACGTCTCACCATGGCAGCCCCACTGAATGCATGCCATGTTTCAGGCCATATAAATCAAGCAGGGAAGGAAACAAGATTTCTGCCCTATTGAAACTTAGTCTATTTGGAGAGTTGAATAGTGAGACCACCAGTCACGATTAGGGTGTCCTTTCTCTGGATAGGGTGGAGGCACAAGGAGGTGAGCACAGAGGTCAGCCTGGCCAGGGATGGCTTTGCATTTCCTGCCATGTGGCATTTTCACCTTAGCTACAGGTATGCCTGTATGCCTGTGAGGCGGGGATAATGATGAAACAGGCAGGAGAGATGGTTGGTTAGGATGCCATCATTCATCCTGGCATTTGTTCACACATTCGCTACGCATAACCTATGCAGTGACTTTTACTTTCTTGGTTCTCTGTATCAAGAGGTAGAAACCATAGCAATTAAAAACAAAAACAGTTTTACTAAGTTATAATTTACATACCAAAAAAAGTACAGTCCCTGGCTTTAGTATATTTATAAGATTGTACAACCATCACCATTGCCTAATTCCATAATTTAAACATCTCCAAAGAAACTCTGGAGTCACTCTCCATTCTTTTCCTAATGCCCTGGCAACCATAAAAAAGGAGATAGGGATCCCTGGGTGGCGCAGCGGTTTGGTGCCTGCCTTTGGCCCAGGGCGCGATCCTGGAGACCCGGGATCGAATCCCACGTCGGGCTCCTGGTGCAGCGAACCTGCTTCTCCCTCTGCCTGTGTCTCTGCCTCTCTCTCTCTCTCTCTCTCTCTCTCTCTCTCTCTCTCTCTCTGTGTGTGTGTGTGACTATCATAAATAAATAAAAAAGGAGATAAATTATGTACCACAACATAGATGAACATTGAAAACATTACACTCATGAAAGAAGCAAGTCATAAAAAGCTACATACTGCATGATTCCCTGTAATGAACTGTCCAGAATAAGCAAATCCATAGAGACACAAAGATTTTCATTTCTCTTGGTTATTTACCTAGAAGTAGAATTGCGTGGTCATATGGTTAGGCTGTTTGACTTTTTGAGGAATGGTAACACACCACTTATTTTAATAGAGGGGATTTTAATGTAAATAACCAGTTATTGAAGGAGGAGAAAAGTAAAGAAAGAACTTCAAGGTATCATGGCAGTAAGGACTGCAGGGAATAGTATCTACTCCTAGAGCTGTGGGAGCAAAGGGAAGAGATTGGAATTAAGACAGTTAGAAACTGAAAGGAGGTCCTGAGACCCAGACCCCTGAGCAGAGGCTGGTGCTGGGGTCTCTGAGGGGGACATGATGAAGCTGGTTCTGCACGTGTTGGAAAAGCTGCAGACTGGATTAAGTTACTGTTAAGGGGGGAAAAGTTACTCTTAAAGGAAAACCTTGATAATGCATGACTGTTTTGCCTAGGCATGAACGTGAGGTGCAGGTGAAGCATTTTGGAGGCATGTAGTCCCTGTGGGGTGTTCAGTTGTGCTCTTTTCTAAGCCTGTTGCCAATGTTTGGAGGTGGACTGTCTCCTGACCAACATCCAATGTTTGCTTCCTCCTTTGAGGTTTGTCTCCCAGTTCTAGTTCCCAGCTTCCCACTGAATGGATGCTTAGGTGATGCACACTATAAGATTTTGCAGGGCAGGGATCCCTGGGTGGCGCAGCGGTTTGGCGCCTGCCTTTGGCCCAGGGCGCGATCCTGGAGACCCAGGATCGAATCCCACGTCGGGCTCCCGGTGCATGGAGCCTGCTTCTCCCTCTGCCTGTGTCTCTGCCTCTCTCTCTCTGTGTGTGACTATCATAAATAAAATAAAAAAAATAAAAAAAAAAAAGATTTTGCAGGGCACCTGGCTGGCTCAGTCAGAAGAACATGGGACTTTGATCTTGGGGTCATGAGTTTGAGCCCCGTGCTGGGGGTGTAGAGATTACTAAAGAAAGAATAAAGTTTAAAAAAGAGAGTGATTTTGCATCATAACATTGTGGATGTTGGAACAGCAGCTTACTGGTCACTGAATGGACTCAGGCCTGGTACTCTTGTGGATCTTATGGGGTGTGCATGGTTATGTCCATTCATCCTTGAAATCAGATGGTTTCAAGTTTGCCACAGTTCACACTTACATGAACACTCCTGCCTTTGCTTCATGCGCTTACCTGATCCTGGCCTGTTGCTGGCCCCTCCAATGGCCCCATGTGAGAGAGGGTAGAGGATCCGGCCCTTGCTTTCTCTGAGTGGCCTTGGAGATTATTGCTGTAATGCTCTCAGAAAGTTCAGAAGCCTGATGTCTCATTTTCCCTTGGCTATCAATGTCAAGATGTGAGGGGAGGAGGGGTCCTCAAGACCACTTTTGGCTTAATGATTTGCTGTAAGGAGTCACAGAATTCAACAAGACTTTTCTACTTATGATTATAGTTGATTACAGTGAAAAGATACATATTAAAATCAGCAGTGGAGAAAGGTGCATAGTCTGGGAGGTAGTGGGCATGAAATTCTACATGTCCTTTCCCAGGGTAGCCATGTGGACAGTGCTTAATTCTCACAGCAATGACATGACAATGCAGCAACCAGGAATGTTTACCTGAGCTCTGGTGTCCAGGTTTTTTATTGAGGGTCAGTCTCATAAGCATGGAGCATACTGACTTTAGTTACTCAATCTTAACTCCTTCCAGAGATCAAATTAGTACAGTGTAGCCCAGGGTCACTACTATAAGTCACATTGTTAGCATGAACTATCTGGTTTGGCCCAAGTACTTAGGTAAACAAAGATGCCTTTTTTTTTTTTTTAAAGATTTTATTTATTCCTGAGACACAGAGAGAAGGCAGAGACATAGACAAAGGGAGAAGCAGGCTCCTCACAGGCAGCCCAATGTGGGACTCCACCCTGGAATTCCGAGATCATGCCGCGGGCCAAAGGCAGACACTCAATCGCTGAGCCACCCAGGCATCCCACAAAGATGCCTTTAATAGGCAGAATATTCCAAGGGCTGAGAGGTTACCTCTTAGGAGCTGGTCAAGGGCCAAACTTTTGGAACGTGCAGGGTTTGGAGAAACCAGGCCTGCTGAGTCAACCCGTTACTGAACATATCTGGCTGCAGGCAAAGGAAGGTTCTCATCGTTTCCTTGGTGTTTCAGTGACTTGGGTTTCAGGGGCCTTGGTTGTACTCTTGAGGTCTGTATGTATAAAAATGGGAGCTGCATGTTAGTCAGGGCAGGGTGTTCTGTGTGGTTTGGAGGGCAGGCCCTTGTCTCATCCAACTCAGAATCCCAGACCAGCAACTGGTTACATGTAAATTGACTGATTGATTGATTGATTGATTGGCCTGGGTGCCTGACCACTGTGTCCTTAGGGTGAGGCTGAGGACACCAACTCTTTCCTCTCCCCTCAGCACTGGCCAGGCCTGTCCTGAGGACCAGGGGCCTGGAGAGCTGGCAGAGCTGTCCAAACCCTTCATGGATGGAGCTCAGGTGAGCTATGAGTCCTCCAAAGTCACATGCCACATCTTGCTGACCACTCGCCGCCCCTCCCCCCCGCCCCCAGCCGCCCCGATCCTCCCCAATGCCTCATAAGCTTTCCTTGGAGGGTCACTTCAGCAGCTGTGCCCAGCCTCCCCTACTACCCCCTCACCCTTAGGCTTGGCCCAGGAGCCTGCCCTGCAGCCTCTTTCATCTCCTGGTTGTGAGGGTGGAGTATACCCAGGCTTATACTTCTGAGTATAGAGTAAATGCTTGTCCTGAGGTCCTGGGATCCCAGTGCCCAAATCCAAAGGCACAAGAGTGAGACTGGGGCACAGATGGGGTTGCCTGGTCTCAGCTTCTTTTGGGTATGGCTAAACATCACTGTCAGGAAAGCCCAAATTCAGGTTGTTATTGTTGGCACCAGTTTACAATGTATTTTATTTTATTTTTTTTAAAGATTTTATTGATTTATTCACAAGAGACACACAGAGAAAGAGAAGCAGAGACACAGGCAGAGGGAGAAGCAGGCTCCATGCAGGGAGCCCGACGTGGGACTCGATCCCAGGACTCCAGGATCACACCCTGTGCCAAAGGTGGGCTCTAAACCACTGAGCCACCCAGGGATCCCCCAGTTTACAATTTAAAACAGCATTTGATAGGCCCACAGGACATGGCTGTGGCCAGGACTGATTGCTAATTCTTCCTTTCTTCTTGTCTCCCTTGCTCTTCCTGCCTTGCACTCCCTTTCTACTGGTTTCCATTTTACTCCTGCTATGCCACTTTGACTTTCTTCTCCCTGTGAACATGGTGTATTCCAGATGGTGGTGGCATTTGGAGAAAAGGCCAAATCTGGATCCCACAAAAGAAGACTGGGGGCCACCCAGTGCCCTGCAGAAGGCAGTCTTCAGGAATGTGACTGGTTTGGGTAAGGATGCGGATTTTGGGGAGTGGATTGGCCTTATTGCCAGACACACAAGCCCTCAGATGAGTGGTCTGTTTCCAGCCATGGGTTCCTGCTGCAGAAAGCCTTTACCTGAGCCTACCCACTTTCCATAGGAGTGGGGAGAGGGAGGGCTAGCTTAGGAGATTGTTTATTGTTTAAATTTGGCCTGAATGTTTTGCTGTGGATCCCAGATGCCCACACATCTCACATCTGCCTTCTTCTTCTTTTTGGGAGCGGGGGGAGTTCAATTTGCCAACACATAGCATATCACCCGGTGCTCATCCTGTCAAATGCCCCCCTCAGTGCCCGTCACCCAGTCACCTCAACCCCCTGCCTACCTCCCTTTCCACTACCCCTTGTTCGTTTCCCAGAGTTAGATGTTTCTCATGTTCTGTCACCCTCTCTGATATTTACCACTCAGTTTCTCTCCTTTCCCCTTTATTCCCTTTCACTATTTTTTATATTCCCCAAATGAATGAGACCATATAATGTTTGTCCTTCTCTGGTTGACTTATTTCACTCAGCATAATACTCTCCAGTTCCATCCACATCGAAGCAAATGGTGGGTATTTGTCTTTTCTAATGGCTGAGTAATATTCCATTGTAAATATATACACCACAGCTTCTTTATGCATTCATCTTTCGATGGGCACCGAGGCTCCTTCCACACTTTTCACATCTGCCTTCTATACACACCTATGTACACCTGGCTGAGGCATGCCCAGACTTGACCTCAGATTACATGCAGGAAATGAGTACCACCTGCTGGCTGAACCTGTTGCACCTGAGCAGGAAACTCTTCTGCCCCAATACTTGGACCAGCTCTGGGTTCTCCTTGGAGTGGCCCCTGTGGGTTTATCTTGGGATCCCAAGTTGCTGGTCAGCTTCTCCCATTTGAGTGTCTATACCACTTAATGTAGAATCAGAGTCAAATGAGAGACTGACTTTAAACACCACCCTTGGGTACATTAGTCAGATAAAGGAAGAGTCACTTGCCATTAGTTGGCCATGGGGCATGTGGCCCATCTTCATTTAGGAATCCAAGCCTGCTGGTCAGTGAGTGTCCACCTGCCCTGGCAGGGAGACCTGGCTGAGAATTTCCAGTAAACTGTACCTGTGTTAGTTTCCAGGCAGCACAGCTCCCCACCATTCTCACAGGATCTTGGATGTGATGCCAAACAACAGTTTTATCACTGTTTTAACTTTTTACTGTCTAAAAAAAGAGGAGAAACACAATTCCATGTGTTTCACAAGTGACAAGTACAGTGAGATACTCGAATAAGTGAAACATACCAAATAAAAAGAGGGATCTACTCTCTCGCTCCACCAACTGAAGTGATTTGTCATCTGCATTGGGAATGAGGAAATGCTGATTTTCCCCCTGTCAGAAGGCAATGTGAGCTTTTGCTATGTCAAAAAATGAGAACATGTAGGATATGCTGCATGAGGCCCATGTTAGCATTGGGCATGGAGGGAAGCATAGGATGCTGGCAGAGCTGAAGAGCTACAAGAATGTGACATAGGAAGCTATACTCCTGTACTTGAAGATATACAGACCCTGGCAGCATAAGTTGCATCCTGTGAAGAAATAGATGTTGAAGACTAATATTTGTAGAGACGAGGAGCTGGTGCCGGGTGGACCGTATTGAAATGCAATTTAAATTTATCATGGTCTACCAGAGTCCCACCACCAAATTTGTCCAGTGGAGGCTTCTGACCAGCAAAAGTGCTGGGGATGTGGCCATATGTCTGCTAGATATCTTCATATCTTTTTAAAAAGATTTTATTTATTTTAGACAGCATGAACCAAGAAGGGGCAGAGGGGGAAAGTGAGAGAGGCATACTCCTCACTGAGCCCTATAGGCTCAGTCTCACAACTCTGAGATCATGACCTGACCTGAGCCCCCATGTCCAGGTCAGTCACTTAACTGACTAAGCCATCTATGCACCCCACATCTTCTGCATCTTTGGGGCCCTTTCTATTCTTTAGTCTGGAAATGGAAGATACTTTGCAAATGAGGTATGTGGAGTAGATTAATGATCATGACCAGGAAGCACCATCTGAGCCAGAGCCCAGGCAGCATGGAGTGGGGCCACCAAGACATCTACAATATTGTGACTTGGTAGAGGGGACCAGTGTGTGGACCTGGGAGCTGCACTTTGTTCAAGTGATGAAGAACAGAATTTTGTTGTTTTATTTTTTTTTAATATTTTATTTTATTTATTTATTTTTTTTAAGATTTTATTTTTAAGTAATCTCTACACTCAGTGTGGGGTCTGAAGTCACAACCCTGAGATCAAAGCTCAACAATCTTGAGCTGCAGCCCAAGAATAGAATATTTAATGAGAGCATCTGCAGTTCATCTTATGAGGGGATGTTCGGTCATGACATCAAAGTGGGCGTGTTGACATCCTCGGTTCCCAATGGGGCAGTCAGCCAGCTGGAGGCAGAAGAGGATCTGTAGGAGTTGCTGCAGAGTGTGAGGATGGACAGGTCTGAGAATGAGTGCAATGGCCTCACTGTCTTGTTGCTGGAGGTGCCAAGAACTGGAGTGGTGCTTTGTGGTGTATGCCCTATGGGCTGTGGGGAAGCCCAGGTATGTGAATCCAGCATGACATATGTGGACTCGTCCTGTGGCAGAGACTCTCAGGCTATGAGAATGGTGACTTGGGCATGGAGGAGAGACTTCTTGCTTCCCTCAGTATGCTTCCACTCCCATTTAAGAATGTGTAGTTGGGGGGATCCCTGGGTGGCTCAGTGGTTTGGCGCCTGCCTTCGACCCAGGGCATGATCCTGGAGTCCTGGGATTGAGTCCCACGTCGGGCTCCTTGCATGGAGCCTGCTTCTCCCTCTGCCTATGTCTCTGTCTCTCTCATGAATAAATAAATAAATAAATCTTAAAAAAAAAAAGAATGTGTAGTTGGACTCTATCAACGCACTTTCTGCTCCTGGCATTGGTGACACTATCAGAATTTCCATTCTGGATTTAGACAAGGAAGGCTGAAGTCAGAAACATCCTGTGTGTGATTCTTTCCATCAAAGATGGGCAGTTATATTGATTAGGCAACAGATTGGGAACAATTGAGCAGTTTTTCATGAGGAGTCTATTCACAATGTGTTTAGAGGCTTCAGTTTTCTTTTTTTTTTAAGATTTTATTTATTTATTCATGAAAGACACACAGAGAGAGAGGCAGAGACATAGGCAGAGAGAGAAGCAGGCTCCATGCAGGGAGCCTGATGAGGGACTTAATCCCAGGACTCCAGGATCACACCCTGGGCCTAAGGCAGGTGTTTAACCGCTGAGCCACCCAGGCATCCCTTCTTCTTTTTTTTTTTTTTTAAGATTTTATTTATTTATTCATGAAAGACACAGAGAGAGGCAGAGACATAGGCAGAGAGAGAGGCTTCAGTTTTCATCAGAGAGGTCACACCTGAGAATGGTTCCTGAGTGAACTCTCGAGAGTCCTGTCTGTAACTGGCAGGGAGGGACACAGGTTGTGTGTGTGTAAAGCCAAGTGCAGGACCAACAAATGTCCCTGCCAGGGTCTTTCAGGTTCCTATGTTCCTCCAATCATTTGGGTTCTGCTGTAATTAATGACCAGCTGCTGATGAAGTTCTGTATAGCCCTCCTCTCATGTTAGAAACTGTTGACATGAGGAGCCTGGAACCTGGGCCTCTGCCTTGCTTTCCTTGCATTGCTGTGCTGACCTCTACATGGACTTTATCTGTGATCAGGAGTCAATTCAGTAAAGAATGCTTTTATTGGTGTGTATTAGGTTCTGTCTAGGGCTTGTTTCATCAGGACACACCCTTGGGTTGGCGTTAGGAGGGACAGGAAAGGAGAATGGCAGTAAGATCAGGCAAGTGATGAATATGGTGTTGGGACAGGGAGGAAGAGCCCAACTCCCAGCTTCACTGAGGAGACTGTCCCTGGGATGTGGCATCCAGCTAGAGATGGACCATGCCTCTCTCAGGAGGAGACTCACACAGCTAGAGGTGCAATGAATAGGGCTGGTGGCTCATGGAAAGTGTGAGCAGATCTTGGCTCCAGGGATCCCTGGATTTGGCCTTTGCTATGAGCTCCCACTCAATCCCCCAGGCTCCTTTCCTGTCCTTCAGATATCCAGCCAGAAGAGAGAACTCTGTGTAACTTCTGAGTCTATAGAAAGGTAGTATGGGCCCAAAGGGAAGGCCTGAGGATAGAGGGGAAGTCCATCCCATAAAGTCCATCAAAGTGAGGATGTCCATCTTGAGCCAGATATGGAGGCAAGTGACTAGGTACCTGCCCAGCCCAGCTTTCAGCTGCCCATGTTGGGTACTTAGACCATGCCATGAATCAGCAAGCATCCTTGCCTAGAGGAGCTCCTGGAAACCATCAATCTTTGAGGGTGTGCAGGTACTCTGGGGGCATGGAGAGGTATCTACCATAGAAGGCCTCCTGCAAAAGAGTGAGTGAGGCAGCGTGGGTTGAAAATGGGTACAGGAGAAGACATGTGGGCAGCCCCCGTGGCTCAGCAGTTTAGCACCACCTTCAGCCCGGGGTGGAATCCTGGAGACCCAGGATTGAGTCCCATGTCGGGCTCCCTGCATGGAGTCTGCTTCTCCCTCTGCCTGTGTCTCTGCCTATGTCTCTGTCTCTGTCTCTCTCTCTATCTCTCATGGGTAAATAAATAAAATCTTTTGAAAAAAAAAGGAGAGGACATGGTGAGCAGAGATTTGCCTTGAAAGAAGGCTCAGAATGATAGATGCAACTTGCTGTTTGAGCATTAGAAGCCTTCTAGTCTCTGAGGCAGATGTGTTGGTGAGTCACAAGGCCATATAAAAATGTAGGTGATGGGTAATGAATAGCAATGAATACTAAGCCATGGTATATTAGTTATCTATTGCTGTGTAATACATCACTCCAAGTGGCCTAGGACAATACATCATGTCATAGTCTCTCTGGGTCAGGAATTTAGGAGCTTTTAGCTTTTTTTTTTTTAAGATTTTTTATTTTATTCATTAGAAAGAGAGAGTGAGGACAAGCAGAGGGGAGGGTCAGAGAGAGAGGGAGAAGCAGACTCCCTGCCAAGTGGGGAGCCCAACACAGGGCTCCATCTCAGGACCCTGGGATCATGACTTGAGCCAAAGACAGATGCTTAAATGAATGAGCCATCCAGATGCCCCTGGTGTTTGGCTTCTACCAGAGTAAGCCAAGAGAGCAAGACAGGATCATTTATAACCTAGGTTTGGAAGTCACAGACCTTCATTTCCACAATACTTTACTGGCTACCCAGGTCAACTCTGTTCAGTGTTGGAGGTGGTAACATGAATATCAGGAGATGAGAATCCCTGGGCATCATCTTGGAATCTGGCTACCACACATGAGGAGCTGTTTGAGAATCTTAAGCAGAAGGGACAGGTTCAGATTTGTTTAGGCTATCGTGTTTTGACACATTGTGTGACGGTCTCATCTAGTCTTACTTGCACACCTGCCCAATTCTTGGCACCTGACAGTATATACTTGCAGAGGGATGCTGGGAAAGTGGAAAGGGAACCTTAGTATTATGATACTGGGAAAGGCTCCCTATGTGACTGACCTCTGGTGTGAGATTTGAACAATTAATGAGAGAGCAGGGCAGATAAGATGAGAGAAAAGTGTTGAGAAAGTGGACGTTTGTCCTGTACCACTCTGTCTACCTTCCAGCTCCCCACCCTGTGACCTACCTCTCCCTGCCCAAGCTCAAGGAACTCCAGTCCATAATCTTGAACTTCCCTTATGCTTCACCCCTATATCCCTACCATTTCCTTCATCATCTGGCTCTAAATGGAGGGGAATGAAAATCTGGCTGTGCCTAGTTTCTGCTCCCCCGCAACAGCCCTCTCAGTTTTTCCCCCCTTTCAGGTGCCCGTATGGTGCTCACTAAGTATCAGGTTCAGAAGGTGGTTATTTTAGGGCAGGGAACAATGGTGGAAAAAGCTCCTTCAGCTGCCATTCCAAGAGGGCACTCTGAACATTCCTAAAAAAAGATATTGTGGTCAAATATGTATGGGATAGGCTGCATGCTCTAGCCAACCTTTATATTTGAAGGTTAACTTTCATTCTCTTCCAAACCCCATTAAAACTACAGAACACATTAACAACATTGAGAAATCCTTGCAAGAGTGTATTTGTATATGTTTAATCTAGCATGTTCCAAATAATACCTAAATTTTTTCTTTGTGGGAGTGTGGTGGGGTGGAGAAGGAGTTCTTGCAATGTGTCAAGGCACTGCTTTAATGCTTTATAACCTCCCCAGGAAATAGGTACTATTGTTATCCTTACTTAACATACAAGGAGACTAAAGCATAGATGAGTAGGATCTAGGAAGCAGCAGGTCCAAAATTGGAACCTAAATATACTTGTGTGGAGTTGGAGCACCTCCTCACTTTTCAAAAATATCTGTTGGAAAAAAAATCTGTTGGTATTCCAAAAAATGATTGGAAAATGCTAACCTAGGCAAAGGTTTTATTTTCTTTGTTTAAGTTTTTATTTAAATTCCAGTTAGTTAGGGGTGCCTGGGGGGCTCAGTCGGTTGAATGTCTGACTCTTGATTTCTGCTTGGGTCATGATCTCAGGGTTGTGAGACCAAGCCCCATGTTGGGCTCCATGAGGAGTATTCTTTCTCTCCCTCTCCCTCTACTCCTTCCACTCATGCTCTCTCTCTCTCTCTCTCTCTCTCTCTCTCTCTCTCAATAAATAAATAAATCTTTAAAAAATGTCAGTCACTCAATCAACTGAGCTACCCAGGCACTCTGAATAAATTTTACATTTTAATGGATCCATCTTCATGGATCTTGCAACCTCCATCTTGCATGCTTTCTCCAGTCAAAAATCCCAGGAAAGAAAAATCTTTCAGATACGATCTTATATTTACTTGGGCTGATACAGCATCGTCCTCCAAGAGGAACCCAAAAATATTTGAGTTTAAAGAAATCACAGATTTATTCTTCAGGATAAAATGCTGTTGTACAAAAGCTAATTCATTGAAGGCTTTCTCAAGATTTATATAGTATGAGTTCTCTGCTATTGATTCAGACTAGGGAGGTTATTGTCTAAGACTTTGAATATGTTTTTATAGTTACTTTCCATGATGAATTACATGATGCTTTTAAGACGTGAGTCCTGGTTGAAAGCTTTGCAACATTCATTTGTTTATATGGTTTTTCTCCAGTATGAATTGTCTGATTTGTAAGGTATAGACTCTAAAAGCTTTCCCACAGTAATTGCATTTATAGCATTTCTCTTGACTGTGAGTGCTCTGATATCCTGTAAGGTATGAACTGTGTCTGAAGGTTTTGAGATATTCATTGCACTCAGAGTTCCTCTCTTGAATCGGCTGCCTGATGTGCTTTTTTTTTCCTGAAGCATTTCCCACATCCATAATGTCGATAGTTTCTCTCACATGTGAATTCTTTGATGTATTGTAAAGTGGGAGGTCTAGCTGAAAGCTTTGCCACATCCCTTGCCCTTGTAGGGTTTTCCCCAGTATGTAATTTCTGATTTTAAGTGAAACCCAAATGGCCACAGATGTCATTCCCACACTCAAAACATTCACATGGACTGATGTTATGGGCTACAAGGTCACTGAAGAAAGCTTTACACACCAACCATATTTATAATGTTTCTCTCCAGAATGGATGCTCTGATGTAGAGTAGGACAAGATTTCTGGCTGAAAGCTTTATCATATTCACTGCATTCATAGGTTTTTTTTTCCAGTGTGAATTCTGTAATGTTGAGTAGCGGGTTTTCTCTGACTAAAGGCCTTCTCACAGTTGCTGGATTTATAGATTTTTGCTCTCTAATGAATTAACTAGTGTTGAGTGAATAATGTGAGGCTGAATGCTTTTCCATATTCATTACACTGAAAGGGTTTTTCTCCAGAATAAATTATCTGGAACTGAGTTGAAGACCTCTCTGCAGCTGGAGACCCTGCCACATTCTGTGTTTTCTAAAGGTTTCTCCCCAGCACAAATTTTTTGATGTTGAGGTATTAATGAGTTATGGTGAAAGTTTTCCCACATACATTGCACTCCAAGTGGCTTTTCCCAGGTATGGATCTATGATAGTCAATAAAGGGAGAATTTTAATGGAAGGTTTTCTCATATTCATTTCCTTCAAAAAACTTCTCTCTGGTATCATTGTGTGCTTGAATAAAGAACACTTTCATATTAGGGACATTTCCATATTTACCAGGATCCTTTTGAGCATGAATTATGTTTCAGAGGGAAAAACTGGTTCCCTGGCTGAAGGCATTTCCACATTTACTACATGTACATACTTTCTCTCCATTTTGGGTTCTGCAGTGTCCAAAAAAGGGGCTGAGCAGGCACTCTGTATGTTGCCACATTTACTGTATTCCCAAAGTTTCTTCTCTGATATAGCTGGGCATTCTATTTCAGAAATCTCTTTCCTGTAGAAATGCTGGTCTGTCTACATGGAAGTGACTCTGAATGCTGGAAGTCTTTCTGTCTATCACCAATATCTAAGAGGTATTTGTTACTTGCCCCAGATCTCTATCCTTATTTGCCTTCTGCACCCACTCCCCAACTCACCCTGGCACTCTCAGGCCTCATCTACTTGGATATCTGGGAAATAGTTCTTGGTAAGGAGGAATTCTCATCCTAAGTGTCCTCTTTGTGAAGCCTCCAATCTAGAGCTACAAACTATTAAAAAGTATCTTGAGTACTGTGCTGGGAAGTAATATGGCAATAATGAATGAGATTGGGGTAATAAATCAGAATCTAATGCCTTCTGAGAGTAGCTACCATGTCATTAAAACCCACAACTAGAAGAGTTTCTAATAAGTAGATGCTTCCTATGAGCTAGACACACTTTCTAGCACTTCATATGTAATTAACTCACACCACTACACTCAGAGGTAGGTGCTACCATTATCTCCATCTTATAGATAATGATATTGAAGTAATTGCTAAAGGTTATACTACTAATAAAGTACAAACAAAAGCAGTCTAGCTGCACAGATGTTGCTTTAAAGTACTTTGTTAGGGCATCTGGGTGGCTCAGTGGTCTGAGCGTCTGCCTTCAGCTCAGGTCATGATCCCAGGGTCCTGGCATTGAGTCCTACACCAGGCTCTCCACAGGGAGCCTTCTTCTCCCTCAGCTTGTGTCTCTGCCTCTCTCTCAGTGTCTCTCATGAATAAATGAATAAAATATTTGGAAAAAAATAAAGTACTTCATTACACAGAGAAAAATCAGAAATAACCCAAATGTCCAATGATTGTAGTATTCTATTACATGGAAATGTTGAAAATAATGAGGCCTAGTTAGATGTCCACTCTTATGTTAGATTAAAGTAGCAGAAATTACTTACACGTATAGAAATTACTTACACGTACACTTTTAAAAGTTATGTTAAAAGCCATTTATAAAGGGGCACCTGGATGGCTCAGTTGGTTCAACAGTTGATTCTTGATTTCAGCTCAGGTCACGATCTCAGGGTCCTGGGATTGAGCCCTTGGCTGGGCTGGGCTGTATGCTCAGTGGGGAGTCTGCTTGAAGATTCTCTCCCTCTTCCTCTCTCTCTGCTCCTCCCTCTGCTCACGTGCCATCCCTCTCTTTCTCTATAAATAAATAAATAAATAAATCTTTGTTTTTTTTTTTTTTTAAAGATTTATCCACTCATGAGAGACACAGAGAGGCAGAGACACAAGCAGAGGGAGAAGCAGGTTCCATGCAGAGAGCCCGATGTGGGACTCGATTCCTGGACTCCAGGATCACAACCTGGCCCGAAGGCAGTCACTCAACCACTGAGCCATCCAGGGATCCCCATGTTTTGTTTTGTTTTTTTTTTTTAAGCCATTTATAAAACTGAAAATAGCTCAACTTCTGGGGAAGATGGTGGAATAGAAGGATCCTAAGCTCACCTCATCCCCTGATACAACTAAGTAATACTTACATCAGTGTAAATAACTCAGAAAACTACCCAAATATTGGCAGAACATAATCTCCACAGCTAAATGTAGAGAAGAGGCTACATCGAAGAGGGCAGGAAGGGTGGAGATGCGGTTGGGAGACCACCTGACCCATGGGACTGTCTGTAGGAGGAAGGGACACTATGGGCAGGTGTGGAGAAGGGAGAGAAACAGACTCACAATAGGCACCTCAGGCTTAGGGAATCCATACAGGGAAGATGAATTCCCATAACATTTGGCTTTGAAAACCAGAGGGGCCTAACTTCATGAGTTCTTACAATTAGTGGGGCTTAACATCTGGAACTTTAAAAATCAGCAGGCTTGACTCTGAGAGAGCTGGAAAGCAAGAGGAAACAGAGTCAGCTTCACTGAGATACAGCATAGAAGCAGCAGTTTGAAAAATGCTTGGGGTATATGGGAAGGAGATGTTTACTAATCTAATTTGTTTACTAATCCAGCACACTTGAAGGGCAGAAATCTTTGGAATACTTCAACAACAAAAGAGCTGGCAAGCACCATTTCCTTCACTTACATGGACATTTGTGGGAACAGCCTAGCATGAACACTCCCCATTTAGCTTGCTAACAGTGTGCCCTGCCACCCATGCTCTTCTGTGGATCCACCCCCTCCATCTCAGCCGAGGCAAGCGTTTTCCTCAGGTGGATGCAGGTCCCTCCTGCAGCATACCTGTGTGGACCTTGCTGGCACTGTGCGCCCCACCTCCACACTCTTCTGCATGCCTGCCCACCCCACCCCAATTCCTGATGACAGGAATTTTCTAAAGTATCTCCAGCAGAAAGGCAAAAACCTTGCTAAAACCATGCACCTCCCCCCTCCTCCCGTGTTCTCCTATGAACCTGCCATCAGCAGGTGTCCATCCAAAGCAGTGCCACAAGCATGGCAGTGTGCAAGTGGCCCCAACAGTGGCCAGCACCACTTCAAAGCATCTCCTATCCCTCTGGGGAAAGGGGAAGATAACCACAGAGACCAGACTGCAGCCCTAGCAGTGGGCTGAGGGCAAACATCTGATCTGACTGTAGGCACTATCCTACATTTGTGGAAAACCACAAATTACCAAAACTGGAACAGGAAGAAATAGAAAACCTGAACAAGTAAATAACCAGGGAGGAAATTGAAGCAGTCATCACAAACCTCCCACGACACAAAAGTCCAGGGCCATATGGCTTCCCAGGGGAATTCTATCAAACTTTTAAAGAAGAAACAATACCTATTCTACGAAAGCTGTTTCAAAGGATAGAAAGGAATGGAATACTTCCAAACTCGTTTTATGAGGCCAGCATCACCTTAATTCCAAAACCAGACAAAGACCCCGTCAAAAAGGATATTATAGATGATGAACACGGATGCAAAAATTCCGACCAAGATACTAGCCAATAGGATCCAACAGTACATGAAGAGTATTATTCACCATGACCAAGTGGGATTTATCCCCGACATGCAAGGTTGGTTCAACACTCGTAAAACAATCAACGTGATAGATCATATCAAGAAGAGAAAAGACAAGAACCATATTATCCTCCCAATAGATGCAGAGAAAACATTTGACAAAATACAACATCCATTCCTGATCAAAACTCTTCAGAGTGTAGAGATAGAGGGAACATTCCTCAGCATCTTAAAAGCCATCTACAAAAAGCCCATAGCAAATATCATTCTCAATGTGGAAAAACTGAGAGCCTTTCCCCTAAGATCAGGAACATGACAGGGATGTCCACTCTCACCACTGCTATTCAACATAGTATTAGAAGTCCTAGCCTCAGCAATCAGGCAACAAAAAGAAATAAAAGGTATTCAAATTGGCAGAGAAGAAGTCAAACTCTCCCTCTTCACAAATGACATGATACTGTACGTAGAAAACCCAAAGACTCCACCCCAAGATTGCTAGAACTCATACAGGAATTCGACAGTGTGTCATGATACAAAATCAATGCCCAGAATTCAGTGGCATTTCTATACACTAACAATGAGGCTGAAGAAAGAGAAATTAAGGCATCAATCCCATTCACAATTGCACCCAAAAGCATAAGATACCTAGGAATAAACCTAGCCAAAGAGGTAAAGGATCTATACCCAAAAACCTACAGAATACTTCTGAAAGAAATTGAGGAAGACATAACCAGATGAAAAACATTCCATGCTCATGGATTGGAAGAATTATTTTTTAAAGATTTTATTTATTTATTCATGAGAGACAGAAAGAGAGAGAGAGAAAGGGGGGGGAGGCAGAGACACAGGCAGAGGGAGAAGCAGGCTCCATCCAGGGAGCTCGACATGGGACTTGATCCCAGGTCTCCAGGATCATACCCTGGGCTGAAGGCAGTGCTAAATTACTGAGCCACCCTGGCTGCCCAGATTGGAAGAATTAATATTGTGAAAATGTCTATGCTATCTATGCAATTTACATGTTCAGTGTGATCCCTTTCAAAATACCATGGA
This sequence comes from Nyctereutes procyonoides, assembly GCF_905146905.1. Lineage (NCBI taxonomy): Eukaryota > Metazoa > Chordata > Mammalia > Carnivora > Canidae > Nyctereutes > Nyctereutes procyonoides. The sequence continues at coordinate 65,905,539 of NW_026575146.1, read as the reverse complement.
CTTTCTTCACAGAGTTGGAACAAATAATCTTAAGATTTGTATGAAATTAGAAAAAAAACGAAATAGGTGGGGGAATATAGAAAAAGAAAACCTGGGATCCCTGGGTGGTACAGCGGTTTGGCGCCTGCCTTTGACCCAGGGCACGATCCTGGAGACCCGGGATCAAATCCCACGTCGGGCTCCCTGTGCATGGAGCCTGCTTCTCCCTCTGCCTGTGTATCTGCCTCTCTCTCTCGTCTGTGACTATCATAAATAAATAAAAAAAATTTTTTAAAAAAAGAAAAAGAAAACCTATGCTGGGGGGCATTATAAGGCCAGACTTCAAGCTATATTACAAAGCTGTGATCATCAAGACAGTGTGGTACTGACACAAAAACAGATATATAGATCAATGGAACAGAATAGAGAACCCAGAAATGGGCCCTCAACTCTATGGTCAATTAATATTTGACAAAGCAGGAAAGACTATCCACTGGAAAAAGGACAGTACCTTCAATAAATGGTACTAGGAATATTGGACAGCCACGTGCAGAAGAATGAAACTAGACCATTCCCTTACACCATACACAAAGATAAACTCAAATTGGATGAAAGATCTAAATGTGAGACAAGAATCCATCAAAATCCTAGAGAACACAGGCAACACCCTTTTTGAACTTGGCCACAGCAACTTCTTGCAAGATACACCTATGAAGGCAAGGGATACCAAAGCAAAAATGAACTCTTGGGACTTAAGATGAAAAGCTTTTGCACAGCAAAAGAAACAGTAAACAAAACTAAAAGACAACCTACAGAATGGGAGAAGATATTTGCAAATGACATATCAGATAAAGGGCTAGTATCCAAGATCTATAAAGAAATTATAATTCAATGCCCAAGAAACAAACAGTCCAATCATGGAATTGGGCAAAAGACATGAACAGAAATTTCACCAAAGAAGACATACACATGGCCAACAAGCACATGAGGGAGAAAATGCTCCGCATCACTTGCCATCAGGGAAATACAAACCAAACCACAATGAGATACCACCTCACACCAGTGAGAATGTTGAAAATTAACAAGACAGGAAACAACAAATGTTGGAGAGGATGTGGAGAAAGGGGAACCCTCTTGCACTGTTGGTGGGAAAGTGAACTGGTATAGCTACTCTGGAAAACTGTGTGGAGGTTCTTCAAAGAGTTAAAAATAGAGCTACCCTATGACCCAGCAATTGCACTGCTGGGGATTTATCCCAAAGATACAGATGCAGTGAAAAACCAAGATACCTGCATCCCAATGTTTATAACAGCAATGTCCACAATAGCCAAACTGTGGAAGAAGGCTCAGTGTCCATCGAAAGATGAATGGATAAAGAAGATGTGGTCTATATATACAATGGAATATTACTCAGCCATTAGAAATGACGAATACCCACCATTTGCTTCGATGTGGTTGGAACTGGAGGGTATTATGCTGAGTGAAATAAGTCAACCAGAAAATGACAATCATCATATGGTTTCACTCATATATGTTTATAAGAAATAGTGAAAGGGAAATAAGGGAAAGGAGGGGAACTGAGTGGGGAAAATTAGAGAGGGAGACAAACCGTGAGAGACTCCTAACTCTGGGAAACGAACAAAGGGTGGTGGAAGGGGAGGTGGGTAGGAGGATGGGGTACTGGGTGATGGGCAATGAGGAGGGCACTTAATGGGATGAGCACTGGGTGTTATACTGTATGTTGGCAAACTGAACTTCAAAAAATATATATAAAAAAATACATGAGATGGGCAGCCCAGGTGGATCAGCGGTTAAGCGCTGCCTTCAGCCCAGGTTGTAGTCCTGGAGACCTGGGATTGAGTCCCACTTCGGGCTCCCTGTGTGGAGCCTGCTTCTCCCTCTGCCTGTGTCTCTGCCTCTCTCTCTCTCTCTGTGTCTCTCATGAATAAATAAATAAAATCTTTAAAAAAATAAAAAAAAAACACATGAGAGACTCCTAACTCTGGGAAATGAACAAGGTGTAGTGGAAGGGGAAGTTGGTGGGGGTTGTGGTGACTGGGTAACCGGCACTGAGGGGGGCACTTGACAGGATGAGCACTGGGTGTTATATAAGTTTGATATGTTGGCAAATCAAACTCCAATAAAAGAATATACAAAAAATTAATAATAATATTTTTAAAAATTTTTTAAATGTAAAAAGAAAAACCAATAAAAGAAATTGGAAGCCAAGTAACTTGTGCGGAAGTAATACACAGAAAACTTTGGGTGGTTTGGTTAGAGTATGACTAACGCATACTATAACTATCTATAGGCTAGATTTTTCTGGTTTTCAAAAATTGAATTGTAATTTTTTGATATGCTATTTCAATTTTGGGTAGCAAATGTGTGTGTAAAGGATCTTATTGAAATTGAGACTTATTTGAAAAAAAAAAGTCTCTTATAGTTTGTCTCCCTCTCTGATTTTGTCTTAATTTTTTTCTCTCTTCCCCTACAAACCTCTGTTTTGTTTCTTAAATTTCACATGAGTGAGATCATATGATAATTGTCTTTCTCTGATTGACTAATTTCACTTAGCATAACACACATTGCAAATGGCAAGATTTCTTCCTTTATGGCTCAGCAGTATTCCATTTTATTTATATATTTTTATTTATTTATTTATATTTTATTTTCTTATTTATATTTATCTACATTTTATATATATATTTCTTTATCCATTCGTCTGTTGTTGGACATCTGTGCTCTTTCCATAGTTTGGCTACCGTGGACATTGGTGCTTTAAACATTGGGGTGCAGGTGCCTCTTTGGACCACTAAATTTGTATTGTTGAGGTAAATAGCCAGTAGTGCAATTTCTGGGTTGTAGGGCAGCTCTATTTTTAACCTTTTGAGGAACCTCCTTACTCCTCTCCAGAGTGGCCGCACCAATTGCATTTCCACCAACGATGTAAGAGGGTTCCCCTTTCTCTGCAACCTTGCTAACATCTATTGTTTCCTGACTTGTTAATTTTAGCAATTCTGACCAGTGTGAGGTGATATCTCATTGTGGTTTTGATTTGTATTTCACTGATGCCGAGTGATGTTGAGCATATTTTCATGTGTCTGTTGGCCACTTGTATGTCTCCTTTAGAGAAATGCCTGTTCATGTCTTCTGCCCGTTTCTTGATTGGATTGTATGTTCTTTGGGTGTTGAGTTTGATAAGTTCTTTATAGATCTTGGATACTAGCCCTTTATCTGACAAGACATTTGCAAATATCTTCTCCCATTCTATTGATTGTCTTTTGGTTTTGTTGACTGTTTCCCTTTGCTGTCCAAAAACGTTTTATCTTGATGAAGTCCCAGTAGTTCATTTTTGCCTTTGTTTCCCTTGCCTTTGAAGATGTCTAGCAAGAAGTTACTGCAGCCTAGGTCACAGAGATTGCTACTTGTGTTCTCCTCTAGGATTTTGTTGGATTCCTGTCTCATATTTAGGTCATTCATCCTTGTTGAGTCTATTTTTGTGTATGGTATAAGGAAATGGTCATGTCTCATTCTTCTGCATGTGGCTTGTCCTTTTTCAAGATTGCTTTAGCTATTTGGGATCTTTTGTGGTTCCATATAACTTTCAGGATTATTTGTTCTAGTTCTGTGAAAAATGTTGTTGGTATTTTTTATAGAGATTGCATTAAATCTTTCATTTAGGTAGTATGGACATTCTAACGGTATTTCTTCTCCCAATCCATAAGCATGGAGTATCTTTTTTTAAAGATTTTATTTATTTATTCATGAGAGACACACACACACACACAGAGAGAGAGAGAGAGAGAGAGAGAGAGAGAGGCAGAGACACAGGCAGAGGGAGAAGCAGGCTCCACACAGGGAGCCTGACGTGGGACTCGATCCTGTGTTTCCAGGACCACACCCTGGGCCGAAGGCAGGCTGAACCTCTGAGCCACCCAGGCTGCCCCAGCATGGAGTATCTTAACATTTGTTTGTGTCATCTTCAACTTCTTTCATCAATGCGTTATAGTTTTCAGACTACAGGCCTTTCACCTCTTTAAGTTTATTCCTGGGTATATTATTATTTTTAATGCAATTGTAAATGGGACTGTTTTCCTAATTTCTCTTTCTGCTATTTCATTATTAGTGCATTGAAATGCAACAAATTTCTGTATATTGATTTAGTACCTGCAACCTTTCTGAAATTCATTTATCAGTTCTAGTAGTTTTTTGGTGGAGTCTTTAGGATTTTCTAAATCACATATCATGTCATTTGCAAACAGTGAAAGCTTTACTTCTTCCTTACTAATTGGATAATTTTTATTTCTTTTTCTTGTCTGATTGCTAGGACTTCCAGTATTATATTGACTAAAAGTGGTGAGAGTGGACATCCTTGACTTATTCCTGATCTTAGGGGAAAGGCTCTCAGTTTTTCACCATTGAGTAGATTAGCTGTGGGTTTTTCATATATGGCTTTTATTATGGTATATTCCTTCTAAATCTACTTTGTTGAGAGTTTTTTTTTTATCACAAATGGATGTTCTACTTTGTCTACTTTTTCTGCATCTATTGAAGTGATCAAATGGCTTTTATCCTTTCTCTTGATATGATGTATTATGTTAATTGATTTGCAAATATTGAACCACTCTTGCATCCTAGGAATAAATCCCTCTTGATCATGGTGAATGATTTAGTATATTGTCAGATTCTATTTCCTAATATTTTGTTGAGGATTTTTGCATCCATATTCATTAGATATGTTGACCTGGTATTCTCTCTCTCTCTTTCTCTTTCTTTCTTTCTCTCAGGGTATTATTTATTTGGCTTTGGTACCAGAGTAATTCTGGACTTGTAGGATGAATTTAGAAGCTTTCCTCCCTCTTCTATTTTTTGAAGTACTTTGAGAAGAATAGATATTAACTCTTCTTTAATGTTTGGTACAATTCACCTGTGAAGCCATCTGGTCCTGGAATTTTGTTTGTTGGAATTTTTTTAAATTACAGATTCAATTCCTTGCTGGTAATCAGTCTGTTTGAATTTTCTACTTCTTCTTGATTCAGTTTTGGGAGGTTATATGTTTCTAGGAATTTATCCATTTCCTCGAGGCAGTCCAATTTGTTGGCATATAATTTTTCATAACATTTTCTTATAATCCTTTGTATATCTGTGGTGTTATTTCTCCTCTTTTTTTATTTTATTTGAGTCCCACCCCCCTATCTCTTTGGATGAGTGTGGCTAAAGGTTTATCAGTTTGTTTGGTCTTTTCAAAGAAACAGCTCCTGGTTCAATTGATCTATTCTATTGGTTTTTAGTTTCTAATTCACTTATTTCTGCTCTAATCTTTATTTCCTTCTTTCTACTCGTTTGGGTTTTGTTTGTTATTCTTTTTCTTGCTCTTTTAGGGATAAGGTTAAGTTGTTTATTTGAGATTTTTCTTGCTTTTTGAGGTACACCTGTATTGCTGTAAAATTCCCTCTTAGAACAGCTTTTGCTGCATCCCAAAGATTTTGGACTATTGTATTTTCATTTTTCATTTGTCCTTATGTATTTTTTAATTTCCTCTTTGATTTCTTGGCTGACCCATTCATTGTTTAGTAACATGTTATTTAACTTCCATTTATTTGTGCTCTTCCCAGATTTTTCTTGTGGTTGATTTCTAGTTTCATAGTGTTGTGATCAGAAAAGATGCATGGTATGACTTCAGTCTTTTTTAATTTATTGAGACTTGTTTTGAGGCCTCACATGTGTTCCATATGCACTTGAAAAGAGTGTGTATTCCACTGTTTCAGGATGCAATGTTCTGAATGGATCTTTTAGATGCATCTGTACCAATGTGTTAAAGCCACTGTTTCCTTATTGATTTTCTGTTTGAGTGATCTATCCATTGATGGAAGTGGGGTGTTAAAGTCACATTCTATTATTCTATTACTATTGATTACTCTCTTTGTGTTTGTTATTAGCTGCTTTATGTATTTGGGTGCTTCCATGTTGGGTGCAGAAGTATTTGCAATTGTTATGTATTCTTGTTGGACTGTTACCTTTATGATTGTACGGTGATCTTCTTTGTCTTATGTTAGTCTTTTTTATTAAGATTTTATTTATTTATTCATGAGAGACAGAGAGAGGGAGAGAGGCAGAGACATAGGCAGAGAGAGAAGCAGGTTCCATGCAGGGAGCCTGATGTGGGACTCGATCCTGGGACTCCAGGATCACGTCCTGGGCAGAAGGCACACGCTTCACTGCTGAGCCACCCAGGCATCCCTGTTACAGTCTTTTTTTAAAGTCTATTTTGTCTAGGGGCACCGGAGTAATTCAGTAGATTGTCTGACTCTTGATTTCAGATCAGGTCTCGATCTCAGGGTCATGATTTCAAGCTCCATGATGGGCTCCACACAGGGTGGGGAGCCTACCTTACAGACAAACAAACAAACAAATAAATAAATAAAAGTCTTTTTTGTCTGATATAAGTATTGCTACGCAGCTTTCTATTTACTTCCATTTGCATATTAAATGCTTTCCCATCCCTGCACTTTTTAAGATTTTATCTATCCATTTGAGAGAGAAAGAGAGAGAGTACAAGTTGGAGAAGGGGCAGAGGGGGAGAGAGAAGCGGACTCCCCATTGAGCAGGGAGCCTGACATGGGGCTGGATCTCAGGACCCTGAGATCATGACCTGAGCCAAAAGCAAACACTTAACCACCTGAGCTACCCAGGTACCCATCTTATCCTTTCACTTTCAATCTGCATATGGCTTTAGATCTGAAGTGATTCTCTTGTAGGTAACATATAGATGAGCCTTGCTTTTTTATTCATTCCATCATCCTGTCTTTTGATTGGAGCACTTAGTCCATTTACATTCAAAGTAATTAAATATGTACCTACTTGCCATTTTTTAAAAAGATTTTACCTATTTATTCATGAGAGACACAGAGAGAAAGAGAGGCAGAGACACAAGCAGAGGGAGAAGCAGGCTCCTCACAGGGAGCCTGATGTGGGACTCGATTCCGGGTCTCCAGAGTCACACCCTGGGCTAAAGGTGGTGCCAAACTGCTGAGCCACCCCAGCTGCCCTACTTGCCATTTTGTTATTTGTGTTATGATTGGTTTTGTAGCTCTTCGCTGTTCCTTTTTTTTCTTGCTTTCTTCTCTCATGGTTTGCCAGAGTTCAATCAGACCAGGCATTTGCTAGAGCTGTGGTAGCATCAAACTGCAGGGCACTCTATATATGTTGTCTTCTGAAAGGGGATAGTGCCTACAGTCAGATCAGATGTTTGCCCTCAGCCCACTGCTGGGGCTGCAGTCTGGTCTCTGTGGTTATCTTCCCCTTTCCCCAGAGGGATAGGAGATGCTTTGAAGTGGTGCTGGCCACTGTTGGGGCCACTTGCACACTGCCATGCTTGTGGCACTTCTTTGGATGGACACCTGCTGATGGCAGGTTCATAGGAGAACACGGGAGGAGGGGGGAGGTGCATGGTTTTAGCAAGGTTTTTGCCTTTCTGCTGGAGATACTTTAGAAAATTCCTGTCATCAGGAATTGGGGTGGGGTGGGCAGGCATGCAGAAGAGTGTGGAGGTGGGGCGCACAGTGCCAGCAAGGTCCACACAGGTATGCTGCAGGAGGGACCTGCATCCACCTGAGGAAAACGCTTGCCTCGGCTGAGATGGAGGGGGTGGATCCACAGAAGAGCATGGGTGGCAGGGCACACTGTTAGCAAGCTAAATGGGGAGTGTTCATGCTAGGCTGTTCCCACAAATGTCCATGTAAGTGAAGGAAATGGTGCTTGCCAGCTCTTTTGTTGTTGAAGTATTCCAAAGATTTCTGCCCTTCAAGTGTGCTGGATTAGTAAACAAATTAGATTAGTAAACATCTCCTTCCCATATACCCCAAGCATTTTTCAAACTGCTGCTTCTATGCTGTATCTCAGTGAAGCTGACTCTGTTTCCTCTTGCTTTCCAGCTCTCTCAGAGTCAAGCCTGCTGATTTTTAAAGTTCCAGATGTTAAGCCCCACTAATTGTAAGAACTCATGAAATTAGGCCCCTCTGGTTTTCAAAGCCAAATGTTATGGGAATTCATCTTCCTGTATGGATTCCCTAAGCCTGAGGTGCCTATTGTGAGTCTGTTTCTCTCCCTTCTCCACACCTGCCCATAGTGTCCCTTCCTCCTACAGACAGTCCCATGGGTCAGGTGGTCTCCCAACCGCATCTCCACCCTTCCTGCCCTCTTCGATGTAGCCTCTTCTCTACATTTAGCTGTGGAGATTATGTTCTGCCAATATTTGGGTAGTTTTCTGAGTTATTTACACTGATGTAAGTATTACTTAGTTGTATCAGGGGATGAGGTGAGCTTAGGATCCTTCTATTCCACCATCTTCCCCAGAAGTTGAGCTATTTTCAGTTTTATAAATGGCTTTAAAAAAAAAAAAACAAAACATGGGGATCCCTGGATGGCTCAGTGGTTGAGTGACTGCCTTCGGGCCAGGTTGTGATCCTGGAGTCCAGGGATCGAGTCCCACATCGGGCTCTCTGCATGGAACCTGCTTCTCCCTCTGCTTGTGTCTCTGCCTCTCTATGTCTCTCATGAGTGGATAAATCTTAAAAACAAAACAAAACAAAACAAAGATTTATTTATTTATTTATTTTTAGAGAAAGAGAGGGATGGCACGTGAGCAGAGGGAGAGGAAGGGCCCAGGGATCAGGAGCAAGTGCCATGAGTCTCCAGCCTAAGATAAAGCCAGGGCATACATCCCACCTGGAAGGGGATAGCTGAAAGATTCATTCAAGGAACGCTAGTTTCTCGGCGTTATGTTGCATGGTCATTCACCTCCGCAACAACTGAGGAGAAGTTGTGCTAAAACACCCCGGTGACAGACTCCTTTTACAGACAAGGCCAGGAAACCTGCTTTCTCAGTGAAAAGTACCTGACCTCTCCACTGGCTCTCCATCTCCAAGGCTGTGGTAGCTGCTAAACTCCCTGTGAGGGCTTGTTAAAAGGTTCCCTCAGAGAGAGCTTCATCCTCAGACTGAAGCACCACAGCCTTGCCATTGCCGACTGCTGGGCTAAGAGATTCGACTTTCTTCATAGAATAGGCCAATGGAGAGCTGCACTCAAGGAACTGTGGTGTCCCAGAGGCCCTACAGCACTTTTGGACCGCCCCTCCAAACCTTCTGGAGAGACACATTTGAACTCCCTTTACTGAGAACCTAGCTTTCTGGCTGGGTCTGAGCCTCAGAACCTTATTTCCATTGCGTCCCCACAGCTGCCGGGGAGGCAGAGTCTCATAGGCCTCTGGGAGAGGATAGTGGTGAGCTTAGGGAGAACTTTTTCGTCAAAGGACTGTGACCTGCATTCCCTTGGCGCCACCACCACTGCTGAGACACATGACCCAACTCCCTGAGATGAGAAACTAGATGCAAGATGCATTCCAGGAAATCCTATGTCTCCTAGAGCCAAACAGTGCCTCCTAGGGCCCCTCCAAACTTCCTGAGGAGGTGGAGTCTCAAGCCCTTCCTGGAGAGACCAGTGGAAAGCTGCCTCACTGGACCCTTGGGCTCAGGGTTCAGGACAGTGAGTGTCATTGGTTCTCCAGCCTAAAACGAGCTAGGAAATTCTTCCCACCTGGGAAGGGCTAGCTGAAAGTTTCATTGAAGGAACGCTAGTTCCTTGGCGTTGAGTAGGTGCCATGGTCTTTTCACTTCCACAACTGTGGAGAGGGTGTGCTAACTCACCCCAGGGACAGACTTGTGGTAAGTTAAAGGCCAGGAAAGGTGCTTTCTCAGTGAAAAGTACCTGGCCTCTCCAATGGCACTCAACCACAAAGGATGGAGGTAGCTGCTAACCTCCCTCACCTCTGAGGGCTCACTGAAAGATTACATCAGGGAGTACTTGGTTCTCAGACTTAAGCCAACAGCCTTGTCACTGCCCAGGTGTGTCTGTTGGGCTGAGATATTTGATTTTCCTCACGGAATAGGCCAGTGGAGAGCTGCACTCAAGGAACTGTGGTGTCCCAGAGGCTTTCCAGCAGTGTTGGGCCACCCCTCCAAAACTTCTGGGGAGACTGGTTGAACTCCCTTCGTTAAGAAGATTGCCTTCGGTAAGGCCTGAGCCTCAGAATTCAGGCCAGCTCATTTCCACTGTGGCCTCACTGCTTTTGAGGGGGCAGGGTGTCACAGATCTCTGGGAGAGGGCTAGTGGTGAGCTTAGTCAGGGAGAGCTTTGTTCTCAGAGTAAAGTAGCCTGCTTTCCCTTGGTGCCAACACGACTGCTGAGACACATGTTCCAACTCCCTGAGGTGAGGAACGTGTCACAAAGTGACCTCCAGTAAGGCCTATGGCCCCTAGAATTGGACAGTGCCTTCCAGGGCCTGTCCAAACTTCCTTACGACCTGGCTTCTCAAGCCCTTCCTGGAGAAGCCAGTGGAAGCTTCCCTCACGACCCTTTGGGCCCAGGGTTCAGGACAGTGTGTGTCATTGAGTCTCCAACAAAATATGGAGCTAGGAGTTTCCTCAGAGCTGGGAGGGGCTAGCTGAAAGTTTCGTTCAAGAAATGCTAATCCTCAGTGTCCAGTAGGTCGCATGGTCTTTTCATCTCCACAACTGTGGAGAGGGTGTGCTAACTTAACCCAGTGACAGACTCCTTGTAAGTTGAAGGCCCAAAAAGCTGCCTTCTCAGTGAAAAGTACCTCAAGGCTGAGCTACGACTCCTTCAGTCGTGATGGCTCATTGAAAGGTTCCCAGAGGGAGGGCTTGGTTCTCAGACTGTAGCCCACAGCCTTGCCACTGCCCAGACTTGTCTGCTGAGCTGAGAGATTCAAAGTTCCTCATGGAAGGGGCCCATGGAGAGCTGTACTCAAGGAACTTTGGTGTCCCAGAGACCTCCAGTGCTTTTGGGCCACCCCGCTAAAGCTTCTGGGGAGACCAATTGAACTCCCTTCATTGAGAAGCTAGCCTTCTGGGAAGACCTGAGCCTCAGAACTCAGGCCAGCTCATTTCCATTGTGCCCTCACAGCTGCTGAGGAGGCAGGGTCTCACAGGCCTCTGGGAGAGGGGTAGTGGGGGTAGTGGGAGAGCTTTATTCTCAGAGGAAAGTAGCCTACTTTCCCTTGGGGCCACCACGACTGCAGAGATACATGTTCCAACTCCTTGAGGTGAGAAACTGGCCACAAGATTTACTCCTGGAATGCCTTTGTCCCTAGAGTTGGACAGCACCTTCCAGGGCACCTCCGAATATCCTATGGACCTAACTCTCAAGCCCTTTTTGGAGAGGTCAGGGGAAAGCTGTCCTCATGGTACCCTTGGACCCAGGGTTCAGGACTATGAGTGCCATTCACTCTCCAGCCTAAAGTGGAGCTAGGAAATTCCTCCCACCAGGGAGGGGTAGACCAAAGTTTCATTCAAGGAACCCTAATTGCTCAGCGTTCAATAGGTCCCATGGTCTTTTCATCTCCACAACCACTGGTGGGAGGTTATGATAACTTACCTCAGTGACAGACACCTTGTAAACTGAAGGCCCAGAAAGCTGCTTTCTCAGTGAAAATTACCTGGACTCTTCACTGTCTCTCCAACACCAAAGCTGGAGGTAGCCACTAAACTCCCTCAGCTGTGAGGGCTCATTTAAAGGTTCTCTAAGGGAAGGAGGGAGGGGCAAGATGGCGGAAGAGCAGGGTCCCCAAATCGCCTGTCCCCACCAAATTACCTAGATAACCTTCAAACCATCCTGAAAATTTACGAATTCGGCCTGAGATGTAAAGAGAGACCAGCTGGAATGCTACAGTGAGAAGAGTCCGCGCTTCTATCAAGGTAGGAAGACGGGGGAAAAGAAATAAAGGAACAAAAGGCCTCCGAGGGGGAGGGGCCCCGCGAGGAGCCGGGCTGAGGCCGGGGCGAGTGTCCCCAGGACAGGAGAGCCCCGTCCCGGAGGAGCAGGAGCTGCACCAACCTTCCCGGGCGGGCGGAAAGGGGCTCGCAGGGAGTTGGAGCAGGACCCAGGAGAGCGGGGATGCCCTCGGGCTCCCTGGGACACTAACAGACACCTGCGAGCGCAGGAGAGTGCTCCGAGCTCCCTAAGGGCTGCAGCGCGCACGGAGGGACCAACCGGAGCAGCTCGGAGGGGCTCGGGAGCGGCTCCAGGGAGGGAGCTGCAGGGCGGGAGCGCGAATCCAACAGCGCAGGCCCCGGAGCACAGGGCGCCGGGACACAGCCCAGGATCCGGCCTCCCCCGGGACAGGCATTCCTGCGGAGGCTAAATCCAGGCTTCCAGAGTTGCCATAGCAACTGCTGCTGTTCCTCCTGGGGCCCCACGGGGGTAAACAACCCCCGCTGAACCCGGCAGCAGGCAGGGGCAGAGCAGCTCCCCCAAGTGCTAACATCTGAAAATCAGCACAGCAGGCCCCTCCCCCAGAAGACCAGCTGGACGGACCAGTGATACTCCCCCGTGTTCCAATACAACTTGTTTTTGGCCACTCTGCACTGAGCAAAATGACTAGAAGGAAAACCTCACCTCAAAAGAAAGAATCAGAAACAGCCCTCTCTCCCACAGAGTTACAAAATCTGGATTACACTTCAATGTCAGAAAGCCAATTCAGAAGCACTATTCTACAGCTACTGGTGGCTCTAGAAAAAAGCATTAAAGACTCACGAGACTTCATGACTGCAGAATTTAGATCCAATCAGGCAGAAATTAAAAATCAATTGAATGAGATGCAATCCAAACTAGAAGTCCTAACGACGAGGGTTAACGAGGTGGAAGAACGAGTGAGTGACATAGAAGACAAGTTAATGGCAAAGAGGGAAACTGAGGAAAAAAGAGACAATCAATTAAGGGACCATGAAGACAGATTAAGGCAAATAAATGACAGTCTAAGGAAGAAAAACCTACGTTTAATTGGGGTTCCCAAGGGCGCCGAAAGGGCCAGAGGGCCAGAATATGTATTTGAACAAATCCTAGCTGAAAACTTTCCCAATCTGGGAAGGGAAACAGGCATTCAGATCCAGGAAATAGAGAGATCCCCCCCTAAAATCAATAAAAACCGTTCAACACCTCGACATCTAATAGTGAAGCTTGCAAATTCCAAAGATAAAGAGAAGATCCTTAAAGCAGCAAGAGACAAGAAGTCCCTGACTTTCATGGGGAGGAATATTAGGGTAACAGCAGACCTCTCCACAGAGACCTGGCAGGCCAGAAAGGGCTGGCAGGATATATTCAGGGTCCTAAATGAGAAGAACATGCAACCAAGAATACTTTATCCAGCAAGGCTCTCATTCAAAATGGAAGGAGAGATAAAGAGCTTCCAAGACAGGCAGGAACTGAAAGAATATGTGACCTCCAAACCAGCTCTGCAAGAAATTTTAAGGGGGACTCTTAAAACTCCCCTTTAAGAAGAAGTTCAGTGGAACAATCCACAAAAACAAGGACTAAATAGATATCATGATGACACTAAACTCATATCTGTCAATAGTAACTCTGAACGTGAATGGGCTTAATGACCCCATCAAAAGGCGCAGGGTTTCAGACTGGATAAAAAAGCAGGACCCATCTATTTGCTGTCTACAAGAGACTCATTTTAGACAGAAGGACACCTACAACCTGAAAATAAAAGGTTGGAGAACCATTTACCATTCAAATGGTTCTCAAAATATACCCTAAAAACTATAGAACACTTCTGAAAGAAATTGAGGAAGACACAAAGAGATGGAAAAATATTCCATGCTCATGGATTGGCAGAATTAATATTGTGAAAATGTCAATGTTACCCAGGGCAATTTACACGTATAATGCAATCCCTATCAAAATACCATGGACTTTCTTCAGAGACTTAGAACAAATTATTTTAAGATTTGTGTGGAATCAGAAAAGACCCCAAACAGCCAGGGGAATTTTAAAAAAAGAAAACCATATCTGGGGGCATCACAATGCCAGATTTCAGGTTGTACTACAAAGCTGTGTTCATCAAGACAGTGTGGTACTGGCACAAAAACAGACATATAGATCAATGGAACAGAACAGAGAACCCAGGAGTGGACCCTGAACTTTATGGTCAACTAATATACGATAAAGGAGGAAAGACGATCCACTGGAAGAAAGACACTCTCTTCAATAAATGGTGCTGGGAAAATTGGACATCCACATGCAGAATAATGAAACTGGACCACTCTCTTGCACCATACACAAAGATAAACTCAAAATAGATGAAAGATCTAAATGTGAGACAAGATTCCATCAAAATCCCAGAGGAGAACTCAGGCAACACCCTTTTTGAACTTGGCCATAGTAACCGGAGAAGGACAAACAGTGTATGTTCTCATTCATTTGGGGAATATGAATAATAGTGAAAGGGAATATAAGGGAAGGGAGAAGAAATGTGTGAGAAATATCAGAAAGGGAGACAGAACATAAAGACTTCTAACTCTGGGAAATGAACTAGGGGTGGTGGAGGGGGAGGAGGGCGGGGGGTGGGGGTGAATGGGTGACGGGCACTGAGGGGTACACTTGACGGGATGAGCACTGGGTGTTATTCTGTATGTTGGTAAATTGAACACCAATAAAAATTAATTTATAAAATAAAATAAAAAAAATAAAATAAAGGTTCTCTAAGGGAAGGATTGCTTTTCAGATTGAAGCCCACAGCACTGCCACTGCCCAGAGTTGTGTGCTGAGCTGAAAGATGTGACTTTCCTCGCAGAAGAGGCCAGTGGAGAGTTGTACTCAAGGAACTGTGGTGTTCCAGAGGCCTTACGGTGCTTTTGGACCGCCCCTTGGAACCTTCCAGAGAGACACGTTTGAACTGCCTTTCTTGACCCCTTAGACTTTTGGGCAGGCCTGAACCTCAGAACTCAGGCCAGGTCATTTCCTGTGCGCACCCCCCCACCCCCCCGCCAGGTGCTGGGAAGGTAGGGTCTCATAGGCTTCTGGGAAAGACTTTGTGGTAAGCTTCGTCAGGGAGAGCTTTGTCCTCAGAGAAACATTGCCTGCTTTAACTTGTCACCATCACCACTACAGAGATACGCGTTCCATCTCCCTGGGAGAGAAGCTAGTCCCACAGTGCACTCTAGGAAGGCCTATGTCCCCTAGAGGTGGACAGGGATTTCCAAGTCTCCTCCAAACATCCTGAGATGCTGAGGAGGTGCTAAGGTGCTACCTTCTCAAGCGATTCCTGGACAGACCAATGGAAAAATGCCCTCATGGGACCCTTGGGCCCAGGATTCAGGACTGTGTCATTGGGTCTACAGCCTAACTTGGAGCTAGGAAATTCCTCTCACCAGGGAGGGGCTAGATGAAGTTTCATTCAAGGAACGCTAATTCCTCAGCGTTTAGTAAGTCACATTGCCTTTACACCTCCACAACAACTGTGGAAAGGGTGTGCTAACTTATCCTGGTTACCCACTCCTTGTAAGTTGAAGGTCCACAAAGCTGCTTTCTCAGTGAAAAGTACCTGGACTCTCCACTGTCTCTCCAACACCAAGGATGGATCTAACTGCTAAACAGTTCAGCTGTGAGGGCTCATTTAGAGGTTCCCTAAGGGAGAGCTTGGTTCAGCCTGAAGCTCACAGGCTTGCAACTGCCCAGATTATCTGCTGGGCTTAAGGATTTGACTTTCCTTAGTGAATAGGCCAGCAGAGAGCTGTACTCAAGAAACTGTGGTGTTCCAGAGGTCCTACAGTGCTTTTGGACCACCCCTCAAAACCTTCTGGGGAGATACATGTGTACTCCCTTTATTAAGAAGCTTGCCAGGGGTCCCTGGGTGGCTCAGTGGTTGGGCACCTCCCTTCGCCCCAGGGCGTGTTCCTGGAGTCCTGGGATCAAGTCCCACATCAGGCTCCCTGCATAGAGCCTGCTTCTCCCTCTTCTTGTGCCTCTGCCTCTCTCTCTCTGTGTCTCTCTCATGAATAAATAAATATTTTTAAAAAAAGAGAAGCTTACCTTCTGGGAAGGTCTGAGCCTCAGAACTCAGGCCAGCTCATTTCCATTATGCCCTCACAGCTGCTGGGGAGGCAGTGTCTCACAGGCCTCTGGGAGAGGCCTAGTGGTGAGCTTAATCAGGGAGAGCTTTGTCCTCAGAGGAACATAGCCTGCTTTCACGTGGCACTGCCACCACTGCTGAGACACATGTTTCAACTCCCTGAAGTGAGAAACTGGTCACATGGTGCACTCCAGGAATGCCTATCTCCTGTAGAATTGGACAGTGCCTTCCAGGCCCTCCAGCATCCTGAGGATCTGGCTTCCCAACCGCTGCCAGGAGAAGCCAGTGGAAAGCTGCCCTCATGGGGCCCTGGGTCCCAGGGTTCAGGACAGTGAGTATCATTGAATCTCCAACATGATATGGAGCTAGGAAGTTACTCTCACCTGGGAGGGGTTAGCTGAAAGGAATGTAATGTTATTCCTCAGCGTTCAGTATGCTCTTTTCACCTCCACAACAACTGTGGAGAGGGTTTGCTATCTTAACCCGGTGACTCCTTGGAAGCTGAAGGCCCAGAAACCTGCTCTCTCAGTGAAATGTACCTTGTCTCTCCAACACCAAGGTTGGAGCTAGCTGCTAAACTCCCTCAGTAGTGAGGGCTCATTGAATGTTTACATCAGGGAGCACTTGGTTCTCAGAGTTCTCAGACTGAAGCCCATATCCTTGCCACTGCCCAGAGTTGTCTGCTGAGCTGAGAGATGCGGATTTCTTCATGGAAGAGACCAGTGGAGAGCTGTACTCAAGGAACTTTGGTGTCCCAGAAGCTTTATAACGCTTTGGGGACCCCCCCCCAAACTTTCTGGGGAGAGATATCTGAATGCCTTTCATTGAGAAGGTAGACTTCTGGGAAGACCTGATCCTCAGAACTCAGGCCAGCTCATTTCCTTTGCACTCCCACAGCTGCTGAGAGGCATGGTCTCACAGGCCTCTGGGAGAGGCTTCGGGTGAACTTAGTCAGGGATAGCTTTGTTCTCAGAAGAAGGTTACCTGCTTTCACTTGGCACTGCCACCACTGCAAAGATAGGTATTCCATCTCCCTGAGGAGAGCAGCTAGTCACACAGTGCACTTTAGGAAGGCCTATGTCCCCTAGAGGTGGATAGGACTTTCTAAGTCTCCTCCAAACATCCTGAGGTGCTGCCTTCTCAAGCCCTTCCTGGATAGACCAGTGGAAAGCGGCCTTCAGGGGACCCTGGGGTCTGGGGTTCAGGACAGCAAGTGCCATTGAGTCTCCTGCCTAAGGTGGAGCAAGGGCATTCCTCCCACCTGGGAGGGACTAGCTGAAATTTTCACTCAAGGAACACTAGTTCCTCAGTGTTCAGTAGGACTCATGGTCTTTTCATCTCCACACCAACTTTGGAGAGGGTGTGCTAATTAAGCCCTGTGACAGACTCCTTGTAAGCTAAAGGCCAGGAAAGTTGCTTTCTCAGGCAAATGTACCTGGCCTCTTCAATGCACTCAACCACCAAGGAAGGAGTTAGTTGCTCACCTCCCTCACCTCTGAGGGCTTGTTAAAATGTTACATCAGGGAGGGCTTGGTTCTCAGACTGAAGGCCACAGCCCTGCCACTGCCCAGGCCCATTTGCTAGGCTGAGAGGTTCGACTTTCCTCACAGAATAGGCCAGTGGAGAGCTGCACTCAAGGAACTGTGGTGTCCCAGAGGCTTTCCAGCAGTGTTGGGCCACCCCTCCAAAACTTCTGGGGAGACTGGTTGAACTTCTTTCGTTGAGAAGATCGCCTTCAGTAAGGCCTGAGCCTCAGAATTCAGGCCAGCTCATTTCCACTGTGGCCTCACTGCTTTTGAGGGGGCAGGGTGCCACAGGTCTCTGGGAGAGGGCTAGTGGTGAGCTTAGGGAGAGCTTTGTTCTCAGAGTAAAGTAGCCTGCTTTCCCTTGGTGCCAACACGACTGCTGAGACACATGTTCCAACTCCCTGAGGTGAGAAACGTGTCGCAAAGTGACCTCCAGTAAGGCCTATGGCCCCTAGAATTGGACAGAGCCTTCCCGGGCCCCTCCAAACATCCTGAGGAACTGGCTACTCCAGCCCTTCCTGGAGAGGCCAGTGGAAGCTTCCCTCACGACCCTTTGGGCCCAGGGTTCAGGACAGTGAATGTCATTGGTTTCGGAACCAAATATGGAACTTAGAGTTTCCTCAGAGCTGGGAGGGGCTGGCTGAAAGTTTGATTCAATGAATGTTAATCCTCAGCGTTTAGTAGGTCGCATGGTCTTTTCATCTCCACAACTGTGGCGAGGGTGTGCTAACTTACCCTGGTGACCCTTGGAAGCTGAAGGCCCAGAAAGCTGCTTTCTCAGTGAAGACTACCTGGATTCTCCAGTGTCTCTCCAATACCAAGACTGGAGGTAGCTGCTAAACTCAGCTGTGAGGGCTCATTTAAAAGTTCCCTAAGGGAGGGCTTGGTTCAACCTGAAGCCCACAGGCTTGCGACTGCCCAGATTGTCTGTTGGGGTTTAGGACTCAACTTTCCTCACTGAAGAGGCCAGCGGAGAGCTGTATTCAAAGAACTGTGGTGTCACAAAACCATCCATGCTTTTCGACTGCCCCTCCAAAACTTCTGGTGATACTGGTTGAACTCCCTTCATTGAGAAGTTAACCTTTGGAAAGGCCTAAGCCTAAGAACTCAGGCCAGCTGATTTCCATTGTGCCTTCACAGCTGCTATGTCATCAGGGTCTTATAGGCCTCTGAGAGAAGCCTAGTGGTGAGCTTAGTTTGGGAGAGCTGGTGTGAGGAGAGGATTAAAATAGCCATTCACTACATAAATGTAGTTCCAGGACATCTGCACTATACCCCCCCCACCTCGAGGGATGGGGGCACTGGAAAATAGGTAGTTATTTATCTTGAATTTGTCCAGGATATTAAGGGGAAAGGAAAACAATGCACAGAACTTTCTCTGGCATGTATAAAACTTTTTTTCTTTCTTTTTCCTTTCCTTTGTTTTTTTTCTAGTCCAGGTATTCGAGGGCACCTGGCTGGCTCCATGTCAGTCTTGATCCATGAGAGTCATGAGTTACAGCCAGCACTATGTCTGTTGGATGGGTGTAGTGATCTCTTGAAACTGAAAAGCTTTTGGACGCCTGGGTGGCTTGGCAGTTGAGGCTCTCCCTTTGGTTGGAGACATAATTCTGGAGGGTGGGTATGAAGTCCCACATGGGACTCCCTGCAGGGAGACTGCTTCTCCCTCTGCCTATGTATCTGCCTGCCCACCCCCACCCCACCCCCACCGTGTGTTTCTCATGAATAAGGGAGTTTTTAAAAATCTTAAATTCAATCACAGTAAAAAGCTTTGAAAAACAAACAAAAGGAAAAAAAAAAGAAAAACAAACAAAAGGGACCACAGAGGACAAGGAGAAGCAATAACTATCAAAGATATACACCTGCAAGCATTAAGCAGTTATAGGAAAACATAAACAGTGGTGGCAGAGGATAGGACAGTGGAGGTGACAAAGCAGCATCCTGTCTAGCTGTTAGGGCACTTCAATGCTTTTTGGGACCAGTAGGGACCTTTAAAAATTTCACCTTTGGATCCAGACAGGAGAGGACACACGTCCCTCCAGCAGGAATTCCTCTGATTAAAGGTAACTCTTAATACATTAAATATCACCAATTGACCATGGGCATTTAAGGTTCCATTTCTGAGCCTCTCTCTTGGCCTTCTCACCAGTATGAATCCCTGATCCCACTTCACAACATCCACCCACCCCGGGATGAAAACTGTTTCCTGTAAATCCTACATCCTGAGCACCATGAAAGCTACTGATGAGACACCACCAAGAGAGAAATCAAGCAAGTCATGTGACTCAGAAGGCTGGAAGTCTAGCAGGTTGAAAGCATTGATGGAAAATCAGAAACGTGAAAAGAAGGGTTTTCTTTCAAGGGAATCTTTCCTCAGTTGGCTAAACTACATGCATTACTGGTATTTCCTCCACTCAGAGGGTAACTGGGCAGAAGGCTGCTCTGCAGGAGAAAGGTACGGGTGAAGACCTCACGTTTGTTTTTCAAGGACAAGTATTTCAGGGCACCTGGCTGTGGCTCCGTTGGGGGGAGCATGCACCTCCATGCTTGATCCGCACATATCCCAAGTGCCAACACCATGTTAGATAGGTGTAGAGATGATTTCTACAAGCTAGACAGGCAGAGGATTTAGAGATTGTATGGCCCTCTGCTTTCGTCTTTTCTGGGTTACCTGGGACTGATCCCCAGGAGTGGGATCGCTGGATCCTCCAGTAAGAGAGTGTGGGGCTGGCAAAGGCATCGCCCCTATCCAGGGCATTTCTTGAGATGGCAACTAAGAGCTGGTGGGGCAGCACCCTGAAGGGAGCAAGGAAGGCCACGAAGGAGGTCAAATCCAAAGATGCTGTAAAGGACAGCATCCCCGAGGCACCACCTTGACCTCCACCCTCTCAGCCTCTGGGGCCTGACCCGGAGGATGACCTTGATGTCAGTCCAACAAACAACAAACGGGGTGGGGGGGGTGGGGGGGGAAGGAGTTGAAAGAGTTTGTCCCTGACAAGCTTCACGTGGCAGAGCCCTCCTGAGCAAACAAAGACCCTGAGGAGTGGCAAACCCTAAATATGTGTCTATTGGGTTGAACAAGGAGAAGAGATTGTGGAAGAATAGCTCAACTATGTGGGGAGGCTAAAAGAACATAAGGGCTTTCTTTCTCTTTCTTTCTTTCTTTCTTTCTTTCTTTCTTTCTTTCTTTCTTTCTTCTTTCTTTCTTTTAATAACCATCTGTTTGTCCAGAATTCTCATTCTCAAGCTCAACTTCCTGTCCTTGAATGTCATTCACTTTCCTCCTGGCACTCCTCTCCAAGGCACTTTCCAGGAAAAGGAGGGGATTCAGCACACCCTCCTTCCACCTGCTGGGGGGTGTTTTGTGTGTGTTTCTTTGCTGCTTCAGCAACTTTTTAAAAGTGTTTATTCAAAAAAGTATTCTGGTTTCCTTTATATACAAGTCTTATCTCAGATTTGCCTTTTGACAGGAGGACAGAGGGCAGGCCACATTTTCTTCTGCCGCAGTGGAGAACGATAAGATGGGTGCAGACTTGTGCATATTCTTTTCTGTATGGGGGGCGGTGAGCAGAGGATTCAGATTCAGCTCTTGTGGGATGGGATCTAATTTCTCCATGAATAATCAGACAAAATATCAGGTGAACAGAGGGTGAGTAAAGGTTAGAAGAACATGGACAAGATCGGCTATAGATATTGGAGTTTCCAGAGCAATGATTTCATCAGAGGCATGTGAATGTCAAAGATTTCCAGGGACCATGTTTATGGACACCTTGGCATGTAGGTCCTTTCAAATTGACGGTGCTACCATCAGGTCACTTTAGCATATTGTCTCCAGCTCACATGAGCAGTGTGGTCATGCAGTTATAATATGGACCTAATGGGGGGATGGAATTGTGGCAGAGAATGGGAGATAGCATCAAGTCATTGAGCCTAAGGCATGTCTAAGAGAGTGACACTCTATAGTAGGTTGAGGCAGAAGGAGGCCAGTTGGTTGTATATCTGTGGCAATGGGGTGGGTTGGGTTGCTGTTGTTTGTTTTCTGGACAAGGTGAAAGAACTCTTCAAGTGGAAGTATTTGCACAAGGGGTCTGGCGGGATGGGAGGGTGTGGGTGACTCCATTCACCAAGAAAACCAGAGAATCAGGCTTTTTAAGAACTAGGCAATGGGAGTTTAGCTTTGCTCATCGCAGCAACTGGCAATTCAGCAGAAACAACAGAATATTCCCAGAATGAATTGAATTGCAGGAGCCAGCCTGAGCATGCCCCACCACCCTCAGCATGTGAATACATATAAACACACACACATCTGGTCTTCCATTCCCAAATCCACTGTAGGACTCACAGTTGAGGAGGGTATGGCCAAGTGACTGAAGGGAGGTTCAGGGTGATCCATTCCAATGGGCCTCATTCAATCATTTCATTCAAATGCACAAGGCTATCTTGTTAAAGTCAGAGCCTTGGACTTCTCTCCACTGAATGGCTTTCCTCAACTCCCCCAGCCCTCAGACTGCTTGAGGAAGAGAAGGGAAGGGAGGGGAGGAGAGGGAGGGAAAGGGAAAGGGAAGGGGAAGGGGAAAGAGGATGTCTGAAGAACTCACCTTGTCTGGGGGCCAAAAGAATCCCCTCCTGGTTTCCTAACCCAGGAAACCCCAATAAACCCTTTGGGAATCATGGATGTGGAGGATGACATCTCACTTTAATGCCTTCCAGGGTGGGGGTGTATCAAGGAGGGCGTGGCATGTTGTGGCCTGCTGAGTCTGAGGGGGACTTAAACACTTGATGGTGGTGTCTTAGGGTTCAGAGGACAAACACAGGCAGGGAATGATAAGGGCAAAGGATAAAGGGAGGCCTGGCAGGGGACAGCTCTGACTCATCCACCCTGGGTGAGGGCCCAGCAAGCACACTCTTTCCTCTAAAGCAACACCAACAGTTTACTGGTTCTCCGTCGACCTGTCCTCCCTCTTGCACCCACTTCCCAAGGGAAATCCTCAGTCTCATTTGACATATTCACTGGCTGTTTTACAAGCCACCTTCTGTCTACTAAAAGAAGGAAGGAAGATGGACAAACATGAACCAGCCTGACAGATGGCACTTCCTCATGGGGGTGGGGAGGGGGCTCACCAGACAAATGGTAACTCTGAGCCATGATCCTAGGGTTCTTGAAAAAATGAAATGGAAGGAGCACATGGCCGGCTTAGTCAGAAGAGCACTCAACTCTTGATCTTAGTCAGGATCATGAGTTCAAGTCCTACCTTGTGTCTAGAGATAATGAAAAATGAATGAACGAACTTGTAAAAAATTATGTATGGGGTGCCTGGGTGGCTCAGTTGTTGAGCGTCTGCCTTCATCTTGGGGTGTTATCCTGGGGTCCTAGGATCGAGTCCTGCATCAGGCTCCCTGCAAGGAGCCTGCTTCTCCCTCTGCCTGTGTTTCTGCCTCTGTGTGTGTGTGTGTGTGTGTGTTTCTCATGAATAGATAAAACTTTAAAAAATTTCAAATTAAAATTAAAAAATGGAAAGGAAAGATAACGTGGTGAGGAGGATGTAAACGTACCTAATACTGCTGAACCCTAGCTTAGAAACAGCTAAAATGCTCCATTGTAGGTGATGTCTATTTTTAACCACAACTTAAAAACAAAACAAGACCCACTGTCCTTGACTCAGAGTAAGGGAGTTCCTGGGTCAGGTTGGAGGGGGTCCTGTCATCCGCAGTGTGGAAAACCAGCATTCAGCAATATGGAATATTCCTCTCCAGGTAGACAGATGTGGTCACTGACATCATCCCTGTCCTGGCAAAGCAAGAAGGAAGCATTTCAAAGCACCTTATAGGGGCACCTGGGAGGCTTGGTCGGGTTAAGCATCTGACTCTTGGTTTCATCTGTCAGGAGGTGGCGCTCTTGACTCACCTGGTCAGGCTGTGGGGACCGCTGTAGGGAAGGTATCAGGCCAACAGTTTCTAAGGGGCTTGATTGGCTCCAGAAAGGCGATCTGACTTTCTCCAAGCTGTCTGATCCTATCTGAGTCTATGCATGTGTCTTAAGGATGAGATTCCAGGGGCACCTGACCTGCTCAGTCAGTAGAGAGCACAATCTTGATGTCAAGGTTGTGAGTTTGAGCCCTATGTTGGGATTAGAGTTAATTCGAAAATTAAAACCTGAGCAGGGAGGAGGGGCGGGGGAGGAAGAAAAAGAAAAACAGAAGCCTTTCTACTCAAGGCCGTGGTAATACAACCAATCCTTCCAACGGTGTCTGTCAGTCAAAAGTACCTGGCCTCAAAACAACGAATAGCCACCATTTGTTTCAACATGGATAGACCTGGAGGGTACTATGCTGAGTGAAGTAAGTCCATCGAAGGACAAACATTATATGGTTTCATTCATACGGGGAATATAAAAAATAGTGAAAAGGTTTAAAGGGGAGAGGAGATTAAATGAGTAGGAAATATCAGAGACGGTGACAGAACATTAGAGCCTCCTAACTCTGGGAAACGAACAAGGGGTGGTGGAAGGGGAGGTGGGCGGGGGGATGGGGTGACTGGGTGATGGGCACTGAGGGGGGGGCACTTGACGGGATGAGCACTGGGTGTTATACTGTATGTTGGCAAATCGAACTCCAATAAAAAAATACACAAAAAATTAAATTAAATTAAATTTAAAAAAAACAATTGCCATAAAAGAAAGAATACTCACTGAGAGTTTCTGAACTCTGGAGGGTCACAGGTAGGGAGAAAAGCTAAATATTTTAATTTGTTGACAAACAATATTTTCATAAGATTTCTATAAGTTACAGATATCGCTAGAGACAAAGTTTCCTTCAATCTGGAAGAGCAAACATGAGGGGATCAACAATGTTTTGAACAAGAGTCATTAAAAAAATGGTCATCATTGTCCTTCACTCATTCAGCTCCATGTTCCTTTTTGTTCTGTTTAGATGCAGCTTTTTCATTAGTTCTGGCAATTCCTACTGGAGTTTTATGATCTCAGGGTGACCAGAAACCGGTATTTGTCAAAAGTCCTTTTTGTGAATCTTCTGGAAGCTGGACCATATTTTTGCAACAGCATCAGAACAACAAAGACCTGATAAGAGTTCATTAGAATGCAGTCGAGAAGAAAATTTGATTATTTTTTGTAACACACAGCATTTTAACAATTCAAATGTCGAGTGAACAACTCAAGTGATGACACTCAAGTAAACAGTTTGAGGAATGGCACTGTACCAGGACATGTTACAACTTTAGGAATTTCATTTCGTTTTTTGGAACACCAACAACATTCATGCACCCAATAGAATCTAAGAGGGCTTATTATTATTTGTTTGACAACTCTTCTCATGTGACTTCACATAGCAGATAAACTACATATATTAGTCAAGAGACTCTATTTAGGGTTTGACTTTCTGGGAATCTGTTGAAAATCGATGAACAAATGAATTAACAAGCAAACAGCCAGCCAGCCAGCCAGCCAGCCAAACCAATCAACCAACCAACCAACCAACCAACCAACCAACCAACCAACCAACCAATATCTCACAAGGTTTCAAGGCACGTGCCTGCAAAGGATCACAGGTCATTACAAAACTGAAAACTTCAGTATCTGTTTCGCCAAGGTGGCCCTAGGAGATTCTACAGGAGGTTATAGAGTGGTCACCAAAATGTAGCTCCTTTAATATTGAGAAGTTTTCACTCTTATGTAGGTAAGGACTGGATAAAAATGAATATAAAAACCTTGCTGTTCTGGGCATGTAAAGAAAAAAAAAACATGGTCTTTTCTTCTCTGTTCACAATCTCTTCTCAAGAGTAGACTACCAATGCAAGAAAACCTTGTCATTTTAACAGAGAAGAGCCAAATTTAAATGTTATACCAATGTACTTGTAAAATTCACTTCTCCCAATCTCAGTCCGTCCCAACCATGCATACAATTCCTTTTCAAAAAGTCTCCTTCTGGGACGCCTGGGAGGCTCAGCGGTTGAGCGGCTGCCTTTGGCTCAGAGCGTGATCCCGGGATCCTGGGATCAAGTCCCGCATTGGGCTCCCTGCATGGAGCCTGATTCTCCTTTTTTTTGTTTTTCTTTTTAGGATTCTATTTATTCATTCATGAGAGAGAGAGAGAGAGAGAGAGAGAGAGAGAGAGAGAGAGAGGAGAGAGGAGAGAGAGAGGAGAGAGAGAGACGCAGAGACACAGGCAGGGGGAGAAGCCGGCTCCATGCAGGGAGCCTGACGTGGGGCTGGATCCCGGGTCTCCAGGATCACGCCCTGGGCTGAAGGCGGCGCTAAACCGCTGAGCCACCGGGGCTGCCCGCCTGCTTCTTCCTCTGCCTATGTCTCTGCCTCTCTCTCTGTGTCTCTCATGAATACAGAAATAAAATCTTAAAAAAAAATCTCAAAAATCTTCAGAAACCCCTTCCACAATGTCCTTTGTCGTCCAGAGTCAGTCTTAAGTTTTCTTTCTCTAAATAGCAAGGCTCTGGGACACCTGGGTGGCTCAGGGGTTGAGCGTCTGTCTCTGGCTCAGGGCGTGATCCTGCATTCCTGGGATCCAGTCCAATATCAGGCTCCTTGCATGAGCCTGCTTCTCCCCTCTCTGCTTCTCTTTCTGCCTCTCTCTGTGTCTTTCATGAATGTTAGGTTTTCTTTTAATGATGGGCGGAGAAAATTAAAGACAGCAGAGCCAGGCGGTAGGTTCGAGAGTGCTTTAATGGGGAGCGCTCCCAGGCGAGGTTCTGAGTCAGGGAAGTCGCACCCAGGCAAACCGCAGGGTGGGTTATAGTTTTCGGTGGGGAAGATGGGGGCGGGGTGGCATTCCGGTTAGGGCAAGGGTTGGGGGGGGGCGGGGGGCGAGGTTTGTAAGCTAAGTTAGGGTAGGGCGGTAAGGCAGTGTTGTTGGGAGGTTGGGGGCCTCGGGTTGGTTGTTTTGAAGTCCCCAGTCTCGCCAGCCCAACAATGAATAAGCAAATAAAATCTTAAAATACAAAAAAAAAAAAAATAGACAGGCTTATTTTAGGACAGAATTATTTTCTTTTCCCTCAATAAAAAATGTCTTCTCATGCTTTATACCTCTTCTACACGTTCCTACCTTCACACACACTGAGTTGTTTTCCTTATATTTTCCAGTAGTCTTGATTCCATGTGGCAGACTTTTAAAAAAATTGTACTTATTTACTTTTTTTTTTTAGAGAGAGAGAGCACTGTCTGAAGCGGAGAAGAGGGAGAGAGAGGGAGGAGAGGAAAGGGAGACAAAAAGAGGCAGAGACATAGGCAGAAGCAGGCTTCCCGCAAGGAGCCAAATGCCGGAATGGATCTCAGAGGCCCCCTGCCCCTCCTTGATCGGGCCCTGAGCAGAAGGCAGATGCTTAACCGCTGAGCCGCTCAGGCCTCCCCCATATGGCAGACTGTTAACTCCTAGAAATCTCAGTCTCTGGTGAAAAGTCAGTAGGAACCAATGGCACACTCTCTATTGTACCAAAATTCTTTAGACTGGCAAATGTATGAATACATGTCATAGTTTTAGAAACACAGTGTGTGTGTGTGTTTGCGTGTGTGTGTTTATAATACAATTTTAAAGAAAGCATGAAACATGTTTACTAACACACCTAGGTATCTGCAGTTTTCCAGAATAAGACAAAAAGAATAAAGAGGGGAGGGAAGAAAAGGTGGGGGGAGGAAGGAAAATACAAGGAAACAAAACAAAAAACCACCTTGGGTGTCTTAGTGACTCATGCTTTGGTATTTTACCTTCTGTTGAAAAGACATAGGCATCAGATGACTTCAACCCAATTTATCAATTAACCTAGCATAACTTCAAAGTTTCAGGTCATCAAAGATTTTGGAAGCTGTTGTAAAGGTTTACATATAAAAACCTTTCTTTCTTCTTTCTTTCTTTCTTTCTTCTTTCTTTCTTTTTCTTATTTTTTTTTTTTTACCTATTTGCTCTTAACAACGAAAAGTATACGAGACAGTCAAAATCGACCATTTTAAGTCGTTTCTGTGGGCAAATCATAACAGGTACAACTTAACTAATCCATTGAAGTAACAGCAAAGTTGAGTAGGACCATCCCTTGGGCCTGGACCCTCCAGGATCTGGGTCAGTCTGGGTGGAACAAGGGCATAAGTAGTTCTCATTTTCTTTTTTGTGCCTCTTGTATAACAAGACAGCAAACGTGGTTTCTTTGTATAAAGGTGACAGGCCTATTTCTTTCACCTCCATTTCAGGCTCACAAACTGTGACAGGAGCACAGCACATCCCACCACCCACCCCAAGGGCTTGTAAGGCAGACAGATCTGAAAATCAAGCAATTTTACGACTTGATGGGGCGGCGGGGGTGGGGTGGGGTGGGGAAGAGATAAAGCTGGTTATCTGTATGGTGTATGATGTTGATAGCTCCAAGGATACGTCTTTTTAAAATAAACCAACAACCTTGAATTGGCTTGAAAGCCATATGTCACCCCTGTGTCCCCTAAAAAATCAATGTGTTTCCCACTCCCACTGTCAGTTCCCGTGGGAAAGTCTGAAGTAGGCAGTTTAGGTCCAGGAGAGCCCTCAGGGCCCATTCCAGCTTGCTGATTTGGGAAGTACTCCAATGTGAACCTCAGAAGGAGGTGGCCCAATGGCTTGGGGTGATTTTTGCTCCTTGCTGGGGAGGTGGGGGGATGGTGGCGCTGGAGGCACATGGGATGGTAGAGGAGTTGATCATTCCAGACACGGGAGTGCTGAAACAGGGGGAGGAGGAGGGGAAGACGGGTGAGGGGGAGACGGGGGTGGGGGGTGGGGTGCGGTGTAGGGGGGGGAAGCAGGGGATGGAAGCAGAGACTGCAGGGTAGTTACCTGCAGGCAAGCCCTGAGGCAGATTTAAAGTGTTGGTTTTTACTTTTTAAAGATTTATTTTTTCATGAGAGACACTGAGAGAGGCAGAGATACAAGCTGATGCAGAAGCAGGCTCCCCTTAGGGAGCCCGATGCGGGACTGAACCTCAGGACCCCAGATCAGACTCTGAGACTGAAGGCAGATGTTCAATCACTGAGCCACCCAGGCATCCCTCTTTTCCTTTTTCTTATCTGTCACCTTCCACCCTTCTGCCTCCACCTCCACCTGTTCCTTCATCTCAATCTCCTGTCTTTTCCTCCTGCAATGCAGGCTTCATCTGTGGTGACTTTTAGCACCCTAAAAGAGGTGGAGGAGCAGGCAGTGGGTTGGGCATCGCTTCTGGTGCTTGTGCTTTGGGAAAAGTGGGTTTTGGATTGCTGGCATCTGCCTGAACTCCTTTCCCCTCTTCGTGATTTTGACTATTGAGAATTGGGAGGTCAGGTCAGGTGTGTAAAATTTTGGTCTATCCTTATCTCTCTGGACCACTTCTTGGGTCCTGTCCCATGAGGCATCTTTCTGATGGGGTGACCTAGAAGTCCGAATGTTAGGAATTTCTTTTTCTTTTCTTTTTAAAGATTTTACTTATTTTTGAGAGAGAGAGGCTGAGACATAGGCAGAGGGAGAAGCAGGCTCCATGTCAGGAGCCTGATGGGGGACTCAACCCCAGGACCACAGCATTCTGCCCTGAGCCAAAGGCAGACGCTCAACTGCTGATGCATCCAGGTGTCCCAAATGTAGGGAATTTCATCCCAGATCATGGGAACTTGTAAAGCATTGGGGCTCATCTTTATCTTTCTCAACTGTAGGGTGCCCTATTTTTAACCACGCCTGCCTTTCAACTCAAGAGCTAGAGTTCTTTTCAAATGGATGTTAGCATTAGCTTCTGGAGGCAGAGGAAACTTCTCCCACGTAGAACACATAGAGACACGCAGACACAAAGAAGATGCCAACAAACTCTAGCCTTTGTCTCACTCCTATTTGTGGAGAGGTTATGAAAGACCTGATGTTCCAATCCCCCCATTTGATGAAAACAACTCCAGTTGCCAGGTCGCATGACCACATCTGGATCCCATCCATCTGTTGTTTTCCATTTCCAATCAGAACAGGGCTGGTTTCGTGCAAAGATATCAAAAGCTGCAGCAACAAATCAACCCAAAGAAGACCAGAGTATCTCCCTGAGCGAGCCGAGCGCTGGTTCCTCCCCAAAAGTCGGGACTTTCCTGATGGAACCAGAGGGCTTCCCAGGTTCTGGTCCCTTGGCTGGCCTCATTGCCAGCTTTCTGTAATTGTAGACAGCATTCAGGCATGTGCAAAGAATGCACCCCGTTCGGGCCATCTGAGCCTCAGGCTATCCTTCCACATGACCCAGGTAAGTGAGCACTTGCAAGTAAGTATAGGCCCCCTAAGCATCGTATGGGTAGGGTAGCCAGCCCGAGCTTTCTATGGCCGGCTGGCGGGGGTGGGTGGGGTGTGTGTGGGGTGTGTGTGTCATGTGCTCAACCTTCGGTGCAGGGTTCTATGGGGTCTGGTTTTGTTTGGTCTGGTTTTCTGCATGCATCTGCCTGTGCATTCTCCATAAAGAGGTGGGTGTCCACATGAGGAGGAACATTGTAAAAACTGGACAGTTTATTTTCTGTTTTTAGTGCAAGGCTTAGAATTTGAACCTTCTGGGGAAGGCTTTCTTTTGTTTTCTCATCTTCAGTTTTGACAGGTTGCTTTTTAGTGATCGATCGATTGAAAAAAAATTTTTTTAAGATTTTATGTTTATGCAATCTCTACACCCAAGGAGGGCTGACCTCGCAACCCCAAGATCGAGAGTTCCACATTCTACCGACAGAGCCAGCCAGCAGCCAGGACCTCCTGACCGATTTTGTTTAATTGCTTGCTTGCTTATGTATGTATGTATGTATAATATATATTAACTATTAATATATTATATGCATACATAATGAATATGTCATTCTTCCATTTTAATTAATCATTCCTTCATTCATTTTTAAAAGATTTTCTTTATTTATTCATGAGAGACATACAGAGACAGGCGGTGACAGAGGCAGAGGGAGAAGCAGGCTCCCTGTGGGAGTCGGGCTCCAGGACCCCAGGTCACGACCTGACCCCAATGCAGATGCTCAACACAGAGCCACCCAGGCGTCACTCTTTCTTCTTTCTTTCTTTCTTTCTTTCTTTCTTTCTTTCTTTCTTTCTTTCTTTCTTCTTCTTTCTTTCTTTCTTTCTTTCTTTCTTTCTTTCTTTCTTTTCTTCTTTCTTTCTTCTTTCTTCTTTCTTTCTTCTTTCATTTCTCTTTTTTTTTTCAAGATTTTATTTACTTATTCATCAGAGACACACACACACACAGAGGCAGAGACACAGTCAGAGAGAGAAGCAGTCTCCCTGCAGGGAGCCTAATGTGGGACTTGATCTGGGACTCTAGGATTATGCCCTGGCTGAAGGCAGACACTAAACCGCTGAGCCACCCAGGGATCCCCCTATTTCTTTATTTTTAATGGAAGCAGACAGGCAACATGTGTTCAGACATATGCACAGAAATAGTGCCCATGTGCTGAGGTTTTTCTGAGCCCTTTGGGCTTGGGTCAGTGGGAAAGCCAAGGGAACAGGGCTGAGAATTCAAGGCTGAGAATTCCCTTCCTCCATTTCATAGATACTTGATTGAAACTGCTATTGTATGGCAAATTTCTTTCTATATTTGGGTTCTAGCAAGACCCAGAGAGCTAAACTTCCAACCTCATGAACTTAAAGTTGCAAGTTGGATGCAGAGAAAGGAGGCAGGCAGGCAGGGCCGGAAATAGGCACTCCCGTGAGTCCAGCTGTGACAAATATGGGATCGCCGGGTGGCTGGGATGCAGCCTGCTCAGGATCCACCTGGGCCAGTAGCGTTTCTCAACTCAGGACTGGCCTCAAGAGGAGCCTTGGGGATGTTTTCTCCTCCTCCAGAGACATCTGCAACTCTAGGGAGCATGCCCCCCACCCCCAGCTGCCAGCGCCTTCTGAACCACCCAGAACGCACTGGTTCTGGTTCCAGGTCTGGGTTGGGTTCGAGCCCCAGGCAAGGGTGCACTTGGAAATGTCATCCGAGGCATCCTGCCACCCTCACCCCCAAAGACCCGGGACTCTGGACAGTGCGAGACGTTCCCGATGGGATGTAGAAATGTCTGCAAACCGAAACCCATCCTTCCTGTGTCATCTCCCCACGACCTGGCACCATTTGTGGAGAGACCTTTTTTTCACCGCCACCTCTACAGCAAACAAAGGCAGTCCTCAACACAAGAACAGTTAAATGAGAATCGGTCCCATCTTAGCCTATCCCTAGAAGGGTATTGTAGGATGTGTCTAGAGATAGAAGTAGAGCACGAGGTTGTGTGTGGGACCCAGAGGAACATGCAAGACTGTGGTTTGCAATGGTGAGTAAGAGGAGTGGACTAGGGACACCTGGTGGCTTAGCGGTTGGGCATCTGCCTTCAGTTCTGGGTGTGATCCCAGGATCCAGGATCATGCCCCTCTTCGGGCTCCCTGCGAGGAGCCTGCTTTTCCCTCTCCCTATGTCTCTGCCGCTCTCTCTGTCTCTCATGAATAAATAAATACATCTTTAAAAATACAAACAAACACACTAGGGCCTCCTGTGTGGCTCAGTGGTTGAGCGCCTCCCTTCAGCCCACAGCATGATCCTGGAGTCCCAGGATGGAGTCCCATATTGGGCTACCTGCATGGAGCCTGCTTCTCCCTCTGCCTGTGTCTCTGCCTCTCTGTCTCTCTGTGTCTCTCATGAATACATAAATAAAGTCTTTAAAAAAAAATCTCAAAGAGTCTCCTTCAGGGGATCCCTGGGTGGCTTGGCAATTTAGCACCTGCCTTCGGCCTGGAGCGTGATCCTGAGGTCCCGGAATTGAGTCCCATGTCAGACTCCTTCATGGGGCCTGCTTCTCCCTCTGCCTGTGTCTCTGCCTCTCTCTCTCTCTCTCTCTCTCTCTGTGTGTCTCTCATGAATAAATAAAATCTTTAAAAAAAAAGTCTCCTTCAGAAACCTCTTCTGCAATGTCTTTTCTTTTTTAGTTTAGTAGATTTAATAGGTTTAGTAGAAATCATGCTATAGCCATGAATCCTACATCTCCAATTCGATTATAGAGAATTGCTTGTAGGGCAGCTGTGTTTGCATCTGTTTGGCCATATCATCACCCAATGTGTAGGAAGGATATGATTCCCACTCCTTCTCAGCCAGTGAATAGTTGAAGTATATTGTTTGTGGTTATCAGAATTATTATGGTAATGAGGAATATAAGAAGATATTTGAAAAAAAAATTTAAAAAAAGAAGGTATTTGAAGAATTGATTGATGTAAGGTTCTGAAATGCATGTATCATATGGAAAATTCTTTTTTTTTTAAGATTTTATTTATTTATTCATGAGAGACACACAGGGAGAGAGAGAGAGGCAGAGACACAGGCAGAAGGAGAAGCAGGCTCCATGCAGGGAGCCCGACGCAGGACTCGATCCCAGGTCTCCAGGATCAGGCCCTGGGCTGAGGCGGCGCTAAACCACTAAGCCATCCGGGCTGCCCCATATGGAAAATTCTATAATTGAACATGTAATGATGAGTGCTACTGGTACGAAGATTATTGAGAAATAGTCTAATTTGAAGCTTAGGATTAATTTTATAGTTTGAATATTCAGTGTCAGATTTAGATAATTATCTCTTGTCCCAAGTAAATATTATTGTAGGAATTATGCTGACCATGAGGCTGTAGGAGGTAATGGTTTTTACACAATATGGATATAGTTTGTTTTTATAGAGTTCAGTAGTAGTTAGTATAATTGGTAGAGTTAATATAACTAGAGCTGTTATTATAGAGGAAGCAAATAAGTTTATTACTTTTATTTGGAGTTGCACCAAATTTTTGGTTCCTAAAACAAATGGATTACTTATATCTTTTAAAAGTTGATAAAGCCATGCTTTTATGCATGGAGCATGAGTTAGCAGTTCTTGCATACTTTTCGGTAGACAAAAAGATTTGAACTTTTATTATTAGATTCACAATCTAATGTTTTTATTAAACTATGTCTGCAGTAGATTGGCTCTAGAATTACTTTAGGATTGAGTGATAAGAGTAGTAGTGGTAGGGCAGCCCGGGTGGCTCAGCAGTATTGCACCGCCTTCCACCTAGGGTGTGACCCAGGTGTCCCAGGATGGAGTCCCTGCTTGGAGCCTGCTTCTCCCTCTGCCTGTGTCTCTGCCTCTCTCTCATTCTCATGAATAAATAAATAAAATCTTTAAAAAAAGTAGTAGTAGTAATAAATGTAGGGTTATTAGGGCGTTTTCTCATGTAAAGGATGGTTTAATGTTTTTAATATGGTGAGTGTATTTAACGCGTTGTGTGGTGATTAGTATATATAGAGAGAGTATAGGGTGGTAATGATAATGTTTATTCCTATTAGAATAATGGTGAAGTTGGATCATGAAAATGAGGCTATCACTACAAATAGTTCTCCGATTAATTGTAGGGGGTAATGCTAGGTTAGTGAGACTTACTAATAGTCACCATGCTGCCATTAAGGGAAGGAGGGTTTGAAGTCCTCGTGCAAGAATTATAGTTCGACTGTGGATTCATTTTTAGTTTGAATTGGCTAGGCAGAACAGCGTAGATGATGTTAGGCCATGCGCGATAATTAAGGCTGTTGCTCCTATGTAACTTCATGGTGTTGGAATGAGAACTGCCACAATTACAAGGGCTATATGGCTAACTGAGGAGTATGTGATTAAGGATTTTAGGTCTGTTTGATGTAAGCAAATTGAGCTTGCTATGATTATGCCTCATAGGGTTAATAGGGTTAATATTATGAATGAATATGCTATGAAGTTAGTTAAAGGGTTTAGTAGGGTTGTGATTCATATTATACCGTACTCTCCTAATTTTAGAAGTACAGCGGAAGGACTATGGAGCGAGCAATGGGAGCCTCTACATATGCTTTTGGTAGTCATAGGTGAAGTCCATATAGAGGTTTTTTATTTTATTTATTTATTTATTTATTTATTTATTTATTTATTTATTTATTTATTTATGATAGTCACACACACACACACACAGAGAGAGAGAGAGAGAGAGAGGCAGAGACATAGGCAGAGGGAGAAGCAGTCTCCATGCACCAGGAACCCGACGTGGGATTCGATCCCGGTTCTCCAGGATCGCGCCCTGGGCCAAAGGAAGGCGCCAAACCACTGCGCCACCCAGGGATCCCCATATAGAGGTATTTTTACTATGAATGCTATCATGCATGCTAGTCATAGAAAGACATTGGGTCAAGAGTTTGATAGAGATTGGATTCAGTATTGAATTATGAGGAAATTTAGGGAGCCCATGGTGTTTTGTATAAAGAGTAACACTGGGCAGCGCAAGTGGCTCAGTGGTTTAGCGCTGCCTTCAGTCCAGGGTGTGATCCTGGGACCCAGGATCGAGTCCCACGTCCAGCTCCCCACATGGAGCCTGCTTCTCCTTCTGCCTGTGTCTCTGCCTCTCTCTCTCTCTCTCTCTCTGTGTGTGTGTGTGACTGTCATAAATAAATAAAAATTGAAAAATATATTTTAAAAAAAAGAGAGTCATAAGTTACTCCCGCCGTGTCCCCATGCTTCATTGAATTTATTCACTTTGACATTCAGAGTACTAGGCAGAAATTGCATGGCGTCAACACCTGCTGCAGGCCTTCACGATGCTTTGTTGTTTTTTTTTTTAAAGATTTTATTTATTCATGAAGAGAGAGAGAGAGAGAGAGGCAAAGACACAGGCTGAGGGAGAAGCAGGCTCCTTCCCGGGAGCCCGAGGTGGGACTCGATCCCAGGTCTCCAGGATCACGCCCTGGGCTGAAGGCAGGCGTTAAGCCACCAGGGCTGCCCCATGATGCTTTGTTTCAATTAAACAGTAGAATTCCCCTGGTCTGAGCCACTTATAAGTCAGATGCTAGGCGCCGGCTGATGCGGGGCTCCGCGCGGAATCGAGGCCCAGGGGCGCCCTGGCGGGGTGGGGGGGGGGGACCCGCACGCTGACTGCCTTGGCGACGAAGGGAGCGAGGGCGGGGAAGACTGGGACGACAGAATCCTTGCCTCCCGCAGCTGGACACCTCCCTGAGCGCGCGGCGGGGTGCGCTGGGTCCCGCCGGGCTCCCCAGGTGCAGCCATGATGCCCACTGCAGCTGGGGCGATCCACGGTAAGGGCCTGGCTCACCTCTACAGTCGCCGCCCTTGCCGGCCCCCTGGGTGCCCGGGACCTTGGGCCGCAGGCCCTTTCTTTGGTGGACCTCCCGCACCAACGCGCCCACCCCCCCCTCCCCTCCCCTGTCACCCCACCTCGGGAGGGGAAGGGGGTAGAGGAGAGTGGGTGGAGCAGCGCTGGGTAGGGATGAGGAGGGCCGAGGTGGTGGGCCTGGGCTGGGGCCGGCGTGCAGGGGCCTGCGGCGCCTTGTCCAGCGGCTGAGCACGCCCAACACTGCTTCTGAACCGAGCCCGACCGACCCAGCCCCTAGAGCGAATACTTATCCTAAAGTTGCAGATCCGGGCAGCCCGGGTGGCTTCAAGGCTCACTGCAGCAGCCCACCTACCCATCTCAGCATACCTAGTATCCACGGGGTGGGGGAACAACGGCGGCCCTCCAGGAAGGGAAACCAGCGCACCCTCTCCCACACCCGCTCCCGTCCGTCTGGCGCGTGACCACCGCCAGTGATAGCTGGGTATGCGACCGAGGCTCCAGCACCATTCCTTTTCAGGGCTAGTTGATTCGGCAGGTGAGTGTTACACACTCCTTAGCGGATTCCGACTTCCATGGCCACTGTCCTCCTGTCTATATCAACCAACTCGTTTTCTGGGGTCTGATGAATGTCGACATCGGGCACCTTAACCTGGTGTTGGGTTCATCCCACAGCGCCAGTTCTACTTACCCAAAGTGGCCCACTAGGCACTCCCATTCCACACCCAGATTTATGCCAGCAAGCCGAGCTTCTTATCCATTTAAAGTTTGAGAATAGGTTGAGATCATTACAACCCCAAGACCTCTAATCCTTCCCTTTACCAGATACAACTGTGTACCCTAACCATAATCTCTAACCCTAACCCTTAACCCCTAGCCCTAACCCTTAACCCCTAACAACTAACCCCTAACCGTAAACTCTAAACCCTAAATCTAACCCTAAACCTAACCCTAACCCCAACTCTAACCCCTAACCCCTAACACTAATCCTAACCCCAACCCCAACACCTAACCCTAAACTCTAAACCCTAAATCTAACCCTAACCCCTAATGCCTAACCCTTAACCCCAACCCCTAACACTAAACCCTAACCCTACACTGACCCTAACCCCAACACTAACCCTAACAACTAAACCATAGCTCTAAACTCTAAACCCTAAATCTAACCCTAACCCTAACTCTTAACCTTAACCCTACCCCAACCCAGCACTAACCCCTAACCTCTAACCCTAAACTCTAAACCCTAAATTTAACTCTAACTCTTAATCCTAACCCTAAACCCTAAATCTAACCCTAACCCCTAACCCTAAATCTAACCCTACCCCCTAATGCCTACCCCTAACCCTAAACACTAACCCCTAACCCTACACTAACCCTAACCCCAACCCCAACATTAACCCCTAACCACTAACCCCTAACCGTAAACTCTAAACCCTAAATCTAACCCTAAGCCTAACCCTAACCATTAACCCCTAAATGCTTACCCCTAACCCCAACCCTAAACACCCTACCCCCAACCCTAACCACTAACCCCAACCCTAAACTCTAACCCCTAACCCTAACATTAACTCTAACACATCACTTACACCATGGTTTTGAATAGTCCCTGCTGATGTCAGTGTGGACCCGACCAACGCCTCCAGGAGCCTCCAGCTGGCCCTGAGGAAGCCACGCCTCTGTCCTGTGGACATGGCCCTGCACCCTCCACTACGGGTCCTGAAGGGCAATTTCTTTAGGCATGTGGGAGCCTACATCAGCCCCCAGACTCACCCCCGCATGTCCTGAGGATGCCGGGGCTCCTGTCAGTGTGGAGGCGGCCCCACATCCTCCCCAAGCCTCCCCAGCGCGGGCAGGCTCCTGTTACAGCAGGTGGGCAAGGCCAACTGCACACCTGTGCCTTGCTGGGTCCTTGCTGAGCTCAGGCACCCCCTGTGGGATGTTCAGGCACTGCAGGTAAAGGAAACAGTCCACTTTTCCTGTGTGCCGTGATCCCTTGATAAGAACATGCGACTCTTGGGGATCCCTGGGTGGCGCAGCGGTTTGGTGCTGCCTTTGGCCCAGGGCACGATCCTGGAGACCCAGGATCGAATCCCACATCCGGCTCCCGATGCATGGAGCCTGCTTCTCCCTCTGCCTGTGTCTCTGCCTCTCTCTCTCTCTCTGTGACTATCATAAAAAAAATAAAAAAAAAAGAACATGCGACTCTTGATCTTAGGGTAGTGAGTTCAAGCCCCATGTTAGGTGTAGGGATTACAGAAAAATAAAATCTTAAAAATTCAATCAATCAGTTGATCTGGGGGAGACACAGCCCCGGATCCCACAGGGGCAGGGAGCCAGCTTACAGGTCTACACACAGTATTATAAGCATCAGAGCACAAAATCAGAACTTTCAGAAGTCTGCTACAGTGGGGGATACACCAGCCTTAATGGTGCTCAGGTAGCGAAGTGGGGGGGCCACCCCTGGAGTGACAGGGTGTGCTCAGGATCCCCAGGGTCACAATGATGGTGGCGCCAACTGTTCCCAGGCACAGGAGCAAGCAAAGAAACCAGCTGAAAGCATTGGGTCTAGGGGCCAGCTCTCTGACGTGTGTGGCCATAAACTGCAAACCCCTGTGCAGTCATGGGGCCGCTTTCAGGGGAGGCGCCAGCAAAGGGCAGAAGTGGGAGGAGACCCTCCCCATCAGGAAGAGCAAGGGTCTTCACCAGGGAAGTCCCTAAAATTTGGAGTTTTGAAATTCAGTCACTTGTCTGAGATAAAACAAACAAACAAAAAACCTCGGGCACAGGCAGGGTGAACGCAGAGTTCTGACAGAAACGGAGGAGACAAAAGGGCTTGATGGCTCTTCTGTGAAGGCTCACTGCAGACTGAGTCCCCATGTTCAGCTCCAGGGCTAGAGAATCTGGCGCCCCCACACTCATCCCGCCGGTCAGCGTTGAGTCTTCAGGGAGCAGCACAGCGCTGCTTGGTGGAGGCCAGAGGTGCTTACACCGAGCTTCGCCTCTGAGCCCTGCAGGTGCATCTCCACTAAGGCAGGTACACCTGACAATCAGTGCCACGGGCCCTTTCCCCAGAAGACCTGCACAGACAACTCACTCCCACCAAGTGTACCGACCACAGTACTGACCACAGGCTGCAAAAGCTCTACGGGGAAAGTAGGACCTAGCTTCTATGGGGAAAGTAGGACCTAGCTTCCTTTGTACTTTATTATTATTTTTTCATTTATTTTCTTCAATTCTTTTTTTATTAATTGCTTAATTTATTTTTTACTTTTTTTATTTTTTTTAATATTTTATTTATTTATTCATGAGAGACACAGAGAGAGAGGCAGAGACACAGGCAGAGGGAGAAGCAGGCTCCATGCAAGGAGCCCGATGTGGGACTTGATCCTGGGTCTCCAGGATCACGCCCTGGGCCGAAGACAGGAGCCAAAACCACTGAGCCACCCAGGGATCCCCTATTTTTTTTATTTTTAAAAAGATTTTATTTACTTATTCATGAGAGACACAGGGAGAGAGAGAGAGAGAGAGAGAGAGAGAGAGAGAGAGAGAGAGAGGCAGAGACAGGCAGAGGGAAAAGCAGGCTCCATGCAGAAAGCCAGACGTGGGACTGGATCCCGGGTCTCCAGGATCACTCCCTGGGCTGAAGGCAGCACTAAACCGCTGAGCCACCTGGGCTGCCCTAATTGCTTAATTTTAAATTTTATGTATATACTTTATATATTTCTTATTTTTACTTACTTTCATTGTACTTTAATTTTCTTTCTTATCTTGGGATCTAAATTCTTTAAACTAGCAGGCCAAAACACACACAGGATCTAGTTTTTTGGGGGGTTTTCTTGTTATTTTTCTTGTTGTTTTTCTTATTTTTTCTTTTTCTATCTTCCTTCTTTTCTGGAAAAAATAATGAGATGGAGAAATTCACCTCCAAAAAAGAACACGAGGTAGTACTAGGAGTTAATCAATACAGCTATAAGTAAGATGTCTGAACTAGAATTTAAAACAATGATTATAAAGATAGTAGCTGGGCTGGAAAAAGAGTACAGAAGAAAACTAGAGAATCCCTTACTGTAGAAATAAAAGAACTAAAATCCAGTCAGGCCAACATTAAAAATGCTATAACTGAGATGCAGTCCCAAGTGGAAGCCATAAAAACAAGAAAGGTAATGGACCACAGAGGCAGACTTAGGAAACTCAGCCACAATAACATCCATATCATAGGAGACTCAGAAGATGAAGAGAGAGAAAAATGGGCAGAAGTTTTATTTGAACAAATTATGTAAACTTCTCTAATCTGAGGAAGGACACAGAGACTGTAACCAAGAGCACAGAGAACTCCCACTAAATTCAACAAAAGCTGACCATTGCCAAGGCACATCAAAGTTAAATTCACAAAATACTCAGACAAGGAAAGAATCCTCAAAGCAGTTGGGGTGGGGGTAAGTCCTTAATCTACAAGGCAAGATGAATCAAGTTTGCAGCAGATCTGTCCACACAAACTTGGCAGGCCAGAAAGAAGTATAAGGAAATATTCAATATACTGATGGGAAAAGTATGCAGCCAAGAATTCTTTATTCAGCAAGGCTGTCATTCGGGATAGGTGAGATAAAGACTTTCCCAAACAGACAAAGAATAAAGGAATTCATGACCACTAAACCAGTCCGGCAAGGAATTTTAAGGGGGGCTCTTCTAGTGGGGGAGAAAAAGAGACCAGAAGCAACAAAGACTAGAAAGGACCAGAGAACATCACCAGAAACACCTACTGGTAACACCGAGGCATTCATATCTTTCAATAATCACTCTGAATGTAGATAGACTAAATGCTCCAATCAAAAGACATAGGGTATCAGAATGGATTAAAACACGAGATCCATCTATATGCTGCCTACAAGATGCTCACCTTAGACCTATACACACCAGCAGATTGAAAGTCAGGGGATGGAAAATCATCTATCGTGCTAATGGACATCAAAAGGAAGCTGGAGGGCCCATAGTTATATCAGACAAACTAGATTTGAAACCAAACACTAGGGACACCTGGTGGCTCAGTGGTTGAGCCACTGCCTTCAGCTCAGGGTGTGATTCCGGGGTTCCGGGATCAAGTCCCACATTAGGCTTCCCTTGGGGAGCCTACTTCTCCCTCTGCCTATGTTTCTGCCTCTCTCTGTGTATCTCTCATGAATCAATAAATAAAATCTTTAAGTAAAAAAAAGAATGAACAAATACTGTAAGAAGAGATGAAGAAGGGCATTATTTCGTAATTAAGAAGACTCTCCATCAAGAAGATCAAACAATTGTAAATATTTATACCTCCAACATGGGAGTTCCTAAATATATAAACCAATTAACAATAAACATATAGTAACTCACTGAAAATAATACAATGACAGGGGATTTTAACACCCACTTATAGCAATGGACAGATAATCTAGGCAGAAAATCAACAGGGGAACAATGGCTTTGACACACTGGACCAGAGGGACTCAACAGATATATTCAGAACATTTCATCCTAAAGCAGCAGAATACACATTCAAGTGCACATGGGACATTCTCCAGAACAGATTACATAATGGGACACAAATCAGCCCTCAACAAGTACAAGAAGATTGCGATCATACCATGTACATTTTCAGACCATGACACTATGAAACTTGAAGTCAACTGCAAAAAAAAAATTGGGAAAGACCAAAAATACGTGGAGATTATGAACATACTACTAGAGAATGAATGGAAGAATCAGGAAATTAAAGAAGAAATTTTAAAAATATATAGAAACAAATGAAAATGAAAACATGTTAGTCCAAACCTCTGGGATGCAGCAAAGGAAGTCCTAAGAGGGAAGTGCATAGCAATACAGACCTACCTCAAGAAACAAGAAAAGTTTCCAATACACAAACTAACCCTACACCTAAAGGAGCTAGAAAAGGAACAGCAAACAAAGCCTAAAGCCTGCAGAAGAAGGGAAATAATAAAGATGAGAGCAGAAATAAGCAATACACAAACAACAACAAAACATTAGAATGGAATAACGAAACTAGGAGCTGGTTCTTCAAAATAATTAATAAAATGGATTAAGCCCTAGTCAGACTTATCAACAAGAAAATAGAAAGGACCTAAATAAAAAAAATCACAAATGAGAGAAGAGAGATCACAATCAACACCAGAAAAATAAGACAATTATAAGAGAATACTATGAAAAATTATATGCCAACAAACTGGGAGACCTGGAAGAAATGGACAACTCCCTAGAAATGTACAAACTAGCAAAACTGAAGAAGAAATAGAAAATGTGAACAGATCCATAACTAGCAAAGGAATTGAATCACCAAGGCACCTGGGTGGCTCAGTGGTTAAGCATCTATTTTGGCTCAGGTCATGATTCCCAGGGTCCTGGGATCAAGTCCCACATCAGGATCCCCACATGGAGCCTGCTTCTCCCTCTGCCTGTGTCTCTGCCATTCTCTCTGTGTGTCTCTCATGAATAAATATATAAAATCTTAAAAAAAGTAAAAAGATGAGAAAGGACCCAAATAAAATCACAAATTAGAGAAGAGAAATAACAACCAACACTACAGAAATACAAATGATTATAAGAGAACATTATGAAAAATTATACACCAACAACTTGGAAAACCTGGAAGAAATAGATCAATTCCTAGAAATATACAACATAGCAAAAATGAAAAAGTAAGAAATTAGAAACTTGAACAGACAGATAACCAGCAAAGAAATTGGATCAGCAATCAAAAATCTCCCAACAAAGTGTAGGACCAGATGGCCTTCCCAGGGCAATTCTACCACACATCTAAAGAAGAGTTAATACCTATTCTTCTCAAAGTATCACCCCAAAAAAAGAAAAGGAAGGAAAGCTTTCAAATTCATTCTATGAGGCTAGCATTACCCTGATACCAAAACCAGATAAAGACCCACAAAGAGAGTGAGAGAGAGAGAGAACTAAAGGCCAATATCCCTGATTAACAGAGATCAAAAACTCTCAATAAAAAACTAGCAAGGTGAATCCAACAATACATTAAATAAATTATTCACCATGATCAAGTGGGAATTATTTCTGGGTTGCCAAGATGGTTCAATATTAACAAATCAATCAATGCGATACACCACATTATTAAAAGAAAGGATAAGAACCAAATGGTCAGGGACGCCTGGGTGGCTCAGCGGTTGAGCATCTGCCTTTGGCTCAGAGCGTGATCCCAGAATCCCAGAATTGAGTCCCACATCGGGCTTCCTGCATGGAGCCTGCTTCTCCCTCTGCCTATGTTTCTGTCTCTCTCTCCATGTCTCTCATGAATAAATAAATAAAATCTTAAAAAAA
Organism: Nyctereutes procyonoides; assembly: GCF_905146905.1. Lineage (NCBI taxonomy): Eukaryota > Metazoa > Chordata > Mammalia > Carnivora > Canidae > Nyctereutes > Nyctereutes procyonoides. The sequence goes on along the minus strand of NW_026575146.1, from coordinate 65,862,663 downwards.
AAAGAAAAAAGTGATCATTTCAACAGATGCAGAAAAAGCATTGACAAAACACAGTATCCACTCATGATGAAAACTCTCAACAAATTAAGTTTAGAGGGGATGTACCTCAACATAATAAAAACTTTATTTTTTTATTTTTTTTGCATTTTTAAAAAAGCTTTTATTTATTTATTCATGAGAGACACAGAGCATAATAAAAACTTTAGATGAAAAACCCAGAGTATCATCCTCAATAGGGATACAGTCAGGACCAAGACAGGGATGTCCAATCTCATCACTCATTCAACATAGTCTGGAAGTCCTAGCCATAGCAGTCAGCAAACAGAAAGAAATAAAAGGCATCCAGATCAGCTAGGAAGATGTCAAGCTTTCACTATTTGATGATGAATGATTTTCTTTTTAGAAAAACCAAAAAGCTCCATCAAAAAACTGCTAAAACTGATAAATTCAGTAAAATCACATGATACAAAGTGAACCTGCAGAAATCTGTTGCATTTCCATGCAATAATAATGAGGCAGCAAAAAGAAATTGAGGATGCAATCCCATTTATACTAGCATCAAAAACAATAATATAGGTAGGATTAAGCCTAATCAAAGAGGTGAATGCCCTGTACTGTAAGTACTATAAAACAATGACAAAAGCAATTGAAGATGACACAAACAAAATAAAAAGGCATTTCATGCCCATGGATTGGAAGAACAAATATTGTTAATAAGGCTATACTACTCAAAGCAATCTACACATTTAATGCAATCCCTATCAACATAGCAACAGCATTTTTCACATAGCTGGAACAAATGATCCTAAAATATGTATAGAACCACAAAAGATTGAAATAGCCAAAGCAGTGTTGAAAAAAATAACCAAAGCTGGGGCATCACAATTTCAGACTTCAAGTTATATTACAGAGCTCTAGTGATCAAAAGAGTATGGTGCAGCACAAGAAGAAGACATATAGACCAATAAAACAGAATGGAAAATCAAAACAAGATGCAGACCTGTAACTCTATGCTCAATTAATCTTCAACAAAGCAGGAAGGAATATCCAGTTGCAAAGAGACAGTCTCTTCAACAAATGGTGTTGGGAAAACTAGACAGCCACATGCAGAAGAATGAAATTGGACCACTTTCTTACACCATATATGAAAAATAAATTCAAAATGGGTTAAAGACCTAAATGTGAGACCTGAAACCATAAAAAGAAGAAAAGATAGGCAGTAATGTCTTTGACATTGGCCACTGGATCTTCTTTCTAGATATGCCTCTGAGACAAGGGAAACAAAACAAAAATAAACTATTGGGACTTCAAGTTGAAAAGGTTCTGCACAGTGACGGAAACAACCAAAGCTAAAAGGCAACATAAAAATGAGAGAAGATATTTGTAAACGACATATCCAATAGAGTTAGTATCAAAAAATATATAAAGCAAAAAAAATTAAAAAATATATAAAGCAAATATAAATCTCAGCATCCTAAACACAAATTATCCAACTGAAAATGGGCAGAAGACATGAATGGACATTTTCTCTAACAAAACATCCAGATGGCCACCAGACACATGGAAGATGTCACCTGACACATGTCAGAATGGCTAAAATTAACAGCACAGGAAACAACAGGTGTTGGTGAGGATGTGGAGAAAGGGGAACCCTCTTACATTGCTGGTGGGAAGGCAAACAGGTTCAGCCACTGTGGAAAACAGTATGGGAGTTCCTCAAAAAGTTAAAAATAGAACTACCCTACGATTCAGAAATTGCACAACTAGGTATTTACCCAGAGGATACAAAAGTACAGACTCGATGTGGACACACAGCCCAATGTTTATAGCAGCATTATCAACAGTAGCTAGCCAAACTATGAACACAGCCCAGATGTCCATCGATGGATGAATGGGCAGAGAAGATGTGGTAAATATACACACTGCAATATCACTCGGTCATCAGAAGAGATGAAACAATGCCATTTACAACGCTGTGGGAGAAGCGAAAAGGAATTATGCTAACTGAAATAAATCAGTCAGAGAAAGACAAATACCATACGATTGCATTCATATGTGGATTTTAAGAAACAAAACAACTGGGCAAAGGGGGGGATGGGAGAAGCAAACCAAGAAACACACTCTTAAGTATAAAGAATAATAAATACCAGAGGAAAGTGTGTGTGGGGAGGGATGGGGAAATGGGGGATGGGGATAACGGAGGGCACCTGTGAGTACCAGGCACTGTATCCAAGGCTTGAATCACTATGTTGTACACCTGAAACTATATTATACTGTGTTAACAGTAATTCAAGTAAAACTTTAAAATAACAATTGTTAGTATTGATGAAATGGGTGCGCACAAGAGATAAAAACAAAGGAAACTGAATATCCATATAAAGAATGTTTAGAACACAAATCCCCTCCTTAGCTCAGCTCAGGCGATGCCTGCCATGTCTATTCTCACCCCAGCAGAAGCCTGGAGTTTGATTCTCTGGAGAGGCCTCTGAATTGGTGAAGCCAGGCTATTCTTGAACCCAAAACCTAAAAATAACGCTTAAAACTAACCCACTGAAAAAAAAAAAAAAACAACTAACCCACTGAAGATACTGGAGTCCCAAATGCCAGGCATATGCCCAGACCCTAACCCTAACTGTACACATAAAATAACTCTAACCCTAAACTTAATCCTAACCTTAACCTAAGCCTAATACTAGACATATCACCAGCCGAAAACAAAACACTAACCCCAAGCCCCTAATCCACAAAACCTAATCCTAACTCCAGCCCTAACCCTAAACCCTAACCCCTACTCCCAACCCTAACCACTAACCCCAACCCTAAACTCTAACCCCTAACCCTAAAATTAACTCTAACACATCATTTACCCTGTGGTTGTGAGTAGTCCCAGCTGATGTCGGTGTGGACCCGACCAATGCCTCCAGGAGCCTCTAGCGGGCCCTGAGGAAGCCACGCCTCTGTCCTGTGGACATGGCCCTGCACCCTCCACTACGGGTCCTGAAGGGCAATTTCTGTAGGCATGTGGGAGCCTACATCAGCCCCCAGACTCACCCCCGCATGTCCTGAGAATGCCGGGGCTCCTGTCAGCGTGGACGCGGTCCCACATCCTCCCCAAGCCTCCCCAGCGCGGGCGGGCTCTTGTTCCTGCAGGTGGACAAGGCCGACTGCCCACGCGTGCCCTGCTTGGTCCTTGCTGAGCTCGGGCGTCCCCCCCGCGGGATATTCAGGCACTGCAGGCGGCCGTGCTGGAGGAGCGTCCTCACTCCCAGGGCCATACCATACCGCCTTCTTCCAGGCTCCAGCGGAGTCCTATAAGCTTTGAAAATGTCTCACTGAAATGGAACACAACATCCCGGCTTCTCCAGAAATACTTACGGACAATGAATCGGAACCCATAGAATATGAAATGCAATGAAATGTGGACAAAACTTTTACAACTTCCACCAAAATTCACTCAACCCTCTTACACTGTGGGTTGGAACGTAAACTGGTTCAGCCACTCTGGAAAACAATGTGGAGGTTCCTCACGAAGTTACAAATAGAGCTACCCTACGACCCAGCAGTTGCACTCCTGGGAATTTACTCCAAAGATACAGATGCAGTGAAACGCCAGGACACCTGCACCCCAATGTTCACTAGCAGGAGTCCCCAATAGCCACACTGTGAGAGGAGCCTCAATGTCCTTGGACAGATGATGGATAAAGAAGATGGGAGATAGATAGGAATATTAGCTATCAAAAAGAATGAAATCTTGCCATATGCAATGATGTGGTGGATAGAACTAGAGGGTATTATGTTAAGTGAAATAAGTCAATCAGGAAAGAAAATTACCTATGGTTTCACTCATATGTGGAATTAAAGAAGCAAGACAGAAAAGCATCTGAAAACGGAAGAAAAAATAAATAAGATGAAAACAGAGAGAGAGGAAAAAGAAACTCTTAATCATAGGAAACAAACTGAGGGTCGCTGGAGGGGAGGAGAGTGGGGGAATGGGGTAACTGGGGGATGGGCATAAAGGTGGGCACAGGATGTCATGACCACTGGGTGTTATATTCAACTGGTGAATCACTGAATTCTACCTCTGAAACTAATAATACACTATACGTTAACTAATTGGATTTAAATTAAATTAAATTTTTAAAAAAGATCAGTTGACCGTATCAGAGGGCATTTCCTTCCAGGCTCTCTCCCTCCAACCTATTCCTTCCCAGGGGAGGGGGTGGGTTCTGGGTGCAGCAAGAGTCAAAGGGCCAGGGGCTGCTGGGGTTTTGGAAGAGTAATTTGTTCCTTAGGACAGAGTCCATGGGAACAGAAGGGAGGGCAGAGGCGGGGCACAACCTGTTTCTCTGTAACATCCTAGGCTCAGGGCAGGAGAAGAGCACATCTGGGTGGGGTGGGAAGGAGGCTCCCATCTCTTGGGAGTCTGGTCTGTGTGAAATCCGCTTGGGGACAGGCAGTGGTGTCTGCAGTGATACCCCTAATGAATCGAACCTTTTAACCCCCCCCCCAAAAAAAAAAGTCTCTTCATCAGCTTATGCCAGAACCACACTGTTGTGGGTTTGTTTTTTTTTTACGTAGGCTCCATGCCTTATCCATAGCCAAGCACAGGGCTTGAACTCATGACCCCAAAATCAAGACCTGAGGTGAGATCAAGTGTCAGATACTTAACCGACTGAGCCAGCCAGATGCCCTAGAACCATACTGTTTTAATTTTGTAGTTCTGTGACATAGTTTGAAATAGGGAAGTCCTGAGTTCAGCTCTGTTCTGCTTCTTCACTACTGATTTGCTGTCCAGGGCCATTTGTGGGCAGACAAATGTTAAGGTTGTTATTTCTATTTCTAAAATATTCCATCATGATTTTGATAGGAATTACATGGAAACTGAGGGTCACTTCAGGTACTATCGACATTTTAACAATATGAAGGCCCCCACCCCATGAACCCATGATGTCTTCCCAGTCTTGTAGTTTTCAGTGTACAAGTCTTTCACTTCCTTGGTTTGGGCTAATTATTTTGTTCTTTTTGATGCTACTGAGAATGGAGTCATTTTCTTAATTTCCTTTCTGAGTGTTCATTGTTGGTACACAGAAAGGCTACTGATCTTTGTATGTTCATTTTGTGTCCCACAACTTTACTGAATTCACTCATTAGTTCTAACAGTTTTTGGTGGAGTCTCTAGAGTTTCCTGTTTCTAGTACCATGTCTTCAGCAAATAGGGACAGTTCGACTTCCCATTACAGGTGTGGATGCCTTTTCTTTTTCCTGTCTGTTTACTACAGTCGGACTTTCAGTGCTAAGAGGGGACTTTCTTGTCTTGTTCCTGCTCTTAGGGGTGATGATTTCAGGTTTTTATCATTGAGGATGATGTCAGCTACAGGTCTTCCTACACTGCCTTTATTCTGTTGATGGACGTTTCCTCAAAACCCATTATGCGGGCAGCCTGGGTGGCTCAGCGGTTTAGTGCCTGCCTTTGGGCCAGGGTGTGATCCTGGAGACCTGGGATTGAGTCCCACGTTGGGGTCCCTGCATGGAGTTTGCTTCTCCCTCTGCCTGTGTTTCTCTCATGAATAAATAAATAAAATGTTGTGTTAAAAAAAAAAAAAAAGACCGGGGGATCCCTGGGTGGCTCAGCGGTTTAGCATCTGCCCAGGGCGTGATCCTGGAGTCCTGGGATGAGTCCCACGTCAGGCTCCTGGCATGGAGCCTGCTTCTCCCGCCTCTTGTGTCTCTGCCTCTCTCTCTCTCTCTCTCTCTCTCTCTCTATCATAAATAAATACATCTTTTAAAAAAATAAAAAATAAAAAAAGACCCACTATGATTTTTATGTTGTATTTTGTCAAATGCTTTTTCTGCAACTATTGAGATGATTGTATGGTTTTTGTCCTTTTTATCATTAATGTGATGGATCATGTTGACTGATTGCCAGAGGGGAAGTGGGTGAAAGATGGGCAAAATAGATGAAGAATAGTAAGAGCTGTAAGCATCTGGTTCTAAAAAAAATAAGTCACAGAAATTTAAAAAGTACAGCCTAGGAAATAGAGTCAGTACTATTGTAACAACTTTGTATGGGGACAGATGGTGATGACACTTCTCATGGGGAGAGCTGAGTAATGTACAGAATTGTCGAATCACTAATTTGTAGCCCTGAAATTAATGTAACATTGTGTGTCGGCTATACTTCAATAAATATTAAAGAATAGGGATTTCTTTTTTTTAAGATTTTATTTATTTATTCATGAGAGACAGAGAGAGAGAGAGAGAGAGAGAGAGAGAGGCAGAGACACAGGCAGAGGGAGAAGCAGGCTCCCTACAGGGAGCCCAATGTGGGACTCGATCCCAGGTCTCCAGGATCAGGCCCTGGGCCGAAGACAGCACTAAACCGCTGAGCCACCGGGCTGCCCCAGAATAGGGGTTTCTGATAGAAATCACGGTGGGTTCCTGAAAGGCAATTACACAGCCATTACAGATATGAAGCCACCTTTGTAGAGATGATAAAGATTTCTCAAATGTCTTCAATGTTAATTTTTAAAATATTTATTTGAGAATGCATGCAGGGGGGAGGGGCAGAGGGAGAGGGAAGATCTGAAGCAGATTCCTCACCTACCCCGGGCCCAAGCCCCACGTGAGGCTCCATACCACAACCTTGAGATCCTGACCTGAGCCAGAATGAAGAGTCAACATTTAACCAACTGAACCACCCAGGAACCCCTCAAATGTTCTTAAGTGCAAAACCCATGCTGTGAACCCTGGAGTGCTGGAGGACATCTGCAACCCCCAGTCTGCGTAGAAGGGCGGGAGGCCTGGAGGGCCTAAGGATGGGAACTAAGGATGTGGGAGGATGCCTGCATCCCCCCCCCCTCTGGTGACAGGACCCACCCCCGGGACACTTGGCCTTCAGGGTGAAGGGCTAAGTGCTGATTGGACCCAGCCTGCCTACAGTGATGATGCGGGACCCTTGTGGGCAGAACTGTGGTGCCCCATGGTTCCACCGCTGCCTGGCTCTCACTCTGCGTCTGCAGGCAGTTGGAGGCACTGGTGCTCCGGATCTGGCTCACAGTGACCAAACTATTCCACTCTCCCCAGTACCCCGGTGCATAAAGAGAAGGTTTATGCACAGCGACAGGTCACAGGTGAGTGGGGCTGTTCTCGGGCCACTGTGGGGCCTGTGGAGCTGGGTGGGGGCACTGGTCTCCCAGGCTGGGGTCAAGAACACCCTGACCCCCATGCGATGACCATGAGGCAGCCCCTGTAGCCCTTCCACAGCTCCATGGGGTGAGGGTGGCCACCTTGCTGCCCCAGTCCAGGGAAGGAGGCTGCAGTCAGAGCTTGGGCAGCTCACCTGGGACCCCCACTCCCCTGTAAACTCTGTGCTGTGTAGGGGAGACCCAAGCCATGACCTTTCCAGCATGTCCTAGACCCATGGACCCCGACATGTGATAACAGCCCCCTGCCCTGCCCTGTGGTCTGGGGTGGGCAGTCAGGGCTCTCTGGGTCCTCCTGGCCCATGAGCAGGCTTGCTTTTCACTAACTGCTATATGGAGTCCCTCGTGCTCCCCCCCGGACTCCCCCGTCAGGCTATGTGCACATCATTGCATTCAGGGTGAGTAGTTTGGTCACACTCTTGCTGGCATAAGTTTTTAATTTTGATGAAGTCCAGTTTGTTGCTGTTTCCCTTTGGTTGTTGTGCTTGTGGAATCTAAGAGAAACCTTTGATCCCCCCCCAAGCCTGCAGGAATACTTGCTGGCTGGCCCATTTACCACCATCTCGATGCTGGCCCTGGGCTGGGAGATGTCACCCTAAGCATCAGGTCAGCAGTTCCTCGGAGGCTCCGGGGACCCCCGTGTGCTCCTGATAATGGGGTGGGGGAGCTCAGTCATCTCAGCATGACGGCATGTCCTGGGACAGTGGCTGGGAAGGTGGACTGTAGGTGGACGAGTGACAGTGAGTGAGTGCTTATGTGTGATCCTCCAGCCCAGTATGTCCTCCTCAGAGCTATGGGGTTGTCTCCACGCTCTGTTCAGATAGGGATCTGCCCACAGGGAGCACACAGACGCATATGTCCTCTGAAGGTTTCCATGCGGTGTCATTCTTGGGTGTGTTTGGTTTGCAGCATCATGCAAGAGGACCTGGAGACCCTGCTGGCCTTGGAAAGGGCTGATATCATAGCTCAATACCATCAGGTGAGTCCCAGACAGGTACCACAGATGCTAGAGCACTTGCTAGAGGTGGAGACCATACCTGCAAGAGCAGGTGAGGTCCAGGTGGGAATCAGAGCCAAGGATGAGCCAGGTCAGCCCAGACAAGGACCATAGTCACCAGGAACAAGTGAGTCCCTGGGGACGGTCCCGGACATCAGTAGCAAGTGAGGGTCCATCCTGGATCATAGTCATCTGTAGCAGATGAACCCAGGTGGGGACCATAGTCACCAGGTCAAGTCAGGCCCAGGTAGGGATCATTGCTGGTAGAAGCAGGTGAGGCTGTCAAGCTGCCTCCACTGGGCAGATAGGCCCTTCCTTTCATGCCCGGCCAATCTCAGAGGGTCCTGGGCTCCCTCAGGATTCAGGGGAGAGAGGAACCATTCTGCTCCCTTCTGTCCCCTTGTCCCTGGCTCTGATCAGTCTCCACCACAGGCCCCCCTCTGTTTCAGGCATGCCAAGCAGGTCTCCATGAGACCTGTCACTGTGGAAGGTCATGGATTATCAGGCCTTTCTGCAGTGAGTCCCCTGGACACCGCTTCATCCATCTCAAGGGGGGTTTGCATTTGCAAGAACGCCTCTCTGGAGGCTGACCCATCCCCCCAGGTCAGGACCTCGTCCCCCGGAGCCTCTGAGGGCCATGTCTGTGCTGGGCTGGAGCTGAGAGACCCAGGAGGCAAACCTGGGAAGTGGGCAGGAAGGGAGCTGGGCCTGGGGACAGGCCCCTGGGCACTCAGAAGAGTGGCCTCCACGCCTGCTTCGGGCAGGGCCAGGTGTCTGCCTCTTGCATCCAAGGGAGAGGGAGGGTGTCCAGTCCCTTCAGCAGGGGCTCCTGAGGGTGAGGGGCTCTGGGATGGTGGCGAGCTTTCTGTAGGAGGACGGTCTGGCCTGGGGCAAGTCCGCAGGGGTGCTCCTCCCTCACACCCCCCCAGGCCAGGGCCTCCACAGTCCCAAAGGCTTCTGCGGGGCTTCAGGTAGATGCCAGGGACAAGGCAAGGTCAGGGAGGGAGGGTCGGCAGCAGAGGGAGGGGCCGACCAGCTTGGGCAGGAGGAGGGAAGAGGAGGAGGAGGCTGCCCTGCGGCAGGAACTGGGACAGGCCAGTGGCCTTGGTCGGAGGAGAGGAGGCTGCTGGTTTGATGGCCCGATGAGAACCTTGTGAATGCTGGAGACTCCATGTGGGGCCAACAGGGCTGCTCATGATCCCCTCAGCCCTGCTCACTGCCCAGTGGCTGCTTGGATGGGTCAGGAGTGGGTCGTGCTCAGGGGCTCTGACAGGACAAGAGGTAAAATGGGTCAGAGTGGGAGGTGACAGCAAGAGGGGTGGAGTCAGGGAACAGCAGGGGGAGGACGCTGGGCAGTCAGGCCCTGGGAAGGTGGGGGGTCTCAGCCGGACGATCACAGGGGAACCCAGGCTGCGCTGACAGCTCTTGGGCTGGTCCATCTCAGGACAGGGGCAGGTCACCTCCTGGGGGTGCCGAAGGGCCCCTGCCCAGCCCATCACCAGCCACAATCCTTCTCAGACCCCCCAGAAATCTGCCCCAGCCTGACCACAGGCAGCTGGCAGCCCCTGCCCTCCCTGGCGGGAGCCCTCCCCTCCCAAGTCCCCTGGGCCCAGACATAGGGGCTGTGGGGCTGGGACCTGGGCCTCAGGGCTCTGTGTCTCTTGCCTTATAGGGAGAAGGAGCTGCCCGGCCCCAGCCCCCAAGAGGCCACGGTGAGAGCCCGTCCTGGGCACCAGGTAGGACATGGGCGGTGGGCTGGGGGCCAGCTGTCTGCAGACCCGGCCCTCCAGGATGTCCCCAGGGGTGTCTACCCAAACCCCCCATCCCAGCACTGCACGGGCTGCTGGGAATGCGGCCCAGACCCAGAGCCATGGTCAGCGGGAGCAGCCCTGTGCCTTTCTGGCTCCTCTGAGTCCCTGCAGAGTGACTGGACGCAGCACCGAGCACCCACCTCCCATAGCTGGAGGCTCATCTACTGCCCCCACTTGTCCTTTTCCAGAAACATTGCCAGGAGACCTGACAAGTGGCTAACAATGCTCAGGAAATGAGGCCACTACCACCACAGTGAGAAGGTGGGGCGCTGGGTGCGCCCGAGGGCACTCTGTCCACTGGAGAGTCCCCGGCCTGGGGAGAGTCTGCTGCTGGAGCCGAAGCCTCCCCAGGCCCAAGGATGGCAGTGGAAGGAGTGCCAGGTCAGGGCCACCGTCCCCTGCTCCTTGTGGGTGATGGGGCCCAGTTCTAGGGAGACCCAGCCTCTCCAGAGACACCGTGGAGCTGAAGCCGGAATCTTCTAGATACCTCTTGCTCCCTGAGCTCCAAGGGGCCACCCTGGGCCCATCTCACCAGCATTGCCTTCCCTCCTACAGCTGCATCACTGGGTCTATAAGGGGGTTCCACCTCAGGTGTGGAGACAGGTGTGATTGCATTTGCTGGAGATTGAGAAGGTTAAAGCCAGGAACCTAGGGAAATACCAAGTAGGGCCCTTCCACTCCTGGCAGACACATGGCCCACAGGGAATGCCTGGACAGGAGCGGAGGGAACCTGGGGGGAGGGGGGAGGTCAGCTGCCTGGGGACCCAAGGTGGCCCCAGCATCTCCTGGTGCCTCTCTGACCCGAGTGCCCCGCCCACCTCTCTGCTGCCTCCACCTCAGTCCCACTGTCCCTGGAGCAGAGTAGGCCCAGGTCCAGAAAGGGACAGGGCTGCGGGGCTCTGAACTCCTCCTGGGCAGGGTCTGCGTCGGGGTGATGGGAGCTGGCCCCCTGGACAGGCCTGGAGCCCTGAGTGGGGCCAAGCAGGTGGGCTGGGGCCAGATTCCTGCTGGACAAAGCAGGATGAGCATTAAGGGTGGGGATGGGAAGGGGAAGACAGCCAGCTGTGCTGTGCCCCACCTGGCAGGGGGGGCGGTATCTAGGACTCAGGAGGGCACCTGGAGCAGAGGCCCCCCGATGTCTCCCCAGGTGCCCTGAGAGCAGGTTTCAGGGAGCAGCCTCCCCGGAGGCAAGCTCAGGGCACAGCCTGGGGCTTAGTCCTGGACAGGCCCTGTGCTGGGGTGGGGGGAGGAGCCTCGGGTGGACACCTGGGAAACCCTCCCCACCCAGGGATGACTCTCATGTCCTCTCCCCACCTGGGCTGGCCCCCCCATGTCCCCTCCCACCCAGGGCTGAACCCCCGTGTCCCCTCCCCACCCGGGCTGACCCTGAGTTCCCTCCCCGCCCACGACAGCTGAGGACAGGCCCTCAGGCAGGCCCCATGGGCACAGCGGGCACTCATCCCCTGGCTTCACAGGGGAAGGAAAGAGGTTTCTGTAGGACACACTCACGTGGTGGCCAGCAGTGCCCCCTGCTTAGGACAGCAGTTGGTGACAGTCTGGGTTCTGTGTCCCTGATGCCGCTCCTCCTCCCCAGTTCTCCCCACAGGAAATGAAGGAGGAGGCCCAAGCCTCTTCCCGAGACATCAAACAGATAAATCTAGACATCAACAGAACCTTCCGCAACACGTCACATTCTGGGACCACTATGGGGTCGAGTGAGGCTGCTGGGCAAGCAGGGTTCTGGAGGCCCCAGGGGAGGACTGGGGGCTTCTGGGTAGGGAACATGGGGTCTCTGAGGCCGGGGGAACGACGGCAGCAAACAAAACACTGCCCTATGGCAAAGTGCTCGGGATGACCCACGTGCCCCCATCCCCTGGGGTCTCAGGGATGTGAAGGCCACCAGGACGGGGCCTCCAGGTGTCACTGTGTGAGCTGAACCCCGAGGGGGTGTGGAGCTCCATGAAGAGCAGGGGGCAGAGGTGGGGGCCAAGGGGGGGCAGTAAGGGGACCTGGGGGCCAGGGCTGCGGCTGGACCAGGACACACATGGACCAATGAGGGTTGGACAGGTCAAGGTGAGACCCACTCTCAATGTTTCTATGTATTTCTGAATTTTGTGCATTTTATTTTAGACAATTTACACTGTTTGTAAACATACATAATATGATGACCCCCCCAGATGCCGCCTCTGGTCCAGCCAGGGTCCTGTACTGACCACACGTGTCCCCAGGGCAAGTGTGTCACAGCAAACCCCCAACCTGGGGTCGATTTTATCTGTAGATGTCTCCATATATGTCTTAGAGAATGGGGATGCCCTGTGTCTGTATGCCCCCCATGCCATTCCCCCCTACACCATCCCCCTCATTCCACCCCCCCTTGCCATCACCTTACACCATCGCCCCCCACACCATCGCCCCCCTGCAAGGATGTGGTGCAGCTACTTAGTGTGGGACATGTTCATGCCTCCCTGGCCACCTTGGAGTTCTCTGGATGGTCTGTTCCCATCAGAAGCCCAGGTGTCCCGTAGAGTCCTCAGGGGCCGCGCAGGAGGGAGGGGACGGCAGTGTGCCCCCAGACAGGGTGGGCGCAGTGGACGGAGAAGAGGATGGAGCTCTGTCTGTGTGCAGTGTGCGGTGGCCAGCAGTGTGGGTTGGAGCTCGGGACCTACAGGGGCTGACCTGGAGGGGTGCCAGGGACAGGGCTGAGGAGCCACCAGGAAGGGGTGTACTGGGGCTTTCTGGGGGGCCGATTGGACCGTCTCACCACAAGAGGTCGATGCTCCTCACTGCAAGGAACCTGGTGACCCCTGTCTCCCTTGGCCCTCAGAGTGCAGCTGGGTCAGGCTGACCTGTGACCCCTAGCCGTGGCATAGGGGTCGTGGGAGCCGGGGGGTGCAGACTCAGGCAGCTGTGCGGGAAGGCAGGCAGGTGGCTTCTCGCAGTGCTGAGCAGGGCCTCATCCTGTACACCCCAACGTGCTCATAGATAGTGACCCCAGTGGTTCATGTCCTTGTATCTGTGTCAAACCTACATGAACGTTCCTGTTCTTTTCACGATGGCTCAAACCTGGAAGCCCCCGAGGTGCTCTGGGATGAGCAGGCACGGGGTCCTCCACACAGAATCCAGTTCAGGGACACCTAGGAAGGCGTTATAGATGCTCTCAGTGCCACGGATGCACCGGCTGCTTTTGCTCAGGGCAGGGGCCAGATGGGGGCTGGTGGTGTTCCCAGGACACGGGAACAAGCCAGAGCAGGGGGAGGAGAGGCATCAGGGGCTGCCCTGAGCAGGCCAGGAGGAGCGTCTGGCTCCCAGGAGGGCATTCAGAGTGTAGGGGCTGCTCCAGGGCTGGAGGGAGTGCTGGTGGCTGGCTCTGGGAGAGCCCAGGAGCTGCACAGCCCCCAGAGCTCTCTCGTGGAGGCACACAGAAAACCCCAGAATGCAGATAAACCCCCCGCATGCTGTATGTGTGAGGTCTCTGCCTGTTATGTGTGCAGACCTGACCCCAGAGAATCAGCCCCCACTGAGGTGCCCTGAAGACCGCAGGGCCTGCTTGCCTGGTGTCTGCACCTTGCCGGCCTCGCTGTCTGGGGGGCTGGACTGAGCAGAGCACCCTGCTGTCCCCCCTCCTAGGCAGCAAACCCTGTTCCACATGCTGTCGGCCTATTCCGTGTACAACACTGTGAGTGTCCCTGCCCCTGGGCCTCCTGCCCTGCGGGTGTCCTTGTCCTGAGTATTGGTGACCAACAAGACTCATAGTTAGGACCCCAGCTCCCACTGTCCCAAAATGCAAGGGAGGATCTCTCTTCCACGACGCAGGTAGGGGGCTGGGGTGCAGACCTCCCTGTGGAAGGGAGGGCGCCTGAATACCCAAGTGCTGGGGCTGCCCAGGGCTCTTGCATGCACCGCTGCTGTCCTAAACTTGGGTCTGGACCCTGACGAGATGGGACTACTAATCAGAATGTTGTGCCCAAGATTGCGAATCCGAGAAACCACCAAGGAGCCGATGCCGAGGAGCAAGTACACGAGGGTTTATTTACAAGCTCAAGCTTGGATCCAAGTATACTCCACACAGCAGAGCAGGGTCTTGGACCCCGAAGTGGGTTACAACTGGGTTTCTTTATGGGCTGGTCTAGGAAATTTTCAGAAGGGGTGGAGGAATTTTTTCCATTCCAATATGGGGGACAGGGTGGGGGAGTTTCTTAAGATCTGATATGGGATTCCCTGCCGAGGACATTCTGCAGTTTTTCCTGTAAAGTTCAGCTCTTATTCACAGGGGCCTAAGATGGCTGTACTTGTGTTAATGGTAAACTTGAGGTGGAATGGCCTTAATTTTCTCGGCCTCCACAAGAACCCGGGTGGGAGGAAGGCTCCCATTCCCCCGAAGTACACGAGGTCATGGCTGACCAGGAGGCCGCTCTCCTTCCTGGTGCATTTCAGAAGGGTCTCCCAAGGAACACCAGCTCAGACGCTCCAGGGCTCCGTGGCAGTGTCTTGTCTTGGCCCTGCTCCCCTCGTGGGATCCCCCAGGGGCCACAGTCAGGCCCCCGACCTGCCCTCATGGTGGGGTCTCTAGACCTGGCGGGTCTCCTGCAGCCTGGCACACCTCCTGGTCTGAGGATGGGGGACCTGGCATGGTAGCTGCAGGGTTTGATAGTGGGGCTGCATGGTGCTGGCACCTGAGCTGGTCTGGGTGGCCCTGCACCCTGCTCTCCTCACCCTCTGGGAGCACCCTCTGGGAGCCTGGGCTGTGAGGGAGCTGTGGGAGCCTGACGCCCACGTGGGGAAGGCTCAGATGGGGGCCTCAGGTGTGGATACCCTCCTTGGGGCTCTGGCTCTTGCAGGAGGTGGGCTAAGGTTGGCAGGTGCCAGGGCATAAGCCAGATTGTGGCCATCCTGCTGATGTTCCTGAGTAAGGAGGATGCCTTCTGGGCGCTGGCCCAGCTGATGACCGACGAGAGGCACACCATGCACAGTAGGGGCTGGATGGGCCGCTGGACGGGATTGGAACTCAGGAGAGCCTCTCTGCAGGTTGTTGTAGCCGTGGGACAGGCAGGGACCCCCACCCAGCCCGCCTCCCCACTGGCAAGGGCACTGCCTCCTCAGGTGGCCCTTGGGGTCCTAGAGCCACAGCCACTGGCCCCACCATTGCAGACCAGTCTTGCACGCCTGTTGCTCCCTCAGCCTCCCGGCTGGCTGCCTTCTCACCCCCCACAGCCAGACAAAGCCCAGGTGGCAGTATCTCCCCCACTCCCGGGGGCCTCCAGCCTGACTCCCAAGCTCCAGAGAGGGCCGTGCACATTCATCACTCTCCCCGGTGGCCTGCACCTAATGCCCCTGAGTGCTGGGGACCTGCCTGCCCCTGTAGTGGCCACTGCAGGAAAGAGGGTGCTGGGTCAGATGGGCCTGGTCCTTAGCCCAGGGCACCTGCCCCGCGGGGTCTCTGCGAGGATGAGAGTTCCTGGGCCCTGCTACCCCTGCCCTGGAAGGCAGTCTTGCTCTCTGGGAAGAGTGGGTCTAGTCAGGGCTCAGAGGGCTGTGGGCACATGGAGGTCAGGGCATGGGGGAGGAGGCCCCTGACAGGATACCCCACCCCCTGCCTGGTGCAGGAGGAGGGCCTGATCATGGGGGACCTTCATTCTAGGGTTCCCCAAACTGCTGAGGTTCCAGGCCCATCACAAACATGTTCTAGACAGAGCTCTTCCCAAGCTGAAGAAGCACATGGCAAATAGAAGCTCCCCAGAGGCTCCATCCCTGAGGCCGGGGGCAGAAGGGGGCCAGCACAGCTCTTCTGAGGGCCCATGGCTGACAGAGAGTGACAGCTGGGGAGCTGGTGGCCTCAGGTCATGATGATCTGTGCAAAGCACCCTGGAAGGTCTGTGCTCCTCTGCTCAGGGAGCCCGGGCTGGCCAGGCTCCGGGGGCACTTCCTCCCTTCCTCAGCGGGTGCCTGTGCTCCTGGGGCACAGAGGGCCAGCGGGGCTATCAGCGTGGCCCTGGAGGGGATGTCAGGACAGCAAGAATTGCAGCTCACACAGCCTGGGCCACCCTCGCTGGGGGGCTCAGCTTGTGCACCTTGTGCTGCTGCATCTCTCCCACCAGCATGTGGAAGGCATCCTCCATGCTCTAGTAGGTAGGGGCTGGGTGAGAGTGGGGCTCAGCCCAGGGGCCAGGCAGCTCAGGGGACCAAGGGACCCCAACCCCCAACCCACCCCCACTCCCACAACAGGCAGCCCCAGGGCTCCCCCATTTGGCAGCTTGCTTCCTAGGAGCTTCCCCAGAGGGTGGCCCTGAGGTCTGGCTCCCACCTGGAAAGACATGGAGGAGAAGAGAAGCAGCCAGCGCTCAGCTGGGACCCACTGCCAGACACGGGAATGTGGCCAAGCTGGACCTTCAAACTCAGCTGACCCTCCAGTGGAAAGTCACTACACGAGTGAGCCCAGGGTCGACCGGGAGAACCCAACTAGCCACCCAATGCCAGCACCAGAAATGATGTTGTTTCAAGCCATTTCAATGTTAGGATGACACAGCCCAAGGATCAGATAGCTGCACGGCAATAGATATACACACACCCCAAGACGAATAGAATCCCACTCCGTGTTGTCAAACAGCAGCAGAATGGTTACATACACGATGCTCTAGTCACATGATAGAACAGATTGAAGATGCTAGAAATCACGACTGCTGAGAGGTGTTGGAGGCATGTGCTTGCTGGGTTCAGACAACGCGAGGAGAGATAGGAAACATCTTACAGAGGGTGGGCTCTCTTAGGAAAGGACACCAGATCCCTTCGAAGTCTACAGATGGTGAAATCTATCCTTCTCTCTTTTGTCTTCTGGTTTTCCCCCTACTTTGTTCTTCATAATTATATTTCAGCCTCCACCCTTCATCCAAGCCAATGACCATACAGGCTTTTTTTTTTTTTTTTATGACATTGGGTCCTAAAGGAGGCAGAGCTTTGGCTACCAGGTTCAGGAATGGTTATGCCTAGGTTTATGCTGATCCACCTAACTGATGCCTTCACAGCTCTCCTCTCCTTGCAGAACAAGGGGAAACACAGGTCTTACAATGAAGGAAGCCCACTCCTACTCGGGTGGGACCATCCCTTGTGGAGGATGTCATCTGGGCAAAGTAGTGAAAGCGAGGGCAATCAAAAATATGTCACAGGTTGGACACAATCTGGTTTGAGTTTTTCCCTGAAGCAAGCACTTACCTTCGATGTCATGCTTTATTTGTTCATCCATTTATTATTTTTTAAATATTTTATTTTTTTATGTCATCTCTATACCCAACATGGAGTTCAAACTCACAATCCTGAGATCAAGATCCACTGACTGAGCCAGCCAGGCATCTCAGTGCCATGCTTTATATCTCTTTGCTTGCTTGCCTATCTCTGCATCCAACTGGAACATTAAGTCCATGACAGGGGTGTGTTAGCTACCTCCATATCCTAGAACGTTCTTGCTATATCCCAATACTAGAATGACGTTTGCCATTGAATAGCACTTTAAATAAATCATCAGTAAAATGAATACTGGTAAAGGAAATTGTCAACTTTTCATGTGTGTGGTTCCTACTCCCTGGGCTCCCAGGGAAGCTATGCTTTCTTCAACATTTATCAAGGTCCAAATAACTCCACCGAACCTCAAAGTGTGGGCTCAATTTCTGTCCTGACACATGCTGCATGTCTGGTTCAATTAATAGGTATCAATCAATCATTGGCTGGCTCAATGTGGTTGGTAAGAACATGTGACTCTTGATCTTGAGGTAGTAAGTTCAAGCCCCACATTGGTGTAGAGATTACAGAAAAATAATAATGTCTTTTTAAAAAAATCAATCAATATGTCAACCACTAAAAAAAGAGCCTTCCAAATATAAAGATGAGAAAATGAAAGAGAAAACCTTCCTGGTTCCCGTAAGATGAAAGTCCTACAGTCTTGCACATATTAGAAATAGGAAATAAACTCTGTAACATCCTTCATCAGATGACTTGTACCACTTTATGGAAAAAAACAAAATCAAAGCCATATATAACTCTGCACAAATGTTAAGATACCACAGGAAACTCTGGCAGGCTCCAGGTAAACTAGATGAGAGCTGATACTTGCCCATGCAACCTGTGTGGGAAACACAGGATAATGACCAGGGTCTCAGATGGCCATGTGCAGTTCTTTAAACATATCTAAGTTCTCTTGCATACACAATGAGAAAAAGCCAGCTAGGAGACTAAGTGCCCAGAAATGAGGAAGCCCTTTGGTTCCGTCAGTGAAGCCCCCACTTTGGGGGAGGAACCAACACTCTCAGAAACACTCGGGCCTCATTTCCTTTGTCTGTTGCTGCAGCTTTGGTATCTTTGCCTGAAACCGGCTGTGTACTACCTGGAAATGGGAAACAACTGATCGTGGTAATGCTATCTTGTGATTGGATTTGTTTTAATAAAAGTATATTTTGATATTATATAAATCTCAGACATCCATCAACATTAGGCTAATTGTGTTTCTGAAAGCTTTCTTGAAGGATCAGTGACACTGGAACCAATATATTGGCAGCTCTAAGGTGAGTCTGATGACCCTTTTCATTCAGCTGCTTAGTACTGAAGAAGCATAGTTATATAGACATCAAAGAACAAGCATTTCAGTTCTATTATTCAAATGTTTAAGCAATAATACATTTTTAATTCTAAGACTTTTAAAATCTGAATATTGGGTTTGAGTGTAGAGAGTATGATGTGTAAAAGAAATAGGTAAAAAATTGGTATAAAATAAGTGTTCATAAAATGTGAATAGAGGATGTATTTCACACTATTTCACACCTCCTTTGATTTTCTTTTTTTTATAAAGATTTTATATATTTATTCATGAGAGACACAATGAGATTGAGGCAGAAGCAGGCTCCATGCAGGGAACCCGATGTGGGACTCGATCCCAGGTCTCCAGGATCACACCCTGGGCTGCAGGTGGTGCTAAACCACTGCGCCACCGGGGCTGCCCCCTCCTTTGATTTCCTATAAGGATGTATTCACTGGTGTCCACACACACACACACACACACACACACACACACACACATCGATGCACAAAAAATTTTTTCATAAAATTAATTATAAAGGTATCTGAGAAGGTCTAAATGTGCAATAACAGAGTACATCCCCTGACTCACACCTGCTTGTAGGAGCACATAAAAACAAACCATGGTTCAGTCTTATGCACACACGCACAGATACAGATATACTTGTCTGAAATAACTTGCTGACAAATTTTTAAATGTGCCTCACAAAGGAAGCACTGACTAAAGTGAAGGAGGGCACAAATAAAATGGTAATTCATGCAAGGAAAACACCAATATCATAATGCACCATTAGAATAAAATAATGATATATTTTAATATTATCTTATCAGGTAAGGACTAAGAAGACAGTTGAGAAAAGATAAAACCCTGGTGAGAGGAACTTGTACAAATGTTTTACTGCTTTATAGGATTATGTGTGTGTAATTATATATAATATACATATATATGTATGAATGCTTAATGGCTACTTATCTGACAGATATAAAAATAAAAATCTTTTTAAGTTGAAAAATATGAGGCAAAGGAGATGTCCACTAAACGAGAAAAAAGAATGCAGTTGTCTCCCTATGTTATGGTTGCTTCCAGTGCCTTGCTGGACAGCACAGTTGAAGGGAACTACAATACTCATGTCATAGTCCACCACCTTTTTTTTTTCTTCTCATTACATTCAGGAAAATTATGAGCCTTTAGTAGCACTGGGTATGAGAAAGATTAGATAGAAAATTGCATTTTCCCGTCTCGTCTAAAGAGTGAGCTCTGCTGATCTGGGTCACTTTATTCCCTTCCTTCCCCTATTATCAGCACCCACCCCCTTCAATCTGTGTGCACCACCACACAATGCAATCTTCCCAGAGAAAGGATATGTTTTGACTAAGGTTAAATGAGAAATTTCATTTCATTTCCTTCTTGCCACATTTAAAGAATTGTGTGATTACAATGAGATACCACCTCATACCAGTCAGTATGGCTAAAATGCACATCTGAGGAAACAACAGATGTTGGTGAGGGTGTGGAGAAAAGGGAACCTTTTTGTACTGTGAGTGGGAATGCAAGCTGGTGCAGCCACTGTGGAGGTTCCTCAAAAAGTTAAAAATAGAGCTACCCTATGACTCAGCAATTGCACTACTGGGTATTTAGCCAAAGGATACAAACCTAATGATTCAAAGGGGCATCTGCACCCCAATGTTTTTAGCAGCTATGTCCACAATAGCCAAACTATGGAAAGAGCCCAGATGTCCATCAACGAATGGATAAAGAGTGGTATATATATATATATATATATATATATATATATATATACCACTATATATATATTTATTTATATATATATATTATTACTCAGACACTAAAAAGAATGAAATCTTGCCATTTGCAATGACATGGATGGAACTAGAGGGTACTATGCTAAGTGAAATAAGTTAGTTGGAGAAAGACAAATACCATAGGATTTCACTCACGTGGAATTTAAGAAACAAAACAGATGAACATAGTGGAAGGGAAGGAAAAATAAAATAAGATAAAAACAGTGAGGGAGAGAAACCGTAAGAGACTCTTAGTCATAGGAAACAAACTGAGGGTTGCTGGAGGGGAGGAGGGTAGGGGGATGGGGTAACTGGGTGATGGACATTAAGGAAGGTACACAATGGGATGAGGGCTAGGTGTTACATGCAGCTGATGAATCACTGAATTCTACCCCTGAAACTAATAATACACTACATGTTAACTAAATTGGATTTAAATTAAAATTTGGGGCAGCCCAAGTGGCTCAGCGGTTTAGTGCCACCTTCAGCCCAGGGCCTGATCCTGGAGAACCGGGATCGAGTCCACATCAGGCTCCCTGCATGGAGCCTGCTTTTCCCTCTGCCTGTGTCTCTGCTTCTCTCTCTCTCTCATGAATAAATAAATAAAACCTTAAAATAAATAAATAAATAAATAAATAAATTTTAAATGAGTGCACAAATACCTTTTGTATACCCTGATTTTAATTATTTTGGTTATATACCCAGATGTGGAATTGCTAGATCATGTGGTGATTCTATTTTTAATTTTTTATGAAAAATAGAATCAGTCCACAATGGCTGTGCCAGTTTTCATAACCTCCAAAAAGGTAGTTTCCAGTGTCCCCACATCCTCACCAACACTTTTTTATCTTCTGGGATTTTGTGCATAACCTTTTTATTATTTTGTGTTAATAAATAAATAAATTATTTATTCATAAGAGACACACAGAGAGAGGCAGAGACACAGGCAGAGGGAGAAGCAGGCTCCATGCTGGGAGCCTGATGTGGAACTTGATCCCAGGTCTCCAGGATCAAGCCCTGGGCTGAAGCGGGTGCTAAACCGCTGAGCCACCCTGGCTGCCCTATTTTGTGGGTTTTTTGATAGTAGCCATTCTGATGGATGTAGGTTGATAACAAATTGACCATTGGCAAAGGTGCAGAAAACAATTCAAAGAGAATTTGCTCAGTGGTCTTGTTCTCTATCTTTCTCTTCTTGTTGCTGAGGCTGCCTGTGTCTCAGCCTCTGGCCCACAGCCCCTGTGAGACTGAGCACACCATGCCCTCAATTAAGTTGCAGAGTTCTGACGGAAAGATATTTGAGATTGATGTTGAAATTGCCAAACAATCTATAATTATCAAGACCATTTTGGATATTTGGGAATTGATGAGGGAAGAGATAACACCCAGTTCCTCTACCAAATCTTAACACAGCAATATTATAAAAATATTATAAAATATTGTAAATATAAAATATTATAAAAATATTATAAAAAGATTGTTCTATGGTGCACCCACCACAGGATGACCCTCCTCCTCCTGAGGATGATAAGAGCAAAGAGAAGCAATCAGATGATATCCCCATTTGGGACCAAAAATTCCTGAAAGTTGACCAAGGAACATTTTTTAAACTTGTTCTGGCTGCGAACTACTTAGACATTAAAAGTTGACATGATGTTACATGTAAGACTGCTGCCAATATGATCAAGGGGAAAACTCCTGAGGAGATTCACAAGACCTTCAGTATCAAGAATGACTTTACTGAAAAAGAGGAAGCCCAGGCATGCAAAGAGAACCCACGGTGTGAAGCCAACACTGTAACACTGCAAGGATTGTTTGATTACTGGTTGCACTGCTCTGTTTATAATTGTTAATATTAGAGAGTAGACAAATGCAGCAGCAAATCAGTTGTTTGAGCAAAATATTGTTCTCCTTGCATGTGTAGTTTGAGTGCAGTTTCCAAACTTATGGCTGAATTTCTTCCAGTAGGATCGAAAGTTTCCTCTTTACTCTGAATAAAACTGAACTATGGGTTATTTATAGAAGATGGTATTTGGGGTTTTCCCTCTCTTTCTAACGTGATTTCTGCCTAGTTTATGGTCTAGCTAACTTTAGTTTAATGACCTTTTAAAAGTTGGCATTGTAAATAAAACATTTTGCAAAAAATTTTCTGAAATTGAATTAACAACACACTGTCTTTATTCATAAGTCGGAAACTGGAAAGAGGCTACTTGAGGTAAATGTTTTGAGTGGGGTTATTAGGTTGTCTTCCAGCTTCCTATGGTCAAGGAGTACCACTGGTATTGATCAGCCTGTAGGTAGCAGGGTAACTTAATTGGATCTAAGGACCTGTTTCCGTATTTTTATTGCTTAACTCTGTATATGTTGGTTACAGACTCAGTTACTATTCAGTTTGTGGTTTGGGAAGAAATATAACTAGACAGTCTGTTAGTTTTTCAATGAAGAAAGATAGAGGCACTTGGGTGGCACAGGTGGTTAGGCGTCTGACTCTTGGTTTCCATTCATGATCTCAAGGCCGTGGGATCCAGCCTTGCATTGGGTTCTGCAATCAGCACGAGTCTGCTTGAGACTCTCTTTCCTTTTGCCCCTCCCCTCCAAAATAAAAATATATAACTCTTAAAAAAAGTCGAAAACCCCCTCAAAAAAAAAAAAAAGAGAGAGAGAGAGAGAGAGAGAGAGAGAGAACTTGCCTTTGTAAAAATAATGTTGCAACACTGGTCATCATGGAACACAAATGAACTTTGACCAAAACCTCACTTTATATGAAAATTAACTAAAAATTTACCATAAAAGTAAATGTAAGAAGTAAAATAACAACATTTTTAAAAGAACCTACAGAAGAAAATCTTCATTACCTGAGTTTAGGCAAGAAGTCCTTGAATATGATGTGAAAAGTCTGATCCATTCAATAATTGATATATAGAACTTCATAAAATTAAAAACCTTTGCTCTGCAAAATATTCTGTTAAGAGAGTAAAAAGACAAGCCACAGAATAAGGCAAATATTTGCAAATCCCTTATCTGACAGAAACCAGTATCCAGAGTATGTAAGAACCTCTCAAAACTCAACATTGGACCATGAAGAGTTAAGTAAAAGATATGCAAGAGACTTGAGTAGACACTTTTTCTTAGAGGACATACAGATGGCAAATGAGCACATGATCATCAGCCATCAGGGAAGTGCAGATACAAACCATTCTAAGATACCACAACACTAGGGACATGTGGGTGGCTCAGTGGTTGGGCATCTGCCTTCAGCTCGATCCAGGATTTTTTTTTTAAATAAATTAATTTTTATTGGTGTTCAATTTACCAAAATACAGAATAACACCCAGTGCTCATCCCGTCAAGTGTCCCCCTCCGTGCCCGTCACCCATTCACCCCCACCCCCCGCCCTCCTCCCCTTCCACCACCCCTAGTTCATTTCCCAGAGTTAGAAGTCTTTATGTTCTGTCTCCCTTTCTGATATCTCCCACACATTTCTTCTCCCTTCCCTTATATTCCCCTTCACTATTATTCATATTCCCCAAATGAATGAGAACATACACTGTTTGTCCTTCTCCGATTGACTTACTTCACTCAGCATAATACCCTCCAGTTCCATCCACGTTGAAGCAAACGGTGGGTATTTGTCGTTTCTAATGGCTGAGTAATATTCCATTGTATACATAAACCACATCTTCTTTATCCATTCATCTTTCGATGGGCACCGAGGCTCCTTCCACAGTTTGGCTATTGTGGACATGGCTGCTAGAAACATCGGGGTGCAGGTGTCCCGGCGTTTCATTGCATCTGAATCTTTGGGGTAAATCCCTAACAGTGCAATTGCTGGGTCGTAGGGCAGGTCTATTTTTAATTCTTTGAGGAACCTCCACACAGTTTTCCAGAGTGGCTGTACCAGTTCACATTTCCACCAACAGTGTAAGAGGGTTCCCTTTTCTCCGCATCCTCTCCAACATTTGTTGTTTCCTGCCTTGTTAATTTTCCCCATTCTCACTGGTGTGAGGTGGTATCTCATTGTGGTTTTGATTTGTATTTCCCTGATGGCAAGTGATGCAGAGCATTTTCTCATGTGCATGTTGGCCATGTCTATGTCTTCCTCTGTGAGATTTCTCTTCATGTCTTTTGCCCATTTCATGATTGGATTGTTTGTTTCTTTGCTGTTGAGTTTAAGAAGTTCTTTATAGATCTTGGAAACTAGCCCTTTATCTGATATGTTATTTGCAAATATCTTCTCCCATTCTGTAGGTTGTCTTTGAGTTCTGTTGACTGTATCCTTTGCTGTGCAAAAGCTTCTTATCTTGATGAAGTCCCAATAGTTCATTTTTGCTTTTGTTTCTTTTGCTTTCGTGGATGTATCTTGCAAGAAGTTACTGTGGCCAAGTTCAAAAAGGGTGTTGCCTGTGTTCTCCTCTAGGATTTTGATGGAGTCTTGTCTCACATTTAAATCTTTCATCCATTTTGAGTTTATCTTTGTGTATGGTGCAAGAGAGTGGTCTAGTTTCATTCTTCTGCATGTGGATGACCAATTTTCCCAGCACCATTTATTGAAGAGACTGTTTTTCTTCCAGTGGATCGTCTTTCCTCCTTTGTCGAATATTAGTTGACCATAAAGTTCAGGGTCCATTTCTGGGTTCTCTATTCTGTTCCTCGATCCAGGATTGAGTCCAACATCGGGCACTTTGCGGGAAGCCTAACCTAAAACCTACCCCTTAGGCATAGCATAGAAATGACTGTGCCTTTCCTCAGATGTCTGCAGACATCACTCACCCTTTGACCCACTCCACCCCCACCCCACCCCGGCTTAAATCTTATGCTCAGGGAGATGGTTTTTTGGGACAATAGTCTGCCATCCTCTTGGTTTGCTACCTTTCCAAATACAGTCTCTTTCCTTGCCCCAACAGCTTACCTCTGGAGTTACTGGTGTGCTGCGTGGCAAGTAGAAAAAGCTTGGACTTCATTACAATATTCCCAAAACTAAAAAATGTAGTGAGAAAATTGGCATTGTCTTAGAATTTTGCAAATTTCTTTAATGTCTGCCTTAATAAATAACATTGGATTCTCACATTTGCTTATGCACATTTGCATTTGCATAATCTCTTTTGGTTTTGAACTCTTTGGGTTTTGCATGTCTCAGAAAAATTAAATTGTACACTTAGAGAAGAGTAAATTAGACAAATACTCTTAGTATTATTCTGAGAATAGTCTGACCTCATGTCCCCCGAGAAACCCTTTGGGTTCCCTAGACCACACACTTTGAGAACCACTGGCCTATGTTATAACTTTGCACCAAAGGAAGTGCTTTTCTTTGTATAATTAATTTTTAGAAAAATATTTCTTTATTCTTTATAAAAATAGTTACTTAACATATTTATTGTTTGAATTATGATATACAGTCATAATCTTTAAAATCAAACTTGGATGTTTATTGTAGTTACATCACTCTGATTTATGATTTCCAGCAATGAATTGCCCCCAGGAACAAGCTAAAGAGTTATTTTCATTTTATGGGATTAATAATATTAATTATTTGCCATCAAAACTTTAACACTGTCATTTCTTTATTTGAGAAAGTAATTAGAATTCCTTGTAAAACGTAACTCATCTTGCTTGAAAAAATGTTTACATAACTGTAGGTCATAACTGCAATGTTATATTGGCAGAACTGTTCTGCTTAGAACCAGCTTACAGTCTATAACTCAGAAGGTTTTACTTCCTCAGAAACCATGAAATCAATAAGCAGTTTATTTGAGAATGACATCAGGTAATCTGCATAAAATATATATATATTCTGCAGAATTCTGTATTTACATTTGGGACTGATTGCAGCATCAGAAAGAGCAGTTCCCCTGCTTCTGTGAGTGTTGGGCAATGCAAAGTTGGGGCAAGTGCCAATGTCCTGGGGCTCTGACTCAGCAGGTTGGCCTGGGTCTCAGCTCTGAAAATTCACCACTATTTCAGGTAACAAAGACTGTAACAAGATAATTTAACATACTCTGAACTGAATTTGGAGTTAGCTGTGTTTCCCCAGTAACCAGACACATTATCCAGGTTGGAAACTTAACCATCTAGCTAGCAAGGATTGTTTGTTCTACTGCAGTTCCAGCCGCTTTCGCAAAATGTCAAGACAACCAGGCCTTTAATGGAAAAGGAGGGAAAAAAGATACTAGGCTACCAATATTCTCTTTTGTTCTAGAATATTGTGAATGAAGGGAAGTTTTTCTTCCTTAACTAGGCCTTGTCAGAACACTTCAGAGTCTAGACTCCCAGGGAGGATGCCAGGATCCAGGATCTCCTTTAGAGGGAATCCTAGGTCTACTATGTGGATTATGAAAGAACTCTCACAGAGAATGGTGGTTTCCAGGGGCAGCCAGATTGTATGGGTAGTACAGGAAGTGGGGAGATTGGTCAAGAGGTACAAACTAGGACACCTGAGCGGCTCAGTTAGTTAAGCATCTGCCTTCAGTTCAGGTCAGGATCCCAGGGGCCTGGGATGGAGCCCTGCATCAGGCTCTCTGCTTGGCAAGGAGTCTGCTTCTCTCACTCCTTCTACTTACCATTCCCCCTGCTTGTTCTCTCTCTCTCTCTCTTATCTCTCTGTCAAATAAATAAATAAAATCTTTATTTTAAAAAAAAAGGTACAAAATACAAGTTATGAGATGACTAAATTCTGGGGATGTACTGTAGAGATAGTGATCACAGTTAGCAATACTGTATTATATACTTGAAAGTTGCTAAGAGTGAATCTTAAATGTTTCACCACACAAAAAACAATGGTACTTATGTGAAGTGATAGAAGTGTTAACTAACCTGATTGTGGTCATCATTTTGCAATATATACATGTATCAAACTGATGCAGGCTGGGTCCACAGACCCAGAGGGGGTCCCACAGGACCCGCCAAGAGGGTGCTTGGCTTTGTGCAAGATGTAAATCAAATGTGAGTTGAGAGGATGTGAGAGCAGAGTTTATGGAAGACCTAGAGGGAGCAGATATACACAGAGGGTCCCAGAGACTCCGAAAGGAAAGAAAAGTGAGTCTCATCTTTGTTTGGTGTCTGGGGTTTTTCTTGAGGGTTGAGGTCTGGTGCATGTGTCCTCTCAGGCATCCAGGAACAAAAATAAGTGTTTAGGTGTTCTCCATAAGTCACTTATGCCCCAGAACCAGGAGTCTCAGGGAGTCAATGGTTTTGGCATGATGATCCAGTGACTCCACTAGGTCACTCCTTAGGTGTTATCTATTGTGCTGGAAGACTTCAAAGAAATTAATTCGGGCAGCCCAGTGGCTCAGCAGTTTAGTGCCACCTTCAGCCAAGGGTGTGATCCTGGAGTTCCAGGATCAAGTCCCACCTTGGGTTCCCAGCATGGAGCCTGCTTCTCCCTCTGCCTGTGTCTCTCTGCCTCTCTCTCTCTCTCTCTGTGCCTCTCATGAATAAATAAATAAAATCTTAAAAAAAAGAAATCATTAATTCCTTGACCTTTACAAGGAGAACATGCATTATCTGTACTATAAGGCATGTGTAAGGTGAGGCTGCAGGTCCTAGCAAGAATAGAAGCAGGAAAAGAAGCAAAAAAGTATTTTTTCATGGGTTCCTTTAATTTCTCTGTCTCAAAATCATCATGTTGTACACCTTATTTGATAGTATATATCAACTATATTTAATAAGCTGGGAAAATTATCTTTCAAAAATTAAAACAAAAGAACCTCTGCAACTCAACAGTTAAAAGGCAAAGAACCCAATTAAAAGGTGAGCATGGACTTGAATGGACATTTCTCTGAAGAAGACCTACAAACACTCAACAATCATATGAAAAGATATACAGCATCATTAATTGTTAGGAAAATGCAAGTCAAAGCCACAATGAGGTACCACTTCACACACATGCTGATAAGTGTCAATGTTCAAAATAAAAGAGCCAGTTACCATACCAGCAAAATGAGCTTATTCAGTAATAGCAGAGGAGTTGCAGTTTAGGACAAGCAAACTATAGTAAACCATGGGCAAGTCTGGAGAACAAAGGGAAGGTCAATTTCTTTTTCTAAAGTTTTATTTATTTAAGGGGGGAGTAGGGGTGAAGCGAGAGAGAGAGAGAGAGAGGGAGGGAGAGAGAGAGAGAATCTTAAGCAGGCTCCACGTTGAGTGTGGAGCCCAACACAGAGTTTGATCTCATGACTCTGAGATCATGACCTGAGCCGAAACCAAGAATCGGACACTTAACTGACTGCACCACCCAGGCACACCAGAAAGGTAAAGTTCTATGAGGTTTTAAGAGGAAGTTGGGGAAACCTGTTTTGAACAGAAGTTTATTTGGGAAGAAAAAGACTCTGAGATTGTGGTGGTTTCTCATCAGCAAGCAGTGTTAGTATTATGTCGCTGGAGCAAAGAGAGAGCCTCCTTATTCATGAAATTCCTACTTGTGTCCCCCCTTGTCAAGATAAGAATTATCTGGGCAGCTCGGGTGGCTCAGCGGTTTAGCGCTGCCTTCAGCCCAGGGCATGATCCTGGAGACCCGTTTCACGTCAGGCTCCCTGCATGGAGCCTCCTTCGCCCTCTGCCTGTGTCTCTGCTTCTCTCTCTCTATGTCTCTCATGAATAAAAAAAAAAAAAATCTTTTTAAAAAAAGAAAGTTAAACAGAATTATGAACCAGCAATTATACTCCTAAGTATATATCTAGAAGAACTGAAAATGGAATTAAAAAAAAACCTTGTATACAACTTTTCATGGTAGGGCACCTGAGTGGCTCAGTGGTTGAGCATCTGCCTTTGGCTCAGGTTGTGATCCTGGGGTCGCGGAATCAAATCCCACATTGGGTTCTCTGCACTGAGCCTGCTTCTCCCTCTGCCTATGACTCTACCTCTCTCTGTGTGTCTGTCATGAATACAAAAAAAAAAAAAAAAAAAAAAAACTACGACAAATGTTCATGAGAGCTATTAATGACATTCAAAAGGTAGAAAGAGGGATCCCTGGGTGGCGCAGCGGTTTGGCGCCTGCCTTTGGCCCAGGGCGCGATCCTGGAGACCTGGGATCAAATCCCACGTCAGGCTCCCGGTGCATGGAGCCTGCTTCTCCCTCTGCCTGTGTCTCTGCCTCTCTCTCTCTCTCTCTGTGTGACTATCATAAATAAATAAAAAAATGAAAAAAAAAAACCAAAAAAAAAAAACAAAACAAAAGGTAGAAAGAGCCCAAACACCTGTCACACGATGCACAAATAAACAAACGTGGTATATAAATACAATAGAATGCTATTTAGTTTTTTTTTAAGATTTTATTTATTTATTCATGAGACACATACGCGCGCGCGCGTGCGCGCGCGAACACACACTCACACACACACACACACACACACACACACAGAGGCAGAGACACAGGCAGAAGGAGAAGCAGGCTCCATGCAGGGAGTCCTATGTGGGACTCGATCCTGGGACTCCAGGTTCATGCCCTGGGCCTAAGGCAGGCGCCAAACAACTGAGCCACCCAGGGATCCCTAGTTTTTTTTAAAAAAGAAAATTCTGCAATATGTTATGGCATGGATTAAACTTGAAAACATTGTGCTAAGTGAAATAAGCCATATACACACACATACACATATACACACCACTACATAATTCTACCTTATGAGATTCCTAGAGTCATCAAATTTTTAAAAAATATTTTATTTATTTATTCATGAGAAACAGAGAGAGAGAGAGGCAGAGACACTGGCAGAGGGAGAAGCAGACTCCATGCAGGGAGCCTGATGCAGGACTCAATCCCAGGTCTCCAGGATCATGTTGGGCTGAAGGTGGCAATAAATCGCTGAACCACCCAGGCTGCCCTAGAATAGTCACATTTGTAGAGATAGACAATAGAATGCTGGTTGTGAGGTGCTGGAGGACAGAGAAGTGAGTGGTTACTGTTAGGGAGTGATAGCTTGATGGGGACCCAGTCTCCTTTGCTGTAGTAAAAACAATGTAGAGCTAGGTAGAGGTGATGGGTGCACAAAGTTGTGAATGTACTACATGCCACTGAATCCTATACTTTATTTTTTAAAAGATGTATTTATTTTAGAGAGAGAGAGCACATAAGCGGGGGCGGGGGCAGAGGGAGAGGGACAAACAGATTCACTATTGAGCTCAGAACCAGATAGGGGCTGGATCCCAGGACCCTCAGATCATGACCTGAGCCAAAATCAAGAGTTAGGCACTCAACCGACTAAGCTACTCAGGTGCCCCTGAACTGAGCCACTCAAGTGCCCCTGAACTGCCCCTGAACAGACACACAGAGAGAGGTAGAGACATAGGCAGAGGGAGAAGCAGGCTCAGTGCAGAGAACCCAATGTGGGATTTGATCCCGCGACCCCGGGATCAGTATGTCACAACTTGACATACTTTAAAATGGCTAATTTTATGTTCCATAAATTTCGCTTCAACTTAAAAGAAAAAAAAAAGAGTAGGAGAGGCTTCTTCATGGTGAACAAAGGCCTGGAGACAGTGTGCAGATCAAGAAATAGAAAAGAAAAGAAAAAAAAGAGAATTTTGGCACCATGTAGGTATGCAGGCCAGGAGCTGAGCCAGCCAGCTTCCTTACTGAGCAGGCATTGACCAGTGTCATC
Organism: Nyctereutes procyonoides; assembly: GCF_905146905.1. Classification (NCBI taxonomy): domain Eukaryota; kingdom Metazoa; phylum Chordata; class Mammalia; order Carnivora; family Canidae; genus Nyctereutes; species Nyctereutes procyonoides. The sequence continues at coordinate 65,831,702 of NW_026575146.1, read as the reverse complement.
CTTATGTGACACTTGGGTTTTTTCTTATGATAAGTACCCCCAGTATTATCCCCAAATCTGTACTAATGTTTTCTTCATTGTTGGAACCAATATCTTATCTTGCGAACTGAGATGCTTGGAAAACCAAGAAAAGGAACTGTGTATTGCAAACAGCTTTGGTCTGGAGAAGAGGTTGTATGCAGAAAATAGAGCAAGAGTTAAGAACAAGGATGCAGACAGCCTTCTGGAAAACTGGTGGGACAAGCACACATTCAGAGGCCTGAGAAAAGGCTGGACTTCCAGCCTTTGCTCAGGTGGGCTCATAAACTCTTATTATATGGAAATCTAGAGAACTTGGGGACATCTGTGTTATGCTGAGAAACACACACATATACAGCAGAAACCTGCCTGTGCAGTGCAATTCTGAAAAGGCTCATGGCCCAGAACATAGTCCACCTTCCAGGCACAGCACCTGCCAGTCCCAAGATTGACAATTCTCTAGGTAACCACGAGAGGGAGGAATTCACACAAAGATCAGACCAGCATCTCAAAATCTGGCTCAGAACCCTTGTCTCTGAGACCCCAAAAGTTGCAGGGAGATGGAATGAAAAGTGCCACAATAGGAGGAGTTTCCTGGGAAGGCTGGGGCTTGGTAGAAACTGTCATTAGTTCTGGTTGGCGGCAGCCTGCCCTAGCACCAAGCACGTGGACTCTCTGGGGGATCCAGGATTGTCAATGATGACTCCAAAGCACAGCTGGGGGAGACCCACGGGACACAGGCTATGTGTGGATAGAATGTTGGCTAATGGCACATAGGAGGTGATAAAAATAATTATATGTATCTGAGTGAGTGAGATAGAGGAGAGGGCTTGATCCCAGCTGCAGAGGAAGAGGACTTACTGAATTCTCACTAGCACATCACTGAGAACAACTGAAAAGAAAGCTGCTGAGTCAGAACCAAACCCTATCTAAACCCAGAGTGGGGAGCAGCATTGCAATTTCTTCATTACAATCCATTCAGCTTGTTGGTTTTTGTTTTGTTTTGAGTAGGCTCCATACTCAGCATAGAGCCCAGCACAGGGCTTAAACTCATGACCTTGAGATCAAGACCTGAGCAGAGATCAACAGTCAGATGTTTTACCCACTGAGCCACCCAGTTTCCCCTGTTTTGGTTTGGTTTTCATCCTTCTATTTTCAGATACTAGTTTGTCACTTATCACTCTATAAAAATTCATTTCACAAAAAATTTAAAAAGGGATCAGAAAAATAAGGCTTCAGGAGTTTTTTGTGTCTCTTTCTGGTAGTTTCTTGTATACTCCATGACAGTTCCACTTTTTTTAAAAAAAAGATTTTATTTATTTATTCGAGAGAGAGAGAGAGAGAGAGAGAGGCAGAGACACAAGCAGAGGGAGAAGCAGACTCCATGCAGGGAGCCTGACTTGGGAATCAATCCCAGGTCTCCAGGATCAGGCCCTGGGCTGAAGGCGGTGCTAAACCGCTGAGCCACCTGGGATGCCTGACAGTTTCACTTTTAATATTGGATAAGTACCAACTGTGTAAATTGACTTCTAAGTACCTTACTGGCCATATCTCATGAAGGCCGAAGAAATATGATAGAATGTACTGCAGAGGCACCAGATACTAGGAGCTCCCCAAGACCTCATATGGTTGACCCTATTTTGCACATGAAAGGGACCCTCAAGAAGCTCCTTAAACTCCTTTAAAAAGAAGTGAAGTAAGCACAAAATTAAAAATCAAACTCTTTTTTTTTTAAGATTTATTTATTTATTTCAGAGAGAAGGCAGGGGCAGAGGGAGAGGGAGAAGCAGACTTCCCACTGAGCTTGGAGCCCAATCCCAGGCTCCTGAGATCATGACCTGAGACAAAAGCAGATGCTTAACTGGCTGAGCCACCCAGGTGCCCCAAAGACCAAACTCATCCAACAGACTGTCAGCTGTCAGCTTCTAGTATCCAGGGATGTACAATCCTGTGTAGTCTTAGGCTCTAAAACATCCTCTGCTCCCTTCTCAGCCAAAAGGTCTATATATTTATTATAAACATTGTGCATAGAATATTAGTAAGTCCATTAGATTTCCATGACTACAGTTTTGGAAGGCAACTTGACATTATTAATTAATTATAATTGACAACACATGCTTATACCCAGGTACCCATTTCAGGTACTATAAATATATATGTGCAGGCTTACTGATGATGTTCCCATCCCCTCCAAAAAACCCTAAAAATATAAAAAATAAATTAGAAACAATTTGATGCCTACCCACAAGAGAAAGATGAGTTGTGATCTATGCAGACTGAGATACATGGACGCTCACAAGGGGGTCAGAGTCATGTTGGCTGCCCAAGGTTCATACTCTAGGGCATCATATGACTTGGCACTTGCTTCCTTACTGAGACCAGTGAGCTCTGACCTCCATACTGTCCCTCCTGTCCTGTTTGCCTTTGTCACATCAGAGGATCCCAGAATCCTCATAAAAAGATCCACATACTCTGCCTTAATCTGACTTGGCCTCACAGCCCAATCATCACACCTTTCCTCTGAAACACTTTAGAATTCAGTAGCTCACCATGCCCATTGTCATCTCTCACCTAGACCATGACAATAGCCTCCTGACCAGTCTCCTTGTGTCCACTCTGGCCCCTATATCCTATTGGCCACACTAGAATTAAAGAAAGCATTGCACCACCCAAAGTATTGTGTCATTCTTGAAACCTCTGATGGACTCTACCACATTGGAGAGAAATTGCCTCACGGAGGCCACACCTCTTGGCTTTACTTTTCTCTCTGCTGCTCTCAATTGTCTCTCAGCTGCCCCAAACTCATTTTCTTTCTGGGTCTTATACAAGGCCAGAAAGGTGTTTTGAACACTCACCTTTCAGATCTCCTCAGAGATGAAAATAAAAATAAGACTAAAATTTTTTAAATGTCCATGATAAGAATGAATGTATAGTGATAACTCTTTTGCACATACAAAAAATGAGCGTGTGTTTATGTTATTTTTTAATTTTTTTGTTTATGTTATTAATAAAAAATTACTTATGACTTGGGTCTTTTTTAAAAGATTTTATTTACTTGACAGAGAGAAAGGGGTGAGCACAAGCAGGGGGAGCAGCAGGTAAGGGGAGAGGGAGAAGCAGGTTCCCCAAGGAGCAGGGAGCCCCACAAGGGTCTCAATCTCAGGACCCCAGATTCATGACCTGAGCCAAAGACAGATGCCTAACGAACTGAGCCACCCAGAAGCCCCACTTATTACTTTTGTTAAAGGTAGTAAGGAAGATGTTAAGTGGTCTACTACAATGGGGTTGTGTAGTTGGGGGAGAGAGAGAGGGTTTGACTCAAAATACAACAAAGAAAAAAGGGAATTTACAGCCCAGCAGGTCAGTGGATAGAAAACTAAGAGGAAACACCAAGGTGAGAGGGGATTCTGGCCAAACAGGATCTTGCTGAATAGGATTCTTGCTGAAAGCAGTCTTAGGATGATCAGATGTAACCTCAATACCACTGGAAGAGGTCATGCCTTGAGCTTCAGTAGTTGGCATCATTGTCAATGAGCTAATAGCATGCTGAGAATAAGTAGTCCCTGTAGGGGAGTATCTGTGGGCATGAGTCACAGGAAACACATGTGGGGGCCCTGCTGGGGTAGGAGCCAAGCCTGTCAAAAGAGAAGGCAAAGAATATCAAAAACAAAAGTCGCCCAGGAGAGCCCTGCCTCAGCTGCCCAGCAGCCTCTGCCAGCCCTCATGAAGCAAGATCACCTGGAGCTATTGTTCCAATGAGGAGGTGGATGCCCCAGATTCCTTAGCCCTTTCCATCAAGCAGCTCTGTGACTGCCTGGGAGAACCTTACATGCTAGCATAAAGGTCCCAGGATAAAGATGTAAGACTTTCTTTAAAAGACTTTATTTATTTGACAGAGAGAGAAAGAGCAGGGGGAGCGGCAGGCAGAGGGAGAGGGAGAAGCAGGCTCTCTGCTGAGCAGGGAGCTCAGTGCAGGGCTCCATCCCAGGACCCTGGGATCATGACTCTAGCTGAAATCAGACAACTAAGCCATCGAGGTGCCCCTGAATCTTCCACACATCTTAAAAGAACTAGAGGTGTATAAAAGACCATCCATCTCAGTACAATCAGGGCTGCCCTGGTTTTAACACTGAGAGTCCCACATCTTGGGAATTCCTCAGTCCCATGCAAACGAGGCCAGATGATCATCTAATCAGAGGCTCTAAAGCAGAAGATGGGTTTGAGCATCACTCTCTCCTCCCTATTACACTGATATGAGATGCTATTTAATAAAGCTGATTTGATTTCTACAAGAAAGCTGGACATTAAGTAAATAGGTTGTGTACATATTTGGTAATTAAATGAGACTACATACAGTCTACATGGTTATCTTATTTCTATTATACAATGACACCAAACATTACAGTGAATTTTCATTAATCTCTCTTCTACTGGATCACTGGGTGGTGAAAATCTTTATAATATATTCCTATGAAAATATTTGCATGAAGAAATTTATTCTTCATGTAATAGTTGAAATCACTTACTCTGAAATTCCTCACTGAGAGTTTTTGGATGGAGGAGGTGGGAAGCAATAGCTTTTGATTGTTATATCTCTTATATTACAGTGTCAATGAAACAACATTACTCTTTGAAAAAATGATAAAATCCCTGATAATTTGCCTGGCCATTCAATATTTTATTATCTATAATCTTTCAACACATTTATTTGGATAAAGTGTATTCAGTAATCAATAGATTGCATATATGTCTGTTTCATGATTTAGATTGTATTTTCCTTTGAGTTTATTGTCTCTGTTTTATGGGTTTCAATAGAGCCCAATGGCTTTCAAGTAGGACTATAAGGAACCCTAGCTTTCTACACAGGTTACATTTGGCCATTGGTCTTAATTCAGATCATGGAAGTTGCTTATTTATTTACATCCAGTATAATTAACGTACAGTGGTATCTTGGTTTCAGGTGTATAGAGTTGCACTTTTATGGAAACAAAGCTAAACTTGGGATTGCACTCTGAACAAAGGCTCACTAACAGCAGATAAATCATAACCTGACAAGAAATGTCTTAAGGGAAAAATACTAAAGTAATCCACTTTAAGCATTTATGTGGTCATGCTCCCTGTCATTATCTTTGAAATCATGAAACAATAGAATACAGATCATCCTTGTTTAATATATGAGAACACGGTTTCATGGATATGAAGTAACTTGGTCAAGGTGACACTGGTCATAGTGGCTGAACTTTTGAGAACTGGAAAATAATCAGAGCATTGTTGAAGCTTTATCATGGTGTTGTGATCCATTTTAAAGTTGTTAAGTCAATGTACGAGTATGAAGAAAGACTTCATAAACACAATAAAATGTTCTAACAGGAAATGAGAGAAAGCTTTATTCAGCACTTTTTTTTTGCAAAAGATTTAAAATAAGCATAAATGAGGTTGATGTACTCAGAGAACTATGGAATACTTTCATAATTTTTTGAAGAATGTTAGTGACAACAGAGTATCCCAAGATATCCCAGCTGTTAGTAACACAGTGCTACCATGTGAATATGAATACCAATCTCACAGCTCTTAGACTCTATCACCACATGCACCTGCTCACACTGGCTTTCAATGTAAGTCCACTGTACTGTTGGGTCTCTCTCTGGTGGTGGTACTTTACACTGTAATGTCTGGTGCCCTTTGAGCCCTGGATGCAAGGTCAGTGGTGGAGGCTTAGCCTCCTGTTGCTCCACGCAGTTCTTAGATGAGATGAATGTTCCTCTCTTAATCCATGTCTACCTGGGTCATCTGATCCACAGTCTCCGCAAAGCCTATGGAAGCTGTATCAGTAACACAGAGCTGTTTTGTTCATTATTTATCCAATTCGACAAATCCAATTTGTGAGATAATATCAAATTGGGGTGAGAAACTCTGGGGTCATTCTAGCTCAGTTTGAATCCTGGCACCACCACTCATTGGTGGTGTGGCCCTGGGTACCATAATCAATCTCTTTATTTCTGTTTTCCTGGATTTTATTTTTTTTAAGATTTTATTTATTTATTAACGAGAGACAGAGAGAGGCCGAGACATAGGCAGAGGGAGAAGAAGGTTTCCTGAGGGGAGTCTGATGCAGGACTCGATCCCAGGGCTGCAGGATCATGACCTGAGCCAAAGGCAGATGCTCAACCACTGAGCCACCCAGGCACCCCTGTTTTTCTGCATTTTAAATGCAGATAATGCCCACAGATTTCTCCTGATGCATTGACTGTGTATTAATGAGTTAGCACAAGCTTGGCTTCAGTTAACTTTCAGTAAGTATGCTATTATTCTTTCTGTATGTTGACATTGGTATACAATTGTGAATAAGACATGGATTTGTCCTCAAGATGCTTCTAGTTCAGTTTATTTGGGTTGGATGGAGTTTAATTCAATTCAACTATTTGTCAACAGATAATAATAAAAAGCATTTTTCTCAAAAAGATGAGAGTCTACAAAGAAATACAGACTGGTAAACAAATAGTTGTAATGAGTACAATAAAAGAGAAGTGTGCACAAGATAAAAGGTAGCAGCCACAGAGAAAGACATTAAGAACTTTAAATTTTATTGTAATGTTAACCTTAAAAATAAAATTGTCAGTTATTTTGTCAGCAAAATAGGTTTATTTGGGAATAACAGAGAATTGCAATTCAGAACATGCAAGCTATAGCAAAACCAAAGGCAAGTCCAACAAACAAAGGAGGTAAGTGATTTCACAGAGAAGATGGAGGAAGTTGGGAGGGGTTGTTTTGAGTGAATATCCATTGAAGAAAAGCAAGAGTTCAGGGTGATGAGTTTTTCACTGGCCGAGTTGCAGGGATAGTTGATTTCTTGCAGGAGATGCAGTGAACATCTATTATTATTGGGGCCTGTACTTGACATTTCTTCCCGTAATTGATGTTGAATAGTAGTGCTGGCCCTTGGAACCTCCCCTCCAGACTCCCAAGTCTACTTCAGTGAGGCTTTCCTTTATTAATTTCCACAGTAATATGAGCCAGAATGCATTGGTTGACCTACATTTCCCAAACACAATCCACAGAAAGCCAAATGGGCTCAAGTCCTAGGAGCATTCTACCATTTGAGTAGAGTCAGTGATAAATGGACACAGAAAGGTGAGCTTTGAGCAAACATAGAGAGTGCTCAGGTGAAATCAGTGGACCTATGGGATCCCTGGGTGGTACAGCGGTTTGGCACCTGCCTTTGGCCCAGGGCGCGATCCTGGAGACCCAGGATCGAATCCCACATCCGGCTCCCGGTGCATGGAGCCTGCTTCTCCCTCTGCCTGTGTCTCTGCCTCTCTCTCTCTCTCTCTCTCTCTCTCTCTCTCTGTGACTATCATAAATAAATAAAAATTAAAAAAAAAGATTAAAAAAAAAAAACAAATCAGTGGACCTAGATCAGCTGACCAGGCTGAGGGGAGAAGCAGCACTAAACATGGAAAGCAGCTCAGTGAGTCAAGAGCAAAAAGGTGAGAGTCTTGGCTATGGCTTCAGCTGGAGTTTGGAGGTCTGTAGTTTTCTTCCCAGGCAGTGGTCTTCAGGATTTTGATGGTTGCTTCTTAAAAGAATATTAAATAACAAGCCAACAAACAGAACTATTCAACACAACACACATTTTTAGGTTATTTAAATTGCCTTATCATTAGTTTACAAATACAAAGAATATATTTGCCAGGATATTGCAGACAGGCTTTTAACATAGTATTGTCAAATTCTTGGAGACAATTTGAGTCTTCCACTTTACAGAAAATAACCACCCTTTGACCTACTTGAAAGCAGTCCCTCGGTGTCAAACCAATCAGCCAAATCCAACTCCCATTCTGACAGGAAAAAAAATATTTTTTAAGATTTTATTTATTTATTCATGAGACACACACACACACACACACACACACACACACAGAGGTAAAGACACAGGCGGATGGAGAAGCAGGCTCCATGCAGGAAGCCTGATGTGGGACTCGATCCCGGGACTCCAGGATCATGCCCTGGGCCGAAGGCAGGCGCTAAACTGCTGAGCCACCCAGGAGTCCCATGTGTTGTCCCATTTGTTGAATTCAAATAAACACGGTACTAAAAGTATGTGACAAGAGACTTGACAGGAGCCTGTTGCTTAGATCATTCTCAAACTATCCTCTTATCAGCCCTCAGAAGTATTTAAATCCATGCTCCACAATCAGATTTCCAATGGATCAGAGGCTTTGGTGAAGTGAGAGCAAGATAGCTGTGGAAGGGAAGTTGAGAAAGAAGAATTTGCAGAACAGAGATGCTTTTTAGAACAGGTTATCTGTAGAAAAGAGTACACATGGGGATCCCTGGGTGGCGTAGCGGTTTAGCGCCTGCCTTTGGCCCAGGGCGCGATCCTGGAGACCCGGGATCGAATCCCATGTCGGGCTCCCGGTGCATGGAGCCTGCTTCTTCCTCTGCCTATGTTTCTGCCTCTCTCTCTCTCTCTCTGTGACTATCATAAAAAAAAAAAAAGAGTACACATGTAAGGTGAGAATCTGGAAATCGGCCATCTAAAAGCTGTTCATGGCCATGGAACCTCTGGAAGTCTTCCCATATCCCAAGGGGTATACATGCCCCAGTTAGAACACCAATGATCTGAGTTCCCTTAGGTTCATAGTGTGTGCCAGGATTGAGTGGATTAAAAAGTACACTATCAGGGGGCACCTGGTGGCTAAATGGTTGAACATCTGCCTTGGGCTCAGGTTATAATCCCAGGACCCTGGGATTAAGTCCTGCATCGGGTGTCCCACAGGGAGCCTGCTTCTCCCTCTGCCTATGTCTCTGCTTCTCTCTGTGTGTCTCTCATGAATAAATAAAATCTTTTTTTGAAAGTACACTATCAAAGTAGTCACAGATAATGCTAGGAAAAATTTCTTCAAACTTGGAAATTAAAAAAAGAGATGCCATATCCATCAATGTTATATTAGAAGACAATTGCTCAACAATCCCACCTAAGGGTCATCTAACTCTCTAGGAAAAGAACTGATTATTTATTTTTCACTGTTTCTTATTAATTAGGCCCAGACATTGTATACCCCTGTAAAGCTAGGAGTTAGCCTATAAGAAACTGATCAGTTGATTTTTTTCTATTTTTTCTGCATCTAATTTAGCATTAATAAAATAAACGATTTCACTAATACGTGGAATTCGTTTGTAAGAAACAAAAACATATGAGCAAAGGAGAGAGAGAGAGAGAGAGAGAGAGAGAGAGAGAGAGAGAACCCAGGAAACAGACTCTTAATTATAGAGAACAAACTGATGGTTACCGGGTGTGTGTGTGTGTGTGTGTGTGTGTGTGTGTGCATGAAATGGTTGATGGCGATTAAGGAGTGCACTTGTGAGGATCACCGGGTGACATATGAAAGTGTGGAATCACTATGTCATAGACCTGAAACTAATATAACACTATATGTTATCTAACTGGAATTAAAATAAACAAAATATTGGCATGTGCCCACTAACTCTTTGGGTGAGAGCTATGTTTTTAATGTTTAGAGAATTACACGTTGACAGAGAAATATGCACGAAGTGCACAGAAGGTACAAGGAAAGGTGTATGATACAGAAGAGGAGATATGAAGAATACTAGGTGGAGGAAATACCTGAGTTGAGGGGGAGGGGTGCAGGTTATTCTAGACAGAAGAAGCCTCAGGTATAGGAGCACAATGACTGGGCATAGAATGATGCCAGATGATGAGGCTGAGAGATGGGCAGACCTAGAGATCCAGGGCATGCTAATGAATTGGAGATTTACCTTGCATAAAATCAGGATACTTTGAAGAATTTTTAGCAAGGAAATAACATAAGATATATTTGTATTGGAAATACCAATTTTGTCTGAAGAGTGCATACATAGATGGAAGTAAACACAAAGCGACACTAAGTTACTAAGAGATAAAAAGGGTATCAACTAAGCAGTGGCAGTGGGAGTGAGCAGGTGCAGAATGATTTGAGATAGAGAATATACAGGGCACAATGGTTGCTTGGATGTGTGTGTAGGGAAAGAGAGGCAGGAGGTGAGAAAGGCTACAAGTAATATTGGATAATTGATTATGAGGGGGTGGCAAGAAGGAGGAGCCGAACTATATCAGCCATAATTCCTGTTTTGGTCATAGAGATTGTATCAGGTTATAGCAACACATATTCAACATGTGAAACAGAGAAGTAGGGCAAGGAAGAAAGTCCTTAAATTGCTCACCTTTTACATATTTCATACACATTGTAGAATAAACACTTTGTCTCTAGCTCACTCAGAATTCCATCCTTCCTTATGAAATGTTTGCCTATCCAATCTAATTCTGAATCATCCTAGTATACACTACAGCCAAACATAGTTTTTTTCCAAAAGGTAAATCACAGGCAGCCCTGGTGGCTCAGTGGTTTAGTGCCGCCTTCGGCTCAGGGCCTGATCCTGGAATTGAGTCCCACGTTGGGCTCCTTGCATGGAGCCTGCTTCTCCCTCTGCCTGTGTCTCTGCTTCTCTCTCTATATATATATATCTCATGAATAAATAAATAAAATCTTAAAAAAAGGTAAATCACTTCTACCTTTTAACCAAATTTGCTAAATGGAATTGCTCTGTAATGCAAGAAATTGAAAAAATTAAGTAAGGATAGTTATCACGAAAAAAAAGGGGGGGGCAACTAAAGTGAATTCTTTCAAATAACAGACAGATTTAGAAATATAGATATGTGGATACATGAGAGGGCCTAGATACATTGACATGTCTGTAGCAACAAGCACACCCACTGCCCAAATCTTGATTTCTAAGTACCACTCTAATAAAAGGAATCAGAAATTGCTGATTCTAAAGATGGGCTGAGAGAGAAAATACAAGATGACCCTGGAGCATCTTGTAATGTCAGAAAATAAAGTTTTTATTGTTGTTGTTGTTGTTGTTTGTTTTTTTAAATGTGATTTCTTTAGAGGACACAGGAGAAAACCTGAAATAGTCCCCAGTGGCCAAAATGGAATGATCTGAACAAAATAGAATTCTAGGTTGAGATTGACCTTTTTTCTTCTTTCAATACTCTAACAATGCTGCTCCATTGCCTTCTAGCTTGCTTGTTACCAAGAAAAATATGCTCTAATTCTTATCTTTGCTCTTCTATATATGATGTATTTCTTTTGAGGGACTGCTTGTAAGATTTTCTGTTTATAACTAGTTTTTAAAAATTTGATTATGATGTGCTTAGGTGTAGCTTTCTTCATGTTACTTGTCCTTAGGGATCCTTGGGGATTCTGGAGCTTCTTAGATCTGTGGGTTTATAGACTTCATCAAATTTATAAAATTTTGGCCAATATTTCTTCAGTTTCTGTGCCCCTCCCCATCTTCCTCTGGGGACTCAAATTATATAATAAGCTAGTATGTGAATCTGCCACACACTGAGGCACTCCACTTCTTTTCCAGTTTTCCTTTTCGATCCGTTTCATTTTGCATAGCTTCTATTGCTATTTTCAAGTTCACTAATCTTTTCTGCCAAGTCTAAAATGTCATTAATCCCATTCAGGGAAATTTTCATCTTTGACATCTTATTATATATATTATTAACTCCCAAAGAAACCACAGCAGAATTTCTTTGTATAACCTGAACGGCTGATTCTATTATATTCTTCTTAGAAATATATGATATATATAATGGATTTCTTCAGAACTGGTATTTTTCCAGGCACCTTGCCTTCAAAGAGCTCTTCTAGGAGCTGCCTAGAAGGAATATTACAGGCCCATGCATGCAGTTGGAGACGTGCTTTTGAGCAGGTGTACCTATATGTGTGTGTTAAAGGGAAGGTGATGTGAAGTGAGAAGTTATGCTGGGGTTATCAAAGGAATTAAGTCTTGCACTGGTGATGGGATCCTTTTTTTTTTTTTAAAGATTATTTATTTATTTATTCATGAGAGAAGGAGAGAGGCAGAGACATAGGCAGAGGGAGAAGCAGGCTCCCTGCAAGGAGCCCGACGTGGTACTCAATACCCGGACCCCAGGATCATGACCCCCGCCAAAGGCAAATGCTCAACCACTGAGCCACCAAGGTGTTCCTGGCGATGGGATCCTAATGTGTTTCACTCCGGCACTCCTGAGTACAGTTCCTTTTACTTTTTGTTGGTTTTCCTAATGTCTGCCACATGCTGTTACACTCACAGAACCTCAGCAATTGCTCTATTTCCCTTTCAAGGCCCATGACTCCACCAGAAGCACCACTGTCTTTAGTAAGCAGTCCCGAAGCTTTAGTCTCAGTGAAAACTCCACTATTCTAAGTATTCCATTTGTGCACAAAGGATGTGAGGAACCTGGCTATTTTAAGCAGACTGCTCCTACATCCAGTTATTCAGTGAGGCCTTTTGGTTCTGCCTGCAATCTGTATCTTTCCATCCCCATTGCCATCACCCAATCAAATCTCCACAACTTACACGGACTATTGAAATAACCTGGTTCTCTTACTTTTGTTCTCACCCTTCTCAAATTCATTCCCTAAAAAGCTACAGAATGATTGGTGGGGAGTGGGGTGGGGTGAGATCTATGTTCTATTATTTCCTTTGGGAATATTGACTAACTTCTTTTTTTTAAGATTTTATTTATTTATTGAGACACACACACAGAGAGAGAGAAGGGGGGGGGCAGAGACACAGGCAGAGGGAGAAGCAGGCTCCATGCAGGGAGCCCGATGTGGGACTTGATCCTGGGTCTCCAGGATCATGCCCTGGGCTGCAGGCGGCGCCAAACCGCTGCACCACCCGGGCTGCCCCTAAATGTGTTTATTATTTCTAGTAGTTATTTTTGTTGTGTCATTAGGGTTTTCTATATATAATATCATGTCATCTGCAAAGGTAATTTTACTTCGTCTGTCATTTAGATTCTTTCATTCCTTTTTCTTGTCAAGTTTCTCTGGCTAGAACTTCTAGTATTACATTGAGGAGAGGTGGCTAAAGTGGGCATCCTTGCCTGGTACCAGATCTTAGAAAGTTTTCATTTTTTCCCCCATTTTTATGTTAGATAAGGACTTTCCATATATGGCCTTTATTGTGGTGAGTTAGGCTCCTTCTATAGCTATATTGTTGAGTTTTAATGATGAACGATATTGCATTTTGTGAAAAGTTTTCTCTGAATCTGTTTAGATGATTACGTGGTGGGTTTTTTCTTTCATTTTGCTTTTATGGTGTATTATTTTTATTGTATACACTGAACAATCCTTGTGCCCCGGGGATAAATTCCATTGGTCATGGTGTATGGTCCTTTTAATGTGCTCTTTAATTGTTTGTTAACATTTTATTGAGGATTTTTGCATCTGTGTTCATCGGGAATACTGACCTGTAGTTTAGGTGCTCAGAATGCTGGGTGTGTATGTTTTTATAATTGTTATATCTTAATGTTAAATTAATAATCTCATCATTATATTATGACCTTGTCTTTAAAGACCATTTTTAAAAAATATTTTATTTATTTATTCATGAGAGACACAGAGAGAGGCAAGACACAGGCAGAGGGAGAAACAGGCTCCCTGTGGGGAGCCTGATGTGGGACTTGATCCCAGGACCATGGGATCATGCCCTGAGGCAAAGGCAGATGCTCAACTGCTGAGCCACCCAGGCGTTTTTGACTGAAAGACAGTTTTTGACTGAAAGTCTATTTTGTATAATATAATTATACCACCCCCACTTTCCTTTGGTTACCATTTGCATATAACATTTTTTCCCATTCTTTCTTTTTTCTTCTTTTTATTTTTTTATTTTTTATTTTTTTCTTCTTTTTAAAAAAGTTTTGTTTAAGGATTTATTTTTAAGTAATCTCTACATTCACCATGGGGCTTGAACTCATAACCCCAATATCAAGAGTCACACATTCTTCCAACTGAGCCAGCCAGCTGCCTCTCCCATTCTTTCACTCAGCCTGTGTGTCTTTAACCTAAAGGGGGTTGCTTTTGCTAGCAGACCACTACATAATATAATTTTAACCATTCAATCACTCTATGCCTTTTGACTGGTGTGGCTAATTCAAGTATATTTAAAGTAATTATATATAAATGAGGACTTGCTGTTGCCCTTTTATTTTTTTTAAAGATTATTTATTTGAGAGAGAGAGAGAGTGGGAGGAGGGGCAGAGTGGGAGGGAGAGAGAATCCTCAGACTCCCCACTGAGCCTGGAGCTCTGATGAGGGCTTAAATCCAGGACCCTGAGATCATGACCTGAGCTGAAATCAAGAGTCAGCCACCCAACTGACTGAGCCATCAGGCACCCCTACTATTGCCCTCTTTATTGTTTTGTTTTGTAGTTGTTTTGTCTCTCTCCTCCACTATTGCTGTCTTCATTATTTGATGATTTATATCTTAGTGATTTTGATTTTTTTTAAAAGATTTTATTTATTCATGAGAGACACAGAGAGGCACAGACATAGGCAGAGGGAAAAGCAGGCTCTCTGGGGGCAGCCCAATATGGGACTTGATCCCAGGACACTCAAAGGTAGACACTCAACCACTGAACCACTCAGGTGCCCCCTTCTTTGATTCTTTTATCTTTATCTTGTATTTACTGTAGGTTTTTCCTTTGTAGTTAACCTGAGGCTTGCATAGAATATCCTGTAGTTATAAACCTCAGTTTAAAATTTTAGTAGCATATGAAAACTCTACACTTTTATCCTCCCCCATATACTTTGTGTTCCTGTACTCAGAATTTATGTTGTGTATCCATGAGCAAATTTTTCTCTTAACCCTTGTGTTAGGGTTAAAGTAACTTATAAACAACCATTACAGTGTAAGCTTTTGTTGTACATTTACCTTTACCAGCGTGATATAAGGTTTAATGCTGCTGTTGAGCATGTTTTCAGTTACATTTGAAGACTCCTTTAAGCATTTTTTGTAAGGCAAGTCTAATGGTGATGAACTCCCTCAGTTTTTGCTTGTCTTGGAATGTTTTATCCTTTATTTTCAAAGGAAAATTTTGCTGGGTATAGTTATTCTTAGTTGACAGTTTTTTTCTCTTAATACTTTAAATATATCTTCCCATTCTCTCCTTGCTTGCAAGGTCTGTGCTGAGAAATCTTCACTGATAATATTAAAGGAATTCTTTTATATATGCGGAGCAGCTTTTCTCTTGCTGCTTCTAAAATACTATTTTTGTCCTTAATTTTTGGCAATTTGATTGTACATTATGTATCCTGAGGTATTCTTGGGATTTATCCTGTTTGGAAACTTTTCAGCCTAATTAATCTGGATGTCTTTTTCCCTCACAAGATTAGGGAAAATTTCAGCCATTATTTCTTTATTTTTTAAAAAAATTTTATTTATTTATTCATAGAGTCACAGCTAGAGAGAGAGAGAGAGAGGCAGAGACACAGGCAGAGGGAGAAGCAGGTACCACGCAGGGAGCCCGATGCGGGACTCGATCCCGGGTCTCCAGGATCACGCCCTGGGCTGCAGGCGGTGCTAAACTGCTGCGCCACTGGGGCTGCCCCCATTATTTCTTTAAATATACTTTCTATACCTTTTTCTCTCTTTTACTTCTAGGATATATTGTATGTTCCGTAATTCAAACATTGATTTTGTTGACGCTGTCCCGTTAATCTTGCTTTCTTCACTCTTTTTCATTTTATTCCCTCTGATTGGATACTTTCAAATGACCTTTGAGTTTGCAGATTTTTCTTCTTGAATGAATGTTGTTGAAGCTCTCTATTGTTTTCCATTTCATTCATTGTATTTCTCAGTACCAGTATTTCTATCATTGTTCTCTAAATTCCATTTCTCTGTGGAATAATTTTTTTATGGTGAAAAAATTCATATTTAGATTTATAGTGGCTGGACTCAGTTTAGATGATCCCAATCTGATCAAGGTGTTGACCTTGGCCACATCAATGTCATAGAGCTTCTTCACAGCCTGTTTGATCTGGTGCTTATTGGCCTTGACATCCACAATGAACACAAGTGTGTTGTTGTCTTCTATTTTCTTCATGGCTGACTCAGTAGTCAGGGGGAACTTAATGATGGCATAGTGATCAAGCTTGTTTCTCCTGGGGGCGCTCTTTCAAAGATATTTGGGCTGCCTTCGGAGAAGCAGGGTCTTGGGTCCTCGGAATGTAGGTAATGTTCAGATCTTCTTTTTTTGTGACTGTGCATGCCTTTCAGCACTGCTTTCTTAGCTTTCAAAGCCTTTGCTTTGGCTTTGACTTTGGGAGGGGCAGGGGCTTCCTTCTTTGCCTTTGGCGCCATCTTCGTAAAAGAAGTCTCTGTGGAATAATTTTATTCATGTATTGTTTTCCTGATTTTATTGAGTTGACTGTGTCCTTTTGTGTCCTCACTGAACTTCTTTAAAATAATTATTTTGAATTCTTTGCCAGGAAGTTTCATAGACTTCCACTGGGAACTGTAACAGGAAAATTATTCTCTTATATTGGTGGTTTCTTTTCTTGATTTTTTTGTGTTTCTTATAGCCTTACATTGATGACCTTGCATTTGAAAAAGAAGTCCCCTTTTCCAGACTTTAGAGATTAGCTTTACTGGGCAAAGACTTTCACTTACAGTTGGGGGTGAGGGTGCTGGCTAGGTGGGATTTGGAAGCTCCAGCTCTAGAGAGTGAGGCAGTGTGGACTCTCAGCAGCTCTGTCAGCTGAAGATAGTATCAGTAAATACCGTAGAGACCCTTGGCAGCTAAGGCTGCAGATGAACATGGTAGCAGCAAGGACTGCTGGGAGTCCTCAGTGACAAAGAATGCAGTATTGTTTACCTCACTCTTAAAATTCCGCTGTAAGGAAGCATGATTAATTCATCTATATAGAAAAAAACAACTCAACAAAAATATACAATTAAAATGAATAAATTCAAAAAAATAAAAAAATAAAAAATAAATAAAATGAATAAATTCTTGTATTCTTCCTCTTAGGAAAATATAACTGTATTAGCAGGGGTGCCTGGGCCACCCAGTCAATTAAACATCTGCCTTCAGCTCAGGTCATGATCTCAGGGCTCTGGGATTGAGTCCCTTGTCCGGTTCCCTGCTGAGTGGGGAGCCTGCTTCTCCCTTTTCCTCTGCCTGCCATACCCCCTGCTTGTGCCCTGTCTTTGTCAAATAAATAAATTTTTAAAAATCCTAAAAAAGAACTGTATTAGCACATTTTGCTCTGACACGGTAATACTGATCATCAACAATTGTTAGAAGGTGTAAGAGGGATAGTAAAGTATCCTCCAGACTGAGAAGTCACTTTAAGACCGAAAAAATGAAGTGAGCTATTCCATATCATTTACACAGTTTTATTCAGGGTAACTTAATGGCAGTGGGGGGTTGGTGAGGGGCATCAGGCAGATGACCATCCAGATGCTGTGCAGCTACTCTCTGACAAGTCTAGACCTTAATCCACAGATTTTACAGAGTTAAAGTTGTGCCATCCGTGTACCAGAGTGGAGGGAGGGGAAGAAACCCTGTTATCTCTCTCTACTAATTATCTAAAATGGGGTCATCTGTGTGCCAGAGGGAAGGGAGGGAGAGAAAATATGTTATCTCTACTAATTGAAGAAATTTAGGGAAGATCAGAACAAGCCTTCCTGCATTTTGGTCACGGCATACATTAACCTCCAAAGCGCTTGGAACACATAGCCCTGAGGAAGGTCATTGCACAAACACAAACAAGATATGGGGCCAAAGATGGAGTCAGTATTGTTAGCATTCCTACCAACATTATAATGACATCCTTATCTTGTACTGATTTTAAGATTAGCCTTAGTAGAATCACACCTTGCCCCATATATCCTGCCAATGTTAGAGAAAATTTTAGTGGATGCTATGGTAAAGAAAAAATAAACTTCAAAAATCTTCATTGCTCTCTCTAGAACAATTCTACTGTGAGTGTATCTTAAGAAAATGGCTTACAAATTTTTCTGGTTTTTGGAAATGATACTCTAGCTCATCAGTGATATAATTATAATCAACCAGCATGACATTGTGCTCATGTTTTCCTTCTTGTTTAGAAAACGATGTTGCGGGATGCCTGGGTGGCTCAGTGGTTTAGTGCCTTCCTTTGGCCCAGGGCATGATCATGGAGTCCCAGGATAGAGTCCCGCATTGGGCTCCCTGCATGGAGCCTGTTTCTCCCTCTGCCTGTGTCTCTGCCTCTCTCTGTGTCTCTCATGAATAAATAAATAAAATAAAAAAAAACGATGTTGATATTAAATACTCATTCAGAAAAGTCGGCAAATTCTAAGTATATAACTGATGAATTCTCACTAAATATACACATCTGTGTACCCAGAGCCCAGATCCAGAAAGAGACCATAATCAGCCCTGTAGAAACCTCTACAATACTATTACCCTGACTTTGAACAACACAAATCAATTTTTTTGTATTTTTGAGTCATGTAAAAGAAATCATATTGTCTACATTCTTTTATGTTTGGCTTCTTTGGCTCAACATCATCTTGAGATTCAGTGATGTTATTGAGAATAGTTATAATTCATTCATTTTCATTGCTCTGTGGTATTCCACTGTGTAAGCCACCATGATTTAAGAGATAATGCATATATTTTCTTTCCAAAATAATACGCTGACTGCAATGCACTGTACAAATTCCTTTGTGTAAAACAGGTTTTCTGAACCTTGGTATCATTGACATTTTGGAGCACATAATGCTTTGCTGCTAGGGACTATCCTATGCATTGTAGGATGTTTATTACTATCCCTAGCCTTTTAGCAATCTCCTCTTTCCGGTGGTTGTTACAATGAAGAACATTTCCAGAAACTGCCAAAAGCTCCCTGGAAAGCAAAACTGACTCAGGTTGAGGACCATTCATTTGAAGAATGGAACAATTTCATAGACGCTTGAAACTCATATATGTGCTATTAGAGAGAATCTACATAAAAAAAATTCCTCTTGTTTTTGCTTAGATTTAAGCATGTAAGCAAAAGTAGCCCACTCATAAGTAATGCAACAAAGAGCAAAACCCAATAATATTTTCTTTACAATGTGATTTAATTTTGTTTTGTCTTTTATTTAAATTCCAGTTAACATACACTGTAATATTAGTTTCAAGAGTACAATATACTGCATACAACCCCCCAGTACTCATCACAAGTGCCCTCCTTAATCCCCAAGAAACAGACTCTTAACTCTAGAGAACACACTAATGGTTACCAGGATGGAGGTGAGTGAGGGATGGGTTAAATAAGTGATGGGGATTAAGGAGTGCTCTTGAGATACCCCAATACTATTTCAACAAGGGAGGAAGTGTAAATAGCACATTAAAAGAAGCAACAAGGACACCTGGGTGGCTCAGCGGTTGAGTGTCTGCCTTCAGCTCAGGGCATGATCCTGGGGTCCTGGGATTGAGTCCCACATCGGGCTCCCTGAATGGAGTCTGCTTCTCCCTCTGCCTATGTCTCTGCCTCTCTCTCTGCGTCTCTCATGAATAATAATAATAATAATAATAATAATAATAATGAAGCAACAAAGTCAAAGGCTTCTGCAAAGTGTGTGTAATATTTTCAAACGTTACTCAATTTTTTCCAGAGTCACTAGATGGAAAGAATATCCAGAAAGAAATTAATTGAGGGACACCTGGGTGGCTTAGCAGTTAAGCATCTGCCCTTGGCTTAGGTCAAGATCCTGGAGTTCCCGGATCAAGTTCCACATTGGGCTCCCTGCATGGAGCCTGCTTCCCCTCTGCCTCTCCCTCTCTCTGTGTCTCTCATGAATAAATAAAATCTTTAAAAAAAAGAAAATGATTCAGAGCTTTACAAAATAATCTCAACTAACTGTCTCAATCATCTCTACATATATATAACCACATAATGTGCTTTCTTTAATCATCACAATGGTGCTAATAATAAGGTAGGTATTAATACCTCAAATTTGTAAATGGGGAAAATGAGGATTAGGGAGGTTACACCATTTTCTCAAGGTTACACAAGCAATAAGTGGTGAAATAGATCCCAGCTCAAGTCAGTCTTTCAACTACTACTGCTACCACTTCCTTCTGTATATTTCTTAAAAGTTGCCAATTAAAGAACCACAGGGTTTTTAAAAATATTAAATACCAAAAAAATATATATATTAAATACCTGATCTACATGAACCTCAACTAATAACTGCAGCTAAAGTTCTAATCCTTGGCACAGACATACCAGGTAAGAATAAGAGGAATGCATCCTAACACCTGTTCACAATTCTTTGGGTTGCCACTTGTTCCACCTGTACCTATGAACATTCTTGTCTTCCAAAACAGGATTAACAACACACAATATACTGTAAGAGTCCAGTAAAATGAAGGAGGAAAGACTTCCAATCCATATTAGGGGGTCTTCCTTCCTAAATACAGCCTGTTTGAAACAGTATTAACCTGGCTTAATTTATTCTACAAGCATTTACTGAACATTTCCTATGTTCTGGGCACTGAGCCAGACCATGGGACTACAAAGATAAGTGAGAGAAGTTCCTTGTTCTAAAGCATATGGTATGATAGAATTCTAAGATGGTCCTTACAATTCCTGTACTCTAGTGTGCATACCCTGCATTATCCCTCCACTTGACTGCAGGCAGGACCAGTTAATATAATGGAATATCACTGCTGTGATTAGGCTACCAATAAGTTGTCTTTGGGTTAATCAAAAGGGACATTATCCTGGGTGGATATGATCTACTCAAGTGAGCTATTCATAGGAAGGTGAAGTCTGAGAGAAGTGGGAAGGAGCAAACTGTTGTGGAGAGCACCACTTAGCAAGTAACAGAACCAGCCTCTAGATGCTGAGAGCAGTAGCTGACTAACAGCAAGAATATGGGGCCCTTAGTCATAAGACCACAAGGAAATGAACTCCAGCAATAACTTGAAAGAGCTTGGAAGCAGATCTTTAATTAGTTGAGCTTCCAGATGAATATGGAGTCAGCAGACATTTTGATTTTATCCTGGACCCTCAGCAAAACCAGTGAAAATCTGCCAGATTCTTGACCCACAGACACTGAGATAATACGTTGGTGCTGACTGAAGTCACTAAACTTACGGTAATTTGGTATGTTAACAATAGGAAACTAATAAAAAGTGTATAATTCATTCTATTTTTTTAGATTGGGAAACTGATCTGTTTTATTTTTCTGATTATAAAGGTATACTATTCCATATTCATAGCCCCAGATCAGAAATTTATATGAGGCATGCCTGGGTGGATCAGTGGTTGAGCGTCTGCCTTTGGCTTAGGTCATGATCCCAGGGTCCTGGAATCGAGTTCCACATTGGGGTCTTGCAGGGAATCTGCTTTTCCCTCTGCCTGTGTCTCGGCCTCTCTGTGTCTTTCATGAATAAATAAATAAAATCTTAAAGAAATTTATACCAAATACATTCTTAATTCTAGAGCCAATCATTTTTTTAAAGGTTTTATTTATTTGTTCATGAAAGACACACACACACACACACACACACACAGAGAGAGAGAGAGAGAGAGAGAGAGAGAGAGAGAGAGAGAGAGAGAATGGCAGAGACACAGGCAGAGGGAGAAGCAGGATCCATGCAGTGAGCCCGATGTGGGACTCGACCCTGGGTCTCCAGGATCAGGGCCTGGGCTGAAGGTGGTGCTAAACTGCTGAGCCACCCGGGCTGCCCAAGCCAATCATTATTAAAGAAAGAACTCTCATTCTTTTTTGATTGTATCTAAAAAGATCAAACACATTGTTTTACAATCTTTCTATGCTGCAGTATTGTATGCATATCCTTCTATACTATTTCATGTTCATGTTATCTTTAAAAATCAAGAAAGATAAAAGGTAGTACTTCCCAACGGTGTCCTACACATCTACAAGGTATTTTTTTAAAAAATATTTTATTTATATATTCTTGAGAGACAAACACAGAGAGAGAGAGGCAGAGACACAGGCGGAGGGAGAAGCAGGCTCCATGCAGGGAGCCCAATGCAGAACTCCCGGGACCCCAGGATCACTCCCCGGGCCAAAGGGGTGCCAAACCACTGAGCCACCCGGGAATCCCCCTCTACAAGGTATTAATCAGTGTTTCAAGAATAAAAGTGTTTGAGAAACACTACTTACTATATGTTCTCTATGGAAAATCATGATATCCATCAGCATATTAAAACTACAGGAGGGCAGCCTAGGTGGCTCAGCGGTTTAGCCCACCTTCAGCTCAGGGCATGATCCTGGAGACCCAGGATGGAGTCCCATGTCAGGCTCCCTGCATGAAGCCTGCTTCTCCCTCTGCCTCTCTCTCTCTCTGTCTCTCTGTCTCATGAATAAATAAAATCTTAAAAAAAATAAAACTAGAGGAAATCTGGTAACAAAAAAAAAAAACATTTTAATTTTGTTATTATTTAACACACAGTTATTTCCTACCAGGGGAACACTCTTCCTCCTGCAAACCTATTAACAGAAGAACATCTTTTCATTAATAATATGAATTCAAACGACGGAGATATCTAAACCACTTTTGGATGAAATAAGGTAACACATGTATCTTTCAGTTACTTTCCTAGAGTCTAAGATGTTGAATTAAATTATGTGGACTCCCAGGTCTTTGACTTTGATTAGTGCAGAATTAATGAAGAGGTAAGGGTAAGGGTCCATTTAATTCCTATGGTATAGCTCTCAACATAATGTAATTATACAATTCACCTTTTAAAAATTACTTTTATGAGTCTCCAGATGAAGGGACCAGACCTCACAGTACCATCATCAATACAGTGTTATATTTATGGCAATGCATTTTAAACAGGATTTTTTTTTTTTTATAAATTAATTTTTATTGGTGTTCAATTTACCAACATACAGAATAACACCCAGTGCTCATCCCGTCAAGTGTACCCCTCAGTGCCCGTCACCCATTCACCCCCACCCCCCACCCTCCTCCCCCTCCACCACCCCTAGTTCATTTCCCAGAGTTAGAAGTCTTTATGTTCTGTCTCCCTTTCTGATATTTCTCACACATTTCTTCTCCCTTCCCTTATATTCCCTTTCGCTATTATTCATATTCCCCAAATGAATGAGAACATACACTGTTTGTCCTTCTCCGGTTACTGTGGCCAAGTTCAAAAAGGGTGTTGCCTGAGTTCTTCTCTGGGATTTTGATGGAATCTTGTCTCACATTTAGATCTTTCATCCATTTTGAGTTTATCTTTGTGTATGGTGCAAGAGAGTGGTCCAGTTTCATTCTTCTGCATGT
Source organism: Nyctereutes procyonoides (assembly GCF_905146905.1). Classification (NCBI taxonomy): domain Eukaryota; kingdom Metazoa; phylum Chordata; class Mammalia; order Carnivora; family Canidae; genus Nyctereutes; species Nyctereutes procyonoides. The sequence continues at coordinate 65,808,523 of NW_026575146.1, read as the reverse complement.
GGATGTCCAATCTTCCCAGCACCATTTATTGAAGAGACTGTCTTTCTTCTAGTGGATCGTCTTTCCTCCTTTATTGTATATTAGTTGAGCATAAAGTTCAGGGTCCACTTCTGGGTTCTCTGTTCTGTTCCATTGATCTATATGTCTGTTTTTGTGCCAGTACCACACTGTCTTGATGAACACAGCTTTGTAGTACAACCTGAAATCTGGCATTGTGATGCCCCCAGATATGGTTTTCTTTTTTTAAAATTCCCCTGGCTGTTTGGGATCTTTCCTGATTCCACACAAATCTTAAAATAATTTGTTCCAACTCTCTGAAGAAAGTCCATGGTATTTTGATAGGGATTGCATTATACGTGTAAATTGCCCTGGGTAACATTGACATTTTCACAATATTAATTCTGCCAATCCATGAGCATGGAATATTTTTCCATCTCTTTGTGTCTTCCTCAATTTCTTTCAGAAGTGTTCTGTAGTTTTTAGGGTATATTTTGAGAACCATTTGAATGGTAAATGGTTCTCCAACCTTTTATTTTCAGGTTGTAGGTGTCCTTCTGTCTAAAATGAGTCTCTTGTAGACAGCAAATAGATGGGTCCTGTTTTTTTATCCAGTCTGAAACTCTGCGCCTTTTGATGGGGTCATTAAGCCCGTTCACGTTCAGAGTTACTTGAACTTCTTCTTAAAGGGGAGTTTTAAGAGTCCCCCTTAAAATTTCTTGCAGAGCTGGTTTGGAGGTCACATATTCTTTCAGTTCCTGCCTGTCTTGGAAGCTCTTTATCTCTCCTTCCATTTTGAATGAGAGCCTTGCTGGATAAAGTATTCTTGGTTGCATGTTCTTCTCATTTAGGACCCTGAATATATCCTGCCAGCCCTTTCTGGCCTGCCAGGTCTCTGTGGAGAGGTCTGCTGTTACCCTAATATTCCTCCCCATGAAAGTCAGGAACTTCTTGTCTCTTGCTGCTTTAAGGATCTTCTCTTTATCTTTGGAATTTGCAAGCTTCACTATTAGATGTCGAGGTGTTGAACGGTTTTTATTGATTTTAGGGGGGGATCTCTCTATTTCCTGGATCTGAATGCCTGTTTCCCTTCCCAGATTGGGAAAGTTTTCAGCTAGGATTTGTTCAAATACATATTCTGGCCCTCTGTCCCTTTCGGCGCCCTCGGGAACCCCAATTAAACGTAGGTTTTTCTTCCTCAGACTGTCATTTATTTGCCTTAATCTGTCTTCATGGTCCCTTAATTGTCTGTCTCTTTTTTCCTCAGTTTCCCTCTTTGCCATCAACTTGTCTTCTATGTCACTCACTCGTTCTTCCACCACGTTAACCCTCGTCGTTAGGACTTCTAGTTTGGATTGCATCTCATTCAATTGATTTTTAATTTCTGCCTGATTGGATCTAAATTCTGCAGTCATGAAGTCTCGTGAGGCCTTAATGCTTTTTTCTAGAGCCACCAGTAGCTGTATAATGGTGCTTCTGAATTGGCTTTCTGACATTGAAGTGTAATCCAGATTTTGTAACTCTGTGGGAAAGAGGGCTGTTTCTGATTCTTTCTTTTGAAGTGAGGTTTTCCTTCTAGTCATTTTGCTCAGTGCAGAGTGGCCAAAAACAAGTTGTATTGGAACACGGGGGAGTATCACTGGTCCGTCCAGCTGGTCTTCTGGGGGAGGGGCCTGCTGTGCTGATTTTCAGGTGTCAGCACTTGGGGGAGCTGCTCTGCCCCTGCCTGCTGCAGGGCTCAGCGGGGGTTGTTTACCCCAGGGAGGAACAGCAGCAGTTGCTATGGCAACTCTGGAAGCCTGGATTCAGCCTCCGCAGGAACTACGGGGCTCGGGGCTCTCGGCTCTCGCAGGGCCTGGAGGCTCCGGGGCGGGGCCGCTGATGTGCTCAGCTCGGGGCAGGAGCGTCCTTGCTGTCCTGGGCCCTCCCGGCCTCTGCCTGTCCCGGGGGAGGCCGGATCCTGGGCTGTGTCCCGGCGCCCTGTGCTCCGGGGCCTGCGCTGTGGGATTCGCGCTCCCGCCCTGCAGCTCCCTCCCTGGAGCCGCTCCCGAGCCCCTCCGAGCTGCTCCGGTCGGTCCCTCCGTGCGCGCTGCAGCCCTTAGGGAGCTCGGAGCACTCTCCTGCGCTCAGGTGTGTGTTAGTGTCCCCGGGAGCCCGAGGGCATCCCCGCCCTCCTGGGTCCTGCTCCACCTCCCTGCGAGCCCCTTTCCGCCCGCCCGGGAAGGTTGGTGCAGCTCCTGCTCCTCCGGGAGGGACGGGGCTCTCCTGTCCTGGGGACACTCGCCTCGGCCTCAGCCCGGCTCCTCGCGGGGCCCCTCCCCCTCGGAGGCCTTTTGTTTCTTTATTTCTTTTCCCCGTCTTCCTACCTGGATAGAAGCGTGAACTCTTCTCACTGTAGCGTTCCAGCTGGTCTCTCTTTACATCTCAGGCTGAATTCGTAGATTTTCAGGATGGTTTGAAGGTTATCTAGGTAACTTGGTGGGGACAGGTGACTTGGGGACCCTGCTCTTCCGCCATCTTGCCCCTCCCTCCTAAACAGGATTTTCATAAACTGGTATGCATTTGGAGGATAATCAGGAAAGATGGCAGGTTATTCTTGACATTTTAAACAACTGCAATAACACATTTCTGTGTAGATATAGAGGATAGAAGGATCAAAGCATAGCTGAAACAGGCAAGCAGTCTTTGGCTCAATAAAAGGATATAATTCCAAAAAATTAAAGCCTTCCATAAGTGAACTGGGTGTGTTATATTCCTTCTCTGGCTATATTTAAGTAGAGGTTAGATGACAACCTGCCTGAGATATTGTTGGGAAATTTCGTACTCTCAATTTCATACTGGTGAGTTCTAAAATCCCATCAGTCTTCTACTGTGAACTAAAGAGTCTTCAATCAAGGCCAAGTAGCAACAAGTCCCTGCATTAAGAGGCAATCCAGGTTGGTGATCAGAGATCAAGAAAAGAACGGTGTTCTTTCAGGAAAAACCAATTTTGGAGATTCATGTGCTTTGGGAGGCAATGTCTGAACAGAAAGTATAAATTAAGCTATAGTTCTGTACACCAAGAGCTATGAACTAAATTGTATCCTCTCCCAAAATTCATATGTTGAAGCCTTAACCCCTAAAGTGACGCTATTTAGAGATACGGCCTTTTGAGAGATAGGTTTGGATGAGATCATGGAGGCAGGAGTGCTCATGATGGATTTGTGTCCTTATCAGAGAAACCAGAGAGCTTATCCTTGTGAGAACACAGTAAGGTGGCCAGGAAAAAAAGCTCTCAGCAGAATCTGACTACTGGCACCTTGAGCTCAGACTTCCAGCCGTTTGAACTCTAAGAAATAAATTTCTGTTGTTTAAGCCATCCAGTCTTTGGTACTCTGTTGTAGCAGCCTGAGGTGACTCAGACACCAAAGTTCTACTAGCTCAAGGCCTGGGAGGCACCTAGCCAGTGTGCAGACTATGTCAGAACACACAAAAATCTTTAGGATTGTGCATGAACTGTTTGAAACGTTAACTTTAAAAGTAAGGCTGCCAGTTATTTTACCAGCAAAAAATGGGCTTATTGAGAAATATCAGAGAATTGCAATCCAGGGCAAGAAAGCAAGGTAGTGTGTCAAAACCACAGACTAGCCCCAAGAACCCAGAAGAGGAAGATTCTCTTACAGGGAAAGTTGGGAGGGCTGTTACCAACAGCAAGTCCACTGGAGGAAACCAGGAGATTGAGTATAATGGCTTTTCACCGGTGGGGCTGTTGAAGCTTGGGAGAGAACATTTCTCCCTCCTGCTGGAATAATGCTAAAGCAAAGCAGCATGGACTTGCAGGGTGTGTCTCTTCCCATTGGGTTTACAGGTGCCGGGATGTGGTGGGGCATGAGACCTCCCCCTTCTGGCTTCCTTTTATTAACTCTCTCAGAAATAACACAAGTTGTAAATCAATAGTGGACTGATTGGACTTATTTCATTGTTAGTTAAATCCATCTGGGTCTCCCCAAGAAGGAGAAAGGCATAAGGTCTTCAGGGTTTCAAGGTATTCCTCTTCTTTCAAGGAGGACTGAATGCTCAACCATCTACCAGGACAAAGTATTCTAACTATATTTGTTCTCCAAACTGGTGCGGCAGCCCTGCCTGTTAGTTAGCTTTGTAGCTGCCAAGTTACAAAGTAAGATGTACCGTTTCACAAAGTCTCACGACAGTGTAGCTTCCTCCTTCTGCACATCTTCGCCTAGCCTCGAGCCACTATCCCTACTTCACACATGAAGTTCTGTGATTCTAGCTATCAGTTCATACTCGCCCTGCTGGAACCATGGGCCTGCATGTTCCCAATACCGCCCTTCCCGCGCATCACAGCCTGAGCTCTCCAGCAGCTTCGTTAGAGTTCGGAAGAACAGAACACGTTCGTTACAGTGCACGTAGCACTTTCCCGGTTCTGGATTCCAGACCGTGTCGGAACGTGTCCATTTCTGTACCTGGTGAGGACGCCAGGAATCATTCCAGAGGAGCCCTCCTTACAAAAACCCCGCGCATGTAGGACGGCTTGCCCGACTGGGCGGTGTCGCAGGAAACAGCGCGGCGGGCTTCCGTTGCGGCGGTCCTGGGGGATGACGTCCTTCCGGCGCGCGGCGAGGTCCGGAAGCCCCCGCGGCTCCAGAGACCCGGAGGCCCAGCCCGAGGTGGGCGGGGCGCTGCCTGAGCCCTTCGGCGCGGGCCGGGAGCTAAGGCGGGAGCTGAGGCGCGGGGCGGGGCTTCCTGAGCGTCCTGGGGCTGCTGATTCCGCTGGCAGCCACCGCAATCGCAGTGGCTGCGGCGGGTACCTCCGGCGGCCTCTACAGCTGCGCTCGGATCCTCACCTCCTCAGCGGCTCCAGCTCCAGCCGCCCTTACAGCCCTCGGCGTCGCCGCTGGCGCCGCCGCCCGACCCGCAGGCCGCCGCGGGCCGCGGAGCCCATGAGGGCGCGGGCCCCGCCGCCGCGTCCGCGGCGTCGCCGTCGCCCCGGAGCGTCCCGAGCCGGCGCGGGCATGGCCGCGGCATGAGCGAGGAGCCGCCGCCGGAACCGGAGGACAAGACGGCGTCTGTGCCCGCGGCGGGAGCCATGCCGGAGAAGCGCCCGGGCGCGCAGGCCGCCGGCGGCATCTCGGTGAGCGCGAGCGCGGGTCCTGGCCGCGGCGCTCGGCCCGAGGCCCCAGACTAGGGGAGGCTGGGCGGGGTTGGGGTACCGGGCTGCAGGGCCGGGGCGCGGCCCGGGGCTGAAGTGCAGGGCCGGGCCGGGGCCGGGGTGCGGGGCTGGGGCACTGGGCCAGAGCTAAGGTGCAGGGCCGGCGTGCGGGGCGGCGGCCGGGGCGGGGGTGCGGGGTCAGGGGTGAGGTACAGGGCTGGGGTGCGGGGCGGCAGCCGGGGCGGGGGTGCGGAGCCAGGCGCTGCGTCCCTCGGGGCTTGGGGAGACGTGCAGTGTCCGCGTCGGCTCCGGCTCTAGGAAAGCCGGTCCATTCCGGGCTCAGCCATTGGACTCCTTCAGTGCTGGACTTTCCTAGCGCCGCTGGTCGGCTGACGGAACTCGGTGGTGGTGGGGGTGGTTGTCGTTTCAAAGAACGCTAGACACGGGGCTGAGTATAAGTAATTTAGTTCTTTCGGGAATTTGCAGACGTGCGACTGACTGGCCGAGCCTAAATAGATGTGTGTGGGCCTTTGGGACCGTGGTCCGGCCCTCCGCCAGGGAAGTGGGCGATGCGGGCTGGGCAGCGCCTCGGCTCCCGCCTCCTCTGGACGGTGGGAGGGCGGATCTCGGAGCTATAGCCGCGGCTCTGGAGCCCTGACTTCACGGGCCTGCGTTCGGGAGAACAGGCTTGGTTGGTGGCGCTGTCCTTTGCTGTGGTGAAGTAAGCCTAGAGAGCCCGTCACTTCTTAAAGACCTTTTTTTTTTGTCTTGTCTATTTAGGACAGGAAATATAGCAACTGACCCCGAGAAAACTAGAAATTTTGATAAAATTAAATGTATGCAGTTTCAGCAGACATACCTCTATTTGCTTTTAACCAATGCTGCATGATTATTGTTTGGTGATGGGAGTCCCCATTAGTAGAATTGGGGGTCGGCGGTGAAATCGAAGGAGCAGTAGGTTGAAGAGAGCCAGAAGAGCTGGTTTCTAGTCTTAGTTCTGTGGGAACCAGGCTGCACTATCAAGGTCCCGACACAACCCTGCTTCTCAGTGCCTGATCTTTCTGAGAGCTTAGCAATGTTGTAGGACCCTCCCTTGCTCAAGTGAGGTCTTATTTTTGAAAAAGCGTTAGGGGTTCCTCATTTCAAAGAAACATTTTGTAAAGAGAATTTTATTTGGGGGGGGAGGAAATTCCAGAGAATTGGTTTTTCTCGTTTTGTTTTTAATTATTTAAAAAGTAGATTTGTCATCTCCCCCCACCCCCCAAACTAAACCAAACTGCCAGGTCCTCCTTCTATCCTTGAATTGACAGACCATAATTACCAACCAGAGGCCATGCTAGTAACATGAGAGGTAGCCTCCTTCATCTCTCTCTGTGCCCACAACATTGAGTGCATTACTAAGTCTAGCAGATTTTACCAGGCCAAGATTTTAAGTTATTTTCTTCTCTGCATCCCTGTGGTTCATTTCCTCAGCATTTTGACTTAGATTCTGACTTATCTCTTGGGGCCTTTACTTACATTATCATTGGCCTGTTGTCCATAATGTCAGCGTGACCTCACATGTAAATATGATAATTACTGCTGTCTTTAAATTTTTTCATTGGCTCCCTTTGGTTTATAGGATAAAAAAAATAACCTGGCATGTTGAAGCAGTATAGCAGAGTGATTAGGTGAGCATGCTTGGAATCCCATTTCCTGCCTTTTATTACCTGCATAACTTTGGGCAAATTACGTAACTTTTCCCAACTAATAATAGTATTTACCACAGAGGATTGTAAGGGTTACTGTAATCTTGCATTGAGTAAGTTCTCAGTAAATATTAGCTGTTATTAGTTCTCAGTATTTTTGGCATGAATGATTTATCAGAATATAGAGGTGATCCCTGGCAGTCATTTACTAAAAATTAAAGTTGCTAATTTTATGTGCTTAGAGCTGGAACTTTTGAGGGATGTCTACTCAAGGAAACTTAGACTCTTTCCCTAATTCCTTCCCCTGATGCTAATCAGAGGTTAGAGGCACAGGTACATTTCTGTCCAGTTCCTAGTCTCTGAAGATGTACGGAGTCACTATTAATAAATGGTAATGAATACTGTCTTGAGTTTTCTTTTTATTTTTTTAATATTTATTTATTCATGAGAGACAGAGAGAGAGAGAGAGGCAGAGACACAGGCAGAGGGAGAAACAGGCTCCCCACAGGGAGGCTCATGTTGGGGACTCGATCCCCGAATCAGGATAATGCCCAGAGCCAAAGGCAGGTGCCCAACCGCTGAGCCACCCCGGTGTCCCAGAGTTTTCTTGATGCTTGCTGTACTTAGTGAAATGACTAGCATGGGCAGATGGCAGAGTTCAGACACTGGTGCTTTTGGGAATGTATGGTGGCTGGGAAAACAAATGAATGCCTTTAATCATATAGGTTCATGTTGTATGCTGGTAGCCCCAAATTATGCATCTTTCCTGCTTGCACTTTCTGTTTAGTATCACTTCTAGGAGCTATGTTCTCCAGCCTCCATGACTTGATTTCATTTAATGTATTGGAATTTCCTTACTGCTTGATTCTAGTGACACTCATGGTTTCAGGTTCTTAGATGCTAATAATTATGGGGAAGACTGCCCAGTGCACAGGGAACCTGCCGACAACTTATTTCAACCTTGTTTGGCCAAAAGATGTATTGACCTGCAGAGATTGGTGGAAAAATGTGTTGACTTGAGTAACAGAAGGGAATCAAGTATTTGCTCAAGAGATCATTGCCTTGTAGAAAAGGGATCTGTGTTTAGCAAATAATTTCTTGTTTTATTATTCCCTCTTTTCTCTATCCTTCCCTAATCATGTGTGTACAAACAACTTGAGGTGTTTTATCAGAATTGTTTGCATTATCGTTAAATGTATATTTTCCATTATACTTAGCCTTTGTGGCCAGGTAAGGGAAAATATTTTTTGGCATCATTTACCCATGAACATCTGATGAAAATAAGGATTTGCTACAAAGAAAACCCAACTAAGTTTAGCATACTATTTCAGGATGTTCTTGGACTCCCAGAAGCCAGTGCCTGGAAATGGGTTAAGAGCCCTGATACAAGGCCTCTTAGGATTAATATTGTTCTGGTGACATTTGATGTCTCAGAAATTGATTTTCCTAAGACTCTTTTGGGGAGTTTTCTATTAAGGCTAATTTTGATTTTTGAGAGCAAGAATATTATTTATTATGTAGACAAAACAAATAATACTGAAGAGCAGCTTCAGGTTAAAAAAAAAACACTAAAGAACACCTGGGTGGCTAAACACTAAAACAACTGTGTTATGTTTGTAAAAAGATAAAAGAGGTTCTAGGAACATATTAGAGAACAATTAACTTTAAGCTATTTTTTTTTAAGGTTTTATTTATTCAGGAGAGATGCAGAAAGAGGCCCGACCTAGGCAGAAGAGAAGCAGGCTCCCTGCAGGGAGCCCGATGTGGGACTCCATCCCACAACCCCAGGCTTATGACCTGAGCCACCCAGACTTCCCAACTATAAGCTTTCAATTCTTTCTTGACACTGTTAGGGAACAGTATGATCATTTCAATAACAAAATAGTACTGGGACATTGGCATAACCACTTTTCTTGAGTAAATTATAGGAGATAAGGGGAGAAACTCAAAGCATTTGTGAGCATTGTTAATATTGCAATTTAGAAAGGCAAATAATATGTGGTGCTTTCAAAGAAACATTTATTATATTTCATATTAAGAATTGTACAAATTTCTGGTCAGTTTACTATCATCACAGTTAGCCTTTGTCATAACACAGGGTTATCCTTGCTGCTGTGTTGTTCTCAGGCCTGGTATAGGCAGGATTTTGTAGACTGCTTCTTAGGATATTTGAGCATCCTTTCCCACCATTTTTCTTACTAGATTAAATCTTTGAAGATATGGACTACAGCTGTGCATCTTTTAATCTGAAGTAGTTTAGGAGACGATCAATAAAAATCAATAAAGAAGTTATTCAATCTAGTTTTAAGCCAGTTTTTTGATCTTAACAATGACATAAGCTTGTCTTTTAGTTTTTTTATTTTTTCTTTCTTTTTTTTTTTTGCTTATCATTAATTTTTATATAATGTGCTTTGGCATTATACAACAAGTTGGGGAGTGCTGGTTTCTATTCTCTGAAGGTTTTGTGTAGTATTGGTAAAATAATTATAGAACTTTATGCCTTTTAGGCTGGGGTAATGTAGTTGTATAACAGTCTGGGCCTACTATTTGATTTTTTTTTCTATTTTACTAAGTTGTATTTTAGTAGGAATTTGTCCATTTCACCTTCAAATTAACTGGCATCAAGTTGTTCCTAATAGCTTCTTAATCCTTTTTAAACTACTATAAGATCCTTACTGTTTTTATTGTTGACAATGGTAATTTTCACCTTATCTTTTAAAAAAGTAATTTTCTAGGGTATTCTAGTCATTAGTTCTGCAAGTGGTAATAATTTTGTTTCTTCTGTATTTCTGTTATATGAACTAGAATATCCAGGGAAAGGTTCAGTAGTAATGGTAAAAGTACACAACTTTCTCTTCATAATACATTTTTTTCATTGTTAAGGATGCTGTAACTATATGTATGAGATAAATATGCTTTATTACATGATGGAGGCATCTTTTTATTTCTCATTCTTGCTTGCATGTGTTCTCCCTCTCCTCTCCCCTCCTTCCTTCCAGTTCAGTGTCTCATAGAACCCTTACCAGGTTACGAAGTCTGACGCATGCCCAGGAGAGATTGTGGCATAGTAAGGGCATTGCTTAATGAGAATTGGAGAGAAATGTGTCATTAATACCTGTAATCAACTGTAATAAGTAACCTGCTAAAACATGTAATATCTGTGAAGTTATGTCAACTTTTCTTTAGCTGCCTGGCTTTTTAATACATAGTTCTCTATTTGCTTATATATGTATATAAGCATATATAAGATTATTTTATTTTATTTATTCATAGAGACAGAGAGGGAGAGAGGCAGAGACATAGGCAGAGGGAGAAGCAGGCTCCATGTAGGGAGCCTGACGTGGGACTCGATCCTGAGTCTCCAGGATCACGCCCTGGGCTGCAGGCTGCGCTAAACTGCTGCGCCACCAGGGCTGCCCTGTATTTGCTTATATTTCTAAAATACTTTTATTGAAGTAAAACTGACGTAGTAAAAACTATGTTTAGAGAGTACAAGTTTGTGTTTTGACATGCGTATACACTTGTGAAATCATTACCACAATCAAGATAGGGAATATATCCATTACTCCCAGAAATTTCCTTGTGCCCATTTTTTTTTAAGATTTTATTTATTCACAAGAGACACGCAGAGAGAGAGAGAGGCAGAGACACAGGCAGAGGGAGAAGCAGGTTCCATGCAGGGTGCCCGACATGGGACTCGATCCCCGGTCCCCAGGATCAGGGGCTGAAGGCGGCCCTAAACCGCTGAGGCACCCAGGCTGCCCTCCTTGTGCCCATTTTTACATCCTCTCTCCACCTACCCCCCAGGCAATCATTTATCTACTTTCTGCCACTATATTATTAATTCTAATTTTTTAGCTTATACCCTTTTTGGTTTTGCTTTCTTTTCCTCTGTATAAATTATTTCGAGATTTATCCATGTTGTATATAAATCAGTGCATTCCCATTCTTTAGTGCAATAGAATTGCTACTAAGTAGTAGCATTCCATTATATGGTTGTACTACAATTTGTCCATTCAGCATTAATGAACATTTGGTTTATCACCAAGTTTTGACTAGTATAAATAAAGTTGCTATAAGCATTTGTCTGCCAGTCTTTGTATGGGAAATACTTTTATAAGAGTGGAATGGCTGAATTATATGGTAGGTGTATTGTTTAAATTTTTTTAAAAAACTGCCAAACCATTCTATAAGGTTATTGTGCAATTTTACATGATCACTAACACTATGAGAGTTCCATTTCTTCAACATCCTCGACATTTAGTGTAAGCTCTTGTAATAGATCCTTAATAGTGGTATCGTACTGTGTTTTAATTTGTATGCCCCTATGGCTAATGATATTCAACATCTTTCCATAAATTTGCCATCTTCGTATCCTCTTGGTGAAGTGTCTGTTTAGGTCTTGCCTATTTTTGTTGTTGTTAGGATGTTTATTAAAATAGATTTTTGAGAGTCCTTTTATATTTGGGATGTGAGTCCTTTATCAGATATATGCTTTGCAAATATTTTCTTCCAAGCTGTGTTTTTAGAAGAGCAGTTTTTGATTTTGATGAAATTTATTAATTTGTTCTTTTATGGATAGTGTTTTTGGTTTTAGATTTAAGAAATGGTTATTTAACTCATTATCATAAGGATTTCCTTCTATGTTTTTAGAAGGTTTTTTGATTTTATAATTAGGTTTATGACCATTTTGAATTAGTTTATAATATACAAAGTCAAAGTGTGAATGGAAGTTCATTTTTTGTGTATGGATAACTGATTTTTGCATGATTTGTTGAAGAGACTTTTTTTTTTAAGATTTTATTTATTTGAAAGAAAGAGCATGTGGTGGGGAGGGGTACAAGGGAAGAAGGAGAGAGAGAATCTTGAGCAGACTCAGAGCCAAGTTCAGAGCCTGCCAAGTTCAGAGCCTATCATAGGGCTCAGCCCCACAACCCCAAGATCATGACCTGAGCAGAAACTAAAGAGTCCAGTGCTTAACCAACTGAGCCATCTATGTGCCCCCAAAAGACTTTTTTATTTTCTAAATTGTGTTTGCACTGTAGTCAAAATTCACTTAACCCAGATATGTGTCCATATATTTTGCATTTTAGAACAATAGAATCAGATTGTAGACTTCTACAAAAACAAAAACTCGGGCAGCTCAGCGGTTTCATGCCACCTTCAGCCCAGGGTGGCATCCTGGAGATCCCAGATCGAGTCCCTCATCGGGTTCCCTGCGTGGAGCCTGCTTCTCCCTCTGCCTGTGTCTCTGCCTCTCTCTCTCTCTCTCTCTTTCTCTCTCTCTTTGACTCTAGTGAATAAATAAAATCTTTAAAAACAAAAACCCCTGCTTCTATTTTCATTGGGATTGTGTTGGCTCTGAAGATCTGTTTGGAAAGAATTGAAGACAACATTGAGTCTTCTCATTCATGAAGGAGGGACTGCTCCATTTATTTTAGATCTTATTTAAAATTTCCCACCTATGTTTTGTAGTTTTCAGCATATAGGTCTTTCACATTGTCAGATTATACCCTATTTCATATATTTTTTTATTTCATATTTTTTGATGCTGTTGTACATAATAGCGTAAACATATGAAAAAATGTAAACTCTTAAATTCAGATTCACAATTGTTGCCAATATATAGAAATATAGTTGATTTAAGAAATTTTTAATATTGCAATATAATACACATAGCGTAAAATTGACTATTTTAAGCTTTTTTTTTTTTCCTTTATTTAAGTAGGCTCCACTGTGGGGCTTGAACTCACAACCCTGAGATCAAGACCTGAGCTGAGATCTAGTCTGATGCTTAACTCACTAAGCCACCCTGGCACCCCTTAATTTTTTTTTTAAGATTTATTTATTTATTTATTTGAGAGCGTGAGAGAGAGCATGAGCAAGGGGACGGTCAGAGAGGGAAGCAGACTCCCCACTGAGCAGGACACCAAATGTGGGGCTCCATCCAGGACCCCAGGATCATGATCTGAGCCAAAGGCAGATGCTTAACCAACTGAGCCACCCAGGGGCCCCAACTGCTTAAGTATTTTTAAGTGTGCAGTTTAGTAGTGTTGAATATATTTATGTTATTGTGAAACCATTCTCTAGAACTTTTCAGTTTGTCAAAACTAAACCTCTACATCCATTACATAGCATTTACCCTGTCCCCCATTCCCTAATAACTGCCTTTCTGCTTTCAGTTTCTATAAGTTTGACTACTCTAGATACCTCATATATAAGTAAAATCATACACTTTTTGTGACACTCAGCATAATGTCCTCAGTGTTGTTGTTTGACACACGTTGAAATATGTTTTCTTTAAGATTGTTGAAGCCATGTGTAGTGTGTCTCAGAATTTCCTTTGAGACTGAATAGTATTCCATTTTATGTATATGCTGTATTTTGTTTCTCCTTTTATGTGCTGAGTATTTCATTGCTTCCTTTTTTTTTTTTTTAGCTATTGCGAATATTGCCACTGTGAACATGATTGTACAAATAAATATCTCTTTGAGACCCTGCTTTGAATTCTTTTGGATACCTACCCAGAAGTGGAATTGCTGGATCATTGGATAATTCCATTTTTGATTTTTGAGGTACCACCATGCTTTTTCCCTTTGTGGCTGCACCATTTTAAATTCATACCAACATTGCACAAGGGTTCCAATATCTCTACATCCACACCACACCTGTCATTTTCTGGGTTTTGTTTTGTTTTGGAGAGTAACCATCCTGATGAATAGGAGGTACTATCACATTTTGATTTTGCATTTCACTAATAATTAGTGATTTTGAGCATCTTTTCATATATTATTGGCCGTTTGTGTATCTTCTTTGGAAGAAATACAAGTTTTTTGCTCATTTTTTTTTTTAAGATTTTATTTATTTATTCATGAGACACAGAAAGAGGCAGAGACACAAGCAGAGGGAGAAGCAGGCTCCTCACTGGGAGCCCGATGTGGGACTCGATTCTGGGACTCGATCCTGGGACTCCAGGATCACGCCCTGAGCCCAAGGGAGGTGCTAAACAGCTGAGCCACCCAGGGATCCCTTTGCTCATTTTCAAATTAGGTGGTGGTGGTTGTTATTTTGAGTTGTAGTGGTTCTTGGTAAATTATGGAAATTACCTTCTGATCAGATACAGGCATTGCAAATATTTTCTCCATAGGTTGCCTATTCATTCTGTTAATGGTATCCTTTGATGTGCAGAAGTTTTAAATTTTGGTAACATCCAATTTATTTGTCTTTACTTTTGCTGTCTCTTTTTTTTGGGGGGGGGCTCATATTCAAGATATCATTGTCAAATGCAGTGTTATGAAGCTTTCCCTTTATGTCATTTTATAAAAGTTTTATGTCTTATATTCAGGGTTTTGGTTCATTTTAAAAGTTTCTGATTTTGATGCAGCCCAATATCTACTTTTTCTTTTATTGCTTGTTTCTTTTGTTGCTTTGGAGTCATGTCTAAGAATCTATGACCAAATCCAAGATTTACCTCTGTTTTCTTCCAGGAGCTTTGTGGTTTTAGCTTAGATCTGATGTGAGTTAACTTTTGTCTATGGCATAAGGTAGGGTTCCAGCTTACATGTGGAAATTCAGTTGTTTCAGTGTCATTTGTTGAAGAAGCTATTCTTTTTGATTGGATTTGACACTTTTGCCAAAAAAGCAGGACATAGATTCATGGGTTTATTTGTGGAAACTCAGTTCTAGTAGGTTGGTGTATATGACAGCCTCTCTCTTCCACTTTCATGTGGACAAAGTCATTGACATTTACTGTGTACTGTGATCTTTGAGTTGGGGAATCATGTTTGGGACAAATGGGAGTAGCTTTCAACCTTATCTTTTTCCAGTTGAAAGCAGATGACTTGATTGACAAAAGCTAGATGCTGGTTCATCTGATGTTTTCTGGTGATGTCGAGAAAGCAAGTCAGGAGTTTGGTGGAGATTGTTCTTTTGCCCAGATACACACTAGCCAGGCCACGCTAGTTTGGAAAAGGGGGTGGGTGGGTGGGTAAGTAAAAGGCTGCACTTTGCCTGAGGAACTGTCTACATTTGGCTCCTGCACCTCTTTCTCAGGTTGCCGCAGTCCAGGACACCTGTCATATGTATGTGCTGATTTCTATTTGTGGAGAACTTTGGGCTCTCTGAGAAAGGTGGTATAAGTATTATAGTGGTTAGTAACTTGCACTCTGGAGATAAGTGATTCTCTGGCTGGAATACTGGCTTAGGCACTTAGTAAACTGTGCAACTTGGGCGAGTTATTTGATTCTGCATCTGAGTTTTGTCATCTATAAAATGGGAATAATAATAGTTTCTATTGCAATTCAGTAAAGATAAAATGGTAGGATCTGTAATTTGCTTTGATCAGGTCTTGGCATGGTGTCTGTTGGTGCTTCTGCTGCTATTGTAGGCTAACTTTTTCTTCTGTAATTACTGTGGCTGGAACTCCCAATACTGCATTGTATACAGTGTTGAAAGCAAACATCCTCTTCATGTTCCTGATCTTAAAACAAACGTTTTTTTCAGCCTTTCACCTAGTGACTGTGATATTAGGTGTGGATTTTTTCTTATGTGCCATTTACCATATTGAGATAATTTCTTCTACTTTTTAAGAATTTTCATCATGAAGAGCTGTTAATTTTGTCAAATGCTTTTTCTGCATTAGTGGAAATGATCCTGTGTCTGTTCCTCCCCCACTTCATTTTAATGTGGTGTGTTCTGTTGATTGATTTTCATATGTGAACTTTTCTTATATTCCAGGAATGAATCTCACTTGGCTATAGTTATTAGAGCCCTTTTTTTTTAAAGATTTATTTTTATTTATTTATTTATTCATGAGAGAGAGAGAGAGAGAGAGAGAGAGAGAGAGAGAGAGAGGCAGAGAGAGAGGCAGAGACACAGGCAGAGGGAGAAGCAGGCTCCATGCTGGGAGCCCGACGCGGGACTCGATCCCGGGACTCCAGGATCGTGCCCTGGGCCAAAGGCAGGCACGAAACCGCTGAGCCACCCAGGGATCCCTATTAGAGCCCTTTAAATAGGCTGCTGAATTTAGTTTGCTAGTATCCTGTTAAGGATTTTTGTATCGTTAGCATAAGGGAAATTAATCTGCACTATTTCTTGCATCTTTTTCTTTGGTACAGGTAAATGCTTTTTCTTCATAGAATGTGTTAGGAAGTGTTCCCTCTTCATTTTTGAGAGGACTTTGAGAGTGATTGACGTTTGGTCTTGTTTAAATGTTTGGTAGAATTTACCAATGAAGCCATGAAATCCAGGACTTTTCTTTATTGGGAGATTTTTGATCACTGTTCCAATACTGTTACTAGTTCTAGGTATATTCATATATCCTATTTCTTTATGATTCAGTCTTAGTAGACTTTTCTAGGAATTTGTCCATTTCATCTAGATTATCCAATCCATTGGCTTACAATTGCTGATAAATATTTTGCTTCCAATTTTAGAAATTTAAATCTTCCCTCTATTTCTTGTGGTCAGTCTCACTAAGGATTTGTTAATTTTTTAATAGTTTCATTATTTTTTGATAGTATGATAGTTTGATAATTCTCTGATGCTTTTCTGTTCACTGTTGTATTTATTCCTGCTGTAACCCATTATTATTTACTTTTTCTTGCTTTGGTTTAGTTTTGCTTTTCTGGTTTCTTACAGTGAAAAGTTAGGTTATTGATAGCAGATTTTTTTTCCTTTTTTTTTTTGAATAATAAGGCATTTACAACTATAAACTTCCCTGTAAGCACTGCTTTAACTGAATTCAACAAACTTTGATATGTTGTTTTTATTTTTATTCATCTGAAAGTTTCGTGACCTTCCTTGTGATTTCTTATTTGACCTATAGCTATTTAGGTGCATATTGTTTTAATTTCCATGTATCTGTGAATTTTCCATATTTCTTTATGTTACTGATTTCTAGTTTCATTACATTGTGGTCAAAAGAATGTAGTTTATATGATTTCAGTCTTTTTAATTTATTTAAACTTGTTTTATGGTATTTTTGTGTACACATGAGAAGAATGTATTGCTGTAGTTGGGTGGGGTGATCGGTAAATATTTGTTAGGTTTACTTAATGTAGTGTTATTAAAATCTTTGCTTCTGTTGAACTTCTGATTGTTCTATCCATTATTATAAGTGGGTATGGAAGTCTCCAACTATTATTGTTGAATTATCTGTTTGTGCTATTTATTTTTAAAGGGTGTAAGTGCCAGTAGGTGAGGGAGAATGAATGATTTAATATTACATAATATAAATATCTTTGGTACTGTGAAGAAGTCCTATAAATAAACATGAAAGATTCCATTCTCCAATGAAAAAATATGCGAAGGAATGAACAGTTTGTAGACAAATAAAAATAACTTTCAAAAAAGTATAGGGAGGAAGTTCTACTTCTCTTGTAATCACAGAAGTGCAAAATAAAATGATATAAACATTAAATAAACAATAAACATTAAAAAGTCTAACTAGAAAATACTTAAAAATTATTTGCAGTCTTAGGATATGGGGAGACAGGTATTTTTAAACACTGTTAATGGTACCACAAGTAGCTCCTACAAATTTTTTTTTACAACCTCTTTGAAGCTTTTTAGTTTTCCAACATTTTGTTATGAATACTCCCCCATATTCATCACCCTACTTCAACAGTTAAAATCATACAAGGCCAAAATAAAAAAACCAACACATAAGGCCAATCTTATTACACCTGTATTTTTATTAAGCTGGTCCTTACATATTAGCTGAATTGAATCCAGGTTTTGTGTTTGCTTTGTTTTATCTTGGCAGGGATACCTTATAAGTTATTTATTTCTTGTGTATCTCATCATGCAACAAATAACCTTTGACTCTCTTTGTGATGTTATAATTGATCAGGTTTAAGGAAGTCTTGTCAGCTTAATTCCCTTATAAAGTAACATATCAGCTTTTACCTAATGGTTTTAACAGCCATTAGTGGTTGTTGCCTAAATTGACTATATTAGTGAGGTTAAAACGTGGCAAGATTTTTTTTTTAATTTATGATAGTCACACACACACACACACACACAGAGAGAGAGAGAGAGAGACAGAGAGAGAGAGAGAGGGGCAAAGACACAGGCAGAGGGAGAAGCAGGCTCCATGCACCGGGAGCCCGATGTGGGATTCGATCCCGGGTCTCCAGGATCGCGCCCTGGGACAAAGGCAGGCGCCAAACCACTGTGCCACCCAGGGATCCCACAAAGTGGCAAGATTTTAAGTTAATCATTCCTTCATTCATTATCAAAATTCCTAAAAAGAACTTTTCCTAGTCAAATATTTGGTTATCCTAGGATACAGAAGAGCGGGATAAATGCTTCCTTTTTCCACTTTCCTTATTTAGCAGTTTTCAGAATGACGGCTTGGTTTTCTAGCATCCTCCAAAGATTGATGAACTTGTAAAATTGAACACATATGATATGTTTCAATCCATGCCAGATATTACTCTTTTACTCAGTCTTTGTCCAGTAGTAATTCCTCAGGTTGGCTCCTGAATCCTTTTGATGTGACTATAGTTTTCAGTAACATCTTTGCTTTTGGCAAGATAGGTTCCAGAATCAAATAAATTTCTTGCCCCAAACCTGGAATCAGCTTTGTCCAAAAAGCCCCATTTTCTTTTAGTGGGAAATGATATTCGAAGAACACAATCTTGGGCCATAAGGGGTGTTTGCACCTGTATGGTTGCTCATTTTTTCTAGGTCTTTTCAGTGGCTAGAACTAGAAAATTTTAACTGTTTTCTCATTAAGGTAATGTATATCATAGTGTGTATATTTTCTTTTTAAATTTTTTTTTAATTTTTATTTACTTAGGATAGTCACAGAGAGAGAGAGAGGCAGAGACACAGGCAGAGGGAGAAGCAGGCTCCATGCACCAGGAGCTCGACGTGGGATTCGATCCCGGGTCTACAGGATCGCGCCCTGGGTCAAAGGCAGGCGCCAAACCGCTGCACCACCCAGGGATCCCTATTTTCTTAAACCAAATTTAGAATTTCAAATTTTTCTATTTTGATTTTATATTTGTATCTTCTCTATTACAAGGGAAATCTTGGTTCTTAGTGACAATAGCATAGTAACTTGTTTATTGTATTCTTATATTTGAAAGTTTCAGAATATAAAAACATTATTACTACCAACATGATTACTTAAAACGGTTTAAGGTTTGATTTTCTTTTTACCCTTAGAATATAGCTTCTAAGGATATTCATTCAGATTTGGTGTTTTAAAGCAGCTGAACCACAACTTGATAAATAGGTATGTTTGACATATTTAATTTGGATTTGATTTTGTTTTAGAATTAGCTAAAGGATTTACCTGGTTCCAAAGTTTAAACGTATCAAGAAACATATGGAATCTAGCTTCCATCCTGTCACTTTAACTCCCTTCTCTCCTTCCGGTATGTAATAGCTTGGATGCTTATTTTTCTTGACATCTTGTGTTTTGTTTAAGCAAATGTGTAAGCATTCATATTCACATATTCTTCAGTCCTCCCAGGTATAAAAGATACTGTATATTACACATTATTCTGTACCTTGCTTTTTGTTTGGCTACTATGGTAGCCATATGCACATGACACCTCATATTTTTGCCATATTGTCTTATGACAAATCCCTAGAGTGGGGTTGTTGCTTCAGAAGATAAATATGTAAGTATTGCCACATTGTACCATTTCTCATCCCCATTAGCAGTGTGTGGTCATATTGTCAAACTTCTGAAATTTTTGCCATTCCAATAGTGAGGAATTATGTCTAACTATAGCTTGATTTTGCATTTTTCTTATTATGAATAAAGTTGAAGGGCTGTTTGATATCTTATTCTATGAACTGTTCATATCTCTTGCCCATCTTTTTGTTGGGTTGTTAGTCTTTTTCTTCTTGATTTTTTTTTTTTAAGAAACATTTTATGTTAGAGATATTAACTGACATAGTAAGTTGAAGTATTTTTTTCACCCACAGTATGTACAGCTTTTAAAAAATATATATTTTATTTATTTATTTAGAATGCACATGAGCAGGGGGAGGGGCAGAGGGAGAATGGGAGACTCAAGCAGACTCTGTTGATTGTGGAGCCAATGTGGGGCTGGATCTCACAACCCTGAGATCAAGACCTGAGCCAAAACCAAGAGGCTGTTGCTTAACCTGCTGAGCCCTCCAGGTGCCCCTATACAACTTTTTTATTACAATTGTAATTTTATTACAATTGAATAAAAAAAAAGCAATATATTCACATAATGGAGTATTATATGGCCATAAAATTGAATGATGGGGCAGCCTGGGTGGCTCAGCATTTTAGCGCCGCCTTCAGCCCAGGGCGTGATCTTGGAGACTCGAGATCAAGTCCCACATCAGGCTCCCTGCATGGCGCCTGCTTCTCCCTCTGCCTGTGTCTCTGCCTCTCTCTCTCTCTCTTTCTCTCTTTCTGTCTCATAAATAAATAAATAAAATCTTAAAAAAATTGAATGATGAACATGGATGATTCTTGAAAACATGCTAAATGGAGGAAGCAAGGCACAGTAGGCAACATATTATATGATTCAATTTGTGAATTCCATTTAATATGACTCCAGAATACACAAATCCATAGAGATAGAGTACATTAATCATTGCTACGAAATGCGAAATGGGGTGAGGAGAGAATGGGGAGTGACTGCTGATGGATATTAGGTTTCTTTTTGGGGTAATGAAAATATTCCAGAACTAGATAATGGTGGTAATTTTACAACCTGTGAATATACCAAGAAACATTGACCTGTACACTTGAAAACGGCTAATGTAATGGAATGTGAATTATAGCTGAAGAAAAAATTAAAAAAATGCATATCCTCAATCTAATAATGAGAGTATTAAACAAATTCAAATTGAAGGGCATTCTACAAAATGACTGGTAAAGAATATATCAGTGGTTCTCAAAAGTGTAAAGATCACGAAAGTAAAAAATAAAAGCCTTAGTAGCTATCTCAGATTGGAATAATCCAAGAAAACATGAGAACAAAATGCAGTGCTAAATCCTGGGTTAGATCCTAAATCAGGAAAAAGAAAACGTTAGTGGGGAAAATGGTGACATTCATATAACACATATAAATTAGCTTAAGTAGTATAGCAATGTTAATTTCTAAGTTTGGGTAATAGTACCATAGTTATCAAAGACATTAATATTTGAGGAAGTTTGGCGAAGGATATACCAGAACCCTGTGCTGGTTTTGCAACTTTTCTGTAGGTTTTAAGTTGTTTTAAAATAGAGGTGACTGGGTGGTTCAGTTGGTGGAGCATCTGACTGTTAGTTTCAGCTCAGATTATCATCTCAGGGTCTCTCTCCCTTTCCCTCCACCTGCGCCCCCCCCATTCAGTGTTTAATATTTCCTATGATGGGTAGTATACAGACAGTCTTTTAAACACAATACTGGGGACCATGCCTTTTATTCACCTACAAGCTAACTTCAGTATGCTAGGAAAATCACGAGTTCACACCCTGGAGCGAGGGCCTTTTGGCTCCACTTTAGAGAAGTTTCCCTGTGTTGATTTTCAAGTATGTGTGGGCTGAGGGATGAGATTAGAGAACTGCAAAAGGGATCTCAAGACAGTTTTAAGAGTTTAAACTTAAACATGAGGGCAGAGGAGGGGACTTTATCACTTAAGGATTGCTACATAAAGCCAAATTTAGTGGCCTTAAAACAGCAACCATTAATAACAGTTGTTTGGGCTAGCTCAGCTTGGGGTTCTTCACTGGATTTGTTTGGAGTTACTTGTGCTTCTGTAGTCATCTGCAAGCTTGATGGAGTTGTTGGATTTAAGACGGCCTTGATCCTCTGTCAGGCAGTTGGTAATAGCTGTTCACTGGTTGGCCTAGGTGGCCTTAGTAGGGAGGACTTTATATGCTTTCATCCTCTTGTGTCTAGAAGGTGTTTTCATGTGGTCTTGAAGGCCTCTGGAGGCTAGGTTCAGACGTCCATGTTGTCCCTTCACCTGACATCTGTTGGTCAGAGCAAGTTGTAAAGCCAGCCCAGATCCAGGGATATGGAGAAATAGACTCCACTTTCTGTTGGCATACACAGCACAGTCACATTGCAAAAGGATTACATGCACAGGAATGAGGTTCAGAATTTGTAGCTCAGTTTCTGCCGTCTTCTGCAGGTATCACAGGATGACATGTATATTTTATTTTAGAGTGATCACTCTGAGTGTAGTATCAAGAAAGATTTGGAGAAGGCAGGGAAGTGAAGTCAGGGTAGGGTTAAGAGACTGTTGCAGTTGCCTGTGGGAGAGATGGTAGTATGAATGTATAAAGACATCACCACATATTTATCATCTAAATATCTCAAGATCTGTACTGATTTATAAAGGGGCAAATGGAGAGAAAAGACATTGAAGTGATCCAGAGAGGCTGCACTAGATTAGGTTCAACTAGAAATGATTGGTTAGGTTTTGTTAAAGTTTTTCTGGTTAGCTCAGATAATTTAGGGGAGAAACTTGTGATACTGTTTTTATCAGCATACTGGCCACCAAGACCTTAGAAAGAATTGGAGGGAATGCAGATTTATTTTTGTCACCTTCTTATATCCAGTTGCCCACACTAAGTTCCCACCTTACCAAGGTCTGCCTGCCTGTCATTCTACATTTATGTAGCACTGGTATTGGCTAGGAATAAATGATAATTTAATTAAAGTAATTTATGTAGAGGTGAGAATAAGAAGGTGTGCGTTTTAGAACAGGTGTTTGTTAAACAATTTCTAGTTGATGCATCTAAACCTATATATCACATGTAAACAAAAAGGTTATCTGTTTTTTTGGTAAGGTGTTAAGATAGCATAATATCCTAAAGATGTATCACACAGATTAAAGTGTTTATCTGTTTTTATGTTTACTCAGCATTGCTGTCACATCACATGGATCTCTATCTCAGTGGTCTCCCTAATAGCTTCATTGCTGACGAAAGCACCAAAACACAGAAACTGCAAATGAGAAATAGGATTGCCTTCTTATGCTTCCTACTGTGTGCTATTTTCAGAGTTTTTTGAGATTCTTGTATGCATGATGCTTAATAAATAAAACGAATGATTCAAGAGCAATAAATAGTTGGGATATTTATTGACATGTTCACCCAGTGTTCGTAAGCAATTGTTCTGTAGTGTGGGATGGGTGACTATCAGAATTTTTACCCAAATAACTAGAAATTATTAGTAATGCATATATGCTGATTTACTTTTTTTCATTTTTGCCACCACTTCTACATTTTTTTCTGTAGATTTTAAAACAGATTCTGAACATACTTTTTATTTCACAGATACATTAGTGTGTATCTCTAAGAGAGA
Organism: Nyctereutes procyonoides; assembly: GCF_905146905.1. NCBI lineage: Eukaryota > Metazoa > Chordata > Mammalia > Carnivora > Canidae > Nyctereutes > Nyctereutes procyonoides. The sequence goes on along the minus strand of NW_026575146.1, from coordinate 65,785,391 downwards.
AGGATCTTTAAAAAACACACCTTACTTCAATACTATTATTACAAGGAGTCTGCTTCTTTAGTATTAGCTAATACCCAGTCCGTTTTCAAATTTCCATGATTGTCTCACAATTGCCTTTTTTTCCAGGTAGTTTGTGTTAAACTCCAAAGTCTCACATACTGATTTTGGTTAATATTTCTTAAATTTCTTTTAATCTATATTCAAACATAGTTCTCCCTCCTTTTCCTTTTTCTTTTTTTTCTTTGCCCATATTGAAGAAACTGGGCCATCTGCTTCAAAAATGTTTCTACATTTTAGGTTTTGCTGTTTAAAAAGATCAGAGAAAAGATGTTCGTCTCAGAAGAAGAGATCCTTCTTCCATATTTTGTGGAGTGCTTATTACTTTAGTGGGGTCAGAGAAGGGCTGTTTGGATACATCATTGAACAAAGACAAAAATGATTTCCTTCATAGCATTTAAATTACCATTCCATGGGCAGAAGACAAAAATGAATTATGAAGTTTGTTGGAAATCCTCTAGAAAACAATAAGAGCATAACAAGGAGGTAGGGAGATGTTGGACAAGTGGGATGTGGGGTGAATGCCCTGGACATTTCAGAGAGTGGAGCAGAGGAGTTGCCAAGCTCTGACTTCTATTTAAATGGGGCATGGTACTGGCAGCCCAGGTGGCTCAGCAGTTTAGTGCCTGCCTTCGGCCCAGGGCAGGATCCTGGAGACTCGGGATTGAGTCCCGTGTCTGGCTCCCTGCATGGAGCCTGCTTCTCCCTCTGCCTGTGTTTCTGCATGTGTCTCTGCCTCTCTCCATCTTTCTCTCTGGTCTCTCATGAATAAATAAATAAAATCTTTAAAAATAAATAAATAAATGGGGCATGGTGGCTGATGTGCAGTGGGTGAAGAGCAAGCGTAGGAAGCTACTCTGTAATCTAGACAAGAGATGCTAGAGGACTAGACGGAAGGCAGTGTGGGGAGAGCAAGGGTGATAGCCAAGTTTCCATGTCTAGCAGCTGGAATGGCTTAGCAGAAAGCTAAATCACAGGCGGATGCTAAAGAGTTGCTGCCATTTCCATGCACTATTCTGTTAGTAAAGGACTATGGAAATCTAGTACTTTTTGAAGGTTATGTTCAAGGGCTTTTGGCTTGGAGAGTTGAGTTCTTACATGCTTAAATATTCTCTTAAACTTTGTACAATGCTTTCTTTTTTTGTAAATGTCTTATTTAATGGCTTTTAAAAGTAGTTTTCATTGGACATTGAAAATTTAGAAATTTACAAGTTTGTATTTTTAATAACATTTGTTCTTGGCTCTTTGAAAATTTTCAAAACTACAAAAAAAAATAAAAAGTAAAATTATATTCCTTTCATCTAAATTCAGCAGTTAGCATTTTGTGACATTTGCTTTAGGAACTATGTATGTACCAACTTTTTCCCCCAAACCATTTGACAGTTGCAGAAATCGAGAACACCTGTATGATTATTTTATATAAAGTCCATATTCAGATTTTATCCTTTTGCTCCCCTTCCCCCCAGGATCCAGTCCAAGATCCCCCATTTTGTTGTGGCTCTGCCCTCCTTCAGTATGCATGAGTCTCCTTACCTTCACTTTCGTCTTTTATGACCTTGACATTTTTAAGGAGACCAAGCCAGTTGTCTTGTAGAATGTCCCACAATTGGGATTTGTCTGATCAATCATTTCCTTATGATTAGATTCCAGTCAAGTGATGCAGATTTACTTCTGCCTTTTTATTTATTTTTATTTTTTTATTTTTTATTTTTTATTTTTTTACTTCTGCCTTTTTATTATTATTATTTTGTTTATTTATTCATGAGAGAGAGGCAGAGACACAGGGAGAGGGAGAAGCAGGATCCCTGTGGGGAGCCCAATATGGGACTTGATCCCAGGACTCTGGGATCATGACCTGAGCCAAAGGCACATGCCCAACCATTGAGCTACCCAGGTGCCTTCTTTATAACTTTTAAAGACTTAAAAATATTAAGCATAGACATAGCATGGATTTTACTGCAGGCATCACTTCCAGTTACTACCAAGTGGTAGGTAGCAAAGCGTGCTAAATCGATTTATTTCCTGAAGTCATAAGCTGCAGATAACTAGCAGAATAGACAGTCTTCAAATGTGACAGAAACAGGGGCACCTGGGCGGCTCAGTGGTTGAGGGTCTGCCTTTGGCTTGGCTCATGATCCCCAGGTCCTAGAATTGAGTCCTGTGTGGGGCTCCCCACAGGGAGTCTGCTTCTCCCTTTGCCCATGTCTTTTTTTTATCTCTCATGAATAAATAAAATCTTGAAAAACAAAAAAAAAAAACCCAAATGTAACAGAAACAGAAAGCTGGATATTGACACCTTAGTATGGACTCTATTTTCCTTATTCTTTCTCCCCCATCATTTAAATTATCTGTGATGCCCCTGAAGCTTTTGAGCAAGTGACCTACATGCCTGCCTTTCTCTTTACATAAAAGGCCAAGTTGCTGAGGAACGCATTGTTAGCAAGAGACAGAATAGTCAGGTCTTAGAACCTCAGTCTCTTAAAGACCCGGTTGATTCTCAGCCAAAGCTCAGTTATTTGTGTTGATGGGACAAGTAAAAAGTTTATAACTTTGGCATCTTCTATGATTAGGCAAGATTCATTCATCAGGGATGGCACAGAATGAAGTTTCATCGTATATAATATAGGTAGGTCCTAAGTTTATTTTATACAGCATTTTTTCATACAGTATTTTTTGTTGTTGTTGTTAGATACCATTTTAGCAAAATGGATCTTGTATCTGTCTGCTTTTTTTTTTTTCTGTCTGCTGTTTTTCATAATAACTTTCTTCCTTTTTTAGCTACAAGGCTTTGGCAGACCAAGTGTATACCATGCTGCTATTGTCATCTTCCTAGAATTCTTTGCGTGGGGCTTGTTGACAACTCCAATGTTAACTGTAAGTATTGCTAAACAGGTCCTTGTCTTGATAGCAGAAGAGAGATTCTTAAGCATATATCCTAAGGGCCAAATGTCTACCTATGTGTTTGAGAGAAACACTGGGCAGCAGTTTAAGACTGCTTATTCTACTGGTTTGTATCCACTGTGTAGACTGAACTACCTGCAACAAAACACCTGGGCTGCATGTTAAATATTCTTGGAAGTTCTGTGGGTGAAATGTATGTATTTAGGAAGACCATGGAGATGCACTAGGGGAAATTTTGCAAAGTTTTATTGAGCTTTGTAACTTAATTTATATGGATATGATGGCCTTTGACCAAGAACCTAGTAAATTGATTGGTAATTACGTGCCTTGTAACAGTGAAAATGATAATCATAATAATGTCTAAATTTCCATATTTGGTAGCTAACTTACAGTCATTTCTTTGCAGAGGCTCTATTAATTTCTTAGCAAGAACCTGGATGTTTGATACGTGTATGGTTAAAGGAAGGGAGATGCTTAAGAAAGGATAGGCATGTAGGCTTTGGGTGCTTAATCACTAGTTTATTTTTTAAGAAATATTTTATTTATTTGCATTTTAGAGAGAGAATGCACGCATGTGCAAGTGCGTAAAGTAGGGGGAGAAGGAGAGAAAAATCCCAGGCAGACTCCATATGGAGCACAGAGCTCGACACAGGGCTCAGTCTCAGGATCCTGTGATTCTGACATGACATGAGCCTTAATCAAGAGTCAGGTACCTATTTGACTGAGCCACGAAGGTGCGCCCCAATTACTAAGAATTTTAATTAAAATATTTTTAAAATTGAAAAAAGAAGATGTTTTTAAATTGACCTTAAATTTCGGTTGTCTTGGGGCAGCCTGGGTGGCTCAGCGGTTTAGCGCCACCTTCAGCCCAGGGCCTGATCCTGGAGACCTGGATTGAGTCTCATGTCCAGCTCCCTGCATGGAGCCTGCTTCTCCCTCTGCCTGTGTCTCTGCCTCTCTCTCTCTCTCTCTCTCTCTGTCTCTCATGAGTAAATAAAAAAAAAATTTCAGTTTTCTTAAATTGTTCTTTAAAAATCATAGCAAAAATGAATTATTGGGACTTAATCAAGATAAAAAGCTTCAGCACAGCAAAAAACAGTCAACAAAACTAAAAGACAACCTACAGAATGGGAGAAGATATTTGCAAATGACCTATCAGATAAAGGGCTAGTATCTAAGATCTATAAAGAACTTATTAAACTCAATACCCAAGAAACAAACAATCCAGTCATGAAATGGGCAAAGACATGAACAGAAATTTCACCAAAGAAGACATAGAAATGGCCAACAAGCACATGAGAAAGTGCTCCGCATCACTTGCCATCAGGGAAATACAAATCAAAACCACAATGAGATACCACCTCACACCAGTGAGAATGTTGAAAATTAACAAGACAGGTAACAACAAATGTTGGAGAGGATGTGGAAAAAGGGAACCCTCTTGCACTGTTGGTGGGAATGTGAACTGGTGCAGCCACTCTGGAAAACTGTGGAGGCTCCTCAAAGAGTTAAAAATAGAGCTACCCTATGACCCAGGAATTGCACTACTGGGGATTTACCCCAGAGATACAGATGCAGTGAAATGGCAGGACACCTGCACCCCAATGTTTATAGCAGCAATGTCCACAATAGCCAAACTGTGGAAGGAGCCTCGGTGTCCATTGAAAGATGAATGGATAAAGAAGATGTGGTCTATGTATACAATGGAATATTACTTAGCCATTAGAAATGACAATTACCCACCATTTGCTTCAATGTGGATTGAACTGGAGGGTGTTATGCTGAGTGAAGTAAGTCAATCGGAGAAGGACAGACATTAAATGGTCTCATTCATTTGAGGAATGTAAAAAATAGTGAAAGGGAATAAAGGGGAAAGGAGAGAAAATGAGTGGGAAATATCAGGGTGACAGAACATGAGAAACTCCTAACTCTGGGAAACGAACTGGGGTAGTGGAAAGGGAGGTGGGCGGGGGGTTGGGTGACTGGGTGACGGGGGGCACTGAGGGGGGCATTTCACGGGATGAGCACTGGGTGATATGCTGTATTTTGGCAGTTCGAACTCCAATTAAAAAGCGTACAATAAATAAAAAAATAAAAATAAAAATCATTGGTGGGTTAACTCTTCCCAGTCACCATTTTGCCTTACCAGAGAATCACTTTGAATACAGATAATCTTTGTTCCCAAATTAACTTTAGAAAATTGGGAACTTTAGAGGGAGGGTGTTAGCCTTATGTAAGACTTTGCTATACAGCTTTTAATTCTGGCACATACGTATATACATACATACATTTATTCATTTATTTTGAAGATTTTATTTATTCACGAGAGACAGAGAGAGGTAGAGACACAGGGAGAGGGAGAAGCAGGCTCCCTATGGGGAGCCTGATGTGGGACTCCATCCCGGATCCCAGGTTCACGCCCTGAGCCAAAGGCAGACGCTCAACCGCTGAGCCACCCAGGCGTCCCTAAATAGTATTTTTCTTGTGGAACTAGAAATCTGCTGTAGTGATATTACAGGTTTCTCAATATAGAGTTAATCCTATAATCAGTCTGTATTAAGAATTCAAAGTTAAGTGAAGAATAATGTTTTTGAGGTCTTGTTAGAAATTGTAAAACCACTTTCCAGACAGTTAAAAACTTTGGAGACCTTTTTGGCCCTAGATCACAGATTGTCAGATCTCTTAATTTTTTTTTTAAGATTTTATTTATTTATTCATGGGAAAGAGAGACAGAGAGACAGAAACACAGGCAGAGGGAGAAACAGAGGGAGAAGCAGGCTCCATGCAGGGAGTCCGACACGGGACTTGATCCCGGGTCTCCAGGATCACGCCCTGGGCCGAAGGCGCCGCTAAACCACTGAGCCACCCGGGCTGCCAGATCTCTTAATTTTGATTAATTAGTTAATCTTAATATGCACCCAAAGTCGATGTGGCTTTTTTCTTACTGCCCAATGCAGCCTTATAAGCCAGCTAAAATGCTGCTTTACTTTCTTTTTGCAGTTTCTGAGCAGTTTTACTGTTTGCAAATATTTGGTTAAAATATACACTTAATGTCTGTGGAGTACAGGCTTGCTAGCTCACTCTGACACTACAGTGTCATAGAAGATTTGCTGAATTAATAGATGGGTTCATTCTCTTTTTTCTGAGTCCTTCGTGTTGCTAAATTAAGCTAAATGTCCTGTACTGTCTTATCTTCCTCAGCCTTTACAACACAGTTTGCTACCTCTGTTTCTGTTCTGATGTGGCAGGGCTGGTTCCTTTCTCCTTTTGGAGAGAAGAAAAAAAAAAGATTTTCTCTGGCATATCCTCTCTACTTTCTACCTTTTCTGGTTGGACAGAGAACTGGTAAGAAAGGGACAAAATTATAGTTTATTATAGCAGAAGTTCATTTATCCTATTCCTTTATGTTGGGGTTTATTGTTGTCAGATAACTAGTTCTTGACATCCTGCATCTGTCACCCATCATGGTTTGTAACTATTAGGATGATGGTACATGTGTTTTTTTTTTTTTTTTTCCAAGTGGACAGCATTCTGTCCTGTTTCCATGAGGTGAGAAAAACAGTTTAAGGTAAGGATTTGGAGATACAGAACAGTAACTGCATATTAATATTCTGTGCAATCTATCTGCATCCTAGCACACACTAGAAGTGCTCTGTTTGAAGTAGTATAGATTTGGACACTTTCCAAGATGCCAGAGGAATAGGAGACCATATTTTTGTCTAGTCTCAGGAATTCAGTTAGAAAACTATCAAATGATTCTAAACACCTGCAAATTCAACTGGAGATCTAAGAAAAGAATTGGCACAACTCTGCAAATAGAAAAGTGACCACTTTCTGCAAGAATGACAAGACAGAAAAACTCATCTCAGAAAAAGAACAAGAAGCAGTACTGACTGCCAGGTCCTAATCAGTATGGATTTAAGTAAGATGTTGGAACTAGAGGGATCCCTGGGTGGCGCAGCGGTTTAGCGCCTGCCTTTGGCCCAGGGCGCGATCCTGGAGACCCGGGATCGAGTCCCACGTCGGGCTCCCGGTGCATGGAGCCTGCTTCTCCCTCTGCCTGTGTCTCTGCCTCTCTCTCTCTCTCTGTGTGTGACTATCATAAATAAATAAAAAATTAAAAAAAAAGATGTTGGAACTAGAGTTCAGAATAATGATTATAAAGTTACTAGCTAGGCTTGAAAACATAGAAAACACTAGAGAATCCCTTTCTGGAGAAATGAACTAAAATCTAATCAAGTCAAAATAAAACAGGCTATTCATGAGATACAATAAAAAATAGAAAATCTAGGGCACCTGGGTGGCTTAGTCAGTTAGGCATCTGCCTTCGGCTTAGGTCATGATCCCAGGGTCCTGGGATCGAGCCTTGCATTCAGACTCCTTACTCTCTGGGGAGCCTGCTTGTCCCTCTCCCTCTCCCTGCCACTCTCCCTGCTTGGGCTCGCTATTTGTGTCAAATCTTTTTTTTTTTTTTAAGATTTATTTATTTAGTTATTTATTTATGATAGACACAGAAAGAGAGAGAGAGAGAGAAAGAAAGAGCGAGAGGGGCAGAGACACAGGAGGAGGGAAAAGCAGACTCCATGCCAGGAGCCCGACGTGGGACTCGATCCCGGGACTCCAGGATCACGCCCCGGGCCAAAGGCAGGCACTAAACCGCTGAGCCACCCAGGGATCCCCTGTGTCAAATAAATCTTAAAAAAAAAAAATTGGAGGCTCTAAATGCTAGGATAAATGAGGCAGAAGAGACCATTAGTGATATGGAAGACAAAATGATAGAGAATAAAGAAGCTGAGAAAAAGATAACTACTGGATCACCAGGGGAGAATTTGAGAGATAAGTGATGTTATAAAGTTTAAAAAATTTTGCATAATTGAGATCCCAAAAGAAGAGGGAAGGGGTGAGGGCCCAAAGGTATATTGGAGCAAATTATAGCTGAGAACGTCCCTAATCTGGGGGAGGAAACAGGTATCTGAAGTCCAGGAGGCACAGAGAATCCCCCCTCAAAATCCATAAAAATAAGTCAATACCCCAGCATATAATAATAGTGAAACTTGCAAATCTCAGAGACAAAGAGAAAGTCCTGAAAGCAGCTCAAGACGAGATCCATAACCTACAAGAATAGAAACATTACATTGACAGCAGATCTATCCACAGAAACCAGAAAGGACAGGCATGATATATTCCAGGTGCTAAATGAGAAAATATGCAGCCAAGAATACTTTATCCAGCAAGGACGTCATTCAGATTGGAAAGAGATAAAGAGCTTCCAAGACGAACAGAAACTAAAAGAATTTGTGATCACAAAACCAGCCCTGCAAGAAATATTAAAAGAGATCCCTTAAGCAAAGAGAGAGCCCAAAGTAACATAGACCAGAAAGGAATAAAGACAGTCTACAGAAACAAGGATTTTGACATGTAATACAATGGCACTAAATTCATACCTTTTAGTAGTTACTCTGAATGTAAATGGGCTAAATGCCCTAATCAAAAGACATAGGGTAACAGATTGGTTAGAAAGCAAGACCCATCAATATGCTGTCTACAAGGGACTCATTTTATTTATTTTTTTATAAATTTATTTTTTATTGGTGTTCAATTTGCCAACATATAGAATAACACCCAGTGCTCATCCTATCAAGTGCCCCCCTTGGTGCCCATCACCCAGTCACCCCCACTCCCTGCCCACCTCCCTTTCCACTACCCCTAGTTCGTTTCCCAGAGTTAGGAGTCTCTCATGTTCTGTCTCCCTTTCTGAAATTCCCCATTCATTTTTTCTCCTTTCCCTTTTATTCCCTTTCACTATTTTTTATATTCCCCAAATGAATGAGACCATATAATGTTTGTCCTTCTCCTATTGACTTATTTCACTCAACATAATACCCTCCAGTTCCATCCACGTCAAAGCAAATGGTGGGTATTTGTCGTTTCTATTACTCAGCCATTAGAAAAGGGACTCATTTTAGACCTAAAGATACTTGCGGATTGAAAGTGAAAGGGTAGAAATTTTTTTTTTAAGATTTTATTTATTCATTCATGACAGAGAGAGAGAGAGGCAGAGACACAGGCAGAGGGACAAGCAGGCTCCAGGCAGGGAGCCCGATGTGGGACTCGATCCCTGGACTCCAGGATCACACCCTGGGTGGAAGGCAAGCGCTAAACCGCTGAGCCACCCAGGGATCCCATGGAAATCTATTTATCATCCTAATGGACATCAAAAGAAATTAGATTTTAATTATTTATTTTTTAAGATTTTATTTTTATTTATTCATGAGCGAAACGGAGAGAGAGGCAACATAGGCAGTGGGAGAAGCAAGCTCCCTATGGGGAGCCTAATGGGAGACTCATTCGCAGGACCCTGGGATCACGACCTGAGCTGAAGGCAGATGCTCAACCACTGAACCTCCCAGGCGTCCCAAAATAAATTAGATTTTAAACCAAAGACTATAATAAGACATGAGGAAGGACACTAAATCACTAAATCATAACTAAAGAGTTAGTTAACAAGAAGATTTAACAATTGTAATATTTATGCCCCTAACATGGGAGCAGCCAATTATATAAACCAATTAATAACAAAATTAAAGAAAACACATTGATAATAATACATTAATAGTAGGGGACTTTAACACCTTATTCTTGGCAATGGACAGATCATCTAAACAGAAGATAAACAAGGAAAAAAAGGGCTTTGAATGACCCACTGGACCAGATGGACTTCAGATGCATTCAGAGCATTCCATACGAAAGCAACAGAACAGACATTCTTCTCAAGTGCACATGCAACATTCTCCAGAATAGAAGATTCTGGATCATTCCCTGAATATTTTTGGACCACAATACTTTGAAACTGGAACTCAGTCACAAGAGGAAATTTGGAAAGAACTCAAATACTTGAAGGTTATATAGAGTGTCCTACTAAACACTGGGTCAACCAGGAAATTAAAGAAGAATTTTAGAAATTCATGGAATCAAATGAAACACAGCTGTTCAAAACCTTTGGGATGCAGCAAAGGCTGCCCTAAGTAGGGAAGTATATAACAATACAAGTGTTTCTCAAAAAACAAGAAGATCTCAAATACACAATCTAACATTACACCTAAAAGAGCTAAAGAACAGCAAGTAAAGCCTAAACCCAGTAGGAGAAGAGAATTAATAAAGATTAGAGCAGAATTCAATGAAACAGAAACCAAAAGAACACTAGAACAGATCAACGAAACTAGGAGCTGGTTGCTTACAGGAATTAGTGAGATTGACAAACCCCTGGCCAGACTTAGAAAAAGGAAAGAGAAAGAACCCAGAGAAACTAAATCATGAATGAAAGAGGAGAGATCACAACCAACACCAAAGAAATACAAATAATTATAAGAACATATTATGAACAACTATATGCCAACAAATTAGGCAACCTGGAAGAAATGGATGCATCCCTAGAAGTGTATAAGCTGCCCAAACTGAAGTAGTGTAAAATTTACTTTTTCTTAGTCATTTACTCTGTAATTTGTTGCCTGTCTCATGTCCTATATTACAATTTTAGTTTATTAAGTACCATGAGAAAGTTCTCAACCCCTAAGACACTGAAATAGATTTGTAAAGTTGACCTCACTCATTGGCCTTACCTTCTGCTAGTAGTAGCTTATGCATAAAAATGACTCTCCATCCCTGCCTTACATTCTACCCTCTATTCGAAAACGTGCATCCTCTTATAGGGCCTGATCTCATTTTACTGTAAATAAAGCTATCTGATTAATATAAACATCTTTAGATATGTTTAAATAGCACTTATTTCAATAAAGATATACTTAATACTGGTCCTATGAGTGGAAAATTTTATTCTTGGAATTTGCAGATTTTCTTTTGCAAGCTGACCTTCCTCAAATCTTGCTAGAGATTCAAGGATACAGAATACTCCAATACACCATTCTCTTCATACAGTGATCTAATAAAGAATGTTCTTTACTTTCCTGCCACATTCAGTATTCTTGTCCTTGCTTTGAGAGTATGTGCTCATTTATTCAAAAAACCCCATATTCCATCTTATCTGCCCCTTATTTCCTCTGTAGTCTAGCCTTTTCTGCTTCCTTCACTTAATCCTTTCCTTTTGGGACTTGAGATAAAATGAGATGGGACTGTTTTTGCCATTTGGAGCATAATATGTAAGTACTTTGCTCTCTACATGAAAAGGAAGTAAAGTTCTAACTATAGTCACACGGAGGCTTGTCTTGGCTTCTGGAATCAAAATGTTCAGGCTCATCTTATGATTTTGATAGTTTTCTAGTGGTTTTTGACCAAGTACCCAGAATCTACCCTCTTGTGGGTAAATTTACCTTTTATTGTTAAATGAGATAAGTAGCATTCACTAAGAGTATCTATAATATATGATCATAGTTTTTTAAATCTTTGCTTTCTGTTGCACAGCTCACTGTTACGATATAATGGGCCTTAATTAAGCAGATGTACTGACTTTTGCTTGGCATTTATTTTTGTCCTATTACTGTGCGTTGTATGTATTAGTTGTATGTTGTAGTCTGTAGCATACTTTTATACCAGTAAACTTCTGAATGCTTAAATAAAGACAGTGCTGATTTCCAAACTTTCCTACAATTTTAAGAAGAGTTAACATCTAAATATAACAGGCAGTGGGTCTCCCTATCGTAATATCTATTATATAATACATTCTAATTTTTTTTTACATTCTAATTTTTTAAATAGATTTTTCAGTACTTTTAATATATATTGCCTTATGGCATCCATTTTATCTGATAGGAAGTCAGCTAATAATAAGTATCTTTGTTCCCCTTTATATCAGGGGTCTATAAACTATGGCCCATGTACCTAATCTGGCCTACTGCCTGAGTTTGTGTGGTCTGTGCACTAAGGAATGCTTTTTACATTTTTAAATGGTTGGAAACAACCAAAAGAAGATATTTAATATGAAATTCAGGTGGAAGTATCCATAAATAAAAAATTGTTGGACCACAACAGTGTCTGTTGAATGTGGTTGCTTTTGTGTTACAATGGCTGAGTTGAGTTGCAACACAAACCATGTACCCTAAAATATTTACTATGTACTCTATGTCCCTTTACAGATAATTTGTCAGTCTCTAATATATGTGGTGAATTCATTTTCCTTTTTTTCTGCTTAGAGATTTTCTCTTTGTCTTTTAACAGTTTATGCATTAATGTGTCTGAGTGTGGATCTCTTTGTGTTCCTTTTACTTGGGGTTTATTTAGCTTCTGGGGTCTGTTCACCTTTTTCTTTTTTAAATCAAATTTGGGAAGTTTTGTTACCTCCTCTGTCATTTTGCTTTGTGACAATGGAGCCTGTTTCTCTTCCCTCTGCCTATATCTCTGCCTCTCTTTCTGTGTGTCTCATGAATAAATAAATAAAATCTTAAAAAAAAAAAGATTTTATTTAGTCATGAGAGACACACCAAGAGAGAGGCAGAGACCTAGACAGAGAGAGAAGCAGGTCCCCGCAAGGAACTTGATGTGGGGCTCGATTTCGGGACTCCAGGATCATGCCCTGGGCTGAAGGCAGACGCTCAACCTCTGAGCCACCCAGGCATCCCCTAAAATTGCAGGGTTTTATTCAACTTCAGTATATAATTACTGCCAAAATTTTTCTAGAGTGATTTAACCCTGCGACTAGCCAGGCTCTAGCTTAGGCAGGTCAGTTTCTTCTTCTTCTTCTTCTCCTTCTCCTCCTTCTCCTCCTCTCCTCTCCTCTCTCCTCCCTCCTCCTCCTCCCCTCCTCCTCCTCCCCTCCTCCTCCTCCCCCTCCTCCTCCTCCCCTCCTCCTCCTCCCCTCCTCCTCCTCCCCTCCTCCTCCTCCCCTCCTCCTCGTCCCCTCCTCCTCCTCCCCCTCCTCCTCGTCCCCTCCTCCTCCTCCCCTCCTCCTCGTCCCCTCCTCCTCCTCCCCCTCCTCCTCCTCCCCTCCTCCTCCTCCCCTTCCTCCTCCTCTCTCTTTTTTTTGCCTTAAGGTTAGTACTTTCTTAAAATCTTGTTTAAGAAACTTTGTTTTTTCAAAGGTTTATTGGTTTCTTTTTCACACATCAACCTGCCATCCATGTAGAAAAAAAATAATTGTGTTTTGTAGAGGTCAAGATTCCTTTTGATTGCATATGAATAATGCATAGTTGAACCAGCCTAATTTATTGGGGAAAAAAATTTCTTTTCCCCATTGTATGTGTCAACTTAATCATAAATCAGGCAACCACATACATATGGATTTGTTTCTAAGTTTTGTATTCTATTTATGTATCTGCCCTGTGTCAATACCATGCTGTGTTGATTTCTGTAGCAGTATCTTGGTATCTTGTATAACTGCTCTGGCTTGGTTCTTCCTCCTCAAGATTGACTATTCTACACCTTTTATCTATCTATATACATTTTATAATCGGCTCTTCAATATTCACAGTGTTGATAGGAAATTTGATTGTCATTACATTGACAATAGATTAATTGGAGGAGAATTGATATCTTTACAATATTGAGTCTTTTATGTGGTATATCCTCTTTATATCTAGTCTCTAAAATTTATCTGAATAATATTTTATATTTCTCACTGCATAGATTTTTCACTAGTTTTACTCCAAGGTATTTAATGTTTTTTGATATAATAGTATAGTTGTAAAGGTTAAAAAACATTTTTTTTTAATGTCTCTGCTGAAGAACTCTGCCCTCCATGTTTCCCTATATACACCTTTGCCCTTTTTTGGAAACAAGGTTTTCCCAGGAATCCGTTCAGATCCAGTGTGTGAGTCATATCCTCTGCTTTCAAGCAGGGAATCTGGTCCAGTCCTGGAGACTGTAGGTTAGGTTTGGCCACAGGGCCCTTTGAAATTTGGTTTCAGAGCTGTTTGGGTATCACCCGGCCTAGGGCATCTGCATCTGCAGGTGTCCAGCAGAGGATGTTATAAGCTAAGTGAGAGGTTTGGGAAGGGAGCTGGCTTCCTGTCTCCGGCCAGAGAAAATAAAGGTATCTCCTTCCCAGATGGTTGCCATTCCCATTGGAAATGTGGACTTTGGCCCTGCTTGTATTGTAGTCTCCCATCTCACTGCTGCTTTTCTAACTGTGTCTCAGTTCATACTCCAGGGCCGTGAGGCTGTTACTGACATAACTAGGGTACCAAGACAGGTGGCAAGTTCCCAGTCAGTCCCTGAACGCTTGGTGCTTAGCTGGCTAGGACATTCATGGAGAAGGGTAAAGGTTTAATTTTCTGTCATGCTGGTACTTGAAACCATTTGTTTTTGTATTTTGACCTTGTATCTGGTGATTGTCTAAATTCACTTATTAATCCTAAGTGTTTATCTGCAGATTTTTACATACACATTCATATATTTTGTGAATAATGATAGTTTTTAACTCCTTCCAGTCCTTTTTCTTTTTCTTATTGCATTGCTGTGACATCAAGTACTATGTTGAATAGAAGCAATTGTAGTGGGCATCCTTATCTCAGAGATGATCTCTGGTGGTAGAAAGCGATTTAAAATTTACCACTAAGTGTATTATTTGCTGTAGATTTGTTTTTGTAGATATTCTTTATCAGAGAAAGGAAGTTCCCTTCTATTACTGTTTTGCTTACAGTTGTTATCCTAAATAGGTGTTAAATTTTATCAAATGAATTTTCTGCATATAATCAGATAACAACTAGATTTTTCCTTTATTTGAGTAATGTGGTCAGTTATATTGATTTTTGAAAATTAGGCTACCCTTCCATAAATCCCACTCACTTAGTTTTGATATTTATTTTTATAACTAGAAGCTTGTACTTTTGATCCCCTTCACCCATTTTACCCTCCATCCCCTGCCTTTGGCAACCACCAATCTGTTCTTTATCTGTGAGCTTGTTTGTTGTGTTTTGTTTTATTTGCTTCCACATATAAATGAGATAATATGATACTAGTCTTTCTCTGCCTATTTCTCTTAGCAAAACATCCTCAGGGTCCATTGGTGTCTCAAGTGGCAGAATTTCCTTCCTTTTTTTAAGATTTTATTTATTTATTTATTTATTTATTTATTTATTTATTTATTTATTTATTTATTTAATTTATATTTATGAGACACACAGAGAGAGGCAGACACAAGCAGAGGGAGAAGCAGGCTCCATGCTGGAAGCCTGACACAAGACTCAATCCTAGGATCCTGGGATTATGACCTGTGCCAAAGGCAGATGCTCAACCACTGACCAGGTGGTTTTATATTTATCCTTCCTTTTTTATAGTTGAATAATATTCCCGTGTGTGTGTGTGTGTGTGTCTGTCACAATTTCCTTTATTTTTATTTTGTATTTTTACAAAGTATGATATTAGTTTCAGGTGTACATGGTGATTCGACAGGTGTTTTTTTTAAAAGATTTTATTTATTTATTCATGAGAGACAGAGAGGCAGACACAGGCAAAGGGAGAAACAGGCTCCATGCAGAGAGCCTGATCAGCACTCGATCCTGGGACTCCAGGATCACTCACTGAGCCGAAGGCAGGTGCTCAACCACAGAGCCACCCAGGCGTCCCATCTATTTTTAATCCTTGAGGAACCTCCATACTGTTTTCCATAGTGGCTGCACCACTTTATATTCCCACCAACCGTACGTGAGGATTCCCTTTTTGTCCACATCCTCGCCAACACCTGTTATTTCCTAGCCATTGATAACTAGCCATTCTTATTGGTGTGAGATGGTATCTTATTGTGGTTTTGATTTGCATTTCCCTGATAATTAGTTAGGTTGAGCATCTTTTCTTGTGTCCATTGGGGCCATCTATAAGTCTTTAGAAAAACGTCTCTTCGGGTCCTCTGCCCATTTTCATTGGATTATTTGTAGTAGATTTTTTTTTTTTTTTTTTGGTATTGGTTTGTGCAAGTTCCTTAAATATTTGGGGTATTAGCCCCAATTTGGGTTTGCAAATGTTCTCTCCCATTCAGTACGTTGTCATTAGTTGTGGTTTCCTTCACTACTGCGCAAAAGATTTTTATTTTGGTGTATTCCTAATAGTTTAAGAATTATCAATTCCAATCTTCTCAGAGGAGTTACATTTGGTTTTTGTTGATTTTCATTATTAAATGTTTGGATTTCATTTTATTGATGTCTTTTTTTTTATTACCTTTTTTCGTTACTTCTTTGGATTGGATTTGCTGTTCTTTCTGTTATTTAAAAAAATTGTTTTTAAAGATTTTATTTATTTATTCATGAGAGACACAGAGAGAAAGAGAGGCAGAGACACAGGCAGAGGGAGAAGCAGGCTCCTTGCAGGGAGCCTGATGTGGGACTCTCCCGGGTCCCCAGGATCATACCCTGGGTGAAGGCAGCGCTAAACCGCTGAGCCACCCGGGCTGCCCTCTCTCACTTCTTTATATTGAAGGTTAGAACATTGTTTTAAAAACAAAAACAAAAACAACATTGTTTTCAGCCCTTTGTTGGTTTTCCGTTTTATGTATTTCAAACCTAAAATTGGTCTTTAAGCACTCATGAGTTTGATGTGTTGTATTGATATACCATTCAGCTTATTCTGTTTTCTAATATTTCTTGTGATTTCTTCTTTGACTCATGGATTGTTCTAAGTGTATTAATTTCTAAACATTTGGGGACTTCTCTAGATTGTATTACCAGAGAACATGAATTATTTCAGTTCTTTGAAATTTGTTGAAGCTTGTTTTGTATCCTCGTATATGGTTGATTCTTATAAATTTTCTATATGACCTGAAAAGAACAAGTATTCCCCAGAGTAGTATTCTCTATATGGTAAGTATGTTAAATTTGTTAATTATGTTCGATGTATTTTTTATACCCACTGCTGTCTTTTGTCTGCCTATTCTGACATCTTTTAAGTTACATTTCTCTTCTACTTTTTTATATATTATGCAGCTAATTTCTGTATTTTGTTTTTTAAAGATTTTATTTATTTATTCATGAGAGACACAGGCAGAGGGAGAAGCAGGCTCCATGCAGAGAGCCTGAAGTGGGACTCGATCCCTGGTCCCCAGGATCAGGTCCCGGGCTGAAGGCAGAAGGCAGCGGCGCTAAACCACGGAGCCATCTGGGCTGCCCAATTCTGTATTTTTTTAAAACACTATAGTACATTGTAATACTATGTATTTATCCATTCTGACATTCTTTCTTATTATGTATTTCTGTGCTTTCTCTTGTAATCAGTTCTTGAAGACTTTGATCAGTTCTTGACGACTTTTTTTTAACTGGTTTTGCTTATTTTGGTGTAGGTCCCTGTGTAGCACATTGTTTTCAATGTGCGTAGCATTTTCTTGAATGTCTTGGAGGACACTTATACTTATTTTAAACCTTGCAGTGATTTTCACCTTTGTTGTTGAATTTTATACATGTTTATATATACAAATGAGGGGTTAGATCAGAGATTATGAAAACAAATGTCTTCTGGGGCTAGGCAAGTAATGTAAATGTCAGAAGTGGGGTAGGAATTTTACAGTTGGAATATATGCTCCTTCAACTGCAGCAGCCACTCTGCTTACTCAGCTAATCAGTGATGTGGTAATTCAAGCCCTATGTTCTGAAATCTTCTGACTTCCTGTGACATGCTAGAAAATCATATGGAGTATGAATTTTCCTGAAATTTACACGCTGACAGGTATCTCACTTAAAAAAAAAAAAAACAAATAGAAAAGATCAGCTTGCCAATTTGCCACCTGTGCCCTAGGCACCTCTGGTCTCTGGTAGTGGGATTATTGTTCTCCAGCCCAGATGGAAAGCTCTATTCCTCAGAATTGAACACGAGTGTTGCTTGTAGGAGCTCTTGATTTATGACAGTGTGGTTGTTCAGAGAGCCCTCTATACTGATGAAGTAGTTTATTGTAGGACTATAGATATAAGGGATCTGGGGCACTATCATTTTTTAATCCATTTGGTTCTACAGGGATCCCATTTAGAAGTCCCAGTTCAGAGAATTATGCATTTTGATTCTTGTGTTGGGCACAGATACAGAAGTCAGCAGCTTTGAGAGCAAGATACCAGGAGCTCATTTTATAACCTTATTTTTTTTTTAAAAAAAGATTTTATTTATTTATTTGAAGAGCGTACAAGTAGGCAGAATAGCGGGAAGAGGGGGAAGAAGGGAGCCCAATGACACTGGGCTCGATCCCAGGACCCTGAAATCATGACCTGAGTCTAAAGCAGAAGCTCAACCGACTGAGTCACCCAAGCACCCCTCATTTTATAACCTTTTAATAACCTCTTCAACTGTAGATGTTTTTCCTCCTCTGGTTCTGGGCTGTTTGCTTTCCTGGACTCTGGAAAATTACGTTTTCAAAGATTTTTCCTTTCACATTTTTACATGTTATTGTTGCTTCAACTTTCACATGTTACCCTAGCTTTCCAGGAATACTGTAAATTTAGTTTCCTGTTGGTAAAATTTTAGGTAGAAGTGCAGAAAACCAGCTGTGTATGTGATGTGTATTTATGTACATTATGTATATGTTATGATGTACATGCAGTTATTTATTAGCTTCATTGTACCAGAAGTCCGCTCAACTCTAAACTTTCAGTCCCTAGGAAACACCATTATAGGGGTGCCTAGGTGGCTCAGTTAAGCATTTGCTTTTGGCTCAGTCATGATCTCAGGGTCCTGGGATCAAGCCCTGCATCAAGGCTCCCTGCTTTGTGGGGAGCCTGCTTCTCCCTCTCCTGCTGCTCCCCCTACTTGTGCTCTCTCACTCTCTCTGTCAAATAAATAAAACCTTTTAAAAAAAGAAAAGGAAATACCGTTATATTTAATGCTTACGATAGTCCTTCTGAAGAATAAAGGCAATATCTTCCTTAAGTTTTATTTTCTATAGGAAAATGTTAAAAATAAAAGCTTTGATTTTATCAGAGATGTTTAATATACTTTTTATCATTAGGTTTAATTTATTATGGTAACAGTTACTGTTCTTTGCAGTTAGATTATTTGTATAATATATTTAATTTTTTGAATTTATCAAAATGAGTAGAATAGTGCTGTTTTCGTTATAGCTGCTTTATTTTACGAAGGTTTAGCTTTTTTTTTTTACTGTCTTACTTTGTTTTACTTATTTATCCAATAAATTTTAACTGCTTTCTTTTTTCCCCACTCTATCCTGCATTAGGAAAAAGTAGAAGAGTTTTGAAAAGCACATATCGAAGATTTTTAGAGGAACTTCCTGCATCATGGCACTATTGCCCAGAAATGTTCCCTCATATAGCCAGACATCCCATTAGATCTCTCTAGTGTAATGTACAGCCCAATAAATGCATACTCCATTGTTCAATCATGGATATAGTTTTGCCAGATTTAAGTGGTTTTCTCTTGTTGGTGGATTGTATCATTTGCACAAGTGAATGCATGTGTGGGTTGTTTTGAGTATAGAGTTGTTTTAGGGGGAGGTCAGAGGATAGAGCCGGAGGCAGTGGAGGATGGGCAGTTGTGTCCCTTTGACAGCATGCACGCAGCCCTGGAATTGGTGTAGTATTTACTGGCACTTCTCCACCTTCTGTTTCCTCCTGGCAGGAACTGTGAGAAACTCCCATGAGCAAGGGGAATCTCAGAAATGTCTGTAGGTTCTCAGCGTCAGTTTGACAGAGACAGAATATAGAAGGGGAGAAGAGAGGGTTGTGAGACAGTGGATACATCCTACACCTAGTGGCATACCCAGGGTCAGAGAAACATTTTTTAAAGATATACTAACTTTCTTGTGTTTTGCTGTTTGACCATATTTTTGTGATGCATGTAACAAATGAAACTACTTCTGATATTGATTAGCATTCTGTTTTCTTTATTTTTTTATTTTTATTTTTTTATTTATGATAGTTACAGAGAGAATGAGAGAGAGAGGGGCAGAGACACAGGCAGAGGGAGAAGCAGGCTCCATGCACCGGGAGCCCGATGTGGGATTTGATCCCAGGTCTCCAGGATCGTGCCCTGGGCCAAAGGCAGGCGCCAAACCGCTGCGCCACCCAGGGATCCCGGATTCTGTTTTCTTTAGAGAACATTTTTGTATTTTGTGCCCTATGAAATCTGTTATTTTTGAGGTTCTTCTGAGAACTTCGATGATTTTTAACTTGAGGTATTTGCTGTCCTTTATTTACTTTCCTGTCTTTCCAGTACAAATAGGTAGAATTCAAATGTCACTAGCTGAGATAACAAACCTTTTCTAAACCTTAAAAATAATCTTGTTAGAGGAAAGGTTGGAAATAATTTCTTCGAATGCATTTTACTTTCATAGCATTCCATGCAAACTTACTGAAGTCTCTAATGTCAGTATCTTCACCCTCATCCAGGACAGCAGTGTCAGCAGGAATGAGGTAAAGGAATGTAAACACTTGGTGTTTATTTACCTTGTTTATTCCAATGTCATTACATCTTCTAATTCCACACAATTAAAAATAAAACCTGCAAGACACATCATTTTGTCGTGTGCATCACTGTTTATTTATATTCACCATTTTCTTTGCTGTTTATTTCATCTTGCATCTCACATCGTGCATCTAGATTATTTTCCTTCTTCTGGAAGTGAAGGAAACTTTTATATATATATATATATATCTCATAAGTTAGATTACTGTAAGTTAGGAAACTAGTTTTTGCTAGGTTGAAAATTGTACTTAAAGCACATTTTAACTGGGTATAGAATTGTAGGTTGGCATTTGTTGTCTTTTCCTCATTATGTTGAGGATAGGATAGCATGCTTCTTGTCTGGGCTCCATTGTTAGTGGAGTTACAAAGCCATCTTTTTTTTTTTTAAGATTTTATTTATTTATTCATGAGAGACAGAGAGAGAGGCAGAGACACAGGCAGAGGGAGAAGCAGGATCCATGCAGGGAGCCCGACGTGGGACTCGATCCTAGGACCCCAGGATCAGGCCCTGGGCTGAAAGTGGCACTAAACTGCTGAGCCACCTCGGCTGCCCAACAAAGCCATCTTTCTAGGCAGTCTGTATTTTTCTTGCAGCTTTTAAGTTTTTTTTTTTTTTGTTTTCTGATTGTGAGTTTGGATTTCTTTTTATATTACTTAGGATTTATTACGCTACTTTAATCTCTGCACTAATGTCTGTCATTGGTTCTAGTACATCTTCAGCCATTGGCTCCTGAAATGTGTCCGCCTCATTCTCATTACAAGACAAATTTAATTGAAGTTGTGTCAGATTTCCTTACAGGATCGTCTGGGGCTTTTGCTTTCTCTTTTATTTTTTGTCTTTTTGTCTCCATGCTGCATTCTGGATGGTCTGTTGACCTACTTTTGGGTTCAGAAATTAATTCTCTTAGCCATGTCTACTCTTGTTAAACATCTCCATTGAGTTCTGAACTTAAGTCAATACGTTTTTTTCTATTTTGGAATTTTTTTCTTTTTAAAATCTCTGGACTTTCTTATTTCTTACAGCTTCTAGTTCAAAAATTTCAAGCTTATTTTCTGTATCTAGACTATAGTAAGTATATTCTTCATTAAAAAAAAAAAAGGATTTTGTTTGAGAGAGAGAGAGAGCGCACACCAGTGAGGGCAGGAGCAAGCAGACTCCCTGCTGAGTGAGGAGTCCAGCATGGGGCTCAATCCCATTACCCTGAGATCATGACCTGAGCTGAAGTCAAACCCTTAACCAACTAAGCTGCCTAGGTGCCCCAAGCATATTCTTTTTAAAGTCTGTTAAGTAATTCCAGAATGTGAAGTCATTGAAAGTCTGTTTCTATTATAATATATATATTTTTTGTTGCTGTTTCTTGCTCATGAGGTCATATTTCCTTTTGTATCTCATTACCTTTGATTATGTCCTGGTCATTATATTTGAGAAAAAAAAATATGGTTGATTTGAGGCCTAGATGATGCTTTTTCAGGATTGATTTTAGATTTTTTTTTTCTGCTAGATACCAGAAGTACTACCAGTCTGGAATCACTGTGATCTAAATTTAAGGCTTGAGGCTTCCTAGACTACCTAGGTCACATGAAGCTAGGCTGCAGGTTCATACTTGAGTTTATATAACCCTTTGTGGTACCTGCTTATAATTAGTGGTGGTGAAGAGTATATCCAATTAATTTATATTTGCTGCAGATGCTTTTGTAAGAAAGGCATCAGAGTGCTCGAGTGTAGGTTCTTGCCTTATTTAGATTTCTACCTCATTTTTTATGTTTTCATACTTCTAGGATATTTTTCATGCTTCACTGATACTTAAAATGTTTTCATTCCAGGGTTCATCTTATTTACCTAATCTAACATTAATAGAGGCAAAAATCTTTCCCTTTAATTTGTTTTTGAATTTCTCTTGATGTTTGTTTGCTTTTTGTAGGTTCTACATGAAACATTTCCTCAACACACATTCCTCATGAATGGTCTCATTCAAGGTGTGAAGGTAAGAACAGTTTTTGTGTGGTTCACAAGGAACCAAAGGCAGGAATCCTTAGTAGTTTAACTGGGATGTAGGGAAAGAATCATTATTTGTTCTGGAGACCTAAATCTAAACTTTTAACTGGATTATCAATGTCAAAATTAACTATATCCCAAGTCCATAAGGCATAGAAAGGTTTACTGGTAAAAGCAGTACTTCATTTTTATTAACACATACATAGCAGTTTATAAAGAGTTTAATTATGTGAGCTTTTAATTGCCCTGCCTATCATGTTCTTATCTGCTTTTGAAATTGACTTTGATATTGAGGAAGAAGGCAGCATCAAGATTTAATTAGCTGAATAATAGTCTTGTCAAAGCTGGTGTGTGTTCTAGTCACAACTAAGTTTACAACCATGTAATTAATTAGCCTTCATTCACTGTTTAAATTTTATTTTTTTTTCACTGTTTAAATTTTAATATGACATCAGAAAAGCTTATAAATAAGAGGTTAAAATAGAATGTTATATTCCAGTCCCACTTTATATAGTATATTATACAGGAATAGTGTCGGATGTGTCCCTCCCAGCTTAGATAGTATTGATCTGTGAGCTCTGGAGTACACTTAAAGTTATGCCCTAATAATTTGCTGAATTCACAGCCTTGAGCAGCATTACTTGTAACGAGTGCTATTTATTCTTTTCCTATTTTCGAAAATAATTTGAGAATGTTTACAATAACAGCTTTTTATTTTTTTTAAGATTTATTAATTTCAGAGAGCAAGCATGAGCTGGGGGGAGGGGCAGAAGGAGGGAGAGAGAGAATCTTCAGCAGACTCCCAGCTGAGCCCAACTAGGAGCTCGATATGACTACCCAGAGATCATGACCTCAGCTGAAATCAAGAGTTGGACATTTAATGAACTGAGCCACGTGGGTGCCCCTAAAATGGCTTTTTATTCTTTTTTTTTAAGATTTTATTTATTTATTCATGAGAGACACAGAGAGAAAGAGAGGCAGAGACGCAGGCAGAGGGAGAAGCAGGGTCCATGCAGGGAGCCTGACGTGGGACTCGATCCCGGGTCTCCAGGATCACACCCTGGGCTGAAGGCAAGCGCTAAACCTCTGAGCCACCCAGGGATCCGCTTGAGATTTCTCTTCTTCTCCCCTTGCATGCATGCGGTCATGCACTCTCTAAATAAAAATCTTATTAAAAGATCTAACAAAGTGATTATACAGATAAAATGAGCTAGTATATGTAAAGCTGTTAGCACAATACCTTCATGAGCCAAGTAAAATGTTGCAAAGAGAAATATGTAAAAAACAAAAACTATTAGAAGAAAATTTTAGTGACCATTTTCTTACCAGTTTGGGAAAAGATTTCCTTTTCTTAAAAAAAGAATTTATAAAGGAAAAGATTGAGTCTTTTATATCAGTATTTTAACATTGGTAAGGTCAAAATCACCATCATAAAAATTAAGAAAAATGACAAAGTGTTATTTGCAATATGTATAATAGGAGGACTATATAAAAGTGCTCTCAAAGTAAACATGGGAAAATGATTGATAACCCAGAAGGGCAAGGAAGGATGTAAGCTAGCAGTTTACAAAAGATGTCAGTGTAAAAATAGTTTTTTTACTAGTAAGCAATGAATCCCAAATGAAATGAGATTATATTTTCACATAGATATTGGTAGAAAATTTCAACTGACAGTAACTAGTTGACTTTGTGGTAAATTAGTTCCCCATACATGTTGATAAGAGGATACGTTGGTGTAGCTTTCCTGGAAGGCAGTGTTTATTTTTATTTATTTATTATTATTTTTATTGTTTTGTATATTTTTTTTTGTTGGAGTTCGATATGCCAACATATAGTATAACACCCAGTGCTCATCCCATTAAGTGCCCCCCTCAGTACCCTTCACACAGTCACCCCAACCCCCAGCCCACCTCGCCTTCAACTACCCCTTGTTCGTTTCCCAGAGTTAGGATTCTCTCATGTTCTGTCACCCTCTCCGATATTTCCCACTCATTTTCTCTCTTTTCCCCTTTAATCCCTTTCACTATTTTTTATATTCTCCAAATGAATGAGGCCATATAATGTTTGTTGGAAGGCAGTATTTAAAGAACCTCAAAACATTCACTTATTTTAACAAAGCAAGTCAGTTTCTAGAAAATTGCTCTAATCATGTATTCAGAGGTTTAGGTAAAGGGCTGTTAGTAGTAGTAAATATGGAAGAAAAAATGCCTTAAACTTAGAAGAAGTACTTTGTGGCACAGCCATATGATGTAATCCTGGTACATGAAGAAAGCATTTCTAAATAACACCACATAATGTGTGAGCCAAAAAGGTTGTAAAACTATAGTATGGTTTTGGTTTTGTTTTTACCAAAATACATATGGTAAGCAGTGGGGTGATGTGACTAAAATGAAGTCACCTGAAGTGTGAAAGCATGTGGATTTATGGATGATCTGCCATTTTCTTCTTTATGTTCTTTCTTTCTAGATTTTCCACAGTTAACTTGTACCTTGTAAGTGTACTGTCATAATACATGGGTGAAAAAGTTTATGTTTAGGGTGAGCACCGCTAAAGGATACAAGAGAAAATAGACTGTGAATTCTCCAATTTTAGGTTTTTCTCTAGCAACTTTATTCAGGGAAAATACACATACCATGCAAGTCAACCGTGCAATTAAAAGTATACATTCAGTGGGTTTATTGTGTTTACAGACTTGTATAGCCATCAGCACACAATTTTAGAATATTTTCATCACCCCCCAAAAGAACTCCTATACCCATTAGCAGTCACTCATTTGCCCCCCGTCCTCTTCAGCTGCAAGCAAGCACAGATCTACTTTTCTGCCTCTTAGATTTGCGTGTTCTAACATCATAAATAGAACCATACTGGGAGCCCAGGTGACTCAGTTAAGCATCCAACTTTGATTTTGGCTCAGGTCGTGATAGTGAAGGCCTAAGATTGAGCCCCATGTTAGGCTCTATGCTCAGCTTGTCCTTCTGCCTCTGCTCCTGCCTTTGCTTTCTCTCCCTCTCAAATAAATAAAATCTCAAAAACACTTTTTAAAAAAACGAATGGAACCATACTCTAAAATGGTCTTTGTGACTGCCCTCTTTCACTTCCATGGTGTCATTCAGGCCCACTTGTGTTGTAGCACATGTTAGTACTTCATTCTTTTTATAGCCAAATAATATTCTATTGTATGAACATACATAGTTCATCTGTTAGTGATGAACTTTTGAATTGCTTCCACTTCTTGGCCTGAATAACAATACTGCTGTGAACATTTGTATACAAGTTTTCATGTGGCTCTGTGTTTTCACTTCACCCTAGGAATACACCAAGGAGCACTAGAATTGCTAGATCACTTGATATTTTGATGGTTTTAATTATGTTTTTAAATTAACATCTTTCTTAACTCTCTTTCTGACAAGTCATATGTGTTCCTCATCCCACAGACTTTGGAGATATGGGTGGCTCAAGCCTTGGACAACAGTTTCCTCTATCTCTACACTCACTCCCTGGATGACATTATCAGACTTAACCACTTTTCAACTCTCAAATAGATATCTTCCTAGACCTTAGCTCAGAACTCCAGACTTGCGTACCCAGTTGCCTTATTGACACTCTCTTTCCTTGTCTTATAAACATCTCAAAGTTATTACACCAAAACTAAGTTCCTCATCTTCCTCTCCAGCCTGACCTGCTCATAAGCCTTCTTCATTTCAGTTACTGGTCATGTCATTCTCATTCAGACCAAAATCCCTGGAGTCGGTCTTGACTCCTTTCTTTTTCCAAACCCATTCCAGCAGCAGATTTTTTGGTTGTACCTTGAAAATAGATCTATGATGAAAATACTCCCTGGTCTCCTTTCAGAAAATAGAGATCCTGATAACTACAAGTCTGCTTGTGGCTTTTTTTTTTTTTTTTTTTTAGAGAGAGAGAGAGAAAGACGGACACATACACAGAGATAGTGAGAGAGAGAGCACAAGCAAGCACAAGCCAGGAGAGGGAGGAGCAGACTTCCTGCTGAGCAGGGAGCCTGATGGGGGGGGCTCCATCCCAGGTCCCTGGGTTCATGACAAAGGCAGATGCTTAACCAACTGAGCCCCCCAACAAACCCCTGCTTGTGGCATTCTTTTTTTTTTTTTTAAGATTTTATTTATTTATTCATGAAAGACACACACACAGAGGCAGAGACACAGGCAGAGGGAGAAGCGGCTCTGTGCAGGAAGCCTGCTGTGAGACTCAATCCTGGGACTCTAGGTTCATGCCATGGGCCAAAGGCAGGCACTAAACTGCTGAGCCACCCAGGGATCCTCTGCTTGTGGCATTCTTAACCAATTCCATCTCTGCTCCATTTTCTACTCTGGCATCATCCCTGGTCTCTTCTATACTCTCTTCTGACCTTGCCCCAACCAAAGCTTCCTTAGTCTGTGCTTGCTTGAGGGCTTTGCAGGTTCTGTTTTTCTTCTGCTTGCTTTCCCCCAAATACTGGCCTCATTCCCTAACCCTTAGTTCTTTACCAGATGTCATTTTTTAGTGAAGCCTTTACTGACTACTGTCTTGAATAATGTAGCCTGTTCTCATCACCTCATTCCCCCTACTCTGCTTTTTCTCCAGAAGCATTATAATTTCACCTCTGACATGCTATATATTTTGCTTTGTGTTGTTATTGTGTGTCCTTCTCAACCTTTCTCTTTTAGACTGGAACCTTCTTGAAGACATGAATTTCTGTCTGCTTTGCTTACTGTTTGTTATCCTCAGCACCTAGAACAGTTCTTGGCAAATGACAGATGCGCAGTAAATATTGATTTAATATTTCTTTCCAGTCTTTTTTTTTTAATTTTTTTTAAGCAATTTTTTTAAATTTTTTATTTATTTATGATAGGCACACAGTGAGAGAGAGAGAGAGGGGGCAGAGACACAGGCAGAGGGAGAAGCAGGCTCCATGCACCGGGAGCCCGACGTGGGATTTGATCCCGGGTCTCCAGGATCGGGCCCTGGGCCAAAGGCAGGCGTCAAACCGCTGCGCCACCCAGGGATCCCCAGTCTTTTTCTTTTTTAAGGCTTTATTTATTTATTCATGAGAGAGGCAGAGACGCAGGCAGAGGGAGAAGCAGGCTCCTCACAGGCTCCTCACTTGATCCTGGGATCGAGATCATGCCTCTTGAGCCGAAGGCAGACGCTCAACCGCTGAGCCACCCAGGCGTCCCTTTCCAGTCTTTTTCTATGAATTTTTAAATAGTCAAGATCCAGTTTACACAGAGACTGTAATTTTGCTCTTGTATCCATCAGCAATCACTAATTATATCATAGTAATTTCTCCATGACATTAAAAACTATATGAAGTATAGGCAGCCCTCTTTTTGCACATTCCAGTGTGCACAAATTGGAGGTATTCAAGTTCAGGGAAAAAATACCAGCCCCCTGCAACATTATAGTTCAAATCTCTGTTACCATGGTGTATTAACTGTGAGTAACTGCATAAAGTATGAACTGCTGCTGGCTCACCTGTCCACAGAACACTACAAAAATAAGATGAACCTCATGATCAGTAACCATTCATGGTACTTCAAAATGTTGGTGACTCATCACTGTGTATCTCTTCGTTCCTGCACAGACAGCAAAGCATGTAGCTGTGTTGCCTCCTTGTCTCCAGTGATAAACCCATATGACAGTTGACAGAAATGGATTATTGAAAAGGAACTCAGCCAACAAGGTTGGAAGTGCAGTGAGAAGTAATTACTGATAATGCTAGAAGTGAGATCAAATAGAACCTCTGCATAGTTAAAGAAGAAATAAGCTGGTTGAGGCGTACAGCCAGCAGAATTTAGTAAAGATAAACTCATCAGTGTAAAGGAGAACAGTGTGATGAGGAAGATGTCCCAGAGGAAGTGAAGTCAGCAGAAGGCTTCACATTAAAGGAATTGTAGGGATGGTATTTCATGACATTGAAAACACAAAGGACAAAATGTTGGAAATTGATTCAGATTTAGAAAGAGGTCTGACAATTTGCCAATGTACAGAGGATAGATCCTCACTGCATGTCATTAGTTATATGGCTTAGTAGGAAGTCAAGCACTGTTTAAATGACTCTTGATAAGTTTTTTCTTTTTAAGATTTTATTTATTTATTCATGAGAGACAGAGAGAGAGAGAGAGAGAGAGAGAGAGAGAGAAAGGCAGAGACACAAGCAGAGGGAGAAGCAGGCTCCATGCAGGGAGCCTGATATGGCACTTGATTCCAGGACTCCGGGATCACGCCCTGGGCTGAAAGCAGGTGCCAAACCACTGAGCCACCCAGTTGTCCCTTGATACATTTTTTATAAGGAAATATACTTTATTTCTTAAGGTTTTAAATTACAGTGTAAATAAATATTGGTAAATATTAGTTTTTATGTTTTTTTCTTTTCACTAGTATTAAGAGATTAATAATATAAATAATATATATTAAAAGATTTAAGAAATAGACATCAGGGGGGGAGGGGCAAGATGGCGGAAGAGCAGGGTCCCCAAATCACCTGTCCCCACCAAATTACCTAGATAACCTTCAAACCATCCTGAAAATTTACGAATTCGGCCTGAGATGTAAAGAGAGACCAGCTGGAATGCTACAGTGAGAAAAGTTCGCGCTTCTATCAAGGTAGGAAGACGGGGAAAAAGAAATAAAGAAACAAAAGGCCTCCAAGGGGGAGGGGCCCTGCGAGGAGCCGGGCTGAGGCCCGGGCGAGTGTCCCCAGGACAGGAGAGCCCCGTCCCGGAGGAGCAGGAGCTGCACCAACCTTCCCGGGCGGGCGGAAAGGGGCTCGCAGGGAGTTGGAGCAGGACCCAGGAGAGCGGGGATGCCCTCAGGCTCCCTGGGACACTAACAGACACCTGCGAGCGCAGGAGAGTGCTCCGAGCTCCCTAAGGGCTGCAGCGCGCACGGCGGACCGGGGACCCACCGGAGCAGCTCGGAGCAGCTCGGAGGGGCTCGGGAGCGGCTCCAGGGAGGGAGCTGCAGGGCGGGAGCGCGAATCCCACAGCGCAGGCCCCGGAGCACAGGGCGCCGGGACACAGCCCAGGACCCGGCCTCCCCCAGGACAGGCAGAGGCCGGGAGGGCCCAGGACAGCAAGGACGCTCCTGCCCCGAGCTGAGCAGATCAGCGGCCCCGCCCCGGAGCCTCCAGGCCCAGCGGACGGAGAACCGAGAGCCGAGAGCCCCGAGCCCCGTAGTTCCTGCGGAGGCTGAATCCAGGCTTCCAGAGTTGCCATAGCAACTGCGACTGTTCCTCCTGGGGCCCCACCGGATAAACAACCCCCGCTGAGCCCGGCAGCAGGCAGGGGCAGAGCAGCTCCCCCAAGTGCTAACACCTGAAAATCAGCACAGCAGGCCCCTCCCCCAGAAGACCAGCTGGACGGACCAGTGATACTCCCCCGTGTTCCAATACAACTTGTTTCTGGCCACTCTGCACTGAGCAAAATGACTAGAAGGAAAACCTCACTTCAAAAGAAAGAATCAGAAACAGCCCTCTCTCCCACAGAGTTACAAAATCTGGATTACACTTCAATGTCAGAAAGCCAATTCAGAAGCACTATTCTACAGCTACTGGTGGCTCTAGAAAAAAGCATTAAGGCCTCACGAGACTTCATGACTGCAGAATTTAGATCCAATCAGGCAGAAATTAAAAATCAATTGAATGAGATGCAATCCAAACTAGAAGTCCTAACGACGAGGGTTAACGAGGTGGAAGAACGAGTGAGTGACATAGAAGACAAGTTAATGGCAAAGAGGGAAACTGAGGAAAAAAGAGATAAACAATTAAAGAACCATGAAGACAGATTAAGGCAAATAAATGACACTCTAAGGAAGAAAAACCTACGTTTAATTGGGGTTCCCGAGGGCGCCGAAAGGGACAGAGGGCCAGAATATGTATTTGAACAAATCCTAGCTGAAAACTTTCCCAATCTGGGAAGGGAAACAGGCATTCAGATCCAGGAAATAGAGAGATCCCCCCCTAAAATCAATAAAAACCGTTCAACACCTCGACATCTAATAGTGAAGCTTGCAAATTCCAAAGATAAAGAGAAGATCCTTAAAGCAGCAAGAGATAAGAAGTCCCTGACTTTCATGGGGAGGAATATTAGGGTAACAGCAGACCTCTCCACAGAGACCTGGCAGGCCAGAAAGGGCTGGCAGGATATATTCAGGGTCCTAAATGAGAAGAACATGCAACCAAGAATACTTTATCCAGCAAGGCTCTCATTCAAAATGGAAGGAGAGATAAAGAGCTTCCAAGACAGGCAGGAACTGAAAGAATATGTGACCTCCAAACCAGCTCTGCAAGAAATTTTAAGGGGGACTCTTAAAACTCCCCTTTAAGAAGAAGTTCAAGTAACTCTGAATGTGAATGGGCTTAATGGCCCCATCAAAAGGCGCAGAGTTTCAGACTGGATAAAAAAACAGGACCCATCTATTTGCTGTCTACAAGAGACTCATTTTAGACAGAAGGACACCTACAACCTGAAAATAAAAGGTTGGAGAACCATTTACCATTCAAATGGTTCTCAAAATATACCCTAAAAACTACAGAACACTTCTGAAAGAAATTGAGGAAGACACAAAGAGATGGAAAAATATTCCATGCTCATGGATTGGCAGAATTAATATTGTGAAAATGTCAATGTTACCCAGGGCAATTTACACGTATAATGCAATCCCTATCAAAATACCATGGACTTTCTTCAGAGACTTAGAACAAATTATTTTAAGATTTGTGTGGAATCAGAAAAGACCCCAAACAGCCAGGGGAATTTTAAAAAAAGAAAACCATATCTGGGGGCATCACAATGCCAGATTTCAGGTTGTACTACAAAGCTGTGTTCATCAAGACAGTGTGGTACTGGCACAAAAACAGACATATAGATCAATGGAACAGAACAGAGAACCCAGAAGTGGACCCTGAACTTTATGCTCAACTAATATACGATAAAGGAGGAAAGACGATCCACTAGAAGAAAGACAGTCTCTTCAATAAATGGTGCTGGGAAAATTGGACATCCACATGCAGAAGAATGAAACTGGACCACTCTCTTGCACCATACACAAAGATAAACTCAAAATAGATGAAAGATCTAAATGTGAGACAAGATTCCATCAAAATCCCAGAGAAGAACTCAGGCAACACCCTTTTTGAACTTGGCCACAGTAACCGGAGAAGGACAAACAGTGTATGTTCTCATTCATTTGGGGAATATGAATAATAGCGAAAGGGAATATAAGGGAAGGGAGAAGAAATGTGTGAGAAATATCAGAAAGGGAGACAAAACATAAAGACTTCTAACTCTGGGAAATGAACTAGGGGTGGTGGAGGGGGAGGAGGGTGGGGGGTGGGGGTGAATGGGTGGCGGGCACTGAGGGGTACACTTGACGGGATGAGCACTGGGTGTTATTCTGTATGTTGGTAAATTGAACACCAATAAAAATTAATTTATAAAAAAAAAAAAAAGAAATAGACATCACATGATTTTGGGGCTGGCAAGTCTGAAATATGTAGGGCAGGCAGAACTTTTTCTTCCGGAAACCTCAGACTTTGATCTTAGACCATCAACTAATAGGATGAGCCCCCTCCCATATTATTGAGAGTAATGCCCTTTACTTTAAAACAGACTAAAACAAAATACCTTCACAGGAACACCCACTCTAGCACTTGATTAAGTAACTGGGTACTATAGCCTAGCCAAGGGGACACCTAAAACTAACTTTCATAGTAGTTTTAGCTACACTTTGTAAAAAATGTAACACCAAAAAAAAAAAAAAAAAAAGTAACACCAGACTGAGATGCCATGGTGTGACTTGGCAGATAAAATCTAGTTATGACTGCTGGTTAATAGCTGGTGGAGTCACCATAATTATTTGCGTCATTAAGACCAGTTGGTCTGATGACCCAGTGTCTGCCTTGTAACTTCCTGAAACTTTTTTCTTTAGCATGTTTTATATTTATTACAAAATTAGACATCTTTATCAGTGTCCCAAACTCAGCAGGTCATGTGTCCAAGGCTGGATTACACCTAGACTGATCAGTATGCAGTGGGTGGCTCTAAAGCAGGAAGTTACAATCTTTTCTAGCTTTGACATCACAGTGAAGGCTTGGGAAAAGGGAGAAAGTAGAAGACCCAGAGGGCCAGTTAATGGGGTAGCCACAGAGGTTCACATGCAGATGTGCTGCTTCTCAGTCTAGAATGGATGAGGGAAATGTCATGTAAACCCTCTGCCAGGATGCTCTTCCAGGGGTCAAGTTTCTGTAGTCCCAGGACTTGCTCAGCTGTCTCATTCTGCTACTTAAATGAATTAAATCATCGAGCAATGTTTAGCATAGTAGCTTAGCATTAAGGACACACAGAAACTTTGGGCTGATTTTTTATTTGAAAAAGGTTTATTTATTTGTGTGGCTGTGAGGGTGTAGAGGGAGAGGGAGAAACTCTAGCAGACTCTTCACAGTGTGGAGCCAGATGCAGGGCTCAACGTCATGACCCTGAGAGTGTGACCTAACATTCCCTCAAGCTACTCCTTGGTATTAGTAAGTACAGAATAGTTTTCCTACACAAACACATGCCCACATACATATGGAATAATTTTCTTTTTTAAGATTTTATTTCTTCATTCATGAGAGAGAGAGAGAGAGAGAGAGAGAGAGAGAGAGAGAAGGCAGGGACACAGGCAGAGAGGGAAGCAGCTCCCTGTAGGAAGCCCAATGTGGGAGTCGATCCCGGAACTCCAGGATCATGCCCTGAGCCAAAGGCAGACGCTCAACCACTGAGCCACCCAGGTGTCCCTACAGGGAATTATTCTTAGTTGGGACAAGAACTTAAAGACTATCCTTTTTATTTGTAAATAAAAATTTCAGACTACCTACTTTAAAAATAACTTCATAAATTTTAAGTACAGTCTTTTCATGACAGACTGCTAGTTTATCCATTTAATAAAATAGTTGTGGGGCACCTGGGTGGCTCAGTCAGTTAAGCATCCAACTCTTGATTTCAGCTCTGTCCCCCTCCCTCTGCCCCTCCTGATCTTGCTCTCTGAAATAAGTAAATAAATTTTTAAAATAAAAATGTGTAAGAGCACCCACAGGTAGGAAAGACTAGTACTTTATGTGCTTTAGGTTGGAGACCCTAAAGTGTTAACAGATTATTTTAATAATTGGTTTGAATCGTGGGCTTCAGGGTTAGGGCTCAGATTCTGGAGCCACCTCACATCTGAGCTTATTCCTGCCTCTGCTGCTTATGAGCCTTGGGCTAGCTGCTTACCATAATAACACCTACCTCACAGTGTAAGGACATGCATGGGAAAGGTGTGGAAAAGTTTGGTGTATGTGGATGCTACAAAGTTATTGTTATTACTTTAAAATACACTGGGCTTTCTTGGAGTTAGAATTTGAAGGAGTAGCCCTACTACTTCTAAGATTAAGGAAACATCTGTTTACTTATGTTTTTATTAAAACAATTTAATTTCACTTTCATCTGCTTTTTGTTTTTTCTTTCCTTTAATGAGTCTTCCGTACTTCTTTTCCTTTATCTCAAAACAAAACACCTTAGCCCTCCTGCCCATATTGTTCTTTCCTTGAAGTCTCTGGCATCAACTGTTCTTTGACCCCTCTCCAGCTTTGCAGGTTCACTTTTCCAGACTTTGATTGACACATTTCTCATTTGCCCTCTTGCTGATTGATGCATACCCTGGGAAGGGAAGCTTTATACTGTGCAGGGTCTCAGTGGGCCCTAGCCCAGAGAGGACCCTGTGTTAGTATAGATGAAAATATTTGTATTTGTCAATTATACAAATAAAAACACAGTTCCAGGGAATCCTGGGTGGCTCAGTGGTTGAGCGTCTGCCTTTGGCTCAGGTCGTGATCCCGGGGTCCTGGGATCAAGTCCTGCATCAAGCTCCCCACAGGGAGGGAGCCTGCTTCTCCCTTTGCCTATGTATGCATCTCTCTTGAGTAAATAAAATCTTTGGGCAGCCCTGGTGGTGCAGCTGTTTAGCGCCACCTTCAGCCCGGGGTGTGATCCTGGAGACCCGGGATCAAGTCCCACATCAGGCTCCCTGCATGGCGCCTGCTTCTCCCTCTGCCTGTGTCTCTGCCTCTCTCTCCCCCTATGTCTATCATGAATAAATAAATAAAATCTTAAAAAAATAAAATAAAATCTTTATTAAAAAAACACAGTTCCATTTGTGTGTAATTTTCTCTTTGATCTTTTAAGAAATGAGATAAAGGTCATTATTAGTAAATTACCATATAAAATATCAAAATGAACAAATCTCATTTTGGGGTAACCAGGTCTACATGTTGCAAGTTCCTCATAGTTTATTGAAGAATACTGAGAGTTTGTCACAGTGTGTGAACTTTTCATGGAAAACTGAAATTATCAGAAATTGTAAAATGACTTTGTACTCTATTCTTCAGTGGAGCCACTGCTCCCCCACATTCATTTGCAAAGTTAATTATACTATTTGAAAGAAAAACATTTTTAATTCTAAAAATAGTAACCCAACTATTTTAAACATTAGTGAAATGTTTGCCAACTGCTTATGTTAAGGAAAACATTGCTTAAAGCTTTTATGATGGTTAAGGAAAAAACTTTTATGATGGTATATAAAGTGTAAAGTTCACGTATATTGGTTTCAGGTGAGTTGTATTTGTCATTCTTTGTATGTTTTAAAATGTTCAGTGAATAATGGCATTTAATTGAACAATAAACTCTTAACTGCTACTGTGTCAAATTAGAGCTTAAAAGTCATGTCAGAAATACTGGCCAAGGCACTTGGGTGGCTCACTTGGTTAAGCATCTGACTTTTGATATTAGTTCAGGCCGAGATCCCAGAGTCCTGGGATCAGGGTCAATCTCCCTGCTTGGTGAGGGTCGGGTCTACTTTTCCCTCTCCCTCTGCTGCTCCTCCTGCTTGTGATTTCTCTCTTTCTCTCTCTGTCAAATAAATAAAATCTTTTTAAAAAGAAGTACTGGCCAATTATGTTGCCTTCAACACCCATGTCCTCTGGGAAGTTAACTAACTGCAGTGACTGTGTGAACCATGGGTGCATTTTGCTGTCCACACCACGACTCCTACACACCATGTTGTCTCTAGTACTCGTTGGACTATGATAGCATAGTCTCAGTTGATCCTCATTATGTTTGGATTTATATTTGCATATCCACCTATTCACTGAGTTTATTTGTAACCTCAGATCATTACAGTGCTTTTGTGTCATTCATGCACCTAGGTGAGGTGGGGAGCGTAGCTGAGGTCCAACTTCTGTCTACTTGTTTGAAGTCCCAGACTGTACATGTATCCTTTTGCAGTCCATTTAGTGCCACATTTTGTGCATCTTTGTGTCTTTTGTTGGTGATTTGGCTATTTAAAATGTCCTCACATGTAGTATTAACTAGTATCTCTAAGTGCAAGAGGTCTGTGATATGCCTTATGGAGAAAATATACTATCAGATAAGCCTGAGTGCCTAAACAGGCATGAGTCATGGTGCTGTTGGCCAAGAGTTCAATATTCATAAGTCAACAATATATATTAAATAAAGTGTCTTTAAACAGAAATACACACAAATCATGGTTGTGTATTGATTGGTTAATGAAAACGGGTGACCAGAGCCTTGCAGGAAATTAACACTGTGTTTCCCTAAGGAGCAGTGGTTCCACATTCTCTAACTCAGTGTTTGTGGCAGCCTTATAGATCATAACTACTGTGGGTAATGAGAATCACAGTATTTCTGATAAGGACAAGAGCTTTGAGGTCTGCCTGGTGCTAATTTTTAAATGTTTTGTTCTCATTTGCAAATTGAGTCCTGTCTTCTG
This sequence comes from Nyctereutes procyonoides, assembly GCF_905146905.1. NCBI lineage: Eukaryota > Metazoa > Chordata > Mammalia > Carnivora > Canidae > Nyctereutes > Nyctereutes procyonoides. The sequence continues at coordinate 65,749,276 of NW_026575146.1, read as the reverse complement.
GACTGAAAAGTACTTGCCCCATCAATCAGAGTACAGGTGTCCTCAATGTGCTGCTCTAATAATGAAGCCTAATAGGATGTAGGGCCAGATGGAGCAGTGAAGAAATCACTCTAGGATAGGAGAAGTCTTTGATATTTTAGAAATTCACGTTTTCCAAAGAGGCAAGTACAGCTGACCCTTGAACAAACCTAGGGTTGAGCTACATGGGTCCACTTGTATGCAGACTTTTTGTTTTGTTTTGTCTTTGATAAATGCAGTACAGACTGTAAATGTATTTTCTCTTATGATTTTCTTAACACTTCTTTTCTCTAGCTTACTTTAAGAATACAGTGTATAGGGATCCCTGGGTGGCGCAGCGGTTTAGCGCCTGTCTTTGGCCCAGGGCGTGATCCTGGGGACCCGGGATCGAGTCCCACATCGGGCTCCCGGTGCATGGAGCCTGCTTCTCCCTCTGCCTATGTCTCTGCCTCTCTCTCTCTCATTCTGTGTGACTATCATAAATAAATAAAAATTAAAAAAAAAAAAGAATACAGTGTATAAATACATAAAACTTTTAAAATATTGTGAACTGGCTGTTGTTGATAAAGCTTCCCGTTAGCAGTAGGCTCTTAGTAGTTAAGTTTTTGGGGGAGTCGAAGTTACGTGTATCTCTGACTGCATGAGGTCGAGGGTGTTTGTGCCCAACCCTTGTGTTCTTCCGGGGTCAGCTGTGTGGGATTGTATTTTAGTGTTTTAGTAAAAAAGTAGGCTGTCCCAGAAGATACTTTCAGTATCTATTGCTGTCAGGAAGAATTTGATTTAAATAATATTTTAATGGATTAATTACCATTTATATCTATAATCTGGAAGACAGAATATTTTTTTCTGTAAAAACTATATTAAATATAATTTTAATGGTTGGCTTTCTAATCTTCTGTTTAAAAATGACATACAGAGACACCTGGGTGGCTCAGTGCTTGAGTGTCTGCCTTTGGCTCAGGGCATGATCCCAGACCCTGGGATCAAGTCTTACATCGGGCTTCTTGCAGGGGGCATACTTCTCCCTCTGCCCATGTCTCTGTAGAGAAGATGGACAAATAACAAATGTTGAAATGACAGGAGAGAGAGAGGTACCACGTGGGAGGGGTTTGTCTCACACCCCACAAAAACCAGTGTGGGGAGCTAAGAGATAGATACAGGAGGAGGTGCTTCTCCCCCTGGAGTCATGAAGAATGTCTGGTGGTTTACCTGCCAAGGCCCCCCTGTGGGATGTGTGTGGAGATACAGTGCAGGCCCACTGGCACAGAGGAGAGTGATATGCTCAGAGAACTGCCTCTAGAGTCAGAGCACAGGACATGTTGTCAGGTGCCAGATCTGGGAGGGTCCTTTTTGTAGGCACTGCTGAAGCCATTGCAGATAAACAGTAGGAACTATAATGAACATCCATGTACTTCTCACCCACTTTCATTATTTATCAACGTTTTCCTACTCTAGTCTCATCTCAGTTCTCCCCCACCCATTTTTTATAAAAGCAAAGTTGAGACATTCATTATTTCACCCATAAATACCTGCTGAAAAATTTAGACTGCAGAGTGGAGACCACTGCAGGGTTTTAAAGATTTTTTTTTAATTTTTTTTAAATTTTTATTTATTTATAATAGTCACACAGAGAGAGAGAGAGAGAGAGAGAGGCAGAGACATAGGCAGAGGGAGAAACAGGCTCCATGCACCAGAAGCCGACGTGGGATTTGATCCTGGATCTCCAGGATCGCGCCCTGGGCCAAAGGCAGGTGCCAAACCGCTGCGCCACCCAGGGATCCCTAAAGATTTTTTTAAATTATTATTTTAGAGTCAGCGCCCAAGGAGGGGAGGAGCAGAGAGGGAGGAAGAGGGAGAGAATCAGAAACAACCCTGCACTGAACATAAAGCCTGATGCAGGACTCAGTCTCATGGTCCCAAGGTCATGACCCAAGCAGAAACCAAGAATTCGACCTTAACCAGCTGAGCCACCCAGGCGCCCTGAGACTACTCCAGGGCTTGAAAAGAAGGGATGAGAGCAGAGGTTTGCAGCTCATCATGGGGAGCACATATTGTAGGGAGGACCAGGGTCAGGGGCCAGGTGGACAAGAGAGGTCTTCAGTGCAGCAGTTGATTTGGGCTACACATATTTTTTTTAACTGTATTAAGTTTCTGGCCTCTTCCTGTGTGCTTGGTGTGTTCATCTCATGGGTCCCTGTAGGTGGACACAACTCATACCCCCTCTCTGGTTTCTCCTGAAAAACAAGCTCATCCCTCTTTTTCCCTTTTCTAACAGCATGACTAGAAATTCATTAGAATGTTTTTAAATGACAGTTTGTATTTAATGCTTCAAATTACTCTGTTTTGGGGACAGTAAAATGGAGCATTTAGAAAGTAAGAATTACAAGTGATTGGGCAATCAAGTTGTCAATTTGACCTTTGCTTCTCCTTTCCTCTCCAGGGCCTGCTATCTTTTCTGAGTGCCCCCCTCATAGGCGCTCTGTCTGATGTTTGGGGGAGGAAACCCTTCCTCCTAGGCACTGTGTTCTTCACCTGCTTCCCAATTCCACTGATGAGGATCAGCCCGTGGTGAGTTGCTTGGGCCTCCAACATGACTGACTGTTTTGGGTCACATCTGAATAATACATCTGCAAAGTATTTCTTAACCATTTTAAAGCAGTTGATACCTGTATTTTTATTGATCTTTATGTAATACTGAAAGCCTTTTTGGGCTCTAAGGTTTTTAAGATGTCTCTGAGCGCAGCTGTTGTTGCTACCAAGTCACTTAAAGTATTGGAACCCCTGGGAGGGGACTGACAGTCCCTGTACTCACCCTTGTGGCTCAGTGACCTGCAACTGTGTTGTCATTTCACTGCTCTAGGGCACTGAATGAACATAGCTTATGTCAATAGATAGCAGTCACTTTTGAGTATACTGTAATTAGACCATAGCCTGTTTTTTTAAGGTTTTATTTATTTAAGATTTTATTTATTCATGAGAGACAGAGAGAGAGGCAGAGACATAGGCAGAGGGAGAAGCAGGCTCTCTGCAGGGAGCCCAATGTGGGACTCAATCCCAGGACTCCGGGATCACACCCTGGGCCAAAGGCAGGCGCTAAACCGCTGAGCCACCCAGGCGTCCCAGACCATAGCCTGTTTTAAATCATACACTATGAATTTGAATTTGATCTCATTTTTTTTTCATGATAAATAGGGAGAGAATATTTAGCATATAACCAAGTACCAAATATGGTTGGAATTTGCACCTGAGCTGTACCAGAGTTGTTTTCCTTGGTTCCAGAGGATGGTATTTGGCTAGAATTTCTGTTGCTGAGATGCTTGTCATAAGGTGTGAGGAGCACACCTTAGAATAGAAAATTTTTTGTGTTTCTTTTTATTTTTTGAAAAATTTTATTTATTTATTCATGGGAGAGACACAGAGAGAGGCAGAGACACACAGGTAGAGGGAGTGAAGCAGGCTCCATGCAGGGAGCCTGATGTGGGACCTGATCCCTGGACCCCAGGATCACAACCTTGAGCGGAAGGCAGATGCTCAACCACTGAACCACCCAGGTGCCCCTGTGTTTGTTTCTCTTTCTGTCTCTTTCTTCTCTTTCTTTTCTTTTTTCTTTTCTTTTCTTTTCTCTTTCTTTTCTTTTCTTTCTAATGCATTAATATTTCCTTTTTTTGGCTCCATGTGAAAACGTCTTCTTTTGATTATCTGATAATTTTATGTCAGTGTTTGTTATATTGTAAATATGTTGGTTACCCATAGTGTGGATCATTTTATTTTCTACTGGATGATGAATTTTTATCAAATACTTTTGATACTGAGTCTTTCTGTTCAAGAAGTCATGCTTTTCCAATAAATGAGGGCATTTTTAAAATGTCCTCAGTACCTTAAAATAATTTTTCTTTAGATCTTGAAATGATTTCGCCTCTTTCCTTCATTTTTATGTTATTGCTTTTGCTTATTGATTAATGAATAATGTTAAATAAAAGTGATAATGATGGACTTAATATCTCATGTCTATAAAGAAAATGTTGTAATGGTTCATCATTTGAGTGTTAAGGGAACTTTGCACTGAAAAATACTTGTTACTATGAAGAGTTATATTAATAGATTTTTCTAATATTGAAATATCCTATGTCCTAGGATAAACCCTACTTTTTGTTCTGTGAAATTTTGTTTAGTAATAACTAGTTTTTTTTTTTAAGCATCTGTGTATATTATTGAAATTTTAGTCTTAAATACATTGTCTTTGTTGTGATTTCTGCTTTTGGGTAGCTCTTTTATTTATGCTTTAAGATTTTATTATTAGAGAGCACACAGAAGTGGGGGAAGGGGCAGAGAAAGGAGAACCAGACTTCCTGCTGAGCCAGGAGCCCCACAGGGGGCTGGATTCCAGGACTCTGGGATCATGACCTGAGCTGAAGGCAGCACTCAGCCAGCTGAGCCACTCAGTCTAACCCTTATTCTTTTCATTTTTTCAGCTGCATGTACTGACATCCTTTAAGCACTTAAGAAATTGGTGTGTTTCCACTTCTTCCCCATCTTGATTACCATTTTATTAGTTGTCCTTTATATCTTTAAATATACATATACATGTATTTTTTATTTTTATTTAATATTTTATTTATTTATTCATGAGAGACACAGAGAGAGGGAGAGGCAGAGACACAGGCAGAGGGAGAAACAGGCCCCATGCAGGAAGCCCGATGTGGGACTCGATCCCGGGTCTCCAGGATCACGCCCTGGGCTGAAGGCGTCGCTAAACCACTGAGCCACTGGGGCTGCCCTGTATTTGTTTATAAATTTATTTCTTGGTTTATAATCTTTATATGATATCTTTGGCTCTGGTTATAAAAGTGTATGCACACTTCCTCTCTCCCGGGTAATTAAAATAATCTTTTTGTAGGTGGTATTTTGCAATGATCTCTGTGTCTGGAGTCTTCTCGGTCACATTCTCTGTGATATTTGCTTACGTAGCTGATGTCACTCAAGAACATGAGCGAAGTACTGCGTATGGATGGGTAAGATTATAGTTTATGGTTTTTTAACCAGAGAAGTAATTAATTAGCATTCTATTTAAAATGTACTGGAAAAAAAGAATAAAATGTACTGGAAAGTAAGATTTAAAATAAATTGTAAATACTGACTTACATAAAAAAATCTAAAGCAGCTGAAATAAAAAAGGAGATTTATGAAGTTTAAAATAGCAAGATGGAAATTACTAGTAATATATCCTCTAGTTTTAGGGTTGGAAATTTGGCAGGAAGTTGTGAGTTGTCAGTTGCAGAATTGTTTCAAAAGTTGATTTGTTTCTTGTTAGCTTCCCTCTTTAGGAACCGTAAACAGTAAACAGGTGCTAAGTACAGAAGACCCTGTGCACCTCTTTCATTTGGACAGGTGCTGGACCTCAGCCATGTCAATCCACTGTTCCTGTATTGCTGGTTGTGTGTCACTTATTTGGATATGGTACTGTAGGCAAAGGACATTTATTCAGCAAATTGTTGGATGCATAATAATAGTTACAGGAGATCTTGTTTTGGATAATTGAGTATTAGAGAATCATTTCTAATTTTCTGAGGTGTGATTGTGGCTTTGCAGTTCTATAGGTGAAGAAAGACTTGTACAGGATAGCAGGCTGAAGCCCTTGAGGTCAGATAATCATGACTAGAGTGGTTCAGGGGGGAAAGATGTCAAGTGAGCAATCTGTGGGCATGTGTCCAGTGGGTGAACATGCTGACATGTGGGCATTGTTGGAGGGGAAAATTTTTCCCTTCTTCCCTTCTAGGTTCTTTGGCTAGCTTAATAATAATTAAATTGACATAGACAGTCTAACAGGAGGAAAACATTTAATTTTGTACAAAGCTCCACAAAGACCTCAGAGACTCAACGGCATTTGGGTAGTGGAAGCTTATGTGCCATCCTGAGCTAAGGAAAAGGGGTAGGGGTCTGGGGCTTCAGCGGGGAGGAAGACTGTTCACAGAAGATGAGAGTGTGAACGTTTGGTAAATCATTGTTTGCCATGCCATGCAAATAAGCCTTTCTGATATCAAAAGTTTTCTCTGGCAACAGTGCTCTTTTCCTGGCTTAGACCCCCAATCTAAATTCATTTACACTTTGAAAGAGGCCAGAAAGCTTTCCCTGAGTCCGCTGGGTCTTAATTACCTTCAACTCCAATCTACATGCAAGGGGTGTGGTTGGGGTGGTGTATTCTCCCTGACATTGTGCACTGTGCGCTTCTCTCAACCTCCCTATGTTTGAAAATGTTTACAGTGAGAAAAGTGAAAAAAAAAAAATCTGGCTGGGTTGTTGAACAGGCTGGAGGAGGACTGAAGGCCAGAAACCCAGGTTACTTCTCTCCTTTCATGACCTTTTCTCTTTCTTTTAAATCCTACTTCCTGGAACATAGTAAGGAGTCATATTGCACAAAGATCAGTTGCTCCTTTTCTACAAAACACACCAGCAGCCGTCACTTTGTTGACTTTAGACATCAGTTTAAAAACTTCTCTTCCTCCCACCGTGCATGTCTCTCTTACCACATCCTAAAACTGTCTTCCATCTGTCATCTCCAGGACACTTGGAAGAGGACAGAGGGACAGGCTGACAGGAAGCCTTCAAAGAAGGCAGGGGTGTTCAAGGGGGCTCATAAGTCAGCAGAATTTAGAAAGTGCCAGAAACCTCAGTTATCCATCTGTACATGATGGGAAATACCCATTGAGGTACGAGCTACTGATTTCCCTCCAATTTTATTTAAATATTTGTTCTTTGCTTTCAGCCAAAACAAACAAACTAACCCACTCACAAATCTGTTGTGCTGAGCAGTAGCGCTTTAAGGATAGATTCTCAGTGATGATGGCTTAGTTGCCCTCTCTAGCTCACTTCATCTGTAAGATGGCAGTTACGGTTACAGCTGTTCACAGGGCTGTCTAGAGGAGTCAGTGAGAAGAGTGCTGCCGTCAACTAGCAGGTGAGGTGCCTGGACTTGGTCATGGGACTCAGCATGTTGGCCAGGGATCAACCTTGATGTATACCCTGACTTGTCAGATGTTAAGACAGAATGTAGAAAAAGAAAGAAATGCTTGCAGGCTGTGTAGCTTACAGATAAAGGAGGATTTACTGCCAGCTAATTACAGGATTGTCAGTCAAGTCTAGCTGAGGTTTTAGGGAGAATTTTCAGATCTGTTAAAGAATGTGTAAAATATGTACACCTTCCTTCCTTAATGAAACTCTTCCACTACACCAAGGAGGCAGTTCTTTCAGGGCTGTAGCAAGGAATAGTCCTATTTAAGTGAGTCACCGGTCACTTAGAGATTATTGTGGTAAAATCACCCTTCAGATTTATTTACCAGAGCTATACTGAGTGTGAGGTGAATAGGAATTTAGACAAATATGCAAACCAAACAATAGTGCTGCTCTGAGTTTCAAGAAAGATGCAACATTTTGTGTAAGAAGGTCATAAGGTCATAGATCCCAGAAGCTCAGTCATCCAGCAAGTATTTATTAAGCTTCAGCTATTAGAGAGGAACATAACTGATCAGATAGAGCAGTTAGGGGACTGTGGCTGCTCTGTACCCCTTCCGATACTTGAAACTTGTTATTTCCATATTCCACGTGATTAAATTGGCTCCCAGGATAATCTCATTACTAAGACTTTATTTATTCATGAGAGACACACAGAGAAAGGCAGAGACACAGGCAGAGGAAGAAGGCGGCTTCCTGTGGGGAGCCAGATGTGGGACTCCATCCCAGAAACCTGGGATCATGACCTGAGCCAAAGGCAGACACTCAACCACTGAACTACCCAATACCCCTAAAGTTTGTATGTTTTATTTATGGGGAAGGCTTTCTCAATTTTTACTTCTAGTAAGATTATTTTTTACTCTTGTAGCTTTTCAGGAAATCTCCAGTTAGTTCAGTTGGTGAACAAGACCTTAAAACGAAAAGACTTTTCTCTTTTATATTTAAATTGTATGGGCAGCACATACCTTTTGTTTTGTTTGAAGCCAGGGAAGGATAGTTCTAGGTACAAGCCTGTGGGACCCTGCAACGTAGGTGTGCACCTGCAGCAGGTGGACTCGGTGTGAGTACTTTCTGCATGTGGATATGGTACAAGGTGGGGGCTTTCTCCACAGGTCTCAGCCACCTTTGCAGCCAGTCTGGTCAGCAGCCCAGCCATTGGAGCATACCTGTCAGCCAGTTACGGAGACAGCCTCGTTGTGCTGGTGGCCACAGTGGTGGCTCTTCTGGACATCTGCTTCATCCTACTGGCTGTTCCAGAATCTCTGTCAGAGAAAATGAGACCGCTTTCCTGGGGAGCTAAGATTTCTTGGAAACAAGCAGACCCTTTTGCGGTAAATATCCTTTTCTTTCTCCAGTAGATATAGAAAAACAATTTAATTGCAAGTAAGAGACTGAAGTTATCTATGCAACAAGGAATTCCTTAAAATTTTTTTTTTCATTAGAGAGCAGGGGAGGGACAAAAAAGAATTTTATCTAGGCTCCATGCCCAGCGTGAAGCTCAACACAGAGCTCTCAATCTCCTGACTGGAGCCAAAATCAAGAGTCAGACACTTAACCAACTAAGCCACCCAGGCAGCTTTAGAATTTATAGTTTATATATATATATTTATATATTTATATTTATAGTTTTTAAGTCAAGTGTGTGATAGCCTAAGGAAAGAATGAAAAAAAACCTCTGCTTAATCCCTGATGAGGGTTTAGGAAGAAAATTGTTTTTTTCTTACTGCATGGGTTGTTTTCACTTTTTTTTGTAAACAGAGTGAAGGTGGCCAATTGAAGCAGTGGGTTTCATTCACTTAAATTCAGAAAAGATGAATAAATTTGGTTCAACCAAAGTAATTATTTTCTAGGTTGTTTATATCCACTTTGATCGGAGGCTTTGAATTTGTATTTTGCAGATTGAATGTATTCTTTGTTTTCTATACCTTTTTGAAATTTTTGGCATTTTAAATTTCTTGGAAGGATCCCACAACTAGAGAAACGGAGAAGAATCTTATCCCTCCCCTTCTCTCACCTTGTCTGACCTGAAATTGTTCTTGAAGAAAATAGGTGCAGAAAAAAATAACCAGAGATTTGATTGCTGCTTTAATCACCCAAGTTTACTTTTTATGAAAAATGTGTAAAAGAAAAAGAACTGATCAGAATCTTATCTAAAAAGGCCCCTCAGGTCATGACCTAGGGACCCTGCTAATGGTTTGTGCCATTATGCCAGACATTGAGAAGGAAACCAGCTATGGACCTGGGCGCCAGTCAGGCCTCCCACTTTCTTGTCACGTAGTGATCAAGATACACCCAGAAACTCCTCTGTGAAGTGGGACTACTGCCGTATACTCTTTCAGGGCTATTGTGGGGATTCTGTGAATATATGTAAATTAACTCATGTCTGGTGTTCAGTAAATCTCCACATTAGCTGCTTTTGCTGTTAATCACACAAAGGTTACAATTATGGTGACCCTAGAATTGCAGTGAAGCACTCTCCAGTCCTTAGATAATAACACACCTTTTGGTCAGCAATTCTATGTAAAAAGGAATGGAAAAAGAACTTTTGGACAAAGTTGTGACATTCAGAAGTTGTTACTGGTTAGTTCTTGTCACTGACCCCATGGCTGGTGCATACTTATTTGTCTACCAGTTTTACAGGCAAACTGAATATTAATATTTTAAAGAATATAGTAAATTTATTTATAATAAATACCCTGAACTGTTAAAGGATTTAAAAGGGTTATATTATGAATGAAGGAGAAAGAAAAGGTACTGGAGCAGTGGTTTTTCAGGTCTGTTCATAGGATGTGAACCAGTATGGTTAACAAAGATGAGCAAATATTTGTGTTTTTTTTTTTAATTTTGTTTTTCAGCTGTAATACTTCAAAACATGTAACGCTGAAATTAGAAGACTTGTAACCATAGAGTTAATGTTCACCTGCTTTTGTAATACATTCAACTTTTATAATTCATCCTAATAGAACAAAACAAGGAAGCCAGTATTGTGGAATATCAGTGGCTTTATTGTCTCTGCTTTTTATGTGTTTTTCTTTCTGCTTATTGCCAGTCACTGAAGAAAGTTGGAAAAGATTCTACCGTCTTACTAATTTGTATCACCGTGTTTCTTTCATACCTTCCTGAAGCTGGACAATATTCAAGTTTTTTTCTCTATCTCAGACAGGTGGGTAATGTGTGCCTAGTAAGTTTAGAACATGAAGAAAATCAAAGGTTAGGATCTATCTAAAGGTATTTTGGGGAAAACAGTATAGAGAAAAAAATGTGTGAGCTTGCTTCTAGTTATTATAAGTGTAGGCACTCACCTATAATTAGCCGCTGGGGGCCCTTTAATATAGTATTTTAAAGTATTATAAAATGTTTACCCTGGGAGAAATTTCCTTGGGAATTAGCAAAAATAGAACTTAATCTTTTAAATCTTCATTAGATTTCAGGGGGAAGTCAAATTTTTTTAATTTGCCTTGACCTGGGACATCTTCAGTAGGCTATAACTCAATGCTGCTGTAGACTTTAAGGGGACTCACAAGCAATAATCAAAATAATCTCTCCTTGACCTTTTTCTTTTTATAAGTTTATACTTTACCCTGTCCCCACAAAAGGCAGTTGACTTAAAGCAAGTTAAAAACTAGCTCCTTGGGAAGCCCAGGTGGCTCAGCAGTTTAGTGCCGCCTTCAGCGCAGGGCCTGATCCTAGAGACCTGGGATCGAGTCCCATGTCAGGCTCCCTGCATGAAGCCTGCTTCTCCCTCTGTGTCTCTCATGAATAAATAAATAAAATCTTTTTTAAAAAAAACTAGCTCCCTTTCCATATTTTGTTTCAGTTCTCTGGGACTGAGGAGACAGGAGTTGCCTTCCATAACAATCCTGCACTGGTCTTTTACAGATTTCCCTAGAAGTCCTTCTAGGGGATTCCTCCATGTGACAGAGTAGGCCTCCTCCTAAGATAAATTCCTCTATTTTTGGAGATATTTTTAATTGAAACTTGTTAAATTCACCATTCTCTCATTTTTCTGGAAAGTGTGAGACTAATATGGTGGCTTAGAAATAAAACTGTTGGGATCCCTGGGTGCCGCAGCGGTTTGGCGCCTGCCTTTGGCCCAGGGTGCGATGCTGGAGACTTGGGATCGAATCCCACATCGGGCTCCCGGTGCATGGAGCCTGCTTCTCCCTCTGCCTGTGTCTCTGCCTCTCTCTCTCTGTGACTATCAAAAAATAAATAAAATAAAATAAAATTAAAAAAAAATAAATAAAACTGTTTTCCAACCAGTTCTATTTTGGTTTTGCTCATTTTGGGTGGGCACATGCTGGAGATTTAGTGGGAAGACTGATGAGATAGCATGTTTAATGTAGATAATTATATGTGCATTTATAATTAAATTAATTGTGCATTCAATGTAGGAAAAATGGGAAAGCTTTAGGTAGTGAAAACCGCATTCCTTCAGAATAAACAACTATGGATATTTTCTTTTTCTACCTTTTTTCCTTACATATTGCTTATGTGACTACCACCAGCACTTAATAAATCATAATCATTTTCTGTTATTTTGTGGTTGTGCTTGCTTTTAAGAGCAGTTCACACACATTTGAGTTAAAATTGCATTTGGTGGGCAGCCCTGGTGGCGCAGCGGTTTAGCGCCGCCTGCAGCCTGGAGTGTGATCCTGGAGACCTAGGATTGAGTTCCACATCGGGCTTCCTGCATGGAGCCTGCTTCTCCCTCTGCCTGTGTCTCTGCCTCTCTCTTTGCTCTCTCTGAATGAATAAATAAATAAATCTTTAAAAAAAATGCATTTGGTTTTTGTAAATCATATCTGATAAGGAACTTTTATAATGAATAAAAAGACAACCCAACTGAAAAAATTCTAAAAAAGAATGAACAGATACTTGTCCAAGGAAGGTAACAAATGGCTAATAAACACAGGAAAAGATGCTTAATGTTAGCCATCAAGGAAATGCAAATCAAAACAAGATACCACTCCACACCTACTAAGATGACTGTAATCAGACAAAGGTATGGAGAAATGAACTCTCACACGACTGGTGGAAGTGTAAAATGGGGCAGAAGAGAATCTGGCAGTTTTCAAGGTGTTTAGCATAGGGTTTCCAGCAAATCTACTCCTACGTATCTAGCCACAAGAAATGAATAGATACGTCTTCAAAGAAATTTTTTTTTTTTTTAAAGATTCATTTATTTACTCAGAGAGAGAGGCAGAGACACAAGCAGGCTCCATGCAGGAAGCCTGATGTGGGACTCCATCCGGGCTCTCCAGGATCACACCCCAGGCTGCAGGTGGCACTAAACCACTGCGCCACCAGGGCTGCGAAACTTTTTTTTTTAAGATTTTATTTTTTTATTCATGAGAGACACAGAGAGAGACAGACATACGCAGAAGGAGAAGCAGGCTCCATACAGGGAGCCCGACGTGGGACTCCATCCCGGGTCTCCAGGATCAGGCCCTGGGCTGAAGGTGGCGCTAAACCGCTGAGCCACTGGAGCTGCCCATACGCAAATATTTGTAATAGCCAAAAAGTAGAAACATGACTCAAATGTCAATCAGCTGATGAAATGGATTGACAAATGTGGCAAATCTGTATGATGGGGTATTCTTGTTTGGCAATAAAAAAGCAGGGAAGTACTGGTACATGCTGCAGCATGTATGAACTGTGAAAATATGCTAAATGAAAGAAACTGGGGGCAGCCCAGGTGGTCAGTAGTTTGGAGCCTGCTTCTCCCTCTGCCTGTGTCTCTGCCTCTCTCTCATGAATAAATAAATAAAATCTTTTAAAAAAATAATTGTTTAAATGAAAGAAACTGGGATCATATATCGTTTGATTCCATTTATATGAAATGCTCAGAATAAACAAATCCAGAGACAAGAAGTGTATCACTGGCTGGGAGAATAGGATTCCCAACAGGATACCATGTTTCTTTGAGGAGTAATGACATCTTCTACAATTGAATATTCTAAAACAACTGAACTGTATACATCTAGTGGATGAATTGAAGGATATTTAAGCTCTGTCTTGATAAAGCTGCTTTAAATATGTATATGTTTAGATTTATATTTACAAATACAGGCTCAGAAATAATCCCTCAATAAGGGCACTTCCACTTTTCAGGTTCTAACTTTTTTAGTTGCATTGGTGGTAATAGGCCATTGTCAGCAGCACTGACTTGGGAACATCAGATTCTATTTCTTGTTAGCTAGTTGTGTGACATGAAGCAAGACAATCATTTAATAAATGAATAGAATGTATACAATAATTTGTAAATCTTTTTTCTGATTTTTATAGGATTTTATTTAACTTTTTAAAAACTTGATATTTAAAACCTAAAAAAGCTTTAGGCTTTTCAGAGTTTCTGTTAAGGTTAAGAGGCTTCAAAATCATTCTCAGCTCACTTTGTTGCTTCTAGAATCACCATGGAAGCTTTTTAAAACATGCCGGGGCCTGGGCGCAGTCTGATTTAATTGGTCTAAGCGGGTTACAGCATTTCATTACTCACCCCCTCCCCTTCTCTGTTGCCCACATGATTTTAATGTACAGCCAAGATTGAGAGCCTGACTTGGCTACTGAACAGATTCTTACTGGTGGCACCAAAAGTCAGATCATTTTCATGTTCTCTCTAGTGTTTGATGTTATATTTGTCTCTTGGAGGGTTGGATTTTTATAGTATCAATTATATTACAAAAGTTTTTTTTTTCCATTTCCACAGGTCATAGGTTTTGGATCTGTTAAGATTGCAGCATTCATAGCTATGGTAGGCATTCTGTCTATTGTAGCTCAGGTGAGTGTCATTTTACCCATTTTTTCTTTAACATTTTTATTTGGAAAAAACTAGATGTGCAGGAAACTGCAAAGAAATAAATGCTCATGGGGAACCCTGGGTGGTGCAGCGGTTTAGCGCCTGCCTTTGGCCTGGGGCGCGATCCTGGAGACCCGGGATCGAATCCCACGTCGGGCTCCCGGTGCATGGAGCCTGCTTCTCCCTCTGCCTGTGTCTCTGCCTCTCTCTCTCTCTCTCTCTCTCTCTCTCTCTGTGACTATCATGAAAGAAAGAAAGAAAGAAAGAAAGAAAGAAAGAAAGAAAGAAAGAAAGAAAGAAAGAAAGAAAGAAAGAAAGAAAAGGAAAGAAAGAAATGCTCATGGGGATCCCCAGCACCCCTGTCAGTATTTGCCCCCCTCTTCTCCTCCTGCCATCTCATATCTGGTACAAAACAAACCTAGTAAACAGGCATGGATACAGTCTACAGAACCATGTTTTGGGGGAGGGGAGGAGGGGCAGAGGCAGAGAAAGAATCTTGAGCAGACTCCACACACTTGAGTGCAGAGTATAACAACACAGGGCTCCATCTCAGGACCCTGGGATCATGACCTGAGCTGAAATCAAGAGTTGGATGCTCAACCAACTAAGCCACCCAGGCACCCCAAAACCACCATTTTTTAATAGAATGTTGAGGTTGTAATTTAGGAGGAATTTAATACAACTTTCTAGTACTTTTTAGCATGCCTGTTTACTGGGTCAATTCAAATAACAATTTGCTTTTATAACCACCAACAATCGAACTCCAGATACTGCAGAATAACTTAAAATATAGAAACATTCTCCTGATTAATGAGGAAAAATTAGTAGCAGCGAAAAACAGAAATGAAAATCAGTAACTAGGGATCCCTGGGTGGCGCAGCGGTTTGGCGCCTGCCTTTGGCCCAGGGCGCGATCCTGGAGACCCGGGATCGAATCCCACGTCGGGCTCCCGGTGCATGGAGCCTGCTTCTCCCTCTGCCTGTGTCTCTGCCTCTCTCTCTCTCTCTCTCTCTCTCTCTCTCTGTGTGACTATCATAAATAAATTAAAAAAAAAAATTAAAAAAAATAAAAAAAAAAAAAAGAAAAAAAAAAAAAAGAAAATCAGTAACTGTTTCAAACCCTGTTATCCCCAGGACTGAAGAACTGTGGTAAATGAGTGCATCTATGAAATGAGTAAAGAACATTAATCAACTTTTCCCCGCCTATAATAAGACCACAAAAGGCAGGGCATATGACCTTTAAATCAACTGGCTGATAGGCATGGGTGTGTTCACAGTATCACATGGAACTTCCTAGGGGCCATTTCCTTGAATTGGCTTCATGCTGCTTTATAGCAGAATGCTCTTCAGGGACAAACTAGAAGGCTATGAAACTCTTTGGCCCCAACTTCGGAACTGACAAGGCTCAAAGGACTATATGAAGACAAAAGCCTTTTATTTTTTTTTTACCAAACCATATCAGTGAATGCAAATTATATTGAACTTTTCAAGTTGCTCAAGATTTTGGTTTGTTTTATAGCAACTGTGATTAGTTGATTAGCCCAGATTCCTCTCTCATCCTGTGTCTTTAAGACTATCTGAGCTAGCCATTTTTAGCAGAGTGTGTATTTGTTAAAGTCAAATTTATATTAGTCCAACTTGCTGATACTGTTAACCTCCAGCAGAATTCCACATATTCTCTAAATGTTTGTGCTTCACTGGTGGTTAGGTGATCAGCATTTCTCCAAAGAGTCTGAGTCATGTCCTCCTCAATCATAATTGGTGAACAGCTTCCTTTTAGAAAGTGCTAGCAAAGCATGAGATAAACAGGCTTTGGGGAGGGGGTTATAGGCCCTGAGCCCCAGGTTAGCCTTGGACCTGATTGAGAGCGCCATCAGTACCACGTGGCCTCCCTGCTCTTTGGCCAGGCCATGTGCTGGTAGAGGTTCTGGTCATCATAAACACGCTCCCCTTATCACGCTTGTATCACATCTGTGCACTTGCATGATTTCTCAAGATTCTCTTTTGTTTTTACAGACAGTCTTTCTTACCATCTTGATGAGATCATTAGGGAATAAGAATACTGTCCTCCTTGGCTTGGGCTTCCAAATATTTCAGTTAGCCTGGTATGGTTTTGGATCTCAGGCCTGGTAAGCCTCTTCTTTGGATTCTCATATACGAACAGACAGAAGAAGCATCTTTTAGAGGAACTCAAGTTGGTTGAGTGTTATTAATAAACAAGGGTTATTTTGTTAGCTTGGTACATTCAACATTTCAAAAAGGGTGTTTGGACTTAATTCGGGGAAGAATGAAAGTAGGTAATCTAAGAGTATTTGTTAAGACTGCCTCTGCCTCAGTAAATGGGGTTCACTGCCATAATTAGTGGAGTGACTCTGATAGTGATGAAGCTCTGTAACATAAAGCATCTGACTTAGATCACTAAGATCTAAGTCTCCAAAACCATGTGTGCCCTAAGGCAGTTATTACTGGAAGCATATGAGATTCCCACAAACAGGAAGGATGTTCAACATAACCCCTGCAGAGTAAGAAGAAATACGTGTGCCTGCTTACCAAGTAACAGTTTCTATCTCTGTTTTACATACTACAGTTGATCCTCACTTTACACATATAAGCTGATGACATAACTTAGAGGAGCTAGGAAATCTGGTCAATGGTTGATTCTTGTTCTTTTAGATTTCAGTCCTGTGAACTTTGGTTCAGTAGCTAATTCGGTCAGACTCATGCTGCATTTAAAAGATTTTCTTTTCAGTAAGGATGTGCACATTAGCCTTCCCCAAGGAAGTCTGGCCAAACAAGTTTTCATTCCCATTAGGGCTTCACTTTGCTTACGCTCGTACTTCATACTGACACGTTCCTTTCGTAGTGACCCTGCATTTCTCTGTTTGTGCTGGTTGACACAGGACACTTTCTTGAGGGGTGGCAACGGAGCAGCTCGGGTCAGTGTGAAGGTACAGAGAAAAGTAAAAATCAGTGAGGAAGATGTGTTTATAGAAACAAATCCTTCTGAACTTTATTGAGCTTATATCTAAAGATAATAATGGGCAAACAAGGCTGAAGAACAGATTTTGAAGAGGTAACATGAAATAAAACCTTCCCACCTGTGAAGGATCAGTATTAGCAGAATGATGCAGGACCTTCCAGGTTTAAAAAAAAAATCAATTCTTAAAGAGGGAAAAATAAATACAACCTAACTAGAAAAAAACAAAGCTTTTTGTGGTTTTGCGAGATTGTGCTCTGAACAGCAAACTCCTTAGGGCTGGCTTGCCACCTGACTGCTGCTGGTCTTGTCATTACAGGATGATGTGGGCAGCGGGGACCGTGGCCGCCATGTCCAGCATCACATTTCCAGCAGTCAGTGCGCTTGTCTCTCGGAATGCAGAGTCAGATCAGCAAGGTGAGGTCCTCTTGTTTTTTCCTTTTGCAAAAATATACCTGAAGTAGAGAGGCTCTGAGCCTCTCTCCATGTCCCGGAGCAGGTGGCAGCCAACTGGTCCTTTCTCAGCAATTATACCTATTTTCCTTCCTGCTTTGATCTTCTTTAAATCTGGACTAATAAGCAATTCAGAATACTGAGGATTAGAAATAGAACTATAAAAAAAAAAAAAAACTACCTATTTTCTCTTTTTAGTTTTGAGTCCTCTTTTGTGTTAACACCAGAATTAACTAATCATTTTAACAGGTATGTCAAATAACAATAGACTAGTTAGTAATGAGGTCTTTATTTAATCACTGAGATTTTGTCAATTTGGAATCTGTCAAAGTCCATTAGCTTAATTTAGAAAATGAATTTTTGAGGATAAATACATATGCGTAGTTGTTACATGCCCAGTGAGAAACACAATGAAAATGTAGGTGACCATGGTACCATCTAGACTCCTCATCCTTCTCGAACCTCTGTCAAGTGGGAACCACTGCCAGAATTAATCCTTTCCTTCTCCATCTGTTAATAACTCACCTAACTGTAGTCAGGAAGTAGTGAAGTTTAGAAGGAAAATCTTTTAAATGCATTAGAACCCTTTAAGAAGCTTTAATAAGAAACTAGATTAGAAAAGATTATGTTGTACCTGCTTTTCCAACATCAGAAATTAGATGTCTTATTCGTATCCATTTTTAAAGCGTTACCTAAAGGGCCACAGGTCCTGTGTGTCACCCTGACTGTGGGAACTCACTTGGCTTTGTGTCCTTGGGGAGGTGTTGTGTCTGAAGAAGTCAGCCAGCTGTGGAGGGTGGGCACTGTCTTCTTGACGTCTGACAGGCACCATCTGGTCTTTCGTGACATGAATTCTCTTTGGCTCTTATGCCTGTTTAATTTTTTTTCCAGTGGTTATTAGCTGTTTTATTTATTTTTTGAAAAATTTTGTTTATTTATTCAAGAGAGAAAGAGGCAGGCAGAGACACAGAGGGAGAAGCAGGCTCCATGCAGGGAGCCCAATGCGGGACTCAATCCTGGGATCCCAGGATCACACCCTGAGCTGAAAGCAGAAGCTCAACCACTGAGTCACTCAGGTGTCCCTTATTATGCCTGTTTTAATACCGATGTCTCTAAATGTTAGCATACAACATTACTGGAACACATTAAGCTGAATTGTATCTGAACAGTTCTGACTTATGGAAACATCCTTTTCATATGGTTCAAGCTAATATTTTATCTGCCACATTAGAACCAGAGATACCTAGAAGTGGCACTTCTGGGATTTTTCAGTGAAGGTCACCATGAGGAGCAGAGTCTGTGGAGATTGCTAGGAGTACACAATGTTGGGACTGCTGTGGACTCCCACACAGGGCTCCAGGAGACAAAGGGCAGATACTTACTTTAAAAGCACCATTAGGGATCCCTGGGTGGCGCAGCGGTTTGGCGCCTGCCTTTGGCCCAGGGCGCGATCCTGGAGACCCGGGATCGAATCCCGCATCGGGCTCCCGGTGCATGAAGCCTGCTTCTCCCTCTGCCTATGTCTGCCTCTCTCTCTCTCTCTCTCTCTCTGTGACTATAATAAATAAATAAATAATTAAAAAAATAAAATAAAAGCACCATTAGATAAGGAAAGGAGGAAAACTAATTCCATAAAAAAGTGGAAATTGCCTATAAATGGAGAACATTTAAGTTTTTTCATTTTTTATTCTCCATTTATGGGAAGAATCTAGCTGTTATGGGGGGAATTTAGCCCCAAAAGAGATTTTGCAAACATCACTTCATCTTCTTATAGATCTTAGGGCAATATTAAAAGGACACAGTAAAACCAGTAATACATTTATGCACTGAATGAAACTATGACGGGCAAGTCCCTAATCTCCTTCCCTTAGCACAGACTACTTAGTCCAGCTGAAGCAATATATCACAGTTGGTAAGAAAATACCGCGAAATCCCTAATCTTGAGATGCTTTTCTGAAAAGACTGCCTCCCGTCTCTTTGTTCTGATGTAGGAGTTGCCCAGGGGATCATAACTGGAATAAGAGGACTGTGTAATGGCCTGGGGCCAGCACTGTATGGCTTCATATTCTACATGTTCCATGTTGAACTGACAGAGTTAGAACCAGAACTGAATTCTGACAATGCTGCCCTGCAGGTAATTTGGTGATAAGTCTAGTTTTATAACAACCATTATGTCTGATTATAGCAAAATCAGAACTTAAATTCGGAAAATGTTTTTAAGTTTCTATTGTATTTGATAGTAAGTGCTATATGTTCAGTGCTTCCTGGGATTGGGGAAGGATCACTTCAATGATGTAATATCTTCTGCAAAAGCTTTGTCCTACTTTTGTTCAGACTCCATTTTTACCTACACACGTACTCTAATCAGAATGTTGTCTTCTGGTGAAGCCCAGCGAGGTCAAATAAAATCTGAAATGACCTAAATCCCTGCTAGAAATTTAGCTCGAGTGCTTTTTCTACTATTTGATATTTCTTCAATGTAAATTTCTGTATAAAAGTGTTCTTAATGCTCATCAACAGAGTGTATGATGTGAGGTCATAGGATGGGGCAGGAAGTCCACAACTTACCACTTGAGCTGTTGAGAAGTGGTGCAAAGAACAATGCCTAGTTGCCCTCTCTCCTGTTCCGAAGACAGGCTCTTAGAATTTGCCTTGGTACTTAATGAAACATTTGCTTATGAGAGAATTTTTTACTTTTTGATGGTTTGGGGGAGTCCAGGGCTAAATTTGTATTACTAATCCAAAAGGATACTAACCAAATCCTTTGTCTCCATTTTTTTCCTGTGTGCCTCAGGGAGCTGTCATCCCAGGCCCACCATTTTTATTTGGGGCATGTATAGTTCTTATGTCTTTCCTGGTTGCCTTATTCATCCCTGAATACCGTAAAGGCAGTGGAATTCAAAAACATAGCAACAGCATCAGCGGCAGCCTGATCAATACCCCAGAGCGGGGCAGTGATGAGGACATTGAGCCACTACTGCAAGACAACAGCATCTGGGAGCTCTCTTCCTTCGAGGAGTCTGGGAATCAGTGCACTGAGCTGTAAACTTGGCAGAAAGGGGGGTTCTGCACACACCTTCTCTCAGAGCCGTGGGGAGCCACACCACAAGGAGACTTCATGGTGCTGGAGGGGAGATTCTAGTGGCATCCTACAGGGCCAGGTTTGAGAAGTGACCCTCTCCATCCCTCCACCTCTTCCTTTTTGTTGCTGTTGTACATTAGAACAAGATTTGAAGTACTTTCCTGCAAACGTTTCAACTCTCAAAGTCACCTGGAGTCCAAACTTTGAAACTCAAATATAAAGATTCCTTATCTCTGGTAGGATGGCTTTCCTTGAGTAACTCTGTAAGAAGGTGATAGCAGTTTTTCCATCTCCTTTTTAGCAGAAGGTGCAGGGTGGAAGTGGACTGCCATCTCTGGCAAGATTTGAGGTAAAAAAATCCCTGCTTATTTTCTTCCTTCCTGTTTCTCTCCTCTGTGCCCGTTGAGCCCATGGGTGTTTATGAGTGGCCGTTCCAAGAGTCACTCAGTATCAGGGATCTCTTGTCAACAAAACCCGAGTCTTACTCTCCTTTCCTTCTATTTCCTATTCTTGGCTAGAATGAAATTCAGCATATACACCTCTGGACATGAATATTGATCAGTGATCACCTTTATTAGATAAAGGGAAATTTTCTTAAAAATTTAAATTCTGAAGAATGAGCAACTCAGATCACTGGACCTGTTTTGGTCAGATCCAAGGTGATTTTACGGAAGAACACACAACTAATCTGGTAGTAACACAGAACTTGAAGGGAGTTTCTAAGAAAGTTTTCAGTAATATAAATATTCCTAAGTGGGGGTAAGCATTAGTGACTGAAACCAATAAAGTTTATATCCAAGTTAAGATTCATAGAACACACTATTAGCATCTGTTCTGGCTGCATCTTCTGTCTCCTCAGTTCTTCCTGTTCATCTCACTCCTGCCTTAACTGCTTTGTTGTATGCATCTGTTTTCAATCAGTCTTTCTGTTTATCTGACTTTTGAATTTCATGGGAATATGCACATCAGATTCTTTTCTAAAATACGGTGGTTTAGGAAGCTCAGTTTCACAATAAGTGTCTTGCTAATTTTTCGAGATGTTTTATGGACAGAAAACTTTACAGATTTATATGTATTTTGCTGCACCAGTATGGACCATTAATTAGGGCCCACCCACCTTTAACAGAGCACTCCTCTGGAAGTTTTATAGGTATGAAATATATGTAGATATTTGTAAGGAGTTTTAATTTTTTTTGATGGGGTGCTGTGTAAATCTTGTATTTATAAATGTTATAATGAAGGTGTTGAAAGAAAAATATATATACAACTTTTATAAAAGGATTGTGTACTGACTGAATACATTTAAAAGAAAATATATTTTGAAACCTGTTCTGCTATGAACAAAGATAACATATCTTTTTACTATGCTGTTGGTTTTTAAGTTAAGCTTCCTAATGCATAATAAATTTGCAATGGATACTTCTATGTCTTTTGTGTTTCTTTATTTTTTTATTTTTTTTTTTTTTTATTTATGATACAGAGAGAGAGAGGCAGAGACAGGCAGAGGGAGAAGCAGGCTCCATGCACCGGGAGCCCGATGCGGGATTCGATCCCGGGTCTCCAGGATCGCGCCCTGGGCCAAAGGCAGGCGCCAAACCGCTGCGCCACCCAGGGATCCCTTTTGTGTTTCTTTTTTTTTTAATAAATTTTTTTTTAATTTTTATTTATTTATGATAGTCACACAGAATGAGAGAAAGAGACAGGCAGAGACATAGGCAGAGGGAGAAGCAGGCTCCATGCACCGGGAGCCCGACATGGGATTCGATCCCAAGTCTCCAGGATCGCGCCCTGGGCCAAAGGCAGGCGCTAAACTGCTGCGCCACCCAGGGATCCCTCCCTTTTGTGTTTCTTTAAAGCAAACAGTACCATTGATCTTTGGGTTCTCTTTTAAATTCTTAATCTTTAAGCTAATGCAAAAAAAAAAAAAAAAGACGTATATTTTTAAAAATACTAATTTGTAACAGACTCCCTTCAAAAATAAATCATAACTTTTTCATTTAAAATAAAATTTGTACACCCATTTATTCACAATAGCCAAAAGGTGGAAGCAACCTGAACGTCTGCTGTTGGATGAGTGGATAAAGGAAGTGTGGCATTTATATACAATGAGACACTCGGCCTAAGGAAGGAAAATTCTGACTCGCCACAACATGAATGAACACTCAAGACACGCTAAGTAAAGTAAGCCAATTACAAAAGGACATATAAGTGTGCTTCCATTTATATGAAATATCTAGTCAAATTCGGACAGATGGAAAGTAAAATACTAACTGCCAGAAGTAGGGGAAAGGTAAAGGGGGGGAATTACTGTTTAATGGGTAATGTTTCAGTTTTGCAAGATGAGAAGAGTTCTAGAGAAGGATGTGGTGAGTGAGAATGGCTGCATAAAAGTATGAATGTACTCAATGCCGCTAAGAATGGTCAACTTTACATTATGTATATTTTGCCAAAGTTTTTTAAAAAATGCTCTCATGACATCCTTAACTGCTACATATCAAAACTGGGATAAAATATATCATTTTAACCATTTACAATTCAGTGGTTTTTAACTTACAAGATTTACAGCTGTTAAGGCTATCTCCAGAACATTTCCATCATCCCAAAAGAGAAACCCCATATCCATTAGCAGTCATTACCAATTCTCCTTACCCCATCAGCTGGCAACCAGTAATACATCTTCTGTCTCTATGGATTTGCCTATTTGGGACATTTCCTATAAATGGAATCCTACAATATATGACCTCTTGTGTCCAGCTTCTTTCACATAGTGTGTTTCCAGTGTTCATCCATGTTGAAGTATGTGTCAAATTTTACTCCTTTTTCAAGATGAATGGTACTCCATCGTATGTATGTATATATGTGCATTTCTTTTGTTCACTTACCAAATGTAAAGGCACACTTGGCTTCTTTCCATTTTTTGGCTAATATGAATAATCCTGCTATTAACAATCTTGTCCAAATTTTATGTGAACACGTTTTTAATTCCTCTTAGATATATACCTGGGATTGGAATTGATACGATTTACGTAGTAACTCTGTTTAACTATTTCCAGAACTGTCCAAGTGTTTTCACAGCAGCTGCTCATTTTACATTCCCATCAGTAATGTAGGAGGAGGCTTCAATTTCTCCATATCCTTGCCAGCACTTGTTTTGTCATTGTTTTATAAATATTCAAGCTGGTTTAAAGTGGTATCTTCCTGTGGTTTTGATCTGCATTTCCCTGATGCCAGTTATGTTGAACATCTTTTCATATGTTGTTAATTAGATGTGTATTTTCTTTGGAGAAGAAATCCATTGCCCATTTGTGAATTGGGATGTGGTAAGAGTTTTTTACGTATTCTGGACATCAAACTCTTATCAATATGATTGGTGAATGAATGTTTTCTACTGTTCTGTGAGTTGTCTTCTCCCTTTCTTGATCATGTCCTTTGAAAAGCTTTAATTTGGGGCTCGTGGGTGGCTCAGTTGAGCACTGGACTCTTGGTGTTGGCTCAGGGCATCTCAGGGTTGTGAGATCGATCCCCATGTTGGGTTACATGCTTCAGATTCTCCCCCCCCCCACTGTCTCTTTCTCTCTAAAATAAAATCTTTTTTAAAAAAAGTTTCATCAGAATTTAAAAATGTTGCTTATATTTTTGGTATATAAGAATCCATTACCAAATACAAAGTCATGAAAATCTGCCCACCATATATTCTAAGGATTTTATACTTTGACCTTTAATATTTGTCTTTGACCCATCTTTAATCACTTTTTATATGTGATCTGAGGCAGATTTCAATATTCTGAATGAATCAGAACAGTTCAGAGGTACATGAATATTCAGTAAGGTCAACATCACTTGTTGAAAGAGATTCTTTGCCCCTGAAAGTTGTTGGCACCACTGTCAAAAATCTGATGAACAATGACGTGTGTGGTCTGTTTCTGGACTTTCAATTCTACCCCACTGGTCTGTCCTTATGCCAATACCACAGGATTTTGATAGCTACTATTGTTAAACAGAAAGTTCTGAAATCAGGGCAGCCCGAGTGGCTCAGCGGTTTAGCGCCACCTTCAGCTCAGAGCCTGATTCTGGAGACCTGGAATCGAGTCCTGCGTCGGGCTCCCTGCATGGAGCCTGCTTCTCCCTCTGCCTCTCTCTCTCATGAATAAATAAAGATTAAAAAAAAAAGAAAAGTTCTGAAATCATAAAGTATGAGTCCTCCAACTTTGCTCTTTAAAGATTGTTGTGCGGGCAGCCCTGGTGGCGCAGCAGTTTGGCGCCGCCTGCAGCCTTGGGTGTGATCCTGGAGACTCGGGATCAAGTCCCACATCGGGCTCCCTGCATGGAGCCTGCTTCCCCCTCTCCCTGTGTCTCTGCCTCTCTCTCTCTCTGAATAAATAAATAGGGGGGAGGGGCAAGATGGCAGAAGAGCAGGGTCCCCAAATCGCCTGTCCCCACCAAATTACCTAGATAACCTTCAAACCATCCTGAAATGGAGCGGCTCCAGGGAGGGAGCTGCAGGGCGGGAGCGCGAATCCAACAGCGCAGGCCCCGGAGCACAGGGCGCCGGGACACAGCCCAGGATCCGGCCTCCCCCGGGACAGGCAGAGGCCGGGAGGGCCCAGGACAGCAAGGACGCTCCTGCCCCGAGCTGAGCAGATCAGCGGCCCCGCCCCGGAGCCTCCAGGCCCAGCGGACGGAGAACCGAGAGCCGAGAGCCCCGAGCCCCGTAGTTCCTGCGGAGGCTGAATCCAGGCTTCCAGAGTTGCCATAGCAACTGCGGTTGTTCCTCCTGGGGCCCCACGGGGTAAACAACCCCCGCTGAGCCCTGCAGCAGGCAGGGGCAGAGCAGCTCCCCCAAGTGCTAACATCTGAAAATCAGCACAGCAGGCCCCTCCCCAGAAGACCAGCTGGACGGACCAGTGATACTCCCCCGTGTTCCAATACAACTTGTTTTTGGCCACTCTGCACTGAGCAAAATGACTAGAAGGAAAACCTCACCTCAAAAGAAAGAATCAGAAACAGCCCTCTCTCCCACAGAGTTACAAAATCTGGATTACACTTCAATGTCAGAAAGCCAATTCAGAAGCACTATTCTACAGCTACTGGTGGCTCTAGAAAAAAGCATTAAGGACTCACGAGACTTCATGACTGCAGAATTTAGATCCAATCAGGCAGAAATTAAAAATCAATTGAATGAGATGCAATCCAAACTAGAAGTCCTAACGACGAGGGTTAACGAGGTGGAAGAACGAGTGAGTGACATAGAAGACAAGTTAATGGCAAAGAGGGAAACTGAGGAAAAAAGAGACAATCAATTAAGGGACCATGAAGACAGATTAAGGCAAATAAATGACAGTCTAAGGAAGAAAAACCTACGTTTAATTGGGGTTCCCGAGGACGCCGAAAGGGCCAGAGGGCCAGAATATGTATTTGAACAAATCCTAGCTGAAAACTTTCCCAATCTGGGAAGGGAAACAGGCATTCAGATCCAGGAAATAGAGAGATCCCCCCTAAAATCAATAAAAACCGTTCAACACCTCGACATCTAATAGTGAAGCTTGCAAATTCCAAAGATAAAGAGAAGATCCTTAAAGCAACAAGAGACAAGAAGTCCCTGACTTTCATGGGGAGGAATATTAGGGTAACAGCAGACCTCTCCACAGAGACCTGGCAGGCCAGAAAGGGCTGGCAGGATATATTCAGGGTCCTAAATGAGAAGAACATGCAACCAAGAATACTTTATCCAGCAAGGCTCTCATTCAAAATGGAAGGAGAGATAAAGAGCTTCCAAGACAGGCAGGAACTGAAAGAATATGTGACCTCCAAACCAGCTCTGCAAGAAATTTTAAGGGGGACTCTTAAAACTCCCCTTTAAGAAGAAGTTCAGTGGAACAATCCACAAAAACAAGGACTAAATAGATATCATGATGACACTAAACTCATATCTGTCAATAGTAACTCTGAACGTGAATGGGCTTAATGACCCCATCAAAAGGCGCAGGGTTTCAGACTGGATAAAAAAGCAGGACCCATCTATTTGCTGTCTACAAGAGACTCATTTTAGACAGAAGGACACCTACAACCTGAAAATAAAAGGTTGGAGAACCATTTACCATTCAAATGGTTCTCAAAATATACCCTAAAAACTACAGAACACTTCTGAAAGAAATTGAGGAAGACACAAAGAGATGGAAAAATATTCCATGCTCATGGATTGGCAGAATTAATATTGTGAAAATGTCAATGTTACCCAGGGCAATTTACACGTATAATGCAATCCCTATCAAAATACCATGGACTTTCTTCAGAGACTTAGAACAAATTATTTTAAGATCTGTGTGGAATCAGAAAAGACCCCAAACAGCCAGGGGAATTTTAAAAAAGAAAACCATATCTGGGGGCATCACAATGCCAGATTTCAGGTTGTACTACAAAGCTGTGTTCATCAAGACAGTGTGGTACTGGCACGAAAACAGACATATAGATCAATGGAACAGAACAGAGAACCCAGAAGTGGACCCTGAACTTTATGGTCAACTAATATACGATAAAGGAGGAAAGACGATCCACTGGAAGAAAGACACTCTCTTCAATAAATGGTGCTGGGAAAATTGGACATCCACATGCAGAATAATGAAACTGGACCACTCTCTTGCACCATACACAAAGATAAACTCAAAATAGATGAAAGATCTAAATGTGAGACAAGATTCCATCAAAATCCCAGAGGAGAACTCAGGCAACACCCTTTTTGAACTTGGCCACAGTAACCGGAGAAGGACAAACAGTGTATGTTCTCATTCATTTGGGGAATATGAATAATAGTGAAAGGGAATATAAGGGAAGGGAGAAGAAATGTGTGAGAAATATCAGAAAGGGAGACAGAACATAAAGACTTCTAACTCTGGGAAATGAACTAGGGGTGGTGGAGGGGGAGGAGGGCGGGGGGTGGGGGTGAATGGGTGACGGGCACTGAGGGGTACACTTGACGGGATGAGCACTGGGTGTTATTCTGTATGTTGGTAAATTGAACACCAATAAACATTAATTTATAAAATTAAAAAAAAAATAAATAGAATCTTAAAAAAAAAGATTGTTTTGCTATCCAGTGTCTCTCATTTCATGTGAAATTTCATATGAAATTTAAAATCAGCTTTTCCATTTCTGGAGAGGGAGGAAAAGCAGTTGCTATTGTGATAGAGAATGCACTGAACCCATAGATCACTTTGGGTACTGTTGCTATGTGAACAGTATTTAAGCCCTCCTACGGCCATACGGTATCTTTCCATTCAGATTGTTCATTGCTAGTGTACAGAAATACAATGGATTTTTGTGTTTACGGTGTATCCTGCAGCTTTGCTGAACTTATTAGTGCCAGTAGTTCTTTTTCTATGGACTTATTCGGGTTTACTGTATATTAGATCGTGTCATCTCCAAACAGATATACGTTCTTCCTTTCCAGTTAGGTATTTCTTAGTTATTTTTGCCTAATTTTCTTGCTAAAACTTATGGTTGAGCAGTGGCAAAAGCAAGCATACTTGTCTTGTTCCTGATTTAAGGGAGAAAGCTTTCAGCTTTTCATCACTGAGTATGATACTATTTGGAGGTTTTTCATAGAATCCCTTCATCATGTTGTAGGAAGTTACCCTCTTTTCTTTTTGTTTGAGTTTGTGAGTACTGTTTGTTGAGTACTGTTCTTTTTGTTTTTAATTAGGAAAAGATGTCAGATTCTGTTAAATGCTTTTTCTGCATTGAGATGATTGTGTTTTATTCTTCATTCTATTAATGTGGTGTCTACACAGATTGATCTTCATAGGATGATCCCCCTTTCATTAATTACTGAGATAAATCCCACTTGGTCATGGTGCATAACCACTTTAATATGCTGCTGGATGCAAAGTACTATTTTTTGTTGTTGTTTTAGGATTCTTGCATCTGTGTTCTTAGGGGCTACTGATCTTTGCTAGTGATATCTGTGGTAATGTGTCATGCAGAATGACATGGGAAAAGTTCCCTCTTCCATTTTCTCAAAGAGTTTAAGAAAACTTGGTTGTTGACACTTCTTTATGCATTTTGGCAGAACGCTACTCTATAAGGGTGTCCCACACCAGTTATTTAAACAGAATGAAATTTTTTTTTTTTAAATGATAACTATTAACTAGGCAACCAAGACTGAACTGAGAACTCGAAGGCACTGGTTTTCAAACTTCAGCATTCATTAGGCTCAGGTGGAGGGCTTGTTAAGCATAGATTCCTGATCACACATCAGAGTTATGGACTTAGTAGACCAGGTGGTGCTTCAAAATATCTACACTTCTAGCAAGTTCCCAGGAGAAAGGGACAATCCTGATCACAGGACCACAGCTGAGAACTCCAAGGTACTGAATACAGTTTCCCTGGGCTGAGGGAATGAATGCAGTTTTCCTGGGAAAGGCTGCCACCTGGCCAGTAATGGAATTTCTAGGTTTGGATAAGCTCTGTGGGGTGATGGCTGGGGCTGACACAGTGTACCTGTTTCTGCATGTGTTGGAAAAGCTGCAAACTGGGTTTGACTGCTGCTCTCGGGAAGAACCGCCACTGCAAGCGTGAAGGATCGTCATGAGAATGAAGCTGTGAGAAGTGAAAAGACAGTAAGGAGTCAGTTAATCCCCCCTCTTCTGCAGTCTACCGTTTCTGTCTAGCATCCTTTATTGGCTAACACAGAGCCAGCTGGCAAAGCAGAACATGGATGCCAAGTAAAGGACAGGGTGGAACTAGAAGACAGTAACTGGCACCTCAACAATACCTGTTACATATATATGTGCTTCTGGTCCTTGCCAGCACCTCTCCTGTGACCCAGGTCTGCATTTCTAAAGGAGCTGGATCTTCCACAGTCCTGCCCCATTTTTTGGTAGCTATCGTTTTCCCCTAACTTTTCTACTTGGCATTAAGTACAACTGAACAATGTTGGGGTAAAAGTGCCAACCCCCCCCCATGAAGTCAAAAATCCACTTGTAACTTGCTCACCAAAAACTGAACTACTAATAGCCTACTCTTAAGAAGCCTTTTCAATAAGTCAACACATATTTTGTATGTTACATCTATTACATACTGCAGTCTTACAAAAAGTAAGCTAGAAAGAAGAAAATGTTAAGAAATCTTAAAATACATTTACAAGATCATTTCATAAAAAGTCCATGTAAAGCAGAAGGGAGTCTGTTTCTCCCTTTCCGTCTGCCCTCCCCCTCACCCCCCCACCATGTTCTCTCTCTCAAGTAAAAATCTTTAAAAAATAAAAGGACAATTCACCATGATCAAGTGATATTTATCACTGGGATACAAAGAAGGTTCAACATATGCAAATCAACCACTGTGATACATTACTAGAAGAAAGTCTATAACTCTCATCATTTTAATAGATGCAGAAAGAACACTGGCCAAAATTCAACATCCTTTGGTGATTTAAAAAAACTCTCAAATTATAGTGGCACTCTTGCCACTCACTATTGAGCATAATACTGAAAATCTGAGCCAAAAAATCAGGGAAGAAAAAAATAAAAGGCATCCAAATTAGAAAACAAGAAGTAAAACTGTCTCTCTATACAGGTGATATGATCTTTTTTTTTTTTTAAGATTTATTTTTTTTAACATTTCTTTTTTTTTTTTTTATGATAGAGAGAGAGAGAGAGAGAGAGAGAGAGAGGCAGAGACATAGGCAAAGGGAGAAGCAGGCTCCATGCACTGGGAGCCCAACGTGGGATTCGATCCCGGGACTCCAGGATCACGCCCTGGGCCAAAGGCAGGCGCCAAACCGCTGTGCCACCCAGGGATCCCAGGTGATATGATCTTAATACAGAAAACTCTACAGACTATGGAAAAAACTATTGGAACTAAAAAGGTTGGTAAAGTTGCATAATACAAAAGCAATAAAAAATCTGCATTTCACGACTTCTGGGAAGATGGTGGAATTGGAGGATCCTGGGCTCACCTCTCCCCATGCATGCAACTAGGTAATACCTGCATCAGTGTAAATAACCCAGAAAGTGACTGAAGCCTGACAGAATAGGCGCTCCACAGCTAAATGTAGAGAAGAGATCACATTGAGGAGGGCAGGAAGGTGGACTTGCGGTCTAGAGCCAAAAAGACCCATAGGACTGTCCACAGAAGGGTGCCAAGGGCGAAGAGAGAGGAATAAAGCAGATGCTCTCTCCAGGCACCTCAGACATGAGAACCTGCCCAAAGACAACAAATCCTCTTACCATTTGACTCAGAAGACCAAGGGGGTCTGATTTAGCAAGTTCTTTCAACCAGTGGGCCTTAGCACCTAAAATTTTAAAAATCAGTGACCTAGGCTCTGGGAGAGCAGGACAGTAAAAGTAAACTGAACCTCTGCCCTTAAAGAGACAGCATAACTGGGCAGCCTGGGTGGCTCAGGGGTTTAGTGCTGCCTTCAGCCCAGGGCCTGATCCTGGAGATCTGGGATTGAGTCCCACGTCAGGTTCCCTACGTGGAGCCTGCTTCTCCCTCTGCTTGTGTCTCTGCCTGTGTGTGTGTGTGTGTGTGTCTCAGGAATGAATAAATAAAGTCTTAAAAAAAAAAAAGCACAACAAACAACCCCACTGAAATACAGCACAGACTCAGCAGTTCCAAAAATGCCTGGGGAATACAAGATTTACTAATTTCAGAGTGGGTGCTTGAGGGGCAGGAATCTTTGGAAGATGTCTTCAAGAGCAAAGGAGCTGGTGAGTGTCATCCAACATCCAAAACCACAGCGTAGATACAGGGACATCTATGGGACCCAGCGCAGTTGAACACCCTCTAGCTTCCTAACAGTGCAGGCAGGCCCGTGTCCTTCTGTGGACTCACCCCTTCCATCTCCGCCTCCATGGTCTTCCTAGGTGGCTGCAGTTCGCCTCACACAGCAGACTGGCAGAGACTTTAAGGGCACTGCACCCTACCCCCATGTTCTGCAGATTCCCAGCCTCCAAAATATCGTTACCAGAGTCCATTCAAAGCAGCGCCACAAGCATGGCAGTGTGCAAACAACTCCAATAGAAGCCAGCACCACTTCACAGTGACTTAATGGCAAGTCTGCCATTAAGGATAGGAAAGATTAAGAATTTACTAGACAAACATATTAAAAGAATTCATCACTACTAAACTAGCCTTACAAGACAAATTAAAGGGGACTGTGTGAGTGGGAAAGGAAAGACCATAAGCAGGAGGAAGAAAATTAAGAAGCACAAAAGCAATGAAATTCAGCATATCTATAAAAATCAGTCAAGGGATTCACAAAAAGATGCAAGGTATGACACTATATACCTGAAACATGGGAGAAAGAGAAGTAAAAATTTAGTGCTTTTAGAATTCAAATTTAGGCAACCATCAACTTAACAGAGACTGCTATATGCAGAATATGTCATGTATACACCTATAATGGTAACCACAAATCAAAAACTTGTAATTCATATGCAAAAAATAAAGAAAAAGGAATCCCAGGTATATCACTAAAGAAAGCAAACCATGAGAAAAGAGCAATAGAACTACTACTAAAACAACCATAAAGCAAGTAACAAAATGGCAATAAGTACATACCAATCGTAATTACTTGGAATGTAAAGGAACTAAACACTCCATTCAAGACATGGGGTTACAGAATGGATAAAAAATAGCAAGACAAATCTATACTTGCCTACAAGAGACTCATTTCATCCCTGGATGGCTCAGCAGTTGAGTGCTTGCCTTTGGCCCAGGGCGCGATCCTGGAGACCTGGGATCAAGTCCCACATCAGGCTCCCTGCATGGAGCCTGCTTCTCCCTCTGCCTGTGTCTCTGCCTCTGTCTTTCTGTGTGTGTGTGTCTCTCATGAATAAATAAATAAAATCTTTAAAAAAAAAAAAAAAGAGAGAGACTCATTTCAGAAGCAGAGACAAATATATGTTGAAAGTGAAGGGATGAAAAAGCAATTTTCATGCAAACAAAAGCTAAAAGAAAGCTGAGATAGCAATACTTCTATCAGACAAAATATACTTTAAAATAAAGACAAACAAAGAGGAGTGCCTGGGTGGTTCAGTTGGTTGAGATGCAGAATCTTGATTTTGGTTCAGGTCATGATCTCGAGGTCCTGGGATTGAGCCCCATTTCAGGCTCCACACTCAGTGGAGAGTCTTCTTGAAGATTCTCTTCCCCACCCCCACCCCCCCTCACACACGTGTGTGCTCTTTCTCTAAAATAAGTAAATATATCTTTTAATAAAAAAAAAAAGAGGATGCTACACAATCATAAAGGGAACAACCCAACAAAAAGCTGTAACAATAAATATTTATGCATCCAACAGGAGCACCCAAATACATAGAGCAACTATTAACAAACATAAAGCAAAAAATTGATAGTAATACAGAAATAGTAGGGAACTACAACACTCCAGTTACATTAATGAACAGATCATAGAAACAGAAAATCAAGGCAGCCCAGGTGGCTCAGTGGTTTAACGCCGCCTTCAGCCCAGGGCCTGATCCTGGAGACCCAGGATCGAGTCTCACGTCAGGCTCCCTGCATGGAGCTTGCTTCTCCCTCTGCCTGTACCTCTGCCTCTCTCTCTGTTTCTCATGAATAAATAAAATCTTAAAAAAAATCAACAAGGAAACAATGGGTTTGAATGACACACTAGACTAGACAGATCTAACAGATATATATAGAACATTCCATACTAAGCTAGAATACACTTTTTCCCCCCTAAGTGCACAGAGAACAGACCCTTGAATAGTCACTCATGTCAGGCCACAAAACATGTCTCAACAAATTCAAAAATACTAAAATTGTATCATGCATCTTTTCCAACCAAAATGCTATGAAGCTAGAAATCAACCACAAGAAAATATATGGAAAGAACAAATATACATGGAAGTTAAATAACAAGCTACTAAACAATAAATGGGTCAACCAAGATTATCAAAGATGAAATAGGGATCCCTGGGTGGCGCAGCGGTTTGGCGCCTGCCTTTGGCCCAGGGCGCGATCCTGGAGATCCGGGATCGAATCCCACGTCGGGCTCCCGGTGCATGGAGCCTGCTTCTCCCTCTGCCTGTGTCTCTGCCTCTCTCTCTCTCTCTCTCTCTCTCTCTCTCTCTCTCTATGATTATCATAAATAAATTAAAAAAAATTAAAAAACAAAAACAAAGATGAAATAAAACAATACATGGAGACAAATGAAAATAAAAACACAATGAGTCCTGCATCTTTGGGATGCAGGAAAATTTGTTCTAAGAAATCATAGCAATACAGGCCTAACTCAAAAACAAAACAAAAAACAAGACAAAAAACTCAACAATCTAACTTTATACCTAAAAGACCTAGAAAAAGAAGTACAGAGTCTAAACCCAGTAGGAGGAGGAAAATTATAAAAGTAAGAACAGAAATAAACAAAATAGAAAAACAACAGATCAGTGAAACCAGGGCCTGGTTCTTTGAAAACAACAAAACTGATAAACCTTTAGCCAGACTCAACAAAGGGAGGAACTTAAAAAAGGAGGGCAAGGGGATCCCTGGGTGGCGCAGCGGTTTGGCGCCTGCTTTTGGCCCAGGGCGCGATCCTGGAGACCCGGGATCGTGTCCCACGTCGGGCTCCCGGTGCATGGAGCCTGCTTCTCCCTCTGCCTGTGTCTCTGCCTCTCTCTCTCATTCTGTGTGACTATCATAAATAAATAAAAATTTAAAAAAAAAAGGAGGGCAAATAAACTAAATCAGAGAGGGAAAATAACCGATACCATAGAAATACAACGGATTCTAAGAGACTACTATCAAAAAAGTATATATGCCAACAAATTGAGCAACCCAAAATAAATGGATAAATTCCTCGAAATATATAACCTCCCAAAACTGAGTCAGGAAGAAATAGAAAATTTGAACAGACCAATTACTAGCAATGAAATTGAATCAGTTGGGATCCCTGGGTGGCGCAGCGGTTTGGCGCCTGCCTTTGGTCCAGGATGCGATCCTGGAGACCCGGGATCGAATCCCACATCGGGCTCCCGGCGCATGGAGCCTGCTTCTCCCTCTGCCTATGTCTCTGCCTCTCTCTCTCTCTCTCTCTCTCTGTGACTATCATAAATAAATAAAAAATTAAAAAAAAAAAGAATCAGTAATCAAAGAATTCCCAACAAACAAAAGTCCAGGAAGAAATGGCTTCATGGGGAAATTCTACCATTTAAAGAATACCTATTTTCTCAAACTATTCCAAAAACAAAGGGAAAGAGAAGCTTCCAAGTGTATTATATGTGGCCAGCATCACCCTAATACCAAACTAGATGAAGACACTTAAAAAAACAACGCTACAGGCGATATCTTTGACAACAGATGCAAAAATCCTCAGTAAAATAATAGCAAATGGAACAAAGAATACATCAAAAATGTCATTCACCATGATCAAGTGGAACTTATTCCTGGGATGCAAGGATGGTTCAATATTTGCAAATCAATCAATGTGATACAACAACACAAAGAATAAAAATCATGACTATACCAAAAAAAAAAAATCATGTCCAGTATATTAAATGCAAAAAAAAGCAGCTGATGAAGTAAAAAAACCCATTCAAGATAAAAAGCACTTAACAAAATAGGTTTAGAAAGCACATATCTCAATAATAGATATATATTTTAAAAATAGCTAACATATACAATGCTGAAAAACTGAGAACACCCCCAAAGGTCAGGAACAAGTCAAGGATGTCCATTCTCACAACTCATATTCCACAAAGTACTAGAAGTCCTAGCCACAGCAATCAGACAAGAAATAAAAGGCATCCAGACTGGTAAGGAAGAAATAGAACTGTCACTATTTGCAATTGACATACTATGTATAGAAAACCCAAATTACTTCACAAAAAAACTGCTAGAACTGATAAACGAATTCAGTAAAATCATCAGATGCAAAATCAACATACAGAAATGCTGCATTTGGGGATCCCTGGGTGGCGCAGCGGTTTGGCGCCTGCCTTTGGTCCAGGATACGATCCTGGAGACCCGGGATCGAATCCCACATCGGGCTCCCGGTGCATGGAGCCTGCTTCTCCCTCTGCCTATGTCTCTGCCTCTCTCTCTCTCTCTCTCTGACTATCATAAATAAATAAAAATTAAAAAAAAAGAAATGCTGCATTTCTATACATTTAATAATGAAATAGCAGAAAGAGAAATTAAGAAAGCAATCCCATTTACAATTGCACTAAAAATAATAAAATACCTAAAAATAACCTTAACCTATCTGTACTCTAAAAATATAAAACACTGATGAAAAGAATTGAAAATGACACAAATGAAAAGAATTTCATGTCCATGAATGTCCCTAACAGGCAGCCCTGGTGGCCCAGCGGTTTAGCACCGCCTTCAGCCCAGGGCATGATCCTGGAGTCCCAAGATTGAGTCCCACATCAGGCTCCCTTCATGGAGCCTGCCTCTCCCTCTGCTTGTGTGTCTCTGCCTCTCTCTCTCTCTGTCTCTCATGAATGAATAAATAAAATCTTTAAAAAAATAAAAACAAAACAAATGAAAATTTTAAGAAACTTTTTTTAGAAACTTTTTATATGTTAGTGTGTTAGCCCTTTGTGAAGTAATTGCAAATATTATTCCAAATTCATTATCTTATTCTGATTATATTTTTTCCATAGTGTTTTTTAATCAGTTGCATTTTTAATTATCTTTTAAAAGATTTTTTAAAGATTTTATTTATTTATTCATGAGAGACAAAGAAGGAGAGGGAAAGACACAGGCAGAGAGAGAAGTGGGCCCCCTGCAGGAAGTGCAATATGGCACTCGATCCCAGGACTCTGGAATCATGACCTGAGCCTAAGGTAGACGGTCAACCACTGAGCCACGAGGTGCCCCTTACTAAAAGGTCCTCACCCA
Organism: Nyctereutes procyonoides; assembly: GCF_905146905.1. NCBI lineage: Eukaryota > Metazoa > Chordata > Mammalia > Carnivora > Canidae > Nyctereutes > Nyctereutes procyonoides. The sequence continues at coordinate 65,713,076 of NW_026575146.1, read as the reverse complement.
TACTCATGTTATGAAAGAATTCTCTTTTTCTCCTAGTAATTGCGTGGATCTGTTTCTCCCATTTAGACTTTTTTTTTAAAGATTTTTTTAAATTTTTTAATTTATTCATGAGAATACAGAGAGGAGAGAGAAAGAGAGAGGCAGAGACACAGGCAGAGGGAGAAAAGGCCCCATGCAGGTCGCCTAACATGAGACTCGATCCTGGGTGTCCAGGATCAGGCCCTGGGCTGAAGGTGGCGCTAAACCACTGAGCCACCGGGGCTGCCCCCATTTAGATTTCTAACATACTTGGAATTTGTTTTGGTTTATGTTGTCAAGTATGGACTCAATTTTATCTTTATCAAAATGGTTATCTTGTCCCAATGATATTAAAGAATTCATCTTTTCCCCAGTGATTTTTTATGCCATAGTTCATATACACTGTCCAAATATACTTCAGTCAATTTCTAGAACTTATGCTTTATTCCCCTTGTCTATTCATACTCTAGCTCTATAATGTTACTATTATTTAGAATCTAGCCTATGTTGTTAGCAAAACCTCCTTCACTGTCTGTCCTTTTCAAGATTTCCAGCTTTTTAATTGTTAAATTTTTTGCAAATTCAGCTTTTATCTCCAACATGAAACCTTGTTTGCTTGTTTGGGGAATTATGTTAAAGTTCTATATCAACTTGGAAAGAAGTGGTATCTTTACAACAGCATTTGACAAAGTCTATTTAAGTTTTCTTCTTCTACATTTTTACATTCTGGTTTTAAGTGTCTTCTCTTTTCAAAAAATATCTTGAGATTTCCCTTATTGTCATAACATATGTTTCAAATAAAATGAAGGCTATTAATTTTATGTATTTAAAATCCTGATGCAAAAAAATAAAATAAAATAAAATAAAATAAAATAAAATAAAATAAAATAAAATAAAATAAAATAAAATAAAATCCTGATGCATCACTCAGGATTTTTTTAATTGACTGTTGAAAATTTTAGATATATTTTATTTCTTCTGCAAATAGTTTCACTTCTTTCTAAATTTATACAACTCATTATTTTCTCACTGATATCACTGGCTAATGACAAAAGTAAAAAGTTAACATACTTGCTTTGATTCTGAACTTAAGAAAATGTTTCTATTGTTTTACATATTAAGGATGCTAATTGTCTTAGGCCTGGGATATATCAATACTTATTGCAGTGATCTTTTTTTTAAGTTAGAAATGGGTGTTGAGGGGCGCTTGGGTGGTTCTGTTGGTTCTCAGACTCTTGATCTCAGCTTAGGTCTTGATCTCAGGGTCATGAGTTCAAGCCCCACCAAAAAAAAAAAAAAAAAAAGGAGGAAATGGGTGTTGGACTTTGTAAAAGATCTTTTCAAGTGCTTCGAGGAGAAATTCTATGACATTTTTCCTTAGATATATGTATATGATTAGTTATGATGATTCAATTCCAAATATTGAGGTGTCCTGGCATTTCTGGATGAATTCAACATGGTGAGATTTTATTTTAATATCCTGTTGGGTTTTGCCAATATTTAAATTTTTTAAATTAATATTCATTACTGAGATTTGTCTACAGTTATTTTTGTATATTTTCTTTCAGCTTTTGGCCCAAATATTTTATTTTATTTATTTTATTTTTTTATTTATGATAGTCACACAGAGAGAGAGAGAGGCAGAGACACAGGCAGAGGGAGAAGCAGGCTCCATGCACCGGGAGCCCGACGTGGGATTCGATTCCGGGTCTCCAGGATCGCGCCCTGGGCCCAAGGCAGGCGCCAAACCGCTGCGCCACCCAGGGATCCCCTGGCCCAAATATTTTATGTGGAAAAGCTAACTACAGCTTTTCCATCTTCTTGGTAGAATTCTTCTGTGAAACTTTCTATGACTGATGCTGTTTGGTAAGAGGTTACATTTCTTCTAACAAAATCTGTTTATAAATTTATGCTTTTCACCATAACTTGTCATTTTAGATAAATGGATTTTCCTAGGAATCTACTAATTTATCAAAGCTTTATTTTTACTCTCATTTTATTATTTTACACAAAATTGTAAAAATAGGGATGCCTGGGTTAAGAGTCAGTTAAGCCTTCAACTCTTGATTTTGGCTCAGGTAATGTTTCTGGGGTGGTGGGATCAAGTTCCAGTTCAGTTCAGGGCAGAGTCTGCCTGGGACTCTCTCTCCCTCAAATAAATCAGTCTTTTTTAAAAAACAGAATTGTGAAAGTAGTTTACCATTAAAATTTCCTCTTTCACAGCTATTTCTCCTGGTCACTTCTTATATTTTTCTTCATTTTTTCATTTTTTTCTTAATTTATGGTGAGTGGTTGGACTATTTTGGTTTTTATTACACTTCATTTTTTTTACTTATTATTCACTTATATACTTTTCATTTCTCTTTTAAGCCTTATTAATTTTGCAATTTACTTTTATAATTTATTCTCTTCTGTTTTGTTCTGGTTTATTTTGTTGGTTTTTTTTCCTCCTAAACTGAAATCTTAGTTCTCTTTCTTATTGTCTTAAGAATTTAAGGATGGGCAGCCCCGGTGGCCCAGCGGTTTATTGCCACCTTCAGCCTGGGGTGTGATCCTGGAGACCCCCGGATCAAGTTCCACATCGGGCTCCCTGCATGGAGCCTGCTTCTCCCTCTGCCTGTGTCTCTGCCTCTCTTTCTCTGTGTGTCTGTCATGAATAAATATAAAATCTTAAAAAAAAAAAAAAAAGAGTTTTGGGGATCCCTGGGTGGCTCAGTGGTTTAGCTCCTGCCTTTGGCCCAGGGCGTGATCTTGGAGTCCCGGGATCAAGTCCCATATCGAGCTCCCTGCATGGAGCCTGCTTCTCCCTCTGCCTGTGTCTCTGCCTCTCTCTCTGTGTCTCTCATGAATAAATAAAATCTTAAAAAAAAAAAAAAAAGAAGAAGAAGAAGAATTTAAGGCTGTAAAAAAAAATTAAGGCTATAAAATTTTATTTAATTGCTTTAAGTGTGTATTGTTTTTGACATTTTGTGCTTTATCAATTTTCTTTTAAAATTTGCAATATCATTTTGCATTTTTTTCTTTGGATGAGTTTATTTTTGGAAGCTTCTTAAATTCCAGGTATATGTCATTTGAAAAATTAATTTCTAGTTTGGGTAAAAGTGTACTCTTATTCTTTGGAAATTACTTTTTTCTTTGAAATGTGTATTATTAGGGACACCTAATTATTAGGGTGGCCCAGTGGTTGAGCGTCTGCCTTTGGCTCAGGTCGTGATCCCAGGGTCCTGGGATGGAGTCCTGCATTGGGCTCCCCACAGGGAGCCTGCTTCCTCCTCTGCCTGTGTCTTTCATGAATAAGTTAAAAAAAAAAAAAAGTGTATTATTAGTTTTATGAATCTTTCACATGCACTTAAGAAGATGGTATTATCTTCCTATCACAGTATTAAAATCAAGATTTGTGTATAAAATCTACTTTATGTTAGCTGTTTTAGATCCTTATTTATTTTTTTGGTCCTGTGAACTGATAGCTAATGTTTCTCCCTACATACAGTTAGGGTGTCTTTCTAGTTAAGGTTTACATTTTTCTGCAGTGTTCACAGTTGTTTTTTTTTTTTAAGATTTATTTACTTATTTATTCATGAGAGATAGAGAGAGGCAAAGACACAGGCAGAGGGAGAAGCAGGTTTCCCAAGGGGAGCCCAGTGAGGGACCCCATTCCCTGACTCCAGGATCACGCCCTAAGTTGAAGGCAGACTCTCAACCACTGAGCCATTCAGGCTACACTGTTCATAGTTTTCCTAAAATAGGTCTTATTTCAGGTTGTTTATTTCTATTCTTATTACTATCTATTGTAAAGCGGGAAAGGGGGTCTTTACTTCCATTACATCCTTAAACTATTGTTTTAATAAAGTCATCAGTAAAATTTTATCCCCAACTATCCTACTGGATTCTATTATTTATAATCAGGTGAAGAATAATGACGGTGAAAATAAATGGAAAACAAATCTTCACAGAACGTGTTAAGTGGTCTGTGAACTGTAAACTGGTCGAGCCACATGTCCGATTGTGTTCAGCCTCTATTCTGAAGCAGTTTTCTCTTCGGAAAATGAGCACACTATCTGACCTAGGCACTCGCCATCTTCCTCAACTCTGAGCTCTTTGTACACACTGCCTGGTGAACCTAACTGCTTTACTTTAGCTCAAAGCTGGCAAATTTAGACCAAATCCCTGGAATCCCCAAATATCCATCAAAGAAGAGAGTGAACATCTTCCCTCACAGCTTTAGCCAAAATAGGGGCCTAATAGGGGCAAAATATTCTTTCTTTAAAAACAAATTTGGATTTTGCACACATGCTGAAATAAACGTGTTTTTATCTACTTTAAATGCTTGCTGCAGCTCCACATGTGAAATATACTGCTTTTTTGACCGGTCAAAGAGGAACGTCAGCGGTTTATCGCTCTCGTATACTCACGAGCCTCCTGTCCCATCACCTGACCCACCTGCCGGAGTCACAGCACCTCTCTCCACCCCCCGTATCCTCGTGGATTCCTTTTTAAGATTTTATTTATTTATTCATGAGAGACACACAGAGAGAGGGGCAGAGACACAAGCAAAGGGAGAAGCAGGCTCCATGCAGGGATTCCCGACGTGGGACTTGATCCCGGGTCTCCAGGATCATGCCCTGGGCCGAAGGCGGCGCTAAACCGCTGAGCCACCCGGGCTGCCCTCCTCGTGGATTCCTACTCAGCATCCCAAACAGTCTCACCTGCAGACACAGCCCAATCCTGGCCCAAACACATATTCCTAATGGCCCAAGTTCCGAACACCGCTAGACCCCTCCCCGGCTCGCGGAAGCAGCCGCTCCACCCACCAACTCCCACATCCTCGACCAGCCCGGCACTAACCGCCACCGAGAAGGCCCGGAGCTGGGGCAAACTCAGAATTCCTCAGGGGCGACCAGGCAGACGCGAAGCGGCAGAGGGGCCACCTGCCTTGTGGGGCCGGCAGCTCTTACCTACGCGACTCTTCCCGAGTCCCAGCTCCGGAGCTGAGCGCTTCCCTCGTCCTCCCGCCGCTTTCACGGCGCTGCGCGACGAGGCAAAGGAATGTGTGCCTGAACCCGGCGTCTCGCTCGTCGGAACCACAGCCTTTACGGCTCTGCGCGACACTTCCCGGGAATCCCCGCAGCGCGTGCCCAGCTCCTCCCTCGCCCGTCCCCGCGCTTCTACAGTTCTGGGCAACAGGTTCCCCGATGTTTGCGGAGTGAACCGCCGCGCGACGCTTGGCGCCCCGGCAGTGGGCTCCCCGGGAAGACGCTTCTCCCGGGACCATCCGGGATTGCCAAGTTGGCTGCCGCCCGTGAGAGTGGGCTTGGTACAGGCCTGCAGGTACGGGCCTCGCTGTCCTGAGCCACTGAGCGGGCGACGCACCACGTTTCTCTCAGGCTCCGCGTGGCAACTTGTTACTCCGGGGTTTGGGCGCTTCTTTAGGGGTTGGTGGGAGAATTCGGCCTCTGTGGACACAGGTTCTGGGGCACAAGCGCATCAGATCGGCAGGGCAGTGTGGGTCGTTCACGACTGCGCCCGGAGGACACGGAAAGCGGGGGCTTCCCAAATCCTGGGCAGGGCGACCTGGTGAGAGCTTTTGGAGGGCGAGGGGCGGTGGTGGAGGCTAACGGAGGTGTGTGCGGCCGCCGTCGACCCCGAGGGCGTCGGCGACCCTCTGCCGCACCTGGTGGGGGGGGGGCGCCTTTGCCTCCAGCGCCCCTGCCAGACTCCTTCCCAGACCAGCCCCTGTGATGCGGGGAGTTGGCAGGAAGGCCCTGCGTGTGAGTAAGTGGTTGGCCGTTGGTAGGGGCTGGAGCTGGGTAGTTTCAAATTTGGTCAATCTAGAGTCCCAAGAAAATCCTGCCGTCTTGTGAATCTTCCACTTTCCCAGTTGGACCCTTCTCCGAGGCGCCTGGAGGAGAAAGGAATGGACGTTGAAGGTCTAAAAACCACTTGTGAGTGAGGTAGTTTTAGAATATAGGTGAAGTTTGGTGGGATGAGGTAACTGAGGACCAAGAAAAAATTCTTGCGACGTCTTTGGTGCAAAAAAAAAGGTGGTTTTGTTAAAGCACTGGGAGAGGACCCTTGAGCAGAAAGCTGCTCCGAGGTTGTGAGGGGCGGCTGGTTATATACTTGGGAGTTGGGGGAGTTAAGGAAAAGGGAAGTTTCAAAGGATTTTCATGTTTTTTAAAGATTTTATTTATTTGAGATAGAGCGCCCAATAGCAGGGGGAGGGGTGGGAAACTAGAAAAGTGAAAATGAAGAACAGACCAAGAAAAATGAGAAAGAAAATTTGTTAAAATGTTAATTCTGTGTAGTAGGTATATAGTTGTCTGCCACATAACCCTCAAAAACCTTTTAAAATCTGGGGACCTGGGTATCTCAGTTAAGCTTCTGACTCTTGATATCGGCTCAGGTCATGATTTCAGGATTATGTTATCAAGCCCTGCAGCAGGTTCACTGGGCGTGTAACCTGCTTAAGACTCTCATCCCTCTCTCTCTCCCTCCGTCCCTCCGCACCCCTCAAGTCTTTTAAAATCTACATAGAAAACAAATTATAAGAAGGATATTAATTTGTTTAATCTTATATGTGGAGAATACTTATAAGACAGACATAAAAATAAGAAACCACAAAGAAAAAATATATATGATTAAATGGAATATACTTACACATTTACACATGCATTACATACCCAAATATATACACCAAATGATACCAAAGTCTAAAAACTTCCAAAAAATGATATTCAAAGTAACCCAAAAGCTTATACAAAATAACAGTGAAAAACCTAAATGAAAGCTGTGCAAATGTTAAAGATCAAAACTACTTTGATTGATATTGATCTAGTATTTGTTCTTACTGTACAAACCTTGAGCCCAGGTATTCTGATCAGGATTGTTGATATTTCCAGCCAGGTAATTCTTTGCGGTGAGGTGGGGGGCTGTCCTGTACATGGTAGGTTTAACAACAATCTGCCCTATAAACCTCCATATTTTTAACAATCAAAAATTGTTACGAATGGGAGGGGAAAGAGTGGCCTGTATGAGAGGCACTGCTCCAGCATTTTTAACAGAATAATGTGTAATATAATGAGCTGATATCTGTCTCCTCCAGGTGTTACCTGTAAAATTAACTACATCTAAAGAGAAAAGATCTGTAACTATATTATTCCTTTATTAATTGATGTCTTCAGATACTTCTACCTTGAATCAATTTGTGACATAAAATTATGCCTTTTCTCTAGATTTTCAAGTTTCTTGTAATAAAATTAGTATTACAAACATCTTCATCACATCTATCATTATAATTCATTTCTCTTTCATAGTGTTGAATTATGACCAGTTTTTTTTTTCTGATGTGGCATGACAAAGTCTACTCCAACAAATTCAAATAAACTAGATTTTGTTTTCATTAATCTTTTATTAGACTCTTCCATCTTCATTTCAGGGTTTTTTAGAACTTTTTCCCATTTCTTGAGTTGAATTCATAACTATTCAACAAATATGCGGTACACAACATGTTTAAGGTACAGTGTGAAAACGCTCAGTAACTGCCCCTGACTTTTTAATACTAATGCATGTATTAACTTCTGAAAACAGCTTTGACCACATCCTATATCTTCTACCAGTTCATAGTCATTCCCCTTAAAAGTCTATTTTCTGTTGTATTTTTTTAAATAATCAAGCATACAGATGTTACTGTATGCTTAAAAGGCCCTAGAATCTTTTAACATCCATAATTACTGTAGAAAATAAAAACTATACAACTTCTGCTTTTAAGGATTTGTTACAGTGAAGTTACTTAATAAAACGTGTCTAGGAGCTATGCTCTTAATGATTCTACAATCACTATATCATGGGGTTACTATTTTCCCAGTATGAACTTGCAGACATGGCAAAAAAGATCCAAATAATGGCCTGTTCATATTTATTATTCTGGAGATAATTTTCTTACATGCAGTAGGAGATAAAAAGCTTTCCTATGTTAAACAGGAAGGATTCTTCATTAAAAAAAGATTTATTGGGATCCCTGGGTGGCGCAGCGGTTTGGCGCCTGCCTTTGGCCCAGGGTGCGATCCTGGAGACCCGGGATCGAATCCCACGTTGGGCTCCCGGTGCATGGAGCCTGCTTCTCCCTCTGCCTGTGTCTCTGCCTCTCTGTCTCTCTTTGTGTGACTATCATAAATAAATAAATAAAATCTTTAAAAAAAAAAAGATTTATTTACATATTGTAGGGTAGGGGAGAGGCAATGGGGAAGAAACAGAGGAGAGAGACTTAGGCAAACTCCTTGCTGAGGGCAGGTTCCCAACAGCTCCATCTGATGACTCTAAGATCATGACCTGAGCCAAAAACAATAGTCAGACACTTAATTGAGAGAGCCACCTAAATAAATAGAGAGGGTGCACCACCCAGGCGCCTCTGCATTCATTTTCACTGTCTCGTAATACTACTAATGGTAGTGATACTGTCAACACTTATGGGAATATTTGGCAGACAATATATGGGTTGAAATATTTAATTCCTTCCACTTTAAAACTAAGTAAACAGGGAAGTTAACTAACTCAATGCCCCAGTAGAAAGAAAATGACAGAACTACAATACATAATGTGGGTTTTAAGAAGTTTTGTTGGAATTTTTTTTATTTCAAGTTTTTATTTAAATTCTAGTTAACAGGGATCCCTGGGTGGCGCAGCGGTTTGGCGCCTGCCTTTGGCCCGGGGCGCGATCCTGGAGACCCGGGGTTGAATCCCACGTCAGGCTCCCTGCATGGAAGCCTGCTTCTCCCTCTGCCTGTGTCTCTGCCTCTCTGTCTCTCTCTGTGTGACTATCATGAATAAATAAATAAAATCTTTAAAAAAAAAATAAAAAAAATAAATTCTAGTTAACATATTGTGTAATACTAGTTTCAAGAGAATTTAGTGACTCGTCACTTATATATAACACCCAGTGCTCCTCAAAACAAGTGCCTTCCTTAATACCCATCCTCTATCTAGCCCATCCCCTGCCCACCTCCCCTCCAGCAACCCTCAGCTTGTTCTCTATAGTTAAAAGTTTATATTATAGGGGGACGCCTGGTGGCTCAGTGGTCTGCCTTTGGCTCAGGGCGTGATCCTGGGGTCCTGGGATCGAGTCCACATCGGGCTCCCTATGGGAAGCCTGCTTCTTCCTCGGCCTATGTCTCTGCCTCTCTCTGTATGTCTCTCATGAATATATAAATAAAATCTTTTTTTTAAAAAAAAGTTTATATTATGGTTTGCCTCTCTTTTTAAAAAAGTTTTCTACTAAAAGCTCAAGTTTACAGTAAAGTCTTAAATGTGATGGATTTTCTACATTCAAATTACATTAACAGTAACATTCAAATACTACTGACCCAAAATAAATTTTCTCATGCTAAGATATAAATTATGAAGCAAATTTTTCTGTATTCCTAACATAGGTTTCTCATGATTATAAATTTTGTGATATTGAAAAGCTGTGAAGACTTTGCCACATAGCTTATAAAAAAATTTCTGGCCAGCAGGTGAACCATAACTAACAGCCTTCCCGTTCTTCCCTCTCTGTTCTAGTTAGCTTACAAACACTGATGTATAATTTTGAGCCATGATTAAAGACCTTTGCACATTGCTTACATTCATAAGAGGGTTTTTTCCTTCCAATATAAATTCTGTAATATTTAAGTTTTGAACTAAGACTAATGGCTTTTCCACAATTCTTACATTCACAGTATTTCTCACAGTATGCATTTTCTGATATTGACTCAAGTATGACCTCTGAATAATTTTCTAAATTATTTTTATTTGTAAGATTACTCTAAATATGAATTGTCTGTTATAAAGGGAGACCTTTGCACTTTGCTTACAGTATTAGTTGTTTTTCTCCAATATAAAGTCTCTGACACTGAGCAAGTTTGGAGTTCCAGAGGAAGGCCCTCCCACATTCTTCACATACTTAGCATTTCTTACCACTTGAATTCTCTGATGTCCAATAAGATGTGATCTCACCACATTCATTACATTCATAAGGTTTTTTACCACTGTGAATTCTCCAACATTGAAGAAGGTGTGAACCAAGACCAAAGGCCTTCCCACAGTCCTTACCCTCATAGGGCTTCTCACCAGTATGAGTTCTCTGATGATGAGTATGTTCTGAGCCACAAGGAAAAGCCTTCTCACAATCCTTACATTCATATGGCTTCTCATCAGTATGAATTCTTAGATGTTGAATAGGGTGTAATAAATGAATAAAGGCCTTCCATATTACCTACATTTATAGAATTTCTCACCATTATGAATTTTCTGATGTCGATTAAGTTGTGAGGAATGACCAAAGGCCTTCCCACATTCCATACATTCATAGGGTTTCTCTCCAGTATGAATTCTCCAATGTCGAGTAAGTTGTGATCCATAATTAAAAGCTTTCCATTCCTTACATTCATAAGGTGGCTTGTTTGTATAAAATCTCTGATGCAGCTTTTCAGAATTCTTAAGAAAAATCTTATGTGTGCTGCTAGATGCTGGCTGAATATGGGCATTTTTTTCATACTTCCCTTGTCTGAAATATTCCTCCTCAGTTCTCTGTCCTATTTCAGATAAGCCTATAAGATTGGATCCAACAAGGTGGTTCTTTAATATTTCCATTATACATCACTGAAGTGATTCTTTTTAAAAAATGCTGTTTCGCTGACATGTCGTGTTTCGGCGACAGGCAGGCAGACAAAAATGCTGTTTCTTGAAAGTAACACCTTACACATGCAGTGTAAATCTGAAAAATAACAAGAAAGTATACATATAATGTATTCCTGTTCCATGAAAAATAAAACTTCTATGGCAGAAATTGGATGAGAAAATCAGGTTCAGTAGGAGTAAATGGCTGAAAACATTCTCAAATAAAAAAAATAATAAAAGTAAGGTGCTAAGTAGGTCTACAAAAATGGAGGATAAACAGAAGTCCATGAATACTCCATAGTGTATTTGTAGGAACTCCTCAACTGCTATCTACCTATTTTTAAATGTCACTGACAGAAGAAAGGAAGAACTCATTGAGGGTTCCAGCAGTGACAAAGTAGAATGAGTAGATTTAGAGAAAAGGGTACTTCACTAATGATTTCCATATGGAAATGACTGGAACACTATTAAAATATTTTCAAGTCCCATTACCTTTGTATCACAGTAAATTACACAGAGTACCCCTGTACTCTCATTTGATGAAGAATAACTATTCTCATAGAATTGTGAGGATTAAGACTACAGGTCCGTGGCATAACAGAAGTGTTCAATAAATACAGTATCTGTATTAAATGTTATAACTGAAAGAAGAGTTTGGCAACTAAAAGAATTAGGAAATATACTTTAAACCCATCCCTCATATAAACTTCTACTCAGTAAGTAGCAATACTTTTTCACAATCCAATCTTTGTCTCATTCTCATTTTTTGCTTATTCAGCTTTGATTATCTGAGCTATCACTATAACTTTTGAATCAATCTCCAACTCTGGTCCAATCCAACATCCTGCTTCTACTGTGCCTGCACTCAAATCACTGAACATAACTGAAAAAGCACATATAGTGAAGAGAAATAGCTACATTTTCAATATAACAAATCTTAACTGCAGCCTCAGAAATGACTGACCATTTTTACTGCATTCTCTTGATTTAGTCTAGTAGTGACATGGATTTAAGGTTTCCCAATGAAGAAGAGAGCCCAAAAGAGACAAAAAGTGTTCTGGGATCTTACTGTGTTGGAGAAGTTAGTTTCCAGATGTTCCAGACGATGGAGAATGAGAATAGTCAAAACATGATGGTGAAAAATGGTTATTAAGGACACCTGGGTGGTTTAATTGGTTAAGCATTTGACTCTGGATTTCAGCTCAGGTCCTAATCCTATGGGTCTTGAGATCAAGCCCAGAGTTGGGTTCCATGCTCAGTAGGGAGTCTCCTTGAAGATTTTCTCCCTCTTGCCCCTCTCCCCATTCACACATACACATTCTCAAATATATGTTTGAAAAAATTACTACTTTACACCATATACAGGATTAAACTGCAGATGGACTAAAAATTTACCATAAATAAAACAAAATATTTCAAACTTTTTGATATAAAGATCTGTATCAAAATCCCTATTTAAAAAATGGTAAAAGGATATCCACTAGTACTACTGTTATTCAAATTATACTGAAGTTTCAACATAAGTTAAGAAAATTTGGGGCACCTGGGTGGCTCAGTGTTGAGCATCTGCCTTTGGCTCAGGTCATGATCACAGGGTCCTGGAATCAAATCCCACATCAGACTCCTCACAGGCAGCCTACTTCTCCCTCTGCCTCTCTCTGTGTGTCTCTCAAGAATAAATAAATAAAATCTTTAAAAAATAAAGTATTTGCTGTTGCTATTAGCAAAATAATTATATTTAAGTAATTTCTTACCATACCTATTTTATTAGTAAAGAGTGAATCAAATAATTTTCAGTAAATATTTTAAAACATATTTCCTTTTAGTCACTCTCATTGATACTCCATTACTCTTGAATTTTAGAATTAAATAACTTTATATACTGCAAGACTCATTCTATATGCTTTTATTTATATTTGCATAAGTGATGTCAATAATTCCTTATTTTTGCATTGTATTTACTATGATGGTTTTATAGTGATGGTATATTTTTAAATTTCAATGAAAACAATGAGAAATATAAAATATATTGGGAATTATAAAAATATATTGAGAAATGCTATCTCTAGGATTCGGAGTAATTTGAATTGATAAAATTATCTGGTCTCTAAACATGTACTAAAATGAGATTATGAATCCATCTCTTCATGTTGCCTTTTAAAAATCAACTTTATTGATATAATTTACATACAATAAACTGCATCCATTTAGTGTACAATGCATTTGATAATTGTATACATCTATGAAACCACTAACACAATAAAAATACAGAACATTTTCATCACCCCTAAAACATTTCTTGTACACCTTTAAAGGCCAACCCTCCCTGCCCCCAGCACCAGGCAACCGCCAATCTTTGTGTCACTGAGTTTGCATTTCACTTCACTATTTGTGTCACTTCACTATTAGTTTCCAAAATTTCATATAAATGCAATTATTTAGTGTGTGATACTCATTTATGACTCGCTCTTTATTCAAAATGACTTTGAAATTCATCTGTGTTGTTGCACGTCAGTAGTCACTGCTCTTTATTGCTGAAGAGCACTGCAGTAGTCATTTATGGATAGACCATATTTTGGACATTTATTCACTTGATGATGGACATGAGGTCTATTTTCAGTTTGAGACTATTATGAATAAAACTATCAACAAGCATGTACAAATCCATATGGACATAAGTTTTCATTTCTCTTGGGTTGAATATGGGAGTGGAATGGCTGGGTTGTATGATAGCTGTGTATTGTAACTGTTCAAGAATTTGAAAACTGATTTCCAAAGTGTATGGGTTATTTCAAATTTCCACTTGCTGCAAAGGATTTCCAGTTGCTCCACATCTTCCAACACTTGTTGCTGCCAATCATTTTAATTTTAGTCTTAATGAATGCATAGAGGTATCATTGTATTTTAATTAGCATTTCTTTGATGGCTAATGTTGAAAATCCTTTTTCCTTCTTGGCCATGTCACATCTTCTTTCACGAACAATTTGAGTTTGTTGCCATTTTTTATTGGATTACTTGCCTTCTTACAATTTGGTTGTAAATTTGTATTTTCAGAATACAAATCTTTTGTCAGATATCTACTGCAAATATTCTCTCCCATTCTGTATCTTACCTTTTCATTTTCTTAGCAGTGCCAAGAGTTTTTAATTTTGAAAAGCCAAATTTAACTTTTTTTTTTTTTTTACTACATTATTTGACCTATTTAAGAAATCTCTTCCTATGGTTCTGGTACATTTTAAATGATTGCTCTGTAGTGATATTTACAATTTATCTTATAGCTATCAATCTTTTTAATTTCCTATTCAATTTTGGTCAACTCTGTCTTGCCATAAAATCATTCATTCTAGGTAGTATTCTTTTTGATCCTGTTAATTGATCCTTGATCCAATATCACTTGTGGTTCTTCTTACTCATTACAAATCTTATGTAAATTTTCTATCTCTCTACCTTACTTTAAGTTCATGTGGAGTATCTACTGGGGTTTTTAAATATTTTTCTACTGTAAAAGAGAAAAGATGGATTACTTTACAGAGAATGACAAATATCATATGATTTCAGTCATATATGGAAGTTAAGAAACAAAACAGATGAACATAAGGGAAGAAACGAGACAGAAGTGAACTATAAAATATAGACTCTTAACTATAGAACAAATTGAGAGTTGATGGAGGGATGTGGGTAGAGGATGGGATAAATGGGTGATGGGCATTAAGGAGGGCACTTGTTCTGTTGAGCACTGGGTGTATAAGTGATGAATCACTAAATTCTACTCCTGAAACCAATATTGCATTATATGTTAACGAACTATAAATAAAAATTTGGGGAAAAAAAGATGGATTACTTTACACATCTTGATGCCTGAATAAATTTAGGCATGCTTTCAGATACAAGATAAACTTAGAATACAATGGCTTATACAAAACCTTTTATTTCTATCACCAAGCAAAAGTCTGGGGTAACTTGCTATTAGTGTTGACTAAATACTGTCATGACCAGTGTTTCTTTCTCCTACAGTTGAGAGAAGGTCCCCACTCTCCCAGGCATCATGTGCAAGGCAGGAAGAAGGGTAAATTGATAGCATCAGTTAAAACTATTCCTTTTCTTAGGAAAGCAAAGGTTTTCCCAGAATGCATCTACCAGTGTTTTGATTGTCCTGACCTGAGTCAGTCACCTGGCCACTACCAACTTCAAAAGATGCTAACAAAGTAGTGAGGGAGAAGCACTGGACTTGCTCTGTAAACCAACATGTCTACAACTGTGAAAGTGGCTATCCATGCCCAAGGGGAAAAAAAAATTACTTTCCCAAAAGATATACAACATACACCAAAAACGACATTTAAAAATGTTATTCCACCAAAAAGGAGAATTACAGACCAATATCCCTGATGAACATGGATGCAAAAATTCTCAACAAGATACTAGCCAATAGGATCCAACAACACATTAAGAAAATTATTCACCATGACCAAGTAGAATTTATCCCCGGGACAGAAGGCTGGTTCAACACTCGTAAAACAATCAGTGTGATCAGCAAGAGAAAAACCAAGAACCATATGATCCTCTCATTAGATGCAGAGAAAGCATTTGACAAAATACAGCATCCATTCCTGATCAAAATTCTTCAGAGTGTAGGGATAGAGGGAACTTTCCTCAACATCTTAAAAGCCATCTACGAAAAGCCCACAGCAAATATCATTCTCAATGGGGAAGCACTGGGAGCCTTTCCCCTAAGATCAGGAACAAGACAGGGATGTCCACTCTCACCACTGCTATTCAACATAGTATTGGAAGTCCTAGCCTCAGCAATCAGACAACAAAAAGACATTAAAGGCATTCAAATTGGCAAAGAAGAAGTCAAACTCTCCCTCTTCACCGATGACATGATACTGTACATAGGAAACCCAAAAGCCTCCACCCCAAGATTGCTAGAACTCATACAGCAATTTGGTAGCGTGGCAGGATACAAAATCAATGCCCAGAAATCAATGGCATTTCTATACACTAACAATGAGACTGAAGAAAGAAATTGAGGAGTCAATCCCATTTACAATTTCACCCAAAAGCATAAGATACCTAGGAATAAACCTAACCAAAGAGGTAAAGGATCTATACCCTAAAAACTATAGAACACTTCTGAAAGAAATTGAGGAAGACACAAAGAGATGGAAAAATATTCCATGCTCATGGATTGGCAGAATTAATATTGTGAAAATGTCAATGTTACCCAGGGCAATTTACACGTTTAATGCAATCCCTATCAAAATACCATGGACTTTCTTCAGAGACTTAGAACAAATTATTTTAAGATTTGTGTGGAATCAGAAAAGACCCCGAATAGCCAGGGGAATTTTAAAAAAGAAAACCATATCTGGGGGCATCACAATGCCAGATTTCAGGTTGTACTACAAAGCTGTGGTCATCAAGACAGTGTGGTACTGGCACAAAAACAGACACATAGATCAATGGAACAGAATAGAGAACCCAGAAGTGGACCCTGAACTTTATGGTCAACTAATATTCGATAAAGGAGGAAAGACTATCCACTGGAAGAAAGACAGTCTCTTCAATAATTGGTGCTGGGAAAATTGGACATCCATATGCAGAAGAATGAAACTAGACCATTCTCTTACACCATACACAAAGATAAACTCAAAATGGATGAAAGATCTAAATGTGAGACAAGATTCCATCAAAATACTAGAGGAGAACACAGGCAACACCCTTTTTGAACTTGGCCACACTAACTTCTTGCAAGATACATCCACGAAAGCAAAAGAAAGAAAAGCAAAAATGAACTATTGGGACTTCATCAAGATAAGAAGCTTTTGCACAGCAAAGGATACAGTCAACAAAACTCAAAGACAACCTACAGAATGGGAGAAGATATTTGCAAATAACATATCAGATAAAGGGCTAGTTTCCAAGATCTATAAAGAACTTCTTAAACTCAACAGCAAAGAAACAAACAATCCAATCATGAAATGGGCAAAGGACATGAAGAGAAATCTCACAGAGGAAGACATAGACATGGCCAAGATGCACATGAGAAAATGCTCTGCATCACTTGCCATCAGGGAAATACAAATCAAAACCACAATGAGATACCACCTCACACCAGTGAGAATGGGGAAAATTAACAAGGCAGGAAACAACAAATGTTGGAGAGGATGTGGAGAAAAGGGAACACTCTTACACTGTTGGTGGGAATGTGAACTGGTGCAGCCACTCTGGAAAACTGTGTGGAGGTTCCTCAAAGAGTTAAAAATAGACCTGCCCTATGACCCAGCAATTGCACTGTTAGGGATTTACCCCAAAGATTCAGATGCAATGAAACGCCGGGACACCTGCACCCCGATGTTATTAGCAGCAATGTCCACAATAGCCAAACTGTGGAAGGAGCCTTGGTGCCCATCGAAAGATGAATGGATAAAGAAGATGTGGTTTATGTATACAATGGAATATTATTCAGCCATTAGAAACGACAAATACCCACCATTTGCTTCAACGTGGATGGAACTGGAGGGTATTATGCTGAGTGAAGTAAGTCAATCGGAGAAAGACAAACAGTGTATGTTCTCATTCATTTGGGGAATATGAATCATAGTGAAAGGGAATATAAGGGAAGGGAGAAGAAATGTGTGGGAAATATCAGAAAGGGACACAGAACATGGGGACTCCTAACTCTGGGAAACGAACTAGGGGTGGTGGAGGGGGAGGAGGGCGGGGGGTGGGGGTGAGTGGGTGACGGGCACTGAGGGGGACACTTGACGGGATGAGCACTGGGTGTTATTCTGTATGTTGGTAAATTGAACACCAATAAAAATTAATTTATTAAAAAAATGTTATTCCATGAGGTTAACTCAAACTAGAAATTCAGAAACTGTAAACACATTTAAACATGTAAAAAATAAAATTATGTGAATGGGAAAATATATACAAAGTTAAGAGTCAAGCAATAGTTTTCTTAAAGGAGTTATAACCTTTAGCATAAAAAAATAAACCTGTCGCAAATTGACAACAATCCAAAAAGAAAGATGAATGAATGGTTTATAAGGTTTATAAAGGCAACTTAGCTAATTAAATGGCCAAGAAACATTTAAAGAGGTATATTAGTATGTAAATTAAAGTAAGTTATCACTTTGAAATCAGAAAACTTCTCATAGAGTAACCATTGTTTTTAGTAGAGGGGAAGGGTGGCTTTATATACTGATGTTGGGAAATATGAAATGCTACTCTTATTTATTCCATAGACATCAGACAATTTCTATCAAAATAAGAAAACACAATTCAATCCATCAGTCTCACTGCCAGAATTAGCTTACAGAAAGAGGAAAAGCTCCAATAGGTAATGGCATGGTTATGACTGCCTATTAGCCCATTACACTATCCCACCTCTTGAGGGTGGTTATGGACCATTTTCTCTAATGACAAAAATGTGAACAGTGGCAGAGAGGGCTGAACAAACTATGACCTGTCCACACCACAGACTTTTTTTCAGCTAGTTAAATTATTCGAGTGCAAAAGATGCAAAACCATGTAATATAACCCCAGCTTAAGACAATGAAATCACACTCATGTGCGCACATACATTATGTATGATTAAGTAAAAAGAAAACTATGAAGTTGACTACCGCTGCTTATTTAGTGACAGACTGTTGGTGCCTGGAGTTGCTTTAACTGGACAAAGTGCAGGATTCAAGAGATAAAATATAAGTCATACATGTGTTTCAATGTTATTTAATTAAAAGAAAGGTTTTTGTGGGCATTTCTGTCAGTGAGTTGGCATTACCCTCTGTTGGGTGGGGGCTCCTATCCTGGGTACTGTCCTTTCCTGCCTCTACATTACTTCTACCATGTTGGGGGTCCAGTCCTCACAAGGGAGGGAAAAGGCCTTTTCAGCCTGTACCTTGCTGCTATGGCAGTGCCATGTTTACCCATGCACAGCCCATCTCATCTCATTCACATGCTGGCCTCCGTCCGCTACAGCATTTCAGTCCCATGCTAAAACTGTCATCTGCATTTTGGGAAATAAGGACAGCATAAAGGCCTTGAAAGTGGTGGAAGAAAAGGTAGAAGCCTTCAAATTTCATTTCCCTTGAATTGTAATATTTTTCTAAATAATAGAAAATTAGGTGATCCCTGGGTGGCTCGGTGGTTTATCACCTGCCTTTGGCCCAGGGCACGATCCTGGAGCCCCGGATCGAGTCCCGCGTCGGGCTCCTGGCATGAAGCCTGCTTCTCCCTCCTCCTGTGTCTCTGCCTCTCTCTCTCTCTCTATGTCTATCATGAATAAATAAATCTTTAAAAAAAATAATAGAAAATTAGCTGTCTTACTCATAAAATCTGGTTGCTTTTTGCCAATATTGCTGATAAATGGAGCAAAATGTTAACAGATGAATTTGGGTGAAGGGTTACTATGTAATTTTTCTGCCCTTCCTATTATTGAAACACTGTTCTATATGTTTGAAACCATTCCTAAATAAAAAGTTAAGAAAAAAAAAAAAAAGAAAGGCAATTATTGGGCTGGCCTATTATCCCAACTGGTTTAAGACATGGACATGAAATTTAACCAATAAACAAAATGAAACTTATTTCTTATAAAATGTTTCTATGGGAAAAGCTCTTCCAGTTTCCTCCTGATATGAATTTTATGGCATTTTAAGAAAATGATGTATCCCCATAAAAGTTATTCTCCTCCATTTTTATGATGTCTGGTAAGATATAAACGGTACACAAAGACTTTTTAAAATACAACTCGGGGCACCTGGGTGGCTCAGCTGGTTAAGCATCTGCCTTCAGCGCAGGTCACGATCCCAGAGTCTCTGGGATCAAGCCCCACATCAGGCTCCCTGCTTAGCGAGGAGCCTGCTTCTCCCTCTCCCTCTGCTGCTCTCTCTCTCTCAAATAAAACAAACAAAAAAATCTCTTAAAAGAATAAAAAAATAAAATACAACAACTCTGTCAAAGGAGTAATTTAATTTGTTCAAACTCAAAGAAGTGTTTATCATTTTCAGGAAATAAAATTTCACTCATGCACAAGTACTGAAAATTGATTTCTGAATGAAGCTATTTCCACATGAAATATATTTGTCTATTTGCAGCAGAAATTTTGTAACTTCCATGTGGTTCTCCAGTAATTGCTTTTATAGGTTTCTCTAAAATGAGTTTCTGAGGAAAAATCAACTTCT
The DNA here is from genome assembly GCF_905146905.1 of Nyctereutes procyonoides. Taxonomy (NCBI): domain Eukaryota; kingdom Metazoa; phylum Chordata; class Mammalia; order Carnivora; family Canidae; genus Nyctereutes; species Nyctereutes procyonoides. The sequence goes on along the minus strand of NW_026575146.1, from coordinate 65,693,217 downwards.
GATCTGTTATTTCTCTCATATAGGAATTTGCTCTTCAAAAAGTTAACTTTTCACTTTAAGGGTGATTTTTTAGTTATTGTATACATAAGTTTTCTTTCCAGGATGAATTATCTGCTATTCTCTGTAATGATGTAATGATTTGTAAATGAAGCCCTACTCACATTTAGTAAGACAGAAAATTACTCTCTCCTATGAATTATCTGATGCATGATTAAATGTTGGGTTGAATGAAAGTTTTCTTACATTTTTTTTAACTCACAGAATGAAAAGTTTTAAAAATTACTTTTTAATTTAAAAATTTAGATTATAAAATTGTTTTTAAAAAGCTTTGCTATAAATATAAATGAACTGTATTATAGTAGTGGTATAAAAAGATATGTCTATTTCACACTACTCTCCTTGGTAAGGTCCTTACTGCACATGCCTTCAATTTTTACCAACCTTGGAATTCCATCTAAGTAAGATTTAGCTCTCCCATTTAACACCTAACTGTCCATCATCCATTCCCAAATCAATTCCCAGCCCCTCTTCAAATATGTGGAGGCCAGTAAAAGGAAGTCTTCCTTTCTCCTAGATGTTACCGCCCTGTTGACAAAAGGTAATGTTTCTTCTTTTTTCAGCTCAATAATGTAGAACTGTATTTTTTTAAATGTGCCTGGGGAGGTGCCTAGGTGGCTCAGTTGGCTGAGTGTCTGAGTCTCTGCCTGCAACTCACGTCATGATCTCAGGGTCCTGGGATCGAGTCCTGCTCAGTGGGGAGGCTACATCTCCCTCTCCCTCTGCTGCTCCTTCTGTTTGTGCTCTCTCTCAAAATAAATAAATAAGGGACCCCTGGTGGCTCAGCGGTTGAGCATCTGTCTTTGGCTCAGGGAGTGATTTTGTGGTCCCAGGATGGAATCCCGCATTGGGATCCCCACATGGTGCGCTCTGCCTACATCTCTGCCTCTCTTTCTCTGTGTCTCTCATGAACAAATAAATAAAATCTTAAAAAAAATAAATAAATAAATAATTTTTTTAAAAAAAAGTAAGTAACGTGTCTGGGAATAAAAAGGTTGAGAATCACTATCTCAATAATCCTTTTAATTAATCTTTGAAATCCTTATTCTCAAACCCCTGGGCTGTTAGACCAGTTTTCATTAACTTCACTTCCTATTTACCATCCAAAGGGGAGAAAAAAAAACATACTCTTAAAAAAGAAACACAAGAGTCTCTTAGTCAATCTCTTTTTGCTAATGTCTGGCAACTACCATAATAAAATTTGACACTACCAAAGAAAGGCAATTTCCCCTTATGTATCAAAGTTCACAAAATCTGAAACAAACAGTAAATGTCTTAACTTTTACTACCAAAAGAAATGGGAATAGTGTCACAAATCAGAACACTTTCATTTTTTAGTTTGGAAAGTTTTGGTAATTAAAACTAAAAATGGTGGAAGAAAATATTAAATGTATTTAATTTTGTGATGGCACGGAGAGCTACCAAGAAGTAAGAAACTACAGGAATAAGATTAAAGATAAGACATAACCTCTGGGGATGCCTGGGTGGCTCAATGGTTGAGCATCTGCCTTCGGCTCAGGGCATGATACTGGGGTCCTGAGATCAAGTCCTGCATCGGGCTCCCTGCAGGGAGTCTGCTTCTCCCTTTGCCTCTGTCTCTCATGAATAAATAAAATCTTAAAAAAAAAAAAAAGAGAGAACCTCTGGAATTTGGGGCTATTTATTAAAAAGAGGTGTTTGCAGGGATGCCTGGGTGACTCGGTTAAATGTCTGCTTTTGGTTCAGGCCGTGGTCCTAGGGTCCCTGGATCGAGCCCCGAGTTGGGCTCTCTGCTAAGCGGGGAATCTGCTTCTCTTTCTCCCGGTCTGCTGCTTGGCCTACTTGTACTCTCTCTGCCTCTCTCTCTCTCTCTCTCTCTCTGTCAAATAAATAAATACGATCTTTAAAAAAAAAAAAAAAGTGTGTTCATTTTTAAAGCAAATACTGGGCAAGAAAGGTTAAAGTTTTTGACAAGCTTATGGGGCCTCTTAGACAAATTAAGTTCCTTCCCAGAATGAGATACCTGGCAAAGTCCACGTCTCTAGGGTATCCCCTAGAAATAAGAGTGAAAAACACCAGACAAGCCATCATGGAGACTGGAGCCCAGTTTTACACACTCTCACTACAAGACTGGAGAAAAACAAGCAAGGGTGCTCATGCTCTCACCTAGCCACCTGTTAGAGTGAAAAGCAAATCTCTGGAAGAAGATATCAACCAGACCATCTCAGTATCTCTACAATTGTTAGTTTATAGTATCTGGTCGTTGATTTAAAATCATCAGGTATAAGAGAAGACAAGCATCACTAAATCTGAAATAACTAATGGAGAAAAGTTAATGGGGATGTAAATAATGGGGTTATTTCTAGACAAACAGAGCAAGGTAACGAAGCTGAAGAATACATAGATAATATCAAGAAATTTCCAAAAATGTGAAGAGAAAAAAAAAACTTACTAAGCTAAGGATTTAAAAAACATTCCAAACCCCAAACAAATACATAGAAAATCATACCTAGGCATTTCAATGTGTGATTTTTGGCAGCCTAAGACATGAATTTTTTTTAAAAGATTTTGTTTATTCATGAGAGACACAGAGAGAGGCAGAGACGAAGGCAGAGGGAGAAGCAGGCCGCCTGCAGGACCCCAGGATCAGGACCTGAGCCAAAGGCAGATGCTCAACCACTGAGCCATCCAGGTGCCTGATAAGACATAAATTTTGAAGGAGCTACAGAAAAGGGGGTAAAAGCACATTACCTTCAAAGGTAATTACACTGAAAGCTTATTTTCCAACAAAACAGTGAAACACAGACTTTTTAAACAAAATATATTCAAGATACTAACAGAAAAGAACTGTCTGCTTAGGATCTTATATTGAGTAAAAATATCTTTCAAAAATGAAAGCAAAATAAAGACATCTTCCAAAGAACAAAATTTGTCACTAGGAAGCACACACTTAAAAAAAATTGCTAACGGGTCTTCTTCAGTCAGAAAAAAAAAAATTATTCTAGAATGAAACTTGAAGGAAAAGAAGGAATAAAAAAGTAATAAAAAGGGTAAGTATGAGGATTAATCTAGATGAATATCGACTCTGAGACAATAACCACGACATCAACTACATAAAAATCCAAATGCATAACATTAATACCATGTAACTCAAGAGGGAAATAAAGGAGCTACTTTTGTAGCTGCTCACCTCGTCCAGAGAGTGATATGGGTACTAATTTATATCAGCCTTCAATAAGTGAAGTATACGTACGGTATTAACTTCTGATGTAGTAAATCTTAAGGCAAAAAATTATCAGTATCAATAAAAATGGACATTTCATGATGATTAGGGTTCAAGTAACCAGGAAGAGTTCTAAATTTGAATGTAAAAACAAAGACTCAAAACATAGAAAACTAAAAAGGAGAGAATTTCACGAATATTCTGGAAGATAAAACACTTCTTTTAGAATCTGATGGAATAAATATGTAAGAATAGAAAGAGGGTTCAAAACACAGTAAGATTAATTTGTAGAGACTGAGAGGGGACAGGAAGAGTACTCTTCCAAATGTGCAATTCTGTCTTCTAAGAAGACAAACTCAAAAGCAAACAGTAGTGTCCAAAGATAATGTAGCATGTGATGACTATGTAGAGAATGTATTAACAAAATTATAAGGAAAGAATTCTAGGTTTTGAAACCCATTTTCTTAATTTGTCTCTTTTCCAAACAGAAATCAGTAAAAATTACAGATTTCTGTGGATGAGGCTAAGACTTTTATATCTGTGACCCAAGGCTTAGTCCCGTGGTCTCAGGGCCAGTTCTAAGGTAACAAATAGTCTGTAGAGCTGCTGCTTACCTCATTGGTCACTTTGGGGATGGATATAAGCTGGCAGAACTTTATGCCTCTTAGGTGTGAGTTACCTGTGCCATGGCAGGGAATTATTAAGTAAGGAAACATACTGGATAACTAAAGAGGCCTGTTAATGTTCAAGTAAGCCTGTGGTTTTAATTTGCCAATCTCAAAGTCAAATAAAAAAAAATGTTTATCCGAATTTCTACACATTGATACTGTAAAAAATAAATAATAGTGACTTCCTGAAGGAAAAAAGGAGGTCCTTCCTTTGTGTCTTTTATGTCAATTTTCACAAAAACTTCTGAATTCTCTTAGTTACAGGCTTGAATTGTCTATACTTTTGCCCTCATTTCAGCATCCTTAGACAATGAAAAATTTTCTTAGCACTCTACTCATTAAGAAATTACTTTGGTCAATAGTGAATACAGCCCTGAATTTATAGCTTTTTATCCATAACATGAAACAAAGTCTACCAAGTCCTCTGCTGGCATATTTACTATTATTTGCAGGAGTCCAATAATTAACTATGGCCCAAACACATTGTTTAAGCACTTTCTTCAGTGTCTCCCCCATACATGTAATTGGACACCAGTTCTGTGATCCAGACATTCACGCTTCTGACCAGAGATATGGTGGCTTGGTCACCTCCTGCTTCATAGTGAAGCAGTAGCCTCGCACTACTTTGTATCCCCACACCATGACTGCGGCACTGAGCACTCTACTTCCCCAGAATCAGATTTCTGACATACACTGAGCTGTGGCCTCCAGTGTAAGGTTTTCCTAAAGTCACTGCCTTTATAGGGTTTCTGTTTGGCATGAATTTTCTGGTGTTTAATAAGATTTGATCTGATGGTGAAGGCTTTTCCACACTCAGCACATATAAATGGTTTCTCTCCAGTGTGAATTCGATGATGTTCATGAAGTTGTGACTTCTTAATGAAGGCCTTCCCACAGTCACTGCATTCATAGGGTTTCTCTCCAGTATGAATTCTTCGATGCCTATTTAAGTGTGATTTCTGGATAAAGGACTTCCCACATTCTGTACAAATATAGGGCTTCTCTCCTGTATGAATTCTCTGATGCATAATTAGCGTTGATTTTCTTGCAAAGGCTTTCCCACATTCGCTGCACTCATAGTGTCTCTCTCCGGTATGAGACTGCTGATGTATATGGAGACCTGACTTCCGAGTGAAGGCTTTTCCACAGTCACTACATTTATAGGGTTTCTCCCCAGTATGAATTTTCTGGTGTGTAAAGAGATTCGATCTGTCAGTGAAGGCCTTTCCACACTCTGCACATCTGTAGGGTTTCTCTCCTGTGTGAATTTGCTGATGCACATGGAGTTGTGACTTCTTTGTGAAGGATTTCCCACAGTCACTGCACTCATAGGGTTTCTCTCCAGTATGAATTCTCTCATGGGTAATAAAGTGTGACTTGTGGAAGAAGGCTTTCCCACACTCAGTACATACATAGGGCTTTTCTCCTCTGTGAATTCTCTGATGCATACTTAGTGTTGACTTCTGGATGAAGGCTTTCCCACATTCACTGCATTCATAATGTCTCTCTCCAGTGTGGCATTTCTGATGTATCCTGAGCCGTGACTTCCAGGTGAATGATTTTCCGCAATCACTGCATTTATAGGGTTTCTCTCCAGTATGAATTTTTTGGTGTTTAATTAGATTTGACCTGTCAGTAAAGGCCTTTGCACATTCAGTACATATATAAGGTCTCTCTCCAGTATGAATTTTCTGGTGTATAATGAGACTTGTCTTGTGAGTGAAGACCTTCCCACATTCTGTACATATAAAGGGATTCTCTCCTGTGTGAATTCGCTGATGCACATGGAGTTGTGACTTCTTTATAAAGGATTTTCCACAGTCACTGCACTTGTAAGGTTTCTCTCCAGTATGAATTCTCTCATGTGTAATAAAATGTGACTTCCGGATAAAGGCTTTCCCACATTCAGTACATACATACGGTTTTTCTCCTGTGTGAATTTTCTGATGCATACTCAGAGTTGATTTCCTTGTGAAGGCTTTTCCACATTCAGTACATTCAAAGTGTTTCTCTCCAGTATGGATTTTTTTATGTACATTGAGATTTGAATTCTGAGAGACATTTTCCCCATAGTCACTGTATTCATAGGGTTTTTCTCCAATACGAATTCCATGGCATCTGAACAGATCTGACTTCTGGATAAAGGCTTTTCCATATTCACTGCATTTACCGTGATTCTCCTCAGTGTGAGTTTTCTCAGGATTTGACTTGAGGGAAAAGTCCTTTTCATATTCAGTGCATGTGCAGGGTTTCCCTCCTTCAGAAGCCTTTTGAGCAACAGCAAGTTGGAGCTTCTGACTGAAGACTGTCTCACATTTGCTGCATTGATGCTGTTTCTCTTCAGTATAAATACTCTGGTGTGCAAAGAGGTGTGACTTTCTGGTGAAAATTTTTACATAATCAGAAAATAAACTGAGATTCTCCCCAGTACGAATTTTTTGATGTTGAATGAGAGCTTGCTCATGACTCAGAAGTTTCTTACACTGGTTATATTCACAAGCATGTGTTTCTGTATGAGAGTCCATATGAGTGAAAATATTACCACATCCAAGAATCTTATCAAGATTTTCTGCTGCATTGTTTCTATAATCACATAAGCTTACAATAGGCTTCAAACTCCTTCCAAATGAGTCATAGTTCTGGAGTCTTTTTCTCGTAGGAACAAGGTATGTGTTTACATGATCAATTTTCTGAGTGCCTTTATATTCACAGTCTCTCTCATTAAATAGTGTTCCCTTGTTGATAAACGCGACATGATCTGCACTTGTGTTCTGGTTTTCCTCACATCTCCTTGTCTGTTTATCATTTTGCCACAATTCTTCTAAAATGGAATATGGATCACCGCTTGTGAAAAGATTAATTCTCTCAAACTGGATGGAAACTTCTTCAGACATTCCATGCTGTGAAGTTTCAAAACCAATATCCCCATCTAAGAAAGAAGGAAAAAATAAAATGTACAACAAACAGTTAGGAGAACACAAAAGGGAGAATACATATAGTTAATTCAGGAATAGAGAGAACTGTAAGAGACTTTATATAACAAATATATGTAAAAACATATATGAGTAGTAATAAATTTATATATAAAATATAGCAATAAAATGAATACTTATCTCATGTTTACTAAATAAGAAGCAGTAGCATTTAGATATGCCAGGCATTGTTCTAAGTTCTATAACTAATTCATTTAATCATCACAACCCCTGCTCTTGGTATCAGTACTGTCTGTATTTTACAGATGAGGAAACTAAGCCACAGAAGAGTCAGGTATTTGCCAAATACCAAATGTTTAGAGAAGAGAAGATTTAAAGTAAAGCCACATCAGCTCTATGTATGTAGCAGAACTACATAGTAAGCTGTCAGAGGAACAAAGTAACAAACTGTGTGGCTTAAAAGAAGTATGTGGAGCTTCTGGGTTGGTGAACACATGGATATTTGGAGAGAGCAGCATGCCTGGAGAGGGGATGGAAGCTGGCCCTATCCATCTTTTCCATCTGGCTCTTCCTGAGTTTTTATCCTTTTTACAATACCTGGTGATCTAAAAGAGCTCATCATTCACCTGGCAGAGATTCCTGACTATCAGTGCATCCCATGGGGAAAATGCACCACCCCTGCACAATCAGACTCTTGTGTATGCACTGTGCTCTCAGCAATGCCGTCCAGCCTGGCCTAGCAGTCCGATACCTTCTGCTCATGGACCAGCTATGAAAAGGGACAGAGCCCCAAAACAAGCTAGACAAGTCACAGACAAACAGACTTGGCCAGTAACCAGAAAGAAAAACAGAGTCAAAAGTTAAAAAAGAGAGAGAGACAGAAAAAGTGAAGTCTCAAGGCCTCTTGGAGATCACTCCAGGAGTCATGAAAATATATGATTAGGCTTAACCCATGGGTTTCTACTGCTGAATTCCCAACACTAATAGGGAAGAAACCTTTCAGCATCTCTGAGCAAGGCTTTCCTAGTATGGGTTTATCTGACTGTTGAAACCTCCAAGCTCACTCTTAGGTAAGGTCAGAAGAACACACAGCAGGGTCTTGCGAAAAGAGGCTCTAAACAGTGTTAACCTTAAAAATAAAACTGTGGGGATGCCTAGGTGGCTCAGCGGTTAAACCTCTGCCTTTGGCTCAGGGCATGATCCCCGGTCCCCGGATCGAGTTCCTCATGGGGCTCCCTGCATGGAGCCTGCTTCTCTCTCTGCCTCTGTCTCTGCCTCTCCCTTTCATGAATAAATAAATAAAATCTAAAAAAAAAAAAAAAAAAAAGTATGTGAGTCTATATTCTTGTTATCCTTATAATTCTTAATCCTTCAACCACTAATTTATCTATTTTTGCTTTCCTCATCAATCACTGTGTCCTAAATACCAATTGATTCATGTAGAGTAAAGCTATTTTTTTAAAGATGTATTTATTTGAGGGGATCCCTGGGTGGCTCAGCGGTTCAGTGCCTGCCTTTGGCCCAGGGTGTGATCCTGGAGGATCGGGATCGAGTCCTGCATCGGGCTCCCGGCGTGGAGCCTGCTTCTCCCTCTGCCTGTGTCTCTGCTTCTCTCTATCATGAATAAATAAAATCTTAAAAAAATAAATAAATAAAAATATATTTGAGAAAGAGCACACATCTGTGAGTAGCGATGGGGGAAGTAACAAAGGTGGAGGGAGAGGGACAAGCTAACTCCACACCAAGCACAGAGCCTGAAGCAGGGCTCAATCTAATGACCCCAGATCATGTCTTCAGCTGAAATCAAGAGTCAGTTGCTGAACCAGCTGAGCCACCGAGCACCCCTAGAGTAAAACTATTATAGCTTCATTCATTCTGACTTAGCCAACTGACAAAAAATGTCTATGATTCAATCCTTTGTTCTAGTTTGGGGTGCAGAGATATATGCACTCAACAGGAGGCATGTAACAAGAGAAAGGAATAGCTGCCTGATTCAGGGCCTGAAAGTCTTCCATCAGAACCTGTCCTCTCCCTTCAGCAGTATGAAGTCTGTAACCAAATTCATGGCTGCCCCTGAACAACAGCCTCATTTATGGTGAGGTGAAGCCAAGTAATTCAGTTCTTACCAGTCAAATGGGAGTAAAAATTATGTTTGTTGTGACAAAGCCCATGTCTTAAGGATATAGGCATGTGTCCACAACCCTCTTCTCTTCCTGCTGACTGTATTCCAGACTGTGGCACCCAGCTCTGTGGCTGGTAATGTCATAAGCACAGTTTAGAAATCTATGGCCCCCAGACTAAATCCAGGCCTCCACCCAAAAGCTAGAAATGGATTTTACATTTTTGAATGGTAAAAAAAAAAAAAAGAAAAGAATTACATGACACATGAAAAATACATGAAATCCAAATTTCATATATTTAATAAATATATAATAAAGTTTTTATTGTTCTTTTATTTTATTACTCATTCACTGATGTAGTGCCTATAGCTGTTTTGGGGCAACAACAGCAAAACCAAGTAAAACAAGCAAAACCAAGTAAAAACAGCAATCATATGGCTCACAAAGCCTGAAATAATGACGTCCGAACCTTTACAGAAAATGTTTGCCAACCTCTGCTCTAGGGGATGGCCGTGTAATGACTTGGAAGCTGTCATGTGATGCTGGGCCAATGTTTATGTTCACTATGTTTATGTTCACTATTTCTTGGGGTCTCTTGGTGATAGGAGCTTGGCATTCTCCAATACACTATTCTTGCCAAGAATAAGATCATTAATATTCCAAATTCTGGAAGAGCATATAAGACATAGTAACTTCTCAGTAAATATTTATATAAAAAATAGATACTATTATCTTATTCTACTAGAGTTCTTGAATACAGACACAGTCTAACCTCATATGCATTTTATTCTGCCTCCAGGGCCCTGTCATGTCCCAGGACATATTCTTTAGATGCTATTTTACATTTTTACTCACACACATTAATGGCTTTTATTAATCCTAAGAACATCTCATAATGGAATCCTGAACATGGATTTTGATCTTTGGCAATCTTTCATATTATTTAGCTTACAAACCTATTATTACATCTGACAACATTTACATTACTATCAACAATGTTCAGTGTAAAACTTTATTTATGTACTAAAAAGTTTAATTATTCTTGTTACCACTGATTCAACTGCTATTTCAGTAAAATAAAGCATCATAATTTCAGGTCAATAAAATGTGCATATGCGAACTATCTTCCCACTTGTCACTAAAGTCCCTTTTATTGCTAAATCTAAACATATACAGTTGACCCTTAAACAACACAGGTTTGTACTGCATGGGTCCACTTATGCATGGATTTTTTCAAAAAACACAGTAAAGTACTGTAAATTTACTTTCCTTATGATTTTCTAATTACATTTTCTTTTCTCTAGCTTAATTTGTTGTAAGAATACTGCCTGTAATACATCTAACATGCAAAATATGTGTTAAATGACTGTTTATGTTACCAATAAGGCTTCTGGTTAACAGGAGACTATTAGTAGCTGGGTTTTGGGGCAAAGTTACATGTGGATTCATAACTGTATGAAGGGTCATATACCCTCACGCTGTCCATGGATCAACTATATTTTTTTCCCCATTCAGCTATTTTTTCTGATCCTCTGTTCCTATTTAAAATTCATTGTTCTTTCACAGATCATCTGGGGTCCTTCTTCTTCTTTAACATAAAATAAAAACAAAGACCAGATATTCTGAGCCACTCATATTCATACTTAATTGGCACATATGTGCACTGTAACCAATGCCTAATGCACAATGGCTGACATTTTAAACATTTCATGCAGTTCTTTTTCCTTTCCTAATATAATTATTGGCCCTTAGAATTGTTCCTAGCAGAAAAATTTTTTACATTGCTCACAAAGAGAAAAATAACCTCCTCTGCTCATCACATAAATTCAAGAATTTAATTTTGTTAAATAATTCTCTACAGAAACATTTAAATGAAAAACGGGGAGAAGATTCAGTTATCACATAATTTAATGTAGTTTTGTCTGTTTCTGTGGACTGCTGAATTAGAAAAGAAAAAAGCCATGTATGCTGTACTGGTCATGTACACTCAAGGGGAAGTGAAGACTAAGCAAAAGAATAAGTATCTGAATAGGCAGACAGATTGCAAAACAAATAGATGCAGGGGGATCATTAAAAAACATTAGAACAGGGCAGCCTGGATGGCTCAGTGGTTTAGCGCTGCCTTCAGCACAGGGCATGATCGTGGAGACCCCGGGTAGAGTCCCATGTCAGGCTCCCTGCATGGAGCCTGCTTCTCCTTCTGCCTGTGTCTCTGCCTCCCAATCTCTTTCCCTCTCTCTTATGAATAAATAAAATCTTAAAAAAAAAACCCAAACATTAGAACAAAGTAAACATAATCATGGGCACTAAACACAGACAATATGAATTGCAAATACGAGGCAATATGAATTGCAAACTACTTTCTTTAGTTTACAAACCCACTGAGAGAAGAATTTGTCAGGTGTTATATAATAGGCAGTACATTTAGTGTGGCTCCATATAGCTATGACAGGATAAACATGGTGTTTTTGTTTTTAATATATATATATTTATTGAGAGAAAGCGTGAGTACAAGTGGGGAGAGGGGCAGAGAGGAAGGGACAGGTACGAGGAGACTTGGTGCTGAGCATGGAGACTGATGTGGGGCTCAATCATGACCTGTGCCAAAATCAATAGTCAGAAGCTCAGCCAACTGAGCCACCCAGGCACTCCAAACATGGTGTTTTAAGCAGTGAAATCTATTAGTAGCACCTAAGATAAACTAGTGAAAAAAGCAGGGTGGGGAGGATTAGCCCATCCAAATAGGGTTAGAATAACCTAAAAGCATGAGACAATACAGACATGGTTTTGAGTAATATCACTGGAAAGTAAGAGGAAGAGGGCATCCAAATTATATTTTTTAGAAGACAAACTTTACTATAAAGGGCAGAAAGAATTATTTGAGAAGATGAGCCATAGGGAAAATCAAAAACTGCCAAGAGAACCTGACAAAATTTTGAAAAGAGAGTGCTCTGCTTTTAGCATGCTGTACTATACCTGCTCTTCCTTCACATAACTGGCTACCTGATGGGCCCTTATATGCAAAAGCTATCACTCATTACCCTGAGTATTCTATACAAGGGCCAATGGCTGCTTGAGACACACACCAATGGTGACACCGTATTTGTTTCCCTGAGCCAAGCCTAATGCTGGTCACAACTTATGCAGGAATTGAGACACTTAATTCAATCTGAGACACACATCTGTCCCTAAATGATAATAACTTTCAAGTGGGATGGTTATATATATGATAGAGGCTTATAGGACTCATGAAATGCAGTATAAAGCAGTTCAGCTCAAAGTATGTAGTCATCAGCAGGCAGGGGAGCCTGATATTAAGAGAAGAAAAAGACTCCTGTGGTGGTAGGGACCGTCTAGACATCCTACTCACTGAACCATCTGTTAAGTCATCTGTAGAGGAAGAATGGACCCCCACTCCAATTGGTTCAGTGTCAAGAGTGATCATGCAACACACACACCAATAAGGTATGAAACCATTTGTTTTTTGTTTTTTGTTTTTGTTTTTTAGTAATGAAACTTTCAAGGGAGAGCTCCCAAGCAGGCTCAAAGTAGATTGAGAGAGAGGAAAAGGACTGGGTTTTTTAATGGTGTTTGCAGAGTGAGGCCAGGCTGACTGCTCCTATGCAGCTTCCCATCAGCACCAAGGGAGGGAGCACTTGGGCTTTCTTATTGGTTTGCCTAGATGTGAGACTGAAGGATGAGACTTAGAGGATGTCAGCAGTCAAACATGGAAAATGAACTCAGATGTGACACCTAAAGCAAAGCTACAAAACCCAAATCGGGGCATCCCAGGTGTCTCAGCGGTTTAGCACCGCCTTCGGCCCAGGGCGTGATCCTGGAGACCCAGGATCAAGTCCCACGTCAGGCTCCCTGCATGGAGCCTGCTTCTCCCTCTGCCTCTCTTTCTCTCTAATAATAAATAAATAAAATCTTAAAAAAAAAATCAACAAGTAGAACTAAAGCTAAAAAGCTTCTGCAACAGTAAAAGAAATAGACAACAAAATGAAAATACATGGAATGGGAGAAGATATTTACAAACCATATACCTGATAAGAGGTTAATATCCAAAATATATCTTAAAAACTCACCTCAAGAGCAAAAAATCAAATAACCCAATTAAAAAATGGGCAAAAGGGATCCCTGGGTGGCGCAGCGGTTTGGCGCCTGCCTTTGGCCCAGAGCGCGATCCTGGAGACCCAGGATCGAATCCCACGTCGGGCTCGAATTCCACGTCGGGCTCCCGGTGCATGGAGCCTGCTTCTCCCTCTGCCTGTGTCTTTGCCCCTCTTTCTCTCTCTCTGTGACTCTCATAAAAAAAAAAAGGGGGGGGGGCAAAAGACAAGAATTCTCTATCCAGCAAGGCTATTGTTGAAAATAGAAAGAGGAATAAAGAGGTTCCTAGACAAACAAAAACTGAAGGAGTTCATAACCACTAAACCAGTTGTGCAAAAAATATTAAAGGAGACTCTCAGGATGCCTGGGTGGCTCATTAAGCGTCTGCCTTCAGCTCAGGGTGTAATCCTGGAGTCCTAGGATTGAGTCCCGCATTGGGCTCCCTGAATGGAGCTTGACTTCTCCCTCTGCCTCTGTCTCTGCCTCTGCATCTCTCATGAAGAGATAAATAAAATCTTAAAAAAAAAAAAAAAAAAAGACTCTCAGTGGAAAGAAGAGACCAAAAGTGACAAAGACTAGGAAGGAACATAGAAAATCTCCAGAAATAACAACAAAACAAATAATAAAATGCCACTAAATACATATCTATCAATAATCACTCTGAATGTAAATGGACTAAACTCTCCAATCAAAAGATACAGGGTATCATAATGGATAAAAAACAAGACCCATCTATATGTTGCCTATGAGAGACTCATTTTAGACCTAAAGAACCTGCAGATTGAGAGTGAGGGGATGGAGAACCATTTACCATGTGAATAGACGTCCAAAGAAAGCCAGAGTAACAGTACTTAAAGCAGACAAACTAGATTTTAAACCAAAGACTAGGGGCACCCAGGTGGCTCAATCAGTTAAGTGTCCAACTCCTGATTTCAGCTCAAGTCATGATCTCAGGGTTGTAAGACTGAGCCCTTCATTTGGCTCATGTGCTGGGCATGGAGCCTGCTTGGGATTCCTCTCACCTTCTGCCCACTAAAAACGTAAAATAAAATAAAAACCAAAGACAATAACAAGAGATGAAGAAGAAGAATACCATATCATAATTAAGGGGTCTATCCATCTCAAGATCATGTAATACTTATGCCCCCAACCTGGGAGAATACCCTTGGCACCTGAGTGGCTCCAGTCAGTTAAGCATCTGCCTTGGGCTCGGGTAGTGATCTCAGGGTCCTGGGATGGAGTCCCACAGCAGGCTCCCTGTTCAGCAGGGAGTCTGCTTCTCTATCTCTCTCTGCCATCCCCCGCCCCCCACCGCCAAATCCACTGCTCATGCACTCTCATGCAGACTCTCTCTCAAATAAATAAAATCTTAAAAAGAAAAAAAAAATAGAGAGAGAACACAGTGACAGTTACAAGGGGGGAAATAGGTGAGGGGATGGAAAAATAGAGAATAGGGGAGGCACCTAGGTGGCTCAATTGTTTAGCCATCTGCTTTTGGCTCGAGTTATGATATGGGAGTCCTGGGATCAAGCCCTGAGTTGGGCTCTCTGCTCAGCAGGGAGCCTGCTTCTCCCTCTCCCTCTGCTCTTTCACTTCCCTCCACTAGTGCTTGCCCTCTCTTGCACTCTCTCTCTCTCTCTCAAATAAAGAAAAAAAATCTAAAAAGAAAGAAGAGAGAAAGAAAGAAAGAAAGAAAGAAAGAAAGAAAGAAAGAAAGAGAAAGAAAGAAAAGAAAGAAAAGAAAGAAAAGAAAGAAAGAAAGAAAGAAAGAAAGAAAGAAAGAAAGAAAGAAAGAAAGAAAGAGAGAGGATCCCTGGGTGGCGCAGCGGTTTAGCGCCTGCCTTTGGCCCAGGGCGCGATCCTGGAGACCCGGGATCGAATCCCACGTCGGGCTCCCGGTGCATGGAGCCTGCTTCTCCCTCTGCCTGTGTCTCTGCCTCTCTCTCTCTCTCTATCATAAATAAATAAAAAAAAATTAGAAAGAAAGAAAGAAAGAAAGAAAGAAAGAAAGAAAGAAAGAAAGAAAGAAAGAAAGAAAGAAAAGAAAAGAAAAGAAATAGGTGATGGGGATTAAGGAGTGCTCTTGTGGTGAGCACTGGGTGCTAAATAAATGTTGAATATATTGTACGCCTGAAAGTAATATGACACTGTAGGTTAACTACTGGAATTTAAATAAAAACTGGAAAAATATAAATAAATATCATCTAAATCAGAAAATAAATGGATGAAGGACCTGAGTGGATATTTCTCCAAAGAAGATATGTAAAAAGGCTGACTGAGTCATGAAAAGATGCTCAATCACCATTAGGGGAATGTGAATTAAAACTACAAGAGGGGATCCCTCGGTGGCTCAGCGGATGGCGCCTGCCTATGGCCCAGGGCGCGATCCTGGAGTCCCGGGATCGAGTCCCACGTCGGGCTCCCAGCATGGAGCCTGCTTCTCCCTCCTCCTGTGTCTCTGCCCCCCTCTCTCTCTCTCTCTCTCATAAATAAATAAATAAATAAATAAATAAATAAATAAATAAATGAAGGAATGAATGAATGAATGAATGAATGAATATTTTAAAAAAAAATACTACTATGAGAGGGCAGCCCCGGTGGCGCAACGGTTTAGCACTGCCTGCAGCCCAGGGCGTGATCCTGGAGACCCTGGATCGAATCCCACATCAGGCTCTCTGTATGATGCCTGCTTCTCCCTCTGCCTGGGTCTCTGCCTCTCTCTCTGCCTAAATAAATAAATAAATAAACAAACAAACAAATAAATAAATATCTTAAAAAAAAAAAACTGCTATGAGAGGTGGGGTGCCTGAGTGGCTCAGTGGTTGAGCGTCTGCCTTGGGCTCAGGGTGTGATCCAGGGATCTGGGATGGATTCCCACACCAGGCTCCTTGCAGGAACCCTGCTTCTCCCTCTGCCTATGTCTCTGCCTCTTTCTGTGTCTCTCATGAATAAATTTTAAAAATCTTAAAAAAAAAATACAGTGAGAGGGGCGCCTACGTGGCTCAGTGGTTGAGGGTCTGCCTTTGGCTCAGGGCGTGATCCCAGACTCCCAGGATCAAGTCCCACGTTAGGCTCCCTGCACAGAGCCTGCTTCTCCCTCTGCCTGTCTCTGCCTCTCTGTGTCTCTCATGAATAAATAAAATCTTAAAAAAAAAAAATACCACCTCATGCCTGTTAGAAATTTCCATCTTCAAAAAGACAAAAGATAAATAAATTAAAAAGAAAAAAAGACAAAAGATAACAAATGCTGGCATGGATATGTAGAAAAGGGAATCCTTATGTACCATTGGTGGGACTGTAAACTGGAGTAGCCACTATGTATAGAAGATCATCAATAATTAAAAATAGAACTACTATATGATCTAGCAATTCCACTTCTGGGAATATATCCAAAGGAAAAAAAATGCTAATTTGAAAAGATATTTGCAACCCCACATTCACTGTAGATATATTTGTAATAGTCAAGACATGGAAACAACTTAAGTGTCCATCAATGAACGAATGAATAGATAAAGTTGTAATGTATATATACAATGGAATATTATTCAGCCATAAAAAATAAGGAAATCCTACCATTTGCAACAATGTGGATGGATCCTGAAAACATTATGCTAAGTGAGATTAAGTCAGCGAAAGACAAATACTACATAGTCTCGCTTACATGTGTAATCTAAAAAAAAAAAACAAATTGGGCAGCCCGGGTGGCTCAGCGGTTTGGCACCACCTTCGGCCCAGGGCATAATCCTGGAGACCTGGGACTGAGTCCCATATCGGGCTCCCTGCGTGGAGCCTGCTTCTCCCTCTGCCTGTGTCTCTGCCTCTTTCTGTGTCTCTCATGAATAAATAAATAAAATCTTAAAGAAATAAATAAATAATAATAAAAAAACTCAAATTCATAAAAAAAGAGATCAGACTTGTGGTTACCAGAGGCAGAGGGCCTCGGAGAGAAAGTGGAGGGAGGTGGTCAAAGGTACAAGCCCCCAGCTATAAGTGCTAGGGATATGATGCACAGCACAGTGACTAGAGCTAACACGGCTGTACAGCATATAGAAAAGCTATTAAGAGTAGATCCTAAATTCTCATCAAAAGAAAAAACAATTTCCCCCTTTTTTCTTTTTATTTAATCGTATCTGTATGAGAAGATGGATTTATCTGAGCCTATGGTGGTAATCATTTCATAATATATGCAAATCAAATCATGTAGTATGCCTTAAATTTATACAGTGATATTTATCAGTTATTTCTCAATAAAACTGGAAAGAGTAATGAAGTCAGAATCTATTACTAGATACATGATGAGATTTTCAAAATATTTTACTAGAGAAACACAAAGTAGTAATTTAGAAATTATAATCCATTGGATTGGCCAAATTATTAGAAATTATTAGAAATAGAGGCAGGGATACAGAAAAACTGATATTCTTGTATTGTATTGTAGAAGGACATATCTAATCTAGAAAATAATGTGGTCATACTCCATCAAATAAAATATTATAACCCAATTATAGGCAATCCTATTACTCTTTCCAAAGAAATTCTCATCCCCAAAGAATAGTTCATGAAGAAATTTATTACAATACTAATTGTAATAGTGGGAAGCTGGGCAAGTAAAATGTGATACATATCCAAAGTATGGAAGGATATGCATCAGTTAGGAGCAATGAATTTTTCTAAAAAACACTTTGCAACATGAATCAATTTGGTGCTAAGAGGAAAAAAATAAACTGAGTAGGACATACAGCATAGTACCATTTCTACAAATTAAAAAGTATCAACAATTTAAATTTTACAAATACCCTACAAATTCAAGGATAGATAGCAAGCATATCAACTACATGAGAGCAGTTACCTCTAAGGATAACAACAAACATGAGGAGTGAGAGTTAAAAGGGAAAAACAAAAAAACAAAATGGGGGGTAAATACATTATGATAAAATTAAATAAAAACTAAGGAATACAATCAGCTCAATTTCCTGTTAACAAAGTACAACTTTTTGTAAAATGTCAAAGTAAATTAGTTAGAAAGATCAACTCAGTGTTGTATTACACTAGCCAAATAAAAAGAAAATGTCAGAACACATAACTACTAGTGTCCTATTTAGCAAAAAGCTGCCCCCTACATGTAGTAATGGTACCCTCAAAGTTGACAGAGGAGAGGCAGGGGAGATAATAAAGGAAGGCTATCTCTAAATGGCAATTCTGAAACACTCAGGGAAAGAGAGAAAATGAAAAACAACTTACAAGAATATGTTCCAAAGTAATTTTTTAAAATGATGAAACAATGAGTTTCTGAATGTGTAAGAAAAGGATTGAAGACCTTGATGTGATGAAAGTAAAAAGAATAAAAATGCTAGAGAAAGGGAGAAAAAGCATAAAGCAGGATCCTAGATCCAAAGTACCAGTAATTATAGCACATTCCCTCCTACAAAGATAAAGACACTAATCCAGGAAGTGGCCTTGTGTGGGGAGGGCCTTCAGATGTCCAGGGGAGTAGACCAACTAGTTACCAAAGCAGCACATCAACAGTGCTTCACAGCTGACAGCCTCTGCCAGTCCAGGGGAGGTTCACTCACACTGCTTCTCCCGCTCCTGGTTTTTCCTACTCACCATGATGACTGTGACTGCAGATGTCACCAGCCAACATACGTAGCACCTCTTGCTCCAAGTTGAAAATGACTTCTGGTTTGGGAACTTGACACCCTATTAACAGGAAATGGTAGAAGACTTGGTTTCAGAGGCCATTCAGTGAGACATTCATTTACTTTTCAGAAAAGTTCATGCAGAACAAAGGTATATTTCATAATACCCCAAAGGGATAATTAATAACATAGGACAAAATGACAAAACTATTACACATTTCACATGTCCTGCAGTCTTTAGAACTCCCACATACCTCAGAAATCCCAAAGAATTAAAAAATTCCACTGAGAATGAAAATATACTCCAACAGCCCAGCCTTATTCCCAGTGGAGCTGTGCTTACCCACTGAGATCAAGTTGAAATAGTTTTCCAGCATTACATCCCTGTATAGGCTTTTCTGAGCAAGGTCCAATTGTTGCCATTCCTCCCTGCTGAAGTCTACTGTTACATCCTTGAATGACACTGATCCCTGAAAAACACATTCCAATTCAATGTGAAGGATGAGGATTAAAGAATGGAAATAAGATATTTAGGAACTTACTTTTAATGATTTTTAACATATTACAACAAATAAGGTCCTCACTAAACACATATTATTATATTGAAGGAAAAAAATCATTAAAAATATGCCATTCTTTCTGTGGTACTGATGATATTCTGGGTAGTTTTGGTCTTGTTTTCACTGGTGTGCTGGTTTCAAAGAAATAAGCTGTGAAAATTCATAAATGTAAATCTATGATTTGTGCATTTTCTAGGCCATGTCATTAACACTTTGTGTGAACAATAAAATATATTCTGCCATTCATTTTGAATAAGTCCATTCTTCCTTTAAAAAAGATTTTAGGGCAGCCCTGGTGGCGCAGCAGTTTAGCGCCACCTGCAGCCCAAGGCGTGATCCTGGAGACCCGGGATCGAGTCCCACGTCAGGCTCTCTGTATGGTGCCTGCTTCTCCCTCTGCCTGTGTCTCTGCCTCTCTCTCTCTCTCTTTCTCTGTCTCTACGAATAAATAAATAAATAAATCTTTTAAAAAATAAATAAATAAAATAAAATTAAAAAGATTTAAAAAAAGGTTTTTTTCCCCCCAAAACAGTGTGGTACTAGCATAAAGAGAAACATATACGTCAATGGAATGTAACTGAGAATCCACACGTAAACCCTCATATTCATAGTCAATTGATGTTCAACAAGGGTGTCAGAACAATTTAAAATTAAAAAAAAAAAAGTTTTTAACAAATAGTGCTGGGACAAGTGGATATCCACAGGTAAAAGGATGAAGTTGGACCACTACTTCATATCATAAAAAAATTAGCTCAGGGCTCAGCCATCTGGGTGGCTCAGTCAGTTAAGTATCTGCCTTCGGCTCAGGTCATGTCTTGCTTTCTGCTCAGTGGGGAACCTGTTGCTCCCTCTCCTCCTGGCTTGTGCTCTGTCACTATCTTTGACTTTGGCTCTCATATAAATAAGTAAAATCTTTTAAAAAAAATTAGCTCAAAGTGGATCAAAGGCCTAAATGTTCTTATCTTTAGCCAAATTTACAATTAAATAAAAGAGTAAATCTTTTTCGACACTGGATTTGACAATAACTCCTTGGACATAAAAATCAAAAGCACAAGCAAAGAAAAAAAAATAAACTGGACTTCATTAAAATTAAAACCTTTAAAAAAATTAAAACCTTTGTGCTTAAAAAGACTATCATGAAAAGAGTAAAAGGACAACCCAAAAACTGGGATATGAGTTTTATAAATTATATGTCCAAAAAGGGACTTGTATCTAGACTATATAAAGAACTCTTATAACTCAATAAAAAATAAATAATCCAATTAAAATGGGTAAAGGATCTGAATATACATTTCTTCAAAGATATGCAAATGGCCAAAATGCACATGGAAATATCCTCAATATCTTTAGTCATAAGGGATAAAGAAATCCAAATTCACTGAAGTGACTATAATAAAAAAGATGCTCAAATTCACTGAGGTGACTATAATAAAAAAGATGCTCAATATTGTTTGTCATCAGGGAAAAATACCCCCTAGGATGGCTTCAACAAAAAATACATAATAATAAACATCAGTGAGGAAGTAGAAAAAGTGGAATCTTCATGTGGCGATGGTAAAAATGTAAAATGGAACGCCACTTTGCACAACAGTGGCAATTCCTCAAAAAGTTAAACACAGAGTTATAATATGATCCAAGAGATCCACTTCTAGGCATATACCCTATAGAAATGAAAACATTTGTCCACATAAAGCTTGCACATTAATGTTCATAATAGCATTATTCATAATATTCAAAAATAGAACCCAATGTCTGTGAACTAATTATGGCTAAAAAGAAATGTGCTATATCCATACAACAGAATGTCATTCAGCCATAAAAAGGAATGAAGTACTGATATATGCTACAGTGTGGACGAATCTTGAAGTAAAAGTCACAAAAAGCCAGATATTCTATGATTCCATTAATATAAAATGTTTAGAACAGGAGTACTTATTATTATAGAAATATTAGTAACTGTCTAGGGATAGGAGGAAAGGGAGGTTAGCGGAAATATTCTAAAACTAATGTTGGTTACACAACTCTGTGAATATACTAAGAACCAATGAACATATACTTTAAATGGACAAACTGTATGGTATATAAAAAGGGCTCTTTGAGGCACTGCCATCTCCAGATGGGACACAAGAGCTTTTGGGAGTCCAGTGTTTCTTCCAAGCATAACTATAATGATGAAATACTGAAATCATCTGTTTTAAAGTACAAGAAAGCTATTAGGGGCTAAGACTCTGGAGAGAACATTGAAAATTTAAGCTGATGTATGTAGCCACTTTTATACTGGAAGTATTTATCAATTCTAGGTGTTAGCAAAGATAAGAATCCATCTTTGAACCAGTAGAAGGCTGTAGCTGGATGATAGAGAAACCAGGACTCAAACACACACCAGTTTTCCCCTTGAGACATCTGCCAAATTCTAGGGCTACATGGGCAAAAGACTAAAAACCAGATAGCGTCTGAAAAAGCAAAGTAAAATTTCAGTAGTCTGGAAAGAAAACACAGTTGGGCATCTGCCAGGAGGGTGCACAAAGGACAAATTGGGCTCTCAGCAGAAAATCCTGGATGGTCAAGATGAACCAGAGGTTAAGGCTTCAACTCAGCCTTGATCCAACACTGTGCCTGACTGGATAAAGGTGCCAAGAAAAAGATGAATCCTCTGTTGAGAAAAATTACCATCATCCAGATCCTTTAAATGCTTCATACACTGTTTCTCTCTCACACACTCTCTCTCTCTCTCTCTCCTAGGCATACCAAAGATAGGTTCAAATGCCCAAAATCAGGTAAAAAAATATTCAATAAAAATGGTCCAACAGGCAACTGGAGATAGATAAAAAGATGGAGAATTTCATCAGAGAATTAGGATTTATAATATAGAATCAAGGGACACCTGGGTGGCTTAGCAGTTGAGCATATTGTTTTCAGCTCGGAGCGTGATCCCAGGGTCCCAGGATCAAGTCCCACATCAGGCTCCCTGCATGAAGCCTGCTTCTCCCTCTGCCTATATATCTGCCCACCCCCATCTCTCTCTCTCTCATGAATAAATAAAATCTTAAAAAAAAAAAAAACAGAATCAAATGAAAATTCAAGTTAAAACATTTAATACATTAAATCAAGAACTGAGATAGGTATAACAGCAGAATACAGAATTAATAAAATAGAAGACAAGAAAATGGAAGATATCCAAACTGAATCACAGAGATTTTTTTAATGAAAATAAACAAAATCATGTGACATGTGTCACATATATGACACAGTGAAAAGGAATAATATATTGTAGTCTGAAAAGACTAGGGGGGAGAGTGTGAGGCAAAAGCAGTATTTGAGAGTATCAGTGAACAACATCAACCCAAAGATTCAAGAAGTTCCTCAAATCCAACTTTATAAAACTGCAAATACTGACTGCAAAAAACAGTAATAGTAATATCTAGCAATTTTTAAAACATAGTAGAATTTAAATGCATGAAAATACTAATGCAAAAGTGAGATAGTAAATGAAATTAAGGTGATTTAGAATCCTAGAATTATTGAGAAAGTAGAAATAATAATGTGTTAAAGAGGGATGCCTGGGTGGCTCAATGGTTGAGCATCTGCCTTTGGCTCAGGTTGTGATCCTGAGACACAGAGATCGAGTCCCATATTGGGCAGCGAGTCTGCCTCTCCCTCTGCCTATGTCTCTGCCTCTCTTTCTGTGTCTTTCATGAATAAATATATCTTAAAAAAAATAATGATTTAAAGATGAATATTATATCTATGCTAACAAATAAAAGAATGTATATAATGAGCAAGTTAACTAAGGAAAAAGTAGAATTTTGAATAACTTAAAAGAAGATCAAGAAAGGAATGAGGAAATAATATTAAATTAATGGTTCAAATGCAAAACTAATAATAAGTATATATAAATACAAGTATATCAGCCATTACATTAAACATAAATGGACTAAACATTCAAGGTAAAGCAAAGATTGAATAAATCCCACTTACTCATGGTGAATGAGCCCTTGAGTATATTGTTGAATGCAGTTTGGTAATATTTTGCTGAGGATTTCTGCATCTATGTTCATCAAAGTTATTGGCCTAAAGTTTTCCTTTTTGTAGTGTCTTTGGTTTTAGTAGCAAGGTAATGCTGTCCTTTTAGGATGTGTTTGGAAGCTTTCCTTCCTCTTCTGTTTTTTGGTATAGTTGGAGTAGAGTTTTAATGTTTGCTAGAATTCACATGTAAAGCCATCTGGTCCCAGATTTTTGTCTCTTGGGAGTTTTTTCATTATCAGTTCAATTTCATTACTAGTAATTGAAATTTTACTGTTTTAGATTTCAGGGGCAAGACAAGGCTATTCACTTTCACCACTTCTATTCAACATAGTACTGGAAGTCCAGGACATAGCAATTAGAAAGAAAAAAGAAAAGGCATCCAAACGATAAGGAAGAAATAAAACTGTCACTATTTGCAGATGACATGATACTATACATAGAAAACCCTAAAGACTCCACCAAAAAAAATATTAGAAATAAATTCAGTAAAGCAGGTACAAAATTAATATACAAAAAGTACAGATATTGGTTATGTTTCTATATACTAACAACTATCAGAAAGAAAAATTAATGGGCAGCCCCGGTGGCTCAGTGGTTTAGCACCACTTTCAGCCCAGGGCCTGATCCTGGAGACCCGGGATCGAAACCTGCGTCGAGCTCCCTACATGGAGCCTGCTTCTCCCTCTGCCTGTGTCTCTGCCATTCTCTCTCTCCGTGTCTCTCATGAATAAATAAAATCTTTTAAAAAAAGAAAGAAAGAAAGAAAGAAAGAAATAAAGAAAGAAAGAAAGAAAGAAAGAAAGAAAGAAAGAAAGAAAAAGAAAGTACTTACAATTGCATCAAAAAGAATAAAATGTCTAAGAAAAATGAATAAAATGTCTAGGAATAGGAATAAACTTAACAGAAGAAGTGAAAGACCTGTACCCTGAAAACTATAGAACATTGATGAAAGAAAGAAACTGAAGACAACACAAACAAATAGAAAAATATACCATGCTCATGGATTGGAAGAATATTGTTCAAATTCCATATTACCCAAAGCAATCAGTAGATTCAATGTAATTTCTATTAAAATGTCAAAAGTAGGGATCCCTGGGTGGCACAGTGGTTTAGCGCCTGCCTTTGGCCCAGGGCGCGATCCTGGAGACCCGGGATCGAATCCCACGTCGGGCTCCCGGTGCATGGAGCCTGCTTCTCCCTCTGCCTGTGTCTCTGCCCCCCCCCCCTGTGACTGTCATAAATAAATAAAAATTAAAAATATATATATTTTTAAAAAATGTCAAAAGTATTTTTCACAGATCTACAATAAGACCAAAATTTTTATAGAACCACAAAATATCCTGAATAGTAAAAGCAATCAAAGAACAAAGGTGGGAGATATTACAACCCAATATTTTAAGAGATACTACAAATCTGTAGTAATCAAAACAGTTTAATAGTAGCACAAAAATAGACACATAGGTCAATGAAAACAGAAAGAGAACCCAGAAATAAACCCATGATTATATGGTTAATTAATCTATAACAAAAGGGACAAGAATATACAATAGGGAAAAGCCAGTCTCTTCAATAAACAGTGTTGGAAAAACAGGACAGCTACATGGAAAAGAATGAAACTGGACCATACTCTTACACCATACACAAAAACAAATTCAAAATGTATTAAAGACCTGAATGTGAGACCTTAAACCATAAAACTCCTAGAAAAGAACATAGGCAATAATCTTTTAGACAATGTCTTTACCAACACTTTAGATATGTCTCCTTAGGCAAAGGAAACAAAAGCAAAAATAAACTATTAGGACTACGACAAAATAAAAAAGTTCTACACAGGGAAGGAAAGATCAACAAAATGAAAAGGTAACCTAGTAAATGAGAGAAGATATTTGCAAATGGTATACCCAATAAGGGGTTAATATCCAAAATATATAAAGAACTTAGACAACTCAACACCAAAAAACCCCAAATAATGATTAAAAATAGAGGACCGGAATAGACATTTTTCCAAAAAAGATATACATAGTCAACAGCACAAAAAAAAAGGTCAACATAACTAATCATGAGGGAAATAAAAACCAAAACTATAATGACTTATCATCTCATACCTGTCAGAATGGCTAGTATCAAAAAGAAGAAATAACAAGTGTTGATGAGGATGTGCACTGTTGGTGAGAATGCAAACTGATGGAGCCACTCCAGGAAACAGTATGGGGGCAGCCCAGGTGTCGGGGGTTTAGCGCTCCCCTCAGCCCAGGGCATGATCCTGGAGACCCAGGATCAAGTCCCACGGCGGGCTCCCTGCATGGAGCCTGCTTCTCCCTCTGCACGTGTCTCTGCCTATCTCTCTGTGTCTCTCATGAATAAACAAACAGAATCTTTAAAGAAAAGAAAAAGAAAACAGTATGGAGGTTCCTCAAAAGAATAAAAACAGGAATACCATATAATCCAGTCACCCACTGAGTATTTACCCAAAGAAAACAAAAACACTAATTCAGAAAGATACATGTACCCCTATGTTTACTTGACAACAGTCAAGTTAGAGAAGCAATCCCAGTGTCCATATCGATAAATGAATGAGTAAAGATGTAGTGGGGCACCTGGGTGGCTTAGTAAGTTGAGCTTTCGACTTTTGGTTTCAGCTTGGGTCATGACCTCAGTGTCATGAGATTGAGCGCTGTGTTGGGCTCCCTGATCAGCAGGGAGTCTGCTTGGGAATCTCCTTCTCCCTCTCTTTCTGCCCCTCCCCAGGCTCACACATATTCTCTCTCTATATAAAAAATAAATGAACATGGGAATCCATGGGTGGCTCAGCGGTTTAGCACCTGCCTTGGACTCAGGGTGTGATCCTAGAGTCCTGGGATCGAGTCCCACATCGGGCTCCCTGCATGGAGCCTGCTTCTCCCTCTGCCTGTGTCTCTGCCTCTCTCTCTCTCTGTGTGTGTCTCTCATGAATAAATAAATAAAATCTTTAAAAAATAAATAAATGAAAAAAGTCTTTAAAAAACTTTTTAAAAATTTTATATATATGTACATATATATATATATATATATATATATATAATATAATATGTAATGGAATATCACTCAGACACCAAAAAGAATAAGATCTTGCCATTTGTGACAACATGGATGGACCTAGAGGGTATTATACTAAGTGAAACAAGTCAGAGAAAAACAAATACCATTTGGAATCTAAAAAACAAAACAAAGCAGAAATAAACCCATAAATAGAGAAGAAACTAATGGTTGACAGAGGGTAGGGGTAGAATGGGTGAAGGGGGGTGGGAGGTACAGACTTCCAGTTATGGAATGAGTAAGTCATGAGGATAAAAGGTACAGCATAGGGAATAGAGCCAATAGTATCATGACAGCGTTATATGGTGACAGATGGTAGCTACATTTGTGGTAAGCATACCACAATGTATAGCCTTGTCAAATCACTGTGCTGTACAGCTGAAACCAATGTAATATTATGTGTCAATAAAAAAATAAAATAGCACATGCTTGGGTGGCTCCACGGTTGAGCACCTGCCTTTGGCCCAGGGCATCATCCTGGAGTCCAGGATCGAGTCCTGCATTGGGCTACCTGCATGGAGCCTGCTTCTCCCTCTGTCTGGTCTCTGTCTCTCTCTCTGTGTGTCTCTCATGAATAAATAAATAAAATGTTTAAAAAATAATAAAATAAAATAAAATAAGATAAAGTAATAAAATAAAATAAAATAAAATAAATAAAATATTGAGACTTCTCGTTCTTAGAAATAAATAAATAAAAGGAGTACGTGCTATTTTTCCTGCTATTTACTCAAAACCTAGAAAAATACATTTATCCACATCCTTGGTTTCCTCTCCATAGCTTTCTTGACAGTGAAACTAATTTTGGCATCTTTTGGAATCTTGATAGCCTGAAAATTGCCCAAGTCATCAAGTCTGGTTCCTTTTTTGTTTAACAGCTGTCTTCTCAATCCATCTTAACAGTCACCTATCACTATAATCAGGAAGAAGAAACTTGGCTACATCTTTAACCTTTTGCTTGGAAATCTCCTCAGAGAAAAATCCACGTTCACTACTATAAATGTTTTCCACATAACTCCAGGACAAACACATCTAGGCTTTCTGCCACTGCACAACAGAGTTGTGACATGTTTCCAGTGACATGCTCCTCAGTTCCTTGCAGCCATCAGCAGCAGCACCTGGAATACTCACTTCTATCAAGAATTTGTTTATAACACTTTAGGTATTCTCTAAAACAACACAGGTTTCTCCTACTGTGCTCCTCACCTCTTTCTGAGTCCTCTAGCGGAGTGGTTAACATATTTCTACTACCAGTCCATTTAAGGAAGCCTAGGTTCTTGCTATCCTGTTCTTCAAAATTCTTACAGTTTCTGCCCACTACTGAATTCCAAATCTACTTCCTAATCTACTTCCACATTTTTAGGTGTTTATTACAGTAGCAACCCACTACCAGGGACCAAAATCTGTAATGGTTTCCTACTGCTGCAGCAATATACCACAAATTTAAAACAACACAAATTTATTATCTCATGGTTTTGAAGGCCAGAAGTTCAATATGGATCTTACTGGACTAAAATCAAGATGTTGGGATCCCTGGGTGGCGCAGCGGTTTGGCGCCTGCCTTTGGCCCAGGGCACAATCCTGGAGACCCGGGATCGAATCCCACGTCGGGCTCCCGGTGCATGGAGCCTGCTTCTCCCTCTGCCTATGTCTCTGCCTCTCTCTCTCTCTCTCTCTCTGTGTGACTATCATAAAAAAATAAAATAATAAAATAAAATAAAATAAAATAATAAAATAAATAAAATAACAAAATAAAATAAAATAAAATAAAATAAAATAAAATAAAATAAAATAAAATAAAATAAAATAAAATAAAATAAAATAAAATAAAATCAAGATGTTTGCAGTGCTCATTCCTCCCGGACACTCAAAGGAAGAATTCGTTTCCTTGACCTTCGTCCTCTATCTTCAAAGCCAGCCAAGTGTCATCTTCCAATCTCTCACCGCCTCCTGCCTCCCTCTCTCACTTATAAGGACCCATGTGATTACACAGGGCCCACCCAGAAAACCCAGTGTAATCTCCCTAATTAAAAATCCTTAATTTAGGGATGCCTGGGTGGCTCAGCGGTTGAGCATCTGCCTTCGGCTCAGGGCGTGATCCTGGGTCCTGGGATTGAGTCCCACATTGGGCTTCCAGCGAGGAACCCACTTCTCCCTCTGCCTATGTCTCTACTTCTCTGTCTCTTATGAAAAAAAAAAAATTCCTTAATTTAGCCACATATGCAGAGTCCTTCTGCCATGTGAGGCAACATATTCACACTTTCCAGTGGACATCTTTGGGGGCAATTATTCTTATTACCACATCTAGTAAGAGAAAATGAGATGGTAAAAGTAAAAACAATGGCTTCAAAATCGTGAGTAAGAGTGATTTACAATCTAGAATTTACACCCAACCCAACTATAAAGTTACTGAGTGTAAAATAAAGACATTTCCAGATAGGCGAGGTCTCAAAAAATTGACTTCCTCCACACACTTTATAGAGAGCTACTGTACGACAGGCTCTAAAAATGAAAGAATAAATCAAGAAGGAGCCTAAAACAAGAGATCCAACACTTAAGCGACATGAGAGGAATTCCTAGGACTATGCCAAAGGGAAGGCCCAAGTCAGTAGCTGAGTATCAAACTTTGAGCAGGTCAAAGACTATGAGTGAAGTTTCTTTAGAGATGAAATGAAGAGCCTATATTCTAAAGCCAAATTCCTTGGCTTCCACCTGACTTCAACACTTACTAGTGGTGCAATCTTGGGCAAGTTACTTACCCTTTCTGTGGATGTTTCCTCCTCTGTAAAGTGAGGATAATGATTATAGATACCTCATAGGAGTTGTAATTAAATTAATTACAACTAATTACAATTAATTAATAGAGAGAGTGCTTATAGTGCCTGGTAAACAGCAAGCAGTATAGTAAGGCTTGTGATTACCATTACTGTTATCTAATATATTTTAACATATTGAAAAGATTTTTCTATACCTGGGAAGATTTATGGAATTAATCATTTTATAATCACAAGGTACACATATGTAGAAAATGAAACAAACGATCAAACCAAACAATTACTGATTACAGGCAAAACAAAAAGTAGTGCACAAAAAGTAAAGTAAATGGCTCACCTGTGAATATAATTAAAATACTCTTCATAATAAATACAGCCTATTGACTTACCTAAAACTATGGCATTCCTATCATAAGGGGACATTAGAAATGTGCATATGAATGTTGAGGGACTAGGTGTCTCAAAGGTAGTTAAATTCTTATTTTCCAGTCAGTAGATACTGCCTAAACCTGAAAGCCAAGAAGCACCAATATAAACATATGAAAGTCAGTACTAAAATACACAGTTCAATTGAGTTCACAGAGCTAGAATTTGAGAGCTAAGCAAATACAAGTCTAATTTCATGATATTCAAAATGAAATACCTACTTTTAAAAGTTAAAGTACAAGGAACAAAGAGGTAAATATAATTGAAAAAAATGTATAAGAGTATGCTTAATATAAAATAAGTACTTCTTTAAAAAAAAAAGAATCAGTGAACTGACTTCCATTCCTGGAAAGATGGGAATAGATGTACTTGTCCCTTCTCAACCCACTAAGTACATCTAAAAACCACAGACATCATCCATAAACCAAATATGAGAAGACTCTGTAAGCTGAAGAAAACACGGTGAACTGGCTAAGGACCTCAGGAACCAAGGAACTACACAGCATGAGTTCCTGAAACTGCTTCATACAGCCTTACAGATGCTAGGGAAGCCTACAACCAGCCACCAACAAGAGAACACAGACAGCTCAAAGAAAAATATACTCTCTCTGGCTAAAAGACCAGCAAAGGGGCAACCTAGAAATGCAGAAAACTTTTATGCAGAACATACTCCAGCCAGACACAACAAATTAAAAAAAGAAACTTTGGGCCTAATCCCACACCCATCAGCAAAGAACCAGTGAGTAGCCGAGATTCCCACTCTTGCCTAGCTAAAGAAAGAGATGCTCCTTTCACACTCCAGAGGTTGGTGTGGGGAAAAAGCCAGGTGGGGAGTTGGAACTTTCATCCATACACAGTAGTAATAAAATTAGATCAGTATCCCTCATAAATATGAAATAAAAATACTTAACAAAGTATTAGCACAAATACACAGAAAGAAGTATATGCCATGAGCAAATAGGATTTATTCAAAGGTTGCAAGGCTGGCTCAAGATGTGAAAATGTAATCAATCAATGTAATCCATCACAGCAGTAGGCTAAAGAACGAAAGAAACAAAATCCCATGACCATATCAATTGATGCAGAAAAACCACCTAACAAAATTCAACACGCATTCATCATAAAGCCTCAAAACTCTGCTTTATAAGGTAGTCCTTGGACAAGAAACAATGACATCCTGTGAGAATGCCAATCCTATTAAATAAGAATCTGAAGTCATATGAAGTGTGAGAAGCACTGCTTTCTAAGAACAGAAAACCTGTCAGTGCACTTCTACAAACAGAGCTGTTGCTGAAGACACAGTTCTGTCTCCATCCACCTGAAGAGCTGTCAAAATTTTTCTCAAATATCAAGAACCAGGATATCTTTACTATAGATGAAATAAATTACTTATCAACAATATGAACCAGCATCTCATTTCCATTATTGCTAGGTCTTTCAGGAAGATCAGAGATAATCTTACAGTTCAAAGTTCACAGCTGCATAAAACCACACAAGTCACATGTTTCTATACTCCAAGCTTGACCTGGAGTTAATAGTCACTTCATTTTTCTTCCCTGATCTTAGTTTTTATTTATTTATGCTTCTGTGTCTTACTATGCAGATTATTAAATGGTTCCTAAAATCCACTAGAAAATAAAGCAACAAATAAATATATGAAGAAATAAGAACTCACCAGGGACTTAGTCATTTCTGGCTCTTCTGGGAAAGAGGCAGAGATCTGAGAAAAGAGATAGAGGGACAGATGAGAAAAGGAAGCATGCCACACATGGACACATACATCACTTAGCATCCATGTATCTGACCCAAAAACTTACTTCTAGAACTGTATCATAAAAAAATCATCCTGTATTGCACAAAAATTTAACTGCAGAAGTCTTACCACAGCATGGCTAATAACAAAATATAAAAGCCAAAACATCTTAATATCCAATAATTGTAGACTGCTTAATTTATAGGCTATCCTGAGAACATAAAGTTATATAAAATTAAATTACAGTAGAAAAACATGTTAAACTGACAAGTAAAAAGATGTACGAAACAGTATGTTTCCATTTTCACTGAATAATGTGTGTACATACACATGCACACAGACATGCATATACAGGTATATGAAAATATTCACGCACAAAAAAGAAAATTAACTGGAAGGAAATATACTACCATATTTACGAATGTATTATTTGGATGATGGTAAAATTACAGGTAATTTTTATATTCTTCTTATTTGCTAGTAAAAAACAGGGTAACTTTTTAAAGACTATAATGAGTTTGCTCTGAGCTTCTGTGAATAGCCCATCCCAACTAGTGAGAACATTCACAGGAAAGACCAAAGAGGGAGGCTACAGCTTTTTCACTTTTCTCCTTTGCTTACAGTTCTTTTGTTTTTTTTTTTTTTAAGATTTTATTTATTCATGAGAGATAGAGAAAGAGGCACAGGCAAAGGAAGAAGCAGACTTCCTGTGGGGAGCCCGATGAGGGACTGGATCCCAGGACCCCAGGATCACGCCCTGAGTCAAAGGCAGACACTCAACTACTGAGCCACCCAGAAGTCCCTTGCTTACAGTTCTTAAAAGGGAACCTTCAACTGAAACTTTTTCTTGGCTACAATGTGGTAAGTGGATTTGGTTCTAGTTAATAACAAACCTTAAAAGCTGATCTGAGTCACTTATTTTCCAATATTTTTACTTTTTTATTTAAAAATCTTTGTTTTGGGACACCTGGGTGGCTCAGCAGTTGAGTGTCTGCCTTTAGCCCAGGGCATGGGCTGAGACACTCTGCGCCTCTCTCTGTGTCTCTCATGAATAAATAAATGAAATCTTAAAAATAAATAAATAAACAAACAGAATAGAATAGAATAAAAATCTTTCTTTCCTTCTCTCTCCCTTCTTTTTTTTTAGTAGGCTCCACAACCCACATGGAGTCCAATGGTAGGGCGTGATATCAAGGTCTGAGCTGAGATCAAGAGCCAGATGCTTAACTGACTGAGCCAGCCAGGCACCCCTAAATTTTTTTAAAGTCTATGCCCCAGGGACGCCAGGGTGGCTCAGCGGTTGAGCATCTGCCTTCGGCTCAGGATGTGATCCTGGAGTTCCAGGATCAGGTCCCGAATCAGACTCCCTGGGAGGAGCCTGCTTATCCCTCTGCCTGCGTCTCTGCCTCTCTGTGTCTCTTATGAATAAGTAAATAAAATCTTAAAAAAAATGTCTATGCCCAATGTGGGGCTCAAACTCAGGACCCCTAGATACTGAATGAGCCAACCAGGTTCCTCTTTCCAAAATTTTTAATGAGTTTTCTAACACAAAGAAGAGTTAAATGATTAGTTCAAAAAAGACATACAGGGATCCCTGGGTGGCGCAGCGGTTTGGCGCCTGCCTTTGGCCCAGGGCGCGATCCTGGAGACCCGGGATCGAATCCCACGTCGGGCTCCCGGTGCATGGAGCCTGCTTCTCCCTCTGCCTCTCTCTCCCTATGTGACTATCATAAATAAAAATAAAAAAAAAAAAAAGATTTAAAAAAAAAAAAAAAGACATACATACCTCCCACCTAGTTTCAACAGTTAGTATTTTGCCATATTTGCTTAATTTTTCTATATACACATAAAGTCACAAGTAGATGTATGTATGTGTACACATTTTTTACTGAATCATTTGAAAGTTGCAGATGTCATGACACTTCATGACTAAATACTTTACAAAAACCTCTGAAAAGATTATATCTGAGAAAATAACTAGTAATTCTATATCATTTTAATATTCTGCTCATATTCAAAATACCCCAATTATCTCAGAAAGACCTTTTCTTGCTGTTGTGTTTGGAAGCAGGCTTTAATCAAAACTCACACACTAGTCATTTTACTATTAGTCATTGGCTATTTTATCTTAGACCTGCCCTACAATATTTTTTTATGACAGACCATTAAGATTTACTTTTACTTTTATCTTTTATATTAGAGGTATTCCTATTAAATACTTTTTTCTTTTTTAACATTTTATTTATTTATTCATTCATGAGAAAGAGAGAGAGAGGCAGAGACATAGGCAAAGGGAGAAGCAGGCTCCCTGTAGGGAGCCCAATGCAGTACTTGATCAGGACCACAGGATCACTCCCTGAGCCGAAGGCAGGCACTCAAACACTGAGCCACCCAGGTGCCCCTAGTCACTAACATAAACATTTTAGTTACTTCTTTGTTAATTTTCAAACTATGCATAATGTAGATGAAATACATAAATATTAGGTATCTAGCACTTCTCCCTTCTTTACACACATGTGCATCTGTCATTCAGATCAAGATAGGGAACATTTCCAAAACCTTTGGAAAGTGTTAGAGATTCAAATTATTATTTTGAAACCTATAAAGCATTTCTGCTGTCTTTCCTATATAGCTATTCCAAACACTTCATAAAGGAGTTTCTCTTTTCCTCTTTTTATAATATTCCAGCTAATGAAGGAATGGTAGAAATGAAAATGTCCATCTCGCATCCCTAATGAAGTAGTGGGTCTAGGAAACAATCAACAGCTGCTCACATCACACACAGAAAAGACAACCAGACATTGTGTGCTTCTTGATGGAAGTACACACCACCACTTAAGAAGTAGTCTTACCGGGATCCCTGGGTGGTGCAGCGGTTTGGCGCCTGCCTTTGGCCCAGGGCGTGATCCTGGAGACCCGGGATCGAATCCCACGTCGGGCTCCCGGTGCATGGAGCCTGCTTCTCCCTCTGCCTGTGTCTCTGCCTCTCTCTCTCTCTCTCTCTCCTCTCTCTCTCTCTCTCTCTCTCTCTGACTATCATAAATAAATAAAAATTTAAAAAATCTTAAAAAAAAAAAAACAAAAGATATTTAAAAAAAAAAAAAAAAAGAAGTAGTCTTACCAGGGGAGGGGCAAGATGGCGGAAGAGCAGGGTCCCCAAATCACCTGTCCCCACCAAATTACCTAGATAACCTTCAAACCATCCTGAAAATTTACGAATTCGGCCTGAGATGTAAAGAGAGACCAGCTGGAAGGCTACAGTGAGAAGAGTCCGCGCTTCTATCAAGGTAGGAAGACGGGGAAAAAGAAATAAAGAAACAAAAGGCCTCCGAGGGGGAGGGGCCCCGCGAGGAGCCGGGCTAGGGCCGGGGCGAGTGTCCCCAGGACAGGAGAGCCCCGTCCCGGAGAAGCAGGAGCTGCACCAACCTTCCCAGGCGGGCGGAAAGGGGCTCGCAGGGAGTTGGAGCAGGACCCAGGAAAGCGGGGATGCCCTCAGGCTCCCTGGGACACTAACAGACACCTGGGAGCGCAGGAGAGTGCTCCGAGCTCCCTAAGGGCTGCAGCGCGCACGGCGGGACCCACCGGAGCAGCTCAGAGGGGCTCGGGAGCGGCTCCAGGGAGGGAGCTGCAGGGCGGGAGCGCGAATCCAACAGCGCAGGCCCCGGAG
Source organism: Nyctereutes procyonoides (assembly GCF_905146905.1). Taxonomy (NCBI): domain Eukaryota; kingdom Metazoa; phylum Chordata; class Mammalia; order Carnivora; family Canidae; genus Nyctereutes; species Nyctereutes procyonoides. The sequence goes on along the minus strand of NW_026575146.1, from coordinate 65,658,207 downwards.
CACAGGGCGCCGGGACACAGCCCAGGATCCGGCCTCCCCCGGGACAGGCAGAGGCCGGGAGGGCCCGAGACAGCGAGGACGCTCCTGCCGCGAGCTGAGCAGATCAGCGGCCCCGCCCCGGAGCCTCCAGGCCCTGCAGACGGAGAACCGAGAGCCCCGAGCCCGTAGTTCCTGCGGAGGCTGAATCCAGGCTTCCAGAGTTGCCATAGCAACTGCTGCTGTTCCTCCTGGGGCCCCACGGGGTAAACAACCCCCGCTGAGCCCTGCAGCAGGCAGGGGCAGAGCAGCTCCCCCAAGTGCTAACACCTGAAAATCAGCGCAACAGGCCCCTCCCCCAGAAGACCAGCTAGACGGACCAGTGATACTCCCCCGTGTTCCAATACAACTTGTTTTTGGCCACTCTGCACTGAGCAAAATGACTAGAAGGAAAACCTCACCTCAAAAGAAAGAATCAGAAACAGCCCTCTCTCCCACAGAGTTACAAAATCTGGATTACACTTCAATGTCAGAAAGCCAATTCAGAAGCACTATTCTACAGCTACTGGTGGCTCTAGAAAAAAGCATTAAGGACTCACGAGACTTCATGACTGCAGAATTTAGATCCAATCAGGCAGAACTTAAAAATCAATTGAATGAGATGCAATCCAAACTAGAAGTCCTAACAACGAGGTGGAAGAACGAGTGAGTGACATAGAAGACAAGTTAATGGCAAAGAGGGAAACTGAGGAAAAAAGAGACAGACAATTAAAGGACCACGAAGACAGATTAAGGGAAATAAATGACAGCCTAAGGAAGAAAAACCTACGTTTAATTGGGGTTCCCGAGGGCGCCGAAAGGGACAGAGGGCCAGAATATGTATTAGAACAAATCCTAGCTGAAAACTTTCCCAATCTGGGAAGGGAAACAGGCATTCAGATCCAGGAAATAGAGAGATCCCCCCCCCCTAAAATCAATAAAAACCGTTCAACACCTCGACATCTAATAGTGAAGCTTGCAAATTCCAAAGATAAAGAGAAGATCCTTAAAGCAGCAAGAGACAAGAAGTCCCTGACTTTCATGGGGAGGAATATTAGGGTAACAGCAGACCTCTCCACAGAGACCTGGCAGGCCAGAAAGGGCTGGCAGGATATATTCAGGGTCCTAAATGAGAAGAACATGCAACCAAGAATACTTTATCCAGCAAGGCTCTCATTCAAAATGGAAGGAGAGATAAAGAGCTTCCAAGACAGGCAGGAACTGAAAGAATATGTGACCTCCAAACCAGCTCTGCAAGAAATTTTAAGGGGGACTCTTAAAACTCCCCTTTAAGAAGAAGTTCAGTGGAACAATCCACAAAAACAAGGACTAAATAGATATCATGATGACACTAAACTCATATCTGTCAATAGTAACTCTGAACGTGAACGGGCTTAATGACCCCATCAAAAGGCGCAGGGTTTCAGACTGGATAAAAAAGCAGGAGCCATCTATTTGCTGTCTACAAGAGACTCATTTTAGACAGAAGGACACCTACAACCTGAAAATAAAAGGTTGGAGAACCATTTACCATTCAAATAGTTTTCAAAAGAAAGCAGGGGTAGCCATCCTTATATCAGATAAACTAAAATTTACCCCGAAGACAGTAGTGAGAGACGAAGAGGGACACTATATCATACTTAAAGGATCTATCCAGCAAGAGGACTTAACAATCCTCAATATATATGCCCCGAATGTGGGAGCTGCCAAATACTTAAACGAATTATTAACCAAAGTGAAGAAATACTTAGATAATAATACACTTATACTTGGTGACTTCAATCTAGCTCTTTCTACCCTCGACAGGTCTTCTAAGCACAACATCTCCAAAGAAATGAGAGCTTTAAATGATACACTGGACCAGATAGATTTCACAGATATCTACAGAACTTTACATCCAAACTCAACTGAATACACATTCTTCTCAAGTGCACATGGAACTTTCTCCAGAATAGACCACATACTGGGTCACAAATCAGGTCTGAACCGATACCAAAATATTGGGATCGTCCCCTGCATATTCTCAGACCATAACGCCTTGAAATTAGAACTCAATCACAAGTTTGGAAGGACCTCAAACACGTGGAGGTTAAGGACCATCCTGCTAAAAGATAAAAGGGTCAACCAGGAAATTAAGGAAGAATTAAAAAGATTCATGGAAACTAATGAGAATGAAGATACAACTGTTTAAAATACTTATTTTTAGGTTTATATATTGAAATATTTATAAGTGAAATGACATGTTTGAGATTTGCTTTAAAATAGTCCAGAAGAGGGATCCCTGGGTGGCGCAGCGGTTTAGTGCCTGCCTTTGGCCCAGGGCGCGATCCTGGAGACGCAGGATCGAATCCCACGTCGGGCTCCCGGTGCATGGAGCCTGCTTCACCCTCTGCCTGTGTCTCTGCCTCTCTCTCTCTCTCTCTCTCTCTCTCACTATGTGCCTATCATAAATAAATAAAAAAAAAAAAAAATAGTCCAGAAGAGAGCAGCCCGGGTGGCCCAATGGTTTAGCACTGCCTTCAGCCCAAGGTGTGACCCTGGAGACCCGGGATCAAGTCCCACGTCAGGCTCCCTGCATGGAGCCTGCTTCTCCCTCTGTGTCTGCCTGTCTCTCTCTGTGCCTCTCATGAATAAATAAATAAAATCTTTAAAAAAATAATAATAGGGGGATCCCTGGGTGGCTCAGCGGTTTAGCACCTGCCTTCAGCCCAGAACGTGATCCTGGAGACCCCGGATCGAGTCCCACATTGGGCTCCCTGCATGGAGCCTGCTTCTCCCTCTGCCTGTGTCTCTGCCTCTCTCTCTCTCTCTCTCTCTCTCTCTCTCATTCTATGTCTCTCATGAATAATAATAAATAAATAAAATCTTTAAAAAAATAAAATAAATAAAAAATAAAAAAATAATAATAATCCAGAAGAGAAATGATATGGGGAAAGGAAGGTGTAGATGACAAATGACTAGTTATGACTTGGTAAGTGTGGAATTATCACATTGACACCCACTGACCAATGGGCATATGGGGGTTCATCAGATTACTCGCTCAGCTTTCACACTTTTGAAATTTTTACAGTAAAACGTTAATAAAGGAATGTTTTAGATATCAGAGAAACTTTACTGCAGAGTATCAAATGAGAGAACTACTTACTCTTGGGGAGCTTCTGTTAGACTGGTTAATAGCTAGGTGGCTGTGAGAAAAGTCTACATCAGGACCAGTATGCTGAAGTATTTGTGGGTAAAATGACATGGTATCTGAGATTTATCTTAAAATATTATGGTCAGGGATCCCTGGGTGGCGCAGCGGTTTGGCGCCTGCCTTTGGCCCAGGGCGCGATCCTGGAGACCCGGGATCGAATCCCACGTCGGGCTCCCGGTGCATGGAGCCTGCTTCTCCCTCTGCCTGTGTCTCTGCCTCTCTCTCTCTCACTGTGTGCCTATCATAAATAAATAAAAATTTAAAAATAAATAAATAAATAAAATAAAATATTATGGTCAAAACAAAGTAAGTAGTTAAAAATACATGAAACAACACTGGCAAATACCTGATAATTACTGAGACTCAGTGATATGGGCATTTGGGGGTTCACTGTATTATTTTCTCTATTGTATATTTAAAGTTGTGTACATGTAAAATTTTCTATAATAAAACTTAAAAAACAAAAATCTCAGGGCACCTGGGTGGCTCAGTTGGTTAAGCTTCCCACTCTTGATTTTTGGCTGAGGTCATGATTTCAGGGTCATGAGATGGAACCTAGCATCAGACTCCACACTGGGCACAGAGCATAAGATTCTCTCTCTCCCCCTACCTCTCCCTCTGCCCCTGCCACCAGGGCATGTGTGCTGATAGATAGATAGATAGATGATAGATAGATAGATAGATAGATAGACAGACTTCTAAAAAAAAAAAATCCCTCTCACTACAACAAACAGATTTGAAGTATAGACCATCTGCCATGCACCATTCACATTGCAAAAGGATTGTTTCGCTTTAGCAAGCCCAGTTCTAAAAAAAGTCCTGCTTCTGAGGCTCCTCTCCCCCTTCACAGGAGCTGTCACCTTCCCAAAGAGGCAGGACGTAAGCTGGATCCTGTGGGCAAGTTCTCCTTGGCTGTCATGTTCACACTGGGCCTCACCTCTGTGTGTCTTAGAACTGCAATCTTCCTAGGAGCCCAAGGGCAGGTGGACCACCAAAAATGACCAGCAATATTGAGCCAAGGTGGGCTGGAGTCTGAGAAAGTCATGAATAAATAAATAAAATCTTTAAAAAATAATAATAATAATCCAGAAGAGAAATGATATGGGGAAAGGAAGGTGTAGATGACAAATGACTAGGTATGACTTGGTAAGTGTGGAATTATCACATTGACACCCACTGACCTGAAGTCAGTGGATTCTTCAGAGATTCTGAAGGCTCACTGAATGCTCTGAACATCAAGGCTCTGTGGAAACACAAATGGATCCTGCAGAGAGAGCACCACATGGTGACAGCCACTCAGCTGTCCTCCCAAGAGCCTCATACAGTGTGGAACAGGTGGCACACAGGACAATAAGAAGTACAGAGCCAAAGCAATGGATGTTTGAATCCCAGCTCTTACATCTTCTAGCTGTGACAATCTGGAGAACTCACTTCTGTTTCAGTTTCTCCATCTTCATACTTTCTAAACAAACTTATACTTAAAAAGCACTCATCCCACGTGCAGCACATAAATTCTTATTATACATTAGCTATTGCTATTATTGCAGTATCAGCAATCCACGCAGAATGCATTTTACTATACCAGAGGTCATCGGACTTTAGTCTGCTCAAGTCATCACCTAGTTCCTCACTCCCACTCCTCAATGTGCTCCACTGTCCGCTGCTACACAATGACCTTCCTCAGAAGCCATTATTCACACCTCAGAATCACTGGTTCCCTCAGCTTGCTGCCCACAGACCCCAAATCACTCATTCTACAGTTCCTGATCACAGCCTCCAATGGCCCTGGCTCTCTACCAATCGATCCCATGCCCTATAAAGGAAAAAAACTCATCTATGTGTTCTATTCTCAATATTTCTGGTCACCAAATGTGTATGTGTTGGAAGTTGGCAGAGAAAGGGACGTCCACGCTATGCAATTCTGCAACACCAGCACAGTGTCCTACAATTTAACTCAATTCTGACATCAACACCTTGGAGTTAGCATCAGATCACACAGGTTGAGGGCTCAGTCCTACAAGAGTACTCCCTACTGCAGCTTCAGATGCCAATCATAAGTCTAGGTTGTTATTTGTACTTTATCAATTGGCTAAATCAGAGGTTCCCTGGACCCCCAGCTTGGGGGGGTTCCACTAATTTGCTAGAGCAGCTCACACAACTCAGGATAACATTTAACTTAGTGGATTAACAATTTATTATAAAAGAACATACCTCAGGAATAACCAGATGAAGAAACGCATAGGGCAAGGTATATGGGAAAGGGTGCCCCTCTCTCCCATGTGCTCAACCCAGAAACTCTCCAAACTCTACGTTTTTGGGGCTTTATGGAAGCTTTATTCATACAGATGATTAATTAAATAACTGGCCATTGGTGATGGACTCAACCTCCATCCAGGGGATGGTTTCAAGTTCCAACCCTCTAATCACATGGTTAGTTCCTTTCGCAAACAGCCGCCATCTAGTGGTTATCTGAGGGCTTTCCAAAAATTACTTCATTAACATAAACTCAGGTGTGGTTCAAAGGAATTTATTATGAATAATGAAAACATTCATTCACATTCATTTCTCTGGAGTTATTCCAGGAGCCAGGAACAAAAGGTGCTCCTATAGCTCTTACCATTTAGGAAATTACAAAGGTTTTAGGAGCTCTGTGCTGGGAACCACAGACGAAGATTAAAATATCTATTTCTTATTATATCACAATATGGGATAACTGTGATCCCATATTATATCACAATGGGAGCATGGGCTCCCATTACTGGCCTCCACACTTTTATCACTACCCACCATGCATCTCCATCAACCATCCTAAGAGTCCCAATCCCAGACACACCTGCACCTACAACAGGCCCAAGAAAGCACTCAAGCACACTTACCATCACTCACACACCACTAGGCCTATACCATTAGCCTTCCTCACAAACTTACACACACACACAAACATATAAGGAACCCAATGAATGTACAAATCTGGGGATATTCTTGAATTTTATTATTATTTTTTTAAATAAAGATTTTATTTATTTATTCACGAGAGACACAAAGAGAGAGAGAAAGGCAGAGACACAGGCAGGAGAAGCAGGCTCCATGCAGGGGGCCTGACGTGGGACTCGATCCCAGGTCTCCAGGATCACACCCTGGGCTGAAGGCAGCACTAAACCACTGGCCACCCAGGCTGCCCCCTATTCTTGAATTTTATTTTATTTTATTTTTTTATTCTTGAATTTTAAAGACAAATTTTAAAAATTGAAAACACATAAATCTAATGTGCATGTGAAATAACAGGTCATCTACAGAGAAAATTTTCCAAAAATCAAGATTCTTCACCTGCAGTAATGAAAATTAAGTATCAGAAATATCATCTAAAAGATCATTTCTCTGTTAGGGCCAGAGAAAGAAACAAAGTGCTTTTCAAAAAGCACTTGCAGACTATCTCTATCTTTATCTGAGGAAAATATAAAGTATTACAAATATATATAAAATGAATCAGATAAGAAATCCCAAATATAAAAATACTGTTTGGGGCACATGGGTAGCTCAGTCAGTTAAGTGTATGCCTTCAGTTCAGGTCATGATCAGGTATGATAAAAGCACTGCAGGGGGTTGGGGGGGGGATTGGGGGGTGTCTTCTGGGATGAAGCCCAGTGGGGAGGGCTCTCTGCTGAGAGTCTGCTCCTCCCTCAGCCCCCTCCCCCCACTTCTACTCTCTCAAATAACACTTAAAAAAGAAAAAATGTTAACAATTATTTTTCAAGAAATATAATTATTTTTTTTTCAAGTTTAATTTTTTTTTTAATTTATTTATGATAGTCACAGAGAGAGAGAGAGAGAGAGGCAGAGACACAGGCAGAGGGAGAAGCAGGCTCCATGCACCGGGAGCCCGACATGGGATTCGATCCGGGGTCTCCAGGATCGTGCCCTGGGCCAAAGGCAGGCACCAAACCGCTGCGCCACCCAGGGATCCCAAGAAATATAATTATAAAAAATGACGATGACAGTGATGCAATGAGGCCACTAAAGGAAAATTAATAATACCCTAGGAGAAAATATTTCTAATTACCTCAGGAAAAGACAGATGTTATGTGGAGTGTAAGATGAAAACAATAAACAGAAATTTCATGAATTTTCTAAAAGTAGAAAGTATGAAAAAGAAAAGGAAGTGTAGAAAATAATGACTTAAATAGTGAACATTAAAATGGAAGATACAGGGATGCATGGAAGGCTCGGCGGTTGAGCGTCTGCCTTCAGCTCAGGGCGTGTCCCAAAGTCCCAGGATAGATTCCCACATTGGGTTCTTCGCAGGGGGCCTGCATCTTCCTCTGCCTGTGTCTCTGCCTCTCTCTCTGCATGTCTTTCATGAATAAATAAAATCTTTAAAAATAATAATAAAATAAAATAAAATGGAAGATACAAAATCAGGTAAACCATTACAACGTTAAACTGAAGAGAGAAAATGATCCTACTGACAAACAGAGACTATATGTTGGATTTGGAAAAACCAAAATGTATCTACTTATTTACAGGTAGTTAACATAAACAATGAGACAAATATGAATACAAAATAAAGCCCTGGGCAAGATTACATTATCAAAATGAGATAAAAACAAAAGAAGGACGGCAATATGAGTATCAAAGTGAAATTCGAAGTTAATGTGCTTTTTTGTTGAAAAGAGGGATTCTATAATAATAGCATTTGATAAATGAAAAAAATGATACAAAATACATTAACCATTACATGTACGTATGACTGCACTCAAAATACATACCTGAACCCAAAATACATACGAATTAAACTAGCAAAAAACAAAACACCCATAGATCTATAAAGTGAACCTTCAGTGAGAGATTGTTGTTTCTTTCAGAATACAATAAATCAAGTGGACCAAAAACTAAAAAAGAGGAAAAAGATTTAAAACTACAAGTAGACTATTTAATACACATAGAGAACTCGGCAACATACAAAGTACACGCTTTCTCTTATATCCATTGAACAAAGTTTACTGTATAAGTCAAAGAAAATCTTGATACATTTTTAAATATTGATACTTTACAGGCCACATTTTGCTACAACACAGTCAACTTGAAAATAAAACAGATCTTAATACTTTGGAAATGAAGAAAGTCTCCTAAATAACTCAGGATCAAAAAACATCAAATTTAAATTAGGGGTGCTGACAGGCTCAGTCTGAAGAGCATGATCTTGGGGTTGTGACTTCAAGCCCCATGTTGGGTGCAAAGATTACTTTAAAAAAGAAAAAGGGGATCCCTGGGTGGCGCAGTGGTTTGGCGCCTGCCTTTGGCCCAGGGCGCGATCCTGGAGACCCAGGATCGAATCCCACATTGGGCTCCCGGTGCATGGAGCCTGCTTCTCCCTCTGCCTGTGTCTCTGCCTCTCTCTCTCTCTCTCTAACTATCATAAATAAAAATAAAAAAAAATAAAAAAATAAAATAAAAGAAAAGAAAAGAAAAGAAAAGAAAAAAGAAAAAAGAAAAAGAAGGGACGCCTGGTGGCTCCCGGGTTGAGTGTCTGCCTTTGGCTCAGGGGAGATCCTGGAGTACCGGGATCAAGTCCACCCACTCAGGCTTCCTGCATGGAGCCTGCTTCTCCCTCTGCCATCTCTCTTTCTGTGTCTCTCATGAAGAAAGAAAAGAAAGGAAAAGAAAAAAAAAAAGGAAGAAAAGAAAAGGCACCAGTTAAGCCTCCCACTCCTGATTTTGGCTCAGGTCATGATCTCAGGGTTGTGGGAGAGGGAAGTCTGACCCCCCCCCTTCTCACACTCTCTCTCTCTAAAATAAATCTTCAAAAAAAAAAACCATAAAAAAACTATACACTTCATAAATTAAGATATAAAGGAAATTTTATACTCCTATAAGTATGCAGCATAAAACTGAAAAAATAAGGGGAAGAATGACAATTTACATCAAAAAGTGAAAAAATAAGAGAAAGTATCTTTTAAAAAGGGAGAGACTAAATTAATATTAAAACAGTAGAGATGGGGCACATAGGTAGCTCAGTCATTTGGGTGTGCGGCTCCTGATTTCTGCCAGGGTCATGATCTCAGGGGCCTCCCCTGGGACTCCTTAGAGTAGCGCGCCTGAAATTCTCTCCCTCTCCCTCTGCCCCTCCTACCCCTCTTGTGGACACCTGCTCTCTCTCTAAACAGATAAATCTTTAAGAAGAAAAAAAAGTAGAGATTATAAAGACAACCATGGTCCTTTAAACTGGTCCATACTTTAAATATACTAAAAAAAAATGTACTTTTAAATGGTCCATAAAATAAAATTTGAGACGTCTAATAAAAAAAAAAAAGAAAGAAAAACATATTATGAGTAGCAAAGTAGCTACTAATCTGGGTAACAGATCAAAATGAGGTAAATGAAAATTTATGCAACTTCATGGCAACATTTTTAAATCTCTAGCAAAATATAGCACAAATAAATCATAAATATTCCTAAACCAAAAAGCCTAAAAAACAGAGGATATCAATTAATGTCTAACATCACTCATCCCTCAGATTCCTCACTATTCAGTCTCCACAGTTATCCACTCCCGCTGACCCTACAAACCCCGCCCCGCCCCCGCCCCCGCCGACCGACCGACGGAGACCCCGGGGACCCGGGCCTGCCCCCGCCGACCGACCGACGGAGACCCCGGGGACCCGGGCCTGCCCCCGCCGACCGACGGAGACCCCGAGGACCCCGACTCGCCCCCGCTGACGGAGACCCCGTGGGCTCCATTATTTCATCCACTGCCCGCCCTCCTCACTGACCCGATGCTAATCACAGACATCAGACACGTTTCTCCGCTCAGCTCCCACCGCTGTACTCACCTGCCCCTCACCCACGCTCTCTTAGGACCGTGGCCATTTACCTCAGGCAGTGACTAAACCTAGCCGACTTCCTTTCTCGCTCTCTCTCAGACCCTGCGGGACTCCTTCAGCCGCCGCCTGGGTGTGCGCATGCTCCGCAGCTGCTGCTTGGCGGGAGGTCTCCCCACTCAACATGGCTGGCTTTCGGCTAAAATCGGCCCCCTCCAAATGGCTGACTCAGCCCAATATGGCGGCAATCGTCAGCCAGGCCTGCGGGCGGCCATGTTGAAGTGACGTAAGACTGCGTCGCTCAGAGCCGTCAGGCGGCTAGCGGCGGCCGCGCTCTGGCAGTAAGCCAGAAAACCGGAGCCTCTTCCTCAGAGCTGCCCAAGGCCTTTCTGCGTGCGCCTCTGCGCGCAGCACCATTTGAGCCAATCAGCAATTACAGAACACCCCAAAACAGTAGGGTACGCATTCTATTCAAGCACCTTTGGAGCGTTTACCGCGGTTTATTTTAACTTGGGTCATAAAACAAATCTTACAAAATTTAAAAACTGAAATCGTACAGGCTCTGTTCTCTGGACACAGTGGCATCAGTAGAAATTGGGAACTAAAAGACAACGGGAAGTTAACGCTTGTAACTTAACACAATTCTAAGTAACCCATAGACCAAAAGAAGAAGTCTCGAGAATTTTAGAATACACTGAAATGAATGAAAATAAAAACGCAGTATCTCAAAATGTGTAGGTTGTAGCTAAGGCAGTGGTGAGGAAATTCTGTACCGGGGAAAATTGCAAAGGTTTACATTACATAGGAACAAAATTCTCGAATCAACTGCCTACACTCCCACCTCAATAAACTAAAAAAGGAAGAGCAATAAACCTGTAGCAAGAAGGAAGGAAATAATAAAAAGTAGAAACAAACAAACAAAAAGTAGAAACAATGAAATTGAAAAACAGTAGAAAACAAGGTGGGCGGGGGGGGAGGGGTAGGGGCGGTGACTGGGTGACCCGCACTGAGGAGGGCCCTTGATGGGGGATGAGCGCTGGGTGTTATATTACATGTTGGGAAATCGAACTTCAATAAAAAACAAATGAAAAAAAAAAAGTTGAAATGAGTATGTGGAAGAGTTATGTGCCCTCCTGTTTTCATTTCAGCATTATTCACAACAGCCAAAAATAAACAACCTAAGTGTTCATCAACACACAAATGGATGAAGGAATGAGGTACATATACGCAGTGGAATATTTCGCCACAACAAAAGGAAATGCCATTTGCAACAATATGAATGGGACTTATTTAAATCAGAGAAAGACAAATAGTGTATGTTCTCACTTTTATTTGGAATCTAAGAAATGAAAAAACAAAAACGAACCTGAAATCATAGATACAGAGAATAGATTGGTGGTTGCCAAAGGTTGGGAGAGGAGGGTGCTGAAGATTCTCAAAAGGTGCCTACTTCCATTTATAAATAAACCTGGAGCTATAATGCACAGCATGGTGACTATAGTTAGTAATACAGTAGTGCATATTTGAAAGTTACTAGGAGAATAGAAGTTCTCAATTGTAAAAAAATAAAATAAAATTGTAACTCTGTGGTGATATGTTAGACTTATAATGGTGATTACTTTGCAATATATGCTATAGCAAATAATGTTATACACTTGAAACTAGTTATATGTCCATTATATTTCAATAAAAAATGTAATGATGTGAGATAATGGATATCTTAACTAACCTTATTTTTGAAATGGTTTTATTTATGTTTAAGATATTATTCATTCATTCATGAGACACAGAGACATTGGCAGAGGGAGAAGCAGGCTCCATGCAGGGAGCCCAATGCAGGACTCTGGGATCACAGCCTGAGCCGAAGACAGACACTCAACCACTCAGCCACCCAGGCATCACGTGATGGCTTTATGATATATATGTGCACTAAATCATCACATTGTACATTTTAAACTTACACAACATTATTTGTCAATTAGATCTCAATAAAGCTGGAGGATGGATTCAAACTCAAAAACAGTTTTTAAAAAATGATACAAATAGATTAAAAGTAATAGAGAAAGCTATAGCACATTAATAACACTAAAAGAAAACTAGGACACTTGGGTGGCTCAGTGGTGGGTCATCTGCCTTCCACCTGGGGCATGATCCCGGGGTCCTGGGATCAAGTTCCACATCACGCTCCCTGCATTACCTTTTGCTTTGCCAATGGATTTCAGGATGCTTTAGCAAGGACATGCAGTGAAAAAGGAAAGCTAGCAGGCCTTGTCATCCTTGAGGAAGTGGGACAGAAGAGGAGCATTTAGAGAACATCTACTTGAGGGAAGACCAAAATCTCCTAGGAAGCTATGGGACAGAACATCTTGTGACTTGATTTTGCAAACTGGAGATAATGAAACAAAGTTTATCTTTAAAAAATAAAGGATTACATTTGCAACTTTGCAGTATTTCTTGGAGATGACAATGATTAGGCTCTATCATCTAACAATGATTTCCTTGTTATGGAAAATCTTAAATACACGTGTCACAAGCACACTACAAACTTTGCAGTATTTCTTGGAGATGACAATGATTAGGCTCTATCATCTAAAAATGATTTCCTTGGGATCCCTGGGTGGCGCAGCGGTTTGGCGCCTGCCTTTGGCCCAGGGCGCGATCCTGGAGACCCGGGATCGAGTCCCACGTCAGGCTCCCGGTGCATGGAGCTTGCTTCTCCCTCTGCCTGTGTCTCTACCTCTCTCTCTCTCTCTGTATGACTATCGTAAATAAATAAATAAAAAAAAATTAAAAATGATTTCCTTGTTATGGAAAATCTTAAATACACGTGTCACAAGCACACTACAAAGGCACACACAGAGTCCACTTTATCCAGTCCTCAGGCAAGATTAACATAATTGTAAACTCAGTGATATTTCACTACATGTTTAACTTGGCTCCTTACATGTCTCATCAAGCAAAGCACAAGATAAAGTCACACAACAAACAAGATAGAACAAAAGGTAGAAGGTTAATGAACCACATGTGAAGTCAGTCTGTGAGTGAGTAGTTGAAAGAAGGCCTCGGTCCAGTCTAGGTCAGCCCTCTCGGCACACACTGCTTACGTTCATGCAGTGGAGGATCTTTTCTGTTCTGAAATCAGTTCAGCAGAGCCTTCCGTGGCAGCTGCCTTTTAGATACGGTCAGATGTGAGTCAGCGTCTGGAAAGTTTGACAGTTTGCTGCAAAAATCTTATTTTTTTTAAAGATTTATTTAAGCAATCTCTACATCCGTCATGGGCTTAAGCTCACAACACTGAAATCAAGAGTCTCGTGCTCCACCAACTGAGACAGTCAGGCACTCCCAAATACCCCCCATTTATTTATTATTTATTTATTTATTTATTTATTATTTTTAAAAGATTTTGTTTATTTATTCATAGAGATAGAGAGGCAGAGACACAGAGGGAGAAGCAGGCTCCGTGTAGGGGGCCCGATGTGGGACCCGATCCTGGGTCGCCAGGATCACATCCCGGGCTGCAGGCAGCGCCAAACCGCTGGGCCACTCAGGTTGCCCTGGGCCACCCACCTAGGCTGCCCAATTGCCCCCTTTTAAAGGACTTAATCAGTCTTGGACTTTTACAGACCCCCTCTGGTTCTGCTGATTATCAGTCAGCCTGTGCTGGTTTGGATGGCATCTGGTCTGAGCCGCAGTGTCTTTGGCCGCTTGCATCATTGCTTGACATGAGTGACCATCTTGCTCTCTACAGAACACAAAATAGAAGAGTTTCAGGAACTTCCATATATCACCAGCTTCAACCGTCGTCAGTTTGTGATTATTGTGTATTGGGTAAAATTTTCTCCATGAGATTGGATAACTAGAGTCTAGAGAGGCTCATTCAGTGGTTTACATTTTTGGCAGTTTCCAGCAATGAATCAAGGAACTTCCTCATACACATGGATGTGGTCAGGAAGTGAGCATTCTGGCGGTAGGAGTACTGGGTTGAAGTGTTTTCAAGATGCTGATGAATGTAATGAACCTGACTTTTCCATGAACAGTATGAGAAACTGCCTACCATGCTAGCCACTGTGTTGCAAGGAGTATGTCTGTGCACACTTTTACATTCTTGGATTGCCCTGTCAGAGCACATAAATTGGCTGGATCACAGAACCAGAGAATGGGTGCCTGGGGTGGGAGACACAACGTTTTTTTTTTTGTTTGTTTGTTTGTTTTAAGATTGTATTTATTTGAGATAGAGAGCACACAAAAGGTAGGGAGAGGCAGAGAGGGAGGGAGAAGCAGACTTCCTACTGAGTAGGGAGCCTGACATGGGACCCCGAGATCATGACCTGAACTGAAGTCAAATATTTAACTGACTGAGGCACCCAGGTGCCATGAGACATCTTTTTACTGTAACCCTTTCTTTCTACTTTGTAAATTTTGTGGTTGTGCTTGTGAATCTGTATGTTATACTATGCATTTATGATTCAAAAAGATAAAGTATTTGACCAATCTAATGGGTTGTATCTCATTATAATTTGCATTTCTTAATGGCTTTTGAGTTTGAACATCTTTTGTATGTATTTATTAACCATTTATATTTCTGTTTCTGTTGATTGAATTTCCTTGGCCTATTATTTTGTGGTGTTTTTTAAAGGTTTTATTTATTTTTGGGGGAGAGAGAGAGAGAGCACAGCCGGCAGGGAGGAGGAGCAGAGGGAGAAGCAGACTCCTAGGACGCTGAGATCATGACCTGAGCTGAGGTAGACCCTTAACTGACTGAGCCACTCAGGCACCCCTGTGGGGTTTATTTTTTTATTGATAGAAACACATATTTTGAATAATCACTCACCTTCCTTACTTTGAATTAATTCCAGCTGTTTTCTCCTATGTGGTCAGTCATCTTATTTTATTGAAAGTTTTTTCACCTGGATTTAATCTTTTTCATTGTTGTTGGTATATAGAACTCAATGCATTTTTTAATAGAGGAAGGTGAGTTTGTTTCTCTAATATTAACAAAAATTTTATAAGAAAAATTACTAGGATAATGCGTGGAGTGGTATAGGCATCTCTACTTCTGTTAGGTCAAAAGAAAGGAAGGAAGGCGAGAACAGAAAGGAAACAAACCTTCAAAGAAATTTGCTTTTTGGTCTACAGTCAATATGAAGAGGTGACCTTTGGAGCCACAAAGAAAGATTAAATCATAGTTGATTATGCTTGTTCCTCAAGCAGTCAGTCTAACTGAGCAGTAGTAAGCAACAACTCAAATGTCCACATAGAGCATCAGGTCCCTAAACAAGGCCTTCTTCCAGTTCCTCTGGTTCTCCCACTAAAGACATATCCATCAGGGAAATCCTAGAAAATGTCCCCACCGTTTGAGGATGAGAACATCCACACACGTCAAGAGCAGAGGACTACTGGAAAGAAATGGGGAGTATTCCTTGCTAAAGATGTTAAGACTGCAAAATGATGGTGTTCTTTTGTTTCTGCCTTGGCAGTGGGCTGATGCTGAAGTCAACTGGGATATAGTAATTCTAGTTTGAACATGGAGCATCCATGAGGTTAAACAAGTACCCAGCTTTGTGTGGGTTGGTGAGGCAGCAAAGGTCAGGCTGATGGAGGCTGGCTGGGTCCACAGACCCAGAGGGGGTCTCACAGGACCTGCCAAGAGGGTGCTTGGCTTTGTGCAGTATGGAAATTGAATGTGAGCTGAGAGGATGTGAGAGCAGAGTTTATGGAAGACCTAGAGGGAACAGATACACACAGAGGGTCCAGGAGACTCAGAAAGGAAAGAAGAGTGAGTCTCCTCTTTGCTTGGTGTCTGGGGTTTTCCTTGAGGGTTGAGGTCTGGTGCATGTGTCCTCTCAGGTATCCAGGAACAAAGATAAGTGTTTAGGTGTCCTCCATAAGTCACTTGTGCTCCAGAACCAAAGGTCTCAAGGATTCAGTGGTCTTGGTATGATGACCCAGTGACTCCACTAGGTCACTCCTTAGGTATTATCTATTGTGCTGGAAGACTTCAAAGAAATCATTAATTCCTTGACCTTTATAAGGAGGACATGCATTATCTGTACTATAAGGCATGTGTAAGGTGAGGGTGCAGGTCCCAGCTGTACAGCATTCCACGAAAGACAGGACTATGTATGGAGCCAGTGAAAAGACCAGTGGCACCAGGGGCTGGGGGACAGAGAGGGACAAAGATGTGGGACACATAGGGTTTCTAGGGAATGAAAATATTTGATGCCATGATGATGCAAACATGTCCTTGTACATTTGTCCAGACCCACAGCATATCTACCACTGAGAGAATCTGTGGACTCTGGGTGATGATGATGATGTGTCCGTGGAGGTTCGCCAGTTGTAACAAATGTACCATCTGATGTACCATCTGGTAGGAAATGTGCTAGCTGAGGAGGCTGTGAGTGGGGGGACGAGGTATATGGGAAATCTCTGCACTTTCCCCTCAACTTTTCTATGATCCTAAAACTGCTCTAAAAAAGTCTTAATAAAAAACTAAAAATTGGGGTACATGGGTGGCTGAGTCAGCCAAGCCATGTCTACCTTCAGCTCACATCATGATCCTGGGGTCCTGGGGTTGAGTCTCAGACCAGGCTCCATGCTCAGCAGGGAGTCTGCTTCTTTCTCTCCCTCTGCCCCTCCTCCTGCTCATGCTCTCTCTCTCTCTCTCTCTCAAATAAATATGTTTTAAAAACTATTAAAGATTACCACAAACTGAATAATAATAATTTTTTAAAAATTTTTTTTTTTTTTTTTTTATTTATGATAGTCACACAGAGAGAGAGAGAGAGGCGCAGAGACACAGGCAGAGGGAGAAGCAGGCTCCACGAACCGGGAGCCCGACGTGGGATTCGATCCCGGGTCTCCAGGATCGCGTCCTGGGCCAAAGGCAGGCGCCAAACCGCTGCGCCACCCAGGGATCCCCATAATTTTTTAAAGAAAATAATTACCACAAACTGAGTGGCTTAAACAACAGAAACTGTCTTTCAGTCTGGACACCAGAAGCCCAAAATCAAGATGTTGACGGGGTTGGTTTCTCCTGTAGGCTCGAGGGAGGATCTGTGCTTTGCTTCCCTCCTGGCTTCTGGTGGTTTGCTGGCTATCGTTGGGATTCCTTGTTTGTAAATCTCTGCCTTCCTTGTTATATAGTGTGTTTCCCTATGTCCAGTTTTCCCTTTTCAGGACGACAGCCATATTGGATCAGGGGTGCACCTTACTCCAACATGACCTCATTTTAACTAATCACATCTGCAGTGACTATTTCTGGATAAGATCACATTCTGAGGTATTGGGGGTTAGAACTCAATGTACATAAATAAAAGAGTATCACTCGGCCATAACAAGAACGAAGCTTTGCCATTTCCAACAGCCTGGATGGACTTAGGGGGTATGATGCCACGTGGGATAAGTCACACAAAGAAAGACAAATACCATATGATTTCACTCATATGTGGAATCTAGAAAGCAAAACAAATGAACAATCAAAAGAAAAACAGACTCATAGATACAGGAAACAAACATTGGTGAACAGAGTGGGGTGAGATAAGGGGGGGGTGGAATCAAGTGGCACAAGCCTCTAGTTATAAATAAGTCATAGGGTTGGAAAGAACAACACAGTAAACACAGTCAGTAATACTGTAACTTTGGTGATATATGGCAACTAAACTTCTCATAGGGATCATTTCATAATGTATAACAATATTGAATCACTATGATAAGTGCTTGAAACTCATAGGCTATTGTATGTCAATTATACTTTGAAAAAATAAAAAACAAAGAAAATACTTTGGTTGAAAAAAATATATTTGGCTGGCAATGGAATGTTGGAAAATGTGAGAAATAGAGGTAAGCTTCATAGTTCTGAAAACATCAAAGAATGGATGGAGTTAATGAGTAATAGAATGGATAGTTATAGATCCGTAAAGGGGAATCTGTACAATGAGGCAATTACATGGACATTAAAAAAATTAAAACTAGAGTCTTCTCTGTCTTATCTAGATATTCTAGCAAAAACCTACTACAACAGATTACCTAAAGTAAGTACACTACTGATTTTCTTATCTTTGCTAGTCTAGTATTGCCTTACTGTTATTATGATTGTTGAATTACTATTCAGATGATACAGATAATGGGTTACATACAACATTGATCTATAATGTGTTTCAAAGAAAGTGAAAAATATTTAAAATTCTGAAAAATATAATAGAAAAAGAAATGAGGATGAAAACCAAATGTATATTTCTTACTATAAATTACAATATCACACCTCAGAATGAGAGAAAAATTTATCTCATATGTCTTAAAAGGGGCTTGTATCCAGAATACATAAAGTACTGCTACAACTCAACAATAAAAAGACAACCCAATTTATTTATTTTATTTTATTTTTATTTATGATAGTCACAGAGAGAGAGGCAGAGACATAGGCAGAGGGAGAAGCAGGCTCCATGCATCGGGAGCCCGATGTGGGATTCGATCCTGGGTCTCCAGGATCGCGCCCTTGGCCAAAGGCAGGCGCCAAACCGCTGCGCCACCCAGGGATCCCAGAGCTGCCAGCCTTGACCAGAGTCCTAGAACTTTCTGGGGAGAAAAACATAAACATTTTTTACTGGCTCTAAGGAGGCTTGCAAAGAGAGGATTCCTGGTCTCCAGTAACAGGACACAAACACACTTAGGACATTTTAAATCTGCAGCAGGTGGTCCTTCTGTGAGTCAAGGTAGCTCATCCAGGACACCAAGGGATGGACTCCCAGGAAGGCAGGAACCAGAGGAACAGCAGATTTGGATCTGGGCAGCCTGAATCCTTCAGAAAGACTCGTCAGAAGGAAGGCTCATGACACCGCATGGGATGAAGAAAGAGCCTGAGGAAGGGGGTTTACGGTAGCCCTGCTTTATCATGGACCGTGACACTCACGGGCTGTCCTGCTGCCCAAGCTCTGGCGTGCCCCAACCCAAGGCCGCGCAAGAGGGAACCAGCCAGAGCATGACTGACAGATGTGAACTGTGTGCTTGAAACAGTCCTGAGCCTAAAAGACGTCCCTGTCACAGGGGAACCTTCCTACTGAGGATGGAGAACAGACTGGCCAGACGCCAAGGATAATGGGGCAGCCCAGGGTCTTTGCTGGGTTTGGGACCCCCTCTCGGGGTTGGTGGGGTCCCACCACATGCACAGAAGAGGCCTCTGATGTCGCAAAACTTCTATGAAAAGAAGTAATTCCTGGGGCTCCTGGGTGGCTTGGTGGTGGAGTGTCTGCCTTTAGCTCAGGGCATGACCCCGGGGTCCTGGGATGGAGTCCTACATCGGGCTCCCCACAGGGAGCCTTCTTCTCCCTCTGCCTGTGTCTCTGCCTCTCTCTCTGTGTCTCTCACAAATAAATAAATAAAATCTTAAAAAAAGAAATAATTCCTGAGTTTGGACCACCAACACTGTGGAGAGTGATAACTGCCCTTCCTTCGCTTGTGTCCGAAGTGACTCAACAAGTGAGGAAAGCTCGGCAACTCACGTCCTCTGCATGCGTCTGGAAGCCCCATCAGCTGGCAACATCATTGAGGTGACTTGCACCCTGAAGAGGCCTTCGGCCCAAATGTCAGGAAACCCACTTGAAATGGGATCAAGTATCATCTCCTCCAAATACGGGTTGTTCCCCAAAGTGGGCGTCACTGAGCCTGCAGGGGACACACTCTCAGACCATGTAATGGGCCCCGCGCTCACGTGGGTACAGTGGAAACCAAGCAAACAGTATATACAGCGATGGTACCAGGCACTGCTTGGCTACAGTCTGCTCTTCCCAGCAAGGAGCCCTCCCATTCCTCCAGTCCCTCCAGTCCGGGGATAAGGTGTTTCTAAAAGCCCAGAAGAAACGAAGACCTGACCATCAGGGGGCAGAAGAGTGGACAGGACCCCAAGATGTGTCACTGACCATGTACATCTGTTAAACGTGCAGGTGTGACATTCTGGGCCCTGAGCACCAGGGTGAACAGAGCACTGCCTGAAGGGGAGCAGCCTGTGGCCGCTCTTCTGGAAGTCACTGGACGGCCACCGTCCTGTAGGCCTCTGGGAAGACAGAACACCTACCTCTCCTCTGTTGTGCCCCTGACATAGAGAAACATCATGGACAGTCCGCCTGGTGGCTCCTCATCCAGAGCCCTTGTTTCTTTCTTACCCTGGAGCTCGCAAATGGCTGGAAGGAGAAATTAAACTCCTCCCCTTGGATCCTGGTTCAATCACCCCCCCAAACAGGGGTGTGTTTCATTCTAGGGGGAGAGAGACCCCCTGGACACAGACAGCTGTGGTTTCTTCTGCTCGTGGTCAGTGTAGCTCCCCAAGATGACTCACGTGCTTTGAGACTTCCCAGGAGTAGTCCATGGCATTTATTTGTGTGCATCTGCTTCCCTGGTGAGGGTTGCAGCTCACCAATTTGCCAGTGTGGGACCCAAGGAATTTACAAGAATCCCCTACCCCTGGACAAGCAGAGCAGAACTAACTCCATTTTGTGCTACACCCGCCATCTCATGTATAACCCCCACATGACCTGCTTATTGCTTAAGGCACTCCCCCACCCTAGTCAAGCTGCTGAGCATACCCTTACCGAAAACCGGCTCATATAGGAATGCGGAACCCCTAACCGCCAAAGAATGTAAACCCCACCTTTTGCCCGCCAAATCTGCGTGCCAATTCTGACCAGAGTGATAGGCTAGTTCAAATGGTCACTATAGGGTAAATTGCTATAAAACTGCTATGCCTCTTAACCTTGGGGTCCAAGTCCCTGCTCTGCTGTGTCGGGTATACTTGGACCCAAACTCAAGCTTGCAAATAAACCCTCGTGCGCTTGCATCAGTGTCGGCTCCTTGGTGGTTTCTCGGATACGCAATCTTGGGCACAACAGCCAGCTCCCAGGTTAGAGCTGCAGTGATACATCAGCACAGGTGGACATAAGTACAGAGAAAACCAGGCTGCAAGCCACTCAGCTGCCAGATGTCTACACCACCACTTCTCACTTCTCCAAGGCAACTGGGACTGGTTTGCTGACCGAGTCTATGGGACACCTGCTGGTACTGGATCCATTTTAGAGGGATGATAACCCTGGGCTCATATGTACTGTGACTGTTCTGGGAATAGCCCGGGGATAAGGTTAGTGACCTCACACACGGGAATGGCTCTAGGACCCCCTGCACTGGAACAAAGGACCAGAAGTTACACCCTGAGTGGCGCTGACTCCTTGTACTGCAGAGCCACTCTGCACCCTACCAGTTCTCGAGGATGGACCTGCACCCATAGTTCATACAAACGCAGTGAAGGACTGATGGGGATCTGTGACAGCCGCCCTGTGAGGGCACACCCGCTTTAAGCCTGCCCTGTGTCTGCCGCAGAGCCAACCCTGGGACCCTGTGGACCACTGGCCTTGAGGAAACAAGGGACCAGAGTTTCAGAAGATAAGGCCTGACAGTACTCAGAAGCTACCCCAGTGATCTGGTGTCCCTGAAGCGAGACAGCAGGCAGCTGATTCCTGGCAGCACAGAGGAACCTGGAAGCCATGAAGGACAGATGACTGGCTAACCCCCGCGCCCCTGCTCACAGCTTTGACCCAGGCCCCCGCCTGCTGGATGGGGAGGGTGGTGGCCTTGCAGACATCTGTCCACTCTCTTCCCCAGTTGTTGGCTTCCTAAATAAAATGATCTCTCTTTTTCCCCCAATGCTTGAATCTTGATAATTTCTGAGAGGTGCTCAGCTGATCCCAGGTTGGAACCGGAGCTGCGGGGCCATAGAGACAATTCTCAACTTTTCACGCTGGTGGGCCCTGCTCCTGGGCTGCCAGCCAAGGTCAGGATAACTTCCCCAAACCTCAGAGCAGGGCTGTTTCTGTCCCGAGCACACGCTGCATCCGTGTTGATAGCAGATAACCTACAAGAAACATGTCAAATAAAGATAAGAGTAAACGTCTGGGTTCCATTCCTGTGTCTCCAAAGCCCGCAGCCTTGCATATACTAGAAGGATAAGATAAAGTCTGAATTTTCTGAAATGTTCTTCATCAGGGTGACTTGTGACTCTTGATGCAACAGAAGCATACACAACCCTGTGTCACCCATTCCTTCCCTGAGCTCTCTTCTTTGTGAAGATTGTGCGTCCAGGGCAGTGGTCCTCACCTGGGTGCCAACAATTCTAGAACTTCTAAAAGGGTGGTGCATCCACGTCCACACTGGCAGAGCCTGGGGTGGAGGGTCTAGCTGGTGAAACAGCTTAGGCTCTGCTCACAACCAGCTAGGGGAGGGCTGTGGGGCATCTACACGGGCAGGTGGCCTTCATGGGCGCAAGAGGCTCAGAGACAGTGACCTTGAGTCATGGGAGAGGATGATGTTAAGGCTGTCAGCACAAGGTGACATCAGAGTCACGTTCTTTGTCCTGCTGAGGGAGACTGTCTGAAGCCTGGGAGCCGCTACACCCTGCCAGTCCTGGGGTGTCAGCCATGAGCTCTAAGGAAGTTCAGTGAGACCCACGGACAGACACAGAGACAGAGAGAGACGGAGTTGGGAGCGAGGTTCCTTTTTGTTGTGATGGGAGGTGGGAGAAGCCATGGCGAGGCCCCAGAAGCAAGCCAGGCTGAGCCCAGCCCAGAGCCGTCCTACATCAATAGAAGCCCGTGGAGAGCCATAGAACTCCCCAATCGCCATGCTTCCTCCATGGCGCCTGAAGGGCAGGCTTGGAGTTTTCTAAGAGATCGTCTTGCCTGCGACTCCCAGCCTGGGGAGGAGCCCCTTCTCCTGCTCGCCCACTTGAAGGTCTACAGGGTCTGAGCTCAGGCATCCTGGGTTTCCGCAGCTTGTCCCATCCCTTTCCAAAGCGCATTTTGTGGTAAAGCACCGATCTCAGGATAACCAAGTGGGACCTCCTGGTTTGCCTGGACGGGTGCTGGCAAAGTGTGGGTCCTTGACGGGGAACCCACGTGACCTGGAAGGTGCAGGCCATCCCATCTGAGTTTCGGTGCTGGCATTTCCTGCGGTGCACAGGAGTGATGGGAAATTGCCTCTGCGCTCATGAGCCCGGGGCTTCTACGGTTTTGTTTGCAGTGTGATTTCATTAAATCAACTAGGTAATGGATAGTGACCTAGAATATGTTGCCAAGGCTTAGTTAGGACAGCGTGTGCACCGCTCTGTAGAAAGATGCCCAAGGAGACTGTAGCTTGTCCCTTCAGTGGTACAAGAACACTGTTTGCTCTGGAGAAAGCAGTGATGCTCAGGGTGGGGGTGGGTGTGCTTTTTATAGGGACTCCTCACATGTCACTCTGCAATCCCAAGCTTATGAGGGTCAAGGGAGCTGGTGGTCTCCAGCAACACCAAGCTGGCCACAAGACCAGAGAAAGACCCCGCCCACCCCCTCCCCCATCAGGCTCCTCTGTTTCTGGAGATCTTGCTTAATCAGTGACCATTTGGGCTGCTTGTTTTTCTCTTCCTCAGCTTTAAATTCCAGCTCTTAAGTTTATGATCACCGATAAAAGGGCGAGCCCTTGAAACTCTAGGTCCCCACCGTGGACCGCAGTGAACATGGAACCCCAGGCAAGCTCGCTGCTTCCTGGGATATGCGGCTCATACACCGTTTTCTCACTGTTCCTGATCTTTATCGCTGAGTGTCCTGCAATTGTAAGAGCCACATAAGCTGGTCCAGTCACGACACTGGTTATGGACAGGCTGGGACCAGTATTTCTAATTTATGTAACCGTTAACTTCACAGATATAATTGTCTTGCACTTGTTATGTTTGACAGTTGTTTTAGGAGGCGTGAGAGGCTCCAGCAAAGGCACAGCAGATCCTTCTGCCAATTTCTCTTGCCTCCAGCCAGAGGTTCTCTGCTTCCAAAAGCTCCTGTGATTAGACTGGGGCCTAATAAATAAATCAGGAGCATCTATAACCTTAGGGCCTATAGCCCTAATCACATCTGCAGTTTCTGTGGCATCTGTAGGTTCCAGGGTTAAGGTGTAGGTAGGTATCTTTGGGGCTAGTCTACCTATCCCACTAGGGATAGAATTTCTCCTGTTTCCTCACAGAAAATGATGTTTTGGCTCTTATATTTAGTCCTCTGTTAACATATTTTTATTCTGGCAAAATACACGAGTCTGTTTATATTTTGATGTATTTTGAGTTAATTTTTGCATATGGAGAGGTATAGGCTGAGGTTCTGTGTGTGCATGTCTAGTACATCAATCTGCTTGTTCCAATACCATTTTGGGAAAAGATTATCCTTTTCCTTTAAAAAAATTTTTTTTTTAAATTTTTATTTACTTATGATAGTCACAGAGAGAGAGAGAGAGAGAGAGAGAGAGAGGCAGAGACACAGGCAGAGAGAGAAGCAAGCTCCATGCACCGGGAGCCCGATGTGGGATTCGATTCCGGGTCTCTAGGATCGCGCCCTAGGCCAAATGCGGGCGCCAAACCGCTGCGCCACCCAGGGATCCCAGATTATCCTTTTCCTATTGATATCTTTGGCATCATTTAAAAAAAAAAAATATATATATATATGTTTTTTTCTGGATTCTCTGTTCTAATGATCTATTTATATCTTTATGCCAATACCATAGTTTTAATTATTATAGTTTTCAATTAGCAATAATTGTGCACCTCAGATAAACCTCATTGGCTACAATACTTCCACTGTGCGAAGCTAATTATTAGAGTCTTGTAATCAGATTATTTAAGCCCTCTAACTTTTTACTTCTCTTTCAAAGTTTATTTGGCTTTTAAATCCTTTGCATTTCCACATAATTTTTATTTTTTTTTTAAAAAGATCTTATGTATTTATTCATAAGAGACAGAGAGAGAGAGGCAGAGACACAGGTGGAGGGAGCAGGCTCCATGCAGGGAGCCTGACGTGGGACTCGATTCCACATCTCCAGGATCAGGCCCTGGGCTGCAGGCGGTGCTAAACCGCTGAGCCACCTGGGCTGCCCGCCACATAATTTTTAAATAAGCCTGCTAATGCCTATAGAAAAAAACCCTGCTGGGATTTTAAAGAACTTTTAATTTAAATTTCAGTAGTTAACATGCACTGTAATATTAGTTTCAGGCGTACGGCATAGTGATTCATCACTTACATATATCACCTGGTGCTCGTCACAGCAGGTGCATTCCTTCAGTCCCATCACCTGTTCCCCTGCCCACCACAGGCCTCCCCTCTGGCACACTGTATTCTCTGTAGTTAAGTCTATTTCATTTATCTGTTTCTTTTTTCCATTTGATCGATTGTTTCTTAAATTCCACATAAGTGAAATCATACAGTATTTGAATTTCTCTATTTCACTTACCATAATATTTTGCTGGGATTTTGATTGAGATTACATTGAATCTATACATCAGTTGGGGAGAATTCTGAGTTTTGGGTCTGTAGATCCATGACTTTGTTATGAACTGAATTGTTCCTTCAAAATTCATGTTGCAGCCGTAATGAACATGCTTTGTCCTCTTTGGTCTGCGACAGTTTCTCAGACATTCCTTGTTTTTGATGACCTTGATGGTTCTGAGTCAGGTACTGTGTGGAACGTCTCTCAATTTGGGTTTGTCGGAGGTGTTCCTCATGGTTAGACTGGGTGACTGGTTATCAGGGGCCACATTTATAGTCATTTATAGAAGTATGGATTCATGGAAGTTTATTTTATTCTTTGGATTTTAATCCAATACTTAATTATTTTTTTGTTCAAACCGTTCCGGCTTTGGCCAGCGGGAGCTCTTTCAGGCTGGCTTCTCTCCCTTTGACAGTAAAAGGATCTTAAAATTGTGGTAACGGATACCTAAAATTTACCAACCACTTTTACTGGAACAGTTTAGAAGTACTAACGATATTCACAGGTGTGACCTCTAGAACTTCTTCCTCTTGCAAACCAAAAACCTGTCCTGTCCTGTGGAACAATCCCCCTCCCCATCCTGCTGCAGCCATAGTTGGACTTGGCCTCATTCAATGAGCTTGGCTCCTCTGGGGACCTCAGAAGTGGAATCCTGGAACACTTGTCTCTTTGGCTTGTTCTAGTCACCGTAACGTCCTGCAGGCTCATCCTTCTTTTTAGAGACTGGATGCTATTCAACTGCACGTGTATACTAGATAATAACGCTGCAGTTAACCTGGGTGTGCTGAATACCTCCTTCAAGACCCAGCCTTCAGTTCTCTGGGGTATTGGTTCAGGTAACTGGATTATCCGTTTTTTTTTTTTTTTAAGGATTTTATTTATTTATTTATTTATTTATTTATTTATTTATTTATTCATTCATTCATTCATTCATTCATTCATTCATTCATGAGACACACACACACACACAGAGAGAGAGAGAGGGGCAGAGACACAGGCAGGGGGAGAAGCAGGCTCCATTCAGGGAGTCTGATGTGGGGCTCGATCCCAGGTCTCCAGGATCAGGCCCTGGGCTGCAGGCGGCGCTAAACTGCTGAGCCACCTGGGCTGGCCATCTGTTAAGTTTTTGAGGGACCGCCGTACTGTTTCCCACAGTGACCACATTTTATATTCTCACCAACCGTGCACCGGAGTTCCAATTTCTCTGATCCTGGCCAACACTTGTTCTTTTGTTTTTTTCTCTCCAACTCTGTGGAGTTGAAATACATTTATTGCAGCAGGCAGAGACGCACCCGTTCAGCTCCCCTCTAGGAGACCTGGGTGCAGGAGGACAGCTGGTGGACAGCCTCCTACCACTGCACTTTTTCAAATCCAACTGAGGTGTCTGTGTGGTGGCTGCGCTGTGCCCCACTGGCATCCGGCCATGGACTGACCAAGGTGGGTGTGACAAGCCAGGTCATGTCTGCCCAGCTCTGGATTCTTCCTATGAGGAACCCCTGACCAAGACGTTCCCAGGGCTGCCCTACAGTCTGGGCTTTTTCTAAAAACGTCTCTGTCCACGTGTGCCAGACCCACATGCATGTCCCACCCATCCCCACCTTTACCCATCATCTGTGTTCCCCCAATAAACTCCTGTAGCTGATTCTGTCTTGGCATCTGCTTCTCTGACAGAGGATTTGGGGAAGAAGTGAAATTAAATGTTCAGCAGTGTCTCAACAAAGAAGTCACTATGAAGTTTTTGTGTTCTTCAAAGATTACACATTCCAAGTTTCATTCGACTATGGAAGGATATATTATTTCTAACACATTTATTCTCTGAGAGAAAATTTATTTATTGTTCTAATTTACTGAAGCTTAACGTATTCCATCAAGTTACCCAGGAAAATCCAGGTAGCAGATATTTAACACATTCCTTCAAGACATCTCAAACAAATTTTAAAATGCCACAGAATGATAAATATCTGCCATTGAAATCACTTCCATGCTGTGCAAGTGCAGAAGTGAGCGGAGGTGCGGCCTGCCCCCAACCTGGCTGCGCGGGATACAGGGACTTGTGTATGTGAGGTGCCAAGTCACCCGAGGAATCAGTCCCATTTCCACTGTGTACCCAAAGTAGCAAATCATACATGCACCTGAAAAGAACACCTTCCATGTGTGCCGGGGATAGGCCGACTCCACCACGAGGATGATGACCGTTAGAAGTCTGCCGTCGTCGGTAATACAGAAACATACACAGTCTTCATGTTCAAAGCCTTCATGGGGATTTCTTCTGTAATTTCTAGAATAGAAAGAAGATTAAACAAAATTAATTTTCTACCTAGTCTGTATGAATATTGAAAATCTGTTGACGGCCTGTGTGTGGAATCTGGCCTTCTCGGGCTGTGGGGGAGACCCGCTAGGCTTCTGGGACTTCCTGAGCAATGGGAATACTTTGCTACAGGGGTTGCTGAATGTCCCTGAGGGTTTCTGTTGGTGAGGTGACTCCAGGTGGAGGCAGCCACGCCACAAAGACGAGCTACATGATGTACGGGTGGAAGCTTTCACTCACATGCTATCAGCCGACATGGCATAACCTTGTGGGCAATGACCCAATGGTGCCCATGTAATGAAGCCTCACTGCAAATGCTGGACCCCCAGCCCCAGGGAAGCTGCCTGGTTGGTAACACAGCATGGGCACCACTGTTCATGCTTTGGAGCCAGGAGGAGGGAACACTGCTCATGGCTCCCTAGGAGATGACAGCTGGAAGCTGCGTGTTTGGACCCCTCCCAGATTCTGTACCTTTTCCTATAACAAATGTGGCCCTAAGTGCAATAGTTTCCATGAGTTCTGTAAATCTTGCTAGTATATTATCAAGCCCAAGGGTGATTCTGGAAAACCCTCCGAACTTATAGTTGGTGACAGAAGTGACAAGGTCTTATGTGGCCTCTTCCCTGCATTTGTCAAAGTCGCCTAACTCCCTACAGTTTGGGTGAGAAGTCTTGGGCTGACCTTCTGGAATAAAGCCCCTCAACCCAATAGCCCTGTGCACTGACCCAGACATCTACACCTCCCACCCCAAACAGGTGTTTTCCTCATCGTTCTCCAGAGATTAACTCCTTACAGCAGGAGGAATTGCCGTGTGTGGGTCTACGAAGTACAAGAACGTGATAAGCCTGTAACATCTTACAAGGACCAAACACATAAAACAGAGGGCGCCTGGGGGGCTCAGTTGGTTTGGCGTCTCCCTTGTCTCAGGTCATGATCTCAGGGTCCTGGGATAGGGTCCTGCATGGGGCTCCCTGTTCAGCGGGGAGTCTGCTTCTCCCTCTCCCTCTCCTCATGCTCTTGCTTTCTCTCAAATAAAATCTTTTTTTCTTTCTCTCAAAATCTTAAAAACACACGAAATAGATGAAAACTCAGAGAGAGAGAGAGAGAGGAAAGAAAAAACTTAAAATGCTCTTCACCCACTGGGGGGCATTTTGCTTCTAGCAGATCTGAATTCAAAGGGAAGGACCAATGTCCCAGCAGGAATGCTGGACATCTGTCCTGAAGCTGCCTCCTCATAGATGACTACAGGGTCTGAGATGATACCGAGCATCTTGTGGAACAAGCAGGAAACCATTATATGATCCTTGTAATTTACCAAATTAGCACTATTTTACAAAAGACAACTTTGAGAGGAAAAACACAATGAAAATGAGGCTGGGCAGAGACACTGGGCTGCACAGAGCCCCAGGCTTCTCGGTGACCTTGGGTGGGCCACTGAGCCTTTGTGGTCTCACGGATGCAACTTGCCTCACCAACCTCAGGGCATTGCTCTGTGAGTCACAGGTCGAATTCCCACAAGTGTGGCTCTGCCCTGGTCAGTGTTGGCCAGGTGCCTGCATGTGCACAGAACCAGAGACGATGCCTCTCCATGTCCACAGCGTGGCTGCACCTGGGACTGGTGCACTTGGGGATAAGGAAGAGGTAAGAGTCTCAAAGTTTCACCTGTGTGGAACAAGACAGGACGCTGAGCTTTACTACCAACCACACAGAAGAACCAGGTATGTCAGAGGCAAAGTAGAAGGAGCCTGTTGATGGCAGGACAGCCTGTAGGCATCACCAGAGGCAGACAAGGGCCAGAACAGACAGGATCTCATGCGTCAAGTGACATTCTGACGCATTAGCTAATGGTGAGCCCCAGGGGACTCTGAGTGAGGACACTGTCACGGGAGGAGTGCACAGGAGGACAGCTCTGGTGGAGACGGAGGATGGGACCCTAAGCCAGGGAGGGCTGAGGACACAGGGAACCCTGACAGCAAACTGGAGGTAGAGAGGAACCCAGGTGCAGAGGAGGCTCCAGTCCTCAACAATGTAGCAGAAAACTTTTAAGTGTAATAGAAAACTAAGAAAGAAAAAAGAAAGAAAGAAAGAAAGAAAGAAAGAGGAAGGAAGGAAGGAAGGAAGAAAGAAAGAAAAGAAAAGAAAGAAAGAAAGAAAAGAAAAGAAAAGAAAAGAAAAGAAAAGAAAAGAAAAGAAAAGAAAAGAAAAGAAAAGAAACGAAACCGAGCAAGGAAAGAAAAATGAGAATCTTTAGGCCAAAAATCATGAATTCCAAGAGGTACCTGAACATTTTGGTTTTCTGGCTGTCCTGGTGGCCCAAAACTTTGGCCCTGAAGGTATCAAAGTGAGACAAGAAAAAGCCTGGGGTCTATGGCCTGGGAAGTCCAATGAACCGGATCCACTACCTGCCCCTCTTGCCCCCCCAATAAGGAGCCCACGGCCAGAGTGCTTTCAAACAGATCCTTCTGTTTGAAAGATAGTCAAGATAGTCAAGAAGATGCAGTGGGTCTAATCACAGCCTTCCAGAGGATATGCCCACGTTCCTCCTGTGACCACAGAGGCAGAGGTCAGGGGGACAGGGTCACAAGTCCAGGACACTTGGAACAACCAAAGTGCAAAGAGGCCGAGGTCAAATTCTGCCCTGGAGCCTCCAAAAACAATGCGGCCCTGCTGACACTAGGCCTCTGGCCTCCAGAACCGAGGACACTCGGTCTCACGGCCCCTGCTTATGGTCATGTGTTGGGGCCGGCCTCAGCAAACTGTATGAGAACCTGCCTCACTCTGCCTGGCTGTGGGGCCGGGACAGACAGGACACAGCCCCGTGAGGCTCTGGCCCTCCTCTATCCAAACACCCTTGTGGCCCCAAGTAACTGAAGTGAAATTGGCCTGCACTGAGTGTCCCCAGACAACAGAAATGTTCCTTTAAATGGGGTTTAAACAGAAACACCACAAACCGCTGTTGTCAGGACTCTAGAAACAACCAAAGTTTCACAGCAACCATTCGAATCCGCATTGAGAAGGCAACCTGCAGGGACAGGTCTGTGGTTGTCACACGTGTGCCTGGCTGCCAGGCCCTCATGTCCTCGTGTCCTGAGGTCCCCATGGGCTCAGGAGGAACTGAGCAAAGGTACCCTGTGTCCTAACCCGATCAGGGGCTGCCTGGGGAGCTCACATGGGGTGCTTGTCTCCACTCTGGAACTCACTCAGGGAGGAAAAGCGCAGCATTGCTTGAAAACGCCTTTGAGCAAAGTCCACAGTTGCCAGGGTGCGAGGTTGCCGCTGCAGCCTGTGACAGCTGACCACAGGCTCACAGCCTGGCTGGAAAGCCTCCACGATGGTGTCTCCTGGAACAGCCACCCAGCTCTGAAAACCAGGCGTTCTGTGCCATTCAGGAAGCTGTACGTGTGCCCAGAGCAGGATGCACGCACACAAGGGGCCCAGGAAGACACCAAGCTTTCAGCTATGAAAATAATAGCTTTTCTAGCCAAATGTGCCTAATGATCAGAGCAGGAGCAGCTTGGTGGAGCCAAGGGGCAGTGAAGACACTCTGAATAACCAAAGCACCGGGAATCCACACCCTGGGAGGGCCTTGGGCCAGGATGCAAGGACACAACGGGAATGCAGAGCTGCGTGCTACCCCGTGTCTGCTTTGCAACTCCACTTTTTCTTTTCTACAGGACTTAAAAAACAAATACATAAGATACAATTAAAAATTTGTTTTGAGGCACGCAAAGCAGGTTCTGCAGAGTATAAATGGGAGCAGAACTGTACAGGCACAGAGATTCTGCAAATGAAGTCAAACTGTCAAACTGGTGTTGACTCAAACCAGATGGCTGCTAATTCAGGATGTTATCTGTAATCCCCGTGGGAAACACTTAAGAACATAGCAAAAAAGAAACACACAAAAGGAAGAGGGAAGGGACTCAAGACAGGGGCTCTTTGAGGAGGAACAAAGGGCCCTTTTACCGAAACACGTACACCTGGGCACAAACCAAAGACAGGACGGAACGCGCAGAGGTGTCAGATGCCGTCAGAGCATCCAGCCGACCGCAGGCTGCGAGGCTGAGTTGTGGTGACAGGAGCAAGTGATGGGCACACAGAAGAGCTGTCTGGGGAAAGGGTCCCAGTGGCAGCCACACCATGGGGAGTGCCTGACGTGCACCGGGGAGGAAGGGAGGGAACGGGCTGCTGACGATGGGGCAGTGAGACCTGAGTGGGTTTGGGGGGAGGTGCAACAGTCCTTCCCAGGTGACTGGGCCGGGCTCTCCACACTGATCTGCTTGCTGCGAAAAGCCTTTGTGCGTGATTTTCACGCGATGGAGGCACAATGCCAGTTACCAGCTTCCCACCAACTGCTGTACTGTCATCATTCTAAGAGAGTGATCTTAGAACCAGCAAATCATGCTAATTTATCAAGAAGCATGTGTTTTTAATAACTACCAACATAATTTTAAGGTTTTCTTTTTTTTTTTTAAGATTTTAATTATTTATTCATGAGAGACAGAGGAGAGAGAGAGAGAGAGAGGCAGAGACACAGGTAGAGGGAGAACGTGGAGCAGGGAGCCCAACGTGGGACTTGATTCCAGGACTCCAGGATCAGGCCCTGGGCCGAAGGCGGAGCCAAACCGCAAAGCCACCCAGGGATCCCTTAAGGTTATTTTCAAAGCAAAAAGCAATCATCCTTTTAATTATTATTCTAATGCTCTATTTGTCAGATTTCTGGAGAAAGAGCCAAAGGAAAAAAAATTTAAAAAAAGACAATAGAAAACAAGGAATAAAGCAGATGTAGCAGGTACTGTGATCTCACCATGTGTCTGAGTCTCGTTCAGAAACAGCTTGAGCTTCCTGCTGCGAAGACCAAACACCTTGGCTGCTTCATACAGGAGGCCCTGGTGGGTGAGTCCATTCTGCCCAGGCGGGTTTTCCAGCAGGAGTGTGCCCACTGTTCCCTTCACACACTCTGCGCAAGAGAGCACCACTGGGTCAGCTTCTGAGAGCTGGGTGCCCCCCCACCCCAGCTGCAGGCCACGTGCAGGGCAGAGGCTCCCAGAACCAGCAGGGCCTGGGAGCTGGTGTCCAGTCTGCAAGGGGGCGGCAGGGGGAGGGGGCAGCGGAATTAGCAACAGGTCTGAACACTTGTGGCTGGGGAAGAGCTACTCCATGAGCACATGCAGTACACGATGAGCGCCCAGAGCCCAAGGGAGACTACACATCCATCTAGCCTGCTGACTGGAGCAAAGATGTGCACAACAAATTTCAGGATGCTTCCCAGAAAAAAATAAGGCAAAATTAAGCATTTCAGTGGCTCTGCATTTAATACCACTTCATTTAGCAGTAATACTCCCTGACTGTGCAGATGGAGGTATTTCCACACAACCACACCATGAGAAACAAGCCCGTTTGTGCCCCCGGGGAGTGTAGGAGCGCACCTTATGCCGTGGGAGAGGTGGACTGAGAAAGGAAGTCCTGCCACCCAGCACCCCATGACCCCACAACCCGCCAACTGCCTGCGCAGCTGTTGGCAGCTGGTGGGGAGGGCCCACCTTGCGGGCCTGCGTTCAGGAGCTGTAGATTGATGTAACGGCAGAGTGCAGTGCTGGGGCCGTCCACTACAGCGGGGGCTGACCCTGCTGCCACGCGAAGTGTTTTTCCACTAAGACTCAGTAAATCAGTCTGGTTTTGTATTTCTAGAAGTAAAAACAAAAACAGCAATGACAAATCACTCAGGGTATATAATGCAGAGCTGAAGTCATTCACTTATTAAACTATACCTTTGCAGTGATGTTTTCTACCTAATTTCTCTTTGTCAAAGGATACCACCTTCTCCATAAAATAGGGATTAAATGACGTGCAAATAGCAGGAAATTTGAATGTTGCAAAACAGACTGCATAATAACTTAAAAGCATATGGCAGATTGTTTTTTCTCCTTTAGTATGTTCTCTGATATTATAGATCCTCTTAAAATCTCCTACATGCTAAACTTCACTGTGAAAAAAAGCATTATAATAAAAAAATGATAATTACAGTCAGAAGAGAATAGTTTTGACCCATAAACACATGTGAAAAATAAGACAAACACACGCAGATCTCATTTATCTAAAACTGAACACTGCTTAGGGTTATAAACATGGGTGGGCTGAATGGGACGAGCCACACAGCTGGGGCAGGTCTCCGGGGAGTAGGGGTGTAGAGCATCTGCTCCGGACCCACATCTGCTCCCTTAGTTGCCCTGGGCCTGGTCACAGAGGTAACGGCATCTGGCACCTCAGGCCTGCCCTAGTCTCTGCCTGTCTGGCAGCTCCACCTTTAGGCTATGTAGAAGTTCCTGAAAATGAGCATCTGGATTCTTACTAAAGAGCAGGTACTCATCTCCCATAGCTGCCATTAGGAACCACAACCCTGGGGCTCATGACATCAGGCAACTAGTCTCAGAGGCGAGACGTCAAAATTGAGGTGTTCCATGGGCCCTGGCCCCTTGGAAGCCCATGGGGTGGCCCTGCCCCTTGTGTCCCTACTTCCTGGAGGCTCCCAGCCTTTTTTGCAGCTCCCCAATTTCAGCTCTGCCTTCGTCATCACATGGCCCTGACCCCAGTGCTCCTGGTGACACCCTCTTACCTCATCACGCTGGCAATGACCTTGTCCCCAAAGATCACATTTGGTAGAATGCAGGGGACGGACTAACAGGTCTCTCTCCTAATTTAGCTTGTCCTACTGATGATCTGGGTCTCGCAAGACACAGGCACTAGTGCTTAGTGAGGTCAAGGCACAGCAGGGAGTGGGCAGGATGGGAGGGTCCATCTCCTGAGGGCTGCAGGGACTAGGGCGGGTCTGCGGGTTGGGGAGTCACCATCCCAGTTGGGCTGCCGAGGGCCAGGCCTGCTCGGATGTGGGAGGAGGCATGGCTGTGGGGCCACCGCATGTCCCAGGACAGCTGACTCTTTCCACATACCCACTGCACCATGGAGGACAGCCAGCTCGGAATTCCGTACACCAAAAATACTAGTAATCATGCTCTTCAGCTTTAAAACATCCAACCTGTTATCGCCTTTTGGGTTTTCCAGAAGCAATACTCCACCTAAAGAACCACAAGTATGAGTGAAACTGAGGGAAAAACAAAAGTTAAATTTGAAAGATAATTCCAGGACAACCCAGCACCTGTATGTCCTCTCTGGTCAATGTCTGCTCCTGTCCCTTCCCCATCATCTGTGGGTGGTGAGAGTTCATTGTGTACCCTGGACACCCCCAGGGCTGGAAATGGTTTGCAAGGACCTGCCTTGTAGTTCACGCTTTTATCCTTTCCACAGGATCTTTCACAGAGCAGAATTTTAAATTTTGAGGAAGTTCAATTTATTGACCTTTTTCCTTTTAAGGGCGTAGCTCCAGGGCTTCACTTGCATACCGACACCAAAGGCTCTGGTACCACAAAATGAAAAGATGCCTCAACTCACCTGCGTTTGTTCCTTTCTAGAAGTTGCAGGCAACATGTGGGCATATTTCCGGGTTCTTCCCCCCGGGGACATGGGCCTGTGCTTGCACTACGCTCACGCCACCATCACCTGAGACATCCTGAAACTTGGTGCAGCAGTTTCTCCCATTCTTGTCTTACTTTTCAAAGTTGTTTTAGCTATTTTATTTCCTTTCTTTTTCCAGAGACATTTTAGGATATTTTCTGTGTCTACAAAAAATGTTGCTGAGGTTTGATCAGAATTGAGTTAAACCTGTGTATTAATTTGGGAAGAACTGATGTGTTTATTACTACATTGACTCTTACAATCTGTGAACACAGCATGTCTGTTTTTCCATCAGTAATTTATAGATTTGGGAAAACAAGTCCTGTACATGTTTTACCGGATTTACACTTAAGTGTCTCTTTTTTGAGCAACTGTAAATGGTATCACACTTTAAATATCATTCTGTTTGTTGCTAGTATACAAAAATTGAATTGACTTTTGTATGTTTAACTTTGAAAACAAATCCCACCAATTAATGCATGAACCCAGAAGGTATATACAACACCAAAAATACTTTAAAACAATAAATTTAAAGATCATTTGTAGTTTTTTTTTCTCACAATGTGAGTGCTTTCAGCCTAAAGGTCAATTACAAACCAGATCACGTGAAGGCAGCACCTGTAAGGATCCTGGGAAAATACCGTTGCTAGAGTGGGGCCCAGCAGTCCTGGCAGTCGGCAGATGGGGACATAGGCCCCATCTGTCTTGTTGCTGCTCCTGCTGCTGCCCTGCGACTGAGGGTGACACAGAACCCTGGCCTGTGGACACCACGATGCACACCCACTGCCTGTCCAATCACCTCCTTCCACAGGATCGTGGACATAGCATGGAACCAGAGTAGTAGTCTAGGGACCATTGTCACGGGCCCGAAGTACACACGACCACCAGGTGCTACCTGGTGACAGTGCTGGTGGGCAATCCAGTGCAGGGGTCCCAGGACATATACGTTAATCTGCAAAATCATTGGGTGTCTCCATAGACCATCATGTTGTCTTCATACAGGGCCAATCTTATTTCATCCCTTCCAATCTCTATGCCCTTTCTTTTCTTGCGTTAGTCCAGGGTAATGCAGAGTCAGAGCAGTGAGAATAGGCACCCTTGCCCTGATCTTGGATAGAAAACATTCAATCTCTTCCCCTTAAGTATAATGTCACCAGCAGGCTTATGTGTAGATGTCCACATTTTTCTCCATGTTTTTCTTAGTTGTTTCTTTAAAATCATGAATGGATGTTGAATTTTGTCAAATGCTTTTTCTGTAACAATTGGTATTTTGCCTGTTAATATGGTGGATTCATGTGACTGGTGTTTGGATGCTGAGCCAGTCTTACATCCTTTGATTAAACCCCACCTATCAAAATTCTCTGTATTTATAGGTGTATTCTATTTCATAATGTTTTGTATTATCTATATCTGGCCTTGGTCTCAATGCTACCTTAATAAAGTGAGTTGGTGTTTTTTTCCTCTTCTTTTTTCCAGAAGAATCTGTAGAATTGGTGTTAATTTTTTTCCAGTCTGGTTGAATTCTCTAGCAAAATCCTTTGGGTCCAACTTTAGGAAATTTTAAAAAATGATACTTCTTTTATTTTTCTCCTCAGATCATCCTCCCCCCCCCCCTTTAAAAAGATTTATTTATTTATTCACGAGACAGACTGAGAGGCAGAGACATCAGCAGAGGGAGAAGCAGGCTCCTCACAGGGAGCCCAATGCGGCACTCGATCCTGGATCCCAGGATCACGACCCAAGCCGAAGGCAGGTGCCCAACCACTGAGCCACTGGGCATCCATTTCCTCCCTTTTCTAAGACAAACTTACCATGAACTTTGTTTCTCAAGTCCGTGTTTATCTATATACAACAAATAAATGAATTCACACATGAATGCTGCCCCACTGTATGAGTAACTGTGAAACTTGCTTCTTTCATTAGAAATATTTTTGAAATAGAAAAACTTACAGATATAGTACATTCAACTAGTATGTAGTACTCCCTTTCTGATGGACGTGTGCACTGCGCAACATTCTCAGTGATGGTCTTAGACAACCAGATAAGCGAACTTTCTGTAGAGCTTTTATTTTTATTATTATTTTTAATTATTTATTTATTCATGAGAGAGACAGAGAGAGAGAGAGAGAGAGAAAGAGAGAGAAAGGGGCAGAGACATAGGCAGAGGGAGAAACAGGTTCCCCGTGGGGCCCAATGTAGGACTCGATCCCGGATCTCAGGATTATGACCTGAGCCGAAGGCAGCTGTCCAACTGCTTAGCCATGCAGGCATCCCTCTGGAGAGCTTTTAAATTACAAATTCTATCTCCTTAATAGCTAAGAGCTGCTGAAATGATCTATTTTATATTGGGTAAGTTGAGGTGGTTTGTGCTTTTGAAGAATTGGCTCATTTCACTCAAGTTGTCAAATTTATGTGTGGAGAGCTCTCCCTGGGATTCACGTATCTGATTTCTGCAGTCTGTACTTATATCTGGTCTTTGCTCATGTTGGTAAATAGTGTCTTTTAAAGCAATCTCATCAGATGCTTATTAATTTTGTTATTGATTCTATTTTTTCAAAGAACCACACTGTTTCATTGATTTTCTCTACTGTTCTCTTTTTCAATTGTACTGATTCCTGCTCTTATTGTTTTTTAAAGATTTATGGGGCACCTGTGTGGCTCAGTCAGTGAAGCATCTGCCTTCGGCTCAGGTCATGATCTCAGAGTCCTGGGATCCCTGCTCAGTGGGGAGTCTGCTTCTCCTTCTGACCTTCCCCCTTCTTGTGCTCCCTCTCACTCTCTCATTAATAAATAAAATCTATTTTAGAGAGAGAGCAGGTGTGAGGGGGAAGGGGCAGAGACACAGGGAGAGAAGCAGATTCTGCTGAGGATACAGCCCAACATGGGGCTCAATCCCACGACTCTTGAGATCAAGACCTGAGTCAAAATTAAGAGTCAGATGCTTAATTGATGGAAATAACCAGGTGCCCCTTCTTGCTTTCTTTGATTAACATTTGTATGGTATATCTTTTCAATTTACTCATACTGTTACATTTGAAGACTTCCTTATATACGGCATATAGTTGGTAACGTGTTTTATCCTAAGTCTGCCAATCTCTATTAATTGGTTTATTCAGAACCATTTACCTTTAGTGTAATTATTATTATTTAAAAGTAACCTCTATGCCCAAGGTGGGACTTGAACAGCCTGGAGAGGAAGAGTCACATATTCCCCCCCACTGGGCCAGCCAGTTCCTTCTCCTATTTAGTGTAATTACTGATGGTAAGCTTAAGCTCTCTCTGTCCTATTTTCTGCTTTTGTTGTTTTCTTTTTCTAACCTTCCTATGGGTTATGTGAACATATTTTAGAATTCCATTTTTATTTCTGTAGTGTTTCTGTGTGAATCTCCAGGAAGAGGCTTAGTGGTGGCACCAGGTGTTACCTCATATACACACAACAACTGGCCTGCTGTCGGCATTTGGCCAGTTTGAGCGAAGCACAGAAACCTGACCTATTTTCACATCACTTTGCTCTTTCCTACTTTTAATTTTCTTAAATGTTTTTTGTGTATACACGGAGATGTTATAGTTTTTGTTATAACCACCAAATAATTTAGAAAATTCAAGGGGGAAATCCTGTTGAATTTACCTATATTTTGACTTTTTCTATTGTTTCTTCTGTCCTGATGTCCCCACATTTCTTCTTTTGTCTTTTTTTTTTTTTTTAAGATTTTATTTATTTATGAAAAACACAGAGAGAGACAGAGAGAGGCAAAGACACAGGCAGAGGGAGAAGCAGGCTCCATGCGGGAAGCCCGATGTGGGACTCGATCCCAGGACCCTGAGATCACACCCCGAGCCAAAGGCAGATGCTCAACCGCTGAGCTACCCAGGTGTCCCAGTCTTTTCTTTGTTTTAAGAATTTCCTCTACCTATTCTTTCAGGTTAAGTCATACTAGTAAAGAGTTTAGTCTCCCTTCATTTGGGGATGTCTTGATTCACCATGAAAAGTATTTTTCTTGATACCAAATTCTGGATCAAAAGCACTCGTCTTCCAGCATTATTCTGCCTTCTAGCCTCCAGGGTTTCTGATGAGATCCAATAGTGTTCTAATTGTTTCCCCTTGTTAGGTTAGGGGAGCATATTTCTCTTGCTGCTTTCAGCATGTCTTCTTTCTCTTCAGTTTTCAGGGCTTTGACTACACCATGTCTTGATGTGAATTCTTTTGGGTTTATGGGGCATAGGGTTCCCTCGGCTTCTTGAATCTATAGGTGCTCATGTACTGCCAAACTTAGGAAGTTTTCAGCCATTATTTCTCTGAATACTTGTTCAGTCCTGTCGTTCCTCCTAGTTCTCCCAAAATTCAGTGACAGAATATTAAACTTCTGTTAATAGCCCACTGAACCTTCAGACTGTTCATTTTATTCAAATTTTTAAAAAAAATTCTCTTCTGTCCAGAATAGTAGTTTCTATTGCTCTTCCAGTCAATGCGAACACAATTCTGTCATTGTAACCATCCACTGTGTTTTGTATTCTAGTCTTGTATTTATCAGTTTTAAATTTTTCATTGGATTCTTGATATCCATTCCTTTGCTGAGGCTTCCTATTTTCATTTACTTCTTTTGTGTTTATAACTGCCCCATGGAAAATTTTTATTATGCTGCTTTATGCTCTGCCAGATTAAAAAAAAAATTTTTTTTAAGTAGGCTCCATCCTGAGGAGCCAAACATGGGGCTTGAACTCCCTATCCTGAGATCAAGACCTGACCTGAGATCAAGAGTTGGATGCTTAACAGACTGAGCCACCCAGGCACCCCTCTGTCAGATAACTTTAATATTTCTGTCATCTTG
The DNA here is from genome assembly GCF_905146905.1 of Nyctereutes procyonoides. Lineage (NCBI taxonomy): Eukaryota > Metazoa > Chordata > Mammalia > Carnivora > Canidae > Nyctereutes > Nyctereutes procyonoides. Next base: position 65,618,208 of record NW_026575146.1, on the reverse strand, counting down.
GTGTTCATATGTATTGTCTCTTTTCATTCAGCTAAAGATCTTCCCCATTGTTGATATGATGACTAATTTTCAATTAAAACTTGGATGTGAAAAAAAAAACCCATACTTGGATGTGTTAGGTCCTGAGACTCTGGTTCTTATTTAAGTCATCTATTTTAGATGACTTTGTTCGATAACACACTGGCAGGGGGAAAAGGCACTGGTGGGAGAAGTCTAAGCTCCCGGTTCAGCTGCACTGTCACAGAGGTCAGGATTCCTCAACACTGCAGAGGTGAGGGGCAAGATGAGAGAGTTCCTACACTCCTGTAAGCCTCAACAGGTACCTCCCTGGCCTCCAAGAGGAGGGGTGCCTTATTACTGCTCCTGTGGCCTCATAGATACCTCAGTGGCATGGTGGGACTATGTGGCTTCATTACCCCTGGGTGTTGGTGAGGGGAGGAATGCCTTGTTACTACTGCCTGGTAGGAATCGAAGCCCAGGCTCCCACATGGTCTTACTCATCGTACTGGGCAGAGGGGCTTCTTACTGCCTAAGGAGGGTAAACGTCCCAGCTCACTGTGTTTGTTTCTCTGACACCACAATGGTGGTAGCTGTCTGAGGCTCTGACAAAAGTCTAGGCTTCCCACTTGGTCTTTGCTGGTGGGAGTGCCAGTGGGGCCATAGTTTCTTCTGTTGTGTTTGGCTGGAGTAGAACAGATACTGTCTAGAAGTTTTCTGTCTTGCTAGGGTGCACCTTTCCTGATCCTCCGTCTAAAGAGGAATTTTGTTTGAGCGTTTTGTCTGCACTAGGCATTTCCAGGTTGCTGGCTCCTTAACTCCAAGTCTGGGATACACGAGGCAAAAAGAAAAATCAGCCTTCTTCCCTCCCCCTTGAAAAGTCCTCTGACATTTGTTTTTATATATCCTACCCAGGGTGTTTGGTTGTATGCTGAGGGAAGAATAGGGAAAAGTATGTCTTTTCTTATCTTCCTGGAAGTGCAAGTCCAATCATTTACTTTTGTGGATTCCTTCCGATGGCAATTAGACAGAAAGTTATATGATTTTACTAATTCTCTTATAATAGCCTCAAAGAATTCAAAGGTTTAACTAAAAAGTAAAGTACAAGCCATGGATTCATTTACTCTTACCTTGCTCGCTGCCATTTGTATAAATGTTAAGATTGACATATGCACAAACAGGACCAGGCAGGGATGATCCTCTGGTGAGTGTAATTTCCAGGGCAGAACCCTTTAACTGAGCACATGAGAGTATGTGACTGAGTAATTGCAGCATTGGCCACAGTGTCACCAACTAACAGCAGCTACTTTTCATACCAAGAGTTCCATACAATTCTGAGAGCATATTCACTCTCATCATGAAATAGGCAAAGCTATGACTTTTCCCTTCATGTTTCTCTTTGCACCTTGTTCTTTTAAAAATACACAAAACAGAAAATGAAACCATCTTGTACCTTGCCCCACTGAAAAGCCCAACAGTGACACCCAGCCCCTGCCTGTTGGTATAATCTGCCCCCCAGAAAGGAGTGAGACAAGGGGTAAATGATGGAGTCAATGAATGATACAGAAAAGAACTCCCTCCCTTGTCATAAATGACCTATTTCTGAATTATGGCCAGTATCTTCCATGTCTTGGTATTAGATTTTCATAGTTGCATCTAAAATGTGCCAATAGGAAATGGAACTGTAATTTTATGTACGACCTACTACCAGAAAAGTTAATTGCTCAAGTCAACTGCTATTTGCTTTTAACTCAGCCACAGGATCCACAATAGTAACCTCTCTGGTTTTATGTAAAGCAGGCCCATGGCCCCTGGTCCCCTGACAGTATTCCCCAGAAGAACAGCTCCACCATCCCTGCCTCTACTCCCTGACACCCCTCCCGGGCCCCACCTGTACCCCAGCACAGAGGATGACACCAATCAATACTGGGGGCAGAATATCAAAGGGTCACCCCATCAACAATATAAAATCAAACCTTAAGTCTCTTCACAGCTCAACAGAACCCAGAACTCACCTGCATTTCTTCTTGAATAATGATTTTATCGGACACTGGAGCTGGATACGGTTTCAAGGGAGCTTTTATGGTGGCAAATATGAACTCCATGTGGCTTTCGATAACATTATTCAGATACTTCCCTTCAGACTTTGCTTTATAATAAACTGTTATTTCATCAGTCGGAACCAGATTGCACTGAAAGCACATACAGAAAATTTTAAAGGGAAACACATCTGTTAATAAAAATGTATAGTGCTGAACAGAGCTGACACTCCTGTGCTCCTGCCCAATGTTCCTTGGAAACAAAGGAGTGACTGAGCAAAAAAGCACTCCCCACTCCCGAAGCTCTGAACTGAGGCAGAGCTTACACGCATCCCATCACCAGCTGGAGTGGACTCCTGTGACCTGGAACTGCAGGTCTCAGACACCCAGCCTGAGGAGGACTGGTGGCAGGTGCAGGAGCCCCTCCTCAGGGTTGAGGGGTGGGAGCTGCTGGCTCCCTCTCCTGGTGGGCAGGCAAGAGGCCTGTGCACCTGCCCTGGCTCCCAGCTCTCTTGTGAGGAAGAACCCTCCTTGTCCAGATCCAACAATGTCTCCCTGAGCTAGGAGCCCTTCCTCAGATACCCACTGCCATCTCCAACATTCTGTGCCTTTCAGGAGGCACATCCAGATGATGATTCTGCAGAAACCCTGAAGAACTGACAGAGGTGGACAAGGCATAGGTTGGCTGAAAGCTCCTGGTCAGAGAAACAAAAGAGCCACGTCCAGTTTGCGGTGAATGAGAAGGGAGTGGAAGGGGCCTACTTTTCCTGCAGAGCACAATGGGAACGGACCGCAGATGAGTGGCTAATTTTCATTACTCAAATACAATGGTTTATACTACCTGCCTCTCCTGTCCTCCCCCACAACCAAAAAACCAAACAAAACTCCCAATTAGCTTGTTTTTTACGGGACAAACTCACCTTTTTGCGAAGTTTCTGGATGCGATTGATGACCTCCCGAGCCACTCCTTCATCTACCATTGACTGGTCGGGGGTGACATCTAAGAGAACCAAAGCCTGTAGGAATGAACAGTGCACAGCATGACAATCAAACAAGGAGGAATGGTTCTCTTAAACTCAGCAAAATGGTCTAGGAGTTAAATTCTGAGAAGTCTGTCATGTAACACTATTTATTCATCCAAATGAGCAAAGGAGATAAAGTTAAACTAGTTTTATTACGGTTCAAGTGCTTCTTTGTAAAGAGTTATTTCTTCCACCAGGACTGGTCCAGTGCCTCCTTTTCTTTGCAGGTGCCACTCAAGGAGATGTGGGACTGAGTCTCCCGTGGAACTGCTCATCTGTGTGATGAGGAGTCCAGCAGTCACTGCCCTTGCAGGAAGTGGGGTCAAGGGCTGCATGGCTCGTCACACTGGGCTTGATGGTCCATCAGTGTGAATCAAGACATGGTTCTACAAGGACTACAACAAGTTTGACAGGACTTAAAACACATCTTCTTGACTTTGCCTACTTCCTACGCCATCTGTGGTGAAGGATGTCGATGACGATGTGGTATCACAGCCAGCACAGAGAAGGATACACTTGTAAATCAAGCACCAGTCCCACAGACGTTTCTGAGAAAACCTTATCACTTCACGGCGGCAAGGTAGGACAGAGCCCCCCCAGCCTTTAGAACACGAACCATGTCAGCAATCTCAGAAGACTAGGATACTTCTTTCAGTGACTCTTCATGCTGGCCGCCATCAGGGTATGTACACATTCTCCTGGCCTCCTCTCCTAGCTTCTTCCCTGGTGGCTCCTCATGCTGTCTGCTCACATGGAGCTTGGCCTACATCTAATTCAAGCCACTGTGAAAGGCTTGAGCAGTCTGAGGAGGCTGGCCTTCCTCACATGGTAGTCGCCATGCCCCCTGCACATGGCCTGTTACCCACAGAGGGGCTTCCACAAGCTCCCCAACTCCCACCCTGCAGATCTTATGAACTGTCTGCCCAGAGAAGGCTGGTCAAGAGCAAAGAGAGATACTCTGACCCATCACAACAAAAAGCGCTGGCCCTAGAATCCAGAACTGCTGCACACCCTCCTCTAGGGCATTCTTCCTTCACCTGTCTCCACGCCAGGATTTGGAAAGGAGCTCTTTGCTCATTTCTACCAGATAACCTGTGAGGCACAAGAGTAAGAACTAGCTTACTTCACTGTCTCTATGACTGGCTCATTCCTTGAAGGGTAGGGTTACATCTTGTTCATTTCTGTAGGGCCCAATACATGGGACAATTATAGGCAAAAGTCATAAAATGTCTATTTACAGACATGCTAAAAATGTGTACATGTTAAGAGCAAACAATGAAGTAATTTGACAAAGCCCACCTAAAATGAATACCTAGTTTATTTACTCTGAGATAAGCTGTCAACACTCAGGAAAGGCACAGGTAAATACTTTTTCCTCTTCTGTTACCTTCTGGTAAAGAAACGGGGTAGGAAGGAGACATACCTGGGCATCTGAGTGTGCTTCATACTGCGTCGTCCCTCCTGTTGTCTGATCAAAGGTGTACATGAGGCGGATGTCCTCTTCATGCAGCTCATGGCCTTCGACAACAATGGTCCCTGTCGGAGAAGCAACTGCCACTGTCAGCCAGTCCCTCTGTGTCCTCCTCCTCACACCAACCACCTGCAGTACCATCATCCCAAATTTTAAAACTTCACCACATCAAGTTGTAGAGACTTGGAGGGGTCATGTTCTCCCGACTCACGTCACCATTGCAGTCAAGGATGCAATAGACTTCCTACACTTCCGCACACTGCCTTGAAGACAATTAAATCATTGCCAACATCTACCCATGTAAACAGACACCCAGGTCCAAAGGCATATGCCCCAAGATGATGTATTCCCATCATAAAGACAGAGGATGATGCACGGAAGAAGGTAGGCTCAACAGTCCAGGAGGACCCAGGCTCTCCCCTCACTGGCTGTAGGACCTTGGTGCTCCACTGTCTGCTGAGCAGAGTGGGGAAGAGGATGAAGTAAGCAGTGTCAAGGTCTGGGTGCCATCCTCCCACAGTAGGCAGAATGCATGAAGAGTGGGAGATGGCAATTTTCCCAGATTTCAGGGAAGCCTGCTGCAGTCACCCACAATGATCTTGGTCCCTGAGCACTGGGCTGTCATTTTGACTACGTCACTCTGTTCTGAAAACTACTCTGCTTTTCATCAGCATAGAAATCCATTCAGAAAGTAGTTTAGAGGGACACCTGGGTGGCTCAGTGGTTGAGCATCTGCTTTTGGCTCAGGATATGACCCCGGGGTCCTGGGATGGAGTCCTACATCAGGCTCCCCACAGGGATCTGCTTCTCCCTCTATCTGTGTCTCTGCCTTTCTTTCTGTGTCTCTTATGAATAAATAAAATCTTAAAAACAAAAACAAAAAAAGTAACGACTCAACTTTTAGTCACTAGCTTATATTTTATCAAAAAAGAATATGGGGCCTCTACGGGACATTTTTCCCAATTCCCCATAAGCATTCATCTGAATTCTGAGTCCTTCCATCTCTCCTCATGACTTTTAATCTCGGAAGGAGCCCAGGCAATCAAACACCTTGTGCCCCAAGATGGCTGCACGAGGTCAAGCAGCCATAGCAAGACCCAAGTTCTACTCGTGGCAGAGCTGAGAATTCCTGGGCACCTGCAAAGTCCCCCGAAGGAAAGGACAGGGGCGAAGTCCCCTTTGCTAACCTCCTTCTGTTGTCCTAGACTTTTCCTTCGGGGCACGTAACAAAACTACCATTGTTTCCACAAATCATCAATGGGGGGTTAGGACGATGTCTGTCGCACTCATTTCTGGGTTCCCAATGCCAGCCAAACATGAGGGCTTTATAAAGTATTTGCTAAATTAGTCCAAATCCAGTCTTGCTCAAATAAGAGACCAAACTATGAATTCTTGATGTCTTAGAGAAATCATGATAAGTTCTGTACAGTTCTCCCTAGAAGCAGCTCCAAACCTATTGCTAAGTTCCATTCTCAAAATCTACTTTTAATCTTTTCTGCCAAATGTATTCCGGTCTTCATTCACACATCTCTAAAAACCATCATGTTTTTTCTTCACAAGCAATGACCTTGATACCAGGGGCTCTGCTCTCCCTCTCACTAGGGTAGTTTCTAGGCTTCTATGAGCAGGTGCAGGTTCAGTGTAACCGAAGGTCGACCCACCTGGTTCAGTCATTCTACCTAGAAATTCAGCCCAAAGGAATTGATTCCACAGAACAGTGATGTGTGAAAATGCTCACTGCCGTACTACTGCCAATAGTAGAAGAATGGAAACAATCCAAAGAGCCAACATGCATCCCCACGAAGGAAAACCATTGCAATAGTTCTCGAAAGAGCTCTTTACAGACTAATGATGCATATAGAATAAAAATTGTAAAATGATAAAGTGAATGTGGAATATAAAAATATAAGCATGAAAAACACATTTACAATTACAGTGTGGTCTCCACTTCGTGAAGTTGCGCTTAGTGACTGTCTGCATACCAGAATTTTTATGTTGCCCAGCACCAGCAGAGAGTAGGCACTCAGTCTGCAGTAAATGGATGGGTGATGGCTCAGGGATCATTTTCAGCCTTTCCTTTTTCTACATTATCAAAATTACGTTATAAACTTTTTTATAACCAGAAGAGGCTGTGACAATGTAGGTCAAGCAGGAGCCCAGGGGTGAGGTACGCCAGGTGGGGGCCACGGACGGTGCGGGCAGGGCAGACACCCACCACTCTCCTGGAAGCGCTCCAGCTCCTCACTGCTCAGCTGCTTGATGGCCGCCATGACTGCCCGGAAGGCTCCCTTCAGACGCTTCCCTAGGACCATGTGATCAGGTTCTGCCCTGAGGCGAATGCCATACTTGTTTTTATCTGTAGATAAGGTAACTTCTCGAACATTCAATTCCTGTAATTGGTAGCCAAGATGAAACAGCAAGCGGGAGATGAAAACACGCGTCCACAAAAACTTGCATGCAAACGTTGCTGAAAACATTAGTCACAACAGTCAAAAAGTGGAACCACCCTAATGTCCACCAACTGGGAAAGTATAAACAACATGTCATCTATCCACACAAGGGAATATTACTTAGCAAAATAAAGGACTGAGGCTCCGACACAGGCTATACCATGAATGACCCTTGGTGTCACGTGAAGGAAGCCAGCCTCAAAAGACCACTTGCTGTCGGGTTCTGTTTACATGTAATATCCAGAGCATGTGGTTGCCAGGGCATGGAGGGCTCTTGAAGGCAAAAATGGCATGTGAATGCTAATGGGTACTGGGTTTCTTTTTGGGGTGATGACAATATCATAAAATTTTAATGGCTATACAACTCTATAAATAAATATCTTTAAGATATTTCTTGTCCCAGGACACCTGGGTGGCTCAGTGGTTGAGTGTTTGCCTTTGGCTCAGGGCATGATCCTATGGTCCTGAGATCGAGTCCGACATCAGGCTCCCTATAGGGAGCCTGCTTCTCCCTCTGCCTGTGTCTCTGCCTCTCTGTGTGTCTCTCATGAATAAATAAAATCTTAAAAAAAAAAAATCTTTCTTGTTAAGAAGATTCTAGGGATCCCTGGGTGGCGCAGCGGTTTAGCGCCTGCCTTTGGCCCAGGGCGCGGTCCTGGAGACTCGGGATCGAATCCCACGTCAGGCTCCCGGTGCATGAGCCTACTTCTCCCTCTGCCTATGTCTCTGCCTCTCTCTCTCTCTCTGTGACTATCATAAATAAAAATAAATAAATAAATAAATAAATAAATAAGAAGATTCTAGACTTAGAGGAGCGCCTGGGTGGCTCAGTTGGTTAAGGGTCTGACTTGGTTTTGGCTCAAGTCCTGATCTCAGAGTCGTGAGATCCAGCCCCGTGTCAGGCTCTGCACTCAGCAGGGAGTCTGCCTGAGACTCTCTTTCCCTCTGCCCCTCCTTCACCCTCTAAGTAAATAAAATCTTAATAACAAAAATGAAACACTGTCAGGTCAAAAAATGCAAGTTGAAGACTATAAACATGGCCCTCTTTAGCACAAAGACAATGGCATGTGCACACATGTATACGTGTGTGTGTGTGTGTGTGTGTGTGTGTGTGCATGCACAGCACTCCAACAGCCTGGTGGGGAACGCCTCATGAACACCCCCAGGCTGGGTAGGTGGGAAGGGACTCACCCTGTACCCGATGCCGGAGTGTGAGCTGCTCACAAACAACGCATGCCCACTTGTTACTTGATGATGTGAAGGAATAGTTTTTTGGGTAATTATCAAAGGGTACTTTGGAGAAGGTAAGTGGATGAAGATGCTCAGTGACCGAACCAAGGTAAAGAAATCCACTGATCTTGGAATTGCTTTTAGACAATTACAATTACATTGTAAAAATGCAAAACCCCATGCTGACTCTGAGCAACGTGTGAGATTCCGTGGACAGTTAGGTACGTGGAGCTGCTGATGTATGGGAGGAAGAGTGCCAGCCCTGATGATCTTCTCAAAGACAGACATCTATTCAGATGAAACAGATGAACCAGCAATCTTACCTCAATGATATACTTCTCCAGAGACCTGATCTCATGAAGAGCTTCCGGATCCTGATGGATAACCACGATTTCTTTCAAAGGATACTAGGAGGAAGGGGACAAGGAGTTTACCAAGCAGCCAACCCTTGAAACTGCATGAAAGGAAAATGTTACATGTTTTATTCAAATCTCAAGCTCCAGACTGCTCAGGCTTACCCGGCACTAAGTCTTTCATACCCTATAGTAGAACAAAAACCAATGTCCTTCCTGGAAGTGCTCTCTTTTAAGAAAATATTCCAAAGGTCTAATTATTTGGGTCTGTGCACAGAAAATATGATAAGGCGTCAAACCTTTATTGGAATGGTTCTGCGGTCTCGAATCACTCGTCCCAGTTCAATCACAGACTGCATCCGAGACACGGCGCTCTCCGTGCTCTTGTCAATCAGCTCCTCTCTGGTGGCAGAGGTGAGGTGTGAGGGAATCCCCAGGGGAGGCCAGTGACAGGCCTCCAGTGGCAGTCCCCAGTGACAGGCATACAGAATGAGGAGGGGAGGCTGGTGGGGAGGCTGATTCTTACCGAACGTGGGGCAGCATGAGGTAGTGGATGCTCTGTGTGTCCTTGTCCTGGACAGAAACAGGGTCGATAAGCAGCTTTAGATTCTGGTACATCAATTCGGTGAGGAAAGGTGTATAGGGGGCCTGCACGAGGACAGAGGGAGGCATGTCATTCACACACAGCCATTGCTAACTGACCTCAGGGAGAGGAAAACAGCAGCTCTGCACGCACGAGTGGGGACGTGCCTGTATTCCACACGCCATTGGGAGACAAATGGCCTTTCTGAACTTGGTGGGAGGGACCCTGTGTGGCACAGCAGCAGAGGTACAGCCGGGGCCCCAGTGCATCCCTCAGGGAATCTGTAATCAAAACAGGAGCCCGGCCACGACCAAACATCCTCACACCTCAGAAACCTTGTCGCCGAGCTGGGGAAATGCTTCCTAGGGTGAAGGGGAGTGAGGTCAGATTCCTGCTCGTATGTGTTCAGGGAGCGAAGGGAAGGATCACGCCATCAGGCTGGAGCAGCAGTGACAGGACATAGGGAACCCAAACTGGCACCTTCACTTGTGTATCACTGAGTATTTCAATTGGAAGGAACACGTTCCAAGTAAAACATCATTTGTGATGTGTTTGTTTGGTTAGCTACACTTTCAGGAGCCTCCCTGTTACATCAGCAGGAGCCACATAAAGACGAGGCACATGCTCACAGGGAGCTGTGGCTCTGCCGTCTTGAGGCCAGCACGCTGGCCCAAAGTGCTCTATAGTGGTGGACAGGAAGAGCCAGCTCTGGCAGCACATCTCTCTTAGCCCTTGCTGACATAGAGGAGACACAAGATTTCTGAATGGGGCTAGAGATTTAGGTTGTTTGATGATTCCCTCTATGTCTGGGTCTGTGAGATGAGCCCAGACTAGCCTCAGACCGAGGGCACTGCCACAACAGCTTACCATCAGTCTGCACAGAGACAGCAGGACACTGAACAAGGTCTCCAGGGCCGTAACACAGTCCTCCACCCCGTTTTCACCCTAGTGAAGGAGACCGTGAGAATCAGGTCAGGTGAATGAAGAGCGGTGGCCCAGAGAGCACAGTGCACAGGCTGGCAGAGGTGGATAGGCAGGAGGCTGGCGTGGGCCCTGTGCTCCCCACCTCTGAGGGCCTGGAGGCTGTGCACATGCAACACATGCAGACGGTTACAAACAGAAATTTAAATTACTTTTAGAGAAGATTTCTTATTAAAAAAAAACATATATACTGTGTTTTTAAGAAATAATGACACTAATTCATCGTAGGAAAAACACTAGTAAAGGTTATAAATTAGAGAAGTCAACCATAGTGAAGTTCCAGACACAGGTGATGTGAACCGTGTAGAGCGAGCAGTGAGCCCCTCTGCATATGGGTGTGTGGTGTTGATCTATTTTAACAAAAATGAAATCACTGTTTTGTGAAGGGCTTTCGTCATTCACCCATTGGGAGCAGACTGGCAGACAGGGGCTCCATCACTTGGCCCGTCCCCAGAGGGCAACTGTCCGCACATACTGGCCCTCTAGAGGACGACACAAGGGGCCCCTCCTGAGATCACAGCCAGCCCTGCTGACATCTGTATGAGTTTACATGAGTTTCTTCTGTGTTTTAAGAGAATCTGTGGAGCTGAGTCCTGCATGGCCCTGAGACTCTCACTCCAGCAGGACATGTCCTGAGCTGTCTTGAAGGTTTGCAAGTGGACTTACAGGCTCCTATCTATCAAATGGTGATAAATACAGCTTACATACAATGTGAAAAGGAGAAGGAGAAAGAGCTTCAGAACACAGAGCATTTGGAAAGCCTCCGTTCTCTCGACAGTCACCTTCCCACAGTCCTGCCGCTCCCAGCAGCAGCTTTTGGGCACTCACCTTCAACCTTCTGCGGTTCATCCTGACGTACCAGTTGGTGAGGACATCCACAAACTTGACCAGGCGAGGTACCACGGTATACAGCCTGTAGGCTGAGAACAATGACCAGGCGGTGAGAACAGCTGAGCATATTGGGGCAGCAAGGGCCCTGCCACCTCAGGGGAGGCAGGAAGAATCAAAGCCACACTGCACTGACGGCATTGCCCAAGGTGTGCTACGTGGCTGTCAGGGTGTCCAGGCATGCTCACCACCACCCTGTGAGTGCCTACAGGCTCCCGTGATCAATGAGGAAAACAGAAGCCCAGGACCCAGGGTGGGGAGGCCCAGGCTGCATGCCGCACGGCTCCCTGTGGCCCTGTTTCCTGGTGTGGTGCGGGGAGGCAGCACCACCAAAGCCCGATTTCCTTGCACTGGGCTGCCCTGAATATCTGCGAGGACATGGTAAATGCATCGACACCCCTGAGGCTGAAGCACAGCACAGGCCAGGTTTTTCCAAGCAGAGCCACTTTGCCAATGTGAGGATAGTCCGGCTGACCCATGGGGCAGGTGGACCCCAACCCCCTCCAGAGAAAGCCCGGCCCAGCTGTCAGCAGAATGGGCTCCCCAGAGGCTATAGAACAGGGAAGACAGCTGGGATGGGTGGTAGAGGACAGACGTGAGGACTTCTGAGGAACCCAAGGGGTGATCAGGAAGGGGTGCTCAGCCAGTCTTGTTGAAGCTGTGGGCCTATTTTTAGGATTCCCCATCCACCTCTCTGTTAACTGATACTCCCCATTACATACACACCCCAAAACCAAGAGTGAGACCAACAATTACAAACAAATATAACTTGTATTGATAAGTGTTCAGTGACCAGGCCTCTGGTCCAGACCTCCATGATGAGAAGCCACCAAGGCAGAGGGCAGCTCACCAAGACCAGAACCAAGGCGCCAGCGGCCTGGCCTCAAGGAGACAGGTGACTTCCAGGGCTCATCATGCCCCTCACCTTCTAGGAGGCCAGAGCTCCCTGTGCTTAGGTGTCGACCCTTGGAGGGCACACCGAGGCCTCACAGCATGGCTGCTGGGCTCCCTGACGAGAACTGCAGACCCCCAGGTCCTCAGAACCCTGAGGGCTTGAGGGACAGAGCTGGCAGGCCATGGCACCGGGAACCCTGCAGAGGCCGTGGACACAACGGCTGCTTGACCTCTGGTTTCCAGGGAGACAGACCCCAGCCGGCACACATGCGCTCAGGCATGGCTAGGCCCTGCTGTCCTCAGGTGTCCTTGGATAGTACCCACCGTAAGGAACAGAGTAGGTGGGTTAGAACCGTGGAAGCCCATGTGGTGCCTGTGGCAGGCGGGGTGAGGCTGAGACCAGTGTGTTTCTGCAAGTCTTAACAAAAATAACATTTGAAAGGTTGAAAGAAACAACCAATAACCTACTGCTCTATATCTCTCAAAATGTCTATAAAACTTCCTGTGTTTAAAAAAAAAAAAAACATGGGTAAATATGAAAGGGCGATTAGAGGAGAGCTCTTCTTTCCAGGAGGACAGCCCAGGAGAGTCATACCTGCCATTTCCGTCTCAAAGAACCCAACCAGCGACTGCATGCAGGACAGGACCCACCGGTCTGTGACATTAGCGCTTTCTCTAGCTGTGTTCTCGTTGTAGATGAATTCCATTTCTTCTTCCTGGAAAATGACAATTATTGCATCGATCTGCACACTTAGGGGAAATTACTGTATAGAAATGAACACTTCAAATCACGTCACCCAAAAGTAGGCCCCCAGAGCAATCCACAAGACCCTGGAACTCACTGGCAATTTAAATTTCTAATTTTCAGCAACACTTTCTAAATAAGCTTTAAACGGGATATTAAGTCCCCAGTTAATGAATTGCATTTTTACTGAACTAAATAGAGTTTAGGAAAAAATTATTTCTCTGTACCAAACAGTGATTACAAGTTGAGAAATACTCCAAAATCTTTTAAATGCAGGGTTTAGTCACTTTAAACCTGATGAAGGAAAGCTAGTAAGGCTGCTAGGATTGCCTATAGACTGAACACACACACTTGGAATTAACGTCTCTGCTAAAATTGTCCATTTTACCCAGAATGCTCTGTCAGACTGGCATTTCCTTTACAAAACCCTCCTTGGGCTGAAGGTGTGCCTCACGTCCCCTCATGCAGCAGCAACGCCAGGCTGGCGGGACTGTAGCCCTGATCCAAGCGTGCTGATGGAGCTGGCCTCTGGCCCCCACACCCCTGCTTGTGCTCCCAAGCCCCACACGAACAGAGGCCCACTTGGCCAGGAGGTGGCAACAACAGAGGCAGGAGCGATACCAGGGCCCAGGGAGAAGCCTGCGGTGGGAGAGGAGCAGAGATATTCACAGCTTAGGCCTCCAGCCAATTTCCGGAAAGGAATAACGTTGCATGATGTAAGGGATGCGTGGTACTGGGGTCTGACCCCAGGGGAGCCCTGAGAGCAGAGGCAGGGCAGCCTCCCAGGCCAGGACTCAAGTGCACACACACCACAACCCTCGTTTCCCTGACGACCCAGTGGAACGTCTCTCACTTTCAGAGTCTGGACCGAGATGCCCCCTCAGAGCACTGCGTGCAGCAGCCTCACCCTACCCCCACCAGCCCTGGCTCCATGACGGGAGGCAAGTGGGGCAATGAATGAACCTCTAATGCGGCTCTTCTTTAGGGGATGCATGACAGCCCCCGGTGGCTCAGAGCCCTACCCACAGGGACTCTTGTCGCACCCCTATGGAGCAATGACCTGAGCAAACCCACTTGACCCACACCTTCTGCAGCCTCAGCACGTTCTGGATAAAGAAACGGTAGGCATTGTACCAAGGGAGCAGCACATCCTTCAGGACATCACGCACACCCTCCTCCTTAAATCGCAGGTTTTCTGCTCTCACCACTGGGGAGTTGATCAGATATAATCTGAATGAGGGGAAACGTTAAATAAAAGAGGAATATACAGATTAAAACAAGTACTATTACTAGACTTGTTGATACTGAAAACACTAAAATCAGCATTTTTTTAATATAAAAGGAGAGAATTATGAATACTCTTCTTATGGTCAATGTAAAACTGATAGAACTCTTACTCTGTGCAAGAGACCAGCGGATACTAAGGGGAGACCTAACCCCATATGGATGGGGCCCTTGAGCAACCAGGAAGCAGGCCCTGTGCTCGTATGCATGTGGGCCTTGGGTGGACCAAGAGGGAGCAGTGCGGCCCCCCTCCCAGGACGCCATGCACAGGCACGGGATTCACAGAAGAGCAGCCACCAGTGGGCTCCCAGAAGGAGGAGGTGGGGATGTCGCCAGACATCCTATGGACAGTCCCACTGCGAAGACTTCTCTGGCTCAGGTTGCCGGTGTGCCAGGGGTGGTCTAATAGCTAACTGGGGGGTTGGACACCCCGTGAACTACTCCGGGGCAGCCTGAATGTGCTCAGGCATAGCCCCTGGGTGTGGGTCTTGTGTCTGCCACAGGACAATGCGGAATGAGACCGTGGTGGCTCCTTTCCCCACACTTTGTGGGCATAACCAGGACTAACATTTCAACAATGGCTCACGTTTCTTTAAAAGCATTTCAGGGGCAGCCCCGGTGGCTCAGCGGTTTAGCACCACCTTCCGCCCAGGGCATGATCGTGGAGACCCAGGATCGAGTCCCTTGTCGGGCTACTTGCATGGGGCCTGCTTCTCCCTCTGCCTGTCTCTCTCTTTGTCTTTCATGATTAAATAAATAAAATCTTTAAAAAAAAAAAAAGCGTTTCAGTATTAATGTTTAATTGCTCTAGCATAAATATGCTCACAGGGCTCTTGTGAGGAGAATGTACAGAAATGAAATAAATGGACGAGATGGCGAGCTGGGGCAGGAGTGAGGCAGAGGCCCAAGTAGCCAGCCTGGGAACAGCACAGGTCTTGGTTCTCACAACACCTCTGGGCTTCCAAGCACTTGTTAGTGAGAAACTGCCTTGTGGGTTTGGAGCCAACACCACAACCAATGTAACCATCCCCATAACAGACACAGAGCTTGAAAGAGCTAATAATACTTAGCTCTTAGTTCCAAATCTATGGAACACGATTAACAGGAACAGGCAATGCTTACATAAAAAGGGTATGAGACACAAGGCAGAGGGCTGGCGTTACCTGAGGGCGTCGGCACCATATTTATGGATGATTGAAAGTGGATCCGGGTAATTCTTTTTTCGTTTGCTCATCTTCTGACCATCACTTGAAAAACAAAAGAGAGATGCTGATTGTCTCTTTATATATGGTCCCAGGTTATGTGCAGATTGGGACACAGAATTGCTAGTGGGATCAGACACAGCAACACCCAAGCTTCTCTCTGAACCCCGTGGTGATTCAGCTAAGAACACAGGCTCAGCAGCTATTTCAGAGAAATGAAAACTCACATCAATGCAAAAACTTGTGACGGGAGCTCACAGCTCTATTCACAGTCTGGGCAGTGAGGAGGGATGGAGGACACAGCATCCGGAACCATCCCCAGAGGATCCCACTGAGTGGGAAAGCCCGTCCCTAAGGTCACAGGTCACATACGTGAAATGACAGAACTAGGAGAGAGGGAGCAGGTAGCGGCTGCCAGAGACCAGGGTGACGAAGGACCACACCAGGAACCTGGACCTTGCTGGTAAATACAAGCCAACATGGCAGCACATGAGGATGTGCAAGTGGGCAGTGTCAGGAGGACTGGGGCCGGACAGCCTGGCCCAGTGCTGAACACCGGATTTGAAAAAACCTGATGTTTGGGGCAACCTGAGCAGGCACAGCACACAAGGGCTGTCATGGTCTCCTAGCTGCGCACAAACCTAAATTCAATAACATTTTCAATGAAAAAAAAAAAAAAAACGCCGCAGAGCAAGACTGTAGAGCCAGACTCTCTGGGTATGAAACACGAATTTACCATTGTTTGCTGTGTGACTTTGATCAAGCTGCTTAATTTTTCTGTCCCTCAAATTCCTCACATATCAAACTTGAGCAAGAAAAGAATCCACCTCAACAGTTGTGGGGCTTTGATGAGAAAAGACGCACATCTGCTACAGGGCCTACACGGTGTTGGGGCCATCACCCCTCGGATAGGACATGAGGCATGGTACTCACAGCAATGTCTTTTCTTATTAATTTCCGTTTTTACCATTATGACTATAGGCAATAGAAGAAAAAAAAAAAACACTCCCCATGATCCTGGAGAGCTCTGGAAGCCAGGGCTACAGGCACCCATGTGCTTGGTCCAATTCTCAACGACCACTGTAACTTTATCACCAGCACTACCACAGGATGCACGCCTGCCCCGCCCCCGTTAGCCTAGGTGTCCAACTGCCCCTCCCCTGGGGATGAGAAGTGAGTGACATGGGGTATGCTGGAGAGGGAGCACAGAGACATAGTGATGGCAGAGTTGGGGCGAGCCCAAGTGCCTGTGCGCACAGAGAGTGGCTGCCAGAGCAGAGAGGGCTGGGCTGGGAGCAGGACCAGCCTCTACATGACAACGTGCACCTGCCTTGCCAGGACCAGCCCGTTCACAATCACGTTCCTGAAAGGCGGCTGTCCAAAGAGAGCAGTGGCCAGCACCAGCAAGGTGTAAAACCTGGAAAAATCCAAAGAAACATATCAGCGACAGGAGAAAGGGAACTTAAGCATTCCTAGGTTTATTTACTGGACTGAATTTCTACTTCAGATTGGTTACACTTAATTATCCTTTATAGCAAAGGTTCTTAATCTGGTAACACATCAGAATCACCCAGGTGTGCTGAAAAATCACACAGGACCAACCACAAATCAGTGAGGTTAGAAAAAAATAAAATGTGATTTAAAGCAAATGAAGGCCTGGAGTGAGATACTGGCCCCAACAGCTGAGGACAGTACTGTCTCCTCGCCAGCACTGGCTGGTGGCCACAAGGCAGAGCAGGGACAGGACTGGGCGGCCGGTCAGGACCTCCAGCTATACTGGGCTGGAAATGCAGAGACACATGTGACCTCAGCACAAGGTCACATGGGACAGTCTGATGACAAAACATGCAGAAGACGTTCTCACGTTGGACATCAGAAGGCCTGAGTCTGCAGGAGCACGGATGATGTCTCTGCTGTTGCCTTGCTAGCTAGCCTGTTCCCTTGAATCTACCACAGCCCTGCAGCCACCCCAGGACGTGGACGGACCGGATAGGTGGGACAGGCAGCCCAAGTGTGATGGAAGGGGAGGGAGGCAGCGAGCACACAGCGACCATGTGAGGACGGTGAACGGCTGGCAGCCATCACCAGTCCTCAGACAGCTTAGGGGCAAGGCATCTGGCCTCCAAGAAGGGTTTTGGACCTGTTCCTAAAAGAAAAATGGGGTGGACACTGAAAATAACACCTTCTGGAACATTAAGGCTGGAATTCAATCAATTTGGGATGTCCACAGCAGGGTGTAAGGAGACAACGACAACAACATTCCTCAGACATTTCTGCAACATCACTAATGACAGCGTAGTTAGAACCTGGACCAGCTGAGCTTCTCATCCACAAGGAGAAAGTACCTCACCTTCCACCTCAGAAAATGAGGGCATCGCTTTCACCAGGCACCAGACAAACCAACGCCAAAACCCTCCCCACTGTAGTGTGTCCTTCTTCCCCAGCCTGGATTTTTTGGAATAGTAATTTTATAAGGTTATCTTTAACATCGGAGTACATTTCCAGTGAACCCTTAGGTCAGCATCCAAACCACTGGACATTAAGTACTCATTAAATATTTGCAAATGACTTAAACAGGTTAAAAACACATACTGGTCTGTATCACTTAATCTTCGAGGATGTGAAATCTATTCCAAAATCTCAATAAAATAATGCAAACCCTGAAACCACAGCTTCACTGTAGTGAGAGATCCCAACCCCAAAAAACTTGAACAGTGCATGGGGCAGTGAGGGGCAGAGGGCAGGAGCAGAGCCTGTCTTGTTTGACACAATCTCTGCAGCACCCAGCTGATAAACGCCAGGTGCTCAGGGCGAAATCGAATCAGTAGAATGACTAAAGGAACAAGGAACGTACCATCCTCTGGTCTGGTCAATGCCTTCAGCGATGAAGTCTGCAGGGAACGCATCATCAAACTCCCTTTTGTTTTCAAAAGGATAATGAACTTGAGCATAGGGCATGCTGCCACTCTCGAACCAACAGTCAAACACTTCGGAGATGCGCCTCAACACTCCTTTCCCGCAGTGAGAAGGGATGGTCAGGTGGTCAATACTGAGAACGAAGCAAAGACACTTCTATGAATTTTAACCACAGAAGATCTTACAGTTTAATAGCCGAGAAGAAACACAGCCCGACAAGATGACATACACATCTGCAAACGGGCGTGCTGGCAGCCCCACAGGTCTTCAGAGGTACTGGGAGGGCTCCCCTGGGGTTCAGACCCATGTTGCCCCACAGCTGACTCTAGCATAGAGCCCACCTCCCCAGCAGTGCAGGAGCCATCAACAGGCAATTAAGGGGATGAGCGGTCGACTTCAGCACACAGCACCGCCACCTGCTCCAGAGACCATGTCGGCGCTCTCTGGAAGGGCAGGACGGGTGTGACCCCAGCGCTCACAAACTGACCTCTCTCTGTGGAGATCGGAGACCTTTGCTCCCGTCAGTTCTTCCAGTTCTGCCACCGACCCGATGCAGACTACCTGTCAGGGCAAAGTTGAAGGGCAAGGGAACCTCAGAGCCAAAGACCACACAGCTTTTGTCTATGCAACACTCATGCTCGGCTCGGAAACCTCTGACCTTCGGGACAGGTGTCACCAATGTGGCTCACACTCACCTGAGACTGCAGGTCACCGAAGGGGTGAGTGGGCTCCACTATTCCACACCTGCCACTGTCTTAGGAGTCCCTACTCAGAGAGGACCTCATGACATCTCCAGACGCATACCTGCTGAGAGCTTACTAGGCTCAAATCTCTGCCCAGTGTAACCAGGGTAAGTGAGATGCCTAGACTGTGACTCTGAGACATCTCAGTGTCTTCCTGGCACATGAATTTGGCTCTTTAATCTGGAATCTTTCCAAATCAAAGCTAGAACTAAATGACTGTGCATGGACTGGATCAAACCAGTGAGATCACAAGACATCACTCAGGGTTACACCCAGGCAAGAAGGCAGCTGGGGCCTGACAGGGTCGACATGCTGGCAGCCTGAGTAGGAGCTGCGGTGGGTTCTTGCCCAGGGCGCCTGCCAGCTCAGGAACATAACATCCTCAGCCCTTCCTCTTCGGTCCTGAAAGGTCTGACTCCGCAGATTCCCGGCCACCCTCCATATCCCTGTGCCCTAAGTGTGTCCGTGCTGGACAGAGGCTGCATGGCATACATCTAGACCCATACACGTATTTATACACACAACCACTTGATTTTACAAATTCAAGGTTGGCAATGCTTTGGTAATGTTTTTTATCTGCTACAAGGAGGGTTTCACATGATATGACTCAGTGCAGGTCTGATCATCAGTTCCTCACAAGGAGAGAAAACGGGGTGAGCAACAGAAGAAAAACAATTCAACCTGTGGATTTCCCTGAGAAAAATACAAATGCATTCTTTCAGAGGGAGATTTTCAAAAGTTATATTTAATGAAAATAAAGTAAAATTAAACCCCCAAATTCTTATTTATACAATTCTAGGAAGGAATAAAGAGAAACAGATGAAATAAGAAAGGAGCAAAGAAAGAACTAATCCACATGCACTAACGAAGTGCTTCAGCCAAAATCAACACGAGAACACAGGGCCCCTGTCTCACCTCCTCGAAGTCATCGCTGACCCACAGGGGTATGGGCGTACCCCAGTATCTGTTTCTGGAAACTGCCCAGTCACGTGCATCTTTCAGCCAATTTCCAAATCGCTTTTCTCGCACGAACTCTGGGACCCTGCAATAAACAGGTCAGACGGCCACCCCGAGACGTTAGTAAGTAAACCTGTGGAGATCCACATGACTCTCTGTGTACGCTCTGTGGGCTGACGCTGCCCTGGATGCTGTGCTCACTCCTGCGGAGACAGCACAGAAAGCTCACAGCACTGCCTCTATCTGAATTCACCTGCTCTGGAACAAGAACCCCACAGCACACATGCTCCCCTGTACTGCTCCCTGGGGAGGGGATGGCCGCAGCCCTTGGCCAGTCACTGCGATCCAGCCAGCCTGCCTCATGCAGACTCGTCTTTCAGGGCATCCACACAACACTGCTTTCATGGACGCTCATGAGTAGGGCTTCTGTCCCTACACGACAGGCTGGGCTATGAGTGGCTGGTTGGTGGCTGCCTCGTCAGGTTCCTGGGTGGTCCACGTGGTAGCCTTCACCCTGTAGCCCCCTTCCCTCCATGCCCCTCCCCCAAGGTTTTGAGTGCTTGGGACTAGTCACAGCTTATCCTGTGAGGTTTAGCTCTGCAGGAAATCCTTCCAAGCAGCAGCTGAGGTCGGGCACCCCAGCGGTGCCCCGAATTATAAAGGTCAGTTTATGGGTCTGCACCCTCACAAGGCCACAGCCTAATAGTCACCTCCTGCACTTCACACAGTAGGGCAACTGAAGAACTTCCAAGGAATAAAAAATGAAAAACTGTTTTCTTGAGCAATAAGGATCAATCTGCTAGAAAGTATAGAAAACCTATAGCTCATGGGGCACCTGGGTGGCTCAGTTGGTTAAGTTTCCGACTCCTGATTTCAGTACAGGTTGTGATCTCAGGGTTGTGAGAGGGAGCCCCGTGTCGGGCTGGGCACTCAGTCTGTGCAGTCTGCTTAAGATTATCTCCCTGTCCTCCCCTCCTCATGCTTGCTCTTTCTCAAAACAGACAAAAAGAAAGAAAGCTATAGTTCATAATTTATTGCCCCCAGATTCTCCCTATACTTCGAAAACAAATACAGTGTTTAAGTCAGGCTGGGTTCTTGTGGAAGTAGGAAGCAGTGATTGAAACTGTCTTCTGTGATATGCAGCTTCAGCCTTCCTTCCTTCAGCCCTGCAGGCTGGAGTAACCCCTCCCTGCGGGTCACATCCTAGCTGAGAGAGGCTCCTGTGCCCGCAGTGCCCATCAACATGGTCTACGACTCAGCACACATCAAAAGCAGTAAGTACAAATGGCTTCTGTAGGTATAATAAAAAATGAACATTTATCCTGAAAATGACTGTTATTTAAAGCTAACAGAAAACAGAAATCCTCCCTCCGCAGGCCTTATCATAGGAAGGATGCTACTTCTCTCATGTAATATTTAAATTATTTTGTGGTCCCGAAAACACAGAATAAAAAATAGCTTTATAGCACACAATGGAAGATGGCTATTATAGTTATTATGAGCTTGCAAGTGTAAGCCAGAACCCCCTAAGCAGGGGACAGGACACTGAAGACACACATCTTGCTGCTCACCAGTAACACAGGTCGTTGTTCTGCAGGAGTTGGCCCACCATGTGCTCCACGCGCACGAACCAGCTAGGCACAGCCTTGTAAATCAGGGGAGTATCTGACCTGGAGGAGCAAAAGTGCAGGGCACGGCTGGTCAGACGGAGGCACACGGGCACCCATGGCAACACCAACTTTTAGTTTAAATGCTACTGCCACGACCACCACCTCTTTGGCCTTCTGCTAATACTCTTCCCCCCCCCACCTTTTTTGCTAATATTAATGCCTATGTCCTTGGCACTGGTCATCTTCCTCCATAACACCAAGGTAAAAAACCATAAAAGAACAAGAAAGAAAGTATAGTTCTGCTGGCGTATGACAGATCTCTAAGAAATAACGTCAGCATCAGCAATGAGGCAATGTGGGAAGAAGCTTGATACCACCGAACATTCCACTTTCATGCCTGTCGGCATGGCAAGGTCTTGGAATCTAACCTGTGTCATGTTCTCTCTCTCGCCAGGTTCCAGCACAAAATTTTAGAGATATGTCTCATCCTAAAGAAATGTGGCCCCAACATAAAACATTTGTACATGTTGACACTTCTCAGACAAGTGTTGAGGAAAACAGTAACTGTACATTCATGGACTCAAGAGTGCAGGCTGCCAACATTAGCCCTACAGGGTACAAATGGGAGGGGAACCACAGACGGACAGAAGGGGCACATGCACTATGCGTCCCCCACAGGCTGCAAGCTCGAGCTGGGGGTCTTCGCTTTGTCTCACCTCCAGCAGAACGGGTAGCTGTGAGTGAGGGTGCTGGCAATGAGAAGCCGGCCTCTTTCCTTCAGGGTCCTGATTATGTTTTTGTCAGCATCCTGTTAAAAAAAAAAAAAAAAAATCTAGCCATTAAAATATCCTGTGATACTTAGTAACACAAAATAATTAAGTGTATCATTGCAATCTGATATTCTGACCTCTCTACCATAAATAAAAGGTAGAAATCACACATGGATTATAAAATACTCAGTCTACATTTTAGGCACACTCTAAGTTTTGGAGTTGAGTAAGCACTTCCATACCATGTGAGGTAGTGAGGTCTTCCAGCAGCGACGGCCCTGAAGCCACAGAAGCTGCTTCAGTGCCTGGTTTCACAGATTCCTGCCTGTGAAACTACAGCATGCTCCTCTGAAGACACTAGACCCTTCAAGATAATACCTATCTTTTCTGGTTATATGTGCCAAGGCAAAACAAACAAAAGAAAAACAACTTCTTAGGAAAAAAAATACAGATACTGGAATCTACTTAATAAAAAGCTAATTGATTAAAGAAAGACACGTGATGACAGAGACACAGACCTTCACATACTGTCCCATGAAATCTGTCACTTCTGCTGTGAAACAGCCTGAGGCATCCACAGGGCAAACAGGGGGAGAGTCTTTCTGAATGATGTTGAAGTCCATACAGACCCGATAGTCGTCCTGGGGAGAAAGGGAATGAGATAGAGTGTGGGTGGTGATAGATTTACAAGAAAATGCTTCAGTATTCTGACACAGAACTGTAATCAACTTTAATTATCCTCTTAGCTGAAGTTAATTCAGGATCATTTGGACAATCCTGGAGCCTTACAGTTGGACAGGGATTACATCATCTCCCTAGCCATTACCTCACAGACCCCTATATACAGCAGGGCATCCACTAAGGGAGGAGTAAGATGACACACATGTATCTGTGGTGAACACAGACACAAAAATGCTCAATATTCACAAACTCCACTCAACACTATAGTAAAAGAATCATTCACCACAATCAAGTGGGATTCAATCTGGGGATGCAAGAATGGTTCAGTATCCACGAATCAATCAACATGATATATACCTCATTAACAAAATGAAAGGTAAAAACCATATGATCCCCTCAATAGATACAGAAAAAGCATTCCACAAAATACAACACCCACCTGTGAAAAAAACAAAGTGGGTTGAGAGGGAACATACCTCAACATAACTGAGGCCATATATGAAAAATCCACACACAACTAACATTATACTAAAATGGTGAAAAACTGACAGCTCTTCCTAAGATCAGAAACAAGACAAGGATGTCCATCCACTTCTACCACTTCTATTCATCACAGCACTGAAGTCCTAGCCACAGAAGCCAGACAACAACAAGAAATGAGATATCCATATTCGTAAGAAAGAAGTTAAACTGCCACTTGGCAGATGACATGATGACTACAGAAAACTCTAAAGACTCCACCAGGGCAGCCCCGGTGGCGCAGCGGTTTAGCGCTGCCTGCAGCCGGGGGTTTGATCCTGGGGACCCTGGATCGAGTCCCACATCAGGCTCCCTGCATGGAGCTTGCTTCTCCCTCTGCCTGTGCCTGTGCCTCTCTCTCTCTCTCTCTCTGTGTCTCTATGAATAAATAAATAAAATCATTAAAAAAAAAAAAAAGACTCCACCAAAAAAACTATTAGAATGAAATCAGTAAAGTTGCAGGATGCAGAATATACCTATTCTATCTAAATCAACCTAACGACAGCCTTAATTTCTCATTACTATTTTTCGACTCCTGATCAGCACCCTTGCTAGCACTCACAACATGACTTTTACCACTCATGTTAATAGCAAGCCAATTCCACCTATCAAAAGAACCTTTAACTCGAAAATCTGATATTTCTATACACTAATAATGTAGTAGAGAAATTAGGAAAGCAATCCCATTTATAATTGTACCAAAGGTAACAAAATACCTACAAATAAACAACCAAGGAGGTGGAAGACCTGTACTCTGAAAACTATATGTTATTGATAAAAGAAACTTTTTTTTAAATTTTTATTTATTTATGATAGTCACACAGTGAGAGAGAGAGGCAGAGACACAGGCAGAGGGAGAAGCAGGTTCCATGCACCGGGAGCCTGACGTGGGATTCGATCCCAGGTCTCCAGGATCGCGCCCTGGGCCAAAGGCAAGCGCCAAACCGCTGCGCCACCCAGGGACCCCCGATAAAAGAAATTAAAGATAACACAAAGAAATCAAAGAAATGGAAAGACATTCCATACTCATAGACTGAAAGAACGAAATAGTTAAAACACCCATACTACCTGAAGCAATCTACAGAGTTAATGCAATCCCTATCAAAACATCAACAGCGTTTTTCATAGAACTAGAACAAATAATATTAAAATTTGCTTGAACCACAAAAGATATCAAATAGCCAAGGAAATCTTGAGAAAGAACAAAGCTGGAGGTGTCACAACCCCAGATTTCAAGGTATTCTACAAAGTCATACTAATCAAAACAGCATGGTACAGGCACAAAAATAGACTCAGATCCAGGCAACAGAATAGAGAGCCCAGAAACAAAGCTGTGCTTATATGGTCAATTAATCTATGACAAAGCAGGAAGAAATATACGAAAGGGAAAAACCAGTCTCTTCAATAAATGGTATTGGGAAAACACGACAGCCACATGCAGAAGAGAGTGAAACCGGACCACTTTCTTACACTATGCACAAAAGTAAAGTCAAAATGTATTTAAGACCTAAAGGTGAGACCTGAAACCATAAAACTCCTAAAAGAAAAAGACCGTAATCTCTTGAACAGCCATGGCAACATATATACAGCTATGTCTCCCTGGTCAAGGGATTCAAAAGCAAGGAAACCATAAACGAAATAAAAGGCAGCCTACTCAATGGGAAGAGATATTTGCAAATAACATATCTGATTAAGGGTTAGTATCTAAAATATATAAAGAACTTATATAACTCAATTCCAAAAAAGCAAACAATCCTATTAAAAAATGGGGACCTGAAGAAACATTTTTCCAAAAAAGACATTCAGATGCCAACAGACATGTGAAAATGTGCTCAACATTACTCATTAGGGAAATGCAAATCTGAATCATAATGAGATATCACCTTACACCTCTCAGGATGGCTAGAATTAAGATGATAAGAAATGATAAGTGCTAGGGAGGATGAGGAGAAAAAGAAACCGTTGTGCACTGTTGGTGGGAATGTAAATTGATGTGATCACTCAAGAAATCACCATGGAGATTCCTCAAAAAATTAAAAACAGAAATATCATGCAGTCTAGCAAATCCAGTCCTATTCACCTGAAGGAAATGAAAATACTAATTAAAAATGTATATTGCACCCCCATGTTTACTGCAGCATGATTTACAATAGCCATGATACGGAAGCAGTCCACATGTCCAACAGATGAATGGATAAAGAAGATGTAGTGTATATGTACAATGGAATATTACTCAGCCATCAAAAGGAATGAGACCTCGCCATGCCTGACAACACGGATGGAACCAGAGGGTTATGTTAAATGAAATAAATCAAACACAAATATCATGATTTCACTCACATATGGAGCCTAAAAAACCAAAAAAAAAAAAAAAAAAAAAAGAACATATCCAGTATATGACAGATTCATTTTAATAGGAAAACCTAAATCACAATCAAAACCAGGAAGTTTTCTTTTTATTATTTACTACCAGTGTAGTTATGAATGACTAACATCTGGCTAGTACAGTATTATCAAGAATGCTTCCGTCACTTGAACACTGGACAGGTATTAGGTGATACCAAGGAAGAGTTCACTTTATGGGGTACAACAATGGCAAGGTGCCAGTATTAAAAAATAAAAGTCCTAACCAGGCATAGATGTGTACGGAAGCACCTGCAGATGAAGACTGTGATGTTGAGGATTTGTTTCAAAACCCTCAGACCAAGATGGAGAAGGTGTGGGGGGAAGAGGAGAAGGAAGACAGAAGAATCAGAATTCCCAAATGCTGATAATTAGTGCAGCTGGAAGATGTGAACCTAAGATTTATTCCAGTATCTCTTTACTTCTGTGTATATTTAAAGATATTCATATTAAAAATTTCTGCAGA
Source organism: Nyctereutes procyonoides (assembly GCF_905146905.1). Lineage (NCBI taxonomy): Eukaryota > Metazoa > Chordata > Mammalia > Carnivora > Canidae > Nyctereutes > Nyctereutes procyonoides. The sequence continues at coordinate 65,592,004 of NW_026575146.1, read as the reverse complement.
GGTTACATATGAAAGCAAAATGATGGAGTTAGTCGGTCCCCGGTGGGTGTTTTAGTCATATACAAATTACATCCAAAGGATTGCATTTTTAGAAAAATTACTCTGGGTGAAATTTAAACTTAACCACACCACCCAGCTCTGAGGGGTCAAGTTCTGCCCTGTCAGCACAGTATTTACTTGCGAACACGGTGCGGGTGTGCAACTCTCCACACACTGACGTCGTGGTGACAGCATGACTTGACGCCCTTTCCAGAGCTTACAGAACCACACGCTGAAGAGAGCAGAGTGCAGATGAGGAAGTGGTGATAGAAGGAAGACACAGAGTGCCTTTCAGGGAGACACCCGGGACTGGACTCACTATTCTGAGAGCTTAGCTCAGGTGAAAACACACTGCACACAGAGGTTTGATATTGGGGGCAGTGGGCCTGCAGAGCTGGACCCCACAGTGTGCCCATAATGAGGAGCATGAGACACACACACACACACGACTCAGGCCATGACCCTCCCTTCCCACAGACATGCCTGCAAAACTTCTACTCACAGCCCCGAAGTAAGGAGCCTGGTGTACCACTCCAGTGCCCTCCTCCTCCCGCACGTAGCTGTCAGCAAGCACCGTGAAAGCACCATTCTCCTTGAGCTGGAATAGACACAAGAGCAGGCAAAATCAATGAAACACCAGCACATCTTATATTAATTTCGTAACAGTGTTTGGTAAGAATCTAAGAAAAAAATTTTTTTTTAAATTTAAGTAAATCTCTGCACCCAATGTGGGGCTCGAATTCTTGACCCCAAGGTCAAGAACCACCTGGCTCTAACCACTGAACAGGCCAGGTGTCCCTGACAAATTTTGTTTTTTCCTGACAAAATTTTTATTTTATTTATTTTATTTTTTTCCCTGACAAAATTTTTAACAGGCAAAATTATTTTCAGAAACAAGACAGAAGGGATCCCTGGGTGGCGCAGCGGTTTGGCGCCTGCCTTTGGCCCAGGGCGCGATCCTGGAGACCCGGGATCGAATCCCACATTGGGCTCTCGGTGCATGGAGCCTGCTTCTCCCTCTGCCTATGTCTCTGCCTCTCTCTCTTTCTCTCTCTGTGACTATCATAAATAAATAAAAATTAAAAAAAATTAAAAAAAAAAGAAACAAGACAGAATAATTTGGTTTGGGAAGAAATATGCTAAGTCTTTTCTATGATAATTATCTGAAGACTTGCAGAGAAAATGTTCTAAATTCTTAGTCACAAAACGGGGCTTTTTGGATGCCTGGGTAGCTTAGCAGTTGAGCAACTGCCTTTGGCTCAGGGCATGATCCTGGAGTTCCGGGACCGAGTTCCATATCGGGCTCCCTGCATGGAGCCTGTTTCTCCCTCTGCCTGTGTCTCTCATGAATAAGTAAAATCTTAAAAAATAAAACAAAACAACAAAAAAAGGCAAAACGGGGCTTTTCCTGACTTCTCCCAACCTCCCCTACAACCCGGTGTGCAGCTTCTCATGCACACCTCCAGGATGCCCTTAGTCACCTTCCTGTCAGCCCCACTATAAGGCAAACCATGGGCACTAGAGTGACAAGTTCTAGCTAAAGGCGCTCCATGTGCTGTGGTACGGAGGAAGCACTATTTCTACATAAAATGCTGCAGACCTACTTCTACCTTTACCTCTTCCTTTCTCTTTCCACACACGGGTTCAGCCAAATCCATCCTTCACTTTCTTGTCTTTCTGCCTTTGTAAAAAGTACTTTCAGAAATGATGTTCACACTTAATCACATCTAATCCGGTGATCTTGTGAAAAAGGCACACAGTATTCCAATGATCCAAAAATATTGAATCAAACTCAGAACAAAGATGAAATGGTTTGTCCAAATCACACAACTAACAGTGACAAACACTGGGCTTGAGTCAAGGTCTCCTGGCTCTATACAATGTCATCTTCATCTATGTTACAGCTCTTCAATTCTTTAGCAGTTGTCTAAAACCAAACTTGGAAAAGTAGCCATGAATGTCTCACTGTTGTAACCTACACCACCTGGAAATATTGTTGCCTGAAAGGTATGTCTTCAAGCATTCAAACATGGAGTGGGAGCATGTGTGCCCTTGGAGTCCGAGGAACAAGTAGGAAGTGTTTCTAGTGGACGTAGATGAACCCCCGTGGCGTCCTGCCTCTCTGTCCAGCTCCAGACACTGCCCTGCCAAGGCCGAGCAGTCAGCAGTCACAGCACCTGCTCTCACAGCTCCCACCTGATAGTTCAGAACACACGTATCTTAGGTTTACACCACACCACTTTGCCTATGACAAAGATTTTCTAGCACCTGCCTAAAATGCTGAAGGCCCCAGAAATTCAGGAAGCTACTGAATGGAGTATGTGGCAGGTGCACATTCCAGACACACCTCTAAGCCCCAAGTTCCTGTCTGGAGTGTCTGGGTGGTGCACGTGCTGAGAGCACAGAGCTCTCTGGGTTCTCAACAGGGTCTGTGGTCAGAAAGATCAAGAGCCACAGATTTTGTGAGAGAGTTTAAGACAAAACAAATCCAACCTAAAACAAAATATGTTAAGATATGCAACAGAAGAACATAATAATGATATTTTTCAGGAGAAACCAGAGGCATTACAAAAGATGCTTTTTCAGATGGTCTGTGAGTTCAGCCTTGAGAATGGGTTGTACTTGAGCACATCTGATGTAACAAAGGTGAGGGATCTTTTTAAACAAGAGGAAAACTTAATGAAATCAAAGGCAGGGAGGGAAGAAAAAGGAAGGGCCAGTTTGACAGAAGCAAAGGATACGTTTGCAGCAACATCAGAGGAAGTGGTTCGGAAGCAGGTCGGCTATAAGGAGAACAAAGAGCAGGGGGTGGCAAGTGGCGGCAGGCTCTCAGGGAGCAGAAACCCACAGATGACCCTTGAACAACGTGGGATGCGGATCTACTTAAACACATTGTTCTCTCTAAGAGTGGATGGCAAAAGCCACAAGGCATTTGTTTATAACTGCCCAGCCCAGGCTTCAGGGAACCAGAATGAAGGCAACGAGTGCAGAGGTCACACCTGCTGCCCTGAGTACTTGGGGAGCCTGCCGAGGCTGTCAGCAGCCTCGGGGCCCTGAGGCCAGGCAGCATTCAAGGTCCTGTAGTGACAGGGTGGTGGGTCCAGCACCTGCAAGAGGCTAGGCTACAGAACGGGCCCTCAGGGCAGGCACAGCCTTGTTCAGGGAGACCCACATCCCTGGCACCCCTGCTCCCGAGTTCTCTGGGACCTGGACTCTGGGGCTGCATTGGGGCAGCCTGGCACAGCCTCTTCCCTAGCGGGTGCTCCACCCCATATGTGGCCATAGCTGCTGAGCCAAGGCCACCAGGATGTGAGACACTGCCTTCCTAACAGTTACCCGTTCTCGCCGGGTGCACCAACATGGGGATTATTTTTTCTTTTCTCGTGAAGAAGCTTTTATTCCTAGTTTCCCAAGAGACTTAAACACAGGGGAGCTGAGTTTTATTAACAGACTTTTTAGTACTTGCTGAGATGCTGCCTTTCTCCTTTTGCCTATTTAAGTAGTGAACTGCATCACACATCCCCAAATATGATTCTGTAAACATTCCTACTTCTCCACATCATGCTGCAGTTCTAGCGTACACCATATTCGACTGAGCAATTGTTCTAGGAAGTGCTACGTCTGTACTTTTAAGTTAATTGATATTTGTGCACAAATGCTAACTTTTTCAGGCTTATGTATCATTGTTCTGCCAACCTCATACTATAGAAAAGCTGGCTTTCTCTATTCTAGGACAGAATAAAAAATGGACATGGTTTTTAAGAAAGATGTATTTGGGCTTTGGACTTTTGTGTCTTTTTGTGGAGAAAAACTTTTATACATACTTAATGGTTGGGAAAACAGAGTGTTCAGAACTGCTTAAAACACCAAGAAGTTTTTTCAACAAATATATGTATACCACTGAAAATATTACTTCGTGTTTTCTCATGATTTTTTTAAAAATACTTTTTGTCTTGTTTACTTTAACAGTATAGCATATAACATACATAAAATATAAAATGTGTTAACCGCTTGTGTTATTGGCAAGGCTTCCAGTCAAGAGTAGGGTGTTTGTAGCTATGTGTGGGGGAGTCAAAAGTCACTGTAGGTGAGGCTGGTGCCTCTGATCCCCCCATGTTGTTCAAGGGCCAACTGCAACTGGGAGATGAGAAACATGGGAAAACACTCAAAGTGAACAAAAATGAAGAGACAGATGTGAGCAGTGTTGTGGACAGAGTCCAAATGGCAGAGGTCACTGCAATAACCAAACTCCATCCTTGAATAGACAGGGATCAATGGGAAATTCCTGATGACCCTAATCTTTTGGTAGTGGTGGTGGGGCTTGCAACTGCAGCCATGGATTTTCTGATGAAAATGAAAACTGCCCAAAACAGCTTTGTGAGTCTTAAGAAAACTAAGTTACCACATGTATGAGCTTTGCCTTCATGCCTAGATCTAAAAACCCACCTCATCAGTCTCCTTAAAATGAACTGTTTATTGTTACACACAGGTTTTATTCTTAGCACTACCTTAAACTTGTAAAACAAACCAAAAATCCCAATAAATTTGGATGATATGTAGACTATAAACAGTAAAAATATACAAACTTAAGTGTTTCCTTTTATAATTTGAGAAAAGAATTAAAAACATTCTGATAGGATTATTAAAACAAGAGAGCAACACAAGCACAGTTTAAACTTTGTTACTACTCAGACTCTGTGTCCAGACAGCAATGCAGTGACCTCCACTGCAGTCGTCAGTGACCCTGACCCAGATAGGCAGCACCTGCACAGCACGGTCCTAAGCTTACCTGCACAAAGTAGTCAAACAGCGGCCTGTACTTCTTGCCTTTGAGATAGCTACCGGGAAATCTAGAAAAAGGAGAAAGGCAAACTCATAATTAGACTAAAATCCTCAAATAAATGAAACTGCAGACACATCAGGTTACAACTGGCTCCCGGTTTATTTGTTTCTTTGTTGTTAATGCTGAAATGTATGAGCTGAACCCACTCAGTAACATCAACTGAACTTGAACAATAGAGCTTACAGGGTAAAGTCTCACCTTTCAAAGTTAACACACACATGCACACAAATCAATCTGTATATTCACCTTTCAAGGATCTCGTAGTCTGTCTCCACCTTATAGAGGGCTGGTAATCTGGCTTCCATTAAGATGAGTAACTTTCCTCTGGTGACATCTACAAGAGCAAGGGAAGAAGTGGACTTCAGTGACATTCAGACTGGCTGGGTCTAGACATGCACCAGTACGCTCCTCCTCATGGGGTCCTGTGTTGCTGCACCCGTGTGCTCAGGGCACCAGTGCACACTGCTTGCCAGATGCAAAGATGCCAAAAACAGCACATACACTTAACTGAATTTCTCTCCATTTTATGGAAACTTATTTTCTCCAACCAAAGGTAATATATGTGAAGGCTTAAAATTTGTAACATTAATAAACAAAAAACTCCTTGAGTAAAAGTCTTAGCTAATCTCTCTTCCCCGCAGGACACTACCATCTGAATGTCGCCCCTCCAGATATTTTTCTAAGTGTACACTACCAGACATCTTAGGTGAATGGCTACTTTAAAAAAAAAATATGGGATACAACTCAGTACAGTTTTCGTTTTGTCTACACATACTATATTGTGAATATCTTTCCATATGTTAGCACAGATTGCCCTTCCTCATTTTTCTAAATAGCCACCTGGTACTCCATTCTAAGGAAGTACACATCATTTTTAACATATCACCTAATACTAGACACTGAAGTTATTTTCAGATTGTTACTACTGTGAATACCATTGCACGTATATTTGTACCCTTACTAGAGTATTTCTGGAGGATGCTATCCTGGGAGCAGAAAAGCTAGAATAAATGTAGACACATTTACAATTTAATAGCAAATTAAATTGTACTTTTGTACAATTTAAATTGTAAATTTACAATTTAATAGCAAATGATGACTCACCTTACAAATACAGACTATTTTAAAGTCCTACCTGTAAAGTATGATACACCCAAGGATTTTTTTCCCCAGGTTTTTATTTAAGTAATGTCTACACCCAACCTGGGGCTTGAACTCATGACCCCGAGATCAATAATTGCACGCTCTTCCAACTGAGCCAGCCAGGCGCCTCTGATATAACCAAGGATTTGTTAAAGTCTGTGACATATACTCAGTTCACTATAAGAAACATCAGTATCTATAGATCACTGTGAAGGCCTTTGCAATTCACTGAAAAGTTACTATGAACAACACTGTCACCCACTAGCACCAGCAACACCAGTGTCTGTCAGCAGAGTCAACATTTTCTGTATAAAACTCAGGACACATGGTCCAGCAAGTAGGCGAGTCGCATGTAGGCAGAGGAAGGACAGTACTGAACTGTCTGCCTGATGGCCCCCCAGGCTATAGGCTCACTAGAGAAGGGCCATATCCCCAGGGAGACACCGGGATCTCCCCCTGCCTGGAGAGGCTTTGTGCCTACGGCTGAGAGCACGAGAAGCTAGCTGCTGGTTCTATCAGCTCCCAGGCCACTGCTAAGTAATAAAAACACATGGTTTCCAGGCCTGCACCTCCCGGGTTCCTTTCCCCATATCCTCCGCCTGCCTCATAAGCTGTTGTAAATCATGTCACCTATCTTGTACGGTTGTGTCTTTCTGGCTACAATTTTCCCTTCTTTTCCTCCTTTCATCAACTATCTAAACCTGAAGGTAATGATGGTCTTTTTTCATATAAATCTCTATGGAAAGAGCTTCATCAGGACTTTAGTGAACTCTCTCCAGTTCTGGTACCAGATTTATAGTAACTATGTATTTCAGTCTTAGTCCTCCTTCCTGGCATGGCTCCTAAAACCCTTGTTATTTCCTAAGTGATAACTGCCATTAAGGTGTCCTTTGTCATACGGATGAGGGGACTTTTGAAAAGCCCCCAATTCACCTAAGGGTGGAGTTTAATCACCAACAGCCAGAGATTTAACGTTAATTAAGTCATGAAGTAACATCACTTAGGGCAACCCACTCCAGCTCCATGGTGGGAAGAAGCTCCTGTGTTCAGGACCCTTCTAGACCTCACCCCATGTACCTCACTGGATGATTCCTGTGTATCCTTTATATCCTTTCACAATAAACCACTACAATGTTTCCCGAGATTTTTTTAATGTTTGTAAACATTTTATTTATTTATTCATGAGAGACACACAGAGAGAGGCAGAGACACAGCCAGGGGGAGAAGCAGGTTCCCTATGGGGAGCCTGATGCAGGACTCAATCCAAGGACCCCAGGATAACGACTTGAGCCAAAGGCAGGCACTCAACCACTGAGCCACCCAGGTGCCTCTGTCTCCCTGAGTTATGAGCCTGTCTAGCAAATTAATCCAAATCAAGGAGAGATCATGGTAATATTAGAAGCACAGAACTTGCAACTGGCATCTGCAGTGAGGCTGTGGGGGGATGCCATGTAGGCCCGAACCCCTAACCAGTGTGATCTGACGCTATCTCCAGGTAGCTAGTGTCTGAATGATGTTAACTGGTTGGTGGTAATGAAAAAATACACATCAGAGATTCCTAGCAATGATGAGACACCACCTCTATCAATCTCCAGATCCTCATCTGCTAATAGGGGCATGATGTGTAAAAGTATTAAAATCTGGAAATTACAAGGACCATTTATTTATATCTACTATTTTAATTTTTACATGCATTTCTTTTTCAGGTTATTTTAAAGGTTATTCTTCTGTTTAAGTCTAACACTTTTTCAAAAACTTCTATTTTTACTCCAAAAGAAATGTAAACTTTGATTCTATCCCAAAATAAGTTAAAATGATCTCCTCCATATCCATCATAAACAATCAGGCCCACACTTACCTTTAATCTTCACATACTGCATTTCTGGATTAACACACAGGGCCAGGTTACTAGGCAGAGTCCAAGGAGTGGTTGTCCAGGCCACCAAAGACACATTTTCGTCTTCCTCCAAAGGGAAAGTTATAAACACTGAAGGGTCTTGAACATCCTGAAATAAAATGATATAAGATACCTTTTTACAAAATCCGTAACAGTAAGATACCGAAGAAAAGAGAACTGATCCTAAAGAATAAATAGATTTCCAGAATAAAATCCAGTTGCCATATTTATAAAAAGAAAATATAAATTCCAAATATTTTTATATTTTTATATATTTTTTATTATTATTTTTAAATTTATTTCTTTATTCATGAGAGACACAGAGAGAAAGAGGCAGAGAGACACAGGCAGAGACACAAGCAGAGGGAGAAGCAGGCTCCATGCAAGAAGCCTAACGCAGGGCTTGATCCCGGGACTGCAGGATTACGCTCTGGGCCGAAGGCAGGCACTAAACTGCTAAGCCACCCAAGGATCCCTATTTTTTAAAATATTTTTAAAAAATGTTTTAACAATGACCTTACCTTACCTTAGTTATCACAAGTAAAACACTTTAAGTATATTAAGAGGAATACGGATTACAGGTTTCACTATAATAATGACCTATTTTTATAATAAATCCATAATAGGTTAGGTCAAAAATAATTGTTTTAGAAGACAGAGTTATTCTTTATTCCAAACTATAAAGATGAGTCATTTTAAAACACCATGTACTTAAGCTGCAATATGCCAATATTAATTCAGTTCATTAAGTAAAAAATTGGTTCCACCTCTATGGTAACATGAAAATATCAAGGATTTAAAAATATTTAATACATAGCTCCAGAGTAGAAAAGCTTATCTCCTGATTCTAACAAACTAACTGCATTCTAAATAAAGTACCCTGAGAAATATGAGCTCTATAAGCTTCACCTCATTCACATGTGAACTGTCAGACAAACCTGAAGGAAGTGCCGGCCTGCATGCCTCGAGGGCATGAATCAGACACAATGGCACTGTTCTAAGGCTGCAGATGGAGCATCCAAGCAAAACACATACCCTATGATTCTCTTTTGCTGAAAATGACATTACTAGGACCATTAATAGATTAATGGTCTACAGATTAGATGGTACAACCTACAGATTAGATGGTAATATTTTATCAATGTTGATTCTCTAATTTCAATTTTTTAAGAATATGGATTTTAAGAAATATATACTTAAATCTTTACAGGAAAAGGGACATCATATCCTCAACCTGCTCTCCAAGGGCCCTGGGCTCCCACCATGAGAGCGGAGAACACAGACAAGGTGGGAAGAGGGTGACTATCATGAAAGGTAAACATTCCTATAAGTCTAAAATTATGTCAGAAGTAAAAAACAAAAACAAACCTTCGCTGCAACCAACACAGAATGTAGAATGGCTAGAGACAGGAGGCAGAAAACGCTAAGTGGGGCAAGATTACAGAGTAACCAGATCTGTCTGGCAGGAGCACAGATCAGGACACCCAGCTTGGAGAAGTGCGCTGGTACCTTTCAGAGTGCGAGAAGGCAAACCATGGCGCTTGGGCCAACCCAGATGGTCACCTGTGTTCTCACACCCCAGGAGCTAGGAATGGTTTTGACAAGAGTTGAATACTTGCAACAGAGATCATCCGCCCACAAGGCCTGAAGTACTATCTGGCACTTCACAGTTTGCCCACCCCAATACTAGAGCTCAATGTTAAGTACACACTATGACCCAGTAATTCCACTCCTGGGCATGTAACCCACAGAAGAAATGTGCATGATGCTCCCCAAAGACAACTTCTAGAATGTTCACAGTAGCACTACTGATAAGATTCCCAAACTGGAAATTACCTAAATGCCCATCAATGGTACTGTGGGTAAATTAAGGGCTAGGCAGTAATTAAAATGATGATTCACAAGTACACACAACACAGATGACTTTTCACAAATATAATCTTGAACAAGAGAAGCCAGACACAAAAAAGAATGTAAGGTACAAGTCATTTATATATAGTAAAATGTCTAAAAATTTACACAACATAAAAAATATTTTTTTAAACACCATTGGTTTACCTTATGGAACAGCTGGAAGTACTCTATCCTGTATGTCAGTTTACCTCTGCACAGCTTGCTCATCCCAAGAGAATGTACTTGTTTACTTACAGAAGAGTCTGCCCCCTGAGAGCTCTAGAAGCTCACAAGCTAGTATGGGGATCTAACATAGAAATCTAGAAGCCAAAGAACACTTCAGCATAAGTACACAGGGTTAAGCTAAAATGTTCTTAGCAACACTGTCTGCCCCCAGTAAGAAAAAGGGCTATACCCTTCAAAACAACTCACACGGTCTATCAAAAGAAGGAAGACAATGGGGATGCCTGTGTGGCTCAGCAGTTGAGCATCTTGCCTTCAGCTCAGGGTGTGATCCTGGAGTCCTGGATTGAGTCCCACATCGGTCTCCCTGCATGGAGCCTGCTTCTCCCTCTGCCTGTGTCTCTGCCTGTCTCTCTGTGTCTCTCATGAATAAATAAATAAGGGTCTTAAAGAAAAAAAGAAGACATTGCAATCTATTTGTTCTACAAAACACTACATAGCAGATAAAAATTAACTTAAAGCTACATGTATCAGACAAAGAATCTTTAAAACATACTATTTCCTATGAAAGGCAAGGTACAGAGTGAGTACTATGGATGAGATTAAAGATAGGCCTAAGAATGCTATGTACTGTTTGTGAATATGTAGGCAGACAGTAAACGTATAAAAATGAGAATGGAAAGAAATATCGAATTCACAGTGGTTCCACTCAGGTTGTGAGGAAGGACGTGGGGAAGAGAAAGGTGCTATAAATCTGTAAATTGTGGACTACTCACTTGCACAGAAGCTAGAATAAAAGATCCATAGCTACACACAACACGGATGGCTGTCACAAACATCATGCTGAGAGAGAAAAGCCAGACACAACAAATGCCATTGTCAACACTGACCTCTCTTAAAGATGCACATGCTGAATGAAGGACACCAACAAACAGAAGATGAAGTACAAATCTACAAAACACTGAGGACTACAGAGACATAATTAGCAAAATTCACTGTAGGAAACTCTAGAAGATAAAACCTGTTTCCTAAACAATGATTTGCATGGAAAGAAAAAGGGGGAAAGAGAGGAAGTGGAGACCATAGATGAAAACAGAAAGACATTTGCTGCCATGCATGGACCTTCCTTAGATCCCAATGAAAACGACATCAGGGCAGCCTGGGTGGCTCAGCGGTTCAGTGCTGCCTTTGGCTCGTGGCCTTGTCCAGGAGACCCAGGATCAAGTCCCAAATCGGGCTCCCTGCATGGAGCCTGCTTCTCTCTCTGCCTGTGTCTCTGCCTGTGTCTCTGCCTCTCTCTGCCTCTCTCTCTCTCTCTGTCTCTCATGAATAAATAAATCTTTTAAAAAAAGAAAACAACATCAAAGAACTGAAGGAAAAAGGTATTTGAGAGACAACGAAATATAAACACTGATGACATCTAGGAATTAAACCTTTAGAATATTACATATCAAGGATGACTGAGAACTTTTTTTATATAATGGTAATGTTAAAAAAATAAACATTTCTTGTGTTTTAAACAATGTACAAAAAAACAAATTTCAGACAAATGAGTGTCCTTTAAAAACAATGAGGACCAGCTCAAGTCTGAGGAATGACCTCCTGAATATACGCCCATGGTTCAGACTCAACTTATTGCCGTTATGCCTGTGGAGAGAAGATAAAGCAGTGAGTGTGCTTTGGTGATAAGATCCATCTAAACTCTATCAGAGCAATGATGTGGTGACTCCCTTCATCCGAAAAAAGATCCTAATACCATCAACCAAGGACAAATCAGATTTGCTTCCAAATTCAATAAATGAACAATAACACGAAGTCTCATCCAAGCCAAGAACTCTTTCAAAAGCAGTGACTGGAGGGAAACAGGGCAGAGGCACAAAGATACAGTGGAAGAAAGCAGGGCCTGTCACATGAGGACACAACACTCCCAATCCCACAGGGGAAAGAATCCCTCACTTTCACTCTACATACAGCCTCAGCTCAGTGACCAGTACATTAGCAGCACTCCGTAAGAATCGTCAACCTGACAGATTCCTCAGGCTAACATTTCTCACTGGGACTAGTTCCTGGGATTACAACCCTTCGACTTCCCTGTGCATAAGTTAACATCCAATGACATCACACGTACCTTGTAGTTCTGGTGAGACTCGAAGTTGGACAGTGGAGTGTTGCACGCGGTGGAGAAAGGCATGACTTTCACGCCTCTATATACAAGGCCTTTGTCATAGAGCTGTTTGAAGACCCACCTAGCAATGAAAGACACCGTTTTACAACGATACAACCAAAATCCCATCTCCCCAAACTCATTTATGCCAGTTTGTCTACAGACATTCTATCAGCTAACCATGTCTCTCAACTGGCTACCAGCTGGTAAATTAGGACAGAATCATATCAAACATTGTGTACATTAAAAGTGGTAATAACTGTACATGGAAAGATGTTCATGACTTGAGTTGTGTGAGAAAAGCAATTGACACCATATTGTACATTGGGGTACTCAATGGGTAAAACTGTACATATCCATATACTTATTACATTTTTTAGAGATGCTGAAAAAGATTTTTACCAATATGTTAACTATGGTTGGGATTTCAGAGTTTTTGCTTTTCTTAATAGTTTTCTGGTGTATTGCTTAAATTTTACTATAATAGGTAGTTTTATAAGGCAATTTAAAAAGCATAAACCAATTGGGATTAGGATATTTCTTCTATAGTTAGTCAAAAACTTTTATTAAACATTAACCATGTTGCTTTATGCTAAATGTACCAAGGTGCTGATATGGCAATGGTAACAGTTATCCTGGGGTTTCCTGTGGGGAATACTCACCAGTCCCAGCTGGATGTCAGGAAGCACTGGTGGGAACCCTTAATTCTGCCTTTATGCATAATTTTTATAATCCAATTCCTATGTGCTTGGTATAATAAATGAATTAAAACGTTCTCATTTGCTAAAATACATTTTTATGGGAAAATGTGCATATTTTTTCATAGTATTGTTTGGCTTTAAATAAAGATTAAAAATGTTTTATATAAAGTTTCCCAAGTTTATAATTTATTTTCATTGAGGCACAATTAACATGTAGCATCATATTAGATTCAGGCATACAATATGAGGATTTGATATTAGAACACACTGCAAAGTCATCACCATAGTAAGTTTAGTTACTGTCTACCACCAAGGTCACAGCAAGTTTGTTTTATAATGAGAACTTCAAGACTCATGAAGCACTACCATATTACTGACTATAGTCACCATGCTGTATGCTACATCTCCATGGTTTATTTTTATTTTTTTAATTTTTTATTTATTTATGATAGTCACACACAGAGAGAGAGAGAGGCAGAGACACAGGCAGAGGGAGAAGCAGGCTCCATGCACCGGGAGCCCGATGTGGGACTCGATCCCGGGTCTCCAGGATCGCGCCCTGGGCCAAAGGCAGGCGCCAAACCGCTGCGCCACCCAGGGATCCCTCCATGGTTTATTTTGTATCTGAAAGTCTGTACTTCTCAACCCCTTCTACCCACTGCCCACCACCAATCCCTCTTCCCTCTGGCAAACACCATTCTGCTATGTCTATGAGTTTTGTTTTTTTAGATTCCACATGTAAGTGAAATCATATGGTATTTGTCTTTCTGACTTAGGTCCCTTAGTGTAATACCCTCATGGTCCACCTATGTTGTCACAAATAGCAAGAATTATCTTTATTATGGCTTGAGAATATTTTATATAGTTTACACACACACATCTTTTTCTTTTTAGAGGGAAAGGATGGGGGGTTGAAAGAGAATCTTAAACAGGCTATACTCAGTGTGGAGCCTGATGTGGGGCTTGATCTCACAACCCTGAGGTCATAACCTAAGCCAAAATCAAAAGTCAGACCCTTAATTGAGCCACCATGACCTCCTCTCCCATATCTTTTAAAAAATATTTTCTTTTATTTGAGAGAGAGAGAGAGAGAGAGAGAGACAGACAGAAAACGAACACCCTTGCGAGCAGAGTGTCAGAGGGGGGAAGAGAGAGAGAGTTTCAAGCAGACTCTACCATGAGCACGGAGTCCGACTCAGGGCTCGAGCCCACTGACTCTGAGATCATGACCTGAGCCATAATCAAGAGTTTGACACTTAACTGACTGAGCCACGCAGGCACCCCCTCACCCCACTTCTTTTTTATCTGTTTATCCATCAACGCGCTCTTAGACAGACATCATTTCCTGGCTACTGTACAGAACACTGTGATGAACCTAATGGCACATATACCTTTTTGAATTTGTGTTTTCTTTCTTTTTTTGGAAAAATACCCAGAAGTACAATTACTGACCACGATATTTCTAATTTTTTTGAGGACCCTCCATACTATTTTCCATAGTATCTATACCAATCTGCATTCTCACCCACAGTTCATCATTCCTTTTTCTCCACATCCTCACCAACACTTGTCATTTGTCTTTTTTGATAGAAGCCATTCTGACAAATATAAGGTAATATTTCATTGTGGCTTTGATTTATATATATATATATATATATATATATATTTTGGATTTATATTTTCCTCATAATTAGTGATGCTAAGTATTTTTTCAGGTTTGTTGGCATTTGCATGTCTTCTCTGGAAAAATATATCTTCAGGTCCTCAGCCCATTTACTCAGATTTTCTTTTGCTACTTAGTTTTATAAGTTCTTTACATACTTTGGATATTAATCCTTTACCAGATACAAATTACAAATTTATTTTCTCCCATTCAAGGCGTTGTCATTTCATTTTATTGATGGCTTCTTTTGCTGTATAGAAGCTCTTTTGTTTGATGTAATTTCATTTGGTTTTTGCTTTGACTGCCAGTCTTTTGGAGTCATATCCAAAATAATGATTGCTAGGATGTATGCATAGTTTACTGCCTAAGGTTTCTTCTACGGTTTCAGGTCTTATATTCAAATCTTTAATCCATCTGAGTTAATTTTATGTATAAGACACTAGTCTAGATTCATTCTTTTGCATGTGGCTGTCCAGCTTTCCCAGCTCCATTTATTAAAGCGATTGTCCATTCTCCATTGTACATTCTTGGCTCTTTTGTCATAGATTAATTAACCATGTAAGTGTGGGTTCATTTCTGGGTTTTCTATTCTGTTCCATTTATATGTCTGATTTTATATCAATAGTGTACTGTTTTGATTACTATAGCTTTGTAAAATAATTTGAAATAAAAAAGCAGGACACCTTTAGCTTTGTTGTTCTTTCTCAAGATGGCTTTCGCTATTTGGAGTCTTTGTGGTTCCATAGAAATTTGGGGATTGAGAATTTTTTTCTTGGTGGCTCTAAAGGTTTAACAATATGACTTCTATTTTAAAAGAGCCAGCTCTTAGTTTTCAATGATCTTTTCTACTCTTTTTAGTTTTTATTTCATTTACTTCTGCACTTATCTTTTTTTTTTTTTTTTAAGATTTTATTTATTTATTTATGAGAGACAGAGAGAGAGAGAGAGTGGCAGAGACACAGGTAGAGGGAGAAGCAGGCTCCAGGGAGCCTGATGCGGGACTTGATCCCAGGACCCCGGGACCCCGGGACCAAGCCCCAAGCTGAAGGCAGACGCTCAACCACTGAGCCACCCAGGTGTACCTTCTGCACTTATCTTTATTCTTTCTTTCTTCCTACTAATGTTTAGCGTTCTGTTATACTTTCCAGTTCTTGTAAGTGTAAAGTTAGATTGAGAGTTTTCTTGTTTGTTAAATAGGCCTGTGTCACTACCAGTTTTCCTCTCAGAATTGCTTTTGCTATTTCCCATAGATTAGTTATGTTGTATTTCCATTCTCATTTCTCTCAAGTTTTTTAATTTCTCCTTTTAATTTTTTAATTTCTTCATTGACCCACTAGTTGCTTAGTAACACATTAATCTCCACATATTTGTGGCTTTTCCAGACTTTTTCTCTTGTAATGGATTTTTTAGTTCTATACCACACGGTCAGAAAACAGGCTTGATGTGATTTTAATATTCTTTTCTTTTTTTTAAAGATTTTATTTATTTATTCATGAGACACACACAGAGAGAGAGGCAGAGACACGGGCAGAGGGAGAAGCAGGCTCCATGCAGAGAGCCCGACGTGGGACTCGATCCTGGGTCTCCAGGATCACGCCCTGGGCTGAAGGCGGCGCTAAACCGCTAGGCCACCGGGCTGCCCTGATTTTAACATTCTTAAATTTATTAAGACCTGTTTTGTGAGTATCATGTAATCTATCCTGGAGAAGTTTCCATGCGCAATTAAGAATGTGTGTTCTGTTGTTTGTTCTATATATATCTGTTAAGTCCACTTGGTCTGCTGTGGCGTTTAAGTCTAATGTTTCCTTACTGGATTTCTGTTTGGAAATAATTGGGTTATTAGAGTCCCATACTATTGCTGTATTGTTAATTTCTACCTTTAGGTCTGACAATATTCATACTATATATTTAAATGCTCCTCTTCTGGCTCTATAAACATTTGTCATTGTTAGGTCTTCTTTTAGGTTGGTTCTTTTCTCATACGGTGCCATTGTCTCTTATTACATAGTCTTTTTTAAGTCTTTTTCTGGTATGTATAGCTACCCCAACTTTCTTTTGGTTTCCATTTGCATGGAACATCTTTTTTCATCCCTTCACTTTCAGTCTGTTTCCTTACATGTGAGGTGAGTCTCTCTCTCTCTTTTTTTAAAGATTATTTATTTATTCATGAGAGAGACAGAGAGAGGCACAGACATAGGTAGAGGGGGAAGCACACTCCCTGCAGGGAGCCCGATGTGGGACTTGATTCCAGGACCCCGGGATCATGGCCTGAGCCAAAGGCAGACACTTGACCATTGAGCCACCCAGGCATCCCTGAGGTGAGTTGTAGGCAATATATAGATAGGTCTTATTTTTTTTAATACATTCAGCCACTCTGTTTTTAGATTGATTTTAGTCCATTTACATTTAATTACTGATAGGTATGTGCTTACTGTCATTTTGTTGTTTTCCAGCTGTTTTGTAGTTCTATTGTTCCTTTCTTCTTGTCTCTCTTCCCTTATGATTGATGACTTTCTTTAGTATTATGCTTAAGATTCTTCTCTGATCTTTTTTGTATTTGCTATAGGTTTTTGCTTTGTGAATACCATGAGGCTCACATGTAATAGTTTATATATGTAGTGGTCTATTTTAAGTTGATAATAACCTCAGTTTGAACACATTCTAAAACTACATTTTCACTCTTCCCACTGCACATGTTGTATGTCTCTGATGTCACATTTTACATCTTTTTATTTTGTGTATTGCCTAATTATTATATTTATGTTTTACTTTTGTCTTTTAACCTTCACACTAGCCTCATTTAAGCACTCAACAGCCCTAATCCAGAGCATTAATAGTACTCCCCCCCCTCCCCAGGTGTTTAATCCGAATCCTGGTTTTTAGAGTTTCTCTAATCATGAGAATTCTGGCTGCTCAGTGAATGAGAAGCCCCCTCTCCAAAGTCTCTGGCATGTCAAGTCATAGGGTCAGAGAATTGCCCACCAAGATATCTAGCTCCTCAAAGGCAAAGGACTTGTGCCAACCATGTACAATAGATCAGATCTTGACTGACAGAAATATAAGTAGGTAGATAGGAAGGCAGTAAGAGCCACAAGTGCCTACAATGTAGCACCAAGTGCACTGTAACAAACAGCTTTGCAACTCACCTGGCATTATGCATAATTTAATAAAAGTAGAACTTCCTTAAGGCCTGAGGTATGTACTTAGGGCACTCTGCAATCATAATAGTGCCCATTTGCCCAGTAAGGATATGTAATGATTCTCATTCTGTTTTAAGAGGTTCAGCTATTAGGACTTTGGAATTGCAACACTTGTTTTATAATAGTAAAAAGATGGGTATCCCTAGGTGGCTGAGTGGCTTAGGCCCTGCCTTTGGCCCAGGGCCTGGTCCTGAAGTCCCGGGATCGGGTCCCGTGTCGGGGTCCCCACATGGAGCCTGCTTCTCCCTCTGCCTGTGTCTCTGCCTCTTTCTCTCTCTGTGTCTCTCATGAATAAATAAAATCTTAAAAAAAAATAATAGTAAAAAGAAGTAACGTTCATTCTAAAAGTGCTATGCAAGTGATTACACTATACAACTTATCTCAGTATAAAATTCAAGTACACAATCTCTTAGACCTAATTATTTAAAAAACAAAACAAAAACAAACAGAAAACTACTTCTGAAACTTACTTTCCAAAATTTGGTTCTAATTTGGCAAAAACAAACAAACCTTTAATTGACATTAGGCCATTTACATTCTTTATCAGCTTAGCATGAACAATTGTGTGTTATGATTGAAAAATTCTAACGTATACAGGTTGCTGCTTAACCTGTTGGAGCCATTATACACCACAGAATATTATGTGTATCCTATTATCTTAGCAGAATCCAAACTTTACTGAGTTAAAAAAAAAAAATCTAGAGGCTGAAAGAGATAAACAGTTGGTACACAGAGGGTTCTTAGGATAGTGAAAATACTCTGTATGATGCTAGAATGATGCCTATATGTCATCCACCCAAACTCAAAGAATGCACAACACCCAGAGTGAACTTTAATGCAAACTACGGAGTTTGGGTGGTGGTGATGTGTCAGTGCATGTTCACCAATGGCAACAAATGTCCCACTCTGGTGGGGATGTTTGTAGTGGAGGAGGCTGTACATGTATAGGTGCAAGGGAATATGGGAAATCTCCGTACCTTCCTCTCAATTTTGCTGTGAAACTAAAAGTGCTCTAAAAAAAATAAAATAAAGCTTTAAAAACAAACAAAAACCAGCCCCAAAATTTTAGATAAATAATTGTGAATCTGAAAGAATGATTCATGCTAGACAATCTCTGTACTAAGCAATAAACAGAATATTCATTATATTTACACTTCAAGTAAACCTACCAGACAGATTCCATGAATTGTGGATACAGAGTTTTGTAGTCATTGTCAAAGTCAATCCATCGGCCAAGTCTGGTAACAGTGGACTTTAAAAATATGAATATTGGAGTTATTAGAAAATGATAATTGTTACTGTGCATCAGTGTATTTCATTTCTATCATCACCACATACAATGATTTTGGGAAAACAAAATAACCAATGTTTCAATTAAATCTATCTATATTGTAAACAGCATACTACGTAAGATTAAGAAACAGTTTTCTTGGCATTCATTCTACATGCAAATGATGTTTTTTTTTTTGATGATGTTACTTATAAATATTAATATTTCTTCATAAAAGTCTACCCAAACTACCATTTGGCAAATAGCATAGGTATAATTGTTGCTGGCAAGAATCATCATGGATGCTAAAATTCATAAAGAAAAGTATAAGAAATAGGATATTTGGTTTTTTTTTTAAATTTTTTTTTTTAATTTATTTATGATAGTCACACAGAGAGAGACAGAGAGAGAGAGGCAGAGACACAGGCAGAGGGAGAAGCAGGCTCCATGCACCGGGAGCCCGACGTGGGATTCGATCCCGGGTATCCAGGATTGCGCCCTGGGCCAAAGGCAGGCGCCAAACCGCTGCGCCACCCAGGGATCCCAAGAAATAGGATATTTGTAAAGACTTTCCCCATAGCATACTTAATTAGAAAGGAAAAATTGCAAACTAACAATGGAGAAACCTAGCATATTATCTTCGTGAAGAAAATTATCATCACGAACGAGGCAGGCCTCCTGGGAACAGCAGACCAAGAAGGGCATGATGTCACTTCTGAGCATTCTTGTCAAAAATGCATACATAGGGCAGCCCAGGTGGCTCAGCGGTTTGGCGCCGCCTTCAGCCCAGCGCCTGATTCTGGAGACCCGGGATCGAGTCCCACGTCAGGCTCCCTGCATGGAGGCTGCTTCTCCCTCTGCCTGTGTCTCTGCCTCTCTCTCTCTCTGTGTGTCTCTCATGAATAAATAAATAAATGTTTAAAAGAAAAAAATGCATACATAACCTAAACATAATCATGAGAAAACATCAGACTTTGGGGGACTTGCTACAAAGTAACTGGTCTGTATTCTTTAAAGTGACAAGGTCAGGTGCCTGGCTGGTTCAGTGGGAAGAGCATGTGATCCTTGATCTTGGGAGTTGTGAGCTCGAACCTAATGTTGGGTGTAGAGATTAAGTAAGTAAATAACACTTAAAAAAAATAATAAAAAGACACAAAAGTGACACGGTCATGAGAGCAAGGACTGAGGGAATCCTTCAGATTGAAGTAAAATAAAGAGGAATAACAACTACATGCAACGTGTGTTCTTAGACTGGGTTCTGGGTCAGAAATTATTTTGGAACAAGGGGGTTAAATCTGAAGAAGGTCTATTACATTGTTTCTGTTAATTTATTGCTTTTGAAAATTATGATTATTATTGAAGGTGTTAGAATTTGGGACGTAAGAGAGGAGTATAGAGGAATTCTGTTTCTGAAATTTTCTAATAAGTCTAAATTATTTTAAAATGAAAAGTTAAAAAAAATTTTTTTAAGGGACGCCTGGGTGGCTTAGTGGTTGAGCATCTGTGTTTGGCTCAGGGCGTGATCCTGGGTCTGGGGATTGAGTCCCACATCAGGCTCCTTATGATGAGCCTGCTTCTCCCTCTGTCTATGTCTCTGCCTCTCTCTCTGTGTCTCTCATGAATAAATGAGTCTTAAAAAAAACTTTTCTTTAAGAAAAAAAAAAAAAAAGCCACATGAATATTACATTCATTAGATTTTTTCCCTCTGACAACCAGGCAAGAAAGTCTGAACAAAGTTAGGTTAAAACAATGTTATTTTTAATAAAAAAATTTAAAAATTAAAGTTAGGGAGAGAATTGAGGAGTTCTGATTTTCAGGTTGATGAAATCAGATTTTATTTATCAAGGAAGAGAAGCTACTCAAAATTCTGAGCAGAGAAGACCATGATGAGCAGGCTCACGGGGGAGAGAACCTGGCAGGCTGAGTGCAAAAAACTAGAACACGAGCCCCATCAGAAGATGGTTAAATGCAGGAAGGCAGGTAGGAGGCCAGGGATTAGGCTGGAGGAATGCAATGACTAGATAAGACCCTGAAGAAGAAAGACTTGATAGGATTTGGCACTTGATTTGATCGTGAGGATAATGTGTGCAGCCTAGGAGACTAATACTGTCGGCAGAACAGGGAACTCTGAATGACAACAAATTTGAAAAGACAAAGTGGTAAGAGAGTGAGAGTCAGACATGTTTTTAAGATCTACAGACACACTAGCTGGAGAAACAGGGAGGAAAGGGGTCCCCTGCTCCTCTACCCATTAGAACAAGAGAGGCTGGAGCTCTGTCAGCCATTCACAGGACTTATGAACAGCAGCAGGTAGGATGGGAGTCAAATTAATAGTACACTGAAGCCAAACTGGAATTGTTTTTAACACCTGAATTTTTTTACTGTGACATTCAAGTTAATTTACTTGCTAGGACAACCTGATTCCTGTCATACACAGTGAGTAGGTGGAGACTAAACACTGAAAAAAGTCGAGCATATAGAAACCAGAAGAGAGGGTGCAGTTTAACATAAACAGCTTAATAGGGTTGTAGGTGGAAGCAAAAATACTTCTTTAAAGAGGATGGTCAATCCTCTTATGTCACAACCTCATACAAAGAGCCATACTTTTGGACGTATCTCATAAAAAGCACCAAAGGAGTGCAAACCTTTTCAATTCCCATTTAAAAATTAAAGTTTTTGTTCATCTTACTGAAAATAACCCAACATACCTTCCACTCAGTAGAATATCTCATCACAATTGCTCGGCACTGATTGTTATACTCTACAATCCCCATTTTGGCTACATCTTCTGGTCCTCTGATTCCCAGTGTCTTATCAATTTCATATTCCTGAAAATTTGCAATAAGATTGTTAATATCCCTGCCCTATAAAATAAATGCAATTCAGCAACTCTAGAAAATAACACAGATTTTTAAAAATTCGGTCTAAAAAAATCTATAGAGAAAGCAAACTATAAATAGTATTGTAGAAACAAAGTACATTATAGGAAAAATTCACCATACTTTAATATACTATACAATAAAATCCAATGGTTATTAAAAAATCAGATTATTATAAGGCTGGTGACCCAAACATACCACAGGTAAGCCATGACAATCCCATCCAAATCTTCTGTCAACGTGAAACCCACTCTGGTGAGCATATCTGGTAACTATATCTTTAATTGTCCCTGCAAGTATATGTCCATAGTGAGGCAGTCCAGTTGCAAAAGGAGGCCCATCATAGAACGTAAATCTAACAGAGATAATAAAAATGTGTTAAATTGGGGATCCCTGGGTGGCTCAGCGGTTTGGCGCCTGCCTTTGGTTTAGGGCGCGATCCTGGAGTCCCGGGATCAAATCCCACATCGGGCTCCCAGTGCATGGAGCCTCCTTCTCCCTCCTCCTGTGTCTCTGCCTCTCTCTCTCTCTCTCTCATAAATAAATAAATAAATCTTTAAAAAATAAAATAAATAAATAAATAAAATTAGAAACTCATCCATTCAACACATAACTACTGCTGCAAGTACCTGCTACATAGAGAGCTAGGTGACTGGGAGCACAAGGAAGGATAACGTTTCTGCCTTCATGAACTCAGTCTAAGAAATGACTGTTTTTAAGGATTCTACCATTACGAAAGAAATTCACATACTTTGGCTTATGTTTAGATTGCGTTAAGCATTCTTGAAAACAATTAAATTCGGACCAGAACTGCAAGATTTTCTCTTCTTCAGCAGGAAAATTGATGTTTTCTGGAACTTGCTGAACCATTTTGTTGTTGCTGCAAGAGAAAAAAATCAAGTGCATTACTTTCAACAGAGAAGTCTAGGAATAGCAGAGGGGCATATGTTAAAATGAGGGTTGGTATTACTATCCATGACACTACAGGATACTGTAAAATAAACATTACAGCTTTTTTGAAATACAGTACACAAACCAATTCTGTGGGTGCAACCATGAGCATGCTCTAATTCCAGAACATCTTCACCAATGCCCTGCCTGCTCTAGTCCAAAAGCCTGGATATGTTTGTTAGTAGTTATTCCCTACTCCCTTCTTGCCCAGCTCCCTGGCAACCATTAATCTGCTTTCTGCTCTGAGTTTTCCTATTCAGGACATTTCATATAAATGGAATCATGTGTCTAGCTTCTCAGAATTATGTTTTCAAAGTTCATCTATGTTGTAACATGTCTTCATACTTCATTACTTTTTATGGCTGAATAAGTATTTCATTGTATGCATATGCTGCAGTGTTTATCCATTCATCAATTCATGACATCAGGAATGTTTCCACTTTCCGGCTACAATGAACATGCCTGCTATTAACATTCAGCTGTTTTTGTGTGGACATGTTTTCAGTTCTCTTGGGTATATACCCAGGAGTGGAATTGCTGGATCATATGGTAAGTGTTTAACTTTTGAGAAACTACCAAAAAAATGGGGATCCCTGGGTGGCTCAGTGGTTTAGTGCCTGCCTTTGGCCCGGACGTGATCTTGGAGTCCAGGATTGACTCCCACATCAGGCTCCCTGCATGGAGCTTGCTTCTCCCTCTGGCTGTGTCTCTGCCTCTCTCCCTCACTCTCTCTCTCTCATGAATAAATAAATTAAAATCTTAAGAAAAAAAAAAAAAAAGAGAGAGAGAGAGAAACTACCAGAAAATGTTTTCTAAAGCTGCTGCTCATATTACTTTCTTCCATCAGTGAATATATATTTCAGTTTTCAGACCCCTGGGTGGCTCAGTGGTTGAGTGTCTGCCTTCGGCTCAGGGCGTGATTCCGGGGTCCTGGGATTGAGTCCCTCATCGGGCTCCCTGCATGGAGCCTGTTTCTCCCTCTGCCTGTGTCTCTGCCTTTCTCGCTGTGTCTCTAATGAATAAATAAAATCTTTTTTTTTTAAATTTTTTTATTTATTTATGATAGTCACAGAGAGAGAGAGAGGCACAGAGACACAGGCAGAGGGAGAAGCAGGCTCCACGCACCGGGAGCCCGACGTGGGATTCGATCCCGGGTCTCCAGGATCGCGCCCTGGGCCAAAGGCAGGCGCCAAACCGCTGCGCCACCCGGGGATCCCCGAATAAATAAAATCTTAAAAAAAAAAAGTATTTCATTTTTTCTACATCCTCACTCCTGACTGTCCATTTTTGGATTATAGGGAATTCTAGTGGGTATGAAGTGGTATCTTGTTATGATTTTGATTTATATTTCCTTAATAATTAGTGATGTTGACCACATTTTCATATGCTTATTGGCAATATTTGTATCTTAACTTGGAGACATTACCATTTGTCCTTTGTCCAATGTTTAAACTGGGTTCATACTTCAATGTCTAAATATAATATTATAATATAATATTAAGTTCTTTTGTTTTATTTTTTATTTTTATCTTTTTTAAAGATTTTTTTATCTATTTACGACAGAGAGAGAGAGAGAGAGAGAGAGAGAGAGAGAGAGAGGCAGAGACACAGACAGAGGGAGAAGCAGGCTGCGTGCCAGGAGCCCGACGTGGGACTCAATCCCTGGTCTCCAGGATCACGCCCCGGGCCAAAAAATAGTGCTAAACCGCTGGGCCACCGGGGCTGCCCTGGGTTGTCTTTAAATTGTTGAGTTCTAAGAGTTCTTTATATATTCTAGACGAAAGTCCCTAATTGTTACAGAATTTGCAAAAAACTTTCTCCCTTTCTATGGGTTATCTTTAAAAAAAAAAAAAAAAAGATTTTAGGGGATCCCTGGGTGGCGCAGTGGTTTAGCGCCTGCCTTTGGCCCAGGGCGCGATCCTGGAGACCCGGGATCGAATCCCACATTGGGCTCCTGGTGCATGGAGCCTGCTTCTCCCTCTGCCTGTGTCTCTGCCTCTCTCTCTCTGTGACTATCGTAAATAAATAAATAAAAAAAATTAAAAATAAATAAAAATTATAAAAAAAAAAAGATTTTATTGGGCAGCCCTGGTGGCTCAGCGGTTTAGCGCCACCTTCAGCCCGGGACCTGATCCTGGAGACCTGGGATAGAGTCCCGCGTCGGGCTCCCTGCATGGAGCCTACTTCTCCCTCTGCCATTCTCTCCTCTCTGTGTATTCTCATGAACAAATAAATAAAAATCTTAAAAAAAAAAAATAAAGATTTTATTTATTCACTTGAGAGAGCGTAAGCAGGGGGAGGGGCAGAGAAAGAGGAGCAGCAGTCTCCCAGCAGAGCAGGGAGCTCACCATGAGGCTTGATCCCAGGACCCTAAGATAACAACCTGAGCTAAAGGCAGATGCTGAACCAAATGAGCCACCCAGGCGCCCCAGTACTTTCTGATTATTGTAAGACTTATTTTAAAATCATATTCTCCACTTATTTCTTAAGTAGAATATAACATTTAAAAATTGTAGATAATATACTTCTAAGAAGAAACAAAAAAATCTTGTAAGTTCTATGTAAGCACGCTAAAAATTCATTAATAACCTGAAAAAGTAAATCTCATTGTAGGTAAGAATTCTTACCCACACTCACAGGACAGAAAACACTTCTGTTGAGATAACCTCATTTCTTTTAGGAGAACAAGTAAAACCTAAAAAAAATTTAAAGCTAAAAAGATGAAGACTTCTATAGGCAAGTAATTGCCAGCTCATTCCAATTTTCTCTTTTATCCCTTTTATTGCTTACTCATGCTTTTTACAAGAGACAAGCTGTATACATTCTGGATTTAGTCCCAGTGAGAGAAGTCTTATAGTGGCTTTTTAGAGTCTTAATAACCATTGCAGAAACACTTTATCAATCTGAGGCTTAATTATATAGTGAGCATCCTACAGCCCATTCCTCCTCAAAGTCTATTTATTCTTACATAATAATTCTAATAAGGTTGGTGACCAGGTTTTTAAGCCAACATCAGATTAAAAGGGGACAAGACTGCTAATAAGAAAATAACAGAAAAGCTAGAGAATCTTAAAAACTCAAGAACTTTAACAGTCCAGGAACAAAGGGACCTATATACTTAAATTCTGAAAACATCAAAACCTAAGCACGGTAACTGATCCACGCCATCCAAAAAAAACCTTTTAAATATATAAAATTTTTAATTTTTAAGCTTTTTTTTTTTTTTAACCAGCAGTGTCTCTCCTTTTTTTTTCATTTATTTTTGAGATGTGACGCTGTCTTTTGGTTTATATTAGGAAAAAAAAATAAGAAAAGAACATGGGGGCCATTTAATGAATCCAGGCATCCATTTCTGACTAAGTGTGTCATTAACTGGTATTAAATAGAAGTTGAACGGCATTTTGGATCTTTAGATCTTGTTACAATATCTGGCCTTTCATGGATGGAAAGGGTACTAGTCTGTGCACTTAATGATTTATGAGGGGTCCACCTGAAACTGAAGGAGCTTCATCTGAAGATTAACATCTTTGGGAACCAACACGTTTCTGTCACTTCTCACTCGTCAAGGCCAGTTCTATGGGTACTGACTGCAGCAGACTCACCAGAACCACCTTGGACTGAGAAGTAAGAAGCTGCATTTTAACAAGATTCTAGAGGGTTAGCATGCACATTAAAGTTTGTAAGTCATACTCTTGAACTGTTCTGTTATTCAGGATAACGTACCTGAAATTAATTAATTAGTTTTTGAGAAAATGAGATTTAAGCTTTGGGTGAAGATGGCTCATAAATTTTACAAACTTTCTAGGGAGCTTCTATTCCCCAAAGTATTTTTTTTTAAGTTTTATTTATTTATTCATGAGAGACACACAGAGAAGAGAGGCAGAGAAAGAGGCAGGCTCCATGCAGAGAGCCCGATATGGGACTCGATCCCAGGACCCCAGGATCACACGCCAGGCCGAAGACAGGCACTCAACTGCTGAACCACCCAGGCATCCCTATTCCCCAAAGTATTAAGGATCACTGCATTATTATGCCAAACACAAACTCAACATAATGGCACAGAAGACCATGTATCAGTGACCGGGCTATGGCGGCTGCTGAGGAGAAACAGCCCCCATGCATAAATCACAGGATTGCTCTGGCCCTTCACATCCACTGGAGAGCTGTACCTGCAAACAGCACCCAGTATCCACAGGGCGTGGGGTGTGGGGAGCAGGAAGGAGATTAGTAACCAGGTTGTGTTAAGGGTAGCAGTCTCCTCTTACCACAATCCTCACCCGCCAATCTTCTGTATTCCAGACTCTCCCAGATCTCCCTAGTGTCAACCTTCTACTTAGAAATTTCTAGATACCCTCCTAGACTTTTACTTGTGTTTACGTCAATAGATCTTAAAAATGCATACAAAGGGGATCCCTGGGTGGCGCAGCGGTTTGGCGCCTGCCTTTGGCCCAGGGCGCGATCCTGGAGACCTGGGATCGAGTCCCACATCGGGCTCCCGGTGCATGGAGCCTGCTTCTCCCTCTGCCTATGTCTCTGCCTCTCTCTCTCTCTCTCTCTGTGACTATCATAAATAAATAAAAAAAATTAAAAAAAAAAAGCTAGAACATTTAAAAAAATGCATACAAAAATATCTTTAAAATAAATATCCATGGGGTGCCTTGGGTGGCTCAGTCAGTTAAGCACCTGACTCTTGAGATTTCAGCTCAGGTAATGATCTCAGGGTCTGAGATCATGCCCTTCAGCGGGCTCCATGCTGGGCATGGAGCCTCCATAAGATTCTCTCTCTCCCTCTCCCTGTTTCTCCCCTGTGCTCTCATCTTCTAAAAACATAACGAAATACAATACAAATTTAAGCTCCTCTTCCTTGCCACAATTGCTCCCGTGTGCACTAGCAGTTCCACTATTCCTTCCCATTACCTGAAATCTGAGTCCCCCTAATAGTACCAGATAATTTCCACAACCAATTGATCACCAAGGTCATGTCAATCTGACCTCTAATTCTATTTCTGTTCTCTCTTCTTACCAGGTCTTCATAATATGTCACATTTAGTCAAACTGAACCCCAGAGGCAGGTCTATCTCTAGCCTTTTCTCAGTGTAGTCATATCCTTTTAACATATACCCTGCAGATATATTTACACAAATGTATAAAATATGCACAAAGATGTTAACTGAAGCATTGTTCCTACAGATAAATATATGAAAACAACTTAAATATCCATGAATAAGTAAAAGAAGAGACTTAAAACATAAATATGTAAATAACATCTATGTTTAAGTAATTTTGTATTTGAATTTAGAAGGCTACACCTACCAAACTACTATGTGAGTGGAGTACGGCATCAAAAAACAGGTCTTTACTTATTACCTCATACTACTCTTCTTCTTCTTCTTTTTTTTTTTTTTTTGGTATATATTCGCTTTATTACAAAACTTTTAAAATAAAGAGAAAAGTAAATATGGTATACCTGACATACCAGAGCTTTCAGGAGCTCTGAAAGTATCATTTTCGTATTAAAAAAAATTCAGTCACTCCTCTCTCCAAAAATATTATGCACAGACTTTTCCTCCTGACTTTTCCTCTTACAAAACTCCAGCTCCAGGTACATCTGTCTCGGACGCGGCTGGGAAACAAAACCCCTTTCCTGATCTGCTCTCCTGCATCTGGACCTCTCTCCACGCACTCCAGCGCCACCTTGCCGAAATGTCGCTGAAAGGATGCTCGCTCCTCCTCAGAATAGCCCTCCCTGAGTCTGTTTCTCTTACACACTGTGGTCTGCTCCACAGTCTCCAGCTGCAAGCCCGGTGCCCGCAGAAGCGCCTGCAGAAGCACGTGTACCGTCAGGGTTCAGTGTTTGTCTGAAGGAATCGCTGGGCCAGCGCCCTTATTTCCATCAGCGATACTGACTCTTGATTTCAGTTCACGTCATGATCTCGAGGTGGTGAGGTCAGGCTCCCCGCTTATGCGGAGCCTGCTTTAGACTCTTTTCATCTCCACCCCCGCGTCCCTTCCCCGGTCGTTGGGGCTCTCTCAAATAAATAAATCTTAAAAAACAAAATTAAATTCCAAAGCCAATGCTGGAAGGGTTGTGCCGGGAGGAGCCCATGAAGTGGACTAGACTGAAAAGGCAGGTGGGAGGAGTACCACCACTCGTTCCCGCAGGCCACTTCGCCCGGCCTCCCAACGTAGCAAACTACCACATCTGATTCTCGCAGCCAGCCAACCACCCGGCAGGCGCGGCGGGGCGGCGGTGCTGAAGGGGCCCGCGGGCAGGGCAGGGGGAGTGACCTGGGGCGACCCCGCGGGCAGGGCACGGGGTTGGAGTACGTGGGGCGACGCCGCGGAGAGGGCCGGGTGACCTGGGGGCGTCCCCGCGGGCAGGGGTACCGAAGAGGACCGCGGGCAGGGCGTAGGTACCTGAAGGGCCCGGGTGCGGGCGCGCCAAGAAAGAACCGCGTGCACACCGCGTCGGGCGTCCAGAGGTGATGCAACGCTCTGACAGCGCTCGGCAGGGAGGAGAGGCTGGTCTGCGCCGGCCAACCAGCGTGCGCCGCCCGCCACCCATCAACAAGCCGAATGCCGATTGGTTGTACGGGCCCCGGCCACGCCCACCCTGACGCGCGGCGGTACGCTCTGGGAAGGAGGCCATGCGCTCCCGCGGAACCGCTGTCTGTGGGCGGTGTCGGGCTCGCGGCTGGGGACTGTGCGTGTTGAGGCATGGAAATCGGGCGGCTGTGCCGTGCAGTCCCGACCTGCGTGACCATTCAAGGGTTCAGGGTTGCGGGGCCACCTGCGACGGGCCACTGGTACTGCGGAGAGGGGGCACCTGCGGGCGGGTTACCGGCACAGCCCTAGGGGGGGCCCGCAGCCCTCCGGAGTCCCTGCATCCTCCTGTACAGCCATGGTTCACGAACCTCACGCACACAGCAACACAATAGAAGGGAAGGAAATGCTTGTTTACCAGGTTTAGTTATCCCTGTCTTAACATTTCCTGTGATGAAAATATGTATTTGCTGCTTTATCGATCTGCTCGTTTAGTTTATTGTCAGTGCCATGGGTCTGCTGGCACCTGGATCTGCTAGTTCAAAACCAAAGGGAAGGGATCCCTGGGTGGCGCAGCGGTTTGGCCCAGGGCGCGATCCTGGAGACCCGGGATCGAATCCCACGTCGGGCTCCCGGTGCATGGAGCCTGCTTCTCCCTCTGCCTGTGTCTCTGCCTCTCTCTCTCTCTGTGTTACTATCATAAATAATTAAAAACAAAACAAAACAAAACAAAAAAAAAAAAACAAAGGGAAGCTGGAGCGGAAGGGCAGCGGGCTTCAGGCTTTGGCACCAGAGACTGAAGGAGAGGGGAGGCCTTACAAATGCAGAGCAATCCTGCAGCAGCTTCCTGTATCCCTGGGCAAGTCTGTGCAAGCATTTGTTCACAGTCCCACTCCAGGATGAGAGTTGGGGTCTCGTGGCCTTGCTCAAGGGGGAAACTCTAGTCAGGAACTCAGCTGGGCACCTACATCTACTAGTGTTTCTTCAGCTTATTAACCAGAAGGACTCCACTCTGTGTTGTTCATTTTTATCATCTGTCCAGCCATTCCAGATTAGAGCAGGAGAGATGCCTTGAGGAGAAAAGGTGGGGATGACAGTTCTGATAATTTAAAAGTTGGATTGAGAAACAACTTAATGGCACTGTTGAAAAGTGATAAGGCTAAATCCAGAAGTTGAGCGAGTGTGTGTGTGGAGGGGAGATTCTAGGAAAAAAGTTAAATGTGGTCAAAATCCACAACTCAGATCAGAGTTGAATCTCAATTGTTAGAGTAGGAAGTCAATAGATAATGGGGTACCTGGGTGATGGGCATTAAGGAGAGCACGTGATGTTATGAGTGCTGGCTGTCATATGCAAGTGTTGCTTGTCTGAAATGTCTTGCATTTCAGTTAGTTGTTCATCAGGACACAAGTACAGAAGTCAGGCTGATTTGTATTCAACTTCTTTAAAAAAAAAGGCAAAATGGAGGTAAAGTATATTCTATACAATCAGAAATAAGTATGTCGGGATCCCTGGGTGGCGCAGCGGTTTAGCGCCTGCCTTTGGCCCAGGGTGCGATCCTGGAGACCCGGGATCGAATCCCACGTCAGGCTCCCGGTGCATGGAGCCTGCTTCTCCCTCTGCCTGTGTCTCTGCCTCTCTCTCTCTCTGTGTGTGACTATCATAAATAAATAAAAATTAAAAACAAAACAAAAAAAACACTACATTAAAAAAAAAAAGAAATAAGTATGTCAAGTAGTCTATAATTCACACAAAGCTGAACGTGGAAAACAAAAGTGCTCTTACTCATACATTTAAAAAGACTTTATGTAAAACCTGCGTTAGAAGATACCCAGTAGTTACTGAGGACAGCACAGAGATGATATATAAAAAATATTTTGGGGGATTATCTTATGCTTTGTTGAAAAAAAAATTCAGGTTATTTTTTGAAAAATTACTTAGGAAGAGATACAAAGGAAATCTACAGAAAAAGACAATGATATCCATCAAGCACATTTTAATACTCATTCACTATGAATTTCTTTCTCACTTAAAATTATTTTCTGCATCACCCAATTTCCATAGGCAAGGCTTCTTCACATTCATATCAAAACCAATGCTGACATTTATTATTTTGGTTTCACTCTCCTTTTGGCATCTTTATGTTTCTTCCGACAGTCCTATAAAAATATCAAGCCTTTGTTAAAAATAAATGTGAATCACTTTCAAGGTGTTCAGTAGCTATAAAAATAAAATTTAGGTTATTCAATGTTAGAATTATGTAAACCACTATGGGAGTGCTCACTTTGAATGAACAAAGAGTATTCAAACTTTCTAAATGTCTGCCATGGAAACTATTTGTCTTTCAAAAATCTCGTGATTTACTGATACTTAAGTGTGGCTGAGCTTGGGTCCCTAAGTTGGCTGTTCTGCAGGCTGCTAACCTGCACCAGGTGTGTCGTGACCTAAACAGTGCCCCTCCGTGCGCTGGAACTGAGCATTTAAGTCATGGTCTCAGGTGCTACCCTTTGTGTCTGAAACATTACACTAGGCAAATACTAACAAAATAGCACATTTTAGGAGACAATCAATACAGAGATAGTTACTCACCATTCTCAAGTTGTTTGTTCTAGTCTCCCAAGAATTCCTGCTAATATTACTTCCCACTCCTCTCCAGAATAAATCAGAACCTACAAGCAGGAGATTAATGCCTTTAAAATGGATGATACACTAGCGCTGGCATTATCAAGGGCTTCAATTCTAGTTAACACCATTCCCCCCCTAATTTGTTAATTTTAAGAATATATATCCATTTTTTTACAAAATGAAAATATAGAGGGACACCAGGATGGCTCAGTGGTTGAGCATCTGCCTTCGGCTCAGGGCATGATTCTGGGGTCCTGAGATCAAGTCCTGCATCAGGCTCCCTATGGGGAGTCTGTTTCTCCCTCTGCCTATGTCTCTGCCTCTCTCATGAATAAAAAAAATAAAATCAAAATCAAAAGAAGAACCAAAATGAAAATATAGAACTTCTAGGATTTTACTGTTTATGTATTACTATTATGTATCTTGGTTTCTGTTTGTGCTAGGCTTTAAGAAAAGAATTCACCAAGAGCCTGAACTTTCAGGGTCCTAAAAACAGTTTTGCAGGTCTGGAATCTAAGCAAGTTCCCATAACAAAGAAGCCCTTATTGATGATAATTGATGGGGGAACAGAGGACTAGCTGAGGACAAAGCACAAGTCCCAGGCAGCACATAGACAAATCCTTGAAACAGGCAGAGGGACATTCCTCTATGGACTCCACTGTCTTGATGTTAATACTTTGCTGAGGGCAGAAGGCAATCTTAGCCCGACCCCCAGGATCCTGTTAGTCTACTTTAACTATACTAACTACTTTAACTACTTTAACTATAAAGGAGTATAAAAACTCCTTTATAAATTTCCTTTATCTCTAACCTCCCAAGATACATGTTGGTGATCGTCCCCAAGCAGATGGCCCACCCATATACATCCGAAAGGTCTCATGACTCAGGTTTTATTAGACGGAGGTAAGTGACCTCTTCCTAACAATAGCTATCCTGCCTCAAGGTCCTGGAAACCTGGCTTCCAAAATCCTACGAGTATGCTATTTCCAAACCCCTCCCAACTCCCAGGTATATAATTAGCCACCCCTCACAGGCCCAGGGCAGCAGCTCTTCCTGCCCATGGGTCCTGTCCCCATATTTAATAAGACCACCATTTCATATCAGACATCTCAAGAATTCTTTCTTGGTCGCCAACTCTGTACTTCACCCCACTAAACCTTACCTATATTCCAAAATTTCATCAATAACAAACGAGGGAGGGAGGTGTGAGTGGGAGCTTTCAGTATTCCAGGGCTTAACAAGTCCATCAGCATCAGCCTAACAGGGACCGCTAAACCACACGGCATTGCAAAGGGTCACAATTTTTGCCAAATGCTTCTTTCCTGGATGTGTGTTTCTGTACTGGAATGTGTAGTGGTGAGAGCTGTACTGTTTCCTGTTTTATACCATTTAATGGAGAAATGGACTTACCACCAAGTCTTTCATCATTCTTAGAAAAAAAGAAAAATCTAGTGCTCTCTTTTTCAGGTAATGATACTTCTCTGAAGCAAGAGGAGAGAGAGAGACAGATACTGGTTAGTTTATTTCAGTATTTCAGATGAAATGTTTCCACTGCAAATATAAGTGAACCATTCCTTAAATAGATCTCCTATTTGCTCATTTTGGTTTAAAGTGACTCTGCCTTGTCTCCATTCAGGATTCCTCTCTTGTATCTGAAACTTTGGTAACAAGGACTGTTTGAAGTCCCACACTGGTTGCGACGGTCTCATCCCATTATTGCTACCCCCCAACCAGCCAGTGTTTCCTGTGGGATGGCTCTGGGGTCCTCCTTCCAGACCAGGGACTTCATACCCCCCAATCCAGTGCTACCCAGTTTGAAGGAAGAGGAAACATGCTTCCCATCACAAAAAGGCTGGAGAACTCTAAAGGAGCCAAGAAGGAAATTACGTTGTCTTGTGGATCCTTCCATCAGCAGGTCTGAGGCTTTCTGCAGAAAGAAACTGCTTACCTGGACTTCCTGCCTTCTGTTTCTTCAGCAACATCCTCCTCTCCAGAGCTGCTGTCTTGGAAACGAGAGGCTCCCTGCCAGACAACCTTCCCGGTTTTCACTGCCTCGGCTCTGTAGGTGTCTGTGTTGTCATGGCAACAGAAGGGGACAGGGCTGTAGCCACACAGACTCATTTGGTCACTTTCACCATGCACATATGCACATATATCTGTAAGTGTCCAGGATCTTTTTTTTTTTTTTTTTTTAGTGTCCAGGATCTTAACCATTAATTTAAAATAGGTAGCATCTTTTTAGATTTTTAAGTACAAATTGAGAGAAGGTGTCCTATTTTTTGGCATTGCCAGGGTGATCTGATAAGGAATATGATAATACTATAAAAAGACATAAAAACCAAAGGTTTATAAACGGGCAACATAATTTAAAAGAAGGAACCCAGAGTAGCACTTGTGCTAGCAAGAGAAGCTTAAAATAGAGCGCAATACAGTGAATGCAGGTTTCCCTCCTGTATTCATCACTGAGGAAAGGAATGTATGTTTAGACTTTCTGGAGCTGCTGAAAGTTGTGCACAGTGCCCCAGGTTCCCCAAGCACCAAAGTCATACCTCCTAGGTCACGGAGGGGTCTCATCGCTCATTCCAAGGCCAGTTTCTCACACCTGGCTCTCGGCTGCAGGAATTACCGTCAATATCACAGCAGCTCCACTCAAGAGTTTGCAACTGACCCTGGTCCTTAAACGGACAACATGGGCCAGAGCATGCTGTCAACAGAGCATACGGTGACTGTACCACCGTATCTTATTTACAACTAATTTTGAAAAACAGGACCACTGTACCTCCTGTTGGAGGAGCACAGAACTGACATGAAGTACTGAGTGCTGATCTTCACATACACTGTGTGTATGTTAGCATGTACTCTTCTGGAGTTTACAGTGAACTTCCAGGAACGCTCTTTCCACTGTGAACACCAGAGGAGGAACAGTGGTCTCTCTTACCAGGGGAGACTGTCCCTAAGTAACAGGCATTGCTAACTTTGGCTCATGTTGGCCTTTACAGGTAACTTTCTGAAATGGAATGCAAAATTGTATGTTTGTTGTTTTCTTCAGATTCTGGCCCACTTCCATGGAGAATGTCTGAAACAACTGGCATATGGATGACAAAGTAGATCCGTCTAGAGCCAAGGAGTGCGTTTCCTCCGTTCTCTACCAGATGGCACTGGCTTCCCACAGGTCCTTGGCTTTTCTAACTGCACGTAAGGCATGAAGCTATTTAGATGAAGGGCTTACTATATACTCTTGGGGATTGTTTCTACTCAGAAGAAGGCAGGCTGCACGTCACTCTCTGGCTTCCCTTGGGGTCACACTGAGCTCCTGCTATGTTGTTTTTGGCCATATGACACCGAATCTTATATTGTTCATCTGATGGAAGAAAAAAATTCCTCCCTCTGCTAATGTTGCACCATTACACTTAACGTAGAATCAATCACGTTCAAGCTGCCTGAAGGGAAAGTGTTAAAAAAAAATTAAAAAGTACCTTCTTTTACATCTTTAACATCTGAATCGAAAAAGGAGAAGGTGAAGCTGCTAGGCTGCTCAGCCCCAGTCGTCAGAGTGGTGGGGTTATGGACTTCCACTTTCTCACCATCACAAGTCTCATTAGAGGGTGTGTTGTCTGTTGTTTCACTGGAAACTTTTGTAGCTTGAAATATTTCTTTTAAGTCCGCAGCAATGCTATAATACATCTCCTTAGACACCTCAGGCAGCTTCTCGGCCTCCTCCCTTTGCTTCCTCCGTTTTGCTTTACTGCAGTGACATTTACAGACACATCACAAATAGACCATCAGTTGCCAGAAATTACAAGAACACTTTGGAAAACAAATCTCATTCTTTCAACAACCAAGAGGATTCACATATAAGACTCTATTCATAAAAGCAGAAACTGACCAATAAGCTTTTAATACACAAAACTATGCTAAGCAACTCCAAACATTATACACAAATCATATCATCCTATCCTCTGCACTACATTCCAGAAATCACACCTGAGATATTAGCTTTAAGCAACAAAATCACTTAACTGCAACATGCCTGTTACCTGACTACAAAACAAACATGCTTAAACCGTTAACTTCTAAGTTCTAAAATGCTGTTTTACAAAATTGGTGTAAAAAGACTGTCATAATTAAATTTTAAAAATGAATTATAAACATGCTAAGTCTATCTTGATATGAAATGCTGATGTTACTATATTCCTGCTCTGCATTTATTTTCTTTGATCTCAGACAAAACCTTACATAGCTGTTTCCAACATTGAGTTTTGAGCTATTAAAAGATTAAAATCCGGGCAGCCTGGGTGGCTCAGCAGTTTAGCACTGCCTTCAGCCCAGGGCCTGATCCTGGAGAGCTGGGATCGAGTCCCACGTCAGGCTCCCTGCATGAAGCCTGATAACCTCTGCCTGTGTCTCTGCCTGTCTTTCATGAATAAAATCTTAAAAAAAAAATTAAAATCCTTTTTCCTATTATAGGCCACTCCACATATCATGAATAATACTGGGCCAAAATTCTAACTGTATTACCTAGAATAGTAAGTGAACAAGATGTCCTAAATGTTTATCTTATTGGGAGAGACTATCATGGAAAGAAATTATTTTTTTTAAAAAAAGATTTTACTTATTTATTCATGAGAGACACAGAGAGAGAGAGGCAGAGACACAGGGAGAGGGAGAAACAGGCTCCATGCAGGAAGCCCGACCTGGGACTTGATCCCGGATCTCCAGGATCACACCCTGGCTGAAGGCGGCGCTAAACTGCTGAGCTACCCGGGCTGCCCTGGAAAGAAATTTTTAATACTTCATTTAAAACACCATCCTGCTAGGATATAAGACAGAGATGCCCATGAAACTGAGTTCTGTGAAAAATGGTGTACTTTAGGCAGTTCCATGAGATTATCCTTGAACTACTATGTGGTGGTTTTAAAAGTGGTCCGAAGACCCTTTGATCCTTTTTCCTTAAGATGTAGAATTCCGCCATTCCCTAGCGTGGGCTGGGCTTCATGGACCTTGAGGAATGCAATGAGGCAGATGTGAAGGGTGTGTGACTACTGAGGGTCACAGAAGGCACCACAGCATTCTTGTGCTCTCCCCTGCACATCGCCGGCTTTGGGGGGAGCCAGCTGCCATGCTGGAAGAACACGCAAGTGCCCACACGTAAGGCAAGCACCTGAGGCCTCCAGCCAACAGACATGTGGGTGGGTCATCCTGCAGGAAGTCTTCTGAGAGCGTGAGCCACAACTACCCAGTGAAGCACCCCTAAATTCCTGACCCACAGAAAATAGGACCTAAAAGGACACTGAGGTAAATGCTGTTGGAACCCAGATGGAAGGGATCCTTGCTCTGCTACGGCACAAAGCTGGACAGCACTGTGTTGCCTCCATTAAAGGAGAACTTGGGAAATGCCTACAAATAGGGAATGAGCTAGGAAGACGTCTGGGAGGGTCTGAAGGTATCTGCTGGTTTCTTCTTGCTGCCTGTGGTACAAAGTGGGCAGACAGTGAAACTAAAGACTTTCTTACAGGAGCTTGGACCTCATGGTTTGGAAGACCCCTAATTTCTAGAAGGCAAATGACATGAAATTTTACTTAAATTTAAATTAAAATTTACTTAAATGGCCTCTAAGCAAAGATCCAATCTAAGACACAGGAAAACATGGTCTAAAGCAGGTGCTGGCAAACTATGCCCAAGAACCAGATCCAGGCTGCTGCCTAATTATATGTGGACTGCAGATTAAGAATATCTTTTATGCTTTGAAATGGCTGGAAAAATAAAAACATGATTTTGTGACATGGATAGATTATGTGAGTGTAAACGTGTCTGGCTAATACTTTTATTAGAACACAGCCTCCTTCACTTTGCTTCTGATCAGCTGTGGCCATTTCCCACTCATGAAGGCAGAGCAGAGTCACCACAACAGACAATATGCTTTCTGTCTGATCTGTAACAGAGAAATCTATAGACCCAAGTCTAAATAGAAAGGAAATTCCTTTGTTAAGACCCTCGTCATAGCTCAAAAACCTCAACCATCTGACCAATAAAACTCCTAAAGACTTTACAGGTGGCGTCTCAGCAGAAGCCCACAGTAAAACAGCTTCTCTCAGAAATGATTGGTGGCTGTGGTTTCTGCCTCATGAGAGTAAACCTCAAGAAGATTCACAGGAGGCCCTCCAATAGTTTAAGAGAAATAGGTTAGCGGAAACACCAGCTTGGATCGACAGGTATAAAGGCATTCTACAGTGATGAGGCTTTTGGATTCCCACATTTCTACAAGCAAAGAGCAGGCTGAGAAAAATCACTAAGTCACCAACACATGCCACCATTCACTAAAACAAAAGGATGATTCAGAAGGCAGAGTCAAGAACCACAGAGAATTATTACCAGGCCTGTGGTTCTAGCCAAAAACTGCCCACACTTCCCAGTCTGGACCTTAGAGTTGCTGTGGGCCAGTGACCCCCATGCCTCCTGCTTCCCTCAGGTGAACAGCGGGGCTGACAGCAACCATCCTGAGCCTGTGCCACCAATGTGTGTTTGTGGAGGGAAAGGTGACTTGTCCCTGTAAGCTCACAGTCCTCTTGTCTCTCATCAGAAGAGCTGTACTAAAGGAGCCATGACCATTGGGCCTCATCTGCCTCTAGATCTGATTTGGATGAGAGGACCCCAGACTGTGAACAGATACTGTACAAGTGAGGCTTCTGGGGCCTCCAGGGAGGGGTGAGTGTATCCTGCATGTGGCAAGAATGTATACACAATCTGTGGCCAATGGACAGATTATGGCAGTTTCAAGTATGTCCACAAATTCCTCATTACTCCTCCCCTTAAGAGGTGTAGTTTCCAAGCCCCCCACCCCCATCACAGTATATGGGCTGGGGTTGGTGACTTGTTTCAAGAAAACTGAATAGGGCTGATTGTCAGTGACTTAAGACTGAAGGCTATGGCCTCCTCCTTCTCTTTGGGTCATCTGCCCTGGGAGACACCAATCCCAAACAGCCTTCACTTAGTTCTCCGAATGGCAGCATTCACTGTAAATACAATGCAGCCAACAGAACTAAAAGGTTACTATCAATACATTACGGTTAACTCAACTCAAGCCTTGTTCTCACTTTCCCATTTTCTTCACCAAATGTCTTTTTTATTCCAGGTTCTAACTCAGGATACCGCATGGCCCTTAGTGATTTTAATGGTAGGAAAATAAAGGCACTAAACCAGGCAGAGTAGTGGTTGCTCCATGTATTTGCAGTTTTTAACAAACTGATAGTGTGACAGCAAATGCGCAGGAAACAGCAGCTCTATCACACTATAGCAGAGTAGGCGACTGAATCGCTGCCCCCAGAAAGATATGTCCAGGCCCTAATTTCTAAAACCTGTGAATATTCCCTTATTTGGAAAAAAGATCTTTGTAGAGTTATTAAGTACCTCACAAAGAGATTTTCCAGGATTATCCCTAAGTGCAATCACAAGTGTCCCCACAATAGACACAAATATGAAAGACACAGAACAGGAGGCCATGGCAGCCACAATGAAGGGATGCGATGGACTACTGGCGGTCAGTGGAGGCCAGGAGTGAGGTGGGACACAGATATTTGCCCCCGGCCTCCTAAGAGAACACAGTTCTTCTAAGACCCTTGATCTCAGGCTCCTAGTCTCCAGAAATGCGAGAAGATACCTTCTGTGGTTTTCAGCAAGTCTATGGTGATGTGTTACCACAGACAAGAGACAGTAATACAAGATGGGGACACCACACGGGCCCAGGAACATGTGTCACTTATATGCATGAGATCCCTTTGTTTAAAGGGAAAGACCTTTTCCGCCATGACAATAGTTTCACTCTAACTTTTCCCTCCCTGGTCCTAAACTAGATACGATGCGGACCAATGCGTGGAGATGGGTTACTGTCTATTTCTCTCCTTGTCTGAAATGAGATTAGTTTCTATGATCCTGCTACAGAGAGAAGTACCTGATTTACCTTTCCTTTGGTTTATCATTGCTCTTCCTCTCGTAAGTGGAGTGGTCATGCCTTGTTGGATCATAACGTATGACGTCCCTGTGTACGTAACGGACATGAATAAGTTGGCAGAGAGAAATCAGAACATAATGCAAAAAATTAATAGCAAATTATAATTCAACATTGGAACAATTCCAGTTTTTGAGCAAGACAAAACCACACACTCAAAGAAGAGTATCAGAATCTTATCAGAGGGATCCCTGGGTGGCGCAGCGGTTTGGCGCCTGCCTTTGACCCAGGGCGCGATCCTGGAGACCCGGGATCGAATCCCACGTCGGGCTCCCTGTGCATGGAGCCTGCTTCTCCCTCTGCCTGTGTCTCTGCCTCTCTCTCTCTCTCTCTCTGTGTGTGTGACTATCATAAATAAATAAAAATTTATAAAAAAAAAAAAAAAAAAAAAGAATCTTATCAGAAAGCCATATCTTAAGTTACCTAGTTTGGAGTTTCTCTGAATCTTTTTTTAACATTGAAAATTATTTCACACATACTAAAATACAGATAAAGCTGGATTTGCATAAAATATTTTATATTTTAAATTAATTAAATTAAAATTACTTAATTATAAAATATAATTAAACAAATTAAATTTAATTATATTTTAAGTATTTTAGTAGTGAAAACAGGGGGAAGTGAGTAAAAGTATAGAAAGGAAAAGTGGGGGTGCCTGGCTGGCTCAGTCTGTAATGCACATGACTCTTAATCTCCAGATAGTGAGTTTATGTTCCCTGTTGGGCCAAGAGCTTAAAGAAAAGCAAACAAAGCCCCCCCCAAAACAAAAAAAACCAGAGAAGTGATCACATGTTGGTGACTGGAGAAGCTGGTGTACCAGGGTTTTAATACACCAGTTTCTACAAATTTTGTGTTTAAAATTTTCTGTAATGAAAAGTTACATTTATATAGTTTTATAGTTAATATTGAAACCACTGCCCAGCTGCTTCACTTGAAAGCAATGCCGCTCTGACATCTAAACACAAAAATAAAGAAAAAATTTTAGTTTCTTGAAGTGAGCCACTGGGTCAACGATAAGTATATTTTTGAGGGTCTGATACATTTTGCCAACTGCCCTCCCTAGGATGTTAAAATGGCCTCATTTTTTTTTTAATGGCCTAGTTTTAAACTGAGTTCAATTAGGCATTTATGTCCAAGGAAAATAGGGTGTAACAGACAAGAACATAAACCACACCTAAATTTCTTGGCAGCTACTGATCCTTTGTGCATAGAGTTGCTCAAGGTGGTGTGCAAAACACTCTGCACGACGTTCAGGGCTTTGAGCTTCTCTGCAGCAAGCTCCTCTTCCCCGGCTGTTTTCTTCTCATTTACCTCTTAGAGGGAAAGGGACATTTAGTAATCTCTTGGCAAACAACTTGAGGAGCCTCAATCATCAATTATCAAGTATCAAACATGGGCAAAGCACGTTCAGACAGGAGAAAAATCCAAACCTATTTTTCCTAAGCTCCCCAACCCCATGACCCTCCAGTGCCACAGGGAATCCAGAAGTCACATGACCAACAAATGAAAAGTCCCATTTCCACCTGTAATTATGAAAACAATCTGCATTTGATGGCTTTCAGTGACAAGTCAAAGTTTTTAAGGTAAAGATTGATAATGTAACATAGCAAGATGCCAATCACAAAACCATGGAGATTACAGACTCTGACTTTCTAACACTCTAAAAACCTATTTTATATTACATGTCAACTTAAAAATGAAAGATAGTGATGGATGGCAACTCTCCTAACACGTTGTGAGACAGTTCCTCGGCCTTTGATTCAGTAATAAATGCTGCAGGAAGAGCTATGTGTCCTACACACGCAGGGCATCATGGACCCAAACGCTGTTACACTGTTATCTTCAACGACAAGAAACGCAAACATCATACAAAAAACACAGCTAGTCTGGATTACAGACCAAAATACAGAGAAGCCTGGAAGATCCCTGAACTCACTGCAGAAGATAAGCAACTAAGTAGACACCTGAATAAAACACTAGTTTAAGTAAGTTCTCTATAGAAATCCCCCATGTGTCTAAGGATTCAAAGGAGGTAGACACTATGTTCACTTGCATCAAGAAATGCTTTATAAACCAGGTGTAGTCTAAGGCAGGAAAGAAAAGTGGATCCCTTGAGGGGGTGTCTGCCAGGTGTAGGAAACAAAATGAACACATACATTGAAGAAAATGCAGTGTTTACAGTGTATTAGGTTGAATCGTGCATGTGCTAATATGCGACAACTTTCACTTTGAAAAATGGCAATTTTCATTTTGACCTGTGTCACTTGCCTGCAGAAGAGTCACTGTGATTCACTAAAAATTAAGCCTGAAAAGTTGGGAGGGAATGAAATAAAAGGTCCTCTGACTGTGCTAAGGATGGATGTGCCACCAGCAGAAACAGGGGGGGGGTCTGAGCTGCTGGAGAGAGAACCACAGGTGGCTTGCATAGCATTACTGCGGGCAGGGACACCAGTGAGAAACGTCCATCAGGCGCTGGGAACAGAACAGTCTGGAGCAGAGGAGACCCACATGTGGAAACAACTCATGGACAAGGAGAGGCTGAAGCCACAGGGAACCTAAGGACCTCAGGAAGCATCTTAACCTAGAAGCAAAGGGTATGAGGAGGAAAATGAGGGGAGTTAGGCTGCAACAGGAGCAGGGGAAGAGAACATCTCAAAGTGGTCAATAGCAACAGAAGCCACAGGCAGGCTGCAGAGGTGGAAGCCTGTGGTAACGCCAGGGCACTTGACAAACCAGGCATCCACAGCTGTGAGGGAACACAGATCCAAGAGGCCAAAGCCCAGAAGGCAATCTCCAGTCACAGCACCCAAAGCAGGCTATTCCATGGCTCAAAAACACAAGTTGGTGTGGACCCTGGAAAAATTACTCTCTGAACCTTGGTTTTCAGAGATGTAGACTACATAGAATACTCACCTCAAAGAATCAGAGTGTGCATTTTCAATAAAAAGCCACCACTTCTGAATTACATGCACTTTATGCTTTAATTTCAAGTTTAGAATGAAAAAG
The DNA here is from genome assembly GCF_905146905.1 of Nyctereutes procyonoides. NCBI lineage: Eukaryota > Metazoa > Chordata > Mammalia > Carnivora > Canidae > Nyctereutes > Nyctereutes procyonoides. Next base: position 65,549,001 of record NW_026575146.1, on the reverse strand, counting down.
ATGGGAGTGGTAACTAGAAAGCTGGCAGGGTGGAAGGTCTGGGGACCCAAGACCTAACTGTGTTCCGGGAAGAAGGGCAGCACAAGCCTCATGGTTCCAGGTCTTGAGTGCAGTTTCTTGTCAACCACCTGACTTCACAGGGACCCCCAGCTCTGACATCAGGACTGTTGGGACAGTGAGATATTTACCTTCCTGCTCCTCTTCACTGTCACTCTCCAGAAATCGGGAGTCCATGCGGAATCTGTGGTCGGTGCCGAAGTGAGACTGCAAGTCCATGAGCTACACAGACACACAGACAGCTCAGCTGGGAGCCATGTTCCCATGACCATGCTCTTACACAAGACCCTGCACGTGCCCCTCCCACACCCCGGAGTCCCGGACAGCAGCTCTACCCGGGTGGACCCAGCGCACCACAAACGAGGACATGTTGCAGGTGGGATTATCTGGTCTTCACTAACCTTCTGCCCAGCTCTGCCCTCAAACTGAGGTTTAATTTGGAACCTGTGACTATCATCTTCGGATCCAGATTGTTCATCCTCGCTGCTATCAAACAGCCTCCCAGCTGCTCTGCTCATGGACTCCTGGAACAGAGATGCACATGGTGGACGTACACAGCAGTGCTCATTAACAACTGAGGCAATCTGCAATCTTCCTCTCTCGTTTAAGAAACAGTAACCCAGATGCATCTCCCAGGAAAGGGTAAATGGTTAGTATAGAAACTCCTAACTCAAGCACATTGGCATGGCCTCTTGGGTCACTAAGCGGGGAGCTCTGAGGACAGCTGGATTGGGGGTGGGGGGCACTGTCTACAGGGTTTCACTAGTAGTGATGCTGCCTGGCAGATTATGTGAGGGGAGATTCATATGGGGGAAAGTCTCCAAGGCCCCAGGTGTTGGTGCGAATGGTAGTCGGAGGTGCCCTGGGGGCTCAGGAGGACCTCATGTTGAATGTGGCTGTTGTGAGGAGGCCCTGGTAGCCAAGAGTGGTGGAATGCCCACAAGGATGTCCTCAGCTACCTACCTCTATGGGCTCCTCACCCAGATGGCTTTGCTCCTCTGTGTCACTGTCAGAGTCAAAAATGATGTGTGTTGGTTTGTTCTCTGGATGACCATCCTAGAGGAGTGGACAAAGGTATCAAACCATAAGACAGCCCCTGTCTCCTTTCCTGGCCAAGGCCCTGTCTCATTCCTTAGTGTGAATGCCACCACCCGCTTGTTTCCTAAGATGGAAAATTAAGACTTCTTGCCCAATTGGTTCTCAAGTTAGTTCCAAGTGTGGACCTTCCTGGTATCTTTTAAGTCTATTCCCACTGTCACTGCCTTGGTTCTGGCTCATGACCTCCCCTGTTGTTAGGGCCTGAACCATCTTTCCCAGGTCGAGCTGGCTACTGTTTTCTGTGAGGGACCAGAGAGAAAATATTTTGGGTTTTGTAGGCTACATATAATCCTGGTCTTATATTTTCTTCTTTAAAATGCTTTATAAACATAGAAAGCATTCTTGAATTGGAGGCTATACCACAACGGGCCCTGGGCTGGATGCCTATGAGCCGTAGTGTGTGGATTTCTGTTTCAATATACACACATGAATCTTCACCCCCTTCTTTCCACAGCCACAGAACAAAGTCCCACATCCAGAGCCTTCCCGCCACTTGCCCTGCTCTTCACTCCAGCATCCTCGTCCCTGTACATCTCAGTTACACTGACTGCAAACTCTTCTTTGTACAAACTGCCCCCGTCTTCCCCCGAATGTCTTTCCTCTCCTTTCCCACCCTTCTGCCTCCGTCAGCCAGTTCCCATAGATCCCTCTACCTTAGACTCTGTTCAGGCTGAGGGAGCCCCCCACCACTCCTCCCAGCTGACTTGCTGGGGTGCATGGGCACTCTTCTCTCTGGCTTCCATGGGCCCACAACACCATGAGCCAATGGGCCAGAGGCAGGGACCTCAATCCTCATTCCACAGGCCTAGCACTGTATGATGGCCAGGACTTCACAGACATGGTTGTTGAAAGAATGGGTAAAGTCAGCATAGAGAATCTTAGCAGAATATATATGTGAATTCTGACACATTAGGACGTGTCACAGAATTACACCAGTTACAGCTTCCAAAGGAAAAGAAATCACAAATAAAACTTTAAAATGTTTTCAGTGAACAGAATTCAATCTTGATTTCTCTGGTATAAAGATACAAGGTGACAAAAGCTTCTAACTCAAGGAACACAGTGTGAGAAGGGTGGGTGCTGGGATGGCTCCACAGGAAGGAAGGGTGGACTTGTGGTGCCCAGACCAGGAGCGCACTCACCAAGTCCGCCAGCGCATTATGAACCAGCTTCTTCCGCACTTCCTTAGCTTTCTGCCTTGCGTCCAAGGCTGCCAAACGCTTCTGATTGTCTTCAGCATGCTTCTCCTTAGCATCAACACTGGACCAACTGTTCACACCAAGAGGGAAGCTGGCACTGCTTTCCTGAGCGTCTCTTTTGGAAGAGTCCCCTGGTGCTTTCCCAGTCGCTGGCTGGCCACTCTGCCCGGAGCTCTCTCCAGCCTCCCTGGTCCTGTGGCAGCAGTCTTCATCAAAGCCTACCGTGGGGATCTTTGTACCAATACTTAAAGATCTCTCATCTTTTAATGGCAACAGACTAGAAATAGGATTTCTACGTCCCACTTCCAAACTGCTAGCAGACACCATCTTGTCATTCTGGCTCTTGAAAGCAGACTGTCTCTTTCGAGGCTGAGTTTGGTTTGGGTCATTTGTCCTCCTTGCATGTTGGAGAGGAGTTATTTTGCTTGATGAGCCATAGGCAGGTGGACACCCCTTCTCCACAGACATGCTGCTGGGACCAAGTTTCAAGGAATTCTGATCTGTATTTACATTGTCAGAGGCAACGTTCTCTTTTAAGGGTTTTCTTACTGATTCTTTTCCATAGAGACAGCCCACCCCCTTGAAAGCCTGGAATTTTGGCTTTAAGTTGTTTTCCTTTGATTTCTGTTTTTCACAAGTATTCTCTTCTCCTTCTAAAAGGGCAGCCACAATCTCCTCGGGACAGATACATGGCCGGGCTCTCTGCAGGCCACCTGGAGTCCTGTCAGCCTTGGCGGTGGTTTCCTGGCCACTGCTCTCAGGATCTTCTGGAGACTGAAGGTCACCACAAGCCAGCTGTTCCAGATCAGCTAATGTGAGCTGCACACGGAGGCAGTTTTTCATCATGGCGTCATCCTCCTCATCTCCGGAAGACTCAGAGAATTCTGACTCAGAATCTGCATCTTCCCTGCTGCTGCAGTGAAGTGTAACCCTAGCACCAACGGCTTGCTCTGGGTTAGTCTTTCTTTTTTGTGCTTTAACACAATGATCCGAAAGCTCACAGTTTCTTCTATTTTCCAAAGATGTTTTCTTGCATGCAGACCTTTCCATCTGTGAAAACTCTGTGTTTTTGATCTTACCAGCCTTTTTCTTTGCTGTGACAATCTCATCTGTATCTCCTGAATCATAGTTGCTTTCATTTCCTAGGACATTACCTTCCCCATCCTGGCAGGAGACGCCACTGATGCCTAACGCTGTTACAGAAGGCAGCTTTTGGACACCTGACTTGAAGTCCCCTCGTACGACTTCAAATGGCTCATCTGCAGAGTCACCCACTGAGGACCATGTGGTTTTCCCCAGGCTTTCCTCTCGAGCAATCACTAGTCTTATCTCCTCTTCAGAATCAGTATCGTCATCAGACATATGATCTCTGCTCCTGGCAGCTCCCATGCCAGAGGTCTGAACAAATACGTTTTTAAGTTTCTGACAGTGAGAAGCAGGGGCATGGGGTGACTGAGTAGTGATGGGTTTACAGGGCACTTCCTGTGCTGCCTCTTGCTGTGTGGGATGTGGACTCCTCCGGACCGTGTGGGGTCTGGGTCTCACAGCTGGAGATGCAGCAGGTGCCTCGTTCTTCTGCACTTTGACTCTCTTCTCGGGGGGACTGTGAACAGCACAGAACTCCCCTCGTTGCTTCTTATTCATAGGGTTATCCCCACCTTCCAGTTCCCAGGTGAGGCTGGAGACAGGGGTGGCATGTGTGACATCCTCTGCAATCTTCTTTAGGTTGTGGCAGTATTTCGATGGGTCATACTTCATGATGTTACCACAAGTCAAGGAATAAAACAGAAGCACCAGATTTTAGGAAAACCCATCACTGTGGTGAAATACAAGGAGGAGTCTGATCTTGAGCAGCTCCCTTACTTGGCCTGCCCTCCCTTTCTCATCAAGCAATATGGGCACTTCCCTGGGTGACCTCAGGTCTGTGAAACTGGCATGTCCAGAGTTGAAACCAAGCACCATCATGGTTCACCCGCAGGAAAAGCAAACTTGTTCAGGTTATATTCCAGGCACAGGGGCCACAAGCAGTTCTCTGTGAACCTGTACTGATACCATAAAGCAGAGCACAGGGGCATGAGCAGGGCACAGCTGGGTGTTGTACATCCTTCACTCCAACTGTGTTTGGCCATTCCTGCCTCCTCAGTACTGGCTCATTCTAGCTCTGATTCTCCCAGTTCAGTAACATCCATTCCATATTCTGGTCACTCTCCGCATTTTGTAGGTTTTTTTTTTTTTTTTTTAAAGATTTTATTTATTTATTCATGAGAGACACAGAGAGAGAGGCAGAGACACAGGCAGAGGGAGAAGCAGGCTCCATGCAGGGAGCCTGACGTGGGACTTGATCCCGGGTCTCCAGAGACACAGGCAAAGGGAAAAGTAGCCTCCATGCAGGGAGCCTGACGTGGGACTCGATCCCGGGTCTCCAGGATCCGGCCCTGGGCTGAAGGCGGCACTAAACTGCTAAGCCCCATTTTGTAGATATTTATTAGAAAGCTAGTAATTCTCTCCCAGGCCTGTTTTGTTGCTGACATTGTCCAGAAAAATTCTAGTTAACGTCAAAGTGTTGTGATGACAGCTAGCATTTGCTGATTTTCTAAAACATGAATAGGCAAGCATATGTCGCTTTGGGAGATCACTCCTAATGACAACTAAATTAGCCTTTGGTAACTACTGAAGGCACACCAAATATGTGAGATGTGCCAGGCGGTATCTCTTGTTGCCCAGCTTCACACTGTCCTTGAATGTCCTCCTCTTGCTGTTGGTAGCTGCTACACAGAGAAGGCTGAGAAGATGTCAGCTTTCCTTGACATTAGGGGCCCTGGCAGGGGAGCAGGAGAAGGTGTGGCCAGGCCTCCAGGGGCCCCAGGTAGCACAGCAGCTGTGAGTAATGAGGACATACCTCTGGTTCTCTGGGTGGTAGTGGTCTGCTGCAGTGGACATCGTGACCATCAGCTGCTTGCTCCTTCAGCACCTGTTTATCCCAGTTGTATATACCACATCCCCTCTGGAATACCTGGAGCTGCTTTTGCTTCCCTGACTGGCACACAAGGTTACAGCTCTATCCACAAGCCTGTGATGCTAGGAATTCAAGGTCCTGAACAATCTGACTTCATTTCCTCAAGGGAACAGGTATCCAAATTTGCGCATCCAGGGTACACATGACTTCAACTCACCATTCTCCTGCCCATCTATCTACATGTTCCTACCTACCACCTTCCCTCTGCCTGGTCTTCTTCCTATCACTTTCTGCTATGCAAACCATACCCCACCTCCTCCAATGCCTTCTTTCACTACAAGCCAAGCTGCCTCACCCTTCTATAGTACCGAAGGAATGGCCCTGAATCATGTCAAACAAGTTAACAGGTTCAAGTGCTTTGACAAGTGTCACTTATATCACTCACTAGTATAAAACCTCTTTACACTCTCACTTGCCTCTCATTATTTCACACTGGTAAGCAGGTAGGTCTTATCTTGCCTAGAGATGTAGAACATAAAAATTTAAGCATCTAAAATTTACTGACAAAAAAAATAAAATAAAATAAAATTTACTGACAGAGGCAGTGAAATTCTAATGGGATGAAGTGAACTTCTGTAAGTATCCGCTGCTGTGGTAAATAATAGTTACTTTGAAAGGTCAACTGAAAGGATATTTTACGCTTATGTTGATTCTTTAGGTGAAGGACAGGTAAGACTCTTCCAAATTTACTCACAACCCAATTCTAAAAGAAAAAAAAAAAGAATACATTTACTATGTATGTCAGAAATGGAAAAAAATAACTGCATTGCATAAACATAACTTTAAAAATCAAACTTGTAGTAAGTCATGATTACTGTTCGGTTTTGTCTTTGATGATGAAACATGAGTTTTCAAAAAGAGTGTATGAGTAAAGAAAAACAAGGACAAGTGGGGCAGCTATGAGTCCCATATAAATCATGTAGAACGCAACAAAAACACCAATCATTAAAAGTTGTAGCCTCACCACATATGTCCCTTGGGAGACCCACCTTCACTTGGATTTTGATTTCTTCCTGTAAGATGAGGGAGAACTGTGCTTATTGGAGACTTGTAAACACACTTTGAAAACCATAGAGCACTGCCTGGATTGTGCTTCAAAGCAAGGGAAAAAGCAACTGCTCTAGACACAGCACCCATGGTCACACAGACTGAGGACTCGGTTCCTGGGCTACTCAGGCTGCCAGTAGAGACTCACTTTGTGCCCTGGCACTTCTGTTCCTGGCACAGCTTTCATATGGAAATCCACCACTTTCATCTTTTCCAAAAAGCTGGTATTGCCTATTGTTGATTTCTCTTTCTTTGCTTTTGCTTCTTCTCTTTCTTGGGCCAATCTGAATAAATATAAATAAATAAAAGAGTTGAAAGCTAACCATGCTCTCAACAATGGTTTTTTTTGTTTTTTGTTTTTTTTTAAATCCTGTAAAGCTGTTTGACTTCATAGTGATTATTCAGGACCTTTCAATTTTCCCCTTCCATCCTCAATCGCTCCACTCTTTATGAGAAAGAGGTGCCTTTCAGAGCCCAGTCTGCTAAGTCCTGATTATTTCCACCTTCTAAATGGAAAGAATGTAGAATGCCATCTCAAGCTTCCAATTCAAACTCCCCCAACTTATTCAGGCCTGGGCAGCTACACTGACCATCCTCATGGGCTTCTTTGCCTCTGGTCTGTCTCCTTTATGTTCCACCTTCCAGAATGACAGAGTCATGTTTTTTTTTTTTTTTTTTAAAGATTTTATTTATTTATTCATGATAGTCACACAGAGAGAGACAGAGAGGCAGAGACACAGGCAGAGGGAGAAGCAGGCTCCATGCAGGGAGCCTGATATGGGATTCGATCCCGGGTCTCCAGGATTGCGCCCTGGGCCAAAGGCAGGTGCCAAACCGCTGCGCCACCCAGGGATCCCAGAGTCATGCTTTTTAAGCACACATGCCCAGATATTCCCAAGCAGCAGCACTACATGCTCACCCTGCTCAGAACCAGGGCTCTACCTCCTGCAGAGTAGGCACTGAATTGCTAATGGATAAAGTCCCATCACTACCCTGTTCACAGAGGCCCTGAGCTGAAAAGCCGTGTCAGATTCTCACCGTCCTTCAAACTATGCCTTCCGTAGTCTACTTCCCATTTCCTGGTCCTAGAACAACTTAATCAACTCTTCTGGTCACGCCAGCTATACATCCCTAAAACTGGTTCCTATTTGGAAAGTTCCCAAACCCACAGAGTCTCTCTCCTTGAGAATAGTATCTCTCAGGATCTTAATATGCTCTAATGGTTATTACAATACCTTATTTTTAAGTAACTTGCAAAATTAACCTTATGCCTCTCATACAGGGACTTCCTATTATCTTTGTGTCTTTGTATGATTGTATCATAAACAGCCAAAATCAACATAAGCGATTTGGTAGCGTCTACTAAAATTCTAAATGTACATAAGCCTATGATATAGCAACTCCCCTGTGGACATAAACCCAAAAACCCCTTGCACTATGTAAGACCATCCTCAAGGTTCATCTATTATGAGAAGTGGAAAAAATCTAAATGTCCATCATCAGAGGGGGACAACCAAGTACCCTGTGGTATAGTCTATTTTCTAAAACAGTGCTAAATCATTACAAAAAAGGGGGATCATCTACAGCCTCACAGAAGGTTGTGTTTACAAAGATGAAGTAGGTAAATATACCCTAAGTTGAAACATATGTTGGGGGCTCCTGGGTGGCTCAGTGAGTTAAGCATCTGACTTTGGCTCAGGTCGTGATCTCAAGGCCCTGGGATTGAGTCCCGAGTTGGGCTCCCTGCTCAGTGGGGAGTCTGCTCCTCTCTCTCTGTCTTCTGCTACCCTTACCTGTATATTCTGTGTCAAATGAATAAATAAAATCTCAAAAAAAAAAAAACCCAAAAAACAACATATGTAAACATACTGCATTTTTTTGTGCATCTGGGGTTGTAGAGAGTCACAGTTGAAAGGGATTTTAGGGCAGCCTGGGTGGCTCAGCGGTTTAGCGCCGCCTTCAGCCCAGGGTGTGATCCTGGAGACCTGGGATCAGTCCCATGTCGGGCTCCCTGCATGGAGCCTGCTTCTCCCTCTGCCTGTGTCTGTGCCTCTCTCTGTGTCTCTCATGAATAAATAAATCAAATCTTTTTTTTTTTTTAAAAAAAGGATTTTAGCTCTACTTATGTTTGAATGTTAAGATCGCAGTAACACACTACTTGATAGTTTCAAATCAATTATGTAAATGTATAAAACCACTTACAATATAATGAAATAGGGTTTAAATTCATGCAGAACAAATCTTACCTGTGCAAAAAACTTTCTTTTGCCAGTTGAATTTGTAGTGTTCCACCTTTCCATTTTGTTTTATTTAAAATAGACATACCTATAAAGCACAGAATTATTACCCAAATACACAGTGATGCAGAAATATATGGCAGCATGTGCCTTTTCTAATTAGCTAGTACCAAAAAAGCACACTTGTTTATCACAAAGAGGCACAGAAGAGATACAGCAAACACGACCAAGGGAGAAAAGGCCTAGATCCTGGTGTCAGCTGTGACCCACCAAGGAGTCCCTAAGTTCTCTATCAACCAGTGTTCCTGGAAGAACTGAATAAAGCAAACATGTAAAACATAGAGCGAAATTTATCATTCTTCCACAAAGATATGCTAGGAACCTCAGGTGAATGACATTTTTTTGACATTTCATCATTATCACTCCTACTAAAACTATAAAACATGAATTAATTTTAGAGAGTGAATCAGAAAATACTGAAATCCTGTAGAACTTCATTGTCTCACGCTAATTATTGCTATGTAACTTGCAAATAAATTAGCTGCAGATGACTAAACTGGGTTTCAACTGCTACGCCCCAAAAGCTGATTCTTATTACCTACCATCAACTTCATTAGTAATAACCACAAACAGAAGTTTCTATGTTTTCGGTACTACACTAAGCACAAATGTTTTACTCAATTTATACTTTACGGTCATGACATCAGCAGTATCTCTGTCACATTTCAGGTAAGTAAACTGGGGCTTCTAGGTTAAACAATTTGTCACAAGTCACATAGCAGAGCTGTTCTTAACCACCACTTATTTCTCACTAAGTAAGAGGATACATCAATTTTTTTTTTTTTTTTGCAAATGAGAACACAGAAGGCTGATGGCTTTCTCCATTAGCATGTTTTCTTTTCAGTGTCTTGACTTTGCAGCCTCTAATAAGTCGCACATATTACCAATAGAGATTTCATAATTTTAAGAATATGGTCTTACAAGGGCATGCTGTAAAGCCCCCCTAAGGATGATTAATGACAAGAATATGCTGCCTGAGAAATGAACACACCAGGAAAGGAAGAGATTGGCATAATATTCAATGTTTAACAGTTTCTATGAACATGTGTTCTCTTGTCTAAAATATCTGAGAATACCACGTTTGAGCAATGATCTGCCATGTGTCTGCTGCCGCCAAATGGGATGGACCTAAATCTGCTGAGTTGTAGGATGTTGGGATTCTCTTGACCATGGCTATTCCTCTGGATGTTTCTCAAGTGGTGGTTAAGGTTTAGATTTAGTACCAAAGTTATTCTAAGTTATACAGTGACATCAACTGACAAATAGAAAGAATAAAACAATCTTACTTACATTTGTTCAGGTTTTCTTCTGCCACTCTGATGTTGATATATGCAAAGACTTTCTGTGGGTTTCCTTAAAAAAAAAAAAAAGGATTAAACTTTTACCCACAGAACAATGTAAAAATGATTAAGTTTTTAACTTAGAACAATAACCTTTGGAATCTTACTTTTTCAAAGAAAAATCTTGTTTTTCATTGGATACAAAGATTGCATTTTTGTATGCACGTATCGAAATATTTCAAAAGAAAAAGAAGGGTTAAGCAGTTAAAATTTCAATTGTATGTTACAGTCTAACAGGACACCTGGTAAATATTAGAATTTTAGCTTTGTAAATGGAAAGCTGCATGTTTCAGAAAGCAGATGTTTTGCAATTTAGAATGCCTTTTGACTTCAGAAATGTAAACCTGGGCCAGTTCCACATTTTATATCACACCTTCGCAGCAGGGGCCTGTATACACACCACTCCGCCCTAGGGCTTCCCTACTCTATGACACTCCAGAGGGATTGAACAGGCCTTAAGGACCCACGAGGACGAGTTACCTTGGTCATCTCTCCGAGTGATCATCTCCACCTCGGAAACGTCCCCGAATCTGCTGAACCGGTCCCGTAGGTCCGCGGAGGTCACGTCCCGGCCGAGGCCGCCCACGAACAGGCGCTTTACCGCGTCGTCTGCCCTCATGTCCTGCAGGGAAAACACGTCTCCACCCACTCGGAACGGCCTCCTACTTCTTGTCACTTCCGCAGCGAACCCCCCAGCGCTCCTTTCCCCGCACCTCCAGATCACATGGGTCGCCGGGACCTGGGTCTCCCTCCGAATTTTATCCGGGGACACTCTGCTCAGGCCCTGAGTCCGTGTCCTGGGAACGCACTTCGTAACCGCAGTCGTACACCCGTGCAGAGGCGGACACACTTCCCGGCCACTGATGTGTGCAGCTGTCAGTGTTTTCCCTTCATTCGTTCGCGCACTTGGAGCGCAACCGGTGGAGACGAGACGTGGCCTGGGCACAGACCGGTGCTCCTCCGTCCGTGACGGGCACACGGGGGAGGCAGGTCCCGCGCGGCCACACCGCGGGCGTCTGCCCAGCGAGGCGAGGACAGGCCGTTTTTTCCACAGCTCGCGCGGCGGCGGCTCAGGTAGGGTGAACCCGCGCTGAAGCACACCGTGACCACCCACTCTGATCTCAGAGCCCGGCAGGCTGCACCGGGAAGGGTGCTGGAAAGCCCTTCTGGGGTTAGAGGGCACGGACCCTGCCCTCCCCCAGGACTGCCAGACCCCCACCGCACCACGCGCGACTACGAACAGCGCTCAGAGTCGCGCTAGAGCTCGGGGCGTGAGCTACCGCCCCCAGCTTTCCAGGGGCCTCCCCCCGCCCTTCCCTCCCAAAGACCCAGAGACGACCCCGCCGCCTCCCGCACCCCAAGTCCACTTCACCACCGCGCGGTCCGCGCCCCACGGTCTTCAGGTCCCTAACTTCTAGTCACGTGGCCCAATAGGCGCCGTCTGTCTTCCTTCCTCCCGGATTTCCAATCCAGCTTCCTAGGGTTCCGCTATCGTACTCAGTTCCCGCGTACTCTTCGTTTGCGGCCCTCTGGAGTGCCGCGAGGCCGCCATCATCCTGCCCTCAATGTCCTCAGGACTCCAAACCGAAAATCCCTAATTCCTACTATTCAATCATCGCCTCGGATTCTTTGATTCCTGGACCAGCATGACGAAAGTGAAGGAGCGGACCGAAAAGCTTGAGGCTCCGGGTCACGTGGTCCCGGAAGCTCCGCTCGCCCGTGCGACTCGCCCGGGCGGCTCCACAGTCCACTCGGAGAGGGGGAGGCTGCCGCGCCCTAGGGCTTCGTGTGGGAGCCAGCCCTTTATGTGCGGGGGCAGGGACGGCTGGGGCCGGCTGAGGCGAGGAGGGCAACGAGGGCGGCAAGCTCGAGATTCTGCGCGCGCGAACCTGGCACTCTCGGGATTCCCGCTGCCCCGCCTCCCCCCCGCCGAGCTTCGGGATGGTTCGAGCCGGCGGCGCGCGAGGCTTGAAGCGCTGGGTAGGCCCGCGTCTCTCAGGCCGCAGCTACTTAGTGCCGCGCCATGGAGGCCCAGAGGGAGGAGGTCTGCGCCCTGGAGGCCGAGATCGCGGCCCTGCGGCGGGCGTGCGAGGAGCCGCGGGCGGCGGGGGAAGACGCTGGGCTTGTGCAGTACGTGCCCGCGGGCACTGGGGGCGGGCGAAGGTCTGCGGGCCGCGCACCCGTCGCCGTCTCCCCGGCGCCGCGGCAGCCGAGGGTCGAGCTGGCAAAGGAAAGCGGAGCCTTGGCCGGTTCTTCCCAGGCCCTGGCGGGCGGAGGCACGGAGGAATAACTGAGAAAACAGGGTGGGAGACTGCGGGACCGCGGCGGGGGCGGTGCGGGCGTGTGTGTGGAGGGGGCCGCCCGCGGGTGTGCGCGTGTGCGTGTGGAGGGGGCCGCCCGCGGGTGTGTGTGTGTGTGTGTGTGTGTGGAGGGGGCCGCCCGCGGGTGTGTGTGTGTGGAGGGAGCCGCCCGCGGGTGTGTGTGTGTGTGTGTGGAGGGGGCCGCCCGCGGGTGTGTGTGTGTGGAGGGAGCCGCCCGCGGGTGTGTGTGTGTGTGTGTGGAGGGGGCCGCCCGCGGGTGTGTGTGTGTGGAGGGAGCCGCCCGCGGGTGTGTGTGTGTGTGTGTGTGTGTGTGGAGGGGGCCGCCCGCGGGTGTGTGTGTGTGGAGGGAGCCGCCCGCGGGTGTGTGTGTGTGTGTGGAGGGAGCCGCCCGCGGGTGTGTGTGTGTGTGTGTGTGGAGGGGGCCGCCCGCGGGTGTGTGTGTGTTTGTGTGTGTGGAGGGGGCCTTCCGCGGGTGTGCGCGCGTGTGTGTGTGTGGAGGGGGCTGCCCGCGGGTGTGTGTGTGTGTGTGTGGAGGGGGCCGCCCACGGGGGTGTGTGTGTGTGGAGGGAGCCGCCCGCGGGTGTGCGCGTGTGTGTGCGTGTGGAGGGGGCTGCCCGCGGGTGTGTGTGTGTGTGTGTGTGTGGAGGGGGCCGCCCACGGGGGGGTGTGTGTGTGTGGAGGGGGCCGCCCACGGGGGTGTGTGTGTGTGGAGGGGGCCGCCCACGGGTGTGTGTGTGTGTGTGTGTGTAGGCCCCACCCCAGGAGATGCCGCGGCCCTTCGGGCATCACCTTTTACCGCCTAACACACCTGAGGAAGGTGCCGTGTGACCCGTTAGGAGTAAGAAGTCCGGCTCAGGGGAGGCCGGTTGCCTGCTCACAGTCTGGGGAGATCAGGTCGCAGAGGGTTTGGAACCTGGGAGCCTAACTTGGAAGCCCAGCCCCCTTCCTGGAGGGTCCGTGAGTGTCAGGATGCACCTGCCTTCTCTAACTTGCAAACGGTTGGAAGGAAACTATCTTCGTTTTCTCGGTGGACCCTGATTTGATAGGCGTAGAGACCTCCTCCTGAGCCAACTCGGAGAGGGCCACAGAAAGCGGGGAGGAGGAGGAGTGCGGCCGGAAGTGCTCAGGTGCAGGGTGGGATGGGGACAGTGAAGGTAGCCGGAACTGGGCAAAGGGAGAGGAGAGCCCGTGACCCGGGACACCTGTGTTCTTTGGCGAGCGGGGTGCCAATGAGCTGAGGCCCCTTGCTGCGCTGGGGTGCTCCCCAGCTGGAAGCGTTACTGTTACCTGGCAGTTACGTAGAAATAAAAATCCTGGGTCCACCCCACCTGATGAGTCCTGTGCTTTTTAACACCCCCCCCCTCCGCACGCATGTGCGCGCGCGCACACACGCACACGCTTTTATGCATATTTGAAAGTTTGTGAAGCAGCTAGACTCCTGGCCACAAGATTGTCAGTGTTAGTCCAGTGAGGTGTGTAGACCACTCATGCAATATGCCTTCTCAAACATCCAATCGGAAAGGGAAGACAGATCCAGGTTGTGGGAGATACTACATGTTCGGGATTTTGTTGTTGTTTTTTTTTTAATTTTATTTGATAGAGAAAGAGCATGAGCTGGGGGAGAGCGGCAGGTAGAGGCAGAGGGACAAGCAGGCCACAGTGGGTGTACCATTTTATATTCCCACCAACAGTGCGTGGGGGTTCCATATTTTCGACATTCTCGCCAATATTGTTTTTTTCCTGGTTTTGTTTTCTTTTTTGATAGTAGTAATTCTAATAGGTGTGAGGTCCGTTCTCTAATGATTAGTGATACTGAACATCTGTGTTTATTGGCTATCGTTTCATACCGGTCACAGCCTCTCTGTAGTAATGCTATTGATTAGAAATGCCTGGAGCCAGTGAGCTTCCCAGAGACCTTTCCCCTTTCCAAACCTGTAGTGATTGGACTGAACCTTGTGCTTCTTAGGATTGCAAGATACCCTTCCGCAAGAACCTTTAGAAAACTTTGAAGAAAAAAATAGTTTATTATTAATGATACTGGAGTGTACAAGACATGCCATGGGAGCCACACAACCAGGTTATTGGTGCAGACAGGGAGACAGAACAAGAGAATAGGGATGCGGTTCTGCTTTTACTGGTGTTGAGGGTGGGGGGCCTAGAGTTTCAAGGGCTCAGACTTTATTGGTGAACTTAAACATAAGAGTAGGACTATAAGCACAGAAAGAGAAAAAAACAAGTGGCCCAAATGGTCAGTTATTGAAATTAACCAAGATCTCTAAAGGAATTTTCAGTGTGGGAAGGCAACCTGGCTTTTGAGACCTGCGGCTGGCGCTGTTTATTGGCAATAGCAGATGCCTCTGCAATCAGAGCTTGTCAGGTAGTTGCTTCAGGATAAGAAAAGCCAACTGTCAGGTCCTACATTGTCATTCTTATATCCTCTTTGGGGGAATGTCTGTTCAAGTCTTTTGCCCACTTTCAAACAGGTTGGTTTTTGTTGCTTTAGAAGTACTTGATATATTTGGAAATTAAAACCATATCAGTTACATGATTAGCAAATAGGAGATTTTCTCATTCTGTGAGTTGCTTTTTTTACTCTTGATAGTGACATGTAAAATTTTCAAAACGTTCATGAAGTCCAATTTGTCTATTTCTTTTGTTACATCTGCCTTTGCTGCTTATATCCAAGAAATCATTACCCAAAGCCCATGTTATGAAGCTTCTGTCCAATATTTTGTTCTAAGAGTTTTGTTTTAGGTTTTACATTTAGATGTTTGATCCAATGTGATATTAGGGAAGGGTCCAAATTCATACTTTTGCATATAGATATTCAGTTTTTCCAGCACCATTTGAATGGTATTAGTAAGCTTGTCAAAAATCATGTGATCTGGGGCACCTGGGTGACTCAGTGGTTGAGTGTGTCTGCCTTTGGGTCAGGGTGTGATCCCTGAGTCCCAGGATCGAGTCCCACATCGGGCTCCCTGCATGGAGCCTGCTTCCCTCTCTGCCTCTCGGTCTCTCATGAATAAATAAAATCATTTAAAAAAAATCATGTGATCATATATGTGAGGGTTTACTTGTAGGTTCTTTTATTTCTAACCCATTCATTCATCTGTCTTTATGCCAATACTACTACACTGTTTTGATTAGCTCTCAGTTTTGAAGTCAGGAATACGAGTCCTTCAGTTTTGTTCTTTATCAAGATTATTTTGGCTATTTGGGATCCCTTGAAATTCCATCTGAATTTTATGATGGGTTTTTCTTTTCTGCAAAAATCCTCTTTGGGAATTTGGTAGGGATTGCATTGAGTCTATAGATTGCTTGTGGGTAATACTGATATTTTATTACCTATTTATATTGTCTTCTAATTCATTAACATGTGTTTTTATTTATGTGAAACGATTTTTTCAGTGATGTTTTGTGATTTTTTTTTTAAGATTTTATTTATTCATGACAGACACAGAGAGGCAGAGATACGGGCAGAGGGAGAAGCAGGCTCCATGCAGGGAGCCTGTTGTGGGACTTGATCCTGGGTCTCCAGGATCACACCCCGGGCTGAAGGCAGCGCCAAACTGCTGGGCCACCGGGGCTGCCCTGTTTTGTGATTTTCATTGTACAAATATTTTACCTTCCTAAGGTAAATTCTCTTTTTTTATTAAAGATTTTATTTATTTTGAGAGAGAAAGAGTGCCAGTAGAGGGGAGGGGGACAGGGAGAAGTAGCCTCCCTGCTGAGCAGGGAGCCTGATGTGGGACTCGATCCCAGGATTCTGGGATCATGACCTGAGCCAAAGGCAGCTGGTAAATTCCTTTTTAAGGTTAATTCCTAAGTAAGGTTTTTGATGCTGTTGTAAATGGAATTGTTTTTGTAATTTGCCTTTCACATCGTTCATTGTTGGTTTATAGAAATGCATCTGAGTTTTGCGTGGTGACTTTATATCCCGTTATATAGCTGAATATATATATAGCTGAATTCATTTATTGTAGCATTTTTTTTGTGTGTGTATGGAATCTTTAGGCTTTTGTACATATAAGATATTATCTGTAAACAGAGATAATTTTACTTCCTTTCCAATTTGGATGTCTTTTATTTCTGTTTCTTGCCTAATTGCTCTACCTAGGATTTCCAGAACCATGTTTCAGTGGTGAAAGTGGACATCCTTATCTTTTTTTGCTATATGGCTTTTATTATTTTGAGATAATTTCCTTCTGTTCCTAGGTTTTGAGTATATTATCATTGAAATGTGTTAAATTTTGTCAAATGCTTTTTATCCATTAATTGAGATAACCGTGTCTTTTTTCCCCCTTCTTTCTGTTAATGTATATTACTTTGATCAATTTTCCTATGTGGAACCATCTTTGCATTACAGAAATAAATCCCATTTGGTCATGATGTGTAATCTCTTTTATATGCTGCTTCTTATGATTTACTGCTTTTGTTAAGGGTTTTTACGTTAATGTTCATAAGTAATTTTGGTCTGTAGTTTTCTTGGAATGTCTTTGTCTGATTTTGGTATCAAGGTTGTGCTGGCCTAATAAATGAGTTACAAATTGTCCCTTCCCCAACTTTTTGAAGAAGTTTGGAAAGGATTGGTTAGTGTTTATTTAAATGTATAATACAATTAACTCATGTAGTTATCAGGTCTAGAGCTTTTCTTTTTTGGAGATTTTTTGATTGTGGATTCAGTCGGACTAATTATAAGTATTCATATTTCTTATCTCATGATTTAATCTTGGTAGGGTTTGTGTTTCTAGGAATTTAGCCATTTCATGTAGGTTATCCAATGTATTGGCATATAGTTATTCATAATACTCCCATAATCCTTTTTATTTTTGTAGAATTGGTGATGTCTCTATTTTCATTTCTGATTTTAGTAATTTGAGCCTATTTTTGTTTTGTTTTCTTTTTAAGTAAACACTACACCCAGCATGGGGCTCGAACTCATGACCCCAAGATCAAGAGTCCCATGCTCTACCACCTGAGCCAGTGAGGTGCTCATAATCACTCTTTTTTAGTCCCATCTAGGTTAAGTTTTGTCAGTTTTATTGATCCTTTCAAAGAGCCAAACTTTGGTTTCATTCATTTTCTCTGTTTTTCTGTTATCTTTCATTTCTCTCTGCTCTAACCTTTATTATCTTTTTCTTTCTGTTATCTTTGGTTTAGTTCATTTTTTTTTTCAGTTGTAATATTAGGTTGTTGATTTGGGATTTTGTTAAGTGTTTACGTTACAAATGCCACTGCTGGGGATCCCTGGGTGGCGCAGCGGTTTAGCGCCTGCCTTTGGCCCAGGGCGCGATCCTGGAGACCCGGGATCGAATCCCACGTCGGGCTCCCTGTGCATGGAGCCTGCTACTCCCTCTGCCTGTGTCTCTGCCTCTCTCTCTCTCTCTCTGTGTGTGTGTGTGTGTGTGTGTGTGTGTGTGACTATCATAAATAAATAAAAATTAAAAAAACAAACAAAACAAATGCCACTGCTCCCCTATCACCATCTGTTCCACCCCCCAGCCATCTTTTCCCATGTCTCTTAAATTCTGATATGTTGTATTTTCATTTTTGTCTTCAAGTATTTTCTCATTTCCCTTGTGGTTTCATCTTGAGTCTTTTGATTGTTTAAAAGTATGTTAACTTCCACAATTTTGTTAATTTTTCAGTTTCCCTTCTGTTACTGATAATCTGTCCTTATACCATTGTGGTTGGAGAAGATACTTTGTATGATAACTATATTTTAAAATACATAGAGATTTATTTTGTTACCCAGTCCTGGAAAATGTCCCACATACACTTGAGAAGAATTTATTTATGTCTCTTAGATTTGTCTGTTGTGTAGAATGTTCTGTATACATCTATTAGGTCTAATTGGCTTATTGTGTTATTTCACTACTCTCCTTAACTCTCTGTAGTTCTGTACATTATTGTAAGTGGGGTATTGAAGTCTCCAATTATTATTTTAGTTTTTATTGAGGTATAGTTGACACATAAGATTATCTTAGTTTCAGGTGTACAATATAATGATTTGATATTTGTACAAATTGCAAAATTATGACACTAAGTCTGGTTAATGTCCATATGCACATAGTTACAAGTTTTTTTTTCTTATATGAAATTTTAAGATTTACTATTTTATCAGCCTTCAGATATCCGTACACTATTAAGTATAGTCATTATGCTGTACAGTACATCCCCAGGCTTTTAAAATTTTATAAATGGAAATTTGTACCCTTTGACCACCTTCACCCATTTTCCCAAACCCCTCATCCTTGCCCCTGGCAACCATCAGTCTACTCTATTTCTATGAGTTCGGGATTTTTAAGATTCCACATATCAGTGGGATCATATAATGTTTGTCTATCTTGATATGACTTAATTCATTTAACATAATGCCCTTAGGGTCCATCTGTGTAGTCACAAATGGAAAGATTTGCTTATGTGGCTGAATATTTCAGTTTTATGATATCTACTACATCTTTGTGCATTTATCTGCTGACAGTTAAGTTCTAAATAATTCTGCAGTGAACATGAGGATGCATATTATCTTATTGAGTTAGTGTTTTAGTTTCATTCAGATAAGTACCCAGAAGTGGAATTTGCTGTCTCACATGGTTCTATTTTTAATTTTTTGAGGAAACTTCATACTGTTTTCTATATTGGTGACACCACTTTATATTACTATCAACAATGCAAAAAGATTCGCTTGTGTCCACATTCTCATCAACTCTTTATTTCTTGTGTTTATGATAATCCATTTTGACAAGTGTGAGGAGATATACCTCATTGTGGTTTTGATTTGCATTTTTGTCATGATTAGTGATGTTGAAAACCTTTTGTATGTACCTTTTTGCCAGATATATCTTCTTTGGAAAAATACCTATTCAGATTCTCTGCCCCAACCCCACCCCCCCTTATTTTTTAGAGAGGGAGAGAATGTGTAGTGCATGTGTGAGGGGGGAGCGTAGGGAGGGGCAGGAGGAGATGGAGAAGAGAGACTCTTAAGCAGTGTGGAACTGGACGCCACGTCAATCTCTTCACCCTGAAATCATAACCTGAACCAAAATCAAGAGGCAGACACTTAACTGAGCTACCCAGGCATCCCATCTGTCCATTTTTTAATCAGATTTTTTTTCTTTTACTACTGAGTTATGTGAATTCTTTATATTTTTTGCATATTAACTCCTTGGCAGATAACATGATTTGCAAATATTTTCTCCCATTCCATAGTTAGCCTTTATTTTACTGATTTCCTTTGCTATAGAGGAATTGTTCAGTTGATGTAGTCCCACTTGTTGATTTCTGCTTTTGTTGTATTTTCTTTTGATATGTAATCCAAAAAGTCAGTGCCAAGACAGATACAGAGAGTTTACTGCCATTACTTTCTTTTAGGAGTTTCATAGTTTCTGGTCTTATGTTCAAGTCTTTAGTGTATTTTGAGTTAATTTTTGTATGTAGTGTAAGATAGTGGTCCAGTTTCATTCTTTTGTATTGACTACCCAGTTTTCCTACTTCTGTTGAAGAAACCATTCTTTTCCTATTATATATTCTTGGCTCCTTTGTTGTAAATTAATTGACTCTATATGAATGCATTTATTTCTGGATTCTTTATTCTGTTCCGTTGATCTTTGTGTCTGTTTTTATGCCAATAATATCTGTATATATGTATAATATATATGTACATATACATAAACACATTTTTTAGTACCATGTTATTTTGACTATAGCTTTGTAATATAGCGTGAGATCAGGAAGTGTGATGCCTCTAGCATTGCTTTTTTTTTTTTTTTTTAAGATTTTTATTCATTCATGAGAGAGAGAGACAGAGAGGCAGAGACACAGGCAGAGGGAGAAGCAGGCTCCATGCAGGGAGCCTGATGTGGGACTCGATCCCGGGACTCCAGGATCATGCCCTGGGCCAAAGGCAGGCACTAAGCCGCTGAGCCACCCAGGGATCCCCTGGCATTTTACTTTGTCAAAATAGTTTGAGCTATTTGGGTTCTTTGTGCTTCTATAAACACGTTAGAATTGTCTTTTCTATGTCTTTTGAAAAATTCCATTGGCATTTTGATGGGGATTACGTTGAACTTGTAGATTGCTTTGGGTAGTATAAACATTTTAATGATATTACTTATTCCAGTCCATTAATATGGATATCTTTACATTTATTTGTGCCTTCAGTTTCTTTTATCAATGTCTTACAGTTTTCAGGGTACAGATTTTCACTTCTTTGGTTAAATTTATTCCTAGGTATGTTGTTATTCTTGATGCAATTTTAAATGGGATTGTTTTCTGAATTTCTCTTTCTGATGGTTATTAGTATATAGAAACACAACAGACTTCTGTGTATTGCTTTTAATAACTTTACTGAATGTGTTTATTCTTTTTTTTTTTTTTTTTGGAGATTCTTTTGGGTTTTCTGTATAGAATATCATGTTATCTTCAAATAGTGACAGTTTTACTTTTCCAGTTGGATTTCTTTTATTTTTCTTTCCTGATTGCTCTGACTAGGACTTCTACTATGTTGAACAAAAGTGGCAAGAATGGGCATCCTTGCCTTGTTCTTGATCTTGGAAGAAAAGTTTTCAGCTTTTTGAGTGTGATGTTAACTGTTGCTTTGTCATATATGGCCTTTATTAAGTTAAAGTATACTGCCTCTGTGCCTACTATTGAGAGGTTTTACCATAAATGGATGTTGAATTTTGTCATAATGCTTTTTCTTCATCAATTGAGATGATTGTATGATTATTATCCTTAAGTTTGTTATATATCAGCTTGTTTGTTGTGAATGTTGAACCATCTTTGCATTCCTGGACTAAATTCCACTTGATCAGGGACACCTGGGTGGCTCAGCATCGAGCATCTGCCTTTGGCTCAGGGCATGATCCCGGGGTCCTGGAATCAAGTCCTACATTGGACTCCCTACAGGGAGCCTGCTTCTCTCTCTGCCTATGTCACTGCCTCTCTCTTTGTGTGTCTCATGAATAAATTTTTTAATAAATTTCATTTGATCATGGTGTGTGATCCTTTTAATGTTGAATTCAGTTTGCTAATATTTTGTTGAGCATTTTTGCATCTGTGCTCATCAGGGGTACTGGCTTGTAATTTTCTTACAGTTTTCATGTCTGGTTTTGATATGAGGGTAATCCTGTCCTTGTAAGATGAGTTTGTAAGCGTTTGTTCCTCTTCTGTTATTTGAAAGAGTTTGGGAAGGGTTGGTGTTAATTTTCTTAAAAATTATTGTTTGAATTTCCCAGTGAAGCCGTCTAGTTTTAGACCTTACTTTGTAGGTAGAGTTTGATTACTAACTAAATGTTCTGATAATTGGTCTATTTACTTTTTTTTTGTTTTTTTCTTTAAAGATTTTATTTACTTATTTGAGAGAGAACTCTAGTGAGCAAGAGAGTGAGCATGAGCAGGGGGGCGAGGCAAGGGGAGAGGGAGAAGCAGACTCCCTGGACCTCGACTTAGGGCTTGATACCAGGACCCTCAGATCACAACCCAAATTGAAGGCAGACACTTAACTGAGCCACCCAGATACCTCTATGTGCATTTTCTGTTCTCTATGATTTGGTCTTGGGAGTTGTATGTTCCAGGGAATTTTCTTCTAGGTTGGCCAATATGTTGGTGTATTATTTTTTTATAGTATTACTATCTTTGGTATTTCTGTAGTGTCAGTTGTAACATCTCCTTTAATTTCTGATTTTATTTGAATTCTCTCTTAGTAATTCTAGATAATGTTTTATGTATTTTTTCAAAAATCGAGCTTTCAACTTTTTTTTTTTTTTTTTTTGAGTCTTTTTGTCATCATTCCATCCTGCCTCCCCCTCCACCTCTCTGGCCAGCAGCCTGGATCTTTGTTATATCATTCCTTCTAACTTTGGGCTTCATTCATCTACTTTGTCTAGTTTCTTGAGGTATAAAAAAGATTTGAGATTCTTGTTTCTTAATTAAGGTAGGCGTTTACTGCTATGAACTTCCCTCTTAGGACTGTTTTTGCTGCAGCCCATGTGTTTTTTTATGCTGTATTTTCATTTCTCTCAAGGTTTTTTGGACTTTACTTTTGATTTTTTTCTTTGACCCATTGGTTGCTCAGTAGTATATTGTTTAATCCCCATGTATTTGTGAATTGTCCAGTGTTCTGCTTGTAAGTGATTTCTAGGTTCATGCATTGTGTTTGAAATAGTTGGTTGATATGATCTCAGTCTTAAATTAGTTAAGTCATGTTTTATGCTTAACATATGACCTCTCTTGGAGAATGTTCCATTTCTGCTTGAAAAGAACTAGGTAGAGGGCAGCCTGGGTGACTCAGTGGTTTAGCACCGCCTTCAGCCCAGGCTGTGATCCTGGAGACTTGGGATCAAGTCCCACGTCGGGCTCCTTGCATGGAGCCTGCTTCTCCCTCTGCCTGTGTCTCTGCCTCTCTCTCTGTCTCTCATGAATAAATAAATAAAATCCTAAAAAAAAAAAAAAAAGAACTAGGTGGAATGTTCTGTATATTTTGTATTTATGGCTATATTTTAATTTGATAACTTCAAATGCATTGTAAAGCTCTGTTTTTACTCTTCTATTGCACATTTCATGTTTTTGATATTTATTTTATTATTTTTAAGATTTAAAAATGTTAAAGGAATTCCCTTTAACATTTCTTGTAAGGCCAGTCTGGTGGTGGTGAATTCCTTTAACTTTTCTTGTCTAAAAAAAGCTCTCTTTTAGTTCTGAAAGACAACTTGGCCAGAATGAGTATTGTTAATTGGCATTTTTTCACTATCATTATTTTATATATATCATACCACTTCTAGCCTACAATGTTTTTGGTGAAGTCTGCTTATAGTCTTATGGGGTTCCCTAGTAGGAAACAAGTTTTCTTTCTTTTGCTGCTTTGAAGATTCTGTCCTTTAACATCTGATACTTTGTAAAATGTCTTGGTATGGGTTTTTGGGTTCATCTAATTTGGTTTACTTAGGCTTACTAGATCTGGATCCCTCTTTCTTTCTCCAGGGAAAAGAAAGGTAAATTTTCAGTTCTTCAAATAAATTTTCTGCCTCTTTCTCTCTCCTTCTTCTAGGACCCCTAAACTCAAATGTTGGTTTGTTTTTTGTGCATAACCCCACTAAGCTACCTTCTTTTTGTTTTATTCTTTTTACTTTTTTGCTACTCTATTTGGATGACGTCCACAGCTCTGTCTTCAAGTTTACTGATACTTCTTCATCTAGTCTGATGTTAAACTTTTCTGTTGAATAATGTAGTACATTTATTGTAGTCAAGCTGCTCTGCAACTTCTATTTAGTATCTTATGCTTTCTCCCTCTTGTTGAAATTCTCACTGTTTGACCAATCTCCGTTTCATTTAGATCTGTTTCTGAGGTTTTGTCTTATTTTTTCATTTTGAACATATTTTTCAATATGTTTCTGGTTTCTTTGCCCTAGATAAAAGAGCCATATTTTTGCAGTTTTTGTAGCTTCATGTAATAGTAGTAGTTTTTTGTGGCTTCATGTAATAGATGAGCTTTTTGTTCAGTCCTGCTCTTGGTCTTGGTTGTCTCTCAATCCTTTGTGATTGTCTTAGCAGTCTATTCTATTCTTAGTGATTGTAAAGAACTCAAGGTATGACAAGATTTGTCAGTGTCTGAAAGTGGGGACAGTCAGCTACCAGATTCAGACTGATTTGAACCAGACTTTCAGGCAGCAACTTTTAAAGTATGTGAATATGCCTCTTTCAGAGGAAGGACAAGGAACTGGGTGGGTGTTTCTGTCTATGTACTGAGTATTAATGATATGATAGCCAGGCAAGAAGTGTTTCTTTGTTTACTGCTTCCTCGGTCACCATAACAAATGCAATAGTAGTGAAAAAGTTTGAGATACTGTGATAATTACCAAAATGTGATACAGAGACACAAAATGAGCAAATACTGTTGGAAAAGATGGGACCATTAAACTTGTTCAACACGGGGTTGCCACAAATCTTTAGTAAAAAATGTAATATTTGGGAAGCACAACAAAGCAAAGCACAGTTGGATGAGGTATACATAGGATTGTTGCTTCACAGTTTTTTGTTTGTTTTTTGCACTTTGATTATATAGGCCCACTGTCTTCTGGCATCCAAAATTTCTTTTTTTTTTAAATATTTTATTTATTTGAGGGGGAGAGAGCACAAGCAGAGGGAGAATGAGAGGAAGAAGCAGACTCCCTGCTGAGCAGAGAACCTGATGCAGGACTTGATCCCAAGACCTAAGATCATGACCTGAGCCAAAGGCAGATGCTTCACTGACTTGAGCCCCCTAGGAACCCCTGATCCAAAATTTCTGAGAGGAGGTCTCCTATGTTATTGAGGAACCATTGTATGTGATGGTTTGCTTTTTTCTTTTTCTTTTTTTTTTTTTAATTTTTTTTTTTTTTAATTTATGATAGTCACAGAGAGAGAGAGAGGCAGAGACACAGGCAGAGGGAGAAGCAGGCCCCATGCACCGGGAGCCCGACGTGGGATTCGATCCTGGGTCTCCAGGATCGCGCCCTGGGCCAAAGGCAGGCGCTAAACCGCTGCGCCACCCAGGGATCCCGGTTTGCTTTTTTCTTGATGCTTTCAAGGTTTGTCTTTATGCGTGGCTTTTGAAAATTTGACTACATCTGGTGTGAGTCTCTTTGAGTTCATTCTGGAGTTTTTTGAATATTTTGTATTTTCATATTAGTGTCATTCATAAAATTTGGGAAGTTTTCAATCATTATTTCTTCTGGTGGTCTAGCCCTTTCTGTCTTCTGGGGACTCCTATGTTGCGTATGTTGGTTCTTTTGTTGGTGTCCCATACAATCCTTTATACTTTGTTCCTCTCTTCAGTCTTTTTTCTTTCTAGACCTCAGCCTCAATAATGTCTGTTGTCTTATCTTCAGAATCCCTGATTCCTCTGCCTGCTTACATGTGCCTTTGAATCACTCTAGTGAATTTTTATTTTAGTTACTGTGCCTTTCGGCTCCAGAATTCCTTTTTGGTTTCTTTTTAGGATTTTAAAAATCTCTTTATTGAAGTTTCCATTTGGTTCACACATCATTTTCTTAATTTTCTTCATATCCTCTAGCTTTGAGTATTTTCAGGACTGTTGTCTTAAAGTCATTGTATAATATATCTGCCATTAAGTCTTTTTCAGGGACAAATCTTGTTAAAGTTTTTTTTTTTTTTTTTTTGAAGGTCATACTTTGTTTCTTTGGGTGCCTTGTAATTTTGTTTTTGAGCACTAGACATTTTAATCTAATAAGATGGTGACTTTGGAAATCTGATTTCCCACCCCATCCCTATAGCTTGTTGTTTTAGTGGTTTTTGTTTGCTTGCTTGTTTAGCTTTGTTAATTTTTAGGCTGTGTGCTGAAGATAAGCCTGAGGTGCAAACTCAATTGTCTTCTTAGGTCTTTTCTGAGCCTTCCCTTGGGCATGTGTAGTCACTTTCAAGTTTTCCTTATATATTAGTCAATTTTGAATGTCTTAATCTTTAATGTGTGACTTAAATGGGGAAAAGCCAACAATAAGGGGGGGAGAAAAGAACAGTTGTTCTTTAACTCTCCTGGATCTCACCTCAGGTGGAGGGGAGTAACAAAGGGAAAAGCAGCAGCATCAAGGCTCTTTGTACCTTTCTGGTCAGAAGCAGCAATCAGCACAGATACCCAGTATTTGGTGGACAGAGTCTGTTTTTGCCTCTTGCTTTTCTAAAGTATGTGCACCCTGCTTCAGGAACATGTACACAGCTTTGCGCCTGTTGTTGGAGTGAGGGATACATAGCTACTACTGTGCTAAGAGCTGAAATTGCCCAAAAGTCACTGCAGTTAACTCCAAGCCTTCCCCTGGAAGTTTTAGGCCTTCAGCAGACTCCACAGGTTTACAAATTTGATCATACACATTTTGTCAGTGTAATTATTGTTTAGGTGGGGTAGTGGATTCCTGGTGCTCCCTTCTTCACCAGCTTCCCAGAATCCTAGATCATTGATTTTTAAAATCAGGTCTTTTGTAGATCTCTTTTAACAGAGAAAATTTCCTTGTGGAACTCTTAATTTTAAACAAGAAAAATTATGCTAAGTTGAATTAACAAATGATAAAACTGGGATGCCTGGGTGGCTCAGCGGTTGAGCGTCTGCCTTGAGCTCAGTGCATGATCCCAGGATCTGGGATCGAGTCCCACATCGGGCTCCCTGTGAGGAGCCTGCTTCTCCTTCTGCCTCTCTCTCCTCTCTCTCTGTGTCTCTCATGAATAAATAAAGTAAATCTTTAAAAAAATGATAAAACTACAAAGCCAATAATGCATGTAACTCCAAATCATTGAAACTCATGACATTAATTGAAGTGCAGTAATGATATTTTGCTCAAAGTAAATCATTGCTATGAGAATATGCAGTTTGTCTATTTTTGGTGTATGGTAAAATATATATAACAAAATTTATTGTTCCAGCCTTTTTTAAGTATGCAATTCAGTTGCACTAATAAGTTCTTTCACATTGTCATGCATCCAACACCACTGTCCATCTCTAGAACTTTTTCATTATCCCAAAGTGAAACTCTGTATTTAAACAATAACTCCCCATTCTTTCCTTTCTCAGCCATAGGTTCTTTTTTATGGATTCTATGTATCTATCTTTCAATGTGATACTTTAATTCTTTTATCAGTTTGCTCTGTCAGAAATACCTTGAAGTCTTCTGTGATACTTGGTATTTACTTGGCAGGAACTTATCATTTGTACATGAAGACTGCTTCTTGGTTTCATTTGTTTTCTCAGCTTGAAGTAATTTTTTTAAAAGGATTTTACTTATTTAGAGAGCACACGTGGAAGTGTAGGGAGGGGCAGAGGAAGAAGAAGAGAGAGAATCCTAAGCAGACTCCTTGCTTAGCCTCAATCACCTGACCCTGAGATCTTGACCTGAGCCAAAATCAAGAGACAGATGCTTAACTGAGCCACCCAGGCATCTCTTAAAGTAATTTTTATTTTTATTTTTATTTTTTAAAAGATTTTATTTATTCATGAGAGACTCAGAAAGAGAGAGAGAGAAGCAGAGACCTAGGCAGAGGGAGAAGCAGGCTCAATGCAGGGAGTCTGACGTGGGACTCGATCCTGGGACTCCAGGGCTGAAGGCAGGTGCTAAACTGCTGCCCCCAGTGCCACCCAGGCTGCCCCAGAGTACTCTTGATATACTTTATTTTACAGTTGTTTATAATAGGTAGAAATATAGTGATATAATTAAGTTAGCTTTGTGTTAATTTGAGATTAAAGATTACACTGTTAATAGCTACTTTGGTTTTCAGAAAAATGAGGTAGTTTTTGTGGGAAGAGAGTAAGAAAATGGAAATCGTTTAAGAAATTTGTAGTTATTAGGTAAAGTATTTGTTAGTGGTTTCTTCATTGGAGTAATTATTTACTCTATTTGCTTTTTAGAAAATCACTTCAAGAAATATATCAATCAGATTCTGAAGGATGGGCCTCTTCGAAAGATCTGCGAAGTCATCTTGAACATTTAGAATCAGAACTTCTTTTTCTAAGCACACTTACTGGTATCAATATAAGAAATTACTCTATGAAGACAGAGGACTTAACAAGCACTGAGAAGACGGAAAAGAGTAAGCATTAATTTTAATTTAGAAGTGATATTAAAGCTTACCTTATGCGTAGGAAACTGGTTGTCATGACATTAAATCAGAATTCTGCAAGGTAAGGTTACCTGGGGGGCTCAGTCAGTGTCTGACTCTTTATTTTGCCCCAGGTGGTTATGATCTCAGGGTAGTGGGATTATTCCCTGTGTTGGGCCCTGTGCTCTGTGGGGAGTCTGCTTGGGATTCTCTCTCCCCCTCTCCCCCATGGGTTCTCTCTCTTAAAAATGAATATATCTTGGGATCCCTGGGTGGCGCAGCGGTTTGGCGCCTGCCTTTGGCCCAGGGCGCGATCCTGGAGACCCGGGATCGAATCCCACGTCGGGCTCCCGGTGCATGGAGCCTGCTTCTCCCTCTGCCTGTGTCTCTGCGCCTCTCTCTCTCTCTCTCTCTCTCTCTCTCTCTCTCTGTGACTATCATAAAAAAAAAAAAAAGAATATATCTTAAAAAATAAAATTCTTTAAGGTAACTATTTGTGTGGTTGTGGTAAACTTGTTTTGTCAAGTATCTTTTTAACATCATGGTGTGCATTATACTGTTCTAAAGCTGTCTGAGGAAGATACTAAGAAAGACACAGGCTTTGTCATTGTGTCTTAATAGTCAAGTAATAGAAATAATTACTGGAAATTGAAATAAGAACAGCACCATTAATTTGTAAATCTTAGGAGTTCACCACTGATAATGAAAGCTGCCTCATCTATTGTGCTCTTAGTCTCATTGACTAAGTTTTATTGCCAAGGATCTGTGATGCACTAACTCATAAAGGGAAGCTAATTCAGCTGTGCATTGGAATGTGGGAGCTTTGGACAAGAGTATCATCTTTTAAAGAAGGTATCACTTTTAGGGGGGCCTGGGTGACTCAGTTGTTTAAGCATCTGCTTCCGACCTCAGGTTATGATCCTGGGGTCCTGGGATTGAGCCCCATATCAGGCTCCCTGCCCAGCGAGAAGTCTGCTTCTTCATCTCCCTCAGCCTCCGTCCTCCTACCCTGGCTTGTACTCTCTCTCTTTCTAATAAATAAATAAAATGTTAAGAGAAAAAATAAAGGAGTCACTTTTGGAATCGCTTCCTGATTTTTCCATTGATATAACCCCCATGACAGGGATCATAAGTTGATCCTCCAAGGGTCTTGGGTAGCTCATCTCAGTGGAAGTCTGAAATATGTACAGAAATGGGTGACAGAATTTAGGCACTTGAGATACTTGAAAGGAAGAGATGGAATACAGAGAGGATGGGAGAGTGAGGTTAGGCCAGTTATAAGTTGTATTAGTGTAGAAATCTTAGTTTTCCCACTTTGAGTCTTCCTGAGTTGACCCTCATCTGCAGAGGTACTTTGTGCTGCCTGTTCAGAATGCTTTTGAATGGACTTAATACTGAGCTTCCCCCATTGCTGACTTAGGTTTTAATTTTCATAAGTCTGCCAGCTTAGTTCTTTTCTGTGTGATATCTAGCTCTTCCATTTGATTTTCAGCTTCCGAACTTACTCTCCTTTTTCTTCTTTATCCTTGCAGAGTTGTGCTCTTCTAAGCATGCCTTTGTTAGCAAAATTAGATGATTTAAAGTCAGACTAGTGGTTATCTCTTGGGGGGTGGGTAGTATATAACCTGGCCAAGGGGATGAGGCAATTTTATGTGTATTTTTAAATTTCTGTATCTTTTATCTCAGTCGTGGTTACATAGGAAACATCTCAAAAAGTATGGAGTTGTATGCTCAGGAATAGGGCATCTTACACATTGAAGTATAAATTTTGAAAGGTAAAAGATAAATAGGTGGATTCCATTTAGTGTTTTTAACTAGAATCAGATAGTGTTGGAAAAAACCCAATCCAACAGTTATGATTCAAACTTGTGTAGGATTATAGTAGCTTGCTTGCTTCCTTCCTTTGAGTGCTCAAGTGGGGAGAGGGGCAAAGGAAGAGAGAGAATCTTTTTTTTTTTTTTTTTTGGAGGGGGGAGAGAGAATCTTAAGCAGACTCCATGCTCAGACGTGGGGCTTGATCTCCCGACCCTAAGATCATGACCTGAGCTGAAATCAAGAGTTGGAAACTCAACTGACTGAGCCACCGAGATGCCCCTATACTAGTATGTTTTACTATAATCTTTAGTATAGGGCAGCCCAGTTGGCTCAGCAGTTTAGTGCCTCCTTCAGTCCAGGGCCTGATCCTGGAGACCTGGGATCGAGTCCCACATCGGGCTCCCTGCATGGAGCCTGCTTCTCCCTCTGCTTGTGTCTCTGCCCCTCTCTCTCTCTCTCTCTCTCTCTCTCTGTGTGTGTCTCTTATGAATTAATAAATAAAAAATCTTAAAAAAATCTTTATAATTGAGAAGTTAGATTAAAAGTAACAAGTTAACTTTGCAGAAGTAAATCAGTTTGGTACATGTTTTCCAGGTATTTGCAATGTAAATACTAATATGCACTCTCATACATATACCCGTATGTATTATACATTTTTACACAAAATTAAATAATAGATATTTGAAGGAAACTTACTTGGAAATAATTTTTTTTTTTTTCTGATCAACAGGTATAAAGAAAGTTCTGCAGAAACACAGGTTATCAGGAAATTGCCACATGATTACATTTCAACTTGAATTTGAGATTCTGGAAATCCAGGTAAATGGAGTATATTGTGGTAACAGGTTCTGCTGCTGTGATTAGGCAGTTCCCACACCCCAGCCTTAAGCAGTGGCTGAGTTGAGGAGGAGTTCATGGTTCAGGGCCCTCTTGTACACTTGTGCAAAGTGATACCATTTTAACAATATAACTGCTCTGGCAATTGCATATGAAAGAGTCTTGTTGATGGTCTATGTGTTTTATTGGAAGGCAGATAGCAAGTTTCTCCTCCTCTCTCAGAGCAAGTCCCGATGTCATGGCAATAGTCCTGGATGCCCTCTGTGGTCTATGCCAGCTATCTATTATTTATTAGTTATCTCCTGGTGCTTAACAAATTTCCCCAAAATTTAATAGCTTAAAACAACAAAATGTTTATCTCACTCATTTTTCTGTGGAGCAGGTGTTTGGGAGCAGCTGAGTTGGGAGTTCCTGTTCAGAGCCTCTCATAAGGTTGTGGTCATTTGGAACCACAACCACCTGAAGACTCTTTGGGGCTGTGGCTTAGATTCCAAGATAGTTTGTGGTTATTCTAAGTTATACAGGACTGCTAAGACACAACACAGGAACAAAATACTTGTCTGAGAACATCTGTACTGGCTAAGACTTTGCATAAAATCAGAAAGCAGACAGAATGATAATGTGCAGCGTATGTCCAGAGTTGGGCAGAACAGGGTCAGAAACCTTCAAAATATGGCTCTAAAAAGAGTGAGATCCAGACATGATTTCAAGAATTGACTTGGCCTAGGCACAAACTTTGATAGCAGAAAACAGTTCAACCATTTGGTTTTGTGAACTCGGCCTACTTGGAGTATGTGTAAAAGAGACACACAGGGACAGGCAGGCAGGCTCTCTTGGCCTCAACTTACTGGATAACCAAAGCAGATGTAGACCAGTTGGCATAACCCAAGTCCTACAGACAAGATGCTTGCTTACATTCATAGTCATGTGCTAGAATTCCTGATCCTTGTCCTCAGCCACAAAAACAGCCCTAAAGGGATCCCTGGGTGGCGCAGCGGTTTAGTGCCTGCCTTTGGCCCAGGGCGCGATCCTGGAGACCCGGGATCGAATCCCACGTCGGGCTCCCGGTGCATGGAGCCTGCTTCTCTCTCTGCCTATGTCTCTGCCTATCTCTCTCTCTCTCTCTCTCTCTCTCTGTGACTATCATAAATAAATAAAAATTAAAAAAAAATAAAGGCAAATTATCATTTAAAAAAAAAAACCCTAAATTTTAAGGTGTCAGCCCCCTCAACTGGCCAAGAGTGCTTACTTTCAGTTATCTGGGCTGTCCCTATCCCTGGTTGCCACCTCTGGCCCTAGCAGACTGAGAAGGGGCTGATGACGGAGCTCCCAACTTGCTCCCACCTCAGCAGTATTCCCCCTTTATCACTGCTGAAGTGACTAAGAACATTCATAGTGTACCATTGCCAAAGCTGGTTGAGCAGGATATGACACAGGGCATGGGTGATGAGTGGCCTTAGGGGAGGTAAACATTTCCAGGTTGTCACCAGGCCTTAGGACCATGTAGGGTCACCAAGGTGAAATTACTATTCTGCATTACCTCAAAGATCATCTGTCAAAGACTGAAATAGAATGTGGATGCAAATGGATTGATCTCATTTGGGATAGAGTCTGTGCCAGGACCCCCATGCTTCTCTTTTGGGTTCCCCAGGAACTCCTGGATGTTGTCCCATTGCAAAGGGTTGCATAGTTATACCAGCTGAATTTTTTCTCTGTGGTGCTAATGTGATCTTAAAGTCAGAATGGTGATATACCACATACTCCCCTGCATTCTAGCCTCCATTAATGAGTTGGGCCTACAGTCCATGTCAGGTTGGTGGAATCATAGGCCCAAGGTCCATCTCCATGTCTGAGAAATCTGTACTGACAGTGTAGACATTTCCCGGGAGACTTCTCAGGAGCATCCTAGTAGCCTTGGGGTCCTGTGGACTATATTTGCTATTGGTGTTTATCTTTTACAGTTGTTCCATGGGTTATCTGGAGAGTAGCTAGACTGTTGGCAAAACTAGGCTCATCCTTGGGAAGCTTGTCCATAAGTCCAGCTGAAAAGAGGTTAGTCCTCTGAAATTGAGGTGAACCAGCTGCTCAGTAGAGCTATACATTCCAGAATGGATTGTCCCCAAAGATTGACTAGCCTGTTCATTAGTGAGGCTATGATCTAAGAGATAAAATAGACTGCAGTTTTTAAACTTCATTTTGTTTAAGTTGCATATTTTGCTTACCTTAAGCCTCTGAATGAAAATATCCGTGGTAGTTTGGTCCCATTATGAGTCAGCTCAAGGATGACATCACAATTTGGGGATATATTTTGTACTATGATGTGCTACATTGGCATTCTCATCATGAATTGGCACTGGGCAACTTCTGTAGTGATCTGGCTTGCCAGTCCTGTGTGGCTACGTGAGGCAATACACACAAGACTGGAGCCTTGTGGGCTTTGCTGCAGTGACCATGTTCCCTGCCTTCTACCGGGCAATGGTGGCATCACTCCATACCTAATGTCGTTATTAATAGTATATTGAGCTTAATATTATGATCTCATACCACCAAAGCATGATTGAAAAATTTGTGACCATTTAGTAATGGCTTAAAGGTATACTACCATTTCACATGCTAAATAAGAATTAGTTGAGTTGCATACAACAAAAAACTTAAAGGTAGATCAAAGTATTAGAAGTACTAGAGGTTTCTCTGTTGCTTACACAAAATTATAAGCTAAGTTTTCAAGAACTGGTATGGTGACTTTATGAGTTTCAGGCTCTGCCATTACCCATGTGGCTTCCAAATCATGGTGTGATGATCACTTCAGGTGTTGGGGAGGGAGAAGGGCAAACAAGGGCTTATCTTTTCTGTTGAAGGATACTTTCTAGAAGTTGCAACATCCATCATTTCACCTGCATTCTATTGGCCAATAATGTATCAAGGGAGCCTGGAAATTCAGTTTGCATTATACATGGCCTTGAGAACAGTGAAAAATTGGTGCAAGAAAGAAGTATAAGTATTGGGAACTTTCTGTCCAATGTGCTTTGGGGTATGCAGGGAAAAAAAAAATCTACAAGAGGAACAGTTGATATTCTTTGATAGACAAAGAGTACAGGAACTGGTAAATCTCTAAAATACTGGTAAGTTGTTATTCACATTTCAAAATAATAGGAATCTTTGAACTGCTCAGTTTTACTGAATTTGCTGCAGACTTTCCCTGGCTATATGTTAAAAACACTTGGTGTCTCTCTTCCAATTTTATGATTTTTCTTGAGAAACAGATTGCTAAGTAAGATGTTGCAAATAGGTCAGCCCGGGTGGCTCAGTGGTTTAGCGCCACTTTCAGCCCAGGGCCTGATCCTGGAGACCTGGGATCGAGTCCCACATCGGGCTCCCTGCATGGAGCCTCCTTCTCCCTCTGCCTTGTGTCTCTGCCTCTCTCTCTCTCCCTCTGTGTCTCTCATGAATAAATAAATGAAATCTTAAAAAAAAAAAAAAAAAAGAAAAAAGAAGAAGATGTTTCAAATAAACAACTCTCGAGTAAGGAAGGTTTTAGGATTAAGTCACATATGGGACTCCTGGGCTTTTCTGGAGAAGTAGGAAACGAGGGACTATCTATATTTCTTTGTCTCTTGGAATTCAAATGTAATGAGCTGATGAGAATTTTTAAAAACTTAGTACGTAAAGGCAAATCCTCACATATTCTAGGCTTATTACTTGTGTAAATATGCCTTTAGAGTAGTAGAGTTTCTAGGTCATAGGAGATATACATGTAAATCCTGGTATTACCAAAATGCCTTCTAAAATGGCTTTACTGTTTTACACACTGGGCAGATTTTTATAGTTGAGACTAATAGGGAAAAAAGTGAAGATACAATCTTCTGTGATCCTAAACATTTTTTTAAAACAGAATTTCCACTAGAGGGAGATGTTTAACCACCAGAAAATTTTATCATTTAGGTTAGTTTTTAATTATCCTGCTTAGAAAATATTGTTTAAATAAAATCACAGTAATACAATGTGAGAACCATAAGTGACCTTATAGACTATTAACCCCAACCCCCTTATTTTATAGGGAAATACATCAAGGCAGCTTGAATGATTATCCATCTTGTCGCAGCTGTTATTATCAGAGGTCACTGGAATATACAATTCCATTCTCTGGATATACTGTCTGGTGTGAGAACATCAGAATTAACATGTGTCAGTGTTTAAACTCCATGCAGTATAATAAATTAGTTCAATGTCCGTTTGTAGGGAAAATGGCTAAGAATGTTTTTATAACTACTCTTCCTGAAACCCAGTAAAACAGAATGATTCCAAAGTAGAGAATTTTTTTTTAAGATTTTATTTATTCGAGAGAGAGAGAGAGAGGCACGAGACATAGGCAGAGGGAGAAAGCAGGCTCCATGCAGGGAGCCTGATGTGGAGCTTGACTTGGGTCTCCAGGATCAGGCTGTGGGCTGAAGGCGACACTATACTGCTGAGCCACCCAGGCTGCCTGAGAAATTTTTAATTAATATCTGGTCTTGGCACATCCTCAACTACCAGAACTATTAAAAATAGAGATTCTTGGGTGGCTCAGTTGTTTGAGCATCCAGCTCTTCATTTCAGCTCAGATCATGATCTCATAGTTGTGGGATTGGGCCCTGCATTAGGTTCCATGCTCAGCATTGAGTCTATTAGTCCCTCTCCCTCTGCTGTTGCCCACCGCAAGCTCTCTCTCTCTCTCAAAAAAAAAATCATAAATAAATAAAATAGGCTCCTTGCATAATGATAAAGATTTGAGAGACAATCAAGAGCTAGGGCAATATTGAACGATAAGTTTCATCTTCTGTGTAAGGCCAACCATACAAGACTGGGAGAAGCAGTTGTTTCATGTGATGCCTAGAAAACCATGTAGAAAGTCAAGGAAAGGGGAACCTGGGTGGCTCAGTTAATTAAGCATCTGCCTTCAGCTCAGGTCTAGGTCTCAGGGCCTTGGGATTGAGCCCCATGTCGGGCTCCCTGCTCAGTGGGGAGTGTGCTTCTGTCTCCCTCTGCCCCTCCCCACTGCTCATTCTTTCTCTCTCTCTCAGATTTAAAAAAAAAAAAAATGAAGAAACAAAGGAATTATATTCCAAACTAAGAAGAAGATAAAACTTTAGAAAAAACCTTGATCAAATG
Organism: Nyctereutes procyonoides; assembly: GCF_905146905.1. NCBI lineage: Eukaryota > Metazoa > Chordata > Mammalia > Carnivora > Canidae > Nyctereutes > Nyctereutes procyonoides. The sequence continues at coordinate 65,513,244 of NW_026575146.1, read as the reverse complement.
GAGATAATAATTTACAGAAAGGAGATTAAAGTAACAATCAGAATGATGCTCACTGCACTTGGGAGAAGAATGGGTGAACACAGTGAGAACTTCAAAGAGGGGAGAAAAAAAAGCATTCAAAACAGAAACGACAATTGAATATAGTAACTGCACTGAAAAATACAGTAGAGGGGTTCAACATCAGACTAAATTAAATAGATGAAAGGATCAGTGAACTGGAATACAGGGCAGAGGAACAGACCCAATCAGAGAAGCAAAAAGAAATAAGAATAAATAAAGGAAAGATAGCTTAAGGGTCTTATGGGACAAGATCAAGTGAACTGACATTGGCATTATAGGAATCTCAGAAGAAAGAAAAAGGGGCAGAAAATTTATGTGAAGAAATAACCAGCAGAAACTTCTCTAACTTTGAGAGAGAAACAAACATCCAGACCCAGGAATCCCAAAAAGTTCCAAAGAAGATGAACTTAAAAGAGACCAAGGCACATTATTATTAATATGTCAAAAGTTAAAAAAGGAGGGAATCTTAAAGCAACAAGAGAAAAGCAGTTTGTTAATAACAAAGGAACCCCCTCATTAGACTTTTAGCAGATTTTTCAGTGGAAATGTTTCAGGCCAGGAGGGAGTACCACAGTTTATTCAAAGTTCTGAAAAAGAAAAATTCCCAATCAGGAATACTTTCCCTTACAAAGTCATTCAGATTGAAGGAGAGAGAAAGGTTTTCCTGATAGACAAAACCTAGAGCTGACCACTAAACTGACCTTAATAAGAAATGTTAAAGGGACTACTTCATTAAGCTGAAAAGAAAGGGTCCTTATTAGTGCATGGAAACATGAAAGTATGAATCTCCTGGTAAAGGCAAATCTATAGTAAAAGTAGTGAGTTAATCACTTACATATCTAGTGTGAAAGTTAAAAAAAAAAAAGGTGGAAATACATAATTAGTTAAGGGATACTCATGATAAAAAGATGTAAACTTATTTGGATAAGTAAAAATGTAGAGCTTTATTATGTGTTCAAACTTAAGTTGTTATCAACTTAGACTTATAAATACAAGTTATATGTAAGTAACCACAAACCATTAACCTGTAGTAGATATCCAAAAGATAATGGGAAAATGATCTAAGTGTGCCACTAAAGAAAGTCAAGCCACAAGATAAGAGAGTAAGAGAAGAAGAAAGGAACTGAGAAACTGTAAAACAGCCAGAAAATAACAAAATGACGGTAAGTACTTACCTATTAATTACTTTAAATGTAGAGTGACTAAATTCTCTAATCAAAAGATGTAGAGTGGCTATATAAATTAAAAAAAAACAAGACCCATCTATACATTGCCTACAAGAGACTCATTTCAGTCCTAAGGGCAAACATACACTGAAAGTAAAGGGATAGATGGAAAAAGATATTCATGTATATGGAAACCAAAAGAAAGTTGGGATAGCTATACTTACGTCAGACAAAATAGCTTTATTTTAAAATTCATAAGAAACAAAGAAGAGTGTTATATAATAACAAAGGGGTTAATAAACATGAGGATAAAACATTTGTAAATATTTGTGCACCCAAAATAGGAGCACCTAAATATATGGCAAATATTAACAGACCTAATGTGAGAAATGGACAGCAGTACAGTAATAGTAGCGGACCTTAGTACTCCGCTTACATCAATGGGTAGATCATCTAGATAGAAAATCAGTAGGGAAACCTGGGCTTTAAATGACAGGTTAGGGATCCCTGGGTGGCACAGCGGTTTGGCGCCTGCCTTTGGCCCAGGGCGCGATCCTGGAGACCCGGGATCGAAACCCACATCGGGCTCCCGGTGCATGGAGCCTGCTTCTCCCTCTGCCTGTGTCTCTGCCTCTCTCTCTCTCTCTCCATGACTATCATAAATAAATTAAAAAAAAAAAATAAATGACAGGTTAGACCAGATGGACTTAACATACACATACAGAACATTCTATTCACAAACAACAGAATACATTCTTCTCAAGTGCACATGGAATGTTCTCCAGGATAGATTATATGTTCTGTCACAAAACAAGTCTCAACAATTTAAGATGATTAATAGCAAGTATCTTTTCTGACCATAGTTGCAAGAACAAAACTGGAAACTTCACAAATGTGTGGAGATTAAACAACATGCTATGAAAAAATTTACAGGTTAACTAAGTAAATGAGAAATAATACCTTGAGACAAGGGGAAATAAAAGTACAACATAGCAAAGTTATAGGATACAGCAAAAGAAATTCTAAGAGGGAAGTTCATAGCTATGAATTTATACTTCAAGAACAAAAATTTTAGACAACCTACCTTAATAGCTCAGTGGCCTAGAAAATAAGAACAAATGGAGCCCAAGTTGGAAGGAAATAATAAAGCTTAAAGCAGAAATAAATGAGTCTAAAAAGGCAGTAGAAAGGACAAATGAAACTAAGAGCAAGTTCTTTGAAAGATAAACAAAAATAGGCAAACCTTTGGTTAGACTCACCAAGTAAAAAGAGAACTCGATCACAAGTGAAAGAGATGTTAAAGCTGAAACCACAAAAATAGAAAGGAAAATATGAAAATAATACAATGATATGCCAGCAAATTGAACAATCTAAAAGAAATGGATCAATTCCCGGAAACCTATAACCCCCAAGACTGAGTTAAAAAGCAATAATCTGAAGAGACTGATTACTGGTAAGATTAAATCAGGAATTGAAAACCTTCCAACAAACAAAAGTTCAAGACCAGAAAGGTTTACTGGTGAATTCTACTAAACATTCAAAGAAAAATTAATATCAAACTTTCTCTAATACAAGAAAAAAGAGGGAAGGCTCATGAATTCATTTTAGGAGCCCTGCATTACCCTGATACAAAATCAGACAAGGCCCACAAGAAAATAAAATTACTTGCCAATATCTGCAATGAACCTAAATGCAAAACCCTCAACAAAATATTACCAAACTGAATTCAACAGTATGTTAAAAGGATCATACATCTTGGTTAAGTGGGGTTAATTCCAAGGTGCAAAAATGATTTAATAATTGCAGTAATCAATGTGATATATCACATGAACAAAATGAAGAATAGAAATCACATGATCATCTCAATAGAGACAGAAAAGACATTTTACAAAAATCAAACATCCCTTTTTTATGTAAACTCCCAGGAAATTAGGTATAGAGGGAACATACTGCAACATAATAAAGGCGTATACTAGAAACCCACATCATAGTCAGTAGTGAAGAGATGAAAGCTTTTCCTCTGAGGTCAGAAACAGGACAGGGATGCTTACCCACGCCACTTTTATTCAATATAGTATTGGAAATCCTAGCCAGAGCAGTTAGGGAAGAAACAGGAGTAAAAGGAATTCACATTGGAAAGGAAGAAGTAAAATTGTCACTATTTGAAGATGACATGGTACTCTCTCTATATATAAATCTCTAAAAAATCCAGCAAGAAATTATTAGAACTAATAAATGAATTCAGTAAAATTGTAAGATACAAAATCAATACAAAAATCTGTTGTTTCTGTACACTAATAATAACCTATGAGGAAGAAAAATTAAAAAACAATTGCATCAAAAAGATTGAAACATCTAGAGATACACATGACCAAGGAGATCAAAGACCTGAAAACTATTAAGACACTGATGAGAGAAATTAAGAAGACACAAATAAGTGGGAAGATAGTCTGTGCTCATGGATTGGGAGAATTAATATTTTTTAAATGTCCATGGTACTGAAAGGAATCTATGAATTCAAGTCCGATCTCTGTCAAAATTCCAGTGGGAGTTTTCGCAAAAATAGAAAATATAATTCTAAAATGGGTATGGAACCACAGAAGATCCCTAATAGCCAATGAAACCTTGTGAAAGAACAAACCTGGTAGCGTGATGCTTCCTGATTTCAAGTTGTATTACAAAGCTGTAGTAATCAAAACAGTATGGTATTGACATGAAAAGATTAATAGAATTGAGAACCCAGAAGTAAACCCACACTTATGTGGTAAATTAATTTGATAGTCAAAAACATACACTGGGGAAAGGACTGCTAAATGGTGTTCAGAAACCTGGACAGAGGGATCCCTGGGTGGCGCAGCGGTTTGGCGCCTGCCTTTGGCCCAGGGCGCGATCCTGGAGACCCGGGATGGAATCCCACGTCGGGCTCCCGGTGCATGGAGCCTGCTTCTCCCTCTGCCTGTGTCTCTGCCTCTCTCTCTCTCTCTGTATGACTATCATAAAAAAAAAACAAAAAACCCCGACAGACACATGTAAAAGAGTGAGACTGGAACACTGCCTTAGAACATAGACAAAACTGAACTCAAGATGGGTTAAAGGCTTGAATGTAAGATTGGAAACCATAAATATCCTAGGAGAAAACGTAGGTGGTGAGCTCCTTGACGTACCCTGGTGTGGATTTTTTTGTTTGATACCAAAAGCCAAAACAACAAAAGCAAAAATCAACAAGTAGGACATCAGACCAAAACATTTCCCTACAGCAAAGGAAACCATCAACAGAATGAAAAGTCAGCCTACCAAATGGGAGAAAATATTGCCACTTCATTTGTTGGGGTTGGGGTTGATACCCAAAATCTGTAAAGAACTATAACTCGGCATCTGGGTGTCTCAGTGGTTGAGCTTCTCTCTTTGACACAGGGCATGATCCCAGGGTCCTTGGATCAAGGCCCACGTCGGGCTTCCTGCAGGGAACCTGCTTCTCCCTCTGCCTGTTTCTTTGCCTCTCTCTCTGTCTCTCTCTGTCTCTCTCTGTCTCATGAATAAATAAATAAAATCTTTAAAAAAAAACCTCACATAACTCAATTACAGAATAACTAGTTTGCTTTAAAAATGAGCAGAGAAAAAGAAAAAAATTAAAAATAAAAATGAGCAGAGAAAAAGAAAAAATTAAATAAAAATGAGCAGAGGATCTGAATAGACATTTTTCAAAGAAGACCTACAGATGGCCAAACAGATATGTGAAAACATGAAAAAGTCAAGGAATGGAAATCGGTACTACAATGAAATATCACCACATACCTATTAGGATGGCTATTATCAAGAAGACAAGAAATAAAAAGTAATGGCCAGGATGGAAAGGGAAGCCTTATGTACTGTTGGTGGGAATGTAAGTTCATGTGGTCAGTATGGAAAAGAGTATGGAGGTTCTTTCAGAGGTTAAAAATAGAACTACCACATGATCCAGCAGTTCCACTTCCAGGTATTTATCTGAAGGAAAAAAAAAAAAAACACTAAAAAAGATATCTGTACTCTCATGCTCATTGCATTATTTACAGTAGCCAAGATATGGAAACAACCCAAGTATCCATACACAGATGAATGAGTAGAGAAAATGTGATACATATATTGAAATATTATTCATTTATTAAAAAGAATGGAGGGGTTCCTGGGTGTCTCAGTTAAGCATCTACCTTCAGCTCAGGTCATGAATCCAGGATCATGAGATCCAGCCCCACGTTGGGCCCCCTGCTCAGCAGGGAGGCTGCTTCTCCCTCTCACTTTGCTTCTCCCCTCCCAGCTTATGTACACAGATGTATGCATGTGTGCACACACACGCTCTCTGAGATAAATAAAAATCTTGAAAAACAATAAAACCTTGCCATTTGTGATAACCTAGATGGACTTTAAGAGCATTGTGCAAAGTGAAATAAGTTAGGAAAAGACAAATACCATATGATCTCACTTATATGTAGAATCTAAGAAAGCCAAAAACATAAAAAAAATGACAAAGCTCAAAGATAAAGAGATCAGATTCATGGTTGCCAGAGGCCGGGTACTGGGGTTGTGTGCAATGTGGGTGAAGGGACTGAAAAGGTGCAAAATTTTAGCTTTAAATTAGTCATGGGGACGCATGGCAACTGTAGTTAATACTTAATTGCTTATTTCAAAATTGCTAAGTTGATTAAACCTTAAAACTTCATTTAACAAAAAATTTGTGGTGTGCCTGGCTGGCTCAGTCAGTGGAGCATGAGACTGTTGGTCTTTGGGTTATAAATTCAAGCCCCATGTTGGGTGTAGAGATTATTTAAAAATAAAATCTTACAAAAAAATTGTAAGTATTGTGATGAATGTTAATTAGACTTTGGTGAACATTTTGCAATATATACATATACTGAGTTATTATGTTGTATACCTGAAATATATTCTTTGTCAGTTATACATTAGTAAAAAATAATATAATCCCATATCACAGGCTCTAAGGAAAATGTACCTGATATATTGACATTCAAACCCAAATGAAAAAAAGCATTGATGTCTGATGCAGTGTGCTAAATTTATTAGCAGTATAAATTATGGAAAGTTAATAGGATCTTTTCCTGATGTCTGTACCCACAATTCTTAAGTTTTAGAGAAGAATGAGAACTATAGACTTAAGTTGACTGGCTTTTTTCACTTAAGGTGATTGATGTTTTCAGGGTTTGTTCATGTAGATATCATTACTTCATTCTTTTCATTTTGTGATTGAATAATATTCCATAGTGTGGATATATGACAATTTTGTTACTCATTTATAAGTTGATGGGCATTTGGGCTGTTTTCATCTTTTGGATATTAATGTTGCTGTAATCATTCATGTGTAAGTGTATAAGAAGGCATATATTTTCATTTGGCTGTATATCTAAGAATAGAATAGAATTACTGGGTCAAATGGAATGACCTGATGATGACTAATGATGTTAGAAATTATTTCAGTTGCTGTCTGCCCATTTGTACTTCTTTGAAGATATATCTATTTGAGGTCTTTTGCCCAGTTTTTAATTGGGTTGTCATTTTATTTTGAGTTGTAAGAGTGTCTATAGAATTTGTTTTTGATTAGATATAGTGGTAGATGCACACAGACAGCCAGTCTACCTAAACTGTAGCTGTTCCTAACAGTTTCCACTGTATCTTCAGGCAGCTGAAAAACTAAACAAAGATATCAGTTTCTATTTCTCCAGCCGCTAAAAGTACAGAGACCAGTCAGAGAGTGCCCAAATGGGAAGTGTCAAGAAGTGTCCACTGATTTTGTTCTTAGGAAATACTGAAGGTTGCTAGATCTATTCCCATGAACACATAGTAGCCCCAGACAAGAGCGCAAATGTGGTGCCAAGTGTTTTTAATCTTCGTTTAGGAGTTATGCAAACATACTGTCATGTAATGAATAATAAGGAAGTGAAGATAAGTTCATTTTGAAAGAATCCAGGAAATACAGGAACACACTCTATAAACCTGCTCTTACTATCAGATGAAAACATGTAAAGAAAATTGAATAGGAGGAAAGAGAGCTGAGAGAAAGAAAGAAGCAGCAGCTGATTATTGTGCTGAGAACTACTTTGGAAATAACCAGGAGGTGTATATAGAGGACAATCTTGAAAAATCACCTGCAAGAGCAACTGAAAAGAATCATCTGGAAGACCATGAAGAGTCAATATGATTTTTATGAAAACAGGAATAGAAACAAGATAGGCAACTATAAATTTTTTTTTTTTTTAATTTATGATAGTCACACACACAGAGAGAGAGGCAGAGACACAGGCAGAGGGAGAAGCAGGCTCCATGCACCGGGAGCCCGACGTGGGATTCGATCCTGGGTCTCCAGGATCGCGCCCTGGGCCAAAGGCAGGCGCTAAACCGCTGTGCCACCCAGGGATCCCTCGTTTGAGTTTTTAATTCATGTATTTTACTTTAGTTCTTTTCAGTTTTCATTTCCCATTGTCATGTTTATAGTAAAAAATCTTCATTCGTTTATTTTTTCTTTTTTAGTTATAAAGTCATTTGTATATAAATATTGAGTTTTTTATGTGATTATATTTGCTTATGTTTTTTTCTATTTGCTTAGAAAGTTCTTTACTCAGTAATCAGTTAAATGTCTGTATTTTCTGCTAATATTTATGGTCTTAGTGTTTACATTTAAGTAAGTAATTAATTTGGAGTTCATTTTGGTTTTTGGTCTGGAGTAAAGATCTGATTTTATTTTTTTTTAACAAATAACCAATAATTTCCATGCCTTTTCTTGATTACCTTTCCTATTGCCTGATGGCATTTCATTTTGCATGTTTTAAAACTATTTTTGTCTTTATATTTTATTTAAATGTTTACTACGTTCTGATATATAAACTTTTTTTATTTTAGAATAAGGAGAGTTTGTCTTCTGTTATTACTGACCTCAACATAATAATGGAGCCCAGCGAATATTCAGAATTAAGTGAATTTGTGTCTAGGTAAGATATTGTAAATTTTTATTTTTTTAGGCATTGTTTTCACTCTACAGTTTTAAGTTTACCCTTTCTTTTTTTGATAAGTAAATATCAAAATGTCTCTGAAAGTATAACATTATAATGGCTTATATTTATTTCATATATATGGCTTATATATTAAGCCCATAGTCTCTATATCCTTTTTTCATTCAATGAAAATGTGTTACAGATTAACTGTGTGCTTGGCATTAAAATGTGAGGAAGAACAGATAAAATCTTTGATACATGTGGAGTTTATAGCCTATTGGTGAAGTTGTAAGGTAAATAATGGTAGAAATCTAAAATTGTGGCTGTGCTCAGTGCTGCTGAGAAGAGTTACATAATGTTAATGAAGCCTGCATCAGGAATCTGACTTTTGTGGAGAATACAGACAGCATCATTTCCTGAAAATTGAGCCAACATCTGAAAAATGTGTAGGTGTAAACTAACAAAGAGGTCCTCGACACAATAGTTGTGTGTAGGCACTGTGCAAGGAGGGAGCATGCTGTCAGTGAGCAACTGACAGGAGGTGAGAGTGACTGGGCAGGGTGCCAGCTGGGGCGTGCTCTGACATGAGGCCTGCCGAGTACGTGAGACCCTAGGAGATGGAGCCCCAGAGTTTTCTGCCAGTGGGTAGAAGTTAAAGCCTTGCGCTCGAGGAATGAGATTGCCTATGGAGAGAATAGAGAGAAATAGGGGACCGTGTGGAATTCTGACTGTACTGTGCTGAAGGAAGAGAGGGTCCAGTAGAGAAACTGGACTAGGAACAACCGTATGAGAGTTGGGAGGAAAACCAGGAATGTGGTGTTGACGACTGACAACTGGAGTGGCAGTTTTTCTTCCACATCTTTGAAGATACTCCTTCCATGTCTTCTGGATTACATAGGTCATGACAAGAAGTCTGCTGTAATTGTTAATTTTGTCTTTTGGGACTTGAAACCTTTTAATGTTTTTCCACAGTTTGTGTTATTTCTAGGGTGTGTTAGTGTGAAAATTCTAAACCACATCTTTTCAAATACTTCTTCTGTTTTCTATTCTTCAGCAGTGCTCATTGCACATATATCAGGGCATTTGGTATATTGTCTCAGTTTGAATGCTTTGTTCTATTTCTTTTACTCTTTCTTTTTTCTTTGCATTTATTTCAGTTTGGATAATTTCTATTACTCTATCTTTGAGTTCACAGATTCTTTCCTTAGCTGAAGTCCCACCTGCCAGTGAGCCCATTGAAATAATTCTTCACCTCTAATATCATGTTTTTAAAGATTTATTTATTTTTCATGAGAGACAGAGAGAGAGGCAGAGACACAGGCAGAGGGAGAAGCAGGCTCCTTCTGAGCCCAGTGTGGGACTGGATCCCTGAGCTTCAGTATCATGCCCTGAACCTAAGGCAGACAGACACTCAACCTCTGAGCCACCCAGGCATCCCACTGAGCCACCCAGGTGTCCCTAATGTTATGTTTTTAAGATTTTATTTTATTTATTCATGAGAGACAGAGGCAGAGAAACACAGGCAGAGGGAGAAGCAGGCTTCCTGCAGGGAGCCCAATGTGGGACTCGATCCCGGGTCTCCGAGATCATACCCTGGGCTGAAGGCAGACACTCAGCCGCTGAGCCATCCAGGTGTCCCTCATTTAATTTTTAATTTCTCTCTCTCTACTGAAATTCCCCACTTGTTGATACATTTGTACAACTTTTCCACTAGGTCTTTTAACATATTGATCATAGCTATTTTTTCTTTAGTGTTTCATTTTGCAAGTTTTCATATCTATGTAAAAATAATAGTATAAGTAACCTGTAGCTGCACACCTTCAACAATTATCAATATCTTACCAATCTTATTTCATATCTTGGCACACACATTTTTAAAGTTTTAATTTTGAAATAATTATAGATTCACAGGAAGTTATTAAACATTTTTTTCAAGGAGATTCTACATATCCTTCATCGAGCCTCTGACAATGGTTATGTCTCATGTCATTAAAGTATATCCACACGTCCAGAAAATTGACATTAAAAAAAAAAAAAGAAAAGAAAATTGACATTAGTAAAACCCATAGAGCTTTTTCAGGTTTTACTATTTTTATAAACACTTATGTATGTGTGTGTGTTCTATGCAATTTTATCACTTCTGTAGCTTTGTAAATCCACCACAACATTCAAGATACAATACTATTTCATATGTCTTTGTACTAGATCCTTTTCCCTCCCTCATTTTTAAAATTATGGTAAAATACATATAACTACCTTCTAACCATTTTTAAGGGTACAGTTCAGTAGTGTTAAATACATTCAGGATTTTTTTTTTTTTAAGATTTTATTTATTTATCTAAGAGAGCACAAGTGGGGAGAGAGAGAAGTGCTGAGCAGGAAGCCTGATGCAGGACTCGATCCCAGGATCCTCTGGGATCATGACCTGAAGGTAGACAATGAACCACCCAGGCACCCCCAGAATGTATTTAACTGTGTGTGCACCATGATCTATCTTCATAACCCTTTCATCTTGTAAAACTGAAACTCAATATGCATCAGTCACTTCCCATCTTCCTCTCCACTCAGCCCCTGGCACCTTCCATTCTTATTTTTGTCTTTTTGACTTTTGATCAAGGTTATTTTAATATCCCTGTCTGATAGTGCCAACGTCTGGGTCATCTTTGAACCTGATTCTGCTGAATCTGGATTTTTTTTTTTCCTGAATTTTTGTATGTTATGATCTTTTCTTTTCTTTTCTTTTCTTTTCTTTTCTTTTCTTTTCTTTCTTTTCTTTTCTTTTCTTTCTTCCTTTCTTTCTTTTCTTTTCTTTTCTTTCTTCCTTTCTTTCTTCCTTTCTTTTCTTTCTTTCTTTTCTTCTTTCTTTTCTTTCTTTCTTTCTTTCTTTCTTTCTTTCTTTCTTTCTTCTTTCTTTCTTTCTTTCTTTCTTTCTTTCTTTCTTTCTTTCTTTCTTTCTTTCTTTCTTTCTTTCTTTCTTATTTTATTTACTTTTTCATGAGAAACAAAGAGAGGCAGAGACATAGAGGAAGAAGCAGGCTCCCTGAGGGGAGCCTGATGTGGGACTTGATTCTGGAACTCCGGGATCATGACCTGAGCTGAAGGCAGATGCTCAACCACTGAGCCACCCAGGCATCCCTCTTTCTTTTTTTTTTTTAATTGTATAATGGACATTATCTGTGGAAAACAGAGACTCAAGCAAATAGTGTTTATGTTGAGAAGTGGACACATTTCTTTTATCATGCTGTTAGTGTGAGGTTAATCAAAGGTTTTCAGCAGTTGAGCTGTGTTTGAGATTTTGATTGTTTTCCATTGTCTTCAGGCTCCATATCACCGCAGGTTTCAAATTCTTCCAGCTGTGGATGCAAATTCAAGTTCAGTTCTTCCTTATGCTTAGAATGGGGTTTTGGGAGCTGGAGGGTTCTCCTCGGTGTTCCAGGAGCTTTCTGCCTTTCTTTCTTTCTTTCTTTCTTTCTTTCTTTCTTTCTTTCTTTCTTTCTTTCTTTCTTTCTTTCTAAGATTTTATTTATTCATTATTTATTCAGACAGAGGGGGGGGGCAGAGACACAGGCAAAGGGAGAAGCAGGTTCCATGCAGGGAGCCCAATGTGGGTCTTGATCCTGGGTCCCCAGGATCACACCCTGGGCTGAAGTTGGCGCTAAATCGCTGAGCCACCTGGGCTGCCCTCTTTCTGCCTTTCTTAGGGGACCATCTCTCCACACACTGGACCTTCCCGCAGTGGCAGTTGTAGATGCTTATTACTCGTGCCATGCTCATGGTAGGAATAATGGGACTTCTGTATTTTCATGATCCACCGCCACTCTGGGCTCTCCAGTGTTGCTGCTTCTCCTCCCAGTGTAGCCAAAGCCAGCCTGCATCTGGGCTTGGTCTTGGGCAGGAGAGAGTTCCTTGTCCCTCTCCTTGTGGGTAGCAGATGGATGCTTGGTATTAGTGTGGGACCCTGGGCCCAGTGGGTCTCCTGGCCCTCCCAGGGAACAGGTGGTCTCTGCCACTGCCCCTCTTCCTGAAGCAGTGGATCTTTGTCTTGGTAACAGGAGTGTTTTCTGTCCTTCTACCAAAGTCGGATGGGTTTGACTTGTGCTCCTCCCTTGGAAGCAAGGGATTTTTTTCTTCATTGCTTTGCTGCCTCTTTTTTAGTGGTTCAGGGATTTTGGTACCCATGAGAGAAGAGTTCTAGCCTCATTTGGTTCCCTAGCAGTGACTGATCACCTCTTCATTTCTGTGCCACGGACAGGACCCTGGTTTCTCTGGTGGTGTCCCTTTGTGCCTGCGGTTCCTATCTATTCCAAAATGACATGCTATCTCATACATGTCCCTAAGGTTTGCTGAAATAGTAGCTAATTTCTTGCTACCTGTTTGTATGGGGGGGGCTTCTATCCTCCCCTAAGTTTAGCCAAGAGTGAACAATTTGTGTCATGTCTTTCCTTTGAGGGAGAAAATTTTTATTTACTTGGTTGCTTTGTGACTTTGGGTCTCTAATGGACTCAAGAAAGGTTATGGTTTTATAGAATATTCAGATTGGCTTGATATTATGTGCTGATGGTCTTCTCTGAGGCTTTTTATATCCTAAGTAGAAGCAGAGCTCTTTATTGATTTTTTTTTTCTTCCCTAATTCTCATTCCAGAATTTGGGACACACTATTCATCTTCTGAATCTGTTTTACCCTTTACACTTTCTATTTCTTTGTATCTTTGTATTTATTCATGATTATTCAGATCTGTATTTCAGTTCAGAAATTATTTCTTTATGTTCTAATTTGCTTTTTAACTCCCATCCACTGAATTTTCATTTTCATGGGCAGTACTTGTCATTTGTAAAAGTTGTGTCTTTTAAAAATATTCCTGTTTTTTTTTAAATACATTTTTAACAGTTTTTCCTCTAATTATTGTAGATTATCTCCTTACATATATATTCCAGTAAAGCACAATTATTTATTCAAATTATGTCTCCTCTGCTATTCAGCCCATCTGTTGATCTTTCATCTCACTGTCAGGACTGGTCATTTCTCAGTTATTTTTTATAATTTACCTTCTCTCTCTTTTCAAAAATATTCAGGGACGCCTGGGTAGCTCAGTGGTTAAGCATCTGCCTTTGGCTCAGGGCGTGATCCTGGGGTCCTGGGATCGAGTCCCACATTGGGGTCCCCGCAGGGGTCTGCTTCTCTCTCTGCCTATGTTTCTGCCTCTCTCTCTCTCTGTGTCTTGCATGATAAATAAAGTCTCTCTATATATGTTCTGATGATTGTTGGTCTCTTCGTCTGTATAGTTTTTATCTTTTCTGAATGGAATCACATGGTGTGTAAACTTTAAGACTGGCTTATTTCACTCAAGGTAATACCTTTAAGATTCATCTGTGTTTTTGCATGTACCAATAGGTTTTTCCTTTTTATTGCTCAATAGTAGTGTATTGTATGAGAATTCCACAGCTTATCCATTTACCCTTTGAGGGACATTGGGTTGTTTCCCGTTTTTGGTTATTATGAATAGAAGTGCTGTAAACATTTGTGCATAGCGCTTTGTGTGAATGTGAGTTTTCAGTTCTCTTAGGCAAGTATAGGCAAACTGGTTCACAGACCAGCTGCCTAATTTTTTAGAAGTTTTATTGGAATACAGTCATGCCCATTTCTTTGTGTATTGTCTATAGTCACTTTGATGGTACAGTGGCAGAGTGAGATAATTATGACAGAGACCATGTAGCCAGCATGCCTGAAATATTTACTCTCTGACCTATTAGAGAACATTTATGGACTTATATCAGATGAATACCTGGAAGTTGGATTCTTGGGTCATATGTAGGTGTACATTTTAAGTACATTAAGAAATGGCCAAGATGGTTTTCCAAAGGCTTGTGCCATTTTACATTCTTACCAGCAGTGTATGAGAGCTCTGCATGCTCTTCCAGCACATGGTATTTGTGTGTGCCTGAATCAAGCCATTCTAGTGGGAGGGTAGTATATCTCATTTTCCTAATAGTGTGAGCATCTTTACATGTGCTCAGTTGCCATCTGTTTCTCCTTAGGAAGTTCTTATTTAGTCTTCCACTCAGGGCTTCATTGGGTTTTTGGTTTTCTTATTATTGTTTTGAGAGTTCTTTATATATTCTCCATACAAGTCCTTTGTCATATATGTGATTTTCAGATATTTTCTCCCATTCTGTAGCTTATCTTTTGTTTTGTTTTAAAATATTTTTTTTAAAAAGATTTTATTGATTTATTCTTGATACACAGAGAGAGAGGCAGAGAGACAGGCAGAGGGAGAAGCAGGCTCCCCTTAGGGAGCCTGATGCAAGACTTGATCCTAGGACCTCAGGATTATGACCTGAGCCAAAGGCAGATGCTCAACCACTGAGGACACCCAGGTGTCCCTGTTTTAAAAGATTTATTTAATTATTTTAGAAAGAGAGCATGAGCTGGAGGAGGGACAGAGGGAGAGAGAATCTCAAGCACACTCTCCACTGAGCATGGAGCCTGATGTGGGGCTCAATCCCAGGACCCTGAGATCGTTACCTGAGCCTAAATCAAGAGTCATACACTTAACCCACTGAGCCACCCAGGGACCCCTCTCTTTTCTTTTTCTTAACATTATCCTTCAAAGAGCAAAAGTTTTTTATTTTAATAAGATTTTATATACTTTTGGTATGTCTGTCACTTTCACGTAACCTCAGGTCATAAAAATTCTTACATTTAAAAAAATACACTTTTATGTTTAGATCTATGATTCACTTACATTTAATATAATCGTTGAAATATTTTGATTGAGGTCTGTCTACCCAGTTAGTAGTGATACTCTGTTGTGTTGTTTTGTTCTTCTGTTTTCCTTTCATATGTTTTCTGGATAATTTGAATATTTTTATTAGTTTTTTTTTTTTTAAGTAAACTCTACCCCCAGCATGGGGCTTGAAGTCATGACCCCAACATCAGAACTCACATACTGTACTGACTGAACCAGCCAGGCATTCTTATTTGAATCTTTTTTTTTAAGATTTTATTCATTTTTGAGAGAGACTGAGAGAGAGAGAGAGAGAGAGAGAGAGAGAGAGAGAGAGAGGCAGAGAGGCAATGGCAGAGAGAGAAGCAGGCTCCAACAGAGCAGGGATCCTGATGGGGGACTTGATTGATCCCATGACCCCAAGATCATGACCTGAGCCAAAGGCAGATGCTTAACCCACTAGGCCACCCAGGCACCTCTTTTTTTAAAAGATTTTATTTACTTGAGGGTGTTTGCATAAATGGGGGGAGGGGCAAACGGAGAGGGAGAAGTAGACTTCCTGCTGAGCAGAGAATCTAACACTGGGTTGGATCCCAGGACCCTGGGATCATGACCTGAGCTGAAGGCAGATCTTTATTGACTGAGCCACCTAGACACCTGTGATTGATTATTTTTTAATATTTTATAGTAATTTGTTTTTTGCTATATTTTTTACATATTACTTAAATATATATATTTCTTCTTCGGGGTCTCTGAATACATGAATATAAAACCTCTGGCATTGTCTCACATGTCTCTGAGGCTCTGTTCTTTTTTTTCAATCTTTTTCTTCTGTGTTACTCAGATTGGCTGGTTTCTGTGTGCTTACCACCACAATGAGGATATTGAACAGTTCATCAGCACAGTAATCATCCATATTCTCCCTTTATAGTCACAACCCACTCCCTACCCCCAGCAGAACCTGCTGTGATCATCACTAGGATTTTGCCTCTTAAAAATTTTAAATAAATGAAATTTCATAGAGACTGGCCTCTTAGCATAAAGTAAATGAATTGAGATTCATCCATCTTTTCATTTCTGAGTAGTATTTCATATACTGATACTAGCATGTTTATCCATTCATCCATTGGAGGACATTTGGGCTATTTCCAGTTCTGAATGATTATAAATAGAACTGTAAATATTCATTAGAGGTGTTTGTATGATGTAAGTTTTTCTCTTGGGTAAAAACCAGAAGTGGGATTGCTGGGTTATGTGATTGCCATGTTTAAATTTATGATAAACTGGCACATTGTTTACCAAAGTGACCATACCATGTTGCATTCCCACCAGCAATATCTGAGAGTGAATATTAATATTTTAATGAATAATTCTGTATTCTTCTGATTTTAGACCTACTTAAACTTTAGAATCTTTATTCTACATTTCTCTTTATGTTTTGCATTATCCTTAAGAAAAAGACATTTGGCGTTATTTTACTCTTCTGACTATTCTAGTTCAAATTGAAATGTGTCACTGCCAAAATTCTGTGAAAGAAATCCATGACATCTGTTTAACATTTAGTGAAGTTTGGACTATGCTTGGGAAAAATAGATAAATTACAATCACTCTTTAAACTGTAAGAGCCAACACATACACAGTGTCTTTTGATAATGGAAAACTGTGTGCTGTAATAGTTTGTCCTTCATGGAGATGCGAATGGGGGTGAAGGGACTGCGACTCAGTACACTTTTAAATAAAGTTCTGTGTTTAATCAATGTAATAGGTCAGGCTCTCTGACTGTCTAGTGTCTGTAGTGTGTGTGTGTGTGTGTGTGTGTGTGTGTGTGTGTGTGTGTGTTTAAACTTGGAGTGTTGGTATTTTTAAGTTTTTTTCCTTGGCTACCTTCCTCATCCTCATTCAGAGCTTATTTTTGCTTCCTTACCTGATGGAGATTAAAATATGTCACTTTGGCCTGTAAGCTGTAATGATGCAGCTGCTGCTTTTTATAGTCCTATATTCTTTGGAAAGTAATTTGTTCTCTCACATGTTAAAAAGGTATTAGTACCAGAGTAAAACTGAACACTTAATCTCCAGTTTTCCTGTCCAATAGATGCTTACGTAGCTGTGTATTAATGCACTTACTTTTTGTTTTCTTCATTTTCCTTGTCTGTTTTTCTTTGTTATTCCTCAGTTCCTGTTTCCTGATTTCTTTTGGATTATTTAAATATTATTTTACAATTGCATTTTAATTTTATTGACTGACTTTGGCCATATGTCGGTTTTTGTCTGTTCTATTGGCTGCCTCAGGATTTTGCAGCATGTATACCCTAACTCTCAGTAGTCTGGTTAGATTGAGTACAATCTGGAAGCTTTCAGCCACATACATCCCTTTCTCCCTTTCATCCATGCTAACTGTTGTGGTTTTCATAGGAATTATGTTCACACATACATGTTGAAAACCCATCACTAGTGCTTTTTCACTTTTGATCATCATTCATAATTTTAAAAACTTAAGAGAAGACTAATAGTTTTGTTATTTTCCCAGATTTTTACTGTTTCTTCTGCTATTCCTGATGGAGCCTTTTTAGAACACATTGCATTTATCATGGCTCTTTTCTCCTATATACTTAGTGTACATTTCTAAGAATAGTGATACTCCCTTACATTCATAGCACAGTAATTGACTTCGTAAATTGACATTGACCCAATACTTTCATCTAATTTGCCATCTCTATTCCCATTTGTTAGTTGATCTGATGATGTCATATTTTGCATTTTCTTTTCCCCTGTTACATGATCCAATCTAGTGTCAAGTATTGCATTTAATTGTCATGACTTTATAGATTTCTTTAATTTGGAGCAACTCCAAAGCCTTACTTTGTTTCATTATTTTGCCATCTTTGCAAGATACAGTTCTTCTATCTTTCCTATCCCAAATTAGAATGTTGCTTATTTTGACTTTGACTTTTTTTCCACAATCAGTTGCTGTTATGTGTTTTCAAGCAAAATACTATACAGCTAATATTTTGTAC
Organism: Nyctereutes procyonoides; assembly: GCF_905146905.1. Classification (NCBI taxonomy): domain Eukaryota; kingdom Metazoa; phylum Chordata; class Mammalia; order Carnivora; family Canidae; genus Nyctereutes; species Nyctereutes procyonoides. The sequence goes on along the minus strand of NW_026575146.1, from coordinate 65,495,299 downwards.
TTCTCAGTTCTCTGCCCTTGTAGGTGGCAGTAATTTTCATTGAGTCATACCGTTGCTTGATTCTCCACTGTATCATCAGTGGTTTGGGTTTTGTTTTGTTTTGTTTTGTTTTGTTATCCCTCTCGTAATAATAGGCAGTCTGTGGGCAAACACTTATGACCATGCAGATACTACTCTTCACTGAAATTTCTACCTAGATTTAGCCCCTAGTAATTCTTGTGTGATCACTCTTTGTTGTGATGGTTGCAAAATGGTGATATTTCAACTCTAGCTCTTCCTCCACTTATCTCAATAGATACTAAGCCTTGTGCTTAAGAAATAGATCTCCTTTCTCCCCTACCTGTGTGTTTGTGTACATGCCTATTTATTATAATATGGTTTCATTATTTTTTAGAATATTTGTAATTCCTTACTCTTCTTTATTAATTTTGGTGTTTAAATTATCTTAGACTTCACCAGTAGGAACATCTTCAAACTGGCTCCTGAATCCATGTGATACTCCCTCATCATAGTTTTCTTTTCTTTTTTTTTTTTTTTTTAAGATTTTATTTATTTATTCATGAGTGACAGAGAGAAAGGCAGAGGGAGGAGCAGGCTCCATTCAGGGAGCCCGACATGGGACTCGATCCCAGGTCTCCAGGATCACACCCCGGGCTGCAGGCGGCGCTAAACTGCTGAGCCACTGGGGCTGCCCTAGTTTTCTTTCTTTCTTTTTTTTTTTTTTAAAGATTTTATTTGTTTATTCACGAGAGACACAGAGAAAAGGCAGAGACACAGGCAGAGGGAGAAGCGGGCTCCCCACTGAGCAGGGAGCCTGATGTGGGACTTGATCCCAGCACTGTGGAATCATGTCCTGAGCCAAAGGCAGACACTCAACCACTGAGCCATGCAGGTGTCCCTTACCTCATCATAGTTTTGAGCACTCCTTCTATTCTGGCAGAAAAAGATTTTCCAGGTTCAAAATATACCTCTCCTGCTCTAGTTTACAAATGTAAATATAAATAAAATATAAATAAATACATGTATATCAAATACATGTTATATGCTTTGTAGTGTATTAGCATCTAAGAATATAATGCTGAAAAAGATACATAGTATTCTGACTTCTTGAAGCTGATAATCTAAACTAGTGAATGAGCAGAATTAATACCGGCTAGTAAATGTTGGTATAAGTGCCCTGGGAATGAAAGTGCATACCTGCTAAGTGGCAGAATTGCTGTATTGCTTGATATGTATCAATGAACAGAACAAAACATTTCTGTCCACATAAACTTATTTTCTACTAGGAGAAACAGTAAACAAAACTAATATGTAAAGTAGGTAATACTTAGAGAAAAGTTGTATGGGGAAACATAATGTAGGATAGGAGATAGGGAATGTGTAAGGTAAGGGAAAGGTATCTAATTTAGAAAGTAATTATTATTTACAAGATTTTTGTCCCATTCCCAAAGTTAAGAATAAAATACTTCCGAGAGGGGCACCTGGGTGGCTTAGTGGTTGAGCATCTGTCTTTGGCTCAGTTCATGATCCTGGAGTCTTGGAATCGAGTCCCACATCAGGTCCCCCCACTCAGTGAGGAGCTTCCTTCTCTTTCTGCTTATGTCTCTGACTCTCTCTTTGTGTCTCTCATGAATAAATAAATCTTAAAAAAATACTTTTGAGAAATAGTGGAACTTACTGGAATTGGAACAATAGAGCTATTAGAACATTTGTGATTTAGGTTTCCTTTATAACATGGAGTGATTGCCAGCATTTGGGGAATGCCTCTCAGCAAAACTGAATCTACAAAACACTGTCCCTTGGGGCCACCCACTCTACATGGAATTACTTCAACTTACAGATTGCTTATTGTCTGGTATTACTTGTGGTACAGATTCCTAAGCTCCTTCACTAAGTACACATGCCTACCACTATTTACAATATACTCAACTGATCTAGTTACAAAGATTCCTCAAGAATGAATTCTGTGTGTCAGATGCTGGATTTTTTGGGATTTTGTTTTGTTTTGTTTTTTTTGGAAAAGCACTCCCTTCGGGGAAAAGAAGACAACACAGAAAATCATACAAAGCCATAACTGGAAGCGATTTGGAAAGAAACTACTCAGATTAATCATTGTACAGGTACCATGAATGAACAGTACACACATGCTCGTTTCTCATGAATCACATTTCAGTTTGTGCTGACTGTGCTGACTTACACAGGAGCCTTCGTAGAGTTGTCATCCTAAGCTCACTAAGACTAGCTTCAAAGTGGCTTTAGAGCATCATTTGGTCAGTGATCATGAGCTGCCTCACAATGTCACCATCACAGAAAAAGCACTATAGTATAACTCTAGCTGCATGAAGACCAATTTGGTGAGGTCTCCCTGAAGAGCAGCCCCAGTGAGTTTATCACTTGCTAAGGGATCAGTTGCCTGAATGACCAAGAATGGAGAAAATAAACCTCACTACTGCTATTTATATATTCTGGGGTAGTCCTTTTGCTCTGTACAGGAGCCAGCATCTTACATTTGATATACATCTGTGCTTTGTATACTGCATGGCTAATATGGAAAGGTTAAAATAAATGCATGGGAGCCTATTTTAATAGGTTTTATTAGTTGAGTATGGTAAGGCTAACAGATGTGAAGATAGTTGCCGTCGAAAAGATAGTTTGTTACAGTTCCCAACAAGAGGAAGAGCACACCATCTCACCTTGGGCCCCAGGGAGAAGCATTGGTTTGGAGGCATTGGTCTGGAGGCAGAGGGAGATGGGGATTATGATAGTGGTTTTTGAGGGAAGGGATAGGTGTGGCAAGGTGAATAGGCTTACACTTAACTAGTTTGAATAATTTCAGGAGGCTCTGGGGCATAGGGGTTGTCTTGTACCTGTTACTGGGTAATTAGGGCAGGTAGATGGCCACCAGAATTTGGGGAGCTTGATAAAGGTGGTGTTGGGGTGTGGACTGGTTGCATCGTGTTTGAAAAGCATACTTGAGGTGCCTCTGTGGCTTGGTCAAATGGCTGACTCTTGGTTTTGACTCAGGTTTTGATCTCTTGGTAGTAAGTTCAAGACCCATGTTGGGCTCCACACTGGGCACTGGGCGTGGAGCCTACCTTAAAGAAAAGCATGCTCACTCCTTGTAACCTTGACAGGGATGGTTCCTCCAGGGTCCTTAAGGCTTCATATGTTAAAGTATCAGAATACAGAAACCACATGGTCAATACAGAGCCACAGGTCAATTTGAGTCTTTTTAAAATGCAAGGCATGGATTATCAGTGAAACTGATAGAGTAAGTAAGTACATTTGAAGATTCTCTCCTCCATGAAAGCAACAAGAAAACTGGCCAGAGGTGTCAGAATCAAATTGTTCAGAACATTAGAAAGGAACTGAAGTCTAGCAGCAATCCAGGGAGCATTTATTTAGGAAAAATAGCAGAACCTTGGTAAGTGGTTTCTTCAGTGCCCTGTTTCCAATAGTCCCTTACCAGCCTGTAATCATGGTGCAACCAGCAAGCCTGTGAGCCACCAGAGGGAGCAGGAGCAGAATAGTTGAGATTACTTCAAAGACTCCTTCCCTTTTATGATATTAAGATATGTTCCCTCTCTCCCTACTCTGTGGAGAGGTTTAATCAAGAAAGGATGATGTACTTTGTCAAACACTTTCTCTGTATCTATTGAGAGGATAATATGGTTCTTATCCTTTCTATATTGATGTGTTATATCCTGTTGATTTGTGGATGTTGAACCACCCTTGTAGCCCTGCAATAAATCCCACTTGGTCATGGTGAATAATGCTTTTAATGTACTATAGGTTCCTATTAGCTAGTACCGTGGTAAGAATTTTTGCATCCATATTCAGCAGGGATATTGGTCTGTAATTCTCGTTTTTGGTGGGATCTTTGTCTGGTTTGGGGATCAAGGTAATGTTAGCCTCATAGAGTTTGGAAGTTTTCCTTCCATTTCTATATTTGAAACAGTTTCAGAAGAATAAGTATTAGTTCTTTAAATGTTTGGTAGAATTCTCTGGGGAAGGAAACACTTGACAAAACAAAAAGACAACTGACAGAATGGAAGAAGTTATTTCCAAATGACAGATAGAGGGTTAGTATCCAAAATCTATAAAGAGCTTACCAAACTCAATACCCAAAGAACAAATAATCCAATCAAGAAATGGGCAGAAAACATGAACAGACATTTCTCCAAAGAAGACCTACAAATGGCCAACAGACACATGAAAAAATGTTCCACGTCACTTGTCATCAGGAAAATACAAATCAAAACCTCTGTGAGATACCACCTGACAGTAGTTGGAATGGCTAAAATTAACCAGTCAGGAAACACAGGTGTTGGCAAGGATGTTGAGAAAGGAGAACCTGGGTATACTGTTGATGGGCATACAAACTGGTGCAGTCACTCTGGAAAACTGTGGAGGGTCCTCAAAATGTTGAAAATAAAGCTACCCTAACCCAGCAATTGCACTACTGGATATTTACCCCAAAGATACAAATGTAATGATCCAAAGGGGTACCTGTACCCCATAGTTAATAGCAGCTATGTCCACAAAAGCCAAACTATGGAAAGAATCCAGATGTCCTTCGACAGATGAATGGGTAAAGAAGATGTGATACACACACACACACACACACACACACACACACACACACAGGAATACTGCTCAGCCATCAAAATAATGAAATCTTGCCATTTGCAACCAGTGGATGGAACTAGAGGATATTATGCTGAGCAAAATAAGTCAATCAGAAAAGACAGTTATTGTATGATCTCACTTGTGTCGAATCTATGAAAGAAACAAAACAGAGGATCATAGGGGAAGAGAGGATAAAATAAGACAATCAGAGAAGGAGACAAACCATAAGAGATTCTTTTTTTTTTAATTTTTTTTTAATTTTTATTTCTTTATGATAGTCACAGAGAGAGAGAGAGAGAGAGGCAGAGACACAGGCAGAGGGAGAAGCAGGCTCCATGCACCGGGAGCCCGACGTGGGATTCGATCCCGGGTCTCCAGGATCGCGCCCTGGGCCAAAGGCAGGCGCCAAACCGCTGTGCCACCCAGGGATCCCCATAAGAGATTCTTAATCATAGGAAACAAAGTGAGGGTCACTGGAGGGGAGTGTGGTGGGGGATGGGGTAACCAGGTCATGGGCATGAAGGAGGGCACGTGATGGGATGAGCACTAGGTGTTATATAAGACTGATGAATCGCTGAACTCTGCCTCTGAAACTAATACTACATTATATGTTAAGTAATTAAATTTGAATAAAATCAAAACAAAAACTAAGACTCCTTCCCAGTGAACTATTATTTGACCTGTTTTACTTAGTTCTCTGAAAGAGCTCACTTGCCAGACTCTATTTACTGGACCTGATGTAGAGCTCATCCAGTGCAAAAGACTTTTCTTTGGGAGCATTTGTTGAAGATAATTTGAAGCAGTTTTATTTATTTTTTATTTTTTTTAAAGGTTTATTTATTTATTTATGATAGAGAGAGAGAGAGAGGAGAGAGAGAGAGAGAGAGAGAGAGAGAGAGAGAGAGAGAGGCAGGCAGGCAGGCAGAGACACACAGGAGGAGGGAGAAGCAGGCTCCATGCCGGGAGCCCAACGTGGGACTTGATCCCGGGACTCCAGGATCGCGCCCTGGGCCAAAGGCAGGCGCTAAACCGTTGAAGCAGTTTTAAACTTTATGGCTGCCTGAGGTGGAGCATTAACAGTTGGGGGGAATTAATAGGTTAAGTAAAAATCTTAAAAGGAAAAGCTAGAGAATGGGATCACCATAAGGACTTTGAAACTTCTGATATATTCCTGAGAATCTGAAACATCAGTGTGTGTATGTCGAGGGTCGTCTTCATGTACAGGAGACACTTGAGATGGCATTGACTACTTTTTTCACTCCTGGTTGATTGTGAGGTTCTGTGGAAGTAGCAAGTGAAAGCAAAAGGAGCTTTGTCATTCACCTTGCTGAGTGCTGAAGATGTGCCCCATGGCATACAGAGAGTCCCTTGGCAGAGACTGAGAGAGACACATAGGTTCTAGGAGATAGAGTAAATCTTTGTCACGTAGTAGCTAACTGAGCAGAGACTTGAGTAGCCCCACAGCAGAGTATATAGACTGTAAAGTTTTGTTCAGAAAAGTTACTGTACAAACAAAAAAACACAACAAGCCCTGGAGAGAAGGGGAATCTGATTTAAAGAATTATTACTATATTTAAAATGTTCAAAAAAAACATAAAATGTTGTTTTCAACAAAAATTAGAAGACCTGCAAAACAAAAACCAAAACAAGAAAGTATGGCCCGGTGGAAAAAAGCAATTAATCAATAGAAACTGTCCCTGAGGAAATCCAGATGTAGGACTTCATCTTTTTAATATTTTTTAAAGGAGGGAGTGGGGGAGGATCAAGTGGGGGTTGGAGGTATATAGGAGGAACAAGGAGAGAAAGAATTTTTTTTTAAAGATTTGAGAGTAGGGGTGAAGTGGTAGAGAGAAAGAGAATTCTAAGCAGATTCTCCACCAATCACAGGGCTGAATTTGTGGTACAATCTTGTGACCCTGAGATCATGACCTAAGTTGAAATCAAGAGTTGGTTGCTCGGGATCCCTGGGTGGCGTAGCAGTTTGGCGCCTGCCTTTGGCCCAGGGCGCGATCCTGGAGACCCGGGATTGAATCCCACGTCGGGCTCCCGGTGCATGGAGCCTGCTTCTCCCTCTGCCTGTGTCTCTACCTCTCTCTCTCTCTCTCTCTGTAACTATCATAAACAAATAAAAAAAATTATATATAAAAAAAAAAGAGTTGGTTGCTCAATCCACTAAGCCACCCAGGTGCCGTTGGATTTACCAGACTTTAAATTAGGTATTTTAAATATGTTCAAGGAGCTAAAGGAAACTATGTGAATGATAATATTTAATATTTTTTAGCCCCAGGTCTTTTTCCCTGTTCCTTATGAGACTGATGACATGAAGGTTAAACCTTTCATTATTATTTCACAACTTCTTGAAGAACTCTTTTTTCCCCAAAATCTGTTTTCTCTGTTGATACTGGATAATTTCTGTTGATGTATCTTTCGGTTCACAGAATCTTTCCCCTACCACCTCCATTCTGCTATTGAACTCATTTGTGAGATTTGTATTTAAATTATTGTATTTTTGGGATGCCTAGGTGGCTCCATTGATTAAGCGTCTGCCTTGGGCTCAGGTCATGATATCTAGGTTCTGGGATGGAGTCCTGTGTCAGGCTCCCTGCTCATCAGGGGGTTTGCTTTTCCCTCTCACTCTGTCCCCCACTCATGCTCTCTCTCTCTCTCAAATAAATGAAAACGAAATAAAAATAAAAAGTTATTGTATTTTTCAGTTCTAAATTATTCATTTGACTCATTTTTAAAATTTATTTCTGTAAAAATGTTATTTTTACATTTTTTCAACAATATTCATGATAGCTTGTTGTAACACTTTTATGATTTTTACAATGGATTTTAAGAGTATTCATTCTGGGAACCAGACACCTATCAGATACAGGTTTTCCGAATGCCACCATGTAATTTGTCTTTTTACTACTACTTTTTACTACTTTGATAAATATCTTTTGCACAAAAGTTTTAAGTTCTATAAAGTCTACATTATTTTTTATTTTGATGTTCATCATTTTACTGTTATATTTAAGAAACCATAGCCAAATTCAAGGTTAAATATTTGCTTCTCTGCATTCTTTTTATTTTTAAAAAAGATTTTATTTATTCATGAGAGAGAGAGAGAGAGAGGCAGAGACACAGGCAGAGGGAGAAGCAGGCTCCATGCAGGGAGCCCGATGTGGGATTTGATTCTGGGTCTCCAGGATCATGCCCTGGGCTGAAGGCAGGCACTTAACCGCTGAGCCACCCAGGAATCCCAATAAATAAAATCTTTAAAAAAAACAAACAAACAAAACAACGACTTTGAGTTACTATGCAGTATTCTCTCATTGTAGCCTGAAGGATTTCTTTAGCATTTCTTGTAGGTCAGGTATATTAATCATGAAGTCCCTCAGCTTTTTGATACCAGGGAATGTCTTGATTTATCCTTCATTCCTAAATGGTAGTTTTGCCAGATATAGAAATTTTCGTTAGCTCTTTTTGTTTTAGCACTTTGTCATCCCAATGTCTCTGTCCTTCATGGTTGTTGATGATAAATCAGCAATTAATTTTACTCATGATTCCTTATCTGATGAGTTGCATCTTGTCATTCTGAGGATTCTCTGCTGAAATACGTCCAACCCTTTAGTGAATTTTTCATATCATTTTTGGCAATTTTTGGCTCTAAGATTTTTGGTTCCTTTTTCTAATGTCTCTTAATTAATATTCCTTGTCATACATATTATTCTGTTGGTTTCCTTGAGTTCTGTGAACATATTGAGGACATATTGATTTAAAGTCTGTGTAGTGGGATGCCTGGGTGGCTCAGCAGTTTAGTGCCTGCCTTCGGCCCAGGGAGTGATCCTGGAGTCTCTGGATCGAGTCCCACATCTGGCTCCCTGCATGGAGCCTGCTTCTCCCTCTGCCTCTCTCTCTGTGTGTCTCTTATGAATAAATAAAATCTTTAATAATAATAATAAAGTCTGTGTAGTAGTTCCATTTGTTCGTGTTTCCTCGAGGACAGTTTCTTTTAACTTTTTTTTCTTCTTGTAGCTGTGTCATTTTATTGCAAGCTTAAATTTTTTTGTGGTTGTTGAATGTGGACATTTTGAATATTCACACACACGAAAAAACCAAAAGCAAAAATATTTTCTCTCTGGTCTCTGCATTCTGGCTGTGTGTTGGGACATTGCTTTTGCACTTAGTGAGGCCTTTCCACACTCTGCCTTTGCCTTGATTCCCTGTTTGTCTTGAGCTTAAAGACCAGCCAGACATGAAAGTGTGTGGTTGTCTCAGGTCTTTCCTGAGTATACTTCCTGCCCTGTATATTCGTGTGATTTTCCAGTTCCTCCTTATTCCTTATTTTCTAAAGATTCTCACTCTACACCATTTCCTCCCTTGGCTTTCAGCGTGTCTGTTGTTTCTCTTATTGTTATTTTGTGCCAGTTGGCACTGGCTTCTTCATTTGACTCTCAGTATCTTTAAGACATATCCTCTGCAAGGTTATGTGTTGAGGAAAGTTATGAGTTATGTGGAGAATTGTCAGGCCCCTTCCATTAGTCTTCAGGGACCCTACAGACCAATCCAAACAAACAGAACTCAATTGTGGGAACACAAAAAAACACAGTTTTTTGGGAACAAAGTCCAGTGTGCTGTGGCCAAGATGAGGTTCCACAGAGAAAGCAGGATGCTTGGGTTGTAGACATGGTTAGCATAAGCTAGAACACTACAGCCTTTCCTTCTGGTTATGTGTGTGTGCTGCGTTGCTATAAACATTTTACTGTCTTCCCAATTTCCCATAAGTGTGATTCTGACCGGTATGTGGGGATTTTTGGTGTTACTGGGGAAGGACTGTCCTCACAGTCTCTACTTTGCCATTTTTGCAGTTGTCCTTGTCAACACAGTTTTATTCAGACCCACATCCTGGCTCACTCTTATGGTCGATAGTTTAAGGGCTGTTATAGTTTATGGGCTATTGTGGTTTGCCCCTCTCCTATACGGCCCTGAGGCCACTCTGAATTCTGGGCAGTATTCTGCTGTGTATTTCAGTTCTTGGTATTTTTGCTTCATTGTTTCTGGTCAGTTTTGTGTGAGGGCCACTCAGTAGTGATCTCAGGACTTCATACACAGATGTAAAGGATCCCTTTCTAGGTTCCTTCTCCCTGATTTTCCCCACTCTGTGCTTGGGATCACTTAGTAGAGGGTGGGAAAAGTTAACAAAGCATCTTGCTGTGTTTGCAGGAGCCATTCTGGTGGAGGGTGGGGATGGCATCTCCTCTTGTCTTGGTTTTGCTTGGTGTCAGGTCGGGCAAGTAGACACATCCTCTTTCCACAGTCTCCCAGCTGCAGCATTCCATCAGGAGGTGACAATTCTGCTTCTTTGCTGGCTTTTGCTTCTTGTCAGCAGTGCCAGTTGGCTGGTTGGGAGGAAGGGGAACCCCTTGGGTGTTAGGGTTCTGTTCTGCATGCCCACACTCCCACCACCACTTCAAAAATTTTATTCCCTAATTTTTGAAAACTTTTACCATTAAGTAATAAATCATGGAAGAAACTTAAAACATTATGTTCAGTGGATTAAATTGCTTGATTTTGAATGTTGGATTTTTTTAAAAACTAAGGTTTAGTTGGCATATAACACTGTCTTCATTTTAGGTGTAGAACATAATGATTCAATATATAATATATTGTAAAATCATTACAGTAAGTCTGATTAACATTCAACACCACAATTTGTTTTTCTGAAGAGAACTTTTAACATTTATACTTTGAGCAACTTTTAAATAAATATATAATATGGTAATATTAACTATAGTTACCATGCTGAATGTTACATCCCCATGACTCATTTATTTTTCTAAATGCATGTTTGTACCTTTTGATCACCTTCACTCATTTTGTCCACTCCCCACTCCTCCCTCTGGCAACCACCAATCTTTCTATCTGTTTGTTTCTTTAAGATCTCGCATGTAATTGATGTTATGTGGTATTTGTCTTTGTGTGATTTTATTTCACTTTAATAGAATGCCTTCAGGGTCCCATTATGTTGTTGCAAATGACAGGATTGCCTTCTTACTTACGGCTGAATAATTTTCCATTGTGTTTATTATATACCAGAATTTCTTTATCTGTCTATTCATTGATAGGCAGTTATGTTGTTTCCATGTCTTGGCTATTGTATATAATGTTGCCAGTGGACTTGGAGGTGCAGATACCTTTTTGAGTTAGTGTATTCATTTATCTTGGATACCCAGAAGTGGAATTGCTGGACCATGTGGTACTTCTAATTTTAATTTTTTGAGGAACCTCCATACTTTTTTCCACAGTACAGCAATGTATATTCCTATAAATTGCCCCAGTTTGTGTTATTCCACCAACAGTGCATGAGGATTCTTTTTTCCACATCCTCGCCAACACCTGTTGATTCTTGTCTTTTTGATACTGTTCTGATAGGTACATGGTGATCTCTCGTGGTTTTGATTTCCATTTTTCCAAATGTGATGTTGAGCCTTTTTTCATGTGTCTGCTGGCCATTTGTGTATCTTCTCTGGAAAAATGTCTATTCAGATCCTCTGCCTATTTTGTAATCTGATTGTAGTTTTTTGCTATTGAGTTTTATGAGTTCCTTTTTTTCTTTTCCTTTTTTTTTTGTGGAGGGAGGTGCCAAAAGATGGTTTTATTAAAGCACAGTGATAGGACACTTGGGCAGAAAGAACTGTACTGGGATTGTGAGGAGCTATTCAAAATTTGAGTTCTTTGTATATTTTGGTTATCTACTCTTTATCAGATACATGTTTTGCCAGTATGTTTTCCCTTCAGTAGGTTGCCTTTTCATTTTATGGTTGATTTCCTTTGCTGTGCAGAAGTTTTTTAGTTTGATATGATCCTTGTTTTGGTTTTGGTTTTGTTGCTTTAGCTTTTGGTGTTAAACCCAAAAATGCATCACCAACAGCACTGTACCTCCTTTACTCGTTTTATACGACCCCTGTTGGCTAGAGGGAATAATCTTTCCTTGAGACTTCTTTCCTTTCCTTTTCCTTTTCCTCTTCCTCTTCCTCTCCTCTCCCTCTCCCTCTCCCTCTCCCTCTCCCTCTCCCTCGTCTCCCTCATGACTAGTCTCCCTCATGACTAGTATGGGAACTCAACTCCCACAATCATTTATTGAATGAATGGATAAGTGAATACGCTCATTTTGCCTACAAATTGCTTATTTTGTGGGTGTCAATAAAACAATAGGTAGAGTATTAAGAGCATCGAGATAAATTCCATGGGAGCTCGCAGAAAATAGGAATGAAATTATTTCTAGCTATTTTGAAATAGGACATGGTGTGGGGGTGAGGTCATTGTTCAGACAATAATCTCTGACACCAACTGGAATGTCCTGTAATTCAATTCAGTCTTGACACCAACTAAGATTTAGTGCAGACCTGCAGGTTAATGACTAAGTCCTGAACAAGACTGCCCGTTTCAGACGCCATACACAAGCATCAGGGACCATCTGTACTTCCCACCACCCACTAAGATTTGCTAGTTTGTCAGAGGGACTGAGAAAACTCACTGAGAGTATTATAGTAAAGATTATCATTTTATTGTAAAAGCTATACCCAGGAATAGGCAGATGGAAGCAGTCTGTAAGTCAAGATATGGGGCAGGTTGAGTGGGTTGGAGAAGGAAAAACCTAGAGGTTCTAGGCCCTCTCCCTGTGGAATCTGAGCATATCAGCCTCCTGGTACATCAGCATGTTCACCAACCAGAAAGCTCCACTGAGCTTTATTGTGCAGAATTTTTGTTCAGTTTTCATTACAGTGGCATAGTTGATGGGATGATTGGCCCGGTGATGAAACTACTCCAGCCCCCTGTCCTTTCTGGAGGTCTGGTTGGCCCAAATTTCAAACCTGCTAAGCATGTGGTTAGTCTTTGTGGTGGCCAGCCCCCATCCTGAGGCTATCTAGGGGCCACCAGGTGTCACCTCATTAACATAAGAGATACATACTTGTCACTAAGGAATTCCAAGTGTTTTGGAAGCTCTATGCCCGAAACAAGGGATATAGACCAGAAATAGTCTTTATTTTTTTAAGCTTTTATTTACTTATTCATCAGAGACACGGAGAGACAGAGACACAGGCAGAGGGAGAAGCAGGCCTCCCGCAAGGAGCCCAACATGGGACTTGATCCCAGATTCCGGGATCATGCCCCAACCCAAAGGCAGATACTCAACCACTGAGCCACCCAGGCGTCCCTAGTCTTTAATTATATACCATGGTCATCAAATAGAATTCAAGGACAATGTGGTATTTGAGTAATATCTTAAAAGATGAATAGGATTCAAACATTTTAAGATGGGGCAAATGGCATTTCAGACTAAGAAATTAGAATTAGCAACCACACAAGGGCACATACTCAAGATTTCAAAATACAGAAATATATCAAGTACTTTTTTTAGCTTTAGGGTATATAAAAAACAAGATTAAAAATGCCAGGATGAGGCATTCATTTAGGATATTTATGAATCCTAGAATCTTCTATTCCTACAGAGCAGAAGAAAGAAGAGATCTATTGATGTTTTTCCGAAGCCTACGCTTTTTTGTGGAGTGGTGTGACTATCGTAAGCGCACATTTCAACACTTGAAGGTGAGTTTGAAGTTTTTACATTTAAATATATTTGAAAAGTGAAGCTAGTTTAAATTTAAACATATCCAAAAAGTGAAGCTGGTATTAATTTGGGGATTTAACATAAAATTCTTTCCTTAAAGTTTTCAAACAATAGAAAATATTTTCATTGGCTTCTGGAATTTGCAGTTATTTGAAATAAATGAGGTCTTAGGAATGCCTTTGTACAAACCAGTGAGTCATTTGTATTATGGGATATCTGGAAAGAAGCAGTTATATTCTTATTTTATACACATTTTGAAAAATTAATCTGTCAAGGGCACTTGAAGTAAAATACAAATGCTGAAAAGAATGTAATCATAGTGGTCTTATCACCTAGCACTATAATCTTTACTTCTGGAGTCATACTCTGTGTATTTTGAGTTTCTAATTATTGTATATTTCAGGTTTAAGTATTGAAACCTGATTCTGGTATAGTAATGCCTCTTAAGTCTAATACGGATACATTCAAGGACTTCCTTTTATTCTATTTTCTGGCATAACTAGAATTATGTTTGGCTGCATTACATTCCATCACGTTCTACTTAGTTGTATGGCAGCAATATTGACAGCAGTGGTCCACACAAAATCCACTTCTGAAAGAGTCAGAATAGTATCTCAAAAAGCTAACTAATAATGCTTCATGAGTATTGTTTTTATCACTGGTACTATTTATTTGGATTCTTTTTTATTATCATTATTACTATTACCACTACTACTGTTATTATTTGCATTCTGTTTGGTTGAGCTAGTAAAACCTGTCAGGCATAGAATTTTTTTTAGGATGAAATATGCCTATACCTGTACTGTGGTCCCTGGAGGAATTCTCTTACTGTTGTTTACTGGCATGTGCTCTTGCATGAGAACAGTGAAATAACTGCTTCACAACAACTGGTAAAATACAGTCATGATTGGGAGTATGCTGGCGGTGGTGGTAATGCACCACCTAACTAGCTGGTTTACTTCTACATTTGAATAGGCTGTGGGAATTGTGAGTGCTAGTCCCATTTATAAAGTTAATTTGCCTCTAGGTGCTTTCAAGGCAAGTGTAAAAGTGTAAAGGATTTAGTACTTCTGTGAGCTGGTCTTTGTTGGTGATACGTCACTAGAATGGAAAGAAACAGTCACTCTGTTTTGCAGCCATCACCGATATTTATCTCCAGAACTTCTTAGGTCTCAAACTGCAACTGTTCCCATTAAATACTAACTTGGCATTCCCTCCTCTCCCAGCTCCTGGAAATCACCATTCCATTTTCTGTTTCTGTGAATTTCTAGGTATCTCATTTAAGCAGAATCATAAAATCTAATAAGTTTTGTTTGGTTTATTTTTCTCAGTATAATATTCTCAAGGTTTATCCATTTTGTAGCACAGTGAAGAATTTCCTTACTTTCTAAGGCTGAATAATATTCCTTCCACTGTATGGATATCCCTCATTTTGTTTATTCATTCATCTTTTGATGGACATTTGCTTTATTTCTATCTTTGGACTATTGTGAATAATGCGTCTGTGAACATTGGTGTACGGATACCTGTTCAAGTCCTGCTTTCAGTTCTAGCACATAAATACCTGTAAATGGAATTATTGGGTCATATATGGTAATTCTGTCCAATTTTCTGAAGCATCTCATATTCTCTTCCACAGTGGTTATATTATTTTACATTCCCAACAACAATGCATAAAGCTTCCAGTTTCTCCACATACTTGCCAATGTTTTGGGTCTTTGTTTTGATTTTTGGAGCTCATAGCCAACCTAATGGATGTAAAGTAGTATTTTCATTGTGATTTTGATTTGCATTTACCTAATGATTAATGGATGGTTGAGCATCTTTTCATGTGCATAGATCTTATTTGTGCCATTGATAGATCTTTGGAGAGATGCCTATTTAAATTCTTGGCCAATTTTTTGGGACATCTGGGTGACTCAGCGGTTGAGCATCTGCCTTTGGTTCGACCAGGTCATGATCCTGGAGTCATGGGATGGAGTCTTATATGAGGGCTCTCTGCAGGGAACCTGCTTTTCCCTCTGCCTATGTCTCTGTCTCTTTCTGTGTCTGTCATGAATAAATAAATCTTAAAAAAAAATTAAGCCATATTTTAAAAAAATTCTTTGCCCATTTTTAAATTGTGTTGTTTTTTTTCTTGTTGAGTTATAGGAGATTAAAAAATATATTCTAGATACTAATCTTTTATCAAATATGTAATTGACAAATATTTTTCCCCATTCTTTGAATTGTCTTTTCATTTGATAGTATCCTTTGATGTGCAAAAATTTTTAATTTTGATGACATCTAGTTTATTGATTTTTGTTGTTATCTGTGATTTTGATGTCATATCCAAGAAATCATTGTCAAATTCAATGTCATAAAGACATTGAATAGCTTAAGCTTGTAAATTTAAGTTTAGGTGTTTGATCCAATTTGAGTTAAACTTTTTTTTTAAGATTTTATTTATTTATTGACACACATAGAGAGAGGCAAAGACACAGGCAGAGGGAGAGGGAGAAGCAGGCTCCATGCAGGGAGCCCGATGTGGGACTTGATCCCGGGTCTCCAGGATTACACCCCGGGCTGAAGGCGGCGCCAAACCGCTGCGCCACCGGGGCTGCCCTGAATTAAACTTTTGTATACATATAAAGCTAGGGGTTCACCTGCATTCTTTTGCATGTGGATATCTGATTTTCCTAGGTTGACACCTTTGTTGAAAGTCATTTGACTGTAAATGCAAAGTTTTGTTTCTCGGATCCCTGGTCTCTTCTATTGTCTTATATGTTCCTGTCCAGGCCAGTACCACACTTTTGATTAATGTAGCTTTGTAATTCACTTTTGAAATGAGAAAGTGTGAGTTCTCCAATCTTACTCTTTTCTAATTTCTTTTGCCTATTTGGAGTCCCTTGAGATTCCTTATGAATTTTAGCGTGGGTTTTTCTGTTTCTTCAAAATATGTAATTGGGGCTTTGATAGGGACTATGCTGAGTCTGGATTGCAGTGAGTGATGCGGACATAGTAACTGTTCTGTCTTCCAGCCCATAGACACAGGGTGTCCCCCCTGTTGGCGCACGGCTTCTTTAGTTTCAGGAACGTTTGTAAGGGTAAATTATTTTTAGACCCTAATTTTTTTTTTAAGATTTTATTTATTCATGAGAGACACACAGAGGCAAAGACAAAGGCAGAGGGAGAAGCAGGCTCCCTGTGGGAACCCAGTGCAAGACTTCATCCCAGGACTCTGGGATCACGCCCTGAGCTAAAGGCAGACGCACAACCGCTGAGCCACCCAGTGTTCCTAAACCTTAATTTCTTTAATTATCAGTGTCAAGAATGAATACTATTTCTTTGAGATAATGGGATCAACAAAATTTTACTTTCCCTTATTCCTTTATTTGTG
Source organism: Nyctereutes procyonoides (assembly GCF_905146905.1). Classification (NCBI taxonomy): domain Eukaryota; kingdom Metazoa; phylum Chordata; class Mammalia; order Carnivora; family Canidae; genus Nyctereutes; species Nyctereutes procyonoides. Next base: position 65,478,671 of record NW_026575146.1, on the reverse strand, counting down.
ACCAAATGGCATATATGAGGTTGCCAGGTACTTTTTTTTAAAATTTATTTATGATAGTCACACACACACACACACACACACACAGAGAGAGAGAGAGAGGCAGAGACATAGGCAGAGGGAGAAGCAGGCTCCATGCACCAGGAGCCCGACGTGGAATTTGATCCCGGGTCTCCAGGATCGCGCCCTGGGCCAAAGGCAGGCACTAAACCGCTGCGCCACCCAGGAATCCCAGTTGTCAGGTACTTCTATTCATATCTTCTTATCTGGAAGTCTGAAACAGTCTTTTAAGATAATTCTGTAATTCAGACCTCCTACCAGTGTTCTTTCCTAATTATTTTATGTAAATCACATTCTTTTGAATTCTCTAAAATTTGAGTTACTTTGGTTTTTTTTCCCCCTCTCTAATTTCAGTTAGGTAAAGAGTGAGAGAAACATGAGAGATGTCTCCTCTGACCACTTTTCCTGGTGTTAGTCCCACCACTCAGCTCTCCTTTTTATCAAATTTATTTTTCCAGATAAAGTTATAATTTGGTTCCATTCATTTATTCAAAATTGTGATGAAAATTCTATTTTTCCCCAATAAAACAGAGCCCTTGGTTTAAATGAATTTTATTTTGCACTATTCATGCATATTCAGTTCAGATTTGCTCACTATTATGCTAGGTACATTGAAAGTATAAAGAGAATATTGGATGTGTTTAGTGAGCTTTCAGAAAAATGAGGCATGCACACAAAATAATGAGAAACTAGTATATAGTTAATGATTACTATCAAAATAAATGAATTAAGAACTAGTATAGGGGTAATTATTATGACCTTAAGAGATCACAGATGTTTTAATGAAAAAGTCTCATCTTTTGGTCAACCTTGACAAAGGGGAGAAAGATTGAAAAACAGATAGGAGCTCATTCTACTTAAGGAAAGCCAGAAACAAATGTTTAAAAATATGAATAGCTATTTGTTTTGGGAATGGTAAATGGAGACCAACTTGATTCTAATGTATGATTTATGTTGGAAACAGTATTGGAAATTTTTATGTACATAGTTCAGACTCGTGTGTCCAAAGCACTGGTAGTTTTGGAAGTAACCCCAGTGCAGTGTGGGGACTTTTGAGTGGGTTTTGGGCAAGAGGGAAGGTTATTTTAGGAAATTTAATCCTGCAGCGTTGTTCCATCATGAGTCATCACTATTAGAGTGCAGATGAATTCACACTGTGAAATGATCAGTTAATCCTGAGTCTTTAGAAAATGTTGCTCCAAAGCTTTCTTGTGAAGATACAGTCAGTTTGCATGACTGTGGTGTGCAGTAACACCATAAAATGAACTGTTTTCATGTCTTACATTTGAACAGATTTAACCACGAGATTCTCATTGCTATGGTGGTAAAAAAGGATTCCTCAGTATCTGTCATATTTGAAAGCCTTTACAATGAGGAACTTCATAGCTATTTTTTGAGAAATAGAATGGACATTCAACTTCTTCGTTTTGTTTTATGAGCATACTGATTGTGGTCTGCTTGACTCCTTAAAATGTTTTATGGTAGACTTGGAATGTTAATATTTACAGGAAGGAAAATTTTGTACTGTTTTACTAAAGCCTTTAACTGTGTGACTACAAAGCAAAATAACTTTGCATACTACTCTATTAGGTCTTTATCAGAGAGTAAAATTATGCTTTATTTGGAAAGGTTTGCCTAGATAGGAGAGTAGTACCCTATTTCTCAGGGTAGAAAAATATAATAGCTGCCTTAATAGAGGGAAAACAGAGTTCCTACTTCATAATGAATAATGTGTGAATCATAAAAGAAAAATGGGAGATCACTGGAAATACTTAGTTTTTCAAAGTTTTTGGAACTTCTTCCTTAAATGCTTTAGGGATCCAGTAAAGGCCAGGAAAGACAAATAGTTGAAAGTTTCTTGGACTTAATCCTTTCATTTCAATATTAATGGAAATAATGCTTCTTAAATTTGGGTATTTATATGAAAAACATACCTTTTAAATGGCAGTATGGTATAAACTATAAGGATTTTATAATGCTGTTTAAATATTTTTACATTACTTTGTTTTGAACTTTGGATTCAATTTTGCTTATTATGCGTAAGATTTTTGAACATCCTTGTTTAAAACGTAAAATTCCTCATAGTGGGATACAAAATTAATATTAAATATTTATGCTCCTTTAGACATTGTTGAGACAGATTATATGCATGTGTATACTTTGGTTTATATGCTGCATTGGTAGTGGTTAAAAGTATGACCCTACAGGCAATCTTTTCAAGCAGATAAAACTGTTGGGATGCTTTCCCAGGACAATGGGGTTGCCCTCCAGGCGTATCTCTTCAATGCGGTCCCGAATATAACGGGTGTCATTAGCCTTGCAGAATGTATCATCTGTGATTGAAGTTATGTTGTTAAACTGAAAAATAGAAGGGAAAAATTGTTCAGAAGTTTGAAATCAGCCTTTTGTATGCTATGTAATAGGATCTTGCAGAATATTCTATCTAAAAATTGATTTTGAAAATATTGTGCATCCTGTGTATCCTCGTAATAATAAAACTCTTTCAGCACGACCAGAGTCTCCCTCCAACCCCCGCCTTTTTACACCTATGGTATTACGTTGGAAGAATACATTACATATTACTCAGGGTAATATCCATGTGGCAGAAAATTCTAAGCATAAATAAGATTATACTAGCTAGAGAAACCATCCCATTCTAGAGTGTCAATTCAAAATGGGTACCATGTCCTTAAAAATTCCTTAAAAAAGTAAAAAGGACAAATGTGAATTCTTGTGTTGATGAAAGACCAATTTTAGCTTAGTTTTTTTTTTTAAGATTTTATTTATTCATGAGACAAACACACACAGAGGCAGGGACAGACACAGGCAGAGGGAGAAGCAGGCTCCATGCAGGGAGCCCGATGTGGGACTCGATCCTGGGACTCCAGGATCACACCCTGGGCGGAAGGCAGACGTTAAAACCCCTGAGCCACCCAGGCCTCCCCATGTGTCAGATTAACTGGGAGATGCTAAATGCACACCTGACAACAGACTGTACTCTAACAATAGGCCTTATACCTAGGTTGCTGATCCTTTCTTGGTTCTCTGGACAGCCGGGGCTTTCAGGCAGGTGAATGAGCTGGACTCTAAATATAGTAATATTTCAATAGGCAAAGTTTACATGTGAATAAATGAATTTCCTAATGAGTCCCAAGACTGACCAGTAGTAATTTAAAGTCAGATATTATGAAAGGAGCAATCCTACCTGAAGATGAATTACACGGAGACTTTCTGGTAAATTAAGAGGCACAGATTCCAGGGCATTGTGGTCCAAGTAGAGGAAGGAGAGGTGGTTCAGTTTCTGTAAGGAAAAGGTACTTGGCTTGAGCATCACTGAGGTCAGTACATTACTTTCACAGGACTCCTGCTGTGTACACATGTACATGCATATACATGTGTGTACCTGTGTACGTGAATAGATATATGTGTGTATACAAGTGTATACAGGTATTGGTGTAACACCTATCAGTGCTATTAATTGCTGGTTTGGTAGTTATTTGGTTTTGAGGATTTTTTTGTTTTCAGAAGTAGTGTATTTTCGTCCTTTATGAAGGATGATAATGCCCTCCTGCATCCCCACATTTCTCTCCACTCATCTGACCTGATTTCTAGCAAAATAAATACAGACATATCTTAGAGGTATTGTGGGTTCAGTCCCAGACCACCACAATAAAACAAATATTACAATACAGTGAGTGCAGTGAATTTCTTGGTTTCCTGTTGTATATTAAGGGTACATTTACACTATACTGCAGTCTATGAAGTGTGCAGTAGTGTTAAGTCTAACAGTGTACATATCCTAATTAAAGAATACAGCTAAAAGCTAACCATCATCTGAGCTTTCAGTGAGTTGTAATTCCTAATGACAGATCACCATAACAAATGTAATAATAATAAAAAAGCTTAAATTATTGCAAGAATTAGCAAAATGTGCAGAGACGCAGTGAGCAAATGCTGTTGGAAAAGTGGCGCCAGTGGACTTGCTCCATGCAGGGTTGGCACAGACTTTCAGTTTGTAAAAACACAGTCTCTGTGAAGCACAGTAAAATGACGCACAATAAAATGATGTGTGCCCATGCTCCTAACTGATGTGCTTGTTAGTAAGATGTTTCCCAGAGCAATTTATTAAATACTTTAGTGAGGTTTGACTTTTTCCCTGGAAAGGTCTATGTTGAATTACTCTTCATGATCAGCAAGCTCATTGCTGTGTATTGTTTTATGATTTCAAGATGAAATGCAAGTATAAAATTCAGAATATTCAAACCCTTCTTTTGTGAATTGTTGATCCACTCCTTTTTGGTCTTTACTATTCCAGTTAGTCAATGACTTACCAGTCGGAATCACATAGCTTCACATTATATGGATTTTTTTGTTTGTTTGTTTTTAATGTGAGTCCTGTTTTGAAAAGTCTCCTGATAATCCCTTAACTTTTGAGGAACTCTGATGTGCCTTTAGAATAATGTTCCTTACAGCTGAAAAAGAACTCCTTAAGTGTAAACAAACAAACAAAAAAGAAAAATGGAGTATTTTTACATCTTCTGACAGATTATTCATTTGTGGACAAATTGTACTTTTGTGTGATTATGATTAACTTTATAATACTTGATAGAGTTTCTATTAGTTGTTATCACTAGAAGCCACAAACTTCCCTTTTGATGAGGTCTGCTGCCAATAGTAGCACAATCATCTTTTTATCTGGGGTTCCTCCCAGGACCGGGAGCGGGTTATCACCTGTGCAGGACTGGGCTGAAACAGTGATTTCTCCATAGGCTGTGCATTTGGACACAGCCTAGCTACCTTATCTTTTTCCTGTACCTGTATCTTGAGTTATTAAATTAAGAAATGTATTTAATGTTAGTACATATAGGATTTTATACTAGTAGTGATTATTAGAATTCAAAAGAAAGTCTATAGAATTTTATGGGCTAATATTTTTCAGTAGTAAAAGTAAAATTCAGTGTTTATTTTTGGAACAGTAATTTTCTGGCATGTGTAAATTACTAATATGGTAAGGAAAAGAAACACAGGAAAACTCCCATTTTGAGGTTTTATAGCATTCTGGTGCCATGAGGGTACAAACCACATCTGTGTAAATGAGTATTTGCTGTGTGAACAGATGAAAAAGCTGCAACACAATGTAGTCCCAAGAAACAAGGTAAAGTTATGTATTTCAAGTGAGGTGCACGAAAACTAGATTGAATGAGCCCAATAATAAGACTATTTATTGTGGAAATAATGTCTTCATTTATGAAATTAAAATAGTTTTTAAATATAAAAATTTTAGAACAGTATTTCTTTTATCATATCATCATTGGTTGTATAAAACTGATACTGTGTTTGGTCATAGTATAAAATACTTACTTTGAAAGTATTTGCTTTGATTCCTCTACTCTTGATTTTGTTGTATTTTGCATTAAATAAAGTGAGCTTAGGAGGAAGAACTGGAAGTTTCAACAGTTGATTTTCAGCTAGTGTAAGTTCTTCTAACAGAGAAAGTTTTGAAAAAGTACCATCTTCTATGTCTTCAATCAGATTTCCCGTAAAATCAAGTCGTCTTAAGTTAGCTTGAAGGAAAAATACACAGAAAATATACAAAAAATTTGAAGTTAAAGTTTCATTTATGTGGACTGAAGAAAAGCATTGGTTTAACAGGTCATTCAAATACCTTTTATTTTTAGTATCTAATAGAGTGTAATTAGTAGATTAGTAAACATTGTTGAACTCAAGGTGAGCATCTGCTCTGTGCTTGGTCCTGATGGCCTTTCTCACTCAAGTCCTGGAATCTCAGGGTTGGAAGGAAACTTAAAGTTCATAGTGTCCTTTCATCCTTCTGTGTTTGAATTCTCAGGATGCTGAGGCAGTTTGAAACAAATTCTGGTTGCAAATCATAGGAAGTAAGCATAATATTTGATTGAATAGAATCATGTAGGTATATTTTGGACTTTACAGCAGCATGTTGCATTGTGAGTGTAGGTATGCTATCTTAATCTCTCTATACCTTACTGCTTAATAACAACAAATAGGAACATTCCCTAATTTGTTAAAGTGATGCAGATGCAGACATTCAGTTTGTGTGTTTGACTTTTATATGTCTAGGATGGTAAGGAAATGGAGTCGCTTCTCATTCATTATTTGTGGTGGTCCCTGCAAACACTGAGTTAATGACTATGGACCATTGCTCCCTGGGAATATACAGGGTTGGGTTCCTATGAGCCTCTGGTCACACATTTACATCAACCAATTGGTACAAAATTCTATGCATGTTTCTGTTGAAAAGCACTGTAGTTAGTATATATCAGTGATACGTTAACATTGAACTCATCATGGCCATGAGCACTGCAGCTCACGCTGGAATGAAGATGACCTCACACAGTGTCTTTGTGAGCAGCTTGAGCACTGCGCTTGGGGACCACGTTAAATAGGAAAAAGCAAGCAGTTTGGAAGGTGTGATGCTCAGAAGACTGGACAGGACACTTTACAGTGTAAGAGCTGATACAGGATGGCAGAGGTCACTTTGTTTGACATTGGCTGGGTAACCCAGGTGTGTTGCCACCATGCACATGTCTACATATAGAGACTTTGGGTCACAAATTTTACCAAGTAGGTGAGTTTGAAAGTGTACATCCACAACTAAAGAGGCAAAATTGTCCTTGGACCGGTTGGGAGCTACCAGTTACAGCGTGAATGCTCTTAAGGTGGATCTCCTAAATGTGCAGTGGACCAGTGTGCGTTTCTGGGCGTGATTTTCTTTGGATGCACCTGACAACATAGCAGGCGAGAGGATTCTTTAGAAGTTGTGATCTAGGCCTGGGACTTGGCAATACAGAAGTGGGGCAATGTGGTGCACTCACGGCAGGGGCCCTAGAGGCCAGCATCCCAGAAAGGGGTTAAAAAATGCATTAGCTCCACATGGGAATTGTGTGAGGAATTTGGTGCTGGTTTGTGACCATGCCTGGGCCTCTCCTAAATTGAAATCTCTGGAGACTAGGGCCTGGTAGCAGTATTTATATTTTTAGTACACAGCCAGGTTTAAGAACCCTGAGTTAGAGTACAGAAAAGCAGACTCTGTGCTTGTGGTGAAGGTAGCATTGTGAATCAGTCATTGGGTTTAGAGAAGCACTCCAACTATGCTGGTGCTCCTGCTGGGCTGAGGCAAACGAGTCTCAAAGTCCTGAGGTTGAGAAGGCATAGTTGCCCAAATGTTAGATGGGCTGTGAACATAGACATTGAAGTCACTAATAAAGATGAGAGGGGACACTTGAAATGGATAGGAGATGAACCAACAAACCAGTCGATTTTTGTGAAGTATGTCGATACTTAAATACTCCAGCAGTGACTACCCTAGATGTGATGGGTCACAAGTGCCTAAAAATGTGTGTTTATATGAGGTTAATACTAACATGAGTTAAAATGAATTATTTAAAATTAACTTACGTATATCTGCAAAATCTCTCGCAGTCAGCTTTTTAATTTTGTTGAATCGTGCATAAAGATAGGCTGATTCCTTTGGCAAGGGTGGTACAGCATCAATGTCAACTTCTTCACAGTATACAGAACCACTTAAGCAAACACACAACAGGCACGTGGGCATTTCTAAATTGGGAAACAAAACCATAAAAATACAAACTGATATGCTTTTATCCAGCTTCTTCCACTGTGCATGATTATTTTGAAATTCATCTATTATCACATGTATCAGCAGTCCATTCCTTTTTATTATAGAGTAGTATTTCATGGTATTAATATAGTCCTATGGGTTTTTGGTTTTCAGTTTCAGCCAGGTTTTCTGGCTATTTCCTGGGAAAGCTGCTGTGAACATTTATGTAGAGTCTGTGTGGATGTAATGCTTTTGTTTCTCTAGGGAGAATAGGCTAGATCAGAGTGGCTGAGCACCTGCAGAGGAAAGCCCCACACTGTGTTCCATATAGGTTGTGCCGTATCACAGTCCTTAGGCAGAGCCTGAGAATTCTAGGTTCTCCACGCCCTCCTTGGCATTTGGTTTGATCAGACTTTTTAATTTAGCCATTCCAGGGAGGTATGTTGTGGTATCTCATATTCTAATTTATATTTTCACAATGACTAATAAGTTGAGCAATTTTGTATAACCTGATTTGCCTTCCACATATTTTCATGGTAAAGTGTTCATAGCCTTTGCCTATTTTTATTTATTTTTTAAAAAGATTTTTATTTATTCATCAGAGAGAGAGAGAGGCAGAGACACAGGCAGAGGGAGAAGCAGGCTCCATGCAGGAGCCTGACGTGGGACTCGATCCCGGGTCTCCAGGATCACGTCGTGGGCTGCAGGTGGCACTAAACCGCTGCACCACCAGGGCTGCCCTCTTTTGCCTATTTTTAAAATGATTTTTTGTATTGTTATTGAATTATGAGTATATATTGTAGGTATAAGTTGTCACATTTCTGTTTTGCAATCTTTTCCTCCATGTGGCTTGTCTTATTTTCTTATCAATGTCTTTTGACTGGGAAACATTCTTTTGCTTCCACATTTTTACTTAAATTCTAGTAAGTTAATACATAGTGTAATATTGGTTGCAGGAATAGAATTCAGTGATTCATCACTTACATACAACACCCAGTGTTCCTCACAAGTGCCCTCCTTAATGCCCATTCCCTATCTAGCTCCTCCCCCACCCTCTTCCCTCCATCAACCCTCGGTTTGTTCTCTGGAGTTAAGAGTCTCTTATGGTTTGCTTCCCTCTCTCTTCCTTTTTTTTTTTTTTTTTTAACTTCCCATATGTTCATCTTTCTTTGTTTCCTAATTTTCCCATATGGGTGAAATCATATGGCATTTTTCTTTCTCTGACTCATTTCACTTAGCGTAATACCCTCTAACTCCATCCACATCATTGCAAATAGCAAGATTTCATTCTTTCCGATGACTGAGTAATGTTCCATCATATATATATATATATATATATATATATATATATATATACATACACACACACACAGACACACAGACACACACCACATCTTCTGTCGATGGACATTTGGGCTCTTTCCATAGTTTGGCTTTGTTGATATGCTGTTATAAACATCGGGGTGCATGTGCCCCTTCTAATATGTATTTTTTTTTTTTGTATTTTTGTATGTTTTGAGTAAATACCCAGTAGTGCAATTGCTGGGTCATAGGGTAGCTCTATTTTTAACTTCTTGAGGAACCTCCACACTGTTCTCCACAGTGGCTACACCAGTTTCCATTCCCAGCAACAGTGCAGTAGGGTTCCCCTTTTTCCTCATCCCTACAATCATCTGTTGTTTCTGGTCTTGTTAATTTTAGTTACTCTGCCAGGTGTGAGGTGATTTCTTTTTGTGGCTTTAATTTGTATTTTCCTCATGCCAAGTGATGTTGAGCATCTTTTCATGTGTCTGTTAGCCATTTGTGTGTCTTCTTTGGAAAAGTGTCTATTCATATCTTCTGCCCATTTCTTAACTATATTATTTGCTTTTTGGGTGTTGAGTTGGTAAATTATTTATAGATTTTGGATACTAACCCTTTATCAGATTATGTCATTTGCGCATGACATCTCCCGTTCCCTATGCTGCCTCTTAGTTTTATTGTTTCCTTCTCTATGTAGAAGCTTTTTATGTTGACCAAGTCCCAATCGTTCATTTTTGCTTTTGTTTCCTTTGCCTCTGGCAGCATGGCTAATAAGTTGCTGTGGCTGAGGTCAAAGAGGTTTCCTCCTGTGTTCTCTAGGATTTTGATGGTTTCTTGTCTCACATTTAGATCTTTCATCTTTTTTTTTTTTTAAAGATTTTACTTATTTTTAGAGGGAGAGTGTTGTGTGTAAATGGGAGGAGGGGCAGAGGGAGAAGGGGAGAGAGAATCAGAAGCAGACTCCACACCAAGCGCGGAGCCCAAATGGGGCTCTATTACACAATCCCAAGATCACCCCCAGAGCAGAAACCAAGAGTCAGACGTTCAACCCACTAAACCACTCAGGCACCCCAGGTCTTTCATCCATTTTGAATTTATTTTTGTGTGTGGTTTAAGCAAGTGGCCTAATTTCATTCTTTTGCATGTTACTGTCCAGTTTTCCCATCACCATTTGTTCAAGAGACTTTTTTCCTTTGGATATTTTTTCCTACTCTGTCAAAGATTGGTTGACCGTATGGTTGTGGGTTGTCCATTTCTGGGTTCTGTATTCTGTTCTGTTGATCTATGTGTGTGCTTTAATGCCAGTAACATACTGTCTTGATGACCACAGCTTTGTCTTTTTTTTTTTTAAGATTTTATTTATTTATTCATAGAGACACAGAGAGAGAGAGAGGCAGAGACACAGGCAGAGGGAGAAGCAGGCTCCATGCAGAGAGCCCGATGTGGGACTCGATCCAGTGTCTCCAGGATCATGCCCTGGGCTGTAGGCGGCACTAAACCGCTGTGCCACTGGGGCTGCCCATGACCACAGCTTTGTAATATGACTTTGTAGTCTGAAGTTGTGAGGCCTCCAGCTTTGCTTTGGTTTTTCGGAATTGTTTTGGCTATTTGAGGTCTTTTGTGGTTCCATACAAATTTTAGGATTGTTTCTTCTAGCTCTGTTGGTATTTTGATAGAGATTGCATTAAATATATAGATAGCTTTGGGGAGTATAGACATTTTAACGTTTTAGGAACAAACATGATCATGAAATTTTTTCCCATTTTGTGTCGTCTTCAATTTCTTGCATAAGTGTTCTATAGTTTTCAGAGTACAGATCTTTTACCTCTTAGGTTTATTCCTGGGTATCTTACTATTTTTGGTTCATTTGTAAATAGGATCAATTCCTTGATTTCTTTTACTGCTGCTTCATTATTGGTGTAGAGAAATGCAACAGATTTCTGTATGTTGGTTTCATATCCTGTGACTTTGCTGAATTTGTGTCAATTTTAGCAATTTTTTGGTGGAGTCTTTCAGGTTTTCTACATAGAGTATCATGTTGCCTGAAAATAGTGAGTTTGATTTCTTCCTTGCTGATTTGGATGCCTTTATTTCTTTTTGTTGTATGATTACTGTGATGAGGATTTCCAGTACTGTGTTAAAATAGTAATGGTGAGAGTGGACATCCTGTCATGTTCCTTACTGTAGGGGGAGGGCTCTGAATTTTTCCTCATTGAGGATGATACTAGCTCTGAGTCTTTTGTATGTGGCTTTGATGATGTTGAGGCTTGTTCCTTCTGTACATTTTATATTTTAATGATGAAAAGTTAATTCCTTTATAGTTGTACTTTTTGTGTTGTATTTAAGAGATATTTGCAACACTACATTATTATCCTTTTTTTAAGTTATATAGGGTAAGCTCTTGATATTTAGGTTTGGGGTCCATTTTTAGTTAATTTTTATATATGGTCTCAGAAAGAGTCAAAGCTCTTTTTTTTTTTTTCTCCAACCTAGAACTACCTGACTTCACCATTTTTTGAAAAGATTATCTTTCCCCCAGTATGTTGCATTGGCTTTAGTGTAAAAAACCAGTTGACCCTATTGTCTAAATATATTCCTGGATGCTTCTTGTTTATTTTTTTAATTTTTTTAAAGATTTTATTTATTTATTCATGAGAATACACAGAGAGGAGAGAGAGAGGCAGAGACACAGGCAGAGAGAGAAGCAGGTTCCATGCAGGGAGCCTGATGTGGGACGCAATCCTGGGTCTCCAGGATCACGCCCTGAGCTGTAGGCTGCGCTAAACCGCTGAGCCACGGGGCTGCCCCTTCTTGATTATTTTTATGCTAATATACAATTTTGTACTTCCTGTAGCATTTTAGGTACTGTAAATCCTCCAACTGTATTCTTCAATACTGTTATGCCTATTCTGAGTTCCTTGCATTTCCACATCAGTTTCAGTCAGCTTCTTGATTTCAAAAAGCCTGCTAAAAATTTAATTGTTATTGAGTTAAATATGCAAATTGTGAAAAATTGGGGCACCTAGGTAGCTCAGTGATTGAGGACTATGATTGAGTGATTGCCTTCAGCTCAGATCATGATCCCAGGGTCCTGGGATTGAGTCCCACATCAGGCTCCCCACAGAGAGCCTGCTTCACCCTCTGCCTGTGTCTCTGCCTCTCTGTGTGTGTGTGTCTCTCATGAATAAATAAATAAAATCTTTAGGGAAAAAAAAAGTCAATTACCTGTTGCTCCATGGGCTAAGATGGACGTTGTGTTAGTAGGCACAAAAGTGATGTGAATCTTCTCCATCTGCCTCAGAGCTCATGGTAATCAGGTGCAGTGCCATCCAGCAGTAATGTTTTGCAAGGAATGATTTTTCCTGAGCAGTAAATCTCCACCATGGGCTTAAAATATTCCATCACCCATGTTATAAACAGATGTGCTGTCCCCGGCTTTGTTGTTCAATGTAAAGCGCGTCGGTGGAGATTTGGCATGATTGCCAAGGGCTGCTTTTCAGAAGGGTCAATGAACATTGGTTTCCACTTAAAGTCACCGGCTGCATTAGCCCCTAACAAAGTCTACCTGTCCTTTGAAGCTTTGCAGCAGACATTGCCTTCTTTCTAGCTGTGAAAGTCCTAGATGGCATCTTCCCACAGAAGACTGTTTCATCTGTATGGAAAATCTGTAGTTGAGTGTGAGCACCTCCGTGCACTCGCTGGATCTTCGGGATCACTGGCTGCAGCTTTTCTGTCAGCACTCGCTGCTTCACCTTGCACGTTTACATGATGGAGACAGCTTCTGTCCTTACCCCCGCCACCTTCTGCCAGCTTCCAGCTTTCCTTCTGCAGCTTCCTCACAGCTGCTCAGCGTGTGCACAACTGAAGAGTCAGGGCCTGGCTCTGGGTGAGGCTTTGGCAGAAGGGAATGTTGTTACTGGTTTGAGCTTCCATCCAGACCAGACTCTCCATGTCAGCAGTGAGGCTGTTTCACTTTCTCATCATTCAAGGGAGTTCAAGGGAGTATCCCTTGGAATGTCCTTCAAGAACATTTCCTTTGCCTTCAGACCTGGGCTCCTCATTTGGCACAAGAGGCCTCAGTTCTGGCCTGTCTTGGGTTTTGACGGGTGTTCGGGGGAAGCTTCATGTCTAGCTTTCGATGGAAAGTGAGAGATGTGTGACTCTTCCTTTTACTTGAATGCTTGGAGGCCACAGTAGGGTCATCCATTGTCTTAATGTCAATAGGGTCATGTCTCAGGGCCTAGAGGGGCTCCAAGAGGAGTAGAGAGATGGGGGGATGGCTGGTCCCTGGAGCAGTCAGAGCACATACAACATTTATCAGTCACGTTGCCCGTCTTCTATGGGCATGGCTCATGGTACCCCCACATTATGGTGTTGACATTAAAGATCACTGATCACAGGTCACCGTTACAAATAAATGGACAAGGTTGAAATATTTTGAGAGTTCCCGAAGAGTGACACAGAGGCATGAAGTGAGCAAATGCTGTTGGAAAAATGGTGCCGGTAGACTGGTGCCACACAGGGTTGCCATAAACCTTCGATTTGTGTTAAAAAATAAAAATAAGAAATGCAGCATTTGCAGAGTAGAGTAAAACGGGGGTCTGTACCTATGTCTGTACCTCTGTGTCCAAACTATGGTCTTCTATTGTAGTCCAGCACCACCATGCTCACTCTGGCCTTCCCACTCACCACATTTATAGCAATTTCACCCACTCTGAGAAACCTGGCTCTCATTATCCAGGGTAGTATTTTACTCAGTACTAGTAATTTACCCAGTGTAGTGTTTACCCAGCACTCACACATTAGTTTCATTATTGTTGACCTGTAACGCAGTAGAAAACAAACCTGGAATTGTACTGTTTGTCCATTCTATTTTGTCTTTAGCCTGAAGGCCTATAGTCAAAATCCTGTGTTTAAGGATCACTTGGATTAAATTTGTTTCTTTTTAGTGTGTTATGTTATTCATTTAAAATGAAATTGTTTCCAATTGTATGCCAATTCTATCTCATCTTTGTTGATTTTTATTTATAAATGTATTTGTTAGTTTACCTGTGTGAAATATAGCCTTGTTCTCAAATCAAATCTATACAGAAAGTGTATACTCAGGGAAGTCCCAGACCCTCCTGCCCCCCATCTCTCTCTCCTTTCCACCACTGGGTCCCTTCTGTGACAGGTTGCCTTTCTTGAGTTTCTTCTCACACAAGTGAGCTGATGTATTCTTTCATCTCTTTTCTTGGATGAAAGGCAGCATGCCAAAGTCTTGCACTTTGATGAGAGGTTTTTTTTTTTTTTTCATGTAATATATTTCTGGAAATCACTTCTTGTTCATAGAGATCTTCCCTATTCATTTTTATAATTGAGTAGTATTCCCCAGTGTAGATTTTTTGATAAATATTTTATTCATTCATGAGAGACAGAGAGAGAGAGAGAGGCAGAGATAGAGGGAGAGGGAGAAGCAGGCTCCATGCAGAGAGCCGGACGTGGGACTGGATCCTGGGACCCCAGGGTTACTCCCTGGACTGAAGACAGGTGCTAAACTGCTGAGCCACCCAGGGATCCCCCTCCCTGGTGTAGATTTGCTATACTTCATCCAGGCTGTCTTCATTGTATGGATTGTTAGATTGTTTCCAGAATTTTGCATTTGTGAGCAGTGTTTCTATGATGGTACATATGTATATTCTTCCTTTCAGAGGTATATCTGTAGGGTAAATTCCTAGAAGTTGATTATATCACATAGTAAATGCATGTTTGGTTCTGTTAGATATTTTTTTAACTCCTGTCGAAAGACATTATACTAATTTGTATTCCTCCCAGCAATATATGAGGGTTTCTGATACTCCATGGCCTTGCCAGTGGTATAATATAACAGCTTTAATTTGTGGCTATCAGATAGGTTAAAAATTTATATCTCAGGGCAATTTAAACTTACATTTCTCTATGTGTGAGATAGAACATCTTTTCACATGTTTAAGGGTCATTTTTATGTCACTTTTTGAATTGTCCTCATATTTTTTGCTGTTTTTTCCAATGGATTTTTAGTCAGTTTTTTCCTGGATTTTTAGGTGTTATTTATAAATTAGAGATACTAACTTTATTTCTCTCAGGTTTCAGTTGTGTTTGACTTCATTTATGATGATGCTCTTTACCACGAAAACATTTGATTTCATCAAGTCAAATTTATTGATCTTTTTTAGTATTTCGTCTGGATTTTGAGGCATCCCACACCCAGATTATCATCTCATATTGCATTGTTTCACTTTTTACATGTAGACCCTAATTTATATGGAGGGATTTGTTTTTCTGGGTAAAGTATGGATCTAATTTTTGTCTCTTTTCAGTTGACCACTCAGTTGTCCAACACCAGTTTTTAAAAATTTTTTTGTTTTCATTTATTTATCTAAAGACTTTATTTGAGAGAGAGAGCGAACATGAGCAAGCGAGCAAGAGCAGGAGTAGAGGCAGGGGGAGAGGGAGAGGCAGACTCCTTGCTGAGCAAGGAGCCTGACTGTGGTGGAGCTCGATCCTAGGACCCTGAGATCATGACCCGAGCTGAAGGCAGACGCTTCACGACTGACCACCCAGGTGCCCCTAAAGTTCTTATTTATATTCCAGTTAGTTAACAGCCTTGTTTTTTAACAATCACCATGATTTGAAGCCCCTAGCAGCTCCGTTGGTGGAGCCTTGGTCTCTTGATCTCAGGGTTGTGAGTTTGAGCCTCTATGTTGGGTGTAGAGATGACTTAAAAATAAAATCTTTAAAAATACCATCTTTACTTCAGTGATTCAAGGTGACTTCTCTATGATATACTAAATTTCTATATGTATTTCTATTTCTGAACTTTCTGTACTTGCACCAGTATTACATGTATTTAAACACAGAGACTTTGTGTTCTATTATGAGATACATCTGGTTCCTGAGGACAACTGTCATTTTTCTGTGAGTCTCTGGCTATTTGTGCAGATTTGATTTTTCCACGTGAACTTGAGAATCAACTTCACCAGCTTTTAAAGGAGGTTATTGTAAATTTAGGGAGAGCTGACATCTTTATGATACAGAATCATCCTATTCAAGAGCAAGGGATGTCTTTCCAATTAGTGTGTGTGTTTTTTTTAATGTTGTCATGTGAAATGCTGTTCTTTGATAGATCAAAAATAAATACATAGGAACAATTAAGAAAGATGTTATTTTATAATTTTCTGTTTTCATTGAAGTATATATTATTTATATATATAGCCATCTCTGTGTCTTCTGTAAGTTTGTTGCAATTAAGAATTCATTTTATTTCCATTATCCTCAGGTTGCACATAGTATTTGCAGATCATTGTTGTTAAGTCACTGTTTCTGAAATTGATTTTATACAGATGGAAGCACACAGTGTGTACTCGGCACTCGGATTGTTCTTGAATGTTCCTGCCCCATGATTCTCACTCATAGCACGGGGTGGCAGTGGATGTCCCAACTAACACACCAGCTGACTTTATCATTGGAGTAAAAGTCCACTGTTTGAATTTAATATAGCTTGAGGTCATTTTTTATACCATAAGGAATAAATTCCCATTATCTATTTATTAAAGCTCCTTTTAAGATAATTAGATGAGAGGGTATGCACACTTACCATCATTTTCCTTCTTGAGGGGTGGTAGCATTACACGCTCATCTTTTTGTAATTGAAGACTTTTCTCTTCAGGTAGTATAGTTTCTTTTTCCTATTAGAAAAGTAAAAAATTGTTATTAGGTTTGAAAAAGCCTAATTTTGAGTTTTAACTTAAGGTTATGGGGTGCCTGGGTGGCTCAATGGGTTGAGCATCCAACTCTTGGTTTCAGTTCAGGTTGTGATCGCAGGATCATGGAATGGAACCCCACGTTGGGCTTCACGCTCAGCAGGGAGTCTGCTCGGGATTCTTCCTCCCTCTCCTTCTACCCCTCCTCACCTCTCTCAAATAAATAAATCTTAAAACTAAAGAGCGTAGGATCACAGATAGCACCTGTCTTCTCATGGTCATAGTGGCATCTCCTTTGTGCTGCATACATAATTCCACTTCATCATTCATTAACTTATAAGGCAAATATTTGTGTAGCTTGTTTTCACTCCATACTGTCAACTCCTTGAGTATAAGAAAGAACCAGGTCTGTTTTTTGTTTGTTTGTTTGTTTTTTAAATCTCCAAAAGCTGAACTCTGTGCCTCCTAATTAATATATTGAAATTCCAAATGGGAGCTGAAAGGGGCTCTCTGACTCAGAATTTAGTTTTTCTGAAGTGAAACTTGAAATGAGATCCTCTTTATGTAGGGTAGGTCTTTTAATTGTTCTTTATGGTCTTGCCTTAATTGAGTTCCTGATGGCAGATTTTACCATGGTCAGCAGGATTGAAGCACAAGTCATGGTGCATGTGCTGGGCACTGAGCAGGCTTTTGGCTTCTTCTGCATGTGGCCCATCATTACCTACATGCCTGCAGTACACCTGGCCCTTTTATTCTTTTTGCCTGCCCCACTGGGACCTCCAGTCCAGGCTGTTAGCCCTGGGGGTCTGTATCACTCTCTCCTATCCTGGAAGGGAACATTTTCTGCCATTAGACTTAATGTAGATGGCGGGGGGCCACAGTGTGTACCCTCTGAAAGCACATTTGCCTTCCATCTCCATCTTAACTCCTTTTTCCTCCCACATGGCTTCTGCTTGAACAGCCCCTCCACTCTGAATCTGTATATTAAGTGCTGTTGAATTTTAATCCACAAATATGAGTTCCTACATTTATATTAAAAGCAGAACTTCTAAAGCAATGTGAAGAGAAACAAAGAACTTACTACTTTTTAGAGACCATGGAATTTCGAAATTATTTTCTTAACTTAAAGATTCCAATCATCCATGTAAGCCAATAGTTGATTGTTATGATAAGCACTTTTAAAAAGAATTTCTGAAGCTATGACTAGTGGTACCAATCCTTTTTGTCTTAATATCAGGCAAAAATAATACCAGCATATTAACTCCATTGAAAGAAATTATAGTGTTAACATTTGGTCCTGTGTACTAAAAAAGAAAAAAAAAATCAACATTGTTATATATTTGGCTGCCTTTCTCATTTTCCATTCTATGTGTGCACGCGTGCATGGCACACACGCATACACAGAGTAGGCAGGAGCAGATACTTATGTGCCGTGTTAACTTTTTCCTTACCCAGCGTTCATTTCTGTGTGCCAGAAAAACCACAAGTAATTACTCAGCCCATGCAAGTGGAGTATGAAAGATGTGATATGAAGTCATCCCTGCAGAGTATTAACTGAAGGACAATTACAGTCACTTCGTACAAATTGTTAGTCTAAATTGTTGAAACTGATTAAAAATTAAGCCTCACATTGAGGCGTTTTTCATTTTTTGTTACCATATGTAAGTTATTGTGAAATGCTGTAGAAACCAAAATAAGCAGTATTTATTTCCACGAACCACTTCTTTCTAAAATAATAAACCTTAAGCTGGTAATCCAAGATTATTTCTCCTAATACACATTTCTCCTGTTTTATTTTGAGGCAATATAATACACAAACGTAGGGCATTGTATAACACTACTTATAAATCTTCAACCAGTAGGAGATCATCTTAAATTTTATGTTGGTTGCTATAGATACTGTTTGGTTACAATAGATTCTTTTTATTAATTTGGGAGACATGCATACTTTAAAAATATAATCTTGGGGATATTTTGAATTACTTTCATTTAAAGTGCTTTTTCTTTCCCCTTACCTTATCAGACACATTAGAAAAAAACCCATGCATTTAAATGGGTGACTAATTTAGAAGTTTAATTTAGGGTAGAAATAAAGTACCTTAATATTTTTTCCATCCAGATATTTGTCCTCAAAATCTTGACTAAACAAGGTTTCTTCAAAATTATCTGTTCCATAATCATAGGTCATGCGTGAGTCCTGCAGAGTTGGTGGTGCTGGCTCTGTCAGAGGTATAAACAGGAGCAGGAAAAGTGTAGACTGCAGAATCTTCATGTCAGCAAAGTCAAGGTGACTGGAAGTTAATAAGCTAGTGGCCTGCTGACTGTGGGACAATGCTCTCTTTTTCCCTGGAAGTAAAAACACAGACCATCGAAGCAATATTTAAAAGCTTAGAGGACTTTTGGCAGGGTATACTCAGTAGGGGCCAGAGAACAATATTTAACCCTTAGTGATCTTTAATTAGATGCTAAAAGTTTTCATGTATCAGTGACGTTCTTAAAAATAGTTTCAGAAAGTGGTTTTATTTATTTTTCTGTCAAAACCTAAGCAATGTTGAAAATTTCAGTTCGTTAGTAATTAGGTGCTTTAAACAAAGGTACTTGTATGCAATTGAAGTCTTAGGATACCTGTAGTTTAAATAGTTAAAATGAAGACTCATGATCCTGTCTCATGTGAGTTAAAAATATCATATTTCAACTTTGCTATTTTATAAGAACTCTTGATTTGTAATGGTAGGAATAGAAATAAGTTCCAAGAGTTTTAAAACTTTAAATTTAACATGAAAAGTAATCATTAGCACTTCTAGGTGATAAAGCATATGGGAAAAGCCATAATTTTAATTTTCTTAGTCTTGTAATTTTCATTGACATCATTATTTTTAGTTAATAGCATTGCTTTTGGAATTTATACTATGAAAAACACAGTATTGCAGACTAGAAAAAATACAGAATTTAATCAAGGATTTTGAGGAAGATTCTCTTAGGCTTCTCAGTGCGCATTTCAGAGTTTTAAAGTAATTTCAGACAGAATCAGAGTTGCTGGTGCTGCATTGTAGATGCCAGCTTGTCAAAAATCAGTGGCTAAAAAGCCTGGTTTTGTGACTTTTGCAGCAAGGTTCTTGCCTGCAGGGATGTTAAAATTATCTAGTGACATATTTAAGTGCTTGTTACAATTGTTCAAGGTAACTGAAACTTAAAAAATTAGAGGTGGCCTTTGCATTTATCAAGACTGTTCGATGAATCCCACATCTTAACAAATGATATTTAAAAGAATATGTGAAAGAAGAGCCTACCGTTGTAGCTTTTTTGAAGCTTTTTGTGGTTTTCCTCAATAGAAGTTCATGCGTGTGTATTAGCCCCAAGTGGTAGGTGAAGGAGGAAAGCTGTGGATCAGTTTCAAACTGCTGCATGGAGTTTCAGGGCCCAGCAGCTTTAAATGCAGTTTGCATGTGGTAGAGATCCTTGCCAACATTCTTTCTCTGGGGTGAAATGTAGTGTGTTGTACTGGAGAGCTGTGCTTTGAAACATTTTCAACTGCCTTGCTTGGTCTGCTTCTAATTACCGTAAGCTTGTGTTATTTTTCACATGTGTACCTTGTGTAATGAGCACTAAGGTTTCATGAGTATTATTTGTAAAGACGACATAGCTTTAAAGTCCTGCTTTTTATTTTAATGCTTTCCCAGAAGATAAAAACTTCTGCTTTTTCAATGAAATAAAACACCAAATCAAAACCTAGTCTGTGCTCTTAATTTTATGAGGGGTAAAAATATTGCTGTAGTACCATAATTAGTATATAGTCAAGAAATTTCCAGTGCAAAAATTACTTTTAGTATAAATTATCATGTAGTTTAATCATTTGGGGCCCCCCTCCTTTATTTTAGTTACATGTAATAAAAATCCAAGTCTGAGAAATCAGCTTTTAAAAAATACATTTGATTTGTAATTCAGAGTTTTGATAGTAAAGATAGCTTCGTTTGCTAAAATAAGGAAACTATAAAAATCATTTAAATTGTAAATTTGATTTTTAAAAGTTTAAATGGTATTTTAGATAATTATATATGTCCATCGTAAAGATTCACTTTCATTTTGTCACTCTTTGGTGCTCTTAGCACTCAGGGTAACATTTCTTTCTCCTCTAAAACAAAAATCCAATATATATGGGTATGAATAAATTTTATTATAAAACAGAAAAGAATACCAATTTGTTCTTTTCTATTTAAAATTGTCTTTAGAGTCTTTCAAATTATAGCTTGGAAAATCTAAGACTTGAATGCTCATGATTTTATTTGAATATGAATTATTTTACATTTTGTGATATTCTCTGGTTTGGGCTGATAGAAATTGTCAATTTTATGGCTTTAAGGATACAATAAAATATTCAGTCTTTGCAAATATCTTAAATGAAACAGCAAATACTGGTTAGTTTGTTTTGCACTGTGTGGCAGATTTGTTGAGAAGTGAACAGGGGATAGATGTTAAATGTCAGATTTAGAGAATCCTAGAGATGGGATGCTTTACTAATGTTAAATACAGTGTGATCCTTTGTACTACAGAAAATTATACTGTGAATTATAACATCTCTCCTTGGGAAGTCATGACCAGTGAATACAGTTTTATTGGTATTCATCCATGAAGTAAATTTATTGGGCACCAGTTTCTGCCAGAAGTGCAGACAAATGCACTCAGACTACAAATGTCATTTCTCCCATGAAGGCACTTCCCTGGTTTGCAGTGATCTTGAACAAGTTAACTTCTTTGGACTTCAGTGTTTTTATCTGTTGGACTGTAGTTACTGCCGCGTTTTTCCAACCTCCGCGCTATTGAAATCTTGGAGTAGATCATTCTTTGTGGTGCATTGTAGGACATTTTGCAGCATCCCCACTCTCTGCCCACTAGATGCCAGTAGCATTCCTCCACCCCTCGCCCCCATCAGCTGTGACAAACCAGTATTATCTCAATACTTTGTCCCTTTGAATGACCAAACACATACTTATAAATCACAGCACGGCAATCCATCCCCTGGTCCTTGAACACAGGTCCCTCACTGCCAAACAATGATAAAAGTCAAAAGATGTTGGTGCACTACCAGAATCCCATTCAGTCATTAATAACTGTTCAGTCATGGGGATCCCTGGGTGGCTCAGCGGTTTAGCGCCTGCCTTTGGCCCAGGGTGCAATCCTGGAGTTCCGGGATTGAGTCCCACATCGGGCTCCCGGCATGGAGCCTGCTTCTCCCTCTGCCTGTGTCTCTGCCTCTCTCTCTCTCTCTCTCTCTCTCTCTCTCTCTCTCTCTCTCTCATTCTATCATGAATAAATAAATAAAATCTTAAAAAAAAAACTGTTCAGTCCATGCTCATATCCTCATATCTTATGAAAATGTCTCCGAGGGCAAGGCCACTTAGGTTTGCAGGCTTCTGTGCCAACTGGTCAGGTTCTAAAAGCAGGAGTGATCTCAGTAACGTCCTTTCAGGTATCTGGTATCATCGAGCTGAGACAGTATCTCTTGCTCTGAGCCTCTGTCTGCGTGTCTGGGTAACGCTGGATTTCCCTCATTACATAACATACTTATTCATTCCCTTACCTTTAGCTACTGCTTTTTATTCTCTCTGTTTATACCCAAACTTCCCCATCTCAGAGAGGGGTATTGGATCAGGCTCCTGTCCTGGTCTAGGTTGCAGGCAGCAGTACTGGCATGGTGAGTCCGTCCCCTTCAGTCCACTTCTGTTCAGATGAGGTTAGGCACATTCAGCACTGGAGGTTCATTTTACCACCAGGAAGCGCAGTGTTGCTCATGGTTAGCCCCACTTTTATCAGGTGGGTGAAGGCACATTTTGCCCCATCAGGCCACTGATGGAATTCCACTGGAAAGGCTGTAGACATGGAATCGTCCTTGCTTCCAACCCTTGTAGTGGCAGCCCTGGTCCACTGCGTCAGTTGGGGGAAAAGAAAAAGCTGAGGTGATGTAGAGAACAAAGAGCAAAGGCACCTGCCCCCCCCCCCACTCTTTCCCAGATCCACCAGAAAACAAATGTATCTAATGGGGACACTCCTTTAGCCACATTCATGTTCACGTTGAGGTGAGCACACCTGTGCAGGCTTGTAAGCCAACCTTTCCTGTTTTAGACAACCAATGTTTAATTGCCCATCCTAGTGCTCTATAAAATTCTTTCCATAAGCTGTTTCTCTCTGCTCGCGGTTGGACATTTGGTGAGTTCCTTGGTCTGAGGAGAGGACAGCTGGCTTTGGAATATCTTCTTTTCTGGTTTTCTGTATCACTCTGAACGTTTGCATCTATCACCAGGTCAGCAAAGCCCAGTCCAGAGTCAGTACCTCTTCCTGTCAGGAACCCTTGATAGCCTCCAAGGTGACCACATCGGGGTGCGTTCTCAGACACGTCAGGACCTTCCCATAGGGTCTGTGCTACACAGCACCTGTAGCCTCTGTCTCTCCTGTTGCCAGAACAGTTCATATCGGCATTTTGTGCCTCAGAGGGTGCAAGAGATTCTAGATTCAGCCGGTCTCTGCAGTGCTGCAGTCCCCCCAAATGTACTCGTTTCCTAGGCCCAGGTGGCCATCTCTAGGGAGCACTTGGGGATGGATGCATGTCGAATCTACTCATCTTCCAAAACTAGAAGGCAGGTTTTCTGGTGGGTATTGACATGTCCAACATTAATACACTTCTAAAATACCCACAGTTATTTCCGTAGAGCTGTGTTCCATATGGACATTCCTGTTAGTAGGCCAAGATTCCAATGCCTTTCTGCCTGACCATATGGCTGGGCTATTGGACACTGCTCATGAATGAGTAAAAATCTATACATAGGGTCTCTTAACATTGTTCGATTCCTCATCACTGCTAGAAAAACAGCATGCAGCTCCACACACCACACTGATCTGTTTTTATATTCTCTAGTCAGGGTGGTGGCCTTCCAGACAGGATGTTGTCCATTCACCTTGGAACTGTTGTCCATAAACCAGGCAGCTCTTTGTTCTTCAGTAGAGAGCTGTCCATAGGGCACTGTCCACGTGACAGTGGAGTGCAGCCCTCTGCACAGCTCCAGAATCAGTCCTGGGGGCATGGAAAAGAGGTTCCCTGCTCATAAGAATCTCCTCCTTGCATTTCCGGGCACTGCCATCCACATTAGGGAGTTCCTGCAGCAGCATCCTAGACATGCTAGTAAAGCCCCTCAAATACTAATTCTCTTGTCCAAAGTTCTTACAGTCAGCCCTGGGAGGCCCTCACAGGCTCTTGCCATAGGACCTATTCTAGGCTTCACAAAGGGTCATGGCACAGAGAATTGTCCCTACCAGCACTCCATCTTTGGAAGTTCCAAACACTTAAGCTTACCAGTTTATTAAAGGTTGTGACAAAGGAACTGACTCCACAGTGAATTGAAGAGATGCAGAGGACAGAGTCTAGGGAAGGCATAGAGCTTAGGTGCACCACAATTCTGGCATCTTCTTCTGTTCAACTGGAAGCCCCAGTTACCCATCCTGGGTTTTTATGGAGGCTTCCTTACATAGTCCTAATTGACTAAGTCATTGGCCATTGGCCAAGTCAACCTCTAGCCGATTTATCTCCCCTCCCCCCAGATTGCACGTGGCTTTGGGACTGAAGTTCATTTGGTTCTCCTGGCAGCCCCCAAAGTCATCTTCATTAACATAACAAAAGACGTCTTAATCACCCTCTGTGCATAGGAAAGGGGTTTTGGGAGCTGTGAGCCAGGAACCATGAATATAAAGACCCAATGTATTTCTTACAAATCACAGTATCCTACCCTGGAGGGCCGAATTGCTGCCACTGAGAATCGCTGAGTTACTAGATATTTATAGTTCCTTTTAGGCAACATTCTAGGACTTTATGGAAAGTCTATGATTTGATCTCCATCTCAAATCTTCTTTTGCCCGAAGCCTAGTTAGTCATGTGGTGAGATGAGATAAAGATGAGAACCCAAGTATTTACCAGACTGAAGGGTGAACTTTAATGAGGGGAGAGTTATGACCTCATGTGAGGTAGGGTTCATGTTAAAAACATACTGTACTAGTGAGTTTTTCCAAGTAGTACATACATCCCTGTATAGCAAATTCGCAGCCTAAGTTTGTAAAGTAATGTAAGCTCCATGTAATTTTCATGAGATGTGATATTTACTTGCTAGACAGTTATATTTATTTAGGAATTTGGGACATATAAGAAACTTTAGATTTTTTAGCTGTTATGGTTTAATTTTGTTTCCAGCTGCTGCTAAACTTTATTTCCAGGATTTGGAAAAGAAATGGTTTTGGAATCAGGAAACCAGGGTTTTAGTTCTAGCCGTCCTTCAGGTCCTATGAATTCTTTGCAACAGTAAAAGTATACAGTAGAGACAAGATTGATTTCTTCTGTTTTTCCCCTTGGAGTTGGCTAAGTGTGTTACATGATATGCACACATCTGCACTTTAGTTTAGTGGTCCCAACCTGAGGAATAAAGGGAAAATGTAGAGGGTTTCCGGTATGTAAGCTCAAGCTAACATTTTCAACCAGTTTTATTGTGAGTAAATTTATGAAATATCCTTTATGTCCTTTAAAAAACTAGTTGTATATTATGCCTTTGTATGTTAACTAAACCTGGTTCATGGAGTGCTTTGGATTTGTCAGTGGTCACAAATACAGTTCAGCCTAGTAGCTAATTAATACTTTTATGTGTAATAAGAAAACAGATGAATTTTCATTTCCCCCCCTCTTGTAAATACTAGATCAACTGGTTTTGCCTATAGCTATGGTAGATAGTTGTGCAATCTTGATGTGCTGGTTAGTGAAGTACTTTATTCTTCACTTTCTCTGATGGAAAGCATTGGGTTCTGTTTTTTAATGAGAGATACTTGGGGTGGGTATGCATTCCTCAGGGTCATTTTCAGGTAGCAAAGATGGTGTTAACCTGCTTCCTCCTTGGGCCCTGCAGCTGGGTAACCTGTTTACAGACACACCCCTGAACTCTTCTTGAAACCATGAGCTACTTTACCACGTCCTGACCAGAAATAAAATTAGCGTATCCGTCTGTACTCACATCGTCTTTCATAGTTACTGCCATGTTAGATTTTCTTTCTTCCTTGTGTTAGAATGAGTTGATCATAATTTCTTCATTAAACTTTTTATTAACAGCTTTATTGAGACAATTCACATCTCATGCAGTTCACCCTTTAAAAATCTATGAATCATTTTTAGTATTTTTAGATTTGTACAGCCATCACCACAGTCAGTTTTAGAACATTTTTTTATCTGAAAAACACCCTCTCTTCATTAACAGTTACTTTCCACATTCCCTCTCTTCCCCACCCCTGCAGTCCCAGGCAACCAAAACTCTGTCTTTATAGATTTGCCTGTTCTGGGCATTTCACTGAAATGGAATCATACTATGTGCAGTCTTCTTCTGTGATTGAGTTTTCACTTTGCATGATGTGTTCATGGTTCATCTATGTGGTAGAATGATGTATCAGTACTTCATTTCTTCTCTTGGCTGAATAATACTCCGTTTTGTGTACAGGACCACATTTTATTTATCCATTCTTCAGCTGGACATTTGGGTGCTTTCTGCTTTTTGGCTATTAATGGATAGTGCTGCTCTGAACATTTGTTTGTATATTTCTGTGTGAACATGTGTGTTGTTTAGTTCTCTTGAGTATGTATCTAGGAGTAGAATTGCTGCATTGTAAGTGACTCTAATTTTTTGAACTGCAGACTGCTTTCCAAAACAGCTGCACCATAGGATGTCCCACCAGCAGCGTGTGAGTGTTCTACTTTCTCTGCCTCCTTGCTAATAACATCTGTTATGTGTCTTTTTTTTTTCCTTATTTTTTTTTTTTTATTTATGATAGTCACACACAGAGAGAGAGAGAGCGAGGCAGAGACACAGGCAGAGGGATAAGCAGGCTCCATGCACCGGGAGCCCGACGTGGGATTCGATCCCGGGTCTCCAGGATCGCGCCCTGGGCCAAAGGCAGGCGCCAAACCACTGCGCCACCCAGGGATCCCCTGTTATGTGTCTTTTAAGTTCTAGCCATCCCAGTGAGTGAGAGAGGGTCTCTCATTAGGGTTTTCATTTACATTTCCCTGATGGCCTCTCATTAGATTTTAAATTGCTTTAGGTTAGAAATAGTTGTATCTCTTTTATCTCCTAAAACACTCATAGTATTTTACAATATTAGCTCATAATATTTAAATTTATAAGCCTATTTTAAAAAATTTCAATAAAGGGGGAGGTGGTCCTTAATTTTCTTTAACCTGTGTTGAAAGTGTGCTTTGTCCACCTTCCCAGCATTTTGCTCTGCTACCCTCACCCTTGTATCTTGAGATGTCACAGGTGCACATAGTTCTGTTTATTGCCCTTATTGCTAAGCCTTACACACCAGCTGCTTTGATGAATGTTAATTAAATGAATGAATAGAGTGTTGTTTGTGTTCGTTATGAATTGTTGAGGTTGTTCTTGGGGACAGGTGGGTGTTCTGTTTCTGCTAAACGCTAATAACTTCTCAAAGAAATAAAGAGCATTAGGGGCTTCATTTTGCACTCTTATTTCTAGCAAAATAAAGACTCACCACTTGAAAACTTAAAGTTTCACTTGTCTGGTCCTGGCCGGTTGTCCAAATTGTTACCATTTGTTGTTTGGGTTCCCCTTGTAGGTCAGCCCATCTGTGTTTATTCTTCATCTGAGAAACTGAAATGTTAGCTGGTATATCAGGAGAGTTCATCGCAGCACTTCCATCATCTTCATTACAAGGCGTACTTAAAATACTTCAAAATGATAGATTAAATAATAGGTGCTTCTAAGGTTTTAAAGAAAATATCAAAGCTTGTCCAAATTGTAAAGGAACTCTGTTCAACTTTAGCACTAATTAAATAAATCCCGGCTGATGCACATATATGTTTCTACTGTACTGTGCTAGGAAAATGAAAGTGTTTTAATAATGCTGGTATATTGTATACTAAATTAACCTTATGGGCAAAGCAGTTATTTATTAGCAAATCTTTATGTAACTACAACCAAAAAACTTTCGTGAGTTTACTATAAAAACATTTATCCCAGTTAAAATGGAAAACAGATTGTTTTGGACAATTGCTGAAATCTGCTAAAATACAGATTGTGATGAGACAGTTTGGTAGTTTTTCAGTTATCCTAATACAGATTGGAGAATTTTGTTGCTTTGGTGCTCTGAGAGAAAGAACCAGTTGATTTTATGAAACCACACACATGTCTTGAATCCTTAGTAGAATGGCCTCTTTGAAAATCAGGAGCATGCTCTATTGCTCTAAGTGGTAAGGCCAGGAAAGTGGATGTCATGGTGATAAGATTTCACATAAAAGTGTGAAAGCTCAAGTGCCCCCCTCAGTCACTTGAGCTTTCACACTTTTTTTTTTTTAACAAAGTTTTAATTATTTATTTATGATAGTCACACAGAATGAGAGAGAGAGGCAGAGACACAGGCAGAGGAAGAAGCAGGCTCCGTGCACCGGGATCCTGATGTGGGATTCGATCCTGGGTCTCCAGGATCGTGCCCTGGGTGAAAGGCAGGCGCTAAACCGCTGCGCCACCCAGGGATCCCCGAGCTTTCACACTTTTATGTGAAATCTTGATGGGATGAGTACTGGGTGTTATGCTACATGTTGGCAAATTGAACTCCAATAAAAAAAACTATATACAAAAAAAGTGTGAAAGCTTTCTGGGAGTCAGGACAAAGAAAGTAATTTACTCCTAAGTAAATGGCTTCCTCTTATATGAATGTAAGCATAGGCAGCTCCACCCTGTCCTCTGCTAGTTCTCGGCTTCTGGTGCTACTGTTTTCATCACTCTTAGAACAGTTACTATTACTAGAGATGGCATACTTGCTTTTTTTTTTTTTCAGCTTTCAAGTTTAGTTTTTTATTCCCACTTGTCATTTTAATTTATATTTCCAAAGACTAGTATCCTCTTAAGTAAGTTTGAATGCTATGTAATGATGCCAATGTTAGCAACAACTTAAATTCAGTCTGATCTTATACTAATACATGATTCTAGGTATATTACTGTGAGCCTTCCATGTTTAGTTAAACTTATATTGACTAATGTATAAAATCATAACCATATACCTATATAGTTTCTTGCGATTCTTAACTTCCATAGTAGTGATGGTCAGTATTTTCTTCTGTTTCTTCTTGTTCTGGACCTTCTTGGTGATCCTCATGTTCTTCACTATCAGCATCATCCTGAAATCTCCTGAAAACTTGGGTCTTCAGTTGTATTGTTTGACCATTACTGCTTCTTTGCTCACCATAATAAATAGTGTGTATATAAGGGAAGCAGAGGGAAATGTATGAGGTTATTGGCTCTTTTAGCTTATTTTGGTCCAAACGAATGTATGTTAAATGGTGGTAATGCAGTGGGTCAACAGACGGACACATCGCTGTAACATTGATACCTGAAAAATACAAAATAAAGATTAATCCTGCTGCATTACATCTGGAGTCCTACATTGGATTTTATTAAAATATGAGATACAGTCTTAATTAAAATACTTACAGGTAGAATTAGGTTTAATTAGTTTTTACAGTAATCAAATAATAAAATGAAGAAAATTACAGATAAATTATATGTTATCAAAGTAAATGATGGCTTTCAGAGCACACTTATCATGATGAGCACAGTGTGATGAATGGAAGCGCTGAATCACTGTGTTGTATACCTGGAACTAATACAGCACTGTGTGCTAACTATACTGGAATTAAAAAATTTTTAGATAGGTTCATTGCTATTTAGTTATTTATTATGTAGTAAATTCTTAGTAAAAATAATCTCAAAAAGAAAAAAGTAAAAATCACTTATAGTCTCAACTACTCAGGATACTCCTCTTTTTTCCTTATACTCTACAGTACTACTTGTCAGTGTTCATATTGATGACATTTAATAGGAAAGGCTATCAACTTTATAACACACTTTCTGAGGCCAGTTTCGGCCATTTCCCCAGCTACTTCAAATTAACTTTTCAGCAACATGTAAAGCATAGAGTTTGAAAAAGATTTGTTCTTTAAAAGGTCAGCATACTATCCTGTCTTTAAAAATAATGAAATTTTACATACTTTCTATTTCATTGTTCTGTAGGTATAGGTGTTGTAAATTTCTTGGAATATAAAATGCTTGCTTCAGTTTGTTGTGTCCAACATTGAGCTCTATTAGGTTGGAAAGATTAAAAATATTATATGGGATATCTTGTAGTTTGTTGTGTGACATTCGTACAGCCTGAAGTTTGGGAAGTTCGTTGAAGTAATTTTCTGGTATAGAAGAAATTGAATTATTTTCTAAAGATAGGTACATCAGTGAAGAAGGCAGACCAGGAGGCATTGATTTCAATCTGTTATTACATAGGTTGAGCTGCATTAATTTTTCCATTTTGGCAAGTATTTTTTCTTGTAACATGGAATCCTCAAGCTGATTATAACAGAGATCAAGCATTGTCAGGTTCACTAGCCCATCCATGGCGTTTGTCTGCAATCTGGAGATCTCATTGTAGCCAAGAAGAAGTCTTTCCAAAGACTTGGGGAGAGGAAATGGAAAGTCTTCTAAATTGTTATGCTGTAAGTGAAGTTGTAGTAGATTTGGCAACTTAGCAAACACACCAATATCAATCTTTTGAGAAGTAATTTTGTTGTGACTGAGGTTGATTTCTTTAAGATGTGTTGCATTAATGAATGAATCTGCAGTCACAGCCTCAATTTCATTGAATTGAAGGTAGACTTGCTGTATGTGTGCTGGGACACGTGGGATAGTCTTGAGTTTGCGATTGTCACAGTACATTGATGATGGAAAATTGGGTGGACAGAAACATTCAGTGGCACAGCCTAACATATGCTGATGAAAAGGAACTTGAAAGTCCTCATTTTGATGAAATGGAAATTCTGGTTGGTAGACGTCATCTGGTTCTTGATCATAATCTTCATCCCATTGATAACTTTCATACTGGCAACTTACTTTGACTCCAAAAAAGAAGAAAAGGACACATGCTCGACTTAGAAAGCCCATGTTCTTTTTTTGTCCTATTACAAAAGAAAGCAAATATATTGTGGGAAAAGTGAGTAAATCCTAGAATAATTTTTGTATAAATTAACAATTGCATAAAATGTGTAATATCTGTATCTGTATTAAAATATATAAAAGACTGTCCAAAATAAATGGGCAATACTCAAACCAAAATTAATGTTTAAGTACCAATAAGATGGTATTAAAAAAAAAGTCACATTTTGCATTGAATTGGACTACATATCCAGCTTTGAAGAGAATCCTAGTTTGTCTTGCTTACTATATATTCACAGTGATAAAACAACTTCACTCAGCCCCAAAGCTAGGTACTCCCTCCACTGAAAATGCTGAGTGTTCCACTATTTGGTCCCTTCAGCAATGGACACTACCTATGAGAGGAGACAGTCTTGGTCTTGGTTAATATTAACCAACCTTTTCGTTGTTTTTTTTTTATAAATTTATTTTTTATTGGTGTTCAATTTGCCAACGTATAGAATAACACCCAGACCAACCTTTTCCCACTGTAACTTCTGTTTGCTGATGCTCTTTTCTGCCCTTAGAAAAACATGAAACATTCCCTTTTATGTAAGAGCTTGAGATATTAAAAATAGCTATCATGTTTCCTCTCAGTGTTTCTGTCCAAGCCTAATCATGACTTCAAATTTTCCCCCATGAAACCATTTCCAGAATCCAATTATTTTGTCTCTGACTCTACTTGAATAACTGCTTCAAATCCCAAATACACACAATATTTACAGTCTACAAACTTCTATCTTCTAATAGGTTATTCTGTATATTTTCTTCTTTCCACTAATATTTTTGAGTTAAATCCTAGATAAACAGATATTGAAAACACGCTGTCTTGTCTCCCAGGAGTTGAGGTTTGGTGGAAAATCAGAAAGACGTGCACAGTACAGGGAGTAGGAGGGTGTATGGCAGGTACGATTGAAAGGAGGGAGCACTGAGCTTGAGAAAGGCTGTTAATGTGAAGTCGTGGTGAGTGATGGTTGCTGTACTGGACGAGGAGCCTGAAGACCTTTATTTCCGGCCTGTCACTTAGGATGGTCAAGCCACTTAACATATCTGCCTCTTGCCTCATCAAGAAAATGAGAAATGTAATTACTTGTCCACTTAACCGTGGTTGTGACAGTCGTGTGAGATATGCATGGACAAGTGCTTTGCAAATTAGAAAGTGATCCAGGTGGAATAAGTTTGTTATTTAGGTAAAAGTTAAAAGAAAAAAAAAAAAAAAAGAACATGCCTCTGATTCTGAGGCTATTTTTTTTCTCCCTCTCCCATTCTGTGTTTCATGAGAATTAACATCAATGTGTCCTTGTGTGTTGTGGAATGACTTATCTCCTATTCTATTAGCCATTAGAATAGTACGAGCTATTTTTCATCATTGAGATAATTGGAAAAAATAGTTATGTAAATCATTGTCTCTGACAGATCCCATTTGAGAAAGTCTGCCCTAGACCCTAACATCTTAGATTCTTGTATATTTTCTTGTCATAAACAAAAAATGTGTCAAGTGTAATTATGTGTTTATGTGGGATTTGGAGTCAATATTTAAGTAGTGTCAGGGACCCTTGTTCTTTTTTTCCCCCTCGCATATACCCAGAACATGGGCCTTCCCACCCAAACTTTATAGCCTTCTCCACGTAATGGCTCCAACTGCAGTGATTCCTCAGTTTCAGTGGGATCTAAATACATGGATCCTGCTGTGTTTTCATTGCCCATCATTCATACTTCCCAGCACACTTGGTTCCTCTTGGTGGCCTGGACCCCATAGTTGGCAGACATCACTGTTGTCCCTCGTTTGCTCACACCCCAGACCCTCTGGCCCCTTTCATCCTTGTATTCTTCCAGTAAACTCCAACTCCATTCCTTCAGTTGTCTGTCTACTTGCAGCTTGACTCACGCAGCAGAATAAGTGGAGAGAAAACAGACCATGCCAGGTGGTCTCACTTTAAATTCATGACCACTCAGTACTGCTCAGGATATGTCCTTAGCATTCCTTTTCCTTGCTCCTAGATGAGCCTCTAAAGCTTCATTCTCGGGATCCCTGGGTGGCGCAGCGGTTTGGCGCCTGCCTTTGGCCCAGGGCGCGATCCTGGAGACCCAGGATCGAATCCCACATCGGGCTCCTGGTGCATGGAGCCTGCTTCTCCCTCTGCCTATGTCTCTGCCTCTCTCTCTCTCTCTGGGACTATCAATCAATCAATCAATAAATAAATAAATAACTTCATTCTCTACCAGTTTTGGATGATGACATTGCGAACTTTTTTTTTTGTCAAGAGAATAGATCAAACAAAACATTTATTCATATATATACATGAATATATATATTTATATATAGTTATATTTATATATAGTTATATATATTTATTTATATATATATATTTAATCTAATCCCTACCTATAGAATATGTCAAAATTGCAATGGTTTGATCTTTCAAAACAATCTGTGATTTTGAAACTCATAGTTTTCTTTTACAAATCTAAATAGACTACATGCATTGTTCCTTCTTATCCATGGGATTCGTGGAGGATGTGACGTTTGATAGCCTTTGAAGGAATATTAGGGTTGTTATAGAGAAAGACCAGGAAGATTTCCAGATAGAAGAGATGAGCAAAACACATAAGCAATAAAGAGCAGGGTGTTTGGAAAATAGTGGTTAGCTGTTGAAGGAGCAGAGTAAGACTGTTAGAGCTAATCTGGACCAGAATGTACGGGATCTGAATTCTGACTTGTGGAATCTGCCACAATCAGGGAATGAACACCTAATTCATGTAGTTGAGTCGTGATCTTTACACTGTATTGTTTGTGAGTGAAGTAGGAAAGAGTCCCATGGGGAGTGTGGTCTCACCCAAGGGCATTGTTTAGCACTTGCTAACCCCACTGAGTGCCGGGAAGCTCTCAGTAGGTGTGTTGCATTCATTAGTGACCTGTGCTAGATGTATGTGAACATGGCTAGTCAACCACCTTACAAATAGTAGTAGTTACTAAGTTTGCTGGTTTACTTCACTTAATGATTATCTGCAGTTCTGGGGGCGAGACACTGTATTTGGTGGGGAACACAGAAAAGAAGATGTGAAGACGTGGTCCCCTCTGTGGAGAGCGTATAGTTTATGGAGAGACCCAACATGGCAAACCGTATTCTCAGACAGAGGGACATCAGGTTTACTGCCTAGAGCCCAGTGCTGTGGGTACAGTGGCTTAACCCTGCTTTGGGCATACAGTCTTTATAAGTATCATTTGGTCCAGATCTTGGAAGATTAGCAGGAATGGATATAGAACATGCTATACATTTTACTCTCTAGTTGATAATATTTTATGTGTTAAATCTGTAATATTTTATGGTACTCATCATAGTGAAGCGTATTAACTTTTTAAGGTACATATGCCGGGGCAGCCCCGGTGGCGCAGCGGTTTGGCGCCGCCTGCAGCCCAGGGCGTGATCCTGGAGACAGGCTCTCTGTATGATGCCTGCTTCTCCCTCTGCCTGTGTCTCTGCCTCTCTGTGTGTGTGGGTCTATCATGAATAAATAAATAAAATCTTAAAAAAATAAAGTACATATGCCTCAGTGATACCTCAGTCTTACTGCACCAGGGGATTCTACTGTAAGGTTGCTGTGTTTCACAAAGGTATACAGAGAATCAGAGGCATGCAGCTATGGGGTGCGGGGGTGAGGGAGCAGTCAGGCACAGAGGGGGGTCTTGGAAGCTGCCTGTTGCCAGATGAACTTCAAAATGAGCTTTGCTCATCAGAGCTCTGAATTTCATCCTTGTATTAAGAATATTAGCAATAATCAATTAGTAACCTTACATTTGAGGGTGAGAGTCATGACTCTCTTCAACTATGAGAAGTTACTGGGGGAAAAGGAGACCTGGGGGGTACTTTTGATCCTGCACTTAATTGTGTACCTTTGACTTGGGATGAAGACCTCATGATGGGAGTCTTTCTGAAAATAAAGGGATTCTTTAGTGTTGACAGCTTTTGGTCTTCTTGGCTACCTGTGGAAACAGACTTTCCCTAAGGACAGTTTCTCTTCTGAATCATCAGGACCTTGGCTCTCTGCAGCCCAGCCTGGTCCCACTTCCTTTGACCAAGTCCAGTTTTCTGGTCTGAAATCAATCCCGTCTCCATCCACAGGCCCATTATTTCCTGTTCATCTTAGTCTTCAACTTCATCACTGGTGAGTCCCAGTTCTAATGACATCTTTATTTTTTTTTCCAAACTTTCCATTCAACTGATCTCTTCCCAGCCATTTGCTAAGCATATTTTTATTACTTCTGCATTTTATGATCTACAATTCATGTCTTGTTCCCTATAGGATAGCTCATAGCAAAACAGTCCTCCCACTTCCTGACCTAATTTCTGGCAGAATCTAGTACAATGCACAGTGTATAAGTGCTCAAATATTTGTTGAATGGATAATTAGATTAGTAAGTTACAGATTACATCCTGTCAGCGATGCTTATCACCACTAATACTGATTTTTTCTAGGTATAGAAATGGTTTCTTTAAATGGACACGGTCACAGAAAACATGGCTGTTCTCTCCTAGTGGTATCTCCATCACAGCATGCTATTCCCATTACACATAGCAGTAAAAAATTAACAGATGTGAAAAGGAATCTTTAAAGCAAAGGAAAATATATGTTACCGGTTTTAAAAAATATCCAGTAATGTGAATTTTTCATATTATAGCTATAAATGTTTCTATATCATAACATTTCTCTTGGGAAAAAGCACTTGGTGCTTTAAGAAAGTTCTAATTAAAATGAGATCAAACTTTGTTCTCAAATATTTAAAGTACTTGTAAAGCCTCATTGCATTTTATTATTTTAAAGACAATCATTTTATTGGTATGCCATAGAAACTAGGATATAAGAAGCCAGGATATTAGTATATGGACTCAGATTTTTTTCCGAAGCAGTTTTAAATTTAACTCTATAAAAGTAAAGTAGTATACATCCCTATTACACCCAGGGCCTAAGGAAGTAATAAGACTCTTTTGCTGTTAAAAATATGAAAGTTTCAAAATTACTTTTAGCCATAATATATTTAAATCTTAGTTAACTGGAACCCAAGAAACTGTTTCTTTAGTACCAGATAGAGCACTCACATCTTCCCTTTCAGAAAGAGGCAAAAGAAAGCAAAACTACATTAGTAGCAGGGATTTGGTCAACAGAAATTTTAAGAAAATTTCTAGTGAAATCTGTACAAATACCCTTCTTCCCTGCAAGCAGAATCTGTCACCCTGCTCAGATGTATGGCTCACAAGTATTTGCCAGTTTCTGTCTTTTAAAGTTGAGAGTGCGAGAAGAGACAGTGATGCCATTAACTTAAGAATCTTTCATTCTGAAAAAAAAAAAATCTAAACAAAGATTATTTATTGGGTAAATCTTAAATTAGAAAATTAAAACCACTATATTACTTCTTTCTCTGAATATTTTTGCTAATCAAAAGCTTTTATCAGATATTGCTTCCAAATACTGTGCTTTTATGATGGCTGCAATCTATTTTAATGTTAAACAAATCAAATATACTTAGAAAGTTTTAACAGTAGGAACAGTTTCTTTATAAAAAAAATTGAAAATTATTTTATCATCATACCTGTTGAGTTTGCTTTAGTTTTCAGGGGTTGATGAATTTGCAAATCCTGTAAATTGAATCAGATATTCCTAAATTCTTTAACTGAGTCTCTTAAAAATCCACAGTAACTGTGTGTCCAGACAGGGCTGTCCTTGAATTACTGTAGCAATTTAAGCAAATATAATCTGCTTGGAAAACACTTGGGTTGAATTAAAATTATGTATTTCTTTTCATTATCCAAAACTTTGTGGATTCAAATTGAGATGCTTGTGCTGTTGGTCAGATTGATGTGGCTTATGTCCCTTTCTTTTCCCCTTAATTTTGGTTTGAGGTGTGGCAAGAATTTCCTCTAATATGAAAAGCAAACAGAACTAAATGAAACAGCATGTACTGATTACTGTTTTTATTTTCATTTTCATGCCAAAGAATTCTCCAAATTAAGGTCCCCTGTAACATGGAGCTCATGTCCCAGCAATTTAAGGTGGAACTCAGATCTTGAAATGTTGCTTGTCTGAAATCTCTTGTTCACACCAGGGCTTCCCTTCATGAAGACAAAGAACCGAGGTTAGAAACATAGAGCATTTCATATCCAGCTTACTATTTTTTTTAAGATTTTATTTATTTGTGTGAGAACGAGAGAGTGAGCAAGCACGAGCAGGAGGAGAGGCATAGGGAGAAGGAGAAGCAGACTCTCCTCTGAGCAGGGAGCCCCCCATGTGGGACTTGATCCCAGGACCCTAGGATCATGACCTGAACTGAAGGCAGTCGCTTAACCATCTGAGCCACCCAGGCACTCCTCTAGTTTACTTTTTAAATGAAGGGATGTATCATTAGTGACACATTAAATATATAACTTTTCCACACAAAGAATTTACCTTCTTTTCTATTTGCTATCACCGTTCTCACCTTTATCTTAAACATATGCACTAGAATGCCTGCTACTAACTTTTGAAACAAACATTAATCTGGTCATGGAATTTAGTGTTTTGCACTCAGAAGATAGATCTCTGATTTGCCTCTTTAGGTTAGTACAAAAAATAATTTTATAGTATTGACTAAGATGGCATTAGGAACTTCTGTTGACTTCTATTTCCTTTATTTTGTAGATACAGAAAATCTCATTTCACTGAGTTTTTTCTCCTGAGGAGTAGTGATTAACAGCTTAAATGCTAAATTCTTTTACTAGTGTTTTCATAGTTTAAACAGAAAGTTAAACTTGTACTTCTTGGCAGTGAACTTTGAGTTTGTGCTTTGGAAGACTCTTTAATGTTTGTACAAACTAATAAGGTAAAGTGAATTCTGGAATTTATTTTTGTGTCCTCAAATAGTGTTTACCACTAGGTTTTTACAAAGAAATCACAGGGTTTATTTTGTTATTTAGGTTTTTTAAAAGCATGCTGTGTTTCAGGTGATGCTTGGCAGTACTGTACAAATCTTGTCTATTATTTGAGACACTGGTATGTGAAACATGGCAGACTGTATTTGGGCCAAGATTTCATCTTGTTACTGATCTTTTCCATATGTTTTCTATTAGTCTTTGTTCTTAAACCTCAGGCTTCCATACTAAGTAAGAGAGAGCAAATATGTGAATTTTTCCAAGAATTTAAGTTTATGTGCCCTCACAGTTCTTTTGGAAGATGAACGTAAAATCAAAAGCTTAATTTTCATAGAATTCTTCATTTAACACTGTGATGTGGACTTGTGATCATGATTGTTGTTCATGTTCCTAACACATGTGGAAAGAATATTTATCAGTAGATAGCTGGAGTACTTAGAATCACATGTCTAGGAAATCTGAAAGAGGTGGATGGTATCCAGGAAGTTTAGGTTGGGAGGCAGGAGAGTATGGGGAGCACTGGTTCAAGTCAGACCTTATAGGAAAAGTAAACGTTCTAAGTGATTCTGATAGTTCATTGTTTCAGTTTGGTGCGTATAATTGCAGCAATTGAAGAGAGAAGTCCATTGAATTGATGTAAAGTCTAAATTATATTCTATGATGATAATTTGATTGAAGTAGATATAGTACCTTTATAGCTGAGTTAACTAGTGCTGGCGGAAAAAGGCCAAACAGATCTGCTTAGTTGTGGAAATTTAGGGAGTTTTTCATTATGCTCATTCAGCTAACATTTATTTAGCACCTGATTTGTTCAAAGCAGTTTAAGTATTGGGGACTCAGCAGCACAACTGCCTGTTGACATGGAACAGGAAAACAGAGAATAAACATATGAAGTGGTGCAGAGCACAGTGAAGAAGAATAAAGCAAAAGATGAGTGAGCATGAGCACAGTGTCAGTTCTCACCCTCCTTCTCTGGAACAGAATGGTTACCTATCTGTGTGGCCAGTGGAGGAGCCCAGTGTCTCCCTGCTGGAGGGAGGGTACAGATAAGAGGGTGCACATGGTAATAGGTCAGAACTGGAGACATCGACATGAACCCATGTTCAGCTTAATACATACACTGGTGGCTCCATCTAGAAATGTCTGTAGACATGTGTGTGTACATGGGCGGGTGTACACACACCTGTCTCCTTGCCATAGGCTGGGAAGGCATAGAGGCAGTGACTCTCCAGCAGCAGCAAAAACCCAGCACACAGATCTTGGCTTCTTCTTCTTCTTTTTTTTTTTTAAGATTTTATATATTTATTGAGAGAGAGCGAGTGCACATGCCAGGTGTGGGGTCAGAGGGAGAG
Organism: Nyctereutes procyonoides; assembly: GCF_905146905.1. NCBI lineage: Eukaryota > Metazoa > Chordata > Mammalia > Carnivora > Canidae > Nyctereutes > Nyctereutes procyonoides. Next base: position 65,439,683 of record NW_026575146.1, on the reverse strand, counting down.
GGAAAGAGAATCTCAAGCAGACTCAGCGCTGACCACAGAGCCCCCGGTAGGGTTCAGTCACAGGACCCTGAGGTCATGACCTGAGCCCAAATCAGGAGTTGGATGCTTAACTGACTGAGCCACTCAGGTGCCTCCCAGATCTTGGCTTTTAACACCTTCTGCAATTAAAACAAACAAACAAAAAGAAACAGCCTTCTTGAAGAAATGGCTGATTCCAGGACTGGGGCATGGAGCATACAAGATGAGCCTTGGATACCTTACAAGCACCAGAAAGTAAGGAGTTGCTAAGAAAGAAAGGGATATGGGAAATCTATGTACCTTCTCAGTTTTTGCCATGAACCTAAAAACTGCCTTAAAAGATAAAGTCTATTTAATAAATTTTTAAGAAAGGAAGTTAGTATTTTAGGTAGTTTAGCAGAGATCTGAGCATAGTGAGGGAGCAAGCCAAGTTGGTATCAAAATGGAAAAGACTGTATGGCTGGGGCTGAGTGATTTGGGCAGGGAGAGGGTACACTTGGAGAGGCAGCCAGCGCCAGCATCATGGTCATCATAGGCTTCTGACATGCGTGGAGGCCTCAGCCTCGTGGCGTTCCACATGAAATCACGTTTCATAGGAGACACACTCGACTGCTTCTGTCAGAGCCTTCAGGCAGCCCTACGGAAGTAATCCAGTACTAGCCACCACTAGTGCCCAGCGGAGTCTGTCTTTGTCCCTCTAACCCGTGTGGGCTGTGAGGAGTGTCCACCCTTACTGCTTTCCATTTCCCACATTGTTCTCTTTTCCCATAAATGATGTCCCCGTCCTAGTTTCACCCAAGGTCTGATGTAAGCCAGAAGGTTGGGAGTTGTTGAAATGAGCGCGTCCCAAAATGTGTAGGAGACCCATCAGTGTGTGAATTGCCAGGGCTGCTAATTTAAAACTCAGGTGGCAGCAGTTCTGTACCTCAGACCCACAGAACCAGCAGCTCTGGATGTCCCCCAGCAACTTATATTTTTAACAAATGTCCCAGGTGCCATGAAAACTTGAGAACCACTGATCTAAATCACCTTCTTTCCCTCACTTTCAAATTGGATCTGTTACTGAGTCCTTTGAGATCTAGCACAGCAGTATCTATTTGGTATGGTCTACCCTGCCACCATCTTTTTTCCAGGGACTGACACTTCTCCCTCAGATGTTTCAGTAGTCTCTTGATTCATCTCCCTGTGTTCTCCTTCTCCTTCTCCACTCCATTATTCATTTTAGACTTATTAAAATAAGTCTAATTGTACAGAGCTTTTGCATAAAATCCTCTGGTGTTGCCTCATATTTTAAAATAAATTCCAAACAGGGGCATCTGGGTGGCTCGGTCGGTTAGACTTTCAATGTATCCACACCATGATCAGGTCATGATCTCATAGTCCTGGGACGGAACACTGTGGGACCCCACGCTCAGCAGGAAGTTGGCCTGAGGATTCTTACTTTCTCTCTCTCTCCTTCTCTCTCTGCCCCCCTCCCCTCACCCTATCTCTCCCTAAAATAAATAAATAAATCTTAAAAATAAATTCCAAACCTAAGGGCACCTGCCTATCTCGGTCAGTAGAGCATGTGACTCGTGATCTCTGGATTGTGAGTTTAAGCCCCATGTTGAGCATAGATCTTAATAAATAAATGAATTAAATGTAGTGTTTGCTTATTTATTTACTTAATTAAAAAACTAAAAATAAATCCCAAACATGAACTTCTCCTTTGGGAAAACCCTGACAGCCTACCTCTTGCCTGTTCTTGTCCTTGGACCAGTTGACTTGTGTGTCTGGGCTGCTTTCTGGCCTCAAGCTGCCCTGCTCCTTCCTGTTCCTTCAGATACTAGCTGGATGTCCTACAATTCAACTCAATTCTGACTCTGTCTGCCCAGAGTTAGCATCATATGCAACATGTTAAGGACTCAGTCCCACAAAACTGCCCCACTTTGGGTGCCAGTCACAACTAGGTCTCCAGTTTCCCACTGCCCCCTCTGTAGGGTAGATTATTTGCTATAACGTCTCACAGAACTCAGATGCTTATGTTTATTGGTTTATTATTTAATGAGGAACGTGGTCAAGGATACAGGTGTACAGCCAGGTGAAGGGATATATGATATGAGGTCTGGAGGGGCCCTGAGCCCAGGAGCTTCTGTCCCCTTGGAATTGCGGTATGCTCTACTCTCAGCTCATGGATGTGCCTGCCAACCTGAAATCTTTCTGAACCCTGTACTTTAGGGGGTTTTGTGGAGGCTTCCTCATGCAATTGTGATGGATGAATTAACCCAATCTCTAGCCCTTCTCCTTCATCAGAACAGAGAGTGGGTAGAGGGGCTGAAAGTTCCAAGCTTCTAGTCCTGGCTGGTCTTTCTCATGACCAGCCCTCATTCATAAGCCATCAGGGAGTCCACTCCTTGGACTCCCTTGGAGTCCACTCCAGAGTCCCCTCCTTAGAATGAATGATATTCCCGTCGCCTAGGAAATTCCAAGTGGTTTTGGAGCTCTGTATCAGGAACTGGGGGCAGACACCAAATATGTATTTCTTATGTCATAAGGGTACAACCACAAAAACTACTGGAGCTTCTGTCTCCAACCACCAGGTTCCCATCCCAGCGGCCACTGCTAAGGACCACCACACTGTATGACTCTAAGGATACTTCTCACTCTGTTAAGACCTTTGGTAGAATATAGTGTTGTCATTTTCTTGTGAATCTTTCCAGAGATATCTGATATACCCAGAAGCAAATATGTATATTTAAAAATTGCCATTTTTTAAAAGAATTCTTGCATGAAATTTTCAGTGTTTCTAGGTCTTTGCTTAATACATTGATGCAGTTAATAACACTTTGTATGTCATTGCACATCTGTGCAACTATATTTGAGGGTTACATCTGCAGGCTGGGCATACACGTATGTAATTGCTCTCCACAGAATGCCAAGGGCCTGTGTAAAATCCTCCTTCGTGTAGTGTATCAAGGTTTTGTCTTTGGTGATCTGCTAGGTTAAATGACTCTTACTGTGAGTCTGTTTGAATCTCTCTCGTATTTTACAGCTGTGTTTGCTTTTTTCTGGAGCTATCTGTATCTTTTGCTTTTCTTTCCTGTTGTGTTTTATAGGTCTTCTCTGAGTTTTAGGATTTCTCTATAAGGGAAGTTAGGTCTATGTGCCGTCACTCAAAACCATTGTTTTCTAGTTTATCATTTGTCTTTGGCTTTGCTCTTGACAGTCTTGCCACGAAAACTTTATATTGTTGAGCTTTGTGTCAGAGTCAGATTTACCTCCCCCACTTGTACATGTTCAGAAAAGTTTTCCATTGGTTTGCACACTGTCTTCTAGGACCACTGTTGTTTTTTTATTTTGTCTTGTTTTTTGTTTTTGCATTTAAATCTCTGCTTTGTTAGAATTTATAGTTCTTGTAAAGTGTTACCTCCTGTTTTGTAGGCAGCTCTGCCCATGTCCCAGCAGCATTAATTGAACAGCCGCCTCCCCTGTCCAGTGTGAAAGCCCCCCCGCCTCCCCGTTCCCACAGCTGATGGAGTCGTTTTTGGACTTTTCGTTCTTTTCCCTTGAGCTGTCTGTTAACTATCAGGTTATTTTATAAAACCATCCTTAATGTGGTCCCTGGTGTTGACTTATCCAATACCTTGCATTCTATTATAATCAGTACTCCTTGATAGATTTTGTTTTTTAGTTAAAATGTTATTTTGAGATAGTTATAGACACATACATTTGTAAGAAATAGTACAGAGAGGGGCATCTGGGTGTCTCAGTGGTTGAAGATCTGCATTTGGCTCAGGGCATGACCCTGGGGTCCTGGGATCGAGTCCTGCATTGGGCTCCCTGCAGGATCCTGCTTCTTCCTCTGCCTATGTCTCTGCCTCTCTCTCTCTGTCTTTCATGAATAAATAAAATCTTTAAATAAAAAAAAAGGAAAAGAAGAGAAATAGTACAGAGAGATCTTATGTATGCTCTGCCCAGTTTCCTCTAATGATAACATTTTGCACAACTGTGGTATGTTATCCCAACCAGGATATTGAGGGTGATACAGTCGAAGAGAGAACATTTATGATCCCTGCAGAGATTCCACATGTTCTGCCTTTATAGGCACAGAAATCTTTGTTTTTTTTTTTCCCTCCCATCCCTAGCTCCTGGCACCTCTAATCTGTTTCTAAAATTTGTTCAAGAATGTTATAAAACTGGAATAATGTAATGTGTAACCTTTTGGAATTGACTTTTTTCACTCAGCATAATTCTCTGGACATTCATCCAGGTTGTTGATCAAGTTGTATATTAATAGTTCATTCCTTTTTATTAATGAGTACTATTCCATCATAAGGATGTGCACAGGGATCCCTGGGTGGCGCAGCGGTTTAGCGCCTGCCTTTGGCCCAGGGCACGATCCTGGAGACCCAGAATCGAATCCCACATCGGGCTCCCGGTGCATGGAGCCTGCTTCTCCCTCTGCCTGTGTCTCTGCCTGCCTCTCTCTCTCTCTCTCTCTCTCTCTCTCTATCATAAATAAATAAATTAAAAAAAGGATGTACACAGTTGGGTTACCCCCTCATCTGTGGAAGCCCATCTGGTTGATCCAGTCTGGGGCTATTCCTAATAAAGTTGCTGTTAACAGTCATAGACAGGTTTTTATGTGAACATCAGTATTCATCTTTCTCAGGGAAATGCCTGGGAGTGTAATTGCTAAGTCATATGGTAAGCAAATGTTTAGTTTGAAAAAATTTTTCGGAGTGACTACACCATTTTAAATTCCCACTCACCAAGAATGAGAGATCATACACCCTCCTCAGCATCTGGTGCTACCTTGAAATCAGAAAGATTCCTCCCTTTTTTTCTGAATTGTTTTGGCTCTTCTGATGCTTTTGCCTTTCCACATAAGTTTTGGAATAATCTTGTCTATATCTACAAAAAGTCTTGCTGGAATTTTGATAAGACTGAAATTAAACCTGTATATCAAATTTTGCCCTTTTTTAAATGATTTTATTTTTAAGTGATCTCTACAATGAATGTGGATTTTATAACCCAAAGATCAAGGATTACACTGTTCCACCAACTGAGCCAGCCCAGCACCCCTTGCCTGTTTTTAACTAGGTTGTTTGTTTTATTATGAGTGTGAGGGTTCTTTATGTATTCTGAATACAGGTTCTTTTATCAGATATACGGCTTGCAATCTTTTTTTCTTCCCATCCATGACAGAGATTTTCATTTTCTAAATAGTGTCTTTTGACATACACATTAATTTTGTAAAGCTCAAATTATATATTTCTTTTATGACTGTTTTATGGCTTTTGGTGTCAAGGCTAGAATTAATTGGCTAAACGGTTAAAGATTTTTTATGTTCTCACAGAATTTTGTAGTTTGATCTTTTATATTTAGGTCTGTGATCTATTTTGAGTTAGTTTTTGTATGTATTGTGAGGTCAGGGTCTGAGTTCAGTTTTTGTACATCAATATTCAACTTCTGAGGACAGTATGTTGAAAAGATGATTAATTACCCCATTGAGTTACCTGGATATCTTTGTCAAAAATCTATTAACCATGAATGCAAACGTTTGTTTCTAGATCCTCAGTTCTGCCCCATTGCTGGCTTCCTGCTTATAGCAGGTTTACAGAATATTGTGCCATTAGGTATCACACACCCTCGAACTTTGTTCTTTCCCCAAATCATTTTCATTATTGCAAATCCTTTGTGTTTCTCTGTGATTTGGGGGATTAGTGTGTGCATGTGTACCTTCATAAGTTAACAGGATGATTGAGTGCTGGTATTGGAACATGGCATCTAAAATGTTTACTTTGTTGTTGCCATATGTATGGACTTGGTAAATGCTAGAGGCTGCTGTTTGTTTGTTTTTTTTAAAGATTTTATTTATTCATTTATGAGAGAGAGAGAGAGAGAGAGGCAGAGACACAGGCAGAGGGAGAAGCAAGCTCCGTGCAGGGAGCCTGATGTGAGACTCGATCCCAGAACTCCAGGATCATGCCCTGGGCCAAAGGCAGGAGCTAAACCGCTGAGCCACCCCAGGGATCCCCTGGGTGTTTTGTTTTGTTTTGTTTTTCTTGTAAGAGCTTACAGTCTTGTGAGGATACTTAAGATATTTTATAAGTATACAAAGCATAATGCTGCTTATCGAATTTTTCACATATTCCATTCCTTTGTTTTCCTAAGTGTATTTTTTACTAGACCATGTATGACAATTTCTGCTTCTAGATAAGTGTCATTGTTTACCTTTTTAAAATGTGAAAGTAGGGCAGCCCGGGTGGCTCAGTGGTTTAGCGCCACCTTTGATCCAGGGTGTGATCCTGGAGACCAAGGATCGAGTCCCATGTCGGGCGCTCTGTGTGGAGCCTGCTTCTCCCTCTGCCTGTCTCTCTCTCTGTGTCTCTCATGAATAAATAAATAAAATTTTTTAAAAAAATAAAAATAAAATGTGAAAGTAGTGTTTAACACTATTTTAAGATATGTCTAGTTCTTATCTTTACTTTCAGACTTCTGCAGCATCTTAGAATAAGACTGCCCTCCCATGGTGAAAATTAGGTAACCTGTCTAATATCTAGAAATATCTAGAAATGTATCTTTTTAAAGATAATGTGAGGAATTAGAGATAGGCTTTTCTGTGGACTCAGAATGGACAAGAGTCTGTAGAATCCCCATAGTTGTAGGATCACAGCTGCTAACCAACCCCAGAGGCTTGTCAGGAGGTATAAGGACACCTATTCCCTCAGGGGAAGCGGCTCACTCATCCTAGAAATTTAAATGAGGCTGCTTTTAGATCCAAAGTTCTGTCATTCCCTTTGTTCTGTATGCCACCTTATCTTTGTTATTTGTGTATGCCACCTTTCTGTTATTTGGAAGAGACCACTTCATAGCCAACCCTTTGCTTTAATTCCATCTTAGAATTTTTGGAGTCCCCTTTGAGACTTGGTAGTCGACATCCTCTGTGTGTTCTCTGTGGAATTATATAATATTGCTGCAAGTACCCTTTAGGTGAGAGGAATGCATTCATTTCTTCAGAGTACTGAAATGATTAGACATATGGATTAGAGGAGTATCTATGGACCCAGGAAGCAGAACTGTCTTTACTTTTGTTTACTCAGTTTAACAGTTATGAAGAAAAATTATAAAAAGTTTTTAAGGAGAGAGCTGTGCTGCTGCTAGTGAAGTTCTGATTAGAGCAGTGAGTTAGTAAACAATGTTTACTTGGAGAGGTGGAAGTGTGGACTGGGAAGGGCGCAGGAGAGCCTTTGGCATGATGAGCATGTTTGTGTCCTGGTCCACATCATGTAACACACAAAAATTAACTGAAAATGGAACACAAACTTAAAAGTAAGAGCCGAGATTCCTGAATATTAGGAGAAAGCATAGATGTCAGTTTTTATGACCTTGGATTAGACAACAGTTTCTCAGCTGTGACACCAAAAGCACAATAAACAAAAGAAATTTAATCAAAACCAAAGTTTAATTTTTTTTCTGTGCCAAAGGATATCATCAAGAAGGTAGAAAAACAACCTAGAAAATGGGAGAAAAATATTGCAAGTCAAATGTCTGATAAAGGACTTGGGTCTGGAATAGATGGAGAACCAGACAGCTTAGTAATAATAACAGCAACAACCAATTTAAAAATGAGTCAAGGGGGATCCCTGGGTGGTGCAGCGGTTTGGCGCCTGCCTTTGGCCCAGGGCCCGATCCAGGAGACCCGGGATCGAATCCCACATCAGGCTCCTGGCATGGAGCCTGCTTTTCCCTCTGCCTGTGTCTCTGCCTCTCTCTCTCTCTCTGTGACTATCATAAATAAATAAAAATTTAAAAAAAATTAAAAAAAATGAGTCAAGGATCTGAACAGATATTTCTGCAAAGAAGATAACAAATGATCACTAAACACCAGAAGAGATGCTTCACATCACATCACCAGTCATCAGGGAAATGCAAATCAGAACCATAGTGAATTACCACATTGCAGTCTCTCTAGCATGGCTGCAGTGAAAAAGGTGAGTACAACAAAAATAAATGGCGAGACAGTCACTAGTGTTGGTGAGGGTGTGAGGAAATTGCAACCTTTGTGTGTTGCTGATGGGAATGTAAAATGGCACAGCCACTATGGAAAGTAGTCTGCAGTGCCTCAAAAAGTTCAACACAAAACTACTGTTTTACCTGCCAGTTACACCTCTAAGTATGTATCCAAGAAAAAGGAAGACAGATGTCTACACAAATCTTGCAATGCACCAGTATTTATAGCAATATTATTCGTAATAGCCAAGGAATGGAAACAACTTGTATGTCCACCACCTGATCAGTAAATGTGGGCTGTCTAGATAGTGGCATGTTACTCAGTGATAAACACAGCTGCAGCATAGATCTTGAAAAAAGCTGAGTAGAAGAAGCCAGACACAAAACACTACATCCTGAATGATTCCAAAGTATCCAGAATAGGAAAACCCAGAGAGCCAGAACGTGGATTTGCAGTTACCTAATGAAGGAGGTAAAGGGTTTCTTTTTGGAGTGATGAAATGTTACAAAATTGATTGTGGTGATGATGCTAACCCCAAATACAGTAAAAACCATTGAACTGGGGCACCTGGGTTGCTCAGTTGGTTAAGCATCCAACTCTTGATCAGGGCCCAGGTCATGATCTCAGGGTATTGAGATCCAGCCCAGTGTGGGGCTCTGTGCTCAGTGGGACATCTGCTTGAGATTCTCTCTGTCCCTCTACCCCTCTCCTTATTTGTGCACATGCATTTCGTCTTTAAATCAACCAATCAATCAATCTTAAAAAAAAAAAAGAACCGTGTGCTTTAAATTTGTGAATTGTATGATATGTGGATTGTTTCTCAATAAAGCTGTTATTAAAATAGCATTGGAAACATAAATGAATAAGATTGGCTATGAGTTGATAAGTTTTGAAACTGAGAAGTACATGGAAGTTCATTATATTGTTTTGTCTACTTTTGTTCCTATTGTATATTTTCCTGAACAAATAAGACTCAAGATACAAGTCTTTTATTTATTTATGTATCTGTGTATCTATGTATGTATGTATGTATCTATCTTCTTTTTTAAGATTTTACTTATGGGATGCCTGGGTGGCTCAGTGGTTGGGGATCGAGTTCTGCATCAGGCTCCCTGCAAGGAGCCTGCTTCTCCCTCTGTCTATGTCTCTGCCTCTCTCTCTCTCTCTCTCTCTCTCTCTCTCATGAAAGTATAAATAAATCATGAAAAAAAATTTTTTGTGTGTCTCTCATGAAAGAATAAATAAATCTTTAAAAAATTTTTTTACTTATTTGAGAGAGTGTGTGTGAGCAAGTGGAGGGGGAGGGAGAGGGAGAAGCAGACTCCCCACTGAGCAGGGAGCCTAAAGTGGGAGCTTGATCCTAGGACCCCAGGATCATGACCTGAGCTGAAGGTGTGAACAACACACTCAACTGACTGAGCCCAAGACGCAAGTCTTAATATCAGGACTTCATGACCTGTTGTGCCCTGCATGGAAAGCTATGAATGGCACATTGCTTTTTGCCTTGACCTAATTTGTCCCTGTGTTTCTGCCTCTTCAGCCCCCTGTACACTCTTCCTCTGTCCGTGGAAAGGTTCATCTTAAAGAGGTTCTCTTTATTTCCCTGTTCACACCTGGAAAAGCACACCTTGCTTCCCCGCTCCTTAGCTGAATTGGGAGGAGAGTCTTTTTCAGAGATCCCCAGATCCTGTGATAAAACTGTCCTCAGTCTCCACGATAACAGTGAATGCCTTAGGGGTGCTGCTCCCAGGTATTATAGAGCACAGGGCCCACAGGAGAGCTGGGGTGGGGTGCTGCCCCCTGGGTGTTGTAGAGCATATGGCCTGTGGGAGAACTGGGGGAACTGGGTGTTGCCCCTGGGTGTTGTAGAGCATATGGCCCACAGGAGAGCTGGGGGGACAGGGTGCTGCCAGGTGTCATAGAGCACAGGGCCCGCAGGAGATCTGGGGGTATGGGGTCCTGCCCCTTGGGTGTCGTAGAGCACAGGGCCTGCGGGAGAGCTAGGGGGACAGGGTGCTGCCCCCTGGGTGCGTAGAGCATATGGCCCGCGGGAGAGCTGGGGGATGGGGTGCTGTCCCCTGGGTGTCGTAGAGCCAATGGCCTGTGGGGGAGCTGGGGGGACAGGGTGCTACCAGGAAGAGATGTGCAGGATGAAAACACATCATGTTCTTATGGTGAGGATAAAAGTTTTTCCTTTGCCCTCAGTGAGTTAATTCAGAAACCTGTATTGAGCCAAGGCTGTGTGCTCACCTTAGGTGCGGGGTGAACATAGATGAGGAAGCAGTGCTTGTACCCGGGATGGCTAAAGCCCTCTGGAAAATGTGAGAAAGACCAAGGGAATAATCTAAGCTAAGTTAGATTGTGATTAGTGCAAAGGAGAAGCACACAATATTAGGGAGATTTGGGTGGGGTGTGAGAAACACCTCTGCTCTGGTCGAATCCAGGAAGAACTAGCGAGTGATTTATGACACAGACATTTGAGGTTTTGTATGATTTTGGTGAACGCAAAGATGGCATGAACAAGTACAGAGAAGCCAGAAAGTACAGAGTATATTGGAGAAACAGTAAGTTATCTTGGGCTGGGGCATAAAACGATATTAGCATGGAATAAAAAGTTTAAAGATCATTGTTTGAATAGATGAGGTTAAGAGTACATTTGTTGTGATGAGCGTTGATAATGTATTAGAATTATTGAATCACTGTATTGTATACCTGAAGCTAATGTAACATTGTATGTTAACTACTGGAAATAAAATTTTTAAGAAATAATAATATTTTTAGAATCCTTATTTTCAAATGGAGATCATGGGACAGTCCTGAAAGGTAGGTTAAGAAGTTTTTGTAATTCAGTGATCAGTGAGAACAATCTTAGGCTTTCGACGCAGGGACTGACTGTAATGAATCCAGCCTGCATGCAGGTCTGTTTGGTGGGTCATGTTAGGGTTGGATTGGCAAAATGAGTCCAGGATCCCATTTTAATATTCCACCTAGAAAATGAAACCGTTGTGAAATAGTGCATGAGAATGACCAGGAGGGACAGGCAAAACGGCAGGAATAACCCGAGCAACTGGGGAAGAAAAGGCCAAGAGGGATGGTGAGAATCTGAGGACATTGTTGAGGATTGATTTTGTTGGAGTGTTCAAGCTCCCGATGTTTGGGTCTGCTATTAAGAGTTAGTTACTGCCCAGCAAGGCCCACATTTGAGAAGTGGACTCCAGAGTTAAAGGTTATGGCTGAATAAGTAGAAATAGACAAGACTGCTAGGGGGCAGAGGTAAGAGGCCAACAGAAGAATATTGGGGGATGCTAGTCATGAAAGAGCAGCCTGGAAGATGGGGTCTTGGAGGCTAAGTAGCAAAGAGCCTCCGGAAGTAAGCAGCCTACAGAGTTTTGTAAGAATGAGAGCTGATCGAGGAGTGTGCCATCAAGGGTAAAGGCCAGGACCCAGCCCTAGATCCATGCCAGATGTTTAAGCTTGTTTTCCAGTTTCCACACCTAAAATACAAGTTAGTAGGTGCAGGTGAAAATGTTCTTTAAGCACCAGTTAGTATTGTTCAAGGTTATTCACACAGTATGATTTTATGAAAAGAGAATTGGTAAGTCAGGTACAATAGGTTGAGGACCATGTGAGCATAGAGGTGATGAGGACAGAAGGAAGGCATTTCTTTCCAAGGAAAAAAAGATGGAATTTTGAAGGAAAGAGAAATAATGCAATAGTTTAAGGAGGAACACAATTGATTTTAAAAAAGCTTTAGTGGTGCTTTTAGCTTTCATGCTGGGGTGGTGCAGCATGTTAAGCATCCAACTTTTGGTTTCAGCTCAGGTCCTGATTTCAGGGTTCAGACCTGCATCGGGCTCCACCTTTGTCACAGTGTCTGCTTAAGATTCTTTCTCCCTTTCCATCTGTGCCTCCTGCTCGTGCTCACTCTCTCAAATAAATAAATCTTAAAAAAATAATAAACTTTAGTTTTGATGACTTCAAGTGATTTTCAAAAAGTATTATGTTTTTTTCCATAAGTTCAATGATTATTTTTATTATACTATTTGGGAGAAAATATGGATGCATGGATGGTCTTTGAGATTTTTTCTATCTTGAAGTCCTTAATAAACCCAGTAAGTTGTAGTGATTTTTCCCCAAATTTTAGTGGATTTAAAGTGAGTAATATTTTGTGTTTACCGTAGAATGGGTTTGTGGAAGAAAACTTTAATTCAGTTTGGTTGTTTATGATTTTTACTAGTGATTCATTTTTTGGTAAGCTTACAACCAAAAGTGGTTAGCAGCTGTAGGATGAAAAACAACATTAACAACAGGAAATTAACTGCAGTGATTTCAGGAATCATTTCCCACATTTAAAAATTTTTGTTCTTTTTAGAAAAAGATGAGCTTAGCTACTTTAAGCTCTGCTACTGAGATAATAGACTGATCTGTTTAGATGATTCTAACCTTTTTTTTTTTTGAAGATTTTATTTATGTATTCATTCATGAAAAACAGAGATTGAGAGAGAGAGAGAGAGAGAGGTGGAGAAGCAAGTTCCATGCAGGGAGCCTGACGTGGGACTCGATCCCAGGTCTCCAGAATCAGGACTTGGGCTGAAGGCACTTCCAAACCGCTGAGCCACCAGGGCTGCCCAGATGATTCTAACCTTAATATTAACCTTATTAATAGTATTATTACTTTTAAGACTTGGATTCCTACTATTTCAGTGAACATTTGACTTTACTTATGTTCTTATAAGTGGCTAAATTTTATTTTTATGATATATTATAGAAAAATGAATTATTGAATTGATATATTACTCATATTTGATGAACATTTATGGATTACAGAGCAGCTTAACATACTTTTTAAAAATTTAAGTATAGTTGGGACGCCTGGGTGGCTCAGCAGTTGAGCATCTGCCTTTGGCTCAGGGTGTGATCCTGGGGTCCTGGGATTGAGTCCCACATCGGGCTCCCCACACGGAACCTGCTTCTCCCTTTGCCTGTGTCTCTGCCTCTCTCTGTAGGTCTCTCATGAATAAATAAAATATTTAAAAATAAATACATAAATAATAAATTTAAGTATAGTTGACACACAGTATTCTATTCGTTTCAGATGTACAACATAGTGATTTAACAAGTCTGTACATTACTCATTGCTTACCTTGGTAAGTGTAGTCACTGTCTGCACACATTATTGCAGCATCATTGACTACATTCCCTGTGTTGTGCTTCTCATCCCTGTGACTGACTTATATTATAACTGGAACTCTGCACCTCATCCCCTTATCTGCTTTACTCATCGATCCACCCACCTCCCCTCAGGCAACCACTAATTCATTCTTTGTATTTAAGTCTGTTTGTTCATTTGTTTTATAAGTCCATACATAAGTGAAATCATGCAGTGTTTGTCTTTCTGACTTATTTTACTTAGCATGATACCCTCAAGGTCTGTTCATGTTGTCAATTGTACAATATCATCGTTTGTTATGGCTGAGTAATATCCCGTTGTACATATACACCACATCTTTATCCATTCATCTGTTTGACATGTGGGCTGCTTCCGTTTCGTGGCTATTGTAAATCATGCTGCTGTAAACACAGGGGTGTGTATATCTTTACAAAAAAAGTTTTCTTTGGGTAAATACCCAATAGAGGAATTACTGGATTATACGGTATTTTGACATTTAATTTTGAGAGACTTCCATACTGTTTCCCATATTGGCTACATGAATTTACATTCCCACCAAGAGTGCATGAAGGTTTCTTTTTCTTCTCCTCTTCACCAACACTTATTATTTCTCGTCTTCTTAATTCTAGCCATCCTGACAGGTGTGAGGTGATATCTCATTATGATTTAGCTTTGTATTTCCCTGATGAATAATGTCGAACTTATTTTCATGTGTCTGTTGGCATTTATATGTCTTCTATGGAAAAAAAATCTCTCAGGTCCTCTGAGTATTTTTTAATAGGATGGTTTCCCCTTTTGGGTGTTGAATTAAATAAGTTCTTTATATATTTTGGATGCTAACCCTTTATTAGATATATCATTTGCGAATATCTCCTCCCTTGGGCAACCCCGGTGGCGCAGCGGTTTAGCGCCGCCTGCAACCCAGGGCATGATTCTGGAGACCCTGGATCGAGTCCCACATCAGGCTCTCTGCGTGGAGCCTGCTTCTCCCTCTGCCTGTGTCTCTGCCTCTCTCTCTCTCTGTGTGTCTCTCTCATGAATAAATAAATAAAATCTTTAAAAAAAAATATCTCCTCCCATTCTGAAGGTTGCCTTTTCGTTGATGGTTTCCTTTGGTGTGCAGAGGTTTTTTATTTTGATGTAGTCCCAATAGTTTGTTTTTGCTTTTGTTTTCTTTGCCTCTATATTTATAGACATGTTGCTATGGCCAATGTTCAAGAGATTACTGCCTTTATTTTCTTTCAGGAATTTTATGGTTTCAGGTCTCAAAATCAAGTTTTTAATGCATTTTGACTTTATTTTTGTATATGGTATAAGAAAGTGGCCCAGTTTCATTATTTTTTGCATATAGCTCTCCTGTTTTCCCAGAACTGTTTATTGAAGGGACTTTCTTTTCCCTGTTGCATATTCTTGTCTCCTTTGTTTTAATTGACCATATAAGCAGCTTTATTTCTGGGCTCATATTTTTTTCCATGGATCTGAGTCTATTTTTGTGCCTGTACCATACTTTTTTAATTAGTACAGCTTTGTGTAGTATACCTTGAAATCTGGGATTGTGATACCTCTAGCTTTATTCTTTCTCAAGATTACTTTGGCTATTTAGAGTCTTCTGTGGCACCATGCAAATTCTAGTTTTGTTGTTGTTCTGTGAAAATTCATATATGTTTTGTAATTTAATCTAAATGGCAATCTTACTGATAAGTATTGTCATCACTACCCTTTGTCGACCAGGAGACAGACTCAAAGAGATTGTGACTTGCCAGTACTATAAATGGAACTGGATTTCTGGTTTTGTTCCTCCAGCTCAAAGCTCTACATCCCTGGAGTCATCCTGTCATATCACTACTGGTGGTTAACTTTTATTTTCTTTATTTTCTTTACTTTTTTAAAGTAGGCTCCACACCCAACATGGAGCCCAATGTGGAGCTTGAATTGATGACCCTGAGATCAAAACTTGAGTTGAGATCAGGAGTTGGAAGCTTAACCAGCTGAGCCACTCAGGCACTTTCACTGTATTAATCAAACTTTGATCTTGTCCCTATAGTTTTATAAAACAAAAGTAGCTGTTTTGCTCCAGGTTTCCAAATTTGGGTCAGAATTTAGAAATTAAGTAAATTTCCTGTAAAGCATTGTTCTCAATCAGCAGTTGCCTTTGGACTCCACCCTCACTACTTGCACTTCCCTGCCCCAACTCTCAGTGTCTGCAGACATTGTTGGTTGTTGCACGTGGGGCTAGGCACGCGGGTGCTGCTGGCATTTTGTGGGCAGAGACCAAAGGAAAAGAAAGTCCACCCCCTATCCCAGTCCCAGAACAGTCCAGCCATTGGTGCCAACAGTGCCAAAGTTGGGGACCCTTGCCAGGAAGAACAGACCTATTTACTCATTCCTGACCGGGATGGTCAAACCCTCCGCTCCACCTTACATATATGGAATATTTTTCTATTACCCTCAAAATTATTTAAAATCTAGTTTTTGTGGTAGTTTAAAATAAAGGTGATTTTGGGGATCCCTGGGTAGCTCAGCAGTTTAGCGCCTGCCTTTGGTCCAGGGCGCGATCCTGGAGTCCCAGGATCGAGTCCCACGTTGGGCTCATGGCATGGAGCCTGCTTGTCCCTCTGCCTGTGTCTCTGCCCCTCTCTCTCTCTCTCTATCTCTCTCTCTCTCTCTCTCTCTCTCTATCATTCATAAATAAATAAATAAATAAATAAATAAATAAATAAATAAATCTTTAAAAAAATAAAGGTGATTTTGTTTCATAGCACAAGCATAAATTGGAGTATTTCAGTAATGGTCCTATGCGAAAGCATGAATACTATGCTAAAAGTGTTATATATATGTTATAGTTTTCTGAAAAAATAGTTTTTATTCCTGGATAGGAGAAGAAAAATTAAACCAAAGCACAAGTATTTTATTTCAAGCCAATATTTTAATTTTTTTTTAATTTTCTAGTTCTGCCTATGTTGAATGTAAATAAAAAATACATAGGATACTCTTAGCTTTTATATAGACCTTTAGTTTCTTTGTGTTTTGCTTCATACTCTGTACAGTTGTATCAGTTGTGTTTACAGAGTTGTTTCCTTTATCATACTTGAGTAGACAATTTGTGTAGAATGGACAGTGTCTAGACTCCTCCAGCCAAGGTCTTACAAGGGACATCTTGAAAGTACTCCTTAGCTTTGAGGTGACATTGCCCTATGACCCAACAATTAACGTATTGTTGAAAGCTTATAATAACTGAGATAATAAAGACTGTGAATTACAGATTTTATATAAACACTCATGTATTTTTATGGAGGTTTTATAATCAGGTAATAATAATTAAATTAAAAAAAAACTTTGTGCTATAACCTGAAACCAGATGTTATGAATAGCATCTGTCAAATTGATAATAAACACGGAAGGCCTTATTATAAGGAGTTTAACATAAAGACAGTAAAGCTCTAAGATAGGAGAATGTGAATAAGATTATATGAAACCATACTTCAACATTAACAGAAAGAAGTATTACAGTACTACTCGAGTTATTAAAGAAAGAATAAGAAGAGTGTAATGTACTCTTCTCATAACCATTCTTGTCAATCTTGGTTTGCTAACATAACAGCAAATAAAAGAGCACAAATTTTGCTAAGTCAAGCATTCCAATTACAGTACAGTTCTTTTTAAAATGCACTTGATAACAAAGTGTTAAAAACTGAATGTGTTATTTTTTTTTGTTACTGAGAAAAGAATGTTCAAGCATATGATTTATACAAAATCATTTGTATACAAACGGAAACTGCAGTAGATGCTTGTTTCTCTTGATCCTGATGTAGCAATAGTTTTGCAAAATTCTGTTGAAATTTTTTGTCATAAAGTAAGTCAGACTTACCATTTAGGAATAGTTTTTGCTTGTTTGCATAATACCACCATTTTTAATAGAGTTCAAGTATTCCAAATGTAAATTTTATATTAAATGGATATTACTAATTACTACTTTCTGAAGTTCCCGAGCTGAACGCTCATTCTGCTCACAACACAGCGGAAAGTTGCAGGCTGCACTTCCCAGTACCTCACCGGATTGTTGGATAAACTTATCGCACTGTATAAAGATTTCTTCATCTTCGGTACTGTTGGGCAGAAGTCATTCACTCCCACTTTTGTAATTGAATTAGAGTGAAGGAAGATTATCTGTGGCAGGAGAAAAGAATGGATTAAAAGTACACAATAAATATAAAATTAAGAGTTTCATTTTATAGTCCACATTTGATCATGGGTTCATTTGTCCATTTATTTCACACTGATTTGAATGTATTTCTCTTAAAATATATCTTTTTATGTTTGTTAAATATTTAGGATATCCACTCAGGATCTTTTGTGATGCACAGAAGTGCTGTGGGAGTATAGCACATCAGAGTCGTCCTGCTGTGGCCCAGAGCACATGCCTCCCTCCTCCTCTCCTCTTACCTATGTAGCGGGGTGTGTGTGTGCACTTACTGCAGTGCCATGTTTACAATACTGTGTTTTAAAAGTACTAGTGATGAGCAGAAGAATGAAATTCAGTGCTCCCAAGATTAGGTTTTGTAAATATGAATTGTTAGCATTTTCTTTGATCAAGGCAAAGAAATGTAAAGCTGCTTTTTTGTAAGTTGCTTTATAGAAAAATATGTCTGTTAACAACATGAATACATATTTGTAATACAGAATCAGTAGTCAAATCTTTATTTGCACCAATGAAAAAAAGAGATTTATAACTATGATATGTCTTGTGACGCCTGGGTGGCTCAGCGGTTGAGTGCCTGCCTTCAGCCCAGGGCAAGGTCATGGTGCTCCAGGATCGAGTCCTACATTGGGCTCCCCACATGGAGCATGCTTCTCCCTCTACCTGTGCCTCTGCCTCTCTCTCTCTCTCTCTCTCTCTGTGTGTCTCATGAATAAATATAACTATGTATATGTCTTTTAAATTATTGCTCAGAATGGACAGTATAGGGTCTTCCCTCCATCCCCTTTAACAGCCCCTTAAATTCTTCTTTGGTCTTTTTGGCAACAGATTTCTGAGAAGTGAGAGCAGTCTACCAACAGCATATTGGCATATGAAAGAATTGAAGCCTTTTGCAGGCAAAGCTAAGGTACCAGTTCTGGCTAGCGTTACCTCTTCATTGTGCTTTCCATTATAGTGAGATTGATCTGAGCCCCCTCCCCGTGCCATCTGTCAGTGTTGGGGATTCTGTGACAGGTGCTTTGTATGGTTCATGCATGTTTCATGTGTTCTTTAGAGTTCTCTTTTTTTCTGTGTTTTAATTCTATTCATTAAAAAAAACAATGCTAGCAAGAATATAGGTAGATTTTAAGAGCAGCCAGAAGTTGGAATCAGAGTAAATTCTTAACTTGTGAATAAAGAATGCAAATTGTGGGTAGCTTAAGAAAGGAAAGACTCAGGTTATGCTCACTAGTTAGACATTTAAATGCAGCATTTGAAAAAGTAAAACTCATAGCCTTGAGATGAACATCTGCTTATACCCCTTCCATTTTGATGGCTTTTGTCTCAGAGAACTGTAGTGAATAAAACTTATTTAAAGATAAATTGGGAAGAAATCTAGAAGAAGCAAGTGACTCAAGGCCCAATTTTTATTTTAATGTGGTTTTGCTTCTTGGAAGATGAGGATGTTGTAAATCAAGGAAAACCCATGAGAAAAGTGGACTAAAGTGAAATGGGATTAAGTAGGGATTCTTAATTTGAGGAACATAGATAAAAATCAGGGAGATCTGTGAAACTCCTAAAATTATGTACAAAATATTGTCTTCATTTTTTGTTGGGAGAATCTAAAACTTTATCAGATGCTTCAAGGACTCTAGTGTCCCTCCCACCTAGCCAGGAGTTGCTAGATTCAAACAAAAAGGTTCCTAACAATGAAGAAGAAATGTGAATCTATGACACTCCACATATTGACTTTTGATTATTCTGACCTCAAGTTTTAAAAATCACATACACTTCTAATCTAGCACCGCACTGGTAATGAAAATGCCTGGGATCTTGTCCACATGATCTTCATGAAATGTTTCCAGAATGAAAGGATAGAGGATCCTCCTCGGATTACTCCTAACCAGTTATGCCTTTGCATAGCCCCTGCCACCCCTGAAACCTGAAGTTAGCCAAATCAGTAATGTTGCCAACAGTAGCTGTGGCTTCAGCAGTAGGAGAACATGGAGGATGGAAGGGTACTTGAGCATTTTAGCTACAGTCTGCTTAGAAGCCAGATCTTAAGAACACCTCTTGGGCAACCTGCAGAGTCATCCATGTGAGTTACCCTTGCTGTTTGCCTGGTGTGTGCTTCAGATACTCGTATGTCTCACAAAAACAAAGGAGAGTATTAGTATCTACAAACCATAAGTGCAAGAGCATCTTACCTGCAGGTACTTGAGCTCCTGTAATCCTGACGGGATTTTCTTCAGTTTGTTATTCTCCAAGTGTATTTCTCTGACTCGTGGTATATTAGCAAGACTTCCATTTTCGATATCTGCGATTCTGTTGTTTCCGAGGCCCAGCCTAAACATGGTGTGAATTGCATCAACTCTTAAGCAGATGTTGATAGTTGGCTGAAGATACCACAGTTGTGTGGGAAATAGAAGCTGGACTCATCTGTGCTCACAGAAAGGTACTTCCTGCTTGCTCTTCCTAACCTATCTCCAGCTGTGATGGCTGTCCTTCTCCTCCACTATCACTAAACTCTGTAGCTAACTTTTACCAACCAGAAGGACATCTGAAAAGTTCTTTACCTTATTTCACTTGCTATCCCTCTACCATCCCCAAGACAGAGTAAGGAATAGCTATCCCTGTTCATTTTATCTTCATGACACTGACAGACTTGATTAGGTCCCTCTGCTTCCCCCAGGGGTCTCATTAGTATCTCCATTGTATCACCACCACTTCTGAGTTGGGGTTAGAAGAGTTTTTACCTTTGCAGGTCTTTATAGCGTTTAAAATCCTCGAGTTCCACAGTTGAAATTTTATTATAGTCTAAGTGAAGCTCCAGTAAAGTTGATGGTAATTCTAGGAGTAAGAAAAGAGAGCGACATGTTAGATTGAGTAAAGCCAAGCCCCCATGGATTATTTATGTACTTGTTAGGTTTCACGCTGTAGACTTAGGCAGTCTTTAAGGGATCATTTTTTTCAACGTTTTATTATGAAAAATTTCAAGCACATGCAGAAATAGAAGCTACTGTCATGAGTCACCACATGTAGTGTCTCCACATGTCTTTCATCCACCATGTTATTTGTCTCTCATTGGCTTGTTCATGGATTTGTTTTTCTTCATTGACTTGTTTTTTGCTGGAGTATTTAAAATCAAATTCCATACATATTGTCATTTCATCTGTAAAGGCATCACCAGATGTCATCAACTCATCAGGTCCTCTTGTGTCTACATAACCATCTTGTCAGTGTTTCGGCTAATGGGATTTGAGGTGATACTTCAGATACGTTGTTTTACAGTTGATTTGTTCAGGTCGGGATCCAAATACAACATTGCAGAATGCATTGGGTTCTCCCATCTCTTAAAATTTCTTCTATTATTAAATATACACTTCTTCCTTTTTCCCTGTCTTGCATTGATTTCTTTCAGATACTGATTTGAAATACTCATTTGTGGATTGGACTAATGATGGCTTCCACATATCATTTATTTTATGAACTAGTGGTTAGATGTAGAGATGGGATTAAATTCAATAGATCAGCCTTTCACCTGAGGATCTTAGGGTTTGTTGATGAGTACTATAAGATCATTGTTTCTTTATGACTGTGAAAATGGTGATTTTCTGATTTTTTCATGCATAATGCATTTATCAGGTAGGATTCATATCTAAAGAATTTTCCTGCATCAATTATTTAGTGACTATGTAATACAATTTTTACAGAAAAGGCAGCGTAAATGCTTGCTTCTTTTAAGTAATGAATTGGTGCAATGCCCAGAGATAACCAGTGAAATTTTTTTTAGTATTTTTATGAACACATGGGTTTTTACTCTGTTTGATATATTGGATCCATAAAGAGAAGCATCCACAGTGTAACCTGGCACATGCGGGGTACCTGATGACTGTGGGTACCTTCTCTCAGCCCTGTATGTTCTGACCGCAGCCCTCCCCAGATCAACCAGAAAATTAAATCACACCTTATTTTATTAGGCTTATATATATGTATATATAATGTGTTACTTGTCAACAATGGGTTCTAGTTCGCCACCTGGGGAAAGTATTCTTTTTTCCAACTCTTACTAAAAACATTTCCTTCCTTTATTAGTGGTTAAGACTGTTGAAGGTAATTGAAGCATCCTTATAAATATCAGTACTCTTGCTGGCTGAATTTATGTTGATTCCAGAGTCTACTTTGGGTTTTAAAAGTAAAAAAACTAGAGAGCAAGAAAACAATTCTAAACTGAGAGAGTTCTGATTTCTTGAATTCTGATGCTTGACTCCAATATGTCAAAGAAAGGAGGGGAGGTTCTGTTTCAGAGAACTTACTTATATACTAGTTGAGTAAATCCATCACACATACAGAAGTCAATAAAAAAGTATCAGAGTGTTCCAGCCTATTGTAGAATATGTTGTAGCAACTCAGAGAAATCTGTTCATGTTTTTTTTTAACTTTTAATTTTTTTAAAGACTTTATTTATTTATTCATGAGAGAGAGAGAGGCAGAGACACAGGCAGAGGGAGAAGCAAGCTCCATGCGGGGAGCCCGATGTGGGACTTGATCCCTGGACCCAAGATCATGCCCTGAGCAGATTCTTAACCACTGAGCCACCCAGGCGTCCCAAATCTGTTCATGTTGAGCAGTCAGGGAAACTTTTCGGAAGAGGGTTTGTAGAACTTGAGGGGACTGTTCCCTTTGCTAGGGTGTGGAGAAAGTAGATAGCCCGAGAGAAAAGGGGAGCCCCTGGAGGGTAAATGAGCAATGTAGGAGTTTGGGTGAGAGCTCAGTAACCATCAGCAAACCCTAGTGTGCTTCATGCTTTTGCACAGATATTTCTATTCCCACGCTGTGGTCAAACTGGTGCCTTCTTGGGACACCTGGGTGGGTCAGCGATTGAGCACCTGCCCCTGGCTCAGGGCATGATCCGCAGTCTCAGGATCAAGTCCCACACCAGGCTCCCTGCCTGGAGCCTGCTTCTCCCTCTGCCTACGTCTCTGCCTTTCTCTCTGTGTGTCTTTGATGAATAAATAAATAAAATCTTAAAAAAAAAATAGGTGCCTTCTCCCCTCCATGCAGTACTCTTCTGTAGCAGAGTTTCCCAAATGAACCAGGAGAAGGGCACATTTCACTCAACTTGTGTTAATGTGTCAGGTCTCACTTGTAAGGGCCCTTGGGACCTCTGCCTAATTTCATCCTGCTGTGAGGGGTAGTGATGATCGGATTTCAGCAGTCAGTCTTCACATTTTAGCAAATAAATGATAAAAACTTAACTGGCTTTTGAATGTGGTAAAGACCTTGAAAGAGTAGTTATATAAGTTGAGAGATTTAATTCCAATTTAAATTTCTAAAGATAGTGGCACCTGGGTGGCTCATTCGGTTAAAGCTTTTGCCTCTGGCTCAGGTCATGATCTCAGGGTCCTGGGATCGAGTCCTGCTTCGGGCTCCCTGCTCCATGGGGAGCCTGCTTCTCCCTCTTCCTCTGCCCTTCCCCCTGCTTGTGCTTTCCCTCTCCATCAAATAAATGAAATTTTTAAAATAAATTAATTTCTAACGATGGGATACATTCCTTAAGCCTTTGGAAAAATCTTGAAAACATCATGAGAAGTTAAACCTTCATTTTTAAGGTACACTGAAAATTGAAGAGAATTGCTCTCAGGATGTGTTGCAGGGCAGGAGAGGCTGCTGTTGGGCACAGCCCTGGGGCAATGATTGCCAGTCTTTCTCCTCCCTGACCCTCCTGTCCTGCCCTCTGCCTACCCCTCTCTTTCATCTGCTGTCAGCTTGTCAGAGGCATTTTATGTATGGAACCTGTTAGGTGGCATATATTTGTGTTGGTGGTGTTGTAAAGATGAGAAGTAAATCATTTTGGGTATCTTGTTGAAAAACCGCCATCTTATGGAAAGCTAAATAAGGCAGCTTTTTAATTGTGTCATTCTGAATTAAACTGATTTTTTCCTGTATAAACAAATTGTCTTTCCACTTTTGTTTTATATGATTTTCCTCCTAAGTGGAAGATCACCACTTGATTCCTAAGAGCAGCTTTGTTTAGTCCTTTAACTTAAGAGTTGATGTTTGTTAATCTTCTGGATCAGGTGAATAGTAGAAAAAAATTTCGATGAAGTCTCTGCTTTTTCTGTGGACACTGAAGGACAAAGCTGTTTGCAAGGAAACTATACTATTAACCACAGTGATTATTTCTGACTCAGGTCATCATCATAGCAGAGAGAAAGCACCCCTGTCAGAGAAGAGGAACAGACTCTGAGTAGGGTTCCCAAGAAAGGAGAACCTCTCCACCTCATCGCCGCACTGAGAGCTTTCAGTAAAACATTAGAAAACTGGTCCAGTAGCAAATTTAAGGAGCATTTTATTTTGAGGCACTAGGCTTTAGGTTCTGTCATAAAGAGCAAGTCTCCATCATGTCAGGCGGGGGCATTCACTGGGTATTTGTGAATTAATGGTACAGACCTTTCTGTGCATTGGCCCATTAATATACACAGCACCTGAGTGAATAAACCGGGTACAGGGTGCACACACTCCCCCCACCCCCCAAATCCAGTGTCTG
Source organism: Nyctereutes procyonoides (assembly GCF_905146905.1). Taxonomy (NCBI): domain Eukaryota; kingdom Metazoa; phylum Chordata; class Mammalia; order Carnivora; family Canidae; genus Nyctereutes; species Nyctereutes procyonoides. The sequence goes on along the minus strand of NW_026575146.1, from coordinate 65,415,772 downwards.
CCCTGGTCTACCCTCCAGGCCCCTTCCCCAACCACTGCTGCATGGCTGGGGAAGGTCCTCTGGCCCCTTGCATCTTCCCTGACCACCTTCTCTAGAGAATGTGCACCTCTAGCAGATACTTCACAGAATGATGGGTATAAATGAGCAAATGTTAGGAGGGAGAAGCAATAAAAAGTTCATTGCTTCTTAATGTTTATTCTCACTGGGGAGACAAAAAGATTCTGTTCTCACTGGAGGGGAAAAAGGCACTATGTAGGGCTCTTTATGTTTGTGAAAAAACAGGAAATGTCACACACACTGACCACACACACTGATATAAAGGATTCTGACTGCCTTGTGGTTTTGACAGTGTATACAGTTTACAGTAATACATTTCATGGTCATTTAAAGGTGACAATGTTTTAAAATACCTTATCTTAAATAAATACAAACCTTTAGGAATTGAGGTGAGTTTTGCTTCTGCAATTCTGATATGGAACACTGTCACTCCTTCAAATGCCCCTGGTTCAATCCCATTATTATCCAGAGGGTTTGCACTCATTTCTGTGGAGACAAATTACATAAGTTAGCATGCAGTCATTGTGTTTGGAGGAGACCTAGTGCAGGCACAGACATCCCAAGAACATTGAGAAGTTCGAGTTTTATCCTGCACCTTTTTCACTCCGGGTGTTAATTTCTGTGTCTATCTGTTCCCCTTTCTGTTGCTGTCAGTAAAAGATGGCTTTGTATTACATATACTTATGTTACAGTAGATTAATACTAGAGTAGATTTCTTATATAGAATATAAAAGATTTTTGCTTTGAATTACTAAGTCAGTGACTTGTTATCAACTTTGTTCTGACCGTGAGCATGATATTTTGTTATATTAATATTACATTAGAAAAAAGATAATCCCTCATAACTTAAAACATGTGTTTTCCAGTATACATTTGTCACCTAAGCTTTTAAAATTATTACTCAATTAGAAATTATTTGATTAACAAATATAAGTTTGAGGAGATGTCAGTAAGTGAAACTATTTGGTAAATGCCAGGCATTTGCCTGACCTAAGTGAGGAAGTGAATGAGAATATCAATCTAGAATTTTAAAGGAATCTTTGAGAGGGAGGTGGCATGGTTAGATAGTGGGCATTAGAAGTAAAATATAGTGGAGTTTACAATGTCACAGGAAATTCCTAAGCTCAGCAGTCTTAAAGCAGGTATTGTAAATTAGATATACACTGCAAATAATTTTAATTTTGCAGTGTATATCTGTACATTGTATTAATTTTGTACATTGTATTAGAGTAGTTTAATTTTATACATTAATTTTGTACATTGTATTAGAGTAGTTTATACAATACATTAAAAATACTACCTTTTTTTGGTGTAAGCATAACTATTTTTTTTTTAAATACTACCTTTAAATTAAAGTCAAATAACAGATTTTGCCAGTTAGGAAGAAGTCAGAAAACTGAAACCACTATAGGTGTTTCAGAAGGGATTCTTGAGAGAGTGTGTTACAAATGGCATATTTTTTTAAGGGCTATAAGTGCTGTTTGATACTTTGATTTATAAATGGCTTAGCTAAATAAAGATTTTTAGATTTAAAAACTTAATTTTGGAAATTACGAGTCTTAAACAAATTGTTGGTGATGAAGATCTCTATCTTTGCATATTGCATATAATTCCAAAATGTCTCATTCAATTGCATAAACTTACCTAGAACATGTAAAGTATTCATTCCTTTGAATGTCTCCTTTTGTATTTTCTTAACTTTGTTATCATGAATTCTGAGTTCTGCTAGTGACTTAGGAAGATTAAATGGTATTTCACTTAGTTGATTGTGGGACAGATAGAGCCTCCTCAACTTCTTCGTGGTTAGAAAGGCTTTTGGGTGAATCTTTGTTAGCTTATTGTTGTTCAGAATCAAAGCCTAGATAAAGCATAAAGAGTGACACCATATTATGAAGTGGACATGATTTACCAATATTCTGCAGTGATTAGCCACTTGTGGAAACCCCTGCAAATTACATCATTCACATACTTTATTAACTATGTAAATAATTCCCCAGTCCAATCTAACCAAAAACAGATATTTACTACTGAGTTGGAACAGAGTGGTTCCGGGCCTTTGATTTATCTTTCAGTAGGTGATGTGTTCATGCAGTCAGGCCCTCCCCCTCTGGTGCCCCATTTCCCTTCATAAAAGTGATTGAAGGTATTGTATCTAAATATCTCTTGAGGGGGTTCCTGGGTGGCTCAGTTGGCTAGGCCTCGGACTCTTGGTTTTCAGCTCAGGTCCTGATCTCAGGGTCCTGGGATTGAGTCCCACTTGGGTCTGCCTGCTTGAGGATTTTCTCTCCCTTTGCTCTTCTTCTATCCCACCCCCCACTCAGCACACATACTTGCAAATAAATATCTATTCAGCCACACCAAATATGTTTTTGTATGATTTTTATCACCTTTTAAAACCTTACCTCTTTTATGTTTGCTAATGTGAAGTATTTTTCCCAGAGTGGAGGCCTATAGGAGTAAACTGCTACAACATGCCCTTGGCATGCAGGCATATCTCAGACACTGGGGAGGCGGCAGAGCTCCTGAGAAATGCCTCAACCCCTTCTAAGGGCCCCATAGGAGCAGCCTCGGAGCAGCTCCACTCCCAGACAGGAGCCCAGCTCTGCAGTGTCCAGAGTCAAACCCATGAGACGTGTGGATGGCGCCTGAGCTCAGTGCCTGGGTGCGCTGGGCAACAGGGGCTACGCCATGTGTCCCAAGAGCAGTAGCTGGTGGCTTCATTCCTAGGGACCTTTCATCCCTCTGCTTCCTTTAAAGAGCAGCTCTAGAATTGTTCCATTGATGGATTTTGTCACCAATGCCATCCTACCCCAACCTTCCCCATGTTTCCAGACTTGATATATGCCCTTACAGTGTTATTCACGGGATGCTTCTTACACAGAAGAAATACACATGCTTTGGGAGCTAAACTCCCTTCATTATTCTCTTTACTGTAGGCTTTTTTTTTTTTTAAGATTTTATTTATTCATTCATGAGAGACACACAGAGAGAGAGAGGCAGAGGCACAGGCAGAGAGAGAAGCAGGCTCCATGCAGGGAGCCCAACATGGGACTCGATCCTGGGTCTCCAGGATCACACCTTGGGCCGAAGATGGCGCTAAACCGCTCGGCCACCAGGACTGCCCAACTTTTTTTTTTTTTTTTTTTTTCAAGTAGGCTCTACATGAAGTGGAGAGCCTGATGCGGGGCTTGTGCTCATGACCTCAATATCTAGACCTGAGCCAAGATCAAGAGTTGGACGGTCCACGGACTGAGCCAGCCAGGAGCCCTATGGGCCCCTCTCTGCCCCTCCTCTCAGGCGAACTGTCCGTTACAGGTTTCACCTGGAGCAAGGTTGGCTGCAGAACTGGAATCAGGAACGTGTCCATTTAAGTGTGTGCTCTTCCCCTTTGGCTGTGCTGATGTCTGGGGAAGAGTGGAGTTAGAACTTGCTGAGTCCTTACTCAAGCCTATGATACTAAGTTGGCAGAAATGTTCTCTCTCCTTTACCATGGAGGGAAGGGAGGGACCTTTGTCCTGTTGGGCCCTGCGTCCTGCTGTTCTGCCATGGTGGGCACTTGTTTAGGCCACCCCTGCCAGGGCTGCCAAAGGGAGTGTGTACCTCAGTAAGATCCAGCTATGTGCATGGCAGTTGTTTGTATCCTCCCTGTGGGATGTGCAGTTGCCAGAGGGGCCTAAAAGGAAGTGTGAGGAATGCAGAATGGAGTGAGTGCAGATGGAGGGCCACCTGGGGCTGCCCCTGCACCCTGGCTTAGCAGAGTATCTCCAGTCACAGCAGACTTGCAGTGTTGGCCTTCACATGGAAGTTCCAGAAGTGGCAGTCACAGAGCCCCTAGCAGTGCTTCCAGAGCCGTCTCAGGTGCATTCATTCCCCTGAAGAGCTGCTCTGAATCCCATAGCTTTGTTACAGCTCTTTCACAGTAGGGGAAGGCCAGGCTGAGCAAGGCAAGCCACTGTCCTGGTGCCTACTTCTGACGGGGTTATGGTTTGAGCCGGACCGGCCTGACTCCAGAAGCTACTGCCCCTCCCACACAGTGCCACATAAACTGACCAGATGGAAACTTAGGGCTAACACAGCTCCTGACACCTTTCAGTCTCCTTTCTCAGTGAATAACGGGAGCACAAGTGGGCCAAGTCCCTGAGATACTCCAAAAAATGTAATAAAATTATATAACAAATGAAATTTTAAACTCTTTATGATATTAGTATTGAATACAACATTGGGGCACCTGGGTGGCTCAGTGGTTGAGCATCTGCTCTTGGCTTGGGGTGTGACCCCAGAGTCTGGGGATCGAGTCCTGCAGGGCTCCCTGCACAGAGCCTGCCTCTCCCTCTGCCTGTGTCTCTGCCTTTCTCTGTGTCTCTCATGAATAAATAAAAATCTTTAAAAAAAAAAAAACTTGAGTACATTAATTTATTCTTGCAGTTGTGTAGCTCAATATAAAGTTGAAGAAGCATTCATAGGCTGTATTCTTTTGAGAATTAATAATGGCCTTGCCATTCTCCAGAAATGTCTGTGATCTGAAGTTGGTGGGATGAACTGGATAGGTTCTTGGTGGGATTGTCCTAATATTTAAGTGGCACCTCAGTTATAAGATAAATACATGCTCTTCCAAACATTCTTTTTTTAATGTGACTTTATTACATAGGGAGCCCTACCAGATCTAAGCTGTGTACACACACATGGGTGACTGATATGGCGTCTCCGCCTTCTCCTCTCAGTGCTATAGCTGCCCTGGACGTGACAGGCCTTATATTTCCGCCCTCCAGCACAGCACAAGAATGTGCAAACATGGCCTCAAAGGGCAACCTCCACCCTCCCACCATGGGGAGGGGAAGAATGGATACACCCTCCCATGGCTGTGATGTGTGGAATCAGGTTCTTCCCAAACCCATGTCCAAAATAAATTAGAAATTTTACTTGCTAGAATCTGGAGGCTTTAAGTGTTACATAGAAAACCAAGAATCTTTTAAATCTTGGAAAATTAAAATATTAATAATTATAAGGGAAAATTATTTTTCATTTTTAAAGTCCTAGGGAAAAAAGCCATACAAGATTATTAATTAGATACAATGCATGTCCTACTCTCAGATTTATGCTGTCTTCAGATAAGTCAATAGATTTTCTTATACTGTATGCTAGTGAGTTCTTAGAAATAATCATCATCTTAATCATTTTAGTGTATAGTGACTGATTACCTAAGTAGAGCACAAGCCCATTTTAGGACCATTTACTTAAATTCTAGCCCCTTGCCTTTCACTTGGCTTTTGTTTTAGTTAACATCACTTGAATTAAATTGAATTAATTCTAATTTCTCATTAACTAGAACACTACTTAATATCAGGGATTTTGTCACACACACAGAAAAGTAAGACTTGTTTACACAAAATATGAGTAATCCTTTTAGCAATGATAGAGATTTTCACTTAAATATGAGCATATATATTCTTACGTAAAGTGAAGTGAGTCCTTTAAAATCATTTTCTTTGATTTCCTTAATTTTATTGTTTTGAAGATCAATCATTTGAGTATCAAATGGAATGTTGCTTGGGACGGAGGACAAACCTGAGAATTAAACAAACATGTTATTCACACATTATATGCTGAGGAGGAGTTTTCTAATATAATAGAAATACATGTTTGTTAAAATCCATGGTTAGCATTACGAAACAACAAACACATTACTCTTTGGAAAGGCTTGAAGACCTTTCCAGGTAACTTATGTATTTTTGCAAGGTGTCTAGCTGGGTCTAGCTGTCACTGCTCCTTTGCACAAGGTGACAGATAAGGAGGTAAATTAAGGTGTGCTAATGCAATGGCAGGCAGGTGACCGCCACTAACAGGCAGCATCTGCTGATGCACTTGGGCTGAGGAGCAGGAACGTTCTCTGCTGCTTCTCTGGCTGTAGTAGGGCTGAATTGGAACCTGTGGGTTTTGATCATTTTAAGAAGTCTCAACATGTAGGAAGTTGTGCTTAGAAAATTAATTATTCTCATGTACATTCTTGAAAATGTTACTGCATATTTCCTTTAATAATGAACTCCTCTACTCAGTTATTTGATTTACAAAAACTTACTCCTCCTTAACTCCCTGTTGATGTCTGGATGTGCAATAGACCTTTACTGAAACCCTCCCCCTCATTGCTTTGGCTGGAAGCTCCCTGGGCACCCCCCCCCCCCCCCCCCAGTTAGCACTCCTCCTTGCAGGTTCAACAGTGGCTTGCTTTCTTTCAGCTCAGGTTAGGGTACAGTTGCATTGTGCTCTCTGGGTAGGTGCTCAGTCATGTTAGTTACATTACTAAGAGACTTCATTGTTTTTTCCTGTCTTGAATTCAGTAACAGAGCAGGAAATTACCAAGAGCGGTACATAGTGCATTTCTTCCTTACTTTTTAGGCTTTCCCTAGATGGCCAAGCATTCCCACCCTGCTCGTTGTCAGACAGGCCATTACAGTAGTTAGGCTTGACAAACATGGGGCCGCCTTTTTTCCCCCAACATTTATTGTAGAGATGTTCAAGCATTCAGAAAAGTTGAAAGAATTTTACAGTGAAAACCCACATTCTTTCTACCATCAACATTTTACTATACTTACCATTCACTCATCAATTCATCTTTTTTTATGCATTTTACAGGGAGTTTCAGTTAGTATGCTTTCGGGGGAGCCATCCTTGCTCCTTTAAAGAGCAGGAGTATATTTAAAAGCCCTGGGGAAGGGTTTAGTATCAAAATACTGGGAATGTCAGCACTTGACTGAAGCCCTGAGTACTTTTCCCTCCATAGTTTACAGTGATGACTCACTTTTTACGAAGTTTAACCATAGATAAAAAGGGGGTCGGGGGGACTTGGCAGGTTACCAAGGTAGTTGTTTTGTTAGGAGATGATATTGGTCTTAGGAAATGAAGTAGAAGGTCTTAGAGGAAGCTGGCAGCTCTGCAGAAAGCAAGCACTGGATAACTTAGACTTGTACAGACCTTGCTCACCCCACCCTTGATAAAATTGGAAGCTCTGAAAAGAGATTCATTTACTGAGGGAGAAAGAGTGATAGGGCTCCAGACCCTATTCATGGTTGTCCTCACCTGAGAGAGGTGAGGTATGTACCGCCCACAGTGCTGTATCAGACTCTTACAGATAATTCATAGGTAAATTTTGTCAGGTAGATTTTTTCAAAGCTAAATATCTAAGAGACTGTGCAAGGAACACACAGTTTCCAGCCAGATGGCTGAGGTAGTAGTTGGGTTTTTTCTCAGTTCTGTGGTGACAGTCACATCCTAGAACAGAGCTGCACAGTGTTTCCACCCAGGTCTACAAGTGGGAGCGGGTGTGGAGGCTACCACACGAGGATGGTCTGTGCCAGAGATGAGTGTGTCCCTGGTCACTCTTCCCCAGAGCCGGTCTAGTTTGCATGCAGCTGCGTTAAAGTGGATATATACATTTTCATCCTGACTTTTGCCTTACAAAGTGCTTTCACTTCCACTAACTGTACATACTTATGGTGAGTTTTTCCTGCCTGTGATGCAGCTCAGAAACAATGGCACATTCTGCTGTTTCTTAACCTTGGCCTATCTTTGCCCCATCTGTCCTGGCTCCTGCATTTCTCCTCTCTACTGCTCTTCCCATTCTGATGTGCTTCTACTCAAGCCATTCTTGGACCTTACTTGCAGCTTGTCATCTCTTCCTCACAAGATATCAAGACATTCCCAGTGATACTAGCTTATCATAAGCTTCTTTTTTAATTAATGTTTTTTGCTCCCTTCTCTCAGTTGTCCCTCAAATATGTACCTTATTGAAGTCTCCACAGTGGATTGTAACAAGCTTTGACATTGCCACAAATGCCATGGCAGTGGGAAGTAAGTCTAAAGCTGTCAGAGGCACCAGCTGCTCACATGTACCCTAGAAGTGTCCGTCATGGGCCTCCAGGCTCAAAATGGCAGATGTGTGTGCCACACCTTGGTTTCCCACAGTGGGTCAGGTCTGAGCATTCCCCTCTTCTGGAAATGGCCAGGTACAGTGACCCCTGGTGTGCATTCCCCATCACACCTCTTCCTGAGTGGGGTATCAGGGTACCCCTCTATCTTTCTCATGAAGAGAGCATCTTCATTAGAAATATTTTTAAAAATAAAGTATCAGCCGAGAATTCTGCATTTTTAAGACTTTAGAAAGTGATTTAGTTCAATCACTTCAAGACAGTTCTAAGTCTAAATCATTCAAAACAAAGAACATTGACTTTAAAATGTCTAGATTAGAGATTTCAAAAACTCTATAACCTGTTTATTGTTCTAGACAGGCTAGTTGTCCTTGTAGGATATTAGTAGGAAGCACACTGTCAACCTGCTGACATCCTGAAATGAAACCAGTGATGTCCATTCTCTCTGAGGGAAATTGAAATGAACCATTTTGATTCAAATTTGAGAAGAGAAGGAAATGATGTTCTGTATATGAAATTCCCACTGCTTCCCTTGGTGTTCTGGATTTTTAAGATAACTTTGGGTGTACTTTGGGTTTGTTGTATTTTCAAAAAACTTAAATGAAAAATTGCTTTACAATTAGCTGATTTTTGAAATTTCAGTGAGGTTTCCTCCTATCCTTTTAATTTTGTCAACGGTATTTTCTCCAGAACAAGTTGCGAAATGTTCTTACCTAGATCAGAGCAGTGTACAACTCTTGAGTAGCACTGGCATCCAAATGGACATGTTGGGAACAGATCAAAGGGGAAGAAGGGGTTAATTGGCTCTCTTGTTGGAAAAAGAGAGTTGTCGTCATCAGGGTCGCCATCCATTTCATCTTCCGTGTCCTTCAACATCATGTTCTTCAGCATCATGTATGAAGGATGAGATGATGGCTTGGCAGAGCACAACACCAGGAGCACGAGGAACACACACTCCTTCATATCGTCTCGTGTCAGGGCCCAGCCTATGACTGAGGAGACACTGAGATTAAGTTAAAGTTTAAACAGAATCCGTTTTTGCATCTGAGCATTTCTCAGAGCTGGTAAGGGCGCAACAAAATGGCATTCTGACCTGTTGCTAGGATGAGAGTAAATTTATAAAAAGTTCTTAGAAAGCAGTTTGCAAGTATGCATTGGAAGTTTTAAAAATATCTTTATTTTTCATCCATTAATTCTTTTTGTAATCTAGTCTAGGGAAATAATTCTAATGTGCATAAAGATGTCCATCACAGAATTATATGTAATAGCAAAAAGTTAAAGATAATACAAATGATTAAAGCAAAATAGTAAAATAAGGTGTATGTATCCCACGGAATACTTTTGAACCCATAGAATATTTACACAGAAGCTTAAGAATATTGGGGTGCCTGGATGACTCATTCGGTGAAGCATGTGCCTTTGGCTCAGGTCGTCATCCCTGGGTCCTGAGATCGAGCCCCACATCAGGCTCCCTGCTCAGCAGAACGTCTGCTTCTCCCTCTGCCCCTCCCTGCTGCTTGTGTGCATACTTTTTCTGTCCCTGTCTCTCTCTCAAATAAATAAATAAAATCTTTAAAAAAATATGGAGCATTGTAATTTTGAAATTACAAAAAGGCAAATATAAAACAATCCACATGTAAAGTATACTCACACTCAAAAACTTGTCACAGATATAGCTAATTGACAATCCTGGGTAGTAAAACAAATGACATGAGTCGTCTTTCTTTTTTTCCCCCTAACTTATAATGGCTGATAAGTACTACTCTTATACCTCGGAAACTAATGAGTACTTTTAACAACAGAAACAGATGATCAGACTTGACTCCCTACTCCCCATATCTTTGCATTACCTTAATATCTATGTCCCTTTTTAAGTAAAACCCACATGTCCCCTTGGCCTCACATCTGGAAGTCATCTGTAATGACCCCTCTCCCCACTGCCAGCCTCACTCTCAGACTTGGTCACTTTTTCCACAGTGTACTTGGATTTCCTCCTTCTAATCTGTTCCATTGTCTACTACCTGATTCAGAGCATCTGAGGGCCACCTTTCTTACTCTTTTCTTACCCATCTTCCTACTGAGTTCTATTTGTTTGGTTTTTTGAGGGGCGGGGTTGTTTTCAGTTGTATTTTTAAAGCCCACACAAAACTGGAACAAATGATCCAGAACCTTCTGAGCATAGATCTGTTTTCATCTCATGGCAGATTTTCACATAGGTGTGTTTACATATTATGGTTTTGTAACTATCATTTGTGAAGCATAGTCTTTGTAATTTTTGAAAATTAAAAGCATTATGAAATCATCTAAAACAGACTTATGCTGGTCTTCTCTTTGGGGCATGTCGTTGGCGGCATACAGATGCCCATTGGTAGGGCCGTGCCCTGGCCAGAGGGCGTGCACACCCTCCCAAGATGCCCCTTAGCTAGGTCCCCAGCAGTGCAACTGGCCTGCTGTGCCTGAACACCACCGCGCCTTAGCTCCCCAGGACTTCCAGACTCAGTCCAAGCTGGTCCAGTCTCAGGAAGACCTGGTTCTCCAAATCCTTGAATCACGCCAGCTGCTTACAGTTTCCCAGAACCCAGAAATCAGCTTTAACCTCTCTCCATGGCCTTGCTCTTTCTGGACTTAGGCATCAGAAATGAATTAAAGTGTTCATCTGTATATGATATGCCTTTTAATCACTAGGAGATGAAAAATTTTATCATCAGTTATTAACCTGACAATTAACGTTATTTAACTTTTAGAAATCAAAATGGCAATGTGAACACTTTTTCCACAGGGTAGCTGGATGTCACCAGCCAGATACATGAGATTTCTCTGTGCTAACCCACACTTGATTACACTAAGGACAGGACATTCTGGGGATCCCTGGGTGGCTCAGTGGTTTAGTGCCTGCCTTTGGCCCAGGGTGCGATCCTGGAGTCCCGGGATCAAGCCCCACGTCGGGCTCCTGACATGGAGCCTGCTTCTCTCTCTTCTCCTGTGTCTCTGCCTCTCTCTTTCTCTCTCTCTCTATCATAAATAAATAAATAAATCTTTAAAAAAAAAAAAAAAAGGACAGGACATTCCTGAGAATGGCCAACACTTTTAATAATTCACTTCAGAACCAGCCCTGGCCTCCTTCTACTTCCCTGCCTTATGGAAGTATCAATGCACGTGATTCCAGACACGCCCCCGCATTAACAGGGAGGCACAGGAGGCACCTAGAGCTTCAGTGCCCCCTACCCCCAAGGCCAAATAACCAAAAGAATTAGAACCCGAGGTAGAGCTCACACTCCCAGCCTATTGTCTGCATTTTCTCCTGCTGACTATGTGGGAGCACACTCTTGCATCCTAAAATGCAGTGGCCTCGCCCACACACTCTGTCATCTCTCCTTCTCCAGCCAGTCTGCACAAGAAGGGGTGCGTGTACTGCCTGGGCTGGGGGAGCAGGTGTGGGCGTGGCTGTGTGGTCAGACTAAGTAGTGCAGAAAGCCTGTGCTGGCAGTGTCTGTCAGCTGGCCCAGGGATGGACAGGTTCCCACTGTGTATCCGGTCCCCCAGGAACCCTGACACGGGCACGTGGGAAGGTCAGCTGGGCTCCATTTCCACTATTATTTCTGCTTACTGCATACCCAACTTTGATCCACTGTGTTTCTTGACCTTAGGCTTCTGTGTGATTCCTGGTTCCCAGCTTCACTTTGACCTTCCAGAACCCCCATTCCCTAGCTCCTTCAGCCCTGGATGGGTCCTTAGTCACCCCAAAGCTTGTCCCTGGTACCGTCTTACTCTTTAACGTTGCTCTGCAGCTCTGTCTTCCATGTCCACAGCTGCCCCTGGCTCTGCTCTTGCTTTAGGTTGTTGCAGTGTCCCAGTGGGCATCTGGTCAGGGCCCTGCTGTGTACCAGCCACAGTGTTAAGTTGCAGAATCTGTGAGGTAAAAGCCCCTCCCTCCTCTTCTTCCTTCTCCTCTTTCCCTCCTCAAAAAATAAAACCACAGCTCCTGATCTGTTACTCTCAGCCAAGCATGGGCTTGTTGTAAAAGCCAATGCTGGAATGTCAGGAGCATTCATGGAAAAACTAACAAATGCTTAAGTTAGTAAAGAGAGCTGAACTCCAAGTAGGCCGTGCTGACTGTGTGCCCTGTGGCCGGCACTTTGGAGGTATCTCCAGGTGTGTGGTCCCCAGACTTTAGAGCAGAATTCTTCACGAGAGGTCTGTTTACTCCTCATACCCTCAGTTTACTGTTAGAGACCAATGGATATAAAACCATCTATAAAACACACACTAAAAAAAGATTGAAATGGAATATACAAGCCTAATAAGTTCAGGCTGCTGCGTGAAGGATTATTTTTCCTCTTTTTAGGGGCATATTTTTAAAATTATGTTGGTTTTTAGATATTTTAAATAACAGCCTGCTGACAGAATTTGCTCTAGCCCTCCATATATTTTTGCCTTTTCCCACAACTTCTGTAGCATCAGACATTGTGTACAATCAAGACTCAGCAGTGCCCACCTGGGGAATCCTTGGGGGCCATGGTTTCCTGAGTCCTACCACCAATTACCCTGGTCCATGGGAGATGAGGAGTTTAATCAAGAGTTATTTTTAAATTGCTGGGTTGAGTTTTAGTACTTTCTTAGAGAAGAGTAGATACATGGGCTTGTAGGTTCCCAGTCTAGACCAGAGAAATCTATGTAACATGAATTCTACCTGAAATGATAGACCTAAGAAAACCATAGAAACTTAACAAATACACTTAATAAGAGAAACATGTCAGAGCTCCAAAAAGTAGGAAGCCAGGAACACTTCTGGGCTTTCCCTGGCCTGGCCATGGGGCTGGGGACTGGCCTTGACACCCCCTGCCCAAACCAAGCAGTGCCTGGGAGCCAGGTGGAGGCTAGGTCCGGTGTGTCTAGTCAAGAGGGACAGCAGTGTGAGGCGGCCACACACAGGTGAAGGGGAGGGGCAAGCCAAGCTTCAGGGCTGAAGACCAGCCCACCCATGGGGTCAGGAGGTCCCTGCCCCGGAGCAGGTGGGGACACTGGCTGCTAGAGCATGCGGTGGCAGGTCTGTGGTTGCTGGCTGGTAGAGCAGCACCCTTGTTCCTGCATCCTTGTTGAGGGAGGGGACCTGTGGAGGCCTGAAACTCCCTTCAGGTGCTGGAGCCTCCCTGGAGCATGCTGGGTCAGGTAGCGTGTCCTCTCTCTACTTGCATAACTCCAAGGAGTGCTCCTCGAGGGGCATCTGTTCCACTGTTGTCCATCTGTGCTTGATGGGAAATTCTTTATATTGAGACCAGAAGTGCCTTCTCTCTGTGCTACTGCTGACTTCTATTAGCCATATAAAATTAATATGACCTTAGCACTCTTTTACATCCTGACTCCTTAAGAGAAGTCAGGTGAGCCTTGATTCCATGAGGAATTCACCATTTACACCATTCATCTGAGGTGATAAAGTACAAGTGAGGGTAGGCCCCAAACTTTGCCCTATTCTACTTGACCAATTTATATCTGTGGAAAAATATTGGGATGTCCAGGAGGGAACGCTGTATAGCAGTGTTTTTCCCTATTATTCAGAAAGAATATGGAATATTATTTAAAATAATGTGACTTCTGGTTGTCTTATTTTTTAATTTTTGAGTTTATTATATTTAGGCTTAAGTTCTTATTTGATTAGTTTGGGCAGTAGTTAAATTAGGCTATTTTTAAAACTTTGTGTTTTGTTCTCAGGAAGACTCAGTGTTTCCCCAGTTTATACCAGTTTTGCCAGAGTTTATTACTCATGGAAAGCTTTGGACTTTGGTTTCAAGTTTCTTTTAATCAGAATACTATCTGGAATAGTATTTCAGTGCTACTGCTGTTCTTAATAAGCCCTGGCTCATTGGAGCCAGGAAGGGCCTCTAAGACATTGCTCCCACTGCCCTCTTTTACAGCAGAGGGGCCAAGGCCAGCCTCCTCACTCTGCATTGCCCTCCCCCTCTGGCTCCCCGCGGCTCCCCCAGGCAGGCCCAATCCCACAGTGACTTCTAGACAGTAACCAGACTCCCTTCAGAGAGGACAGGCACGCGGTTTGGCTGGGTTGTCAGGACTGGAAATGGAGCTAAGAAGTAGCTTTCTGAATTTGCATAAACTCCTATTTTCCACTTAAATGTTCTACAAACTTAGAATGGAAAATTTGTCTAAGTGAAATGGTATTTCCTCTCAGACTCTATTATTAGGAAAATAAGTTACTGTGTTTTTAAATCCCGTGCTTAAAGGTCTGCAGCTTTTCCCCTTGGCTGACCCATCCCTATCAGTTCGAGAGTGCCAGTAGTAGTTTTCAGGATGTAAATGTGACCAAAGGTGTGCTCCCAGAGGGCATCGGGCTGGGTCTGAGTCAGTCAAGGCTGAGCCCTGTGTGTGAGCAAGCAAGGAGGTACAGCATCCAGACATGCACGGGGACACTTACAGGACCTTCTGGAAGGAAACGGACACCTTTAAAGAACACACTGTCCTTAAAGACATAATTATCTTTACCCCAGAAGTATCAATTGCGTCTCATAAAAAACTGTTGGCTGCCTTTCCTCTTAATCCAGTTTTTGATCCTCCTTAGTTTTTCAGTACATCTTAACAAAAACTCCTACCCTTTCGTTCTCTACCATCTCCTACGGTGCCTTGAGACTTGTGCGTGTAAAGTTAATCTGACCTTGTAAAGTTAATCAGGCTTCAGATCAGGTACCCAAATATTCTTTTTTTAGTGGAGTAGCTGGTGGAAACAAAGACTTACTTCCACCACACCGTGTTGCGAAATACCAAAAACGAATTAAAAACATGAAGGTACTTTCACATGTGTGTGGGCTTGTGTGATTTCTTTGCAGTTTCTTTTTAAACAACTCAGTGATTCTTGGTGGGATTGAAAAAAAAATAACAACACTTGATTCTTAGAGAGAGACAGAGCCCTGGGGTTTCTCTGTGACTTGAGCTGTGGCTGCCACACCTCTGAGCACGCTGACCAGACGGAATGCTCTGCATCAAGTGAGCGAGTAGAGTATCAAGTACACGGTTTAATTTCTCATCATGTAAGACTTAATTTAAGAATTTACTTTGGGGGATCCCTGGGTGGCGCAGCGGTTTGGCGCCTGCCTTTGGCCCAGGGCGCGATCCTGGAGGCCCAGGATCGAATCCCACGTCGGGCTCCCGGTGCATGGAGCCTGCTTCTCCCTCTGTGTCTCTGCCTCTCTCTCTCTCTCTCTCTCTGTGACTATCATAAATAAATAAATAAAAAAATTAAAAAAAAAAAAAAAGAATTTACTTTGGGAGAGGAAAGAGGAAATCTTTATTTTAAATTCTGGCAAAGGAGTTCTGTGAAAAGTTTCTGATCTTTCCTATTGGATATGGCGCTAGTTGAAGGATTGCAGATAACTATTCTTTCTTGGAATTAGATGAACTCCACATTAACTGTCCAAGGCCATCTTATTGCATAAGAATAAGGAAGTCATTTATGAAGAAAAATAGGAGACTTCAAATGTGTACATGAAACTGATATTTGAATAATTCATACATTTTGAAAGAAGTATTAACTGACTCCATGTATCTTTGATAGCCTTGAACTTCATCATCATTAATTATTTTAAGATCATGTTATTCTCCTAAAAGAACATTGTATGTACAAGATGTTTAGGCGATTTTTAAAATCAGTCATATTTACATTTATGGTGAAACATAATAACAGGTTTTCATTTAACTGTAAAAGTCAGTTACATGAAAATAAATCCACCCCATATAAAATTCTAAGTTATGTATTTAAGTACTGATTTTTAAGGAATTCTGCAGATAAACTCAATCATATAATTTGTAAGCATTTATGTTAATAACATTAATGTCCCCTTAGTATCAACTGTAAAATAATTGTTCCCTGTACATGAAAAAAAGGCTTGAAAACATACCTTGTAAGAAGAGGGTCAGTCCTCTTGCGCAGAAGCTCCCAGCATGTACTGCGTCTTTGTAGTGTCACTGCTCCCAGGTGCTGGGGAAGGAGAGGTGAGAAGGGGTCACATGAACGGAGGAACACACTGCTCCGGAGCTTGCTGTGGCTGCGCCCTGGCCGACACCAGAATACACTGCTTCCACAGATTAGCCCATGGTAGTACTAAGGGGCGAGATTAAAACTTGTTACTGCTCATGTGTTTTCCATCACTGTTTGTATCGTAGCCAAGACTTCTAGCTAAACTCTAGACGTCTACTGGAAGATTCTGAAGAAAAAAAAGAGTTTAATAATGCATGGCAACTGGCCATTGAAAGTGCAGTCAAAGTCATTCAAGAAATACCTGATTTGAAAAAACACTTTATGAAATTCTTACATGAACAAATACTGATATATTACAAATTTAAAAATCACTCACCCCTATAGACTAAGAAGATATTTACAAATCTTGGTAAAAAGTACTAACATCACTGAAGTGTAAACCCAGCTCCAAATACACCTGAGAGGGGGCCATGCTGCTGCCTCGTTCTCATAGCTGAAGTCATCACACCAAGCATACTCACCCAGACTTTGCACAGGTGGGCCAGGTCCCTGTACACTGGGCCCTGCCTAAGGCCCTGGCCCTATATGAGGAGGGACTAGGACCCGCGGCTCCAGGGCATCCCAGCTTGGGCTTTCCCTCTCCAGGGGAGATCACCTGTCACCACGGGCATTTAGGGGTACATGGCAGCAGGAGGACACCATCGTCTGGAAGGACAGTGTTCACTCACATTACCATTCACCCCTGGGAGAATGCCCAGTTCCCATAGCAGCTGGGAACTCATCCCTCCAGAGAGGCCTCTTTCTGTACCACCAGTGCCAGGTACTTGCAAGCAGTCTCTTGATGCCTGGATTTGGGAGCCAGCCTGTCTATAAAGTGTGTTTCCCGTGGGTTCGCAGAGTCGACTCTCCTGTCCTTTGCCACCACCCCAAGAAGTGGCACACGTCATAGTGAAGCAGCCATGGCCACAGGGAGCGTGTGGTGCCCCTGGGTGTGGGCGGTCAGTCCCCATAAAGAAGATGCACTTCCTTGGAGCTCGAGTGTGTGGCCTCCCAGAGCTGCAGGTCTGCTCTGGCTTAGAATCCTGTTTGGTTCTGGTGCACGTGCTCCCATTTATTCTGTTGTGTGTAGTTCCTGTGTGTATGTGTTGAGTAACTGAGGCGTCCTGAGGGTTGGACCGCACATACTAACCTGGGTTTCATCAGAGCAGAGTTCTGTTGTCCTGCATCATGTGTTGTTTTGTTTTTTGACTTTCACAAGTCTGTATTACAATAATAAATACATAGCATCATACTGGTACAGCTCGGCCACAAACTGGGTATGGGTCGGGAACCTGCTGCCCCCTGTCAGTGAGGCCGTGGCAGCTTGCTCTGGGTCTAGCTTTCTTCACCTGGCATGCAGTGTTTTGGGGTCTGTTCCAGTGCAGTAGTCCATTTCTTGGTACTGTGCGGTGTGCTGGTGTGTACGACTGCGCCCCCAGTCAGAGCTTACGTGTATGTTCCCTCGGGGTACACCTGGGAGCACTCAGGCGTGCTTCAGTCTGTCGCAGGGCTCTTGTGTGTTTCTGTTTGGAATTGCTGTTCTTAGCATGAGGGGGAGCAGCACTCCTGACAGGTGGAGCCTTGCCAGCCTGTGGCTCCTGTTTTTCACCTGGCAGCCCTAGGCAGGGGTGAGTAGTAGTTGCTCCTCCATGGGACAAGGGCTCCCTGCCTCTCTGCCTCTGCCTCACATCTAGAGAGCGGGAGGCTCTTCTCTGACACTGCTTTGCTGACAGTGTGTCATAGCCCCTTCCTCCTCTGCCTGCCGCAAGCCCCCCCATCCCCCCGCCATGTCTGCCCCCGCACCTGGCTTCAATCTTTGGTTAGAGGTGTGGGGAAAGAAGCAGGCTCAGGAGCGGTGCTGGGGTGGGGGTGCCAGGCTGCTCTGCCCTATTCTGTGAACTCAGCTCACTGGCCCTGCGGGAAGGCCTGCAAACACCACCACAGAGACGCTGCAGGTTTTCTCCTGCACCTGTGCTATAGTCATTCCAGACACCACCATGTGCTTCATCTCCCTAAAGTGTCGTGAGGAGAAAATCTTCCAGTTTTGGTTCTGGTAGACATCATCCTTCGGGTGGGACCTGATTCTTTTCTACACATTTGTTATCTTTATTGTTTTTTTTCCTTCATCAGGCTTTGCTCTAAACATTAGAGAATTAGTTTTACTCTATCAAAACGGTATTGTTAGAAATTATGAATAATCTGCATATTATTATAAACAAAACAGAACAAGTGATATTCTCTACACTGGCATTTTATGAACAGAAATGCTGATGGTCACAGAAGGAACCTCACCACAGATTTCCTGTATAGCCTGATCTATTCCAACCATAGTGAAAATAAAAATAAATTGCGTAAGCCAAACTTGCATATAATTTTTTTTAAGATTTATTTATTTCAGAGAGAGAGGGCATGAATAGAAGAGGGAGAGGGAGAGAGGATATCCAGCAGACACCCCGTTGAGTGTGGAGCTCAACATGGGGCTCAGTCCCATGACCCCGAGATCATGACCTGAACCAAAACCAAAAGTCAAACACTTAACCAACTGTGCCATGCAAGCATACTTGTGTATAATTTCTCCGACCCCTTCCTGATCTCCTCCTTGTTGGGAAATGGGGAGCAGTGGTCATGGCCCAAACAAAGGAGAACTGGAAAGGCTGTTGGGAATCATTGGCAAATTTCGAATGAAGTGGGTGGAGAGGGAGGAGGGTGTCTGTGGCCTCAGGAGATACCTTCCCAAGCCCAGGAATCACTAGGAGGTTGAGTTGTGTGATGTCTGTTCAGGCAACGTCTGGTACGCTCTGCCTTCTGAGAGCATTGGGGTGGACTGTGGGGCATCTCCCCCAGTTGCTACAAGGACTTGTGTGGTTGATCACTCATTCCACAAAATGCTATGAATGCTGTGAGGAAAAGCAGGGAAGAGCTGTGGGGGAAGCCTGGCAGGATGTGAGGGAGTTTGCCCTGCAAGTACGATTTTAGGAATGCTCAGAGCTATCAAACCTGAGGATATAAATACTGTAATCTGGAGGCTGTATGGGGGGGCACCAGGGTGGACTGGGCTCTGTGGTTTAGGATTAATTACTTACACTGCAGGTCATGATCTGTGCACAGTATTCAGCCTGCAGATGTGTTTTGTTTGGAGCATATGGTATTTTTAAAAAACAGGAAGTTTTATGTCAAAGTCCAAATTTATAGCGTATCTTAAAAAACCAGTCTAACAAAGCTGGCCCTGACCTCCTGTGCAGTTCCAGCAATTGTCTGAACTGAGGCAGCAGCCTCCTTCCTGCAGGCTCCTGGTCCCGGGTCCCAGTCTTCTTGCCCTCCACTATCCCTGTGCCCTTAGCCCATTGCAGGGTTTGCTCTGAAAATGAGTTAATGACATAAGTTGTCATTTAAAATGAATTGAGGGATCCCTGGGTGGTGCAGCGGTTTAGCGCCTGCCTTTGGCCCAGGGCGCGATCCTGGAGACCCGGGATCAGATCCCACGTCAGGCTCCCGGTGCATGGAGCCTGCTTCTCCCTCTGCCTATGTCTCTGCGCGCCTCTCTCTCTCTCTCTCTCTCTCTCTCTCTCTCTCTCTCTCTCTGACTATCATAAATAAATAAAAATTAAAAAAAATAAAAGTTTAAAAAAATAAAATGAATTTATGAATATTGAAGGACTTACTGCAATACGTTTTACAATATTGTATGGGTGTCAGATATTTTTAAATAATGCCTCAAAAGTCTGCCTTGGGGAGTGAAGACAGGTAATAGTTTATTTTACTTTATTTTATAAGATTTTATTTTATTTTATAAGATTGATTTATTTATTGGATTTTATTTTTTATTTTATTTCATAGGATTTTATTTCATTTTATGGGATTTTATTCATGAGAGACACAGAAAGAGGTAGAGACACAGGCAGAGGAGAAGCAGGCTTCCTGTAGGGAGCCTGATGTGGGACTCGATCACAGAACTCCAAGATCACGTCCCAAGCCAAAGGCAGATGCTCAATCACTAAGTCACCCAGGCGTCCTAATAGTTTTATTTTATTTATTTATTTTTATTATTTTTTATAGTTTTATTTTAAATAAACTTTTTAGCTCTTCCCACTGAGAAAACCCAGAAGTTCATGCATCTGACTTCCAAATCTGTGTTTCTAAGGACCGTTTCCCACTAGAAAGGACCAAGGCTCCTAGGAGAAATGACAAGTAACAGGTTGGGGTCAGGGAAGGCGTAAGATATGCCTGAAACATCTAACACCAGCCAGCACCAGAGTGTACAGAGTTTACTGTGGATGCACGGATGGAGCGCAGAAGCTAGCGGGAAAACACAGCATGACCCCCTTACAACGCACTAGGATGGCCCTGACAGTAGCATGTCACATGCAAAGTCCTGTAATAACAGAAAAGAGAGTCAAAGGGACAACAGTTTTCCTGTAGAAGAATGTTAGCTGGTCAGAAGAGAAGGAAGCAGAGCTGGAAATTCACCTGCGGGGACCCTCCAGAGTGCTAACAGGTTTAGGCAAAGATAGTCTGTGGATGCTCAGACAACTATGTGGAGAGTTACTGGATGGTGAGAGACTCACACAGACCCAAAGTCTTACCTTATAGATTGTGTCTAACGACCAGGGGGCGGTGCTGGCCCCTCAACCAGATATCCCAGAATCACCAGTAACACGCCTGCCCAACATCACTTGTGTGGGATTCCTGCCAGGTATGTACATCTAACCAGACAAATGCAGGTCAGGGGACATTTTACAAGATAGCTGGCTGGGGGATGCTTCAAAACAGCGAGGGGGGGGGCAACACTCCACTGGGCAAGGGTGCTGCTGTAGGTCGCTCACAGGAGACTGGGGGTCCACATGTGAACTATTCATACACACAGCCTCCAAGCATGTGATTGGGACTGGGGAACGCTGAGTGCGACAGTCCTGAGTCAGTGTTGTATTTCCTGTGTTTGGTAATGTGAGTGATTGTGATCATTGTCCCACGGTGACGTCAGAAGCTGTGTTCTCCGGGGTTTTCTCCTCCGGTCGTGGATGATGGTGTTGTGACATCTGCATTCAGATGCTCTAGCCTGTCCCCTGCAAATTCTTATGTGTGCATAGACGTGGACATAGGAGAAAGAGATAAAATGAATGACAAAATAGTATTAACTGGTTAATGTATGAAGAGTGTAGAGATGTTTGTTGTTTTGTTCTTTCAACTTTTCTATGGCCTTAAAAGTATTGCTAAGTTAACTGGGGAGTAGGGAGGCAATTTGTCTTAATTTTAACTGATTTATCCTTACCTCAGGGAAATATTTACATGTAAAATTTTAAGTAAGCTGTCACCCTACATAGGGTCTCCTACCCAGGCTCAAGGAATCCGTAGAGGATTGAAAAGGCTTTATAAATCTCTTGATAGATGTGAAGTATGAGTTAGACGTGTGTTTTTCTGCATGGAGGGATCACCATTGGTTTATTGTATCCTCGATATGATTTGAAGGGGTCCATCCTTCAAATAGTTAAGAACTACTGCCCTAGAATTAGTATTTTAGACAGTATAAATTTGTAATTGTGAACAGAATTCTCAACTTATGTAAAACAAATCAACCTTTAGCAGATTCCAACTTATAAAAAGATTTGCTTCTATCAATTGATAGTTTATTTGACCAGAGACTCTGTTACTTAGAAACACACCATGACATTTCAATAGCATGATGCATTCCTTTTCTGTTCCAAACTAAGACGTGTTTAGTGCAATCACATGTTATTTTTAATGCAATCTGCTTTCCCTTGTGTGGATTCACATTCTTCACATTTTGTGTAAAGGAAAAACTATGCTTGACTCTAAATTTTGATTGTATCCATTTTCATGTAGAGCGAAATGTAACTTCAAAGAAGAAATAATCACGCCTTTAATTTTCATTTGTGTGATCACTGAGACCTATTTGTAGAGTTAGAAACATTCACTTCTTTGCAAATAGCAGTGTGTGACAGACCAAATTCCAGCATGGCTCACAGTCTCAACCATCCCTGTTCAGCGTGTCAAGGCAGAGACATGTGAATAACGTGTTAGAAGACGCCGAGGCATTCGGGCGCACATGCTCAGATGTGTGCAAACACACGACTGCCCTGCCCTGTTGACAGCAGTCTCTGCTGTCTCTTTAGACCCTTTACAAACGCCCGTGTGCTGTTGGATTAGGTTCTGTAGGAGCTATTGCTCACAGGGAAGCTGTGAGATACACACTCCCCTGGAGAACCGGCTGGGGGATGGGGAGGCCAAGGCTACAGACCCCCTCTTGGTTCATCTCTGAGGTCGGAATCTTATCTGCAGGACATGTTCCTTGATCACATACTCTTCTAGTTTGACTGGTTATTTTAAATAGTTTTTCCCCCATTTTAGGTGTTATAAGTAATCACAGTGAATCACGTTTATAAGTCAGACTTACTCTTCTTTTTTTATAATAATCAGGATTTTTTTTTCAAATCAGTTTCTAAATCACTCCCAAGTCTGTGATGAAAAGTAATTTTGACTCTATTGAATCCCACACTCACTTTGTGTTTCTGGAGACCCTGGCTGAGCATACTCTATGTTGCTTCTGCTCTTCTAGAGGGTGCGAGCAAAGGCTCCAAGCTTGGGAGGGCCACTGACGTGCCACAGCATGCCGCTGGAGCCTGGCCCTCCTCAGAGTGTGTGCTGACCCCTGGCCCAGTGCAATATGCCCACTCCTTTTTCCACCCTGTTAAGGAATTGATTACCTTGAATAATTAATATCTACCATAGTGAGAGACCACGCCACCTTGAGCGAGTCACCGAACCTGCCTGTCTGCCAGTTTCCTGATACCTGTCACTGCAGGAACAGATGTCCACCCTGTGCCCAGCATGTCATGGATGTTCCCTCATTTGACCTTTCCAGCAGCCTGGAAAAGTAGATGGTGGTCCCTCTAATGTCATGGGTGAGGAGACTGGAAATCAGAGTCTAAGTTATATGACCAAGTCCACAGCTAATAAGGGCTCCAGGTCAGAGCCAGCATACTTGTTCTGATTTTTAGCTACAAGAGACATACATAAAAATAGAGAGATACCTCATGTTTCAATAGACTTCTGGATTTGCAGACCCTGGAGTCCTCTTGTGTAAGTTAGAGCTGACCGGAAACTTCTGTTTCCATGTGTGGGTTTTTTGTGTTTTGTTTTGTTTTTAGAGAAGGAGTGGGGAGGGAGAGACAGGAGAGAGAGAGTCTTAAGCAGGCAGCATGCCCAGCCAGATCCTAACGAGTAACTCAGTGTCATGGTCCTGAGATCATCACCTGAGCTGAAATCCAGAGTTGGACATTTAACCCACTGTGCCACCCAGACACCCCCTCATGCACACTTCTAATATTTATGAATTTTAAGTTGACTGAGGATCTGTGTTCACATTCAACTATGGACAGAAGAATAATTCAGTCATCTTCAGTCTGTAAATGTATCTCTTACAAGGAAACTGTTTTCTAAATAAGAGAAGGAGGCAGAATAGATGTCAGAGAGGGTTTTAACCACCCTTTGAGGTTTCACTGAAACAGCAGAATTTGAGTAGTTCCTTCTTTTATGTCAGCATCCATGAACCTAGTAATTCTTGGTATATTTAAATGATGGCTTTCCAGAACATAGTGTTGTGGTTATGCAGAACAATCATATTCCCAGTCGTCAAAGCAATGCTTAGTTGTTTATGAGATACTCTGTGTTTTCTGATTGTCCATGTCAGGAAATATTAATAAGATAAATTATTAATTTTAGGACCCTATATAAATCTTTTTCAGTTCAGCTTCTCACTTTTCCTTTAAAAGTCCTCAAAGTTTGCAGAAGCCTTTCTGTTTTGTTCAGGAGTGGTATTGATTTCAATGCTGGAGGGCTTGTGAGCTGATCAGTTGAGACCTGGCATCAGCAGTCATTTAGCACCAACTTGGTGCACAGAGTGGAGGATTCCAAGAAACAGCTTGTCTCTGTTCTTCTAGTTTTACAACTTTTTTTGAGAAACACAATATATCCCCTCTCCGTCTACATGCAGTACCCCATATGCAATAAATTCTCAGTGCGCACCTAACTTTTGTTATGAAATCTGTCACCAGGGTGGTCGCACATATCCCCAGTGCCAGGTGGGAAGGGGGCACATTGTGCAGAGCCAGGCTTCTAGATGCATCTTGTCTTGTTCCCCAGAAGCACCATGTGGTCAGACCACATGGTCAGGTCAGATGGAGACTGGCTGTGGGCTTGGCTCCTCCTCTCCCTTTTGCCTTTGGCAGCCAGTGCCAACTAGGGTTCAGCTCCCCTACCCGTGTTGTCAGAGGCCCCTCAGAGTTGTCCTTGCCTATGAATTCCCATTTTTCCCACTCCTCCTACCACTCTGCCTGCACTCTGTGGCAACCCCCAAATTCATCACGTTCCGGCCCAAACTGTCCCTGTCAGCCTCTCTGCCACATTCTCTCTGGCTCCCTTCTCTTCTGTGTCTTAGCTGGCAGCCAAACGTCCCAGCATATTTCTGCACAAGTCTCTGCCGCACCTCTTCCTGTTTCTGCTCCTCCTCCTGTCACCTGTGCCGGTCGCACCAGCCATGAGGTGCTTGTTCATGCCCCTTCCTGACACCAGTGCTCACGACGGTCCTCCCTCAGATCTCACAACACCCTCACTTGTCCTTGTGGTCGGTCAGCTCACCTGAGCCTCCTGACTCCACTCATCCCTCCACTCCTCTGGCTCAGGTCTTGTGTCAAAGCCCCTCAAGCATGGTGCTCTTTCCTCCTCTGAATTCAGTGCCAGTTACCCCCTTGTTACACTATAGGCTTTGTTACCCCAGATCTAAATTTGTCAATTCAGGGAAACCATTTCTGCCTACAGCACATAACACTATGCTTAATGCAGTGTGTGCCTCCTGTAAAAATGGTGGGGTTTATCCTTTAGCTATATATCCAATCATCTGTGGTTTAAATTTTCACATACTTACCAAATCTACAGATATCTTAAAGCAAGTGTTATGATTTCTTAACACTTCCCAATGAATTTTTTTTAAAGATTTATTTATGTGAGAGAGCATGTCAGTGGCGGGGAGGGCAGAGGGAGAGAGGGTGTCCAGCAGACTCCCTGCTGAGCGTAGAGCCCAACACGGGGTTTGATCTCACCACCCTGAGGTCATGACCTTAGCCAAGTTCAGGACTCGGATGTTTAACCGACTGCACTACCCACGAGCCCCCGAATGAATTTAAAGATCTATACTACATACCACCGAACAGTTACTGAAATAATCATCTTCTTGTATGTGAATGGGCCAGTCATGCTGAGCTCACTGCTCTGGGAAGTGTCCATACATACCAGAGGACAGTGTGCAGACACAGATTTCAACTAGTGCTGTGGGTAATTTTTGTCATGTTTTTTCAATTTAATTGAAGTATAATTAACATACAGTATTAGTTTCAAGTGTAGAGAATTCAATATTCTCTATACATTATTCAGTGCTCATCATGATAAACATGCTCTTAATCCCTTTCACATAGTTCACCCCTCCATCTCACTCACCTCCCCTCTGTCAACCAGTTTGTTTTATGTATTTAAGAGTCTGATTTTTTGTTTCTCCTTCCTTCCTCTCTCCCTTCATTAATTTTTCTTTAATTCCACATATTAGTGAAATCATATGGTATATGTCTTAGTCTGGCTTATTTCACCTAGCATTTCACCCTGTAGATCTGTCCATGTTGTTGCACATGGCAGGATTTCATTCTTTCTACGGCTGAGTAATATTCCATTGTACATACACACCACATCTTTATTCATTCATCTGTTGGATACATGGGCTGCTTTCATATCATAGCTATGTAAATCATGCTGCAGTAAACATAAGGGTACATATGTCTTTTCAAATTAGTGTTTTCATTTTCTTTGGGTAAATACCCAACAGTGGAATTAGTGGATCATATGGTATTTCTATTTTTAATTTTTTAAGGTACCTCCATACTGTTTCCATAGAGGCTGCACCAATTCGCATCCCCACCAACAGTGCACAAGGGCTCCTTTTACTCCACATCCTCACCAACACTTGTTATTTCTTGTCTTATTGATTTTAGCCTTCTAACAGGTGTGAAATGATATATCATTGTGGTTTTGATTTGCATTTCCCTAATAATGAGTAATTTTGAGCATCTTTTGATGTGTCTGTTGGCCATCTCCACATCTTCTTTAGAGAAATGTCTGTGCAGATCCTCTGCCCTTTACAATCGGATTATTTGTTTTTGGGGTGTTGGGTTATGTAAGTTCTTTATGTTTTTAGATATCAATCTGTTATCATTTGCAAATAACTTATCCCATTCAATGGGTTGCCTTTTTGTTTTGTTGATTGTTTCCTTTGTTATTCAAAACCTTTTTATTTTGGTGTAGTCCCAATAGTTTAGTTTTGCTTTCATTTTCCTTGCCTCAGGAGACATATCCAGAAAAAATACTTCTATGATTGACAAATCATAGTCAAAAGTCAAAGAAATGACTGCCTGTGTTTTCTTGTAGGAGTTTTATGGTCTCACATTTAGATTTCTAATCCATTTTGTGTTTATTTTTGTGTATGGGATAAGAAAGTAGTCCAGTCCGTTCTTTTTTATATAACTGTCCAGTTTTCTCACCATTTGTTGAAGAGACTCTTTTTTCCACATTGTATATTCTTGTCTTCTTTGTTGTAGATTAATTGGCCATATGAGGATGGATTTATTTCTGGGCTCTGTATTCTGTTTATTGATCAGTGTGTCTCTTTTCTCTTTTCTCTCTTCTCTTCTCTTCTCTTCTCTTCTCTTCTCTTCTCTTCTCTTCTCTTCTCTTCTCTTCTCTTCTCTTCTCTTCTCTTCTCTTCATAGGGAGTGAGAGCGAGTGCAAGCGTTCAGGAGGAGCAGAGGGAGAGGGAGAAAGTGAATCCCAAGCAGGCTCCACGCCCAGCACAGAAGCTGACACTGGGCTTGATCTCAAAACCCTAAGATTATGACTTGAGCCGAAACCAAGAGTCAGACATTTAACCAACTGAGCCACCTAGGCACCCCTCAACGTGTCTGTTTCCATTTTGATTCCTACAGCTTTGTGTAGTATATCTTGAAATCTGGGACTGTGATACCTCTAGCTTTGGCTTTGTTCCTTCTCAAGATTGCTTTAACTCTTTGGGTTCTGTACAAATTTTAGGATTATTCTAGTTCTATGACAAATGGTGTTGATATTTTGGTAGGAATTGTATTAAATCTGTAGATTGCTTTGGGTAGTATGGACTTTTTTTAAAAACAATATTGGTTCTTCCAAGCCATTGACAATGGAATATCCTTCCATTTGTATTGTCTTCAATTTCTTTCCTCATTGTTTTATTGATCTTGGAGTACAGGTTTTTCACCTCTTTGGTTAAGTTTATTCCTAGATATTTTATTTTAGGTGCAACTGTAAATAGGATTGTTTTCTTAATTTCTCTTTTTGTTGCTTCATTATTAGTTTATAGGAAAGCAACAGATTATTATATATTAATTTTGTATCCTCTGATTTTACTGTATTCACTTACCAGTTCTAGTAAATGTATTTTGTATCCTCTGATTTTACTGTATTCATTACCAGTTCTAGTTTTATGGTGAAATCTTTTGGGTTTTCTATATATAGTATCATGTCATCTGCAAATAATGAAACTTACTTCTTCCACAAATTTGGATGCCTTGTACTCCTTTTTTCTTGTCTGATTGCCATGGCTAGTAATTCCCAATACTATGTTGAATAAAAGTAGTGAGATTGAATATCCTTGTCTTGTTCCCGACCTTAGAAGGAAAGCTCTCACTTTTCCCCCTTGAATATGATGTTTGCTGTGGGTTTTTCATATATGGTCTTATTAGGTTGAGGTATATTCCCTCTAAGCCTATTTTGTTGAGGTTTTTTTGTTTGTTTGTTTGTTTGTTTTTAAGATTTTGTTTATTTGAGAGAGAGAGAGATAACAAGAGCAAATATGAGCAGGGGGAGGGACAGAGAGAGAGGGAGAGCAGGGAGCCCAATGTGGGGCTTGATCCTAAGACCCCAAGATCATGACCTGTCCCAAAGGCAGATACTGAACCGACTGACCAAGCCACCCAGGCACCCCTGTTGAGAGTTTTAATTATGAATTGATGTTGTGCTTTATCAGATGTATTTTCTGCATCTATTGAGATGGTCATATGATTTTTATCCTTTTTCTTATTGATGTCATGTATCCCATTGATTGATTTACAAATATTGAAGCACCCTTTAAATCTCACTTAATTGTGGTGAATAACCTTTTTTTTAATATATTGTAGGTTTTAAGTGCTAATATTTTGAAGATTTTTGCATTTCTGTTCATCAGAGATACTAATATATAATTTTCAAATAATAGTAGGGGACCTTAACCACCCACTTAAATCAATGCACAGATAATCCAGACCAAAAATCAACACAGAAATAGTGTCTGTGAACAGCACATTAGACCAAATAGACCTAACAGATATATTCAGAACATTCCATTCAAAACCAGCAGAATACACATTCCTTTCAAGTACACATGGAGCATTCTCCAAAATAAGTCATGTTTTAGGTCACAAAACCAGCCTCAAAAAAATTCCAAAAAGATTGAAATCGTATGATGTATTTTATCCGACCATGATGCTGTGAAACTAGTAATCAATCACAAGAAAAAATCTGAAAAGAACACTGAATACATGGAGACTAAATAACATGCTGCTAAACAATGAATGAGTCAACCAAGAAATCAAAGAGGAAATCAGAAAGTAAATGGAAACAAATGAAAACACACTTGAAACACAATCCAAGATCATTGGGATGCGGCAAAAGCTGTTCTAGGAGGGAAAGTTAGAGCAATACAGGCCTCCCGCAAGAAAGAAGAAAAATCTCAGTCAACCTAACCTTACACCCAAGGGAGTTAGAAAAAGAAAAACAAAACTCAAAACCAATAGAAGGAAGGAGATACTAAAGACTATAACAGAAATAAGTAAAATAGAGACTAAAGCAATACAACAGATCAATGAAACCAAAAGCTGGTTTTTTTGAAAAGGTAAACAAAATTGATAAACCTTTTGCCAGAAAAAATGAGACAGGACTTGGGACGCCTGGATGGCTCAGCAGTGGGTGTTTCCCTTTGGCTTGGGGCGTGATCCTGGGGTCCTGGGATAAAGACCCGCATTAGGCTCCCTGCATGGAGCTTGCTTCTCCCTCTGCCTGTGTCTCTGCCCCTCTCTCTCTCTCTCTCTCTGTGTGTGTGTGTGTGTGTGTGTGTCTCATGAATAAATAAATAGTCTTTAAAAAATATAATGAGACAGGACTCAAATCAGAAATGAGAGAGAATGCATAATAACTGACATCACAGAAATAGGATTATAAGAGAATATTATGAAAAATTATTTGCCAGCAAATTAGACAACCCAGAAGAAATGGATAAATTCCTAGACTCCTATAACCTCCCAAAAAGGAGTCAGGAAGAAGTAGAAAATTTGAGCATACCAATAACTAGCAAAGACATTGAATCACTAATCAAAAAACTCCCCAAAACAAACAAGTCCAGGACCAGATGGCTTCACAGAGGCCATGTTCTACCAAACATTTAAAGAAGAGCTATTATCTACTCTTCTCAAACTATTCCACAAAAGTAAAAGAGGAAGGAAAGCTTCCAAATTCATTCTATGAGGCCAGCATTACCCTGATACCAAAGCCAGACAAAGACACTACAAAAAATGAATTTTTCTTTTTTTTCTATGTTAATGAAAGCAGTCATCTTACAGAGTAATTAACTTGTCTTGGTGAGGCAGACTCCCTAGGTGATGTGTGGAATCAGTGGACAGTGCCAACCCACAGAGAGGGCGTTATATCTTGCTCACCCCTATTGGCAGCACCCACCATACCAGGTGCCCAGTGCCCACTCAGGTGTCTAGACTTTCCACTTTTTGGACTTCAGTCAGAAGAAGCAGAGTAAGCCAGGTTCAGACACATACCCTGTGTTGCTTCCAAGTGACACCCACCCTTGCTGCAGCGTCCTCATCTGTGTTCCCAAAGTAAGAGGGCAGCAGTCCCACCCCATTGTGGTGGAACTGGGCAGAGGGTTAGGGAAGGATTAGGTGCACGTTTGGTGAATTTTCCATCTATAGCAGATAAGGACTTGTAAAACCTTTCCCATAATACCTTTACTGCTTCTGACAACAACTCCCAAATACCATCCAATACACGCTGTTGAAATTATCTCCAAAGTTTCCAAAAGAAAAATGCTACTTTTACAGCTTTACTGAGGTCCATTCCCTATGTAACCTTCATCCCTTTATATAGTTCAGTAATTACATTATAGTCACAGAATTATGCAACCGTCACCACAATCTAATTTGAGAACATTTTTACAGCTAAAAAAGAAACCCCATGATGCTTACCATCACTCCTCATCCCTGTGCCCCCTTGAACCCCCTCTTCACTCAGCACAATGTCTTCAAGGTTCTGTTGTGTCGTAGCAGGTGTTAGTACCCTATCCTTTCCGTGACTGAATAATATTCCACTGTGTGGATGGACCACTTTTGTTTATCTATTCATCCCATAGACATTTGGTTGTTTCCACTTTGGTGCTCCTGTGAATAGTGCTGCTATGAATGTGTGTACAAGTTTTTCTGTGAATGGGCACCCGTGTGGGTCAGTCAGTTGGGCAGCTGCCTTCGGCTCAGGTCATGATCCCAGGGTTCTGGGATTGAGCCCTGCATTGGCCTCCCTGCTCAATGGGGAGTCTGCTTTTTCCTCTCCCTGTGTCTCTCCTCCCTGCTCTTGCTCTCTCTCAAATAAATAAAATAAAATAAAAATTTTAAGTTTTTCCCTGAAAAAAACAAACAAACAAACAAACAAAAAAACTTGGTTTGTGATTCAGATGGCCCCTGTCTCTTGGTTCTTAAGGAAAGGAAGAGAGGCAGGAGCATCTAATCTGAAGGTAGCAAAGCTGCTTTGTCTGAAGGAGAGTCTGTGTAGTCTTCAGGGACACTTCCACCCCAGGGCACTACAAACCCGTGACTCACCATGCTGGAAAACCACTGATCTGTTCCAGACACATTATTTTATAATTGAACCAAGGGATCCCAGACAAGTAGAATAACTGTATAATTAATCATTGGAAATCAAGGTGGGCACCCAGGCCTAATTGCTGGTGCAGTTATTTCCTTATAATTCCAGGCTTTATGTGTCTTTGACCATGTCATATCTTTAGTGCTTTTTGTAATAATCTTAAGTCATATCTCAAAATTAAAAATATAGTTAGCGTTCTTTGTATGTGCAAAGATGACACAGCATGAATACTTTAGGTCATAGCTATACCAGAACTTTCCTAGTGTACATATGTGTTAGTAATTGCAACATATTTCTGAAGCCAAACAGAACATCTGTTTTGTTTTTAAAATTTTATTGTGAAGATCATTTGCTTTAAAGACATTTATCTTTTTTTTTAATGGAATTAAAACTTCCTATCCAGGACATGATGAAATTTCAAGACTGAACAAATTCAGTGCTAGACATATTTTTTGTATTTTAAGTTTAAAATCAGAAATAAAAGTGTCTTCCAACTTAAGAGCAATGCTTTCTCCAGTCACTCTGAATTTCAGCCTTCCTAGAGATTCTGTTCTTGTCAGAGTGTCCCAGTTACACAGTGGGGTTGTAATTACACCAGGGCCTGGGCTCCCTCCAAGGCTGCAGTGGTGGCAGTGCCTCACTGTGGTTCATGGGGCTTGCACACTCTCAAGACCCAGGATCTGTGGGCTAAGGACCCCAGCATGTTTCGCCACATCACCACCCTGTTCTGCTGATTTCATTGTACCTGATGTTACTGTCTCTGTGATGTCCTGCTTATTTCCCCTACCACACCATGTGTTCCCAGAAAGGAGAGACCTTGTCATTCTGTTTATTATCCTTGTCTCTCTCTAGAACAGCATCTGGAACACAGAGTCCAGTCAGAATGAGAAATGAGTGAAGGAATGGCTCGGTATCCATCTGCACTGTCCCCGGATGCAAATTCTGTTGACTCCCCTTAAACTTTGCTGCCCAGTCTGCCTTAAACAATTGATGTCAGTGCATTTATATTCACATGGCAGGAAGTGTATTAGAAGGGTTCTTGTCAAAGGGATGAGTAACTGTATGTTCTTGTGCTTACCTGTCTCTTATGTTCAACGTAGCCAATTTAAATTAGCAATCTCGTACTTTCCTAAACTGGTTATAAATCTCAACTTTTTGTTCTATAAGATTCTACTTCTCTTAGCCATCTGTCCTGATTCTAACAGTCTTCATTGTATTATTATTATTATTATTATTCATATTATAATATCAAAATCCTAGCTATTATGAGAGAGTGCTGAGAAGGAAGAGCTAAAAAATAAAATTAGCTTGGGGTGCCTGGCTGACTTAGTTGGTGGAATATGTGACTCTTGATGTCAGAGTTGTGAGTTCGAGCCCCTCACTGGGTGTGGAGATTACTTAAAATCTTAAAAAAAAATAAGGGGCATCAGGGTGGCACAGTTGGTTGAGCATCAGACTCTAGGTTTCGGCTCAAATCATGATCTCAAGGTTGTGAGATCGAGCTTAGTGGCAGGCTCTGTGTTCGAAAAGAAGTCTGCTTGGGATTCTCTTCCTCTGCCCCTCCCCACTGCCTGTGCAACCTCCCCCACCCTCTGTGTCTCTCTAGAATGAATGAATGAATGAATGAATCTTTTTGAAAATAATAAATAGAATTAGCTTAAATGGGATAAAATCAAACTCACATCTTTGAAAGTTCAGGAAACTTGCTTCGGTGAATATGGAATATGCTGGTGGCTGTCACTTTTATCTGAGAGATTGGTTATAAGTGCATTCACCTGCATGCCACACACAGATATTTCCCTTGCTCCCTGGTTCTCTGACGGCCTGTGAAGTGGGGCAACTCTCTTCCTCAGTTGGAGAGAGTGCTATTATGAGATCAAGTCACTGAAGTTGAAAAGTTAGAGTGACCTAAATATAAGCTCCTAGTCTGATATTTTGTAGACACAAAACTGAGAGCAGCAAGAGAAGTCAACACATTTTCTGTATGTGTCCTTTATAAACTATTCTAGAAATAAGCACAAAAGATTATTACATAATGAAAATTTTAATACCATATGGTTTTGGTAAGTTCTAATACATAGTAAATACTGAGCTTGATGTTAAATTGAACTAAATAAAAGGATACTTTTGAACACATTAGGGCACAAAAGGTAGGTGCTAACAATGACCAGTGTAGCAAAAATTTTCAAGAGTTCATGCCTTATGGTTATATTCATAAGGTTGTAGCAAGGACAATTAATATGTTTTAAGCAAATCCACTACTTCCCATAAAATCTTTTGATCTTGAATAAAGAATAATGAGGGTGATCTTAAAGTATTGTTTAATTTTTTAGACTGACAGAAATTATTAACTTGGAGTAGTTTCAAAAATTTGTGTAGAATTCACATACACTCTTTTCCCAGCTTCCTCTAATGTTAGTAACCAGTATGTAACCACACTACAGTTCTCAAAACCAAGAAATTAACATGACAGTAGTGTTTTAATTTCACATGTGTGATTAACAGAAGGTACTAGATAAGGCCAATCATTAAGTATATTTTAACCAATAATTATAGCATAGCATCTTATAAAAAATGAATAGGTTATTGTTTTAACAGTAGGATCACTAACAGAACACTAATTCATAAATTCCATCTGTTCTTTTTTTCTTGCCATACACTTCTCGGTCTTGAACCATAACACATGTAATTTTTAAAGGGACTTGGAGGGTTTCTGTTAACGGCAATACTCAGGTCAGCTGTAAAGAACATGATTATTTTGTTCCAGATTTTCCCAGTCTTAGTCCACAGTGAATAACATCCTGTTCTCTAAGGAAGCTTGCAGTGAGAGGGCTTTTTTCTGGAGTGTGAAGCTGAAGCTTTCACTAAAATTGCTAGTGAAGTAACCTTGGGGTAGGTGTTGGTTGTTTTCTGTGTGGGGTGGCTGGTCGGGTGGGTGCTCCTTATCAATGACAAGAACGGCTACAGCACATGCAGGAATACGAGTTAGATGAACAAAAACCTGGAATCACTTGATATTTTGTGGCTTAAGAACTATACTTGAGTATGATCTTATGCACGAAAATGCATAGGATGATATTTCTCTTGTTTTAATATAATTGTTTTCAAGGTGAAGATGTTCCAGGGTCGAATCTCCATCTTCTTCAGCATTGCAAATTTGTTCTGGAAGAATATTCCTGAGGAAAAATAGATGTACAAGTCATAAATGGTCCAAGCAATATTCAGGCTTTATCATTTAGGAGTTAGTTGTACATTTGTTTAAAATTTTTGTTTTTAAAATAAAATTGGATCTTTTTCTTAGACACTAGAAAAAATTTCAAATATGTCAAAGATGTAAATGTGAAAAATGAAGCTATAGGGTAGAATAAAGTATGTCCTGGGAGTGAAAAAAAATCTCCCTGACTCACAAATGAGAAACACTAAAAGAAAATATTAATAAATTGGCTACAGGTCTTTTAAAAATGCAAAGTTAAAAGACATGAAAAACTAGGAGAATGTTTTTGCAACTTACAGTTATAGGGCTAATATCCAAAGCCCTCCTCAAAACCTATGGAGAGAAAGGAGAAGAGGGGCAAATGCTTGGCTAACCACTTCACTGAAGTAAAAAATGAAATGACGTGGGAACATGAAGAGACACTTAGTTTCATTCATGAGAAGAGAAATGCAAACTTCAAGTACCCTGGCACAACACTGCCACTTACCAGATTTGCCTCAACACAAAAACACTCAAAAGCTCATCAACATGGTCTGGTCCTGGGGCTGTGCAGGACCACACACCATGGTGGGAGCTCAGGACAGCACAGCCTCACGTGCAGGGACCAGGAAGCATCATCTCCCTTCGCTCAACTTAGGAACCTATCGCAGAGTGAGACCGGGAACATGTAAAATGCTGTCCAAACAAAGTTAGGCATCATGGCATTATTTGTAGTAGTAAAAGAAGGGAAACAGGTAAGGAGCTGGTTAAATGAAATAATCATGTAATGAAATACTGGTCACTTGTAAAAAGAATAAGGAAATTCTCTATACTTAAGGAGCAGATATGCTGATAATTACGGAATGTAAAAAGTAAAAACACTAGAGAGAGAGAGAAAAGAAAAATCTTTCTGTGTCATAATTTGTGTTGGAATTGTGGGAGGGGATGGGAAATATGAATCTGCATGTATGCTTATGTCTGCAAAAAAAAATACTGGGGAAAGGTACAAATTAATTTTAAAAGAATTAAACTCTGGGGAATGATGGAATATAGTATATCAGACCATAGAAGAAAGACTTCTCTTCATATACTTTTTTACAGTTCCAACTTTGGAATTATATAAACATTTAACATAGTAACAGTAACATTAAATAGGAAATTACAATTTCTAAAAACCAAAAACAAACCCCTGATCTGATTGTCAGGTTGTTGATGTGTTGTCACAGAGAAAACCACTGTATTTCTGTGACAGGCCCTCATGGAACATAGGCTAAAGACTAAGAGAACGCTCCTGAAAACATTGTTTTCTTCATCTGATACTTTTGTAGTCATAATACTAGCATTCTCACTTTGAAACTGTGTTTTGTATATTGCAAGATAAAAGTTAATTTTGTTGGGAACCTAGATTTCCAGTAGAAGATTAACAAAACAAAGAAACAAATTTAATCTATATGGTTACATTTGAATTGAGAACATTAGTATGAAGTCTTGTTCTCTTTACAAAATATATATTTCCTGACAGTTCACTATAAGGCCTCTCTCTCTCTCACTCTCTCTCTCTCTCTCTCTCTCTATCTCCCTCTCTCTCTGTCTCTCTCATGAATAAATAAATAAAATCTTTTTTTTTTTTTTAAAAAGACCTCGAAACAGAAGAGGGACGTGTCTGGTCCCCAGCCTGAGTGTGTGAGTGCTGCTTGCAGTGAGGGGGTGTGGGGCCCTCCAGAAGAAAGCCCTACACAGGGCTCCCACTGGCCAAAGAGTGGGGTTTAAGAACAGTAGTTATCGTTGATTAAAACATTCCACATGTATTAAACTATAAGTTAACATTGATTCTCCAGAGAGATAAAGTCAAAAACAAAATAATAAAAGAGAAGCAGTTAGGCACCAACTTCTTTTTGTTCCCCCTGAGACATCTGCTGTTAACATTTTTATATATTGCATGGTCCTTCCCATTCTTACATAATACATATCTATCATTTTTTCAGTTGTATAAAGACAGAATTAACATACAACATGATACTACTTTAATGTATACAACATGATTTGATATTTGTATATATTCAGAATGATCATCATCACATTGTTTAGCTCACATCTGTCTCCTCACATAGTCAGATATTTCTAACCAGCTTCTGGTCTGATTGGACATTTAAAGAAAGACCTGAGCATTTATCTTACCTTTCAGAGTAACAAAGTGGCCCTAGCTGATGGGAAAAAATCCTTGACAAAGGGATTCTAGCTACCAAATGTGTAAAAGGTAACAAAAGAGCCAGTCACCATTTCGTTGCCCCTCAGGAAGTAAAAGAGTTTGCAGCAAAGTCATCTGTGAGTGAGACCTCTGGTTCAAAGGTGGAGGAGAACAATATTCATGGAGGTTCCAGACTGCGACCACCTGAATCCCAGCACAGCGGGACCCCTGTGAGGACCCCTGTCCTCACGCAGTAGCAAGGAAGCACTCAGCCACATGGCTTTTCACAACCTCTTACAAAGCCTCCCCACTCCCACCCATGATTCTTCCCCTCTTGTTTTTTTTAGGAGTTTGTTTTTGGAGACCTTCATTCTCTTCAGGCAGACAGGAAACTGTGTCCCCAAAAGTGAGAGAAGCTGAGTCTCAATAATTTTATTAAGAATTTTACCTTCAGAAAAAAATCTGGATAGATCAGTTTATATATTTGGGTTTTATGCTCTACCGATTAGTTCTTAAAATCACACGTTAGTAGAAGCTGGTTCCCAGTATTATGTAGTCATATTCTTTTCTAAAGGATTTTTACTGTGAAAGTTTGCAAATGTACGCACATGTAGGAAAGAGCTATGATGGATCGTCGTGTACCTATCACCCCCCTTCAGTCATTACAAATGTGTTCCAGTCTTGTTTAATGTGATCTCTTTCCTTTTTCCCCTTTTAAGTAAATCCCAGGCATCATATCATGCATGATTTGTAATCATATCCTCTGTCAACTATAACAATTTAAATCAATACTTGAAAAGGCCAAAATTTACCGTATCTTGTTGTTGTTCAACCTCAGAAAATGTAGTGCTTTCATTTCTCGTACCCCTGGTGGTATAGATTTTAAGTCATTGTGATCCAGAAACAGCTCTCTGAGAGAATGATACGCCCCATAGAAGGAGACTCGGTCCACACCATCATCTGAGAGTCTGTTAAATGACAAGTACAGATACTCCAGGCCTGGCTCCATGTGGCCAAACACGTAGCCTGGGATGCGCTCGATTTGGTTCCCAAGGAGCACAAGGTGCAGTAGCGACTTGGGCAGGTAGGATGGGACGTGGTAGAGCTTGTTGTAAGAGAGATCAATGGACTCGAGATTTCTGCAGCAGAGAAGGGTGAGAGTGGGGAGCATAAGGCAGGAACCATTAACTCCAGGCTCGAACAGGTCCAGTTGGGATGCTTGGCCCTTTTCCCACCACCACCTGGTTGGCCGTAGAGATTCCTGTGTCAGGTGGCTGTGTGCAGCCTGCTCCATTACCAGGAGCATCAGGTTCAGACACAGCCACTCTCTTCTAGGGTCAAACATGAATCAGAAATGGAGTCCAGGGATCCTTAGATGGCTCAGAGGTTTAGTGCCTGCCTTCAGCCCAGAGCGTGGTCCTGGAGTCCTAGGATCAAGTCCCACATCAGGCTCCCTTCATGGAGCCTGCTTCTCTCTCTGCCTATGTCTCTGCCTCTCTCTCTCTCTCTCATAAATAAATAAAATCTTTAAAAAAAGAAAAGAAAAGAAAGAAAGAAGAAAGAGAAAGAAAGAAAGAAGAAAGAGAAAGAAAGGAAAGAAAGAAGAAAGAGAAAGAAAGAAAGAAAGAAAAGAAAGAAAGAAAGAAAGAAAGAAAGAAAGAAAGAAAGAAAGAAAGAAAGAAAGAAAGAAGAAAGAAAGAAAGAAATGAAGTTCAGAGTCCTGGCTGTTGTCAAGCTGCCTCTGCCTGAGATCACCCCTGGTTCCAGCAAGGAAATGGTGGTGGTGTGGAATCTGCGCTCTTGCTCCACACCTGCTCTCATGGCCTGGCATTTGGGACTTGCAGAGAAATGAGATCTGGGAAAGGTGGCTGCCTGGCTTCTGAATTGCCCTGCCACCACCACGTCCTGCTGGGCCCTGCTGAACCTTGACACCCTTCATCCCTCTCTCCTGCCCTCGTGCCCTCACCACACAGCCTGCCAGGCTCCCTGCCGTGGCCTATCCTGCTCCTTCTAATAGGCAGGACCCCTGTGTCCTTGCCAGGAAGATGGACCTTACGTCCAGCCTTCCCTATCAGGTCAAGCACCCTTAAGTCTATTTTATGAGATAGAGAAATGGTTTGAAGGAATGAAGACAGTGTGACACAGGACAAGGGAACCCTGAGAGGTCCCATGGTAGGGTGAGGTTGGGGGCCTCTTACATCCTCCTCAGGGGCAGAGATGGTCTCCCTTCAGCTTCATGACCAGCTATGAGGTGGACAGACCTTGGGTAACTCACTACTTGGGGTCGTGGCAGGGTGAGCAGAGCAGCAGTGACCATGGTCGCCCCAACCCCAGTCCTGCTGTAAATGATAGGAGCTCAAGCATGGGGCCAAGTTGTGGGGAGGGAGAGGGGCGCCATCAGTAAATGCACTTCCCCAGGGCTGGACCCTAACCTCCCCACCGTGTAGAAACTGCAGAAACCCAGAAGCCAAAGAGCATTGTGTACTCACTCTTGATTTATCCAGGCTAAAGGAGCAATCCTGTTTTCTTCCAGTTTATTGTAACGTAGCACAATGATGTTGATCTTTCTGGTGTGGTTGAAACAGATCTCAGTTATTTCTTCAATGTGGTTGTTTTCTAGGTATAATTCCTGTAATGATGAGAAGAGACTGTTTTCCTTTGTGTTGGTTGGTACATATATTGAGTTTCATAGAGACAGAGATGGTACTGTGGACTGTTCTCATTTATTATCTGGAGAGTCTTCTGCTGTGCTTCTGGGTGAACTCATAAGTTGTCCTTTTAGTGAAATAAAAGGTACTGTCTTTCATGGTCATGGAATTAAACGAGTTTTTTAAACTATGTAATGTTGCAAAATACAGCATACCATAATTGTATAAAGCGCTCTAATTTACAAAACTCATTCATGTAAATTATGTCATTTGGGCTTCAAAACCCTAGAAAATGGGTAGAAATGACCATTCCTGGTCAGTAGCTGAGATGCTCAGGCCTGGAGAGAGGATGAGGCATGTGGTCCCACACCTGATGCCCAGGAGATACATGTCCCCACCAAAACCCGGCTCTAGGGAGTCCATGCTGCCGGCCAGCTTTTAGATTTGCTTGTATTATATAATTAATTAAAAATTAATTAAGAGCCTTCATTTACTATCAGGGTCAAGTTTGCTAGAGCTGTTCTTTTCTTTCTTTTCTTTTTTTTAAAGATTTTATTTATTCATGAGAGACAGAGGAGAGAGAGAGAGAGAGAGAGAGAAAGAGAAAGAGAGACAGAGAAACAGGCAGAGGGAGAAGCAGGCCCCAAGCAGGGAGCCCGACGTGGGACTCGATCCCGGGTCTCCAGGATCACGCCCTGGGCCAAAGGTAGCACTAAACAACTAAGCCACCCAGGCTGCCCTAGAGCTGTTACTTTCTTTTTTCTTTTTTTTTTTTTTTAAGAAAAATTTTTAAAAATTTTATTTATTCATGAAAGACAGAGAGAGAGAGGCAGAGACATAGGCAGAGGGAGAAACAGGCTCCATGCAAGGAGCCTGATGTGGGACTCGATCCTAGGACTCCAGGATCACACCCTGAGCCCAGGGCAGGTGCTTAACCACCGAGCCACCCAGGCGTCCCTAGAGCTGTTATTTTCAACAGTGAGCTGCCTTCAGGTTAAATTCAGTTAGCATTACTGGGAGTTCTTCACTCAAGAACCTGGGAGATTAGAAATAGACATTGGTCTATGTCCTCATTCTCTATTCCTGTTGTAGTAATTTTCCCTTATTTTCATTTAATTTTGTGATGTGTTAAATATGAAGAAGGCAATTTCTAGCTTTTTGCTTTTAACTTCGTATGTGTTTAGGGGTGAATCAAATCAGCGGTCCCGAACTTGATTGCATATTAGAATCACATGTGAGCTTTTTAAAGCGTAACTTCCAACCTAAATGTACTGCAGTCAGAGCACACTCATCCACACACAGGACTCTGTGTCTGTGCGGCAGGGTCCTGAAAGGAGAGTGTACAGGCCTGCATGTATGCTGCCTCCCATGCCAGTGACTGGGGTCTCTGGAAAGAAAATCAGGCACGGATGGAGACACATTGCTGCTCCGTATTATTCAGGTTGTGTTTTGTGTGCATGCATTATGTATTAAAACCTTAATGTAAAAAGTTATAAATTACTGACCCCAGCCTCCAAAGAACCTGATGGAGGATATATGTGGTAGGATAAGGAGTCTGTATTTCTTTAGAATCCAAGAGATTCTGACATAAAGCCCAGTATCAGAACCTCATTTTTACAATCTTGATAAATTCTAAACTGATATGTTTAACAAGATAGGAAGACAAAGAAAGGAAGTGCTGTGGCACTGTGTCAGACCCAGGCCGCCAGCTGTGGGGAGGCTCCATCCTGCATTCCTGCCGAGGAATTGTGTGTGTGCCCTCTGCTTCAGGGCAGGAAGTCTGGCGCACTGGGCAGTGAGGGCCCCAGACTGTGTGCAGTGTGTCCCCTGCTGCAGCCAGAAAGGCCACACACCTGGGCCCAGGGTGGGAAAGGCCGTGTTCAGCCTTGGGGTGGGGGGGTGGAAGCTGTCTTACAAGTTGGAATTCTGTTTAAATTCTCAGCCCATCTTCTCTGTGCTCTCCCCAAGAGCTGTCAGTAAGACCAATTTTCCACTTTATCAAGGGTCACTACTAATAATTATAATTTTGACTCACAGTTTGGTATTGTTTGAAGAAACAACAGTGCTCAAATTATAGCAAATTCAGTATACAGCCCCCAAACATCACAGTGTGATGTTGTGTGTTTAACCTACATCACAGTAATCTTTTAGAATAGTACTGTTTGTCTTATTGAAGCATGTTGTACTTAAAATGTAGCACATTGTTGGAAAGATACAGATACCTCAATAGAAGCAGGAAGACCCTGTGGTATAATTCTGAATTTATTTCTTCCCAGACGTAGGTAGGACAGACTCTTCAAAGATTTGAAAGCCAAGGGATTGACATTGGTTTCACTGAGATTGTTTCCTTCCAGTTCTAAGGTGACCAGTTGATTTAGGTCTGTAAAAAATAAAACCTAATTATCAGAATATTAGGAAAATCAAACAACCATGCAGTTTTTGTATCTTTCAAAATGTCATGTGAGATGTTCAGCTTATTTGGATGGTGGATGTTGCT
This sequence comes from Nyctereutes procyonoides, assembly GCF_905146905.1. Classification (NCBI taxonomy): domain Eukaryota; kingdom Metazoa; phylum Chordata; class Mammalia; order Carnivora; family Canidae; genus Nyctereutes; species Nyctereutes procyonoides. Next base: position 65,374,193 of record NW_026575146.1, on the reverse strand, counting down.
TCTTTCCTGGTATCGCCCATGGTGAGTCTTCTCCCAAGTGCTCTGTGCACCCCAGATGACCTGCTCAGCCGGGACCAAATGCTGGCTGCACGTGGTCCAAGGGAGAGGCCCACTGAGCAGTCACCATACTATAGGATGTCTAAGGAACAGAAGCTGAGCGGCACCCCCAGGGCAGCGAGGGCCAACTAGGGACTCAGAACACAGGTGGGCAAGAAGTAGAAGGTTGCGGAGGTCATTTAAACATTTGCAAAGACATGGACGCGCATATGACACAGCAGCATTAAAATTAGGGGTGCACGGGGAACATGGGGGCACAATGCCTGGCAACTGTCAGTCTCTGAACAAGGAAGTTACAGCAATGAATTCCTGTCACACTTGTTCACGTCCTGGCAGCCAAATGGATGTTTGGAAAGAAGGATCAAGAATTGTCCATGCACTTGAACTGAGATACCAAGAAAGTCTTTTTTACAAACAAGTTTCCCTGCATTGTTTCTCCTGGCCTCAGGAGTGGTATGATCCAGATCACTTGGAATTCTACAGGAGAATGGACAGCTCAGCAGTGATGATACCCAGAGGCATCTGAGTCAGACATTCAGGGTGTAACTTTGGAGTTTGTTCAGTAGCCAAGATTTCCAGAATAGGAATGTTTTTATCTTCATCTTCAACTCAAGTCATGGGCATTGCACTGAACACCCTGTACGGCTCTGTTCCTGCTTCCAGGCTTACCAGAGAAATAAGACGTGATCCAAGCAAGAGCAAGGCACAGTATCATCAGGGGTGGGGTGGGAGAGTGGGTGGGGCTGGGCTCCCAGGGACAGGAGGCTGTAGGTACAGGAGGGGAGGTGGAGGCAGCCAGGTAGACACGGGCAGGTCAGAACCCACGTGTCTGTGCTTAGCAGAGGAGCGGGGCCAGCCCTGCGCTGACCATCTGCAAATAGGGCGCAGGCAGTAAGGCCTAGCTTTCCTCTGCAGGCAGTGACAGTGCGACTAAAACATGCACCTGACAGATGTGTTTAGCATCAGAGGAAGTAGGAATCCCAAGCAATAAACTGAGAAGTGGTTATATTTTCTCATATTCCTTTGATTTCTAAAACTAAAGATATTGAGTATCCAGCATATTTAGTACGTAGTTGAGGTTTTGAAATGTAATGGAAGTTTTCCCATGAAAAACAAGTAATAAAAGTAGACTAATGGTCAGTATGTGACGTCAGAGAGATGAGAGACATGGCACACAGTGTAGATTCATGATATCATACATCAGTTTACAGTTCCTCTCTGGTTTACGCATGTATCATGTGTGTAGGGAACATAGGTGTGTGTCCCCCTGTGACAGGAGACAGGGTGGGGCTAGAGCAGCTTCCCATAGGTCAGGTGTGGGAGACAGGAGTTTATATGCAGGATGTCTTCCTGCTGTAGGGCGGGGAGCAACATGGGGTCATGGACATGGCAGGCTGCAGTCCCTAGGTATCTAGAGTGGGGGCCAGCTGCGCGTGCTCCCCACAGCACCTGATAACCTCTGTTTCTACACACCTTTGCGCCTGCTGTTTCTCCCCCTGTAGTGCCCCTCCTCTGCTCCTTATGGAGCTATTTGTAATGTGACATCTGCCACAAGAGCACATGGAAGAACAGCAGGCTGCTGGTGGCCAAGCCAGGACCTCCTTGCAGCCAGAGCAGCATCTAGCAATGGGGAGGCTGTGGTCAGGTGCACCCTGCGTGCTGGCAGCTGCTTCACAGTCCAGGTGGTGGGCTCAGCGCAGGGTGTGGAGGCTGTGTGGGCACAGTGACCTGAGCCCCTGCTCATGGCCAAGGCCTGTGTGGTGCTTGGACTATGGAGACAGGAAGGGGGTGCATGCAGAGAAGCAGCTGCCGGGAGTGTGTGAGCACCCCTTCCAAGTAAGGGCTTCTGTTCTGTGACCTGTCATCTTGAAAACGCAACAAGAAAGGTGAGCAGTTCACCCACAGCCCGTCAGTACGCTGCTCTTCCAGCCTCTGCCTCACCTCACAGTTGAAAACTGTGCTTTCTAATGTCTTTTCCATATGGCAAAGCCCATCGCAATTTGTGTTTATTGATGTTTCATGTGTACCCTGCAATCCATCTGGAAACAGAGTATTTCCATAACTCTGTAATTTTCAGACTTGGCAATTCTTGGTATTGTGTTTTTTCCCATCATCAGAACTGTTTTGTTCCTATGAAGTTTTTTGGGAGTGAAAAGAAATAATGAAATTGCATTATTCTGCTTCTGGCTTGGGTTATGAACATCAATATAAAAATATTTCAAATCAAATAGGTAGAAAGTGTGGGACACCGCACCTCAGAAGCTGCTAGACTGCTGGGAGGGTAGAAGGTAACGTTTGCTGTGTTTGTCTGGAGAAGCATGTAATCCCACCACCGACCCTGGCTAGCATTTGGGAAAAGTTAATGTCGTTGCCTCTTTTGTGCCGAGTTCACAATGTGACCACTTCAGTTCAGTTTGGTCCAGAGTCAGCCATCAGAGGAGAAAATAAGTTTCATCAACTTAAATGGTAAAGTGGCCTAAAATACTTATCAGCTGTTCATATGGCCGTGGTGCCCATAAAGTTCCCACATGACCACAGGAGAAAGGCCCTAAGGGCATGTGTGAACTGGATGTTACATACCTGATAAGCTTTCCTCACTGACAGCCTGCAGACCATTCTCATTGATTTTAAGTTCTTCTAATGCAGACGGCAGTTCTGAAGGAATCTCTGCCAGGTTGTTTCCATCCAGATTCAGGCGCATTAATTTCTTCAGATGCTTAAAAAGCAAATCTCAAGATTACCTTTTCATGTGGTCACAGACGTACAGTTGCGCGTCTGCTTCAGGAGTCAGAGTGCAGTGACACCTTCGCCTTACACACCTGCGTGCCCTGTCTCCGGCCCTCATAAGCTGTGTGTTCTCCCCTCCTCTCCCCCTTTCTGTACTGTGGCTTTAGTGAGCGGGACAAAGCTGTCTCTGCTAGACCGCTCATACTTTGCTAGATCTTAGGTTTCCACCTTCTCAGCCTGAGACACAAAGCTGATTAGGTAGTTTGGTAATCTGAATCTCATGGATGCTGGCAGTGAGAGCAGTCGTGTGAATCCTTACCAGGTACTGTACGCTAAGTAGAAACAGTGGTAAAACAGCACTAATGATTGCAGAAGTGCATCAGGGCAGTAGATCGTTCCTCTGTGTCACCCACACGGCCTGGTGGCTATGTGCCCATCTGCCTAACTGCCTGCCCCACTACAGTGAAGCATGGCAGCTGGTGGGTTTGGGCGATGCCTCACAGATGAGATGATTCAGCTCCAGGCATTCAGTCAGGCTTCAGCAGTTTGAGAATGGGACAGAGGATCCCAAAAACAGAAAGGGAGATGCTCTCCCATGAATCTTTCTGATCAAACAGGAAACGTGAGTCCCAGTTGTCATGTGACAAGGACTCTGCATCGGCGGCTTGAACATGGACACCAGCCCAGGATTTGTATGAAGGGCTGTAAAGGGGGGAAAGTTTGCCTAGGCTCATTGTCTTTCCCCCACTATTCCCTGTGCTGATTTTCATCTGAGCCCACTTGTGTTTCCAGAACCTCCTCTGGCTCACATGTTCATCAGGTCCTGCCCACGACACAAAGTAATAGAGCTCTTTCTGGCCTGAGAATGTTAACAGAGTTTCCAGAGAAGCTCTCCTTTGTTCTCAGAAATACCTCACATACTAAGAGATCATATTTCAATATATTTTCAACTGCTTGGGGAGAAACTGCTCTATAAGTTCAAAACATTAGTTCTGTCACTTTTGCTGTTGTAGCTGCTCTAAGGGTGAAGCATAGAAAAACCAGCTAGAATCACGTAAACAACAGACTGTACTTAAGGTAAACCTTGAAGGCGTTAGGAATGTCAAAGAGGGAACTTTCTTGACTTAGGAGCACACTACAGTGCAAACATGTTCCTTTCACTCCCTTCCCTTCTGCCAGCACAGAGCTGTCCACAGGGATCTTTCCTCACCAGGTGGAGCATGTATATTTACCTTGAATGCTTTGGGACCTATGCCTGGGGAGGTGATGTTATTTTTGCTCAGATCAAGCCTTTCCAGATTTGGCAATCCATTGAATGCTTCGTCAGGAATGGCGGTGATGAAATTGCCTAGAAAACACAGCAGTGTGGTTTTGGCCTCTGTGTGCACATGTGCAAGGCTGCATATGTGTATTCATGAATGTACATAGACAGCAGGGGAGCTCTACTCAGAGGAGAAAGTAATACCCATAACAAGGACAGCATCTGTACGAGCAAATGCAAATGTAGAAGACACCATCCTGGGGCCTCCACTCACAGGCTTGTTGTGCTGGTGGCCTTCCTGTTTTAGGTGAAGCTGCTGTGAGGACAGCTAGACAACTGTTAGCATTTTATAACAGAGATGTGTTTCTGGAAGCTTACGTAGAAACTGATTTTCCCACTGACGGTCCCTGGGCCAGAAATTCCACACTGTCACCCATGGGATGCTGTCATCTCACTTACCTTGCTGAAATTTCCTTCTCTAGATGAGGAGCGCAGGGGGCTCCAGATCTAATGTTGTAATTACATGGCTTCAGTCTATACAACTTCCTACATGCTTTACATTTATGGGGTTTGGTTAAGTGGCTAGTTGATGATTTTAAACCCAGACTGTAAGTAAGCTTAACAGAAACAGTCCTATAAGAACCATGTGGTGACCTTCTCAAAACCAAGACCATGTGACTGAGCATAAGTCTTTCGTATTTCATAAGACCTCAGGCTTCCTCAGATTGGGATTTCTTATGGTGGGGCCTGACATCCCCACTGTGGCAGGGAGGATATTGCTAGTGTCTGAGCTGCTTGGCATGAGAGATTTCCCTATGGGATCGTGTGAGCATGGTGTCCTCTCAAAGACTGGCCATCCTGAACCAAGCTGTCAGATGTCATCTATTGAATATGAATTTATAAGGTTACTTATTATTTCCTGGCAGTTTATTTCTGTGACTGCCCCTGAGACACGTCTGAAACCCCATTCAGATTCTCGCACCCCAGCGTCTTCAGAGTGCAGCTGGGCTGTGGGTCTTGTCTCACAGATGGACACACACCCGGGGTTCCCACCAACCAGCCTCACACCCCCTGGCCCTGCCATTCCTCTGCTCAGGACCATTCCATACCCACATGAATGGCTGCAATGAGGGAAAGACAAGTGGCAGGATGCAGGACAGCAGGAACCCTCCTGCATCTCTGGCAGGAAAGCCACAGCCCCCTTGGGAAGTATGGGGTGGCTTCCTTGAAAGCTAAATGTGCCTTTACTCTGTCACTCAGCATTTCCACTCCTTGGTGTGCACCTTACAAGCAGAAGCCTAGTCCACACAGACCTATGTGTGGATGTTTATAGAGCTGTATGTATGGTCGCCTCAAACTGGGAGTGACCCCAATGCCCCTCAGGGTCACCGGCACCTGTGGTCCATCTGCATAAGCACAACACATTCAACAGTGGGGAGGACCAGCTCCTGAGGAGTGCGGGGTCCTGGGTGACCCTCCACGGTGACACAGTAGGAAAGGGCCAAGCCCTGGAGACCCATCACCTCAGCAGAGCCCAGGGCAGGTCGCAGGAGGGGCGACCGTGGGTCCTGCAACTGTGGGTTGCAGGGTGGTTCTGCAACTGTACGCATCAGCCAAAGCTCGAGAATAACTTGCTAAAAATAAGTTTTACTGCATGTAAATTATACCTCAGCAAAGCTGACTTTAGGGAAAAAGTCAATGGGAAATCCTGATTTGGTTTGGGGAACTTTGCTTTGTACCTAACTATGCTATTTGTTCTGCAAAGTTTATATATGTAACTGTGGATGTGAAGTTAGTCTGTTTGGGATCAACTCATATCATGAGATTAAAAATACGACGTTCACAAGGCAAGGCGAGTGAGTTACTTGGAAAGCACAAAGCAGAAGAGACATCCCCGTGTCTTACCAGCGAGCTCCAGGCTTGTTATCTCTGGTCCTGTCAGTGGTGGTATCTGCAAGAGGCCAGCGCTGATGCAGCTGATGGTCCTGTAGGACAGGGAGCACCGGCTCGGCACAGACGGCATGCCCCGGGGAGGAGGGGGGCCCCGGGGTCTGGACCACACCCTGAACATGTCTCCTCTGATGGTGCTCTCCTCCTCCTCCTCCTCTTCCTCCTCCTCCTCCTCCGCCTCCTCAGCCTCCTTGTCCTCCTCAGCCTCCTCCCTTGCTGGATGTCCCTGCTGATGGGCTGGCCTCCCCACTGCTCGTGGTCTCCCTGCCGCTCCTCTGCTCTGCTCCTCAGCAAGAGATCTTCCCTGCCCTCCAGGTCCAAGGGTCTTTTTCTTTTGCTCCTTATCTTTATCTTCTTTAATTTCTTCTTCATTCTCCTCAGATTGAAGTTCCTCTTTTTGTAGTGCTTGATCCATTTCCACCTGGTGAGGTGAGTTGGTAGGTTCTGTTTGTTCTGAAGAATCACCAGAAAATTCACTCCTATCACTTAATGCTGTACCAATGAGCTGCAGATGGGAGGTTGCTGGCCATGCGGGGAGGATACAGCAGGGGTGAAGTGTAACATTAGTCAAAGGAAAAATCATAGTGAAAGTCAGGTTAGTAAATATTATTCCCTCCAGGTATTTGAGTGCAATTTAAAGGTAAAGTGCATTTTTGAAATTTTTGCTTGAGTAATTTTAAAACCAATTTTATAAGATTTGTTTTAAGCAATTTTTTTTCCTGTGGCCTTAATATTTATTTTTACTAAAACATCTTGCTACCTGGTAATAAAGAGGGAATAATACTGCCACATGATGCAAAATGGGAAGTACTACCTGTGTGAGGTTTCGCTACGATGAGAGGTGACCTTTATAATAGATACTGTTCAGTTTATCGGGGTTTTGATCATTGTAAGAGTCAGATAAAAAACTGAAACATGTATGTACTTGTGCTACTGGAACTGGCTTATGTTTGTAGATTTGTTGCTATTTTTGTCTGACTTTCTTTCAGCCCCATAGGCCCAAAAGCATCTTCTGAAATTCAGGATTATAGAAAGTTCTCCTGTTTCTCCCTTCCAGACTCTCTACTTAAATTTTTACTGCTTGACACTTAGGGAGGCCTCCTAGATCCAGATAATGCTGTTTTGGGTTAGAGGTGCACACAACTGTCCTTTCAAAAGTTCTACAATGATGGGAGCAGAGTGACCTGCAGCTGGTGTCACCTGCGTGTGTGTTTAGCAAAAAGGTCACCTCCACCGGTGACAGGAGCGCGGGGAGAAGGGGGCCCCATGCGTGCGGGTCTCCTGGGTCGTTGCTCTGCTGTTGTTTGATACTGTACGCAAATCACCCAGGAAAGGGACTCAGGAGATAGGCCTGCTTGACGAATACTTGAGATTTCAACCCAGTATATATTATAAAGTCGGTTATTTTCACATCCTTCACAGAACATGCAGGAGGAAAATAGGAAAGAATAAGGGACAGGAAGCTGAAGCGATCATATTGAAACATTTATAGTCCTTCCTGTACATCCAAGTTTATTTTTCCAAAATAACCTCAATATTTCAAGATTATTACAAGGCCTTTGAACCCTGTCTGCTCATTCCTGAATCCTACCTGTGTGTTTGCTGACACTATTAGAGGCACAGCCCCCGAGTGAGACAGGCAGTCGTATGCGCTAGCATACAGCTAGCTCCTAAGTGCTCTGAAGTCCTCCTGGTACCCACCCCGTGGCCGTCCTGTGTGCATGGAAACAAGCTGCCTTGACTGTAGACAAGAGAAAATGCCCATTCCTTCCCACGAATTTACCACCCATTTGTCTCTTTCTTGAGGCACTGGCTGGGCTCTTCTTGGGGACGTCCGCTGTCCCCGAGTATGAGCTATGGAGAGCAGGGGCTGGTGAGTGCCCCGCAGGCCCCAGGGCTTTCCTGTAGGGCCAAGCACCAGCACTTATCCGCTTTCCTGAGTGGTAATGAGTGCAGGTTGCAGGTGGCAGGAGACACTGAGCTTTGTTCTCTCGAAGTGTAAACCCCCTTCCCTGTGTTCATCAGGAGTCCTTGGTCGTCCTTCATTGCAGTCTTAACCTATGCATGCACTGAGTTGGATTAGGGTAGCAACTCCATGCAGGGAGCCAAGCCATGCTCTTCCCTTGCACAGCACAGGGTGTTGTGGGTTCTGCAGACTGTCCCTGCCCCTTAGAGGGGTTCCTGATGGAGCCAGAACTACACAGGCAAGATCTGTATTTCTGTCCCCTACCATAGATTTTCCCAAATACCTGGTATGTTTATCATTACTTGCCAGTACTCTAAGTACCTTGATGACTAGTTTATCATAATCTAAAAGCTAAGGTAGTAACAAAAACAACAGAATTGAAGACTGTCACATGTGATACTTTGTTGTGGGTAAATACTTGTACCTGCGTCAGAACAGACAGAGCAGCACTCTCCTTCAGGCCTAACTGTCTGGGGGCACATCAGAGGGTGGCACATCATCTCATCACAAAGCACTCTTCCATTTGAGCAGAGGCAGGTAGTGCACGGCTCAGGAGACCACACCGCTCTGTTGTACATGGTCATCCCATTCACCAGACAGTGTCCCTTCTTTCCTAGAAGAGAAGTGGGAGCATAGTAAGTTCCTCATATGTTTGCCAGTACGGTGGATGAGGGTGAGCACAGTGTCGAGTTGAACGGATAGGATCACACCAGGGTACATTCTCACATGGGGTAAATAGACCCCAGATATGTGACCCAATAGGGGCTTCTGCGTGCTCTGCTTTCAGCCTGTGGTTTAGGCTCTGAGCTGTACCTCTGTACCATATCTGTCTGGGTGACTTAGTTATATAGCAGCACCCCCTCCCCCCCAGATCTCAGCAGTTCCTCCTCTGTGCCATGTGTCCATTGTGGGCACACTGGGGCTGCGGTAGTGATGGTCACAGAGACAGCAGCTTCTGCATCTCCAAAGCAGAGGGAGGGATGGGAGGTTGTGAATCCCACACAAGCCCTAAAAGTGCCTCAGTACCTTGACCAAAACAAATGATGCAGCCTTATCTAAATTCAGAAGAGACACGGCGTGGTAGTTCCCTTGGGTGCCAGAGGGCAGAGAGCAAGAACGACACCAATGATGAGCCCACGTCTCACTCCTGCCAGTGTGCAGACGGGGAAGGCAGAGCCAGGCATTGCAACTGACCGTTTCTTAAGAGTTACTGTGTTACTGAAAACTAGCTCACACATCATTGGTGTCGTTCCTGTGAATTGTTTTCAGTACAGCGATTTCTCTATGTCCAGGGTTGTAGACATGTGGACAAGTGTGTCAACCAAGGGAGCCATCAGACCGCCTGCCTTGATTGGAATGTGAGAGCAGATGCCGCCTTCTAACCTAGAATCCCCAAGTCCCACCTGTGGGTGGGCTCTCACATTCATTCCCCCCATCCCCTCCTTTCCCTCACCATTCAGGACCTACCCAGCAGTTTCATCTGCGTAAGATAAATTCAGTGGCTTAAGGCAACTTTTTGGTTGAAAATAGTTAACAGCTATTTATTCATAGAATCATCTGAATAATTTGTTTCTGTGTCCCAGATGCTCTATCATTATAAATGAAAAAGCAAGTTACAACCTTACTAGGTATATTATCTGTATTATAAATCCAGCTATTTGAAATACATGGCATAGGAAATACTAGAAAATAATAGACCAAAATAGTAACTATGGTTTTATAAATATAGTTGTGGGATAGCTATAATTTTGTATTATAATTAAATTCTATAAATGAAATTTTAAATTATTTCAAAACTTATAGACTAAACCAAAAGATAGAGTATCTTGATATTATAATAATTTGAAAATATATATTTAGTATATATTAATTTGAAAATATAACCTAAAATTATAATATATTAATAACCATATAATAACTTGAAAAAAATTTTTGGAAAATTATCTTCATGGAGGTTCTGTTTCTCCTTCCCCCCCTACTGGTTTCTTACCTGGTAACACATTATAACTTGATTCTACTCCAAGAAAATTTAAAAAGGAGTCAGACTTTTCCTCTATGCTATAATCCAGGTTAAGCACAGGAATTGTTGCTGTTGGTGTGACCACTGTCTGCTGGATCCCCAGCTGCCCGCTGGATCTGCGGCTGGGTGAGGAGCTTTTCCTCAATCTTCTATAATACACCCTCCTCCTTTGTTTCCTAGGTGTTTCTTCATTTTGTCCAAAATCAGTTTGAAAAACGATAAGCAGAAGGACACAAAGCAGACCTGCAAACTTCATGCTTGCCTTTTTCACCATCCAATTTCTAGAATGAAAAGGAAGCAGAATTTTGGATTTAGTAGTGCCTAATTTTTACCTTTGAAAATTGGCTAATTATCGCTTGTGTGCCTCAACAGCATCTTGGAGAAATGACACACATAATATGTGGACTATGTGCTATTGTGTTACTGCCAAATCAGAATCTAGAATTCTTCTATCAGAATCAAAGAACTTTTAATATCTTTACCTCTAGATCAGGCATAAGGCAACTTTTTTCTATTAAAAACCAGATATTAAATATTTTAGGCTTTACAGGCTACACATTGTGTGTCACAGCTACTCCACTTGGCTCTTACAGTGTGAGAACAGACAGTGGTACACAAACGGGTGTGCTAGTAAAGCTCCAATTACTAGACCGTTTGCTTGGCCTCTAAGCTGTGCTTTGGTGAGCTATCTCTGGACAGCTGTGCTGTGTCCTCAGGTTACCCAGGGTTGCTCTACCTATGTGCCAGGTCATCCTCTGACTTGCCCCACCCTCGGCCCTGTCCCCTGCTCTGCTCTTTGGTTCTTCTGTCCTCTGGCTTTATAATTTCCTTTGTTAAGAAGAAGGGGCATGACTGCACCCTGTAAAAATAACAGCCAACTAGTGTCAGTTGTAAAGATATAAGACAGACAAAGAGAAACTCTTAAGTAACTGGTCTCAAGAGCACCACAGGACCTTGCATGTTGTAAAGGTGAAAAAGGTATTGGTGAAATGAATACTCATACATCTGGTGCTGAAGACCACATGTTGTTGTGGCAGTGTGGTTAAACACGTTCGTCCAGGCCCTGTGAAGTCAGATAGCAGAGAAAATACAGAGAAACCTTCCACAAGGTGATTGATTGTAGGGGCTGGTTACAGGATTCACCTGGCCACAACTTTGACCATGGTTAGTCCTGCAAGGAAGTCTGCATGACATCTATTCCCCTTTAAACTGAGAGCCGGTGTCTCCCCCGTGGCCTCTGCCTGGCAGCTCTCCCCTCTGCTGTTCACTCAGGTTCCCTCGCTGTCAGTACCCCAAGATGGAGGAGAACCTAAAACCTCAGGGATGCTAAGGACCTAGGATCATTAGCTTAAGTGGCAGCCTTGCTTGGTGATGAGATTTACCTCTCCTCACAGCCTGCCTCACTGAGTGACACCTCTGTCGGTCAGAGCAAAACTGTTAACATTTCAGAAAATGTCACCCTGGAAGGAATGGTAAAGGGTTTAAGGTGATGCATGTACAGAGATTAAAATTCCAAGCTGCAGAGGAGGGATTTTGAAGGCTCAAAGGGTCAAAACCTTGGCCATAGACTGTGAACCCAGCAATCTTGCTGGGACCTTAGGAAATAGGCCCCATAAGCTTTGGGTTCAACCTTTCTGTGTGAAATAAAGTGCTCTGCTGACATCAGACACTACTATGTTACAGGTCTGCTTTGAAAATCTGTGGGCAGGTTGTAGGAACCCCAAAGGGCATCTGAATGGAAAACCATGTACAGGGAGGTGAGTTGAGGCCTTCCTCATGCCACAGTGCCTACCCCCTAAATGTACAGGAACTGAGGATAATCAGTGTCAGTCTAGCCAAATATTGTGACTTCTACCAGTAGAAACCTATAATGGTTGTAGCAAACATAAGGTTGCCACCACGGGTCTTTGCCTAAGTACAGATGTCACACACATTCTCCATGTGTACATCACCAAGAGGTCAAGAATGTGAGCACTCTTCATCGGGGTTGCCATCCCCGCATTGCTGACATTCCTTCCAGTTGTGCAATTAGTGACCAGAGTGGATCCAAGAGGCAGCGACTCCTAGAAAAGCTAAAAGTTAGTTCATGGTCACCTCATAGAGAACCCATCAGCCATTATAGCAGTTTTGTGACTTCTGCTTCTAGCCAAAATGGGGTAACAGAGACACCACCCAAGATAACTTATTAAAATTAGGACAAAAAACATGAGGCTATGTTTTTCAAACATTAGACATGAAGCAGCATAGGACATTGACCTCTGGACGGGGCGGGAGGGCAAACAAGTCCAAGGTGAGCCTCTCTTTATGCTGCAGCTCAGGGAGGGGACCCAGCAAAGTCCTGGTTTCCCTGGGGCGAGAGTTTGCAGAGCAGATAGTAGAGAGGAGAGCTGCCCCCGCAAAGCCTTCCAGAGACCTCAAGTCTTCAGCTGAATTCTGATTAGCATGTCTGCGTGAGTGAACTTCTCGACACGGCAGAAAGAACTACTGTACACAAAAGGGAAAATCTCTGGGGCTTGTAAAAGATGGCCAGAGTTTGGGTGCCCACCAGTCAGCCTGGGAAACCTGCACAGGGCATCAGGTAAAGTGTTCAGAAGGGCCCTGGCACAACAAGGGAAACAGTCCACCCCAGACTAATGAACAGCATGCATCTCTGAAGGATCACACTGTATGCAATAATGTGACCATGTCCCAGATCACCCAGTAGGTGTTTGGGAGTCTGGTGAAAACTTAGGCACACAAAAGTGGAGGAAAAATGGTGCATAAAGATTATGTTCATATAAAAGATTTTATTATTTATTCATGAAAGACACAGAGGAGAGAGAGAGGCAGAGACACAGGCAGAGGGAGAAGCAGCCTCCATGCAGGGAACCCGATGTGGGACTTAATCCTGGGACTCCAGGATCACGCCCTTGGCCAAAGGTAGGCGCTAAAGCACTGAGCTACCCAGGGATTCCCAAGCTATAATAAGTTAAAGATGCATATGCTTGAAACTCTAAGATAACCACTAAACAAAAAAAGAGTTATAGTAAATAAGACAATAAAAGAGATCGAATGGAATAATAAAAATTATCCAAAACGTATTTATAGAACACATTAAATGTAAATTAGTTAAATGCCACAATTAAAAAGCATAGACTATCAGGTTAGATTTTTTTTTAAAGCATGACCCAACTTTTGCTGCCTGTAAGAAACTCATGCTAAATATAAAGATGCAAATGGGTTAAAATTAAAAGGGTGGGAAATTTTTATATTGTGGTAACACTAATCAAAATAAAAATGGAAAGAAAAAAAAAGAAAAATGGAGTGTCTGTATTAACATAAGTTCAAGTAGATAAGATAATCATATTGCCAAGCATGAGGAAAGCCTTGCATAATGTTAAAGGGATCTATTCTTCCCGAAGACAAAACAATCTCAAACCTTTATATGCTGAATAATACAGTTTCCAAATAGCTTGAAGGCGCAAGTGGAACTACAGAAAGAAGATAAATCTACAGTCAACATCCACAATTTCTACTCTGCTGTCTCATACAGATTTTAAAAATAGTAGATAGTAGTTAAAACACTGAAATGGAGTGCCTGAGTGGCTCAGTTGGTTGAGCATCTGACTCTTGATTTTGGCTCAGGTCATGATCTCAGGGTTGTGAGACTGAGCCCTGCATGAGGCTCTGTGCTGAGCATGGAGTCTGCTTGGGATTCTCTCTCCCTCTGTCCCACCCTCCCACTCACATTCTCTCTCAAACAAAAAAAAAACAAAATGAGATACCACTGGACATCTATACATCTATTAGAATGGCCAAAATAAAAAAACACCAGACAACACAAAATGCTAAGAAGGATATAGAGCAGCAGGAACTCAACATTCGTGGCTGGAGGGGATGCAGACTGGCACAGCCACTTTGGAAGATAGTTTGGCAGTTTCTTTTTTTTTTTTTTTAATTTTTATTTATTTATGATAGTCACAGAGAGATAGAGAGGAGAGGCAGAGACATAGGCAGAGGGAGAAGCAGGTTCCATGCACCGGGAGCCTGACGTGGGATTCGATCCTGGGTCTCCAGGATCGCGCCCTGGGCCAAAGGCAGGCGCCAAACCACTGCGCCACCCAGGGATCCCCAGTTTGGCAGTTTCTTAGAAACTGAACACACTCTTACCATGTAACCCAGCAATCATGCTCCTCAGTATTTACCCAAGGGCCTGAAAACATATGTTCACACAAAATCCTGCATGCGGATGTTTACAGCAAACTTAGAAGCAAGCAAGATGTCCTTCAGTAGGTAGGTGGATAAACAGTGGTCCATCTACTCAAGGGAATATTAATAAGCACTAAAAAAAATGGACCATTAGGCCATGAAAAGTTGGCTTCTTTCACTAAGTGAAAGAAGCCAATCTGAAAAGGCTAATATTGTAATATTCCAACTCTGTGACATTCTGGAAAAGGCAAAACTGTAGACACAGTAAAAATGAGTTGCTGCCAGAAATTGGTGCCAGGGGGGGAAGGATGAATAGATGGAGCACAGAGAATTTTTAGGGCACAGTCAGAATACTCTGTATGGTACCATAATGATGGACACCTATTGTGACACTTTTGTCCAGATCCATAGAATGTACGCCATCAAGAGTGAACTGTAATGAAAATTATGGACTTGATAATGATGTGTCAATGTAGTTTTGTGAGTTGCAACTTTCTGTGAACCTAAATTTGATCATTGTCATATATAAAAACATGCTAACACTGTGCTTAATTTTGAAATACAGTGTTTTCCCATTAAGATCAGGAACATGGGGCAGCCCGGGTGGCTCAGCGGTTTAGTGCCACCTTCAGCCCAGGGCATGAGACCCAGGATCAAGTCCCATGTCAGGCTCCCTGCATGGAGCATGCTTCTCCCTCTGCCTGCTTCTCCCTCTTCCTGTGTCTCTGCCTCTCTCTGTTTCTCAAACAAATAAATAAAATCTTAAAAAAAAAAAAAAAAAGATCAGGAACATGAAAGGATGTCTGGTCTCACGACCCATAGTCAACATTTTATTGGGTGTTCTGGCTGGTACAGTAACATAAGACCAAGGAACAAAATGCATCCAGACTGGAAAAGAAATTGATGTTTCACAAATGTCTTATTCATGTATGTAGAAATCCTATGCCACCAAAAAAAGCTGCAGCTGAGTTTATAGCAAGGTTTCAGGATATAAGATCAATATACAGAAATCAAGATTAATTCAATATGCTAACAACAATGAGAAAGTTAAGTTAAAAATACAACATTTAAAATAAAAAGGCATTAAAATGTGAAATACTTAGAGATACTTCTGACAAAAGACATAAAAGATTGCAGTCCTGAAAACTATGAAGTATGGCTAAGGTAAATGGAAAAGGCACCTATATAGGGGATATATACAGTGTATATAGGTTAGATGACTCAGATTTAAATTCTCAATTCTATAAAGTTAATCTATAGGTTTGTCACAAAGCTGGCCAAAATTCCAACAGGGCCTTTTTGTTTTGTTGTTTTTTAATGGTAAGGTGATTCTAAAATTTTTGTGTAAATGTGAAGAGCCTAGAATAGCCAAAGCAACCTTGGAAGAGAGAGAGAAACACATTTGGAGGATTATCACTATAAAGGTGAGGAAGTAGCGGTAGTGTGACGCTGGTGTTGGGACAAAATGGACGGTTCAGAAGGAGACCAAACCTGCACAGGCAGTTGGGAGAGCGATCTAATGCCAGAGTGATCTAATGTAGAGAGGAGGATCTTTTCAGCACGTGGTACCTAGAGTAAGTGCATAGTCATGTATAATACAGAAAATCGATCATAAATGAATATAAGAGCAAAAAGTATAAAACTTATAGAAGAAAATATAAGAAAAATTCTGATGACCTTGGATTTAGCAAAGATTACTTAAGTATGCAATAAAAATACATTTTTAATTGGACTTCATCAAAATTGAAAGCTTTTTCTCTTCACTATTAACAATAGGATACTACCACATACTGGGGAAAATGTTTGCAAAATATATATTCAGGAAGGAACATGTATCAAGAGGAAAGAAGTCTTGCAATTCAATCATGAAAAGAAAACTCCGTTTTTAAAAGCCCAAAGTTTTGAACACAGTCACCAAAGAAGATTCACAAATGGCAAAGAAGCACATGAGGTGTTCAAAACCATTCGTCATTAGGGAAATGCAGATTAAAACCTCAGTGAGATAGCAATGCACATCAATTGGAACAACTTAAGAGACAGGCTGTGGCAGGTGCTGACAAGTATGTGGAGTGACTAGAATTCACTCACAATGCTGTTGGTAATGCAAACCACATGAACATTTCTGGAAAAGAGTTTGGCAGTTTCTTCAAAAGTGCAGCATTCACCTACCATTTCCATTTACCCAGCCATTCTGCTGCTAGATGTTCACCCAAGAGAAACGAAAACATATGTCCACACACTGACTTAATTGTGAATGTTCATGGCAGCTTGCTTTTTGCTCTAGACAAAAAGGGGGGGAAGCCATCCTAATGTCTAGCAGTGTGTTAGTAGATAAACAAATGGTACCATATCCATACAGTGGAATACTACATAGCAGCAACATTGGGTAAACCTCAGAATAATTATGTTGAATAAAAGAAATCTTATACAGAGGGCCTATACCTGATTCCATTTGTAGGAGACGCAAACTTTTCTGCACGGAAATGTATCTGTGCTTGCTTCAGCAGGAATGGGGGTGAGTTGGCAGTTAGGCATGTGTAGGAGATTACCAAGGGTCATGGGGAAGCTTTTGGGGATGGTGGGTATATTCATTTTCTTGATTGTGGTTATGGTTTTACGTGTGCACTTCAAGCGCACTTTAATTTTCAATGGTCCTCGCCTTTGTATTTGGATTGGGGTACTGCCTTGATGTCAGGGTAAGAGGGTGGCTGTTTGGGGTCACATCTAAGTCATAATGAACAAAATCCCCACTGGTGGGAACCTTCTAGTGATGTTGGATGGCCTCACACTTCCCTCAGACACAGGTGGAGTCCTGTCATGGGGGACTATGGGGACCAGGCTCTGGGGTTCATGGGTCAGATCTATGCTCAGGACATTGGGAGACTAGAAGCCAAATAGAGTCATCTGTTGCTTGTTTCTAAATATAGCCGACAAGCTAAAGTGGCTTTTATGTTTTTAAATGGCTTTAAAATTTAAAGAATAATTGACAGATCATATGACATTAAGATTTCAGTACTCCTACATAAAGGTTTACAGGAGCAGTCATGCTCAATTATCTGTGTGTTACTTTGGGCGACTTTTCCATTAAAGGGCGTGGTTGAGTAGTTGAACAGATGCTAATAGACGGCCTGCAAATATAAATACTGTGTGCAGGACAAGCTTGCCAGCCCACCACTGACAGTAGTGCTTCTCAGCCAGGGACACGTTTGTCCCCGGGGACATTTGGTAGTGTGTGGACTCCCCTCCTAGTCACCAATGGGAGGGGCACTCTTGACTCCCCATGTGTGGGGGTTTTCCCACAGAGCCCAGGACCACCCACGGTGACAAGGCCCTGGCAGCCCACCATGTCAGTGTCTACATAAAGAAGCCCTGGTTTAGAGGAGCAGATATAGAGGTTTTTAATAAGATAGCCGCACGCTGCTTACTGGCACAGTCTAATGAATCATGACTAGGTGGGGTCTTTAGTGATAACTTATAAACAAACCATTTCCATATGGTGATCTCTTTGCCAAGGTTTTTTCCTGTTTAGATGCCATTTTCTTTTGCTCTCATTTCCAAGTCTTATATGCTCATGTGACAGGAACTGAATGGTCCTTGAATGATCCTACTTCCGGTTTGAATTCTGTTGTGCTCAGGTGCAGCTGTGTTTCTCAGCAACTTCGGGCATTTATAAGGGTGCTCCACTGTGTACCATGCAGACCTGCCCCGAGTCCTACAAGTCTCCTTCCCCAGGACTGGCAGACTATTTGGTGCTCAGGTCGCTCTGGCTGCACGTTCTTCGCTAGGGTGAGCTCCAGTTTGTTGTCCATAGGAAAGCCCAGAAGAGATCTAAAGATACAAGCTATGGGAGTGCCTGGCTGGCTTAGTTTGAAGAATGTGTGACCCTTGATTTTGGAGTCATGAGTTCAAACCCCATGTTGGAGTAGAAATGACTTAAATAAATAAATGTATTTAAAAATTAAATTAGGGATCCCTGGGTGGCGCAGCGGTTTGGCGCCTGCCTTTGGCCCAGGGCGCGATCCTGGAGACCCGGGATCGAATCCCACATCAGGCTCCCGGTGCATGGAGCCTGCTTCTCCCTCTGCCTGTGTCTCTGCCTCTCTCTCTCTCTCTCTGTGACTATCATAAATAAATTAAAAAAAAATAAATAAATAAAAAAAAATAAAAATTAAATTAAAAAATAAAGATACAAGCCATGTTCACACACTTTCCTCTCTCCAGAGTTTATAGTTTTTTTTAACATCTTCCTTAGATGTTTAAATGTGTTAAAGTAGTATATATATTTTAAAAACAAAACGATGTATATGTTTATAAGGCAGAAAAAAATACATTGCCTTAATCATAATTCATAGTTTGGTACAAGGACAGGCACACTTTTTCTTCCAAGATTCAGAAGGTAAATATTTTAGGCTTCGTGGGCCAACCGTCTCTGTTGAAACTACTCAGCTTTGTTGTTGTTGCCCAAAGTAGGCTCCAGGCGGTAAGTAAACAATGGGCGTGACTATGTTCTCATGGTACCTTGTTTAAAAAACAGAATTTGTCTTAAGGGACCTAGTTTTCCACTCTCTAGTTCAGTGCATTTTTTGTGACCCCTCTAAACATATATAAACTCATATATTAAACATGAATTGTTTACTATATCTTATGCTACAACCTATTTTCCCTTCACTCATTAATTAACTGTGGACATATATGTCAATATATATAAATCCGTCTAGTCTGTCCACTCTATTTTCATTCCATAGGTTATTTAACAATTTGGTGACAGATATTTAAATTCTTTGCCAGGTTTTCACTGTTACAAATATTCTCATGCAGATATCTTTTGGAAGTTTTTTTTTTTAAGATTTTATTTATTTATTTATGAGAGACACAAAGATACACAAAGAGAGAGGCAGAGACACAGGCAGAAGGAGAAGCTGGCTCCATGCAGGGAGCCCGATGTGGGACTCGATCCCGGGGCTCCAGGATCATGCCCTGGGCTGAAGACAGGCACTAAACCGCTGAGTCACCCAGGGATCCCATTTTGGAAGTATTTTTGTGTTCTTTTAATTTTCAGTTTAAAAATAATAATAGAGTCTTCTTTGTTTTTGAACAATATTATCCCTCGGATTTATTTTTGGATACACTGTAATATTTATAAGTCATTTGTCATATTTATTATTGTATTTTGAGACTGTTGTAGGTATATTCAAATTATATAGAACAATTATAGAATTATAATTATAGAATTGTTACATCTTTCTGGTGCTTTTATTATTAGGTACTTTTTATATCTCTAGTAGTTTTTGCATAAAATCTACTTTATTTGGTAACTTAGATGCTTTCTTTTGGTACACATCTGCTTGATATAATTGTTGCATCATTTTACTGTTAATTTTACTACAGTCTTATATTTTCAATATACTTTCTATTACCATGGAGTTTTTAAAATGCAATCTGACAATCTTTGTCTTTTAATTGGAGCATTTAGTCTGTTTATACCTAATGTAATGCTTGACATGTTTGGGCTTAAATCTGTTTTCCAGCTTTGTCCTGCCTGTTCTGTGGTTCATTTGTGGGATTTCTTTGATTTTTGTTTTTTGTTTTTGTTTTTTTGTATTCTTGCTTGCTCTTTAAAATTGATTACTGAGTTTTTATTGTTCTGTTACTAATTTACACTTTTTACGTTTTGTTCTTTGTAGAGACGACCACATACATCTTAACTTATCAAGTCTTAGTATAAATATGAACTAGTACCTTTCCCTCTTCCTGGACGATGCAAGGGCCAGGACAGCTCCACCTCCAGTCACCACATCCTAGCATGGTTGCTGTATCCATCATGTTAACCCTTTAGATATGTTAAGTCCTCAGAAGATGATGATAGTGATTGTTCATTTAGGTCAGGCTCTCTCAACCATAGCACTATTAACATTTGGGTTAGATATTCTTTTTTCGTGGCAGGCTGGCCTTTGCATATTTAGTAGCATCCCTGGCCTCTACTCAGTAGAAACAACCAGCACCTTCTCCTCCATGATGATGAGCAAAAATGTCTTCACACATCAGCAGGTGTATCCTGGGGGATGGAGGGATTGTCCTGCCCCCACTGAAAACCACTGCTTTAGAATCACCTAAACATTTATCCTTTTGTTTCTATTTATTCTGTTCCACAGGGCCAGTCTTCTGTCAGAGTTATATTCTTTCTGATTGAAGAACACTTTTTAGTAATTGCTTTAATGCAGGACTGCTGGCAACCAGTTCTTTTTGTGTGTGTATCTGAAAAGATTTATATTTTATGTCATTCTGAAAGAATTTATTTGCTAGACATGGAAGTGTAGGTTGACAAGTTTTTTTGTCTCAGCATTTTGAAGATTTCATTCCAACATCTTGTTTCCTTAGTTTTTATTCCATAGTCATCTGCCAACTTGATGATTTCTCCTTTATTATTATTATTTTTTTATTTCTCCTTTAAAAGTAACGTTTTTCCTGGCTGCTATTGAGATATCGTCCTTGGCTTTGGTTTCCAGCTGTTTTGCTCTATTGTACAGATTTTCTTGTTTTTATCCTTTTTGGGACTTAGAGCATTTCTTGAATCTGTGGCCTCATGTTCATTAAATTTGGAGACTTGTCAGCCCTCATTAAATTTGGAGATTTGTCAGCCCTCATCTCCACCTAATACTGTCCCACTTCTGTCTTGTTTCTATTCAGAGCCAAGCTTGCAGGTGTGATGGCTTCCCCATGTCTGCTTTCTCGTCGTCTTCACCCTGTCACTCCATGAATTATTCTGGTCATTCCTTTAACCTCTGTCCCAGGTTACTGTCTCTCCAGCAGAAATCCATCCATTGACACCTTGTTTCTGTTATTGTGGGGTTTCGTTTTTAAGTTTTCAGGGACTTTTCATTGTTTCTGATTCTCAGTGTCATTCTTATCCTTTAACTATTTGAACATGTTAATCACATTTTTTTAAAACTCTGTGTCTGAAAACTCCCATTTTCTGGACGCTTGAGTTGTCTCTTTCTATTGTCTGTTATTTCCTTGGAGCTGTAGTCTTGATCTGTTTCTTTGTATGCCTCATGGTTTTTGATGGCACATCAGCCGTTGTATAAGCCTTGGATGATACATTCTTTATCCCAGAAGGATTTACATCTGCTTCGGGCATGAAGTTAAGCACCAGCAGGTATAGACTGAGTGATGTGAAGTGCAGCCTCACTGTACCTAGTTACTGATGAAACTGGTCTCAAACCAAAGCCTGGGGACTGTACCGCATCACCCTCCCTTCACCCTGCTGCTGCCGTGGCCCTGTTCCTAGATGGGTTTTTTTTTTTGTTGTGTTTGTTTTTAAAGATTTCACATAAATATTTAAGAGAGAGTTAGAGCCTACACACAGGTGCAGCAGGGTGGGGAAGAGCAGAGGAAAAGAGAAAACCTCAAGCAGATGTGTCACTGAGCACAGAGCCTGATACAGGCTCCATCCCATGACCCTGAGATCATGACCTGAGCAGAAATCAAGAGTCAGACACTCAACCCACTGAGCCTACCCCGATGCCCCAGTTCCTAGAGTTTTATCTCTTGCCTCCTGAGGCTGACTGATTGATTTTAAGATTTTATTTACTTATTCGAGAGAGACACAGAGGCAGACACAGAGGGAGAAACAGGCTCCCTGCGGGGAACCCGATGTGGGACTCGATCTCAGGATCACTCTCTGAACTGAAGGCAGATGCTCAGCCCCTGAGCCACCCAGGCATCCCCCCGAAGCTGTTTTAAAGCTACACAGAAATTCTTAGGCTGCCTCTTCTGGACCTTCCTTCTAGATGCCTTCAGAAGAAAAGCTGTTCAAAAGCTGGTTTGTTTCAGTTCTATCCCAAATATTAGTCTTGCTCTTTTCCTCTCTGATTATTCTCAGCAGCTTCTGCCCTGAAATGCTTAGTCTGCATTATCAGAACCAGAAGTTCCATCGGATTACTTTTTTTTCCTGCTAAAATATATCCTCTTTCTCTAAAAGAATGTTTTGAGTTTTAAAATGTTTGAAATCTTAAGTCAGAATATATCATTGTTTAGTTGGAAGTAGAATAATGATTTCAAAATTGTTTTCCTCCAAGATGTTAGCTGTTGCCCATTCGCTTCTAGGTCGGGTGTTACTGATGAGAAGTCTAAGTTAAATGTCAGTCTCATCTCTTTGTAACAAATCTCTTTCCCCACCTTGCAATATTTTCACCTCATCTTTAATATTCAAAGTCTTTCTGTAATGAGTAGGATTGTTTTCAGTTTTGGGTTTAATTTGTTCTTGAGATATTTTAAATCTACGGACATCTTGCTCTTCCACCCAAGCTCTCCTTTGCTCATCCTCTTCCTGGTCTGAGGGGCTTCTCCCCTCTTACCTCCTAGGACAGCTGCATACTCCCCTGGCCTTTGTTTGCGAGAGATCTTCCGTTACTTTCGGGGTGTAGTGAGAGGAGAGCGGGCGCCGTCCACTAGGTTTGTCCTCTTCAAAGTCACTGATTCTTTTTATAACTCCATCTGCCAAGTCCTCCTCCCGGGCCCTTCACCCACGGACTACCCTCTGACGCACCACTGCTTCACTCCAACTCCACAAGGAGCAGCCTGTCTTGTCTGCTAACCTCATCATGCAGACCTTTGCTCAGTATGTATGTCCAGGAATTACTGTCTCTTCAAAACCTCTGCTGGAGGTCACTGAGATGAAGCTACATTAAAACACATTTATGTAATTTACCCTAGTTTTAGGAGAACTAACATGTGAAGGGTATGCATGTTAGCCACCGGGCAGTTGATATGTTAAAAGATTCGAGAGTGAGCAGACAGGTTGGCAAGGGGCCCGAGTGGGCTGCAGGGGGGGCAGAGGGTGAGGAGTTGGGCCAGAGGTGGGGATGTGGGCTCTGATGGAGAGCGTCGTGGCTGCGCCTCGTGTGCAGCAAGTTCTCAAAATTGTCTTGCATTGACAGCCGTCTGTGCAGACTCCCCATTCTGAAATGGGTGAGAGTTATGAGGAGCTCAGCCCTGGACAGGGGCTCTGGGGAAACTCCAGGAGGGTCTCAGGTGTCCATAGTCCCAGGGCCTTACCTGGACTCGCCCTCCCCCAGCATCCCTGCCCTGGAGATATCTCCCTTAGGCTTTCTCTTCCCTCCCCCAAATTGGCTCACCTTTATTTATCCAGAAATCTAAATACATGTACAAAAATAAATTTACGGAGATATCTCAATTTTAACAAAGTCCAAATCTAAGTAGTCTCATTGAAATGTTTAAAATATTTTTACAAAATGGCCTCAAAATACTGATTTTATAATTGATGCCTAGGCCTTTGTTATTTTCAGTGATTTATAGACCTTTTCATTGCATTTAATACTTTAATCATCTTTACAACTGAGTAAATATGTTTCTAGAGGTAAAATTTTATGGTACTCTAATCATAGTAGGTATTATTTTGATCAAGTAAATTTTTCTTTCTAGTACTTCCTGTTCTATCCTGACTTAAATACCATCTGTAAGTCTTGGTTAACTTACTGTTTTTCTCCATGTAAAGTTTTTCATCAACTGTCTTAAGTAAGTTTTAGAATATTAAATTGAGAATTTTAAACTTTTACACAAAACAAAATGTCTGTTGTCTCTTTTAACTTTACTCAACAGGCTTAAAAATGAGAAACATTTTTAATTAATACTTTGTGTTCTTTTAGGTCTTAAAAATAAAGAATATAATTTTCAAACCAACTTTTATACTTCTATTGAACATGTAATTCTATTTAAACATATAAGAATAAATTTAATCCTAATTCCATAAAAGTTCAAAATACTTGGGAAGTATTCATCCTGAAAAAAACAAGTAAGCAGCATAATGCACACTTTAAGCTTTTAAAATCTTAGTAAGAGCTAATATCCTCAAGTGTTAAACACATTTGCAACATAAAACGCCCAAATATTAAAACCATTCCACATGCTTTAGTAGAAACTTAAAATTTAAAGCTTTTTTACCTGAAATTCTAAACTAAGTAGGTTTTGCTTGGTGTCATTTAAGTCTCCAGCTGAAAATGAAACAAAACCAGAGCTTTCTTTAAAACAAAGAAAGAGGATTGTTGAGAAATGTTAACTGACTTCTTAGTAAAATCTAAAATAACTGCTTCCCTTGGGGATAAATGCTTTTCAGATCTTTGTGCGAACAGCCAAGAGAGTAACCAGGGAAGATGGTTACCAAGGAAAATATTTTTTCTAAATTGCAGAAGAAGCAGAAAGCAGGGAAGGCGTTAGTCTGGAGGCCAGGAAGGCGGGGCTGGAAGCACAGTAGAGGCTGATTAAGAATGTGGTTTCCATTGACTGTTTGCATTTAAGGAAATCTTAAAGCTCACAGCCGCCAACGTGATACCACCTGAGCTTTACCAGACTACAGAGACACCATTGTTGCCACGTTGACGACTGTGCATTCCCGGGATGCCTTCAGTAGCGTTCACTGGCTCCTCTGTGCCTGCTCCCTCAGTCCAGAAGGCAGTGTTAACAAAGTGAAACAAATCAAAGAGCTGTTACATATTAATGTCATTGAAATTATGTAACTTCCAACCTTGAGACCATAACAGGAAAATGTGCAAAGGAGTTTTGAGCCTTCTGATCATGGTTACTCTGGCGAATTGGTTGTCTACTTTGGCCTAGGTTTTTTTTTAATCTACAACTGAGCAGGTCAAAGATCAGTCAGGGTTCCAGACTTGCCCCGCATCCCCCCTCCCGCTTATGGGGACCTTGGATGAATTACTGTTGTTTCTGATTAAAGTTTATTCTTCTGTACAACTGAGATGATAGTATCTACCTTTAGAATTTTGTGGCAAATAAAATCAGTAACGTATGCAAAATGCCTGTCATAGGCTAGGTAATTATATAATGGCTATTTTAAAAATTATTTTTTATTTTTTTAAAGATTTTATTTATCTGAGACAGTGCAGAGCAAGAGAGAGCAAGGGGGAGCAGCAGAGGGAGCAGGAGAGGTCTGTGTTACCAGGGAAAGGTGTGCTGCCACAAAGCTATGTGGAGAGATGGATACTTGTTACAGAGGCCTGCAAAGTTGTCCACAATGTCCCAGAGGAAAAGAGGACAGAACTGTGCGTGTGCTGTGTTATCTTACCTTCTTCTAATGCAAAGAGTGAGCACCCTTCTGCAGAACAAACAAGAATAAGTAAATCTCAGATTATTAATAATGGTTCTCTCTGAATGATGGAATTATGCAGGGACTTTACTATGTAATCTATGTTTTTATAACATTTTGAGCTTTTCATAACCAGATCAGAAAAAGAATAACTTTTTAAAAGAATTTAAACAACCAGAAAGAGGTGACTTGAAGTAGCATTGGGGAGGAAGAGCAATAGTTAGCATGATGCAAGGACAGAGGGGCTGCAGAGACCAGGACTCTTGTTTCTGAGGTCCCGGCTCTAACATTTTGTGGCTTAATTGACTGTTACATGAATCCTTCTGCAGAAACTATTTTAACCACATAGTACATGGAAAATACTGGTATTGGAGGTCTCCTCCCCTTTATTACTGCAGCCATAACCATGTCGTGAAACTCGGCTCCTACAGCTACTCTGCAGTTTGGCGTTGACCCCACGCAGGATGCGAGTGGGTCTCTGACACCCAGGCCACAGGAGCAGCCAGCCTGGGTTCAGCTCCAGAACATGTGTTTGAGGAAAGTCCGCTTTGGAGAATTTTTACCCCTGTGGTGTGGAGTACCAGTGAGTTAGTTTTTCTTATAAGGGTGTGGTTGTTTTCCATGTGACAACCTTGTAGGTAGCACCTCAATACAGCTAAATCTTGGAAATTTTACAGAGGTCCCTCTCAGAAGTGGGTGTTACCTCCTGGGATCTGTTTTGTCTCCCTTCCTATGCCAACGATGCCTTCAGCTAATTCACACCAAGACACGACAGTTGCTTCATTTGCTGGCCCTGACTTAGGTCTGAGGAATATTCACATGAAAGTGGAGGGCTAGTGTCTGAATGTGCCCGTGATGTCGTCAATGTGCCCCTTCCTGAGTCATTGCCCATGTTTCTTCAGAGATTCTGTAATGTGTACGATTACCATAAACATATAGTATGCCCAATTCGCTGTTGCTTTTTTTTTTATGATTTTCATATTCTGGAACAAGTAATACAAATACATACAAGTGGCATAGATTTTAAAAGTGCATGGTTTTGGGATCCCCGGGTGGCGCAGCGGTTTGGCGCCTGCCTTTGGCCCAGGGCACGATCCTGGAGACCCAGGATCGAATCCCACATCGGGCTCCCGGTGCATGGAGCCTGCTTCTCCCTCTGCCTGTGTCTCTGCCTCTCTCTCTCTCTGTGTGTGTGTAACTATCATAAAAAAAAAAAAAATTAAAAAAAAAAGCGCATGGTTTTTTGTATCAAATACTGGCAGGTTGGGTGGTTCTACCTGCATCAAAGACAAAATTCTTGATCACTATAAGAATTTAAAATTACCAGTGTGGTGTAAACAACATTTGGAGCCTCTGGGTAGCTTCCTGCCTTGGGGTAGTCTGCCAGAAATGTCAAGGAGCAAAATTATCAATGAGATAGAAAACAGTTTTACAGCCTATAGTATCTACAGTGCCAAAAGCTGGGTTTGTTTTTTAATAGACCTAATAAAACCAGTAGCAAGGCTGATGAAGGAACAGAGGGTGAGTACAGGTCACCAGTGTGAGGACTTGAAAACGTCATATAGGTTCTGAGAGCAGGTAAAAGAACACAAAGAGGACATTATCGACAGCTTTATGCCAGCAAAGCTAGATGATCTGACAATTCCTAGAAAATACAATTTAATAAAACTGTCAGGAATAGAAAATCAGAATTGTCTATTAAGGGAGTCAAATTCATAGTTTCAAATCTTCCCACAAAGAATATCACAGGCCTGTATAATTGATCAACAAATTTTATCAGACAGTGTTTTAAGGCTCGTATAACCATTTAACAGCCTGCAAGAATATTACAAGAAAGGAAAAGTATCGATCATAGTATGTATGAGCATAGATTCACAAAACTTAAAATATTAACAAACCAAATCAGCAATATGTATTGGGTAATATGTCATGAGTACATTGGGCTTATTCAAGAAATACCTGCTTGGGGATCCCTGGGTGGCACAGTGGTTTAGCGCCGGTCTTTGGCCCAGGGCGCGATCCTGGAGACCCAGGATCGAATCCCACGTCAGGCTCCCGGTGCATGGAGCCTGCTTCTCCCTCTCCCTGTGTCTCTGCCTCTCTCTCTCTCTCTGACTGTCATAAATAAAAAAATAAAAAAAATACCTGCTTGATTTAAGGATAAAACCCAAACTAAAAACACAGCACAACAAAACAAAAAATCCAAACATAATACAATCATGTTACTATTTAAAGAAGAAAGAAAGAAAGCTTTTGCATCCTAGTGATGGGAGGAATTCCTTAGACTGACAGTATCTACAAAACAGCATACTTCCACCCCTAGCTGTGTACCCATGAGGAGATGAAATACATATCCACATGAGAATTTATCCATGAATTTCTAATTTCATTGCTATGCTGTTCATAACAGCCAACATGTGGAAATAGCCCAAATGTCCCATCTGATGAATGTGGTCCATGCACACAGTGGAATATTTTTCAGCAATAAAAAGGAAGAAGGCACTGATACTTGTTCCATGTGGATAAACATCAAAAACACAATGCTCAGCGCAAGAAGCCAGTCACAGGAGGACACATACTGTAAGATTCCATTTATGTGAAGTGTCCAGAACAAGCAAATCCATGGTGGGGAATGGATGAGTGGTCTCTGGGGTGGCAGGGTAGAGACAGGGTTGCTTTATGGGGCGACCACAGTTGTCAGAAATAGGCAGTAGGGATGACTCCCCACTAGGAATGTACTAAAAACCACTAAATTGTATACTTTAAAAGGGTGACTTTTATGGTATGTAAATTATATCTCAGTAAAGTTGTTATTTAAAAAATATTCAGTGGTGAAATACTGAAATTTTCCCCTTTCTGGGAACAAGAAGAGGAGGCTCATAATGGTCCTGGCCAGTGGAGGAAAGCAAGAAAAAGAAGAAAGGAAAAAGATACAACAAACAAATTAAGTAATGGAAGGAAAAAAATTCTTATTAGTCCCAGATGATATGGTTATATATGTAGAAAATCAAAAATAATTTTCAGAGAAATCATTAAATCCTACAACTTGTGTTCCAGATACACAATATATAAAAATCAGTTGTTTCTTTCTACAGTTAGAGAATGAAAGGAAAGGAAGATTTGCTTTAAAATAGCAAATATATTTAAAACTATAACAAGTATTTAGGAATAAATCTAAGCAATTATGAGCAAGGTCTCTTTAGAGAAAATGTTGAAAGAAATTAAAGAAGCAGGATGAGGGAAGGAGGTCCCACCCTCAGGGGACAAGACACTATTTCTACTTAAACTGATGGGAGTTGATGCAGTTTTAACCTGAATTGTAATAGTTTATACCCCCCCTTTTCCAGTGGAACCTGACAAATTCTAAAAGGTATATGGAATATGAGGATGAAAGGATAGCCAAGCCATTGTTGAAGCAGAACAAAGCAGAAGACTTTCCCCCATTTCTAGTTCTTATGAGAAGGAGCTGGGGTAATTAGGATGGTTTGGTCATGACCGTTGGTGCAACTGGTCCATTCGGCTCCTTGTCGCATGAGAGCAGTGGCCCTGCCAGGCATGGGGTTGCCTCGCTTCAGCTGGTTGTTTGCAGGGACTGAGAAAGGGAACCTGAGAGGCTGTACGTGGGAAGCGGCTATGTCCTGTTGCAGCCTAGAGACCAGAGCCGGTATGTGTGCCCAGAGGTACAGACAGGCTGATGTGGGCTCTGGCGTAAACCAACACGCACACCCCCTTTCTCACCAGCACACCTGCCGCCTGAGCTGCCAGGTGAGGTTACGCATCCACACAGCTGGGAAGACGTTCTGTTGGGTCCCAGATACACAGACTTGACCATTGTATCCCACTGATTCTGCTTTTTGGAGGTGGTGTGTGAAGCCACAGGACCTTGGGGGTCCGTCCTTCTTGGGGGCTCCCCTTCTCCCAAGTGATCAGGCTTAAGTGGCCCACATGGGCTGCCAGAGAGCTCTAGGTCAGCTCTCTGGGCCCAGCCCCCACATCTCCGTGCTGGACGTGCCAGGTGAGAAGGCAAGGATGCCGGGTGCTGAAGCCTGGATGGGAGGCAAAAATCTGATGGAGTCCAGTTCCTTATTTTGAGACTTGAGTAAAGCATCCAGAGTGACATTCCCTGCTTTGCTGTAAGGAACGTTTAGTCCGAGAGACTGGAAATGATGAAGGGAGTGAGAGGGGTTCAGATAAAGGCTCATGTGCAATATTTCAAACGTGCGGAATTACACACCAAGCTTGTGAGGGCTACAATCAATGATGTTGGGCTCCGTTCTCTTCCCCTCTCATGTATCCTTTATAACGACCCAGAGAGCTGGGATCACACTTAGAATCCTGAACTCCTCAGAGTTTGCATCCGTGAGAACATGGTGATGTGGTGGCTCAGGGAGGAGCAGGCACTGAGTTGCCACACTTCCCTTCTACCTGGTGTTGTGTGATGCCCCGAGCCGTGAACACCCAGCCCATACAGGCAAATCCTGTGGGCCAGGGTCACCCACAGCATTGCAGTGTGTCCTCAGGGTGACCAAGCCAGGGAAGGGGCTTGCGAGGCCCCTGGAAACAAAACCAGTTGGGCTGGAGCTCTGGGTGTTAGTGGCCAGAGGAGGGCCCCATCCAGAGACCCCCTCTCACCCAGGACTAAGGGTGGAACTAAGATTGGAAGCCAAGGAGGATCATCAGTGGAAACCATAGTATTTAAGGAAGACAACACTATGGGTGGAGAAGTCCAGGTATGTAAGGACTTGCATGTATAGTTTCGTTGTGACACAGCTCAGCTCCCCAGGATGACCTCTGTGATGCCACCTGTTTCTAAATGTACTTTGCTCCTGAGATTAGGGGAATGCTCTTGAGAGTGCGACTCAAACCAAGGACACCCTTCTGCGATAATCTGGTTTGGGGGATGTGGAAGCACAGCAGGCCGAACTGGGAGGGGCGAGCAGGTTTGCATACAGGACTGCACAGTGTCTCCATGAGCTTGGGTGTCCCAGCTTGCTCCTGATGTGAATTCACACCTCCCAGTGCCCATCCTTTGGCACTTGTGGCCTGAATCGGGGTGACTCACCTGTCTTGAGAGAGTGACTGTAAGCACAGGTGTTGGACATGGCCCCTGTCTCAGAGGGATCATGGTGGAGCCTGATGCATGGTGTCCTTGGAGCAGGAGTGTGGCACTGGGCAGGCCTGATTTGTTCTTCGCTGACTGGCACACTTGAGTTTCCTGTGTCCAGTCTGGCTGTCCTCAGCACCCTGTCTGTCCCTTCTTCCCACTTTCTCAAGTTCTAGAAAAGTATAGGAAGCACCTCCCCGGTTTCCCTCCCACCTGTCCCTCATGCAGCAGCGATGCTGGTATCTGTCATGGAAGGGCCCTTGCTAATGTCCCAGCAGCCCTAAAGCCTCCTGGCCAGCCTTCTCCTGTCTTGTCATCATCTTACCGGCTTCCCGATCCTTGGAAGTAAATCTGTTCTTCCCTCTTGCTGCTTTTCTTTCTCATCATCTTTTATTGGCCCCCTGTCAACCTGACTTTGCTTTCCCCAGTGATCTTGTTCCTTCACTGAGCCCACATGACCAAGCACTGGTCACATTGCTCTAACACATGCCCATGAGCCACAGATCTGTCCTAAGCTCTGAAAGAGATGCAAGATTTATGTATCTACTGGTTCTGCTGGTTGAAAGATTTTAAAAGTTAGTTCAATTTTCTGCTTTTTATAGCTGTTTATTTAGGTTTAGGTTTGGTTGGAGACATGCATTTATATCATGTCCCTGAAGCCAGCGTATTGTTTTGCTTCTCCAAACGAACCTGTTGTTACACTTGTAATATTCTGACCAGAGTTCAAGACAACAGTTACAAGAGAAATTTTGTACCAAAAAGCCCCTCATATTTGGTATTTATAATTTAATTTCCATTCTTAAGAACTATAGCATTTTTTTGCCATAAGAGTGTACATTCAGTGTTAAAGGTGGAATGCACGTCACTCGGCACTTAAATAGTTCTGTCGAATTTTAAAATAACCTTGGACAGACATTCCCAGGACATCCCCTGGCAGAATGCAGTCCTCCCTGTTCCCTGCACACCAGGCAGGACAGAATGGCAGGGCAGCGAAGGATGGACAGTGAGGGCTTCAGCGTTGGGCCCGGCGTGCTCTGGGTGCCCTGCACCTACCAGCTCTGTAGGCCCTCTGGCCCGATGGCACACAGCCTACCCTCCAGTCCACAAAGGAGGACAGCTGAGGCACTCCCAAAACTGAGGACACTAGAGCTTCTTGGACTTGAATAGCTCTCCTGGCTTGCTGGGATATGGGGGACCAGCGACTCTGAGCTGGTCCGGTCTCGTGTTCCACCACTGTCCAGAACTGCTGGTCTGCTGGCCCCCTAGTGCTCCACCCTGGGACCTGAGCTAGACCATGCTGGGTGCCACCCGGGCAGCAGCAGCCCTCCTCTCTGCACGGCTCCCCATGCCTGTCAGGCCATGAGAGGCAGCCAGAGTGAGAGCCAGAGTGCCGGGGCCTGGATAGCAGAGGGAGTGACCATCACCACCAGCAGTCAGGGCCCAGCTGGCATGGGGAGCTGCCCCCAGCGAGGGTCGGTGGCCAGGCCACACCCTCCTCAGGGGCAGGGTCTTGCCCTCCCCTCACGTGCTTCTCCCTGGCGCTTTAGACGTGGCGTTCCTGCTTTGGGAGGAGCCACTGCAACCACAGCCTCCAGAACTAGCCTTTTCCTGTATTTGTCCTGCAGAGACTCTGAAACCCCATGCTTAGCGTGAGGTTTGTGAGAAGATGACGCATGGCAGTTTTAACATTTGCTGGGAATGGGGATTCTTTTCCACTGATACACTGTCTGAGGGACGTGGCCACAGACCAGAGCAACCACAATGTTTACAAAGATATTTAGTAAAAATGAAGGCTTTGGCAACCAGTGTTGCCCATCACTCATGGGGGATAAAGTGAAGCTCGCCTGAGTTTTAATAAATCAGAACAAAGTATGTTTGTCCACGACCTCATTTTTTCCTCATTACTGGTGGGTGATGTCATGTTTTCATTTCCATTTGAATCTTTGTGTCCAGGAGTAGGAAAAAATTCATATTCACCTCATTTATTATGCTGTATTTCCATTCTTAAGGAGAAAGCTTAATTTTAATTCTGCCAGAAATATGGATACAGTCTTCAAACTGTTGTTAAGGATTTATGGGATTTTTGTAAGACTAGTGTTCTGGAAATTACTGACTTTTTTGTATATGTGCAAAGATACTGCTTTTGATATAAGTTCTCATTTTGCCCAAATGAAATACTGATTTTAAAAAGAATAAGACTAACCCCTCTCCCCAAATTATAGCAGAATAGAAAATTTAGATATTACTAGAAAATGTAAAGCCTAAAATCATCCATAAGCATACCAACTGTTGAGGCAAGTAATGCATATATAACAACCTGAAATGCAATGCCCGTCTTTATCCTGCATCTTTCTGCCAGTGAAGGGTTCAGGTGTCACCTCCATCTAGCCGCAGTGCTGTAAATAGAACTGAAAGCAAACGAAGATCCCCCTTATATTAGCTTGAGCCTGCACTTTCTGATGCCTGCTCTTCCCACACCCTCATAGAGGCCCCCATTTCCAGGCAGCTCTCCCCTGGCACCTGGCTACCCTATTCCGTCTTCCCCAAGTGGTGTGTAAACTGAAGGACGCACACATGTGTGTGTTGGTGATTCAGTTCACCAAGTTTTTACTGAGTGAGTCTCAAGCTCGTTGCTGAAATCTCTCAATGATAAAGGCTAACATAGTTCTTCCTTAGAGTTGATTAGAGTCATGTCTGCTAAGGGATCAGACAAATGGCTGCCTCTGTGTTGGACATGTGATGATTTCTGTGGCAGGAATGTGGTACGTGATGGAAATGGGCAGGGGACACCTGTGTGGAGCTGTCAGAGCTGGGTCAGTAGCACGCAGCACATGGCCCACCTCCATCCGACTCAGGCCTCTAGGTCTTTTCAACCCTGTCTCATCCCTGATGGTCCCTCCTCCTCCTTCTCCTAACCTTAGGCTATAATTTCTCTCCAGGTGAATGTGATCGCCTAGTAATCTCTGGCTGCTTTCTTGACTTGTCTGTATGTCTGGCATAGTCTCAAGCCTAACAGATGCAAGTTTGTTAAATATGACTGCAGTCACATGTAAACCGAAACTCAAAGGTTACTTAAGCATCAGATACAGATGGGTAAGGTGAAGGACGAGGCTCTTGTCAAGAGTGCAGTGTAGGGGAAGGGTCTGCCATGAAACCCATGGGTGGTGGGAAACAAAGGCAATCGTGAGTTCTGCAGGCTTGAGTCCAGGAGAACAGCAGTTAGATCCCCAGAGACTTTGAAAGTGATGTTGAAGGTCTGGGGCTTTACCCAGAAGCAGCAGGGCAGGAGCATAACCAGTTCTGCATTTCAGAAAGAGAACTGCATAGCCTGGCTTCTGAAGTGAAAGGACCACTGTAGTGGTTCAAGACAGAGGAAGGGGAGTTTGAGAGAGCTTTTACTTACTGCCGTCAAAATAACTAAGTTTGTATTTGTTGGTGTGGCTACATTGAGTGGCAAGAGCAATCATACACAGTGTATATGGGAGATACATTTTATTGAGCGTTTGGTATATACCAGTCAATATATGTAAAGAACTTCAGAAATCAATAGGGAAAGATAACCAGTAAAATAAGAGGGAAGTAGTTTGAACAGACTGTTCACAGAAATAAGAGTTATTAAACACATGTAAATGTTCCACTTCAGTAGTAAAGTAAGGGAAAATATTTTCTTTTTTAAGATTTATTTATTCATAGATCAAGCATGAGCGCGGGGAAAGGCAGAGAGACAGGAAGAGGTACATGTGAAGCCCCATGTGGGGCTCAATTTCTGGATCATGACCTGAGGGGAAACCAGGAATCGGACGCATAACCAACTGAGCCACCCTGGCATCCCAAGGAAAAAATGTATTTAAAATCACCATGAGATACCACGCACTGCATAACTACCAGAATGACTAATAGTAAAAATACTGACAGGATCAGCTGTTAGGGATGAGTGCCCCCTTCCCCGCTCATGCGCACTTGGTCTTTCTAATAAATAAAATGACACACACAAAAAAAGAACACGCACTAGAACAATACAGCATTATTCATAATAGCCAAAGTGTTCTTTAACAGTAGAATGGGAAAAAATGATAAATTGGTATATTCATGTCATGAAATATAGAGAATTGGAAAGAACAGACAATATGGAGTTATGCACAGCATAATGGAAGATTCTCACCAATAGAATCCTGGGGAATAGAAGCCACACTGGAAGCAATATGTTTTATGAATCTGTCTACACAGGGTGTAAAACTTTCTAATAAATAAAATGACACACACAAAAAAAGAACACGCACTAGAACAATACAGCATTATTCATAATAGCCAAAGTGTTCTTTAACAGTAGAATGGGAAAAAATGATAAATTGGTATATTCATGTCATGAAATATAGAGAATTGGAAAGAACAGACAATATGGAGTTATGCACAGCATAATGGAAGATTCTCACCAATAGAATCCTGGGGAATAGAAGCCACACTGGAAGCAATATGTTTTATGAATCTGTCTACACAGGGTGTAAAACTGGGTGAAGCTGAAGACAGGCTTTAGGGTTGCACAATTATGTGGAAACTGTAAAGAAATAGGAGGAAGTTACTTTCATTAAAGTCAAGGTAGTTGGGGTACCTGGGTGGCTCAGTCAGTTAAGTGCTGCCTTCAGCTCAGGTCATGATCTCAGGGTCGTGGGATCGAGTTCTGCATCAGGCTCCCTGCTCAGCGGGGAGTCTGCTTCTCCCTCTCTCTGCCTCTCCTCATCACTTGTTCTCTGTCACTCTCAAATAAATAAAATATTTAAAAGAAAAAAAAAAGTCAAGGTAATTGTTGCTGTCAGAGGAAAGTGAAGGTATGTGATTGGGCAGAGGGCGCAGCGGCCCCTGGGGTGCCAGCCAGACCGCTACATGTGCATTACACTCATGCGTTCTCCTACATTCTTTATACATGTTCCATTCACTCTTTAAGATTTGGTCTCAAGAAACCAAATCAAATCCAAGCAGGAAAAAAAAAAATTCCCACCTAAATACATTATAGTGAAACTGCAGATACCAAAGAGAAGAACAACATCGGTAGAACAGCCAGCGGGAGAACAAATTCCAATTCACCTTCAAAGTAGCAAACTGACTTTTCTGCAGCAGCTGTGTAAACCAGAAACCAGTCCACTGATAACTTCAATATACTGAGAAAATGCAATCAAACCTGCTACATTCAGCAAAAAAAAAAAAATCTTTCAAAAATGAAAGTGAAGTATATGTACACTCCCTTGTTCATTGTAACATTACCACAGTAGCCAAGACGGAAACTACCTGGTGTCCTTTGACAGAGGAATGGATAAAGAAAATGTGGCCCACACATGTACACACACACAATGGATGTCATTTAGCCCTGAGGAGAATGAAATCCTGCTGTTTCTGACAACACCAACAGACCTTTAGGGCATTCATGACGCTAAGTGAGACAAGTCAGACCGAGAGAGACCAACGCCACCTAGTCTCATCTAAAAAGATGATCAAACTCATCAGTACAGAGAGCAGACGGGTGTTGCCAGGGATGGGGGCTGAGAGGCTGAGGAAATGGTGGAGGGGTCAGAAGGTTCGGACTTCAGTGAGGGGGGTCAGTCCTGGGGGTGCGGGGCAAGTATCGTTACTTGAAACTTGCTCAGAGAGTAGATCCTCAAAGTTCTCATCACAGGATGTTGACTAGACTTAACATGGTTGTCGTTCATGATACATACAAGCATCAGATCACTCGTCCTACCCCTGAATGCCTGCCAACACGTTGTGTTTCCATTACATCTTCAGGAAACTGGGAAAACGTGAAAGAAAAGACAATGTAGACTCTCCTGTCAGAGCAAAAGGATATTCTTCAGGTAGAGGGAAAACAATCCCAGAAGGAAGATTTGAGATACAAGAGGCAATAAAGAGCAAAGAATATGGTAAATACATCAAACAATGACTGTATAATAAAATCCAAAGAATGCAGAGGTGTGTTTTTAAGCTAGAATTTAAGAATACACAGCAGTACAAGAGTGAGTGAGAGTGCTGTTGTGCAGTCATTTGTTCACAGGGAGGACAGAGCATGACCAAGTGTCTCAGGTTGAACAAGCGGAAAAAGAGGTGTGACTTCCCAGCCTGGGGTGAGGGTAGGGGGGATGTTTAAAAAGCTCAGAAAGAAGGCAAAGAGCAAAAAAATTAACAAAAGTCTGTTGTGGTGAGACTTTTAAACTACAGCACAACAAAGAGGTCGTGAGCTTTCTCCACAAGAAAATAAGTATAAAACTGAAAAAACTGTTTAAAAACTGTTTCAGGACTCTCGAGATTGACCAACGGCGAAAATGAGTAATTTGGAGCCTGCTTCAGTCCTTTCCTTTCACATCCCTGTTCACTCCTGTCCTAGACAGTCGTCTTCCATGTTCACCCTGAATCCGCATGGTCACTAAGAGAGCTAGGACTGTTGTGTTTGTGGAGACACTGGCTAAAGTCTAGAAGCCCACGTCCCAAGACTGTGTCCCAGAAGGACACCCTCGTCTTCAGAGGGCAGCAGGGACCTCGGAGGCCGGGGACCAGAAGTGGGGTGGCCTTCACGCTCCAGGCAGCCCTTACATAGGACATTCCCCTTGCTCTCTCTGTGCGTCTTCCTCCTGCAGACCAGCTCCTGCTGTGTGGATAGGCATGTGGGCAGGACTCAGCCCACGCCTGGAAACCCTCAGTGTGAGCAACTGCCCAGATGGGTGGTCTGACCCTGGATCACCTTTCTCCAGAGAACCTGATGGGGCCTGACTGCGTTCCACGCTCACCCTGGTCCTATCAGCTGCGATTTCCGGGGTCAAGGTCAAGTGCAGTCAGACAAGTTCAGCCAGGCAGTGGTGATATGAGGGAGTGCGCACGTGTGTGTGTGTGTGTGTGTGTGTGTGTGTGTGTCCACAAAAGAACTTGCACAGAGCCTGTCCAAGGGGAAGCTTTGGTAGCAAAAAGAAAAGACTTAATATGAGTGGAATTTCTTTCTTCCAATCAGTGTTTATGTTCACTTGGTGAGGGAGATGTGTGTTGATGCTTTGTTGTGTGGCCTACTGCAAACTTTGTACCTGTTAAGCTGTATTTATTGATTTATTTCCTTTTAGCTTGATTCATTTACAACAGTATTTATAAGTGATTATAGAAATCTTTTTTTTAAGATTTTATTTATTCATGAGAGAGAGAGAGAGAGAGAGAGAGGCAGAGACACAGGCAGAGGGAGAAGCAGGCTCCATGCAGGGAGCCTGATGTGGGACTTGATCCTGGGACTCCAGGATCACGCCCTGGGCGGAAGGCAGGTGCTAAACTG
Organism: Nyctereutes procyonoides; assembly: GCF_905146905.1. Taxonomy (NCBI): domain Eukaryota; kingdom Metazoa; phylum Chordata; class Mammalia; order Carnivora; family Canidae; genus Nyctereutes; species Nyctereutes procyonoides. The sequence continues at coordinate 65,336,501 of NW_026575146.1, read as the reverse complement.
CTGAGCCACCCAGGCTGTGTCCTGATTATAGAAATCTTTTTTTTTTTTAAGATTTTATTTATTTATTCATTCATGAGAAACAGAGAGAGAGGCAGAGACACAGGAAGAGGGAGAAGCAGGCTCCATGCAGGGAGCCCGATATGGGACCCTCGTATGGGACTCGATCCTGGGTCTCCAGGATCACGCCCCGGGCCAAAGGCAGCGCTAAACCGCTGAGCCACCTGGGCAGCCCTGATTATAGAAACTTTGAATGGCTTATGGCTCTCTCAGGAGAATTGTCCTTTAATCATATTCAGGACTGTAAATGCTTTATTTCATCCTTGGCATTTTTCTGAATATATAGTTAAATTACTGAGAGGTGTTTTTTTTTTCTTGAGGGTGGTTAAAAACCATTAGTCATAATATACAAAGAGCAAACTCCTTAATGGATGAGGGTTGTTTTGCTTTTAGACTAATTTCAAGTAGGCTCTATGAAACAATAATTCCATTCTGAAATCAGCATGATAGCAGCCATGCCATCATCTGTTTATGACACTGTATCATTTGGTGTCTGTAATTCAGAACAGCAAAAGTAAATTTTTAATGTTTTCATGGTGGAAATACCTTATTTGTGTCTGTGGAGGGCAGGATAGGCCAGTAGAGCCCTGGGCCATGGCCAAACTTTCTGTCCCTGGGGCAGAGGCTCCCCTTTGTTTCGGCTCTTGACCCACCTTGAGCCTCGCTCGGGCCCTGTGTCAAGTGGGAAATGAAGCCAAATTGAACTGCTGTGCCTGCCCTGTCCTCATGTTCTCTCGGGGGGGCCGCTCTCCTGGTTCCTCTGCCCCCGTCCATCACGCAGCTGTGTCCACTATGTCCACCGCGGGCAGCGATTCCAGGTGTGTGTCCACTTGGTTCCAGCCACTGTTGGCGTTCTAGATCAGAGGAGGCCTCTCCCAAGTGTGTGCTTCACATGCTTTGAGCACAGAGTAGGTGCTCAGGGTTTGTTTCCATGTTTGTTGTAGCCAACTAGGCCCATGGTCTGTTGTGCAGGCACCTGTGCCAGGAGGTGCAGTAGTCACTAATGTCTTGTGCCAAGTGTTTCCTGAACTCCTGGAGGTTTTATGCTAAAGCAACTACCTAAAAACTTCCCTGTTTTTACTTTCTTGTTTAAAACTTTGATTCTGGGGATCCCTGGGTGGCGCAGCGGTTTGGCGCTTGCCTTTGGCCCAGGGCGCGATCCTGGAGACCCGGGATTGAATCCCACGTCAGGCTCCCAGTGCATGGAGCCTGCTTCTCCCTCTGCCTGTGTCTCTGCCTCTCTCTCTCTCTCACTGTGTGACTATCATAAATAAATAAAAATTAAAAAAAATTTAAAACTTTGATTCTCAGTCATCCTCCCAGACTTCCCTTTTATTTCCTTTCACTCTTACAGGTTGTGTACATTCATGAATGAGGCAAAACATTCGCAAAAGCTAGCAAGCCAGCTGGGGGGGGGGGGGATGTCACAGAAGGTCTTGAATACACATCTTACGGATTTTATTTATTTATTTGAGGGAGAGGGGAAGCAGACTCCTCAGAGCCTGACACAGGGCTGGGTCTCACGGCCCAAGATCATGACCTGAGCCAAAATCAAGAGCTGGATGCTCCACAGACTATGCCAGCCTGTGCTCCTTGAATACATATTTTAGAGATTCAGCCTTTATTCTCAACTCCACAAAAAAAAATCACTTTACGGGGATCCCTGGGTGGCTCAGTGGTTTAGCGCCTGCCTTTGGCCTGGAGCATGATCCTGGAGTCCCGGGATCGAGTCCCGCGTTGGGTTCCCTGTGTGGAGCCTGCTTCTCCCTCTGCCTGTGTCTCTGCCTCTCTCTCCTCTGTGTGTGTGTGTGTGTGTGTGTGTGTGTGTGTGTGTGTGATGAATAAATAGATAAAATCTTTAAAAAAAAATCACTTTACATTCTTGAGGGAGGACACTGTTGGAGAGATGTGAATGCTGTTTAGAGAATCAAGAAATTAGTGATAATATGTAACAAGGAGCCAGACCCTATTCTGATACTGGACTCCTGACCAGTCTCCAACCTTGGCCTCCTCCCCCTGCACATCTGCTCCCTACTGGTGCCAGCGCATTCGCCCGGCCATAGTGAGAGCCAGAGCCAGTCACACACGTTCCCCAAGACCCTCACTGTAGGAGTCAGAACTCAGTCATGCCCTCTGGTGATGTGTGGCACTGTCAGTCCTGATGTTCACACTTGAGTTCTTGTGTCTGGAGAATGGTCTTATGCCCTAGGAGAGCGCCCAGAGACACAAGGTGCCAGTGGGTAGACACCCATTTGGTGCCCACACCTGCCCTCCCCTGAGGAGATTACCACCACCACCACCACCACGTGTGCTGATACACCCCTGATCCGTGCACATGGTGGATAGGCCGCAGCCACTAAAGGAATGCAGGAAAAGCTCTGCAGTACACATTGTTGGGCAAAGAATGAGAGAAAACAGTGGGTGTAGTGTGATCTGATTTATTAAAATTCTTTATATTGAGCTGTTTTAACCTGAGGGATGATCTTCATACACCTGTGAATCTTCAGTCACTCATCAAATGCACACTGCCCTGCGACCACCCCCACAATCAAGAACTCCCTCCGTCCTCACAAATTCCCTGGTGACCCATGGCGGTCGGTCAGTCTCTGTCCTCACCTCCAGCCCCTGGCAACCATCCAGCTCTTTTGTGAACCTGTAATTTTGTCATTTCCAGACTTCCATACGGTATGCAGGCTTTGTAGTCTGGGTCTTTGAGCAGAATGTGCTAGAATAACGCACAGTGTATGCATGTCCGTGGCCAGGCGATGGGCCTTACCAGTGGAAGGACATTAGGATGATTAACATTAAAGCTTCTATAAACGTTTTAGTATTTTTGTGTGAACATTAGTGTTTCTTTATTGAAGTGAAATTGGCCTATAATATTATATTAGTTCTGCGTGTACAACATAATGATCTAATACTTCTCTACAGTGCAGAATCATCTCCACGGTGACTCTAACATCCATCAACAAGCTGGGTATACACAGATTGCTTTTTCTTGTGATGAGAACTTTTAAGTTCTTGTAGCAGCTTTCAAACATGTAACACTGTGCTATTAACTGTGGTCACTGTGCTGTACATAATGTCCCCGGGACTTGGAACTGGAAGTTTGTACCTCTGAGCCCTTCTGAACATAAGCTTTACTTTACTTGTATAAATACTGGACAGGGGCTTGCTGGCCACACGGTGAGTATGTTTGCTAGAGCAGCTGCACCATCATGCATCCCCACCAGCAGCTTCTGCTCCATGATTCCTCTATTGGCTGTGGGGCTAGGGAAGTGTGCAGGTGGGAGAAGAACCGTAAGACACTCACTATGGAGGGGTTGAGGACTGGAATTGGTGATGAGGGGGCAGTCTGATCTTTAACCACTTAACTGCCATAGTGGGAATGTGGTGTTAACACCTGCATAATGTAAGAGAAAGGGAAATGGGGGTATTTCTTACCAAAAAGAAGAGTGGGATGCTTCTAGAAATAGGATGAGATAATACACCTGTTTTCCTGCCCACCCACCCACCCCCATTTGAAATGTACAGAAATTTTGGATTAAATTTAACATGTTTTAAGTACGTTGTTAAATTAAAAAAAGGAAGAGTAGGAAATGAGGTGAGAAACGAAAGCCAGGGCAGGTCCCCAGGGCTGCAGGGGGCCAGGTAGGAGGAGATGCCCAGAAGGAAGGTAGGCTGTGGCCACGGACAGTTACAGCCCTTCCTGCAGAACTGACGCATGAGAAAATGAACCCGCTGAAGCTAGTGCATGTTAAAAACTACACATGAATTGAAAAAACAAACTTGCATTAAGTGAGAATTCTAGAACCCTGGACAAAAACTCTGAGGTAGAAGCTTAAGGTTATCAACATAATAACTGAACAACTAGAAATCTAATTCAGATATAGGACAGGTCTTTACAAAAACCTATTTAAAAAAAGAAACAAATTGATATGTGCTTTTTAAAAGTGTCATTGAATTTTTAAAATCTTAAAGCCAGTGGATAAAATCAAACAACAGGTTAAACATTGCTACAGAGAAAATTAGGAGATTTATTTGAAAAAATCATCCGAAACAACGAAGGATCATTAGATAGAAAATGTGATTTGGTTTAAGAAGCCTGGATCAGCAGGCCCTGCTCCGGGTCCCGGAGGGGAGGTGATGCATCACAGACAGCAGAGGCCTTGTTGGGCTCCCTCCATGCAGGGGCGTTGGGGTGGCTGGATGGACAGACGGTCTGTGTCCTTCTGGCTTGTGGGCAGACGTGGCACCTGGTAACTAAGCACCATTACAACTCTGCTTCCTGCACAAATGGATCATTCCAGAATTCTAGGGGAATTCCCACGCTGCTTCACCACGTGGCTGCTCCGCGTTACGTTCCCCTGTGCCACACTCGCACTAACACTTGCCCCTTTCTTTTAAAGTTTATTTATTCGTGTGACCTCTACCCCTGATGTGACTTAAACTCAGGACCCTGAAATCGGGAGTTGCATGCTCTTCCAAATGAACCACCAGGTGTCCGTCTCTTTCTTATTGTAGCTGGTCTAGTGGGTGTGAAGGGATTCTGTAAGCTTTTATGGTAGATTTTATCCTAAGCATCCTAGAAATTTTTTTTATGGAACTATCCTGTCTCAAGCTGTTTATGAATAATTTAAAATTATTACTGAATGCCTTTCTAAACTACCTTATCTTACAAAGTACAGTTGTAATGTAAGTTGAGAATAACCGTATGTTCATATATCCTGAGTCTACCAGCTTTGATTCTGGCTTTGACTATGATGCTTTTAATGTGTTTAAAATAGTGTATTTGCCTGATAAACACAAACTGCACAGTATGACCATCACTGTCTACCGCCCCCCCCAAAAAAAGTGCTGATTATATTTTCCCCAAGAACTTAAAAGTTTAGTTATTCAGGAGAAGCGTGTTTGAGGTAATTGTCCACCTCCTGTGATTGATTAGTCATGCTTTCCCTCGTCCATAACCATGTTTGCATACAGCAGGTCTTGAGGCTGTCCACCAGCCCTCTGCAAGAGTGTCATCACCACGATTGCATACAAAGGTGTGGACGGAAAGGAACCAGTGTGTGCAGGTGACCCTGGAAGGCCAAGCCAGTCCAGTCCTGGGGTCCGTGGGGCACCCTTGGGCTAAGGGCCCTCTCCCTCCTGTTCTGCAGGATGAGAACAAATATAACAAACTGTTAACTACTTGTTCTAAGTTTTTTTTCCAGAATCAAGCTTTGTTATCTATGCATTTTCTTGCTTTATGAGGACAGTTAACCCTATCTGGTTGGCATCCTGTGTGTGGCACTTGTACAAAAAAGAACCCTCCTTTTGTTACAAAAGTGTAAATGCTGTGCTTACAGCTACTTGATTTTAAAAACAGCTTAGAATTTGTATTTGTCCAAGGCTGAAATACCACTTTTAGGAAACTGGAATCTGTCCTTTGGCTGTTTCGTCTTAAAAAAAAGAAAAAAAAAGAAATGGTCAACCTAGCTGTGACCCGGCCTCTGGTTCCACTTCCCGCTGCTGCCAGCTGCACTGTGGATGCCGCGGCCTCTGGGGCCCTAGGGCCTGAGCTCCCCTCCAGCCCTTCTGCTCACCAGCGCTCTGTTCCCAGTACAGCTCAATATTCTTCAGGCCTTTCCCTTTCAGCCTCGGCCTCTGATCAGCTGAATTATTCACAGAAGAAGTTTAAGAAAGATAAATAAAAGCTTATAGGTGCCCAAACATTTTTACATTCGGATTTTCATGCAGCAAAGATTTCTAAGTTTCAGGTTTTGGCCCTTTTATATCAAATGTGATCCAACTAATTCTAGTTCAACAAAATCATGTGGATTGTGTTTTCAGAATAGAGAGTGTTAGGCAATTGAGCTTTTGTGTAAATGAGCCAACAGGGAGTCAACAGGAAAATCTCCATGTTTTCAGACAACTTTAAGCTTTTCCACACGTTGAAATACCAGGAGAGTGGTAATGTCCTGAAAACCTGACTCAGAATGCACAGAAAAGCAGTAAACACTACTGTGCATTTTTCCAGGGAAAAATAAAAAAAAAAATACCTATACTGAAAGGTGTGCCCTTGTGATCAGTCATGAGCCAGGAAAAGGCTCGAAAGCCCCCAAAACAGTAACTCAGGGACCTCTGTCCCAAGAGGGGCTTCCAGGTGCTCGTCCTGCAGGAGGATCAGTTCCCGGCGCCAAGCCCTGGAGTATCCGTGCAAGGACTGACTGCGTGTAGGGTCACTGCTCCTCCGGGCACACATGAGTGCCAAGAAGACCCAGACCACTGAGCGGACTTCCGGATGAAGGAGGGACGAGGCGTCCTTTACCGAGGTTGTGGTAGCACAGGGGGACCCCTCTGTCTGCCTTCTCTGCTAGAGCGAAGTGTCACGCGCTCAGGGATGCTCTCTTCCTTGGTTTTACTTTGATAGAAATACAAGGGCACACATTGTAAACGTGCTATTGGATAATTGTTCACAGAATGAACCTGCAGGGCCACCAGCCGGATGGGGAAGCAGAGCACGAGCAGCCCCCAAAGCCCCTCCCCGCAGGGCCAAAGCCTGCCACCCCGCCACCACGGAGCATGACTGTGCTGTGTCTGGGCATCTCTCCACGTGGAACGTGGCCTTCTGTTCTGCGAGTGAGCCACAGTGTATTCACCCAGGACTCTGTTCTGGGGCCTCCCGGGTTCTGGCGTTTGTAAATAGTGCTGCTTCCCACATGTCTCCCGGTGACGCAGGTACGGACTTAGATTGGGTGGGACTGCAAAGCTCTGGGGAGACACATTCAGCTTCAGGGGCATTGCCTGCAACATGGGAGGGCTATCATCACACCATGTCCAGACCTGCCTTGTCACTTGTTTGCAGCCATCCAGGTGTATTGTGACGTCCCAGCACAGTTTTTGCTGCATCTCCCTGGTGTTCAGGAAATGAACTGTCCTTTATCGGGACATAGCCACGGTTTAGCAGAGTGTCCAGGGTTTTTATTAGAACTCTCAACACAGGTGACCGAGGATTGGGACAGAAACCTAACTCACACAGGCTGAGCAGAAAGGGAGTGAGTGGCTCCGGGAGCAATATGGGCTGGAATGGCTCAAACGGTCCAAGAAAGGGTCACCCAAGCGTGAGGTCACACCGAGGTGGACGATGAGCCCCCACAGGCACCTGCCAGGGCAGCATACAACCTTGCACAGCCTGGAGGAGCTGCTTGTGACCCCCTAGTATCTCTTTAGCCGAGGGGCCCTGCAGGCAAAGGCTCGGTCCACCTGTTAGTTGGTGCAGGTTGGACATCGGCCGTTTGTGAGGAGCCCATAGTCTGTGAGGATGATCTCCTGAGTGGGCAGGTCGGTGGCCCACAGCCACCCCCACGTGGGTCAAGCCAGGTCATCATGTAAGTGCGCAGGAATGTGAAGCATGTTTACAGGAGCTGCTTGAGCAGGAGAAAGCAATTCAGGACAAGAAGGAAAATCCTCTGCCCTCATTTCCCCAAGAGAAACTCCGTGATGAAAATAGGGATCAGCACACATTCTTGGTCTGAAGAGACACCAATAGGTCCAAGTGTTTTCCGTGTTCTCACGTGTTCTGAGTCTCTGGTCAAGCCCAAGGCCACAGGGCCTCCCCCCACCCTGCCCAGGCCGGCGGTGACAGTGCTGCTGGGTCAGCCACGGGGCCTGTGGACCTTGTTCTAGGACCAAAGAGCAACTGTGCTTCCCCCTTGGAGTGACAGATGGGAGCCCCATGTGAACCTTGCAGGACGGCGGCTGCCCTGTTGGGTTTTCCTCCCTCTCCCCCTCATCTCAGCTGCCCCGTGGGATCCAGGCTGGGAGTCCTGAGGCTGGAAAAGGATGGTAAGTAAAAACTGAGGAAACTGGACCAAGTATAGGCACCAGTTATGAAAGGGATGTGTTGATATAGGTTCGTAGTCCTGGCAAACGTGCCGCCTCACATTGGATGGAAATCCTGTGGGAACTGCACCCCGTCGACCCCATTCCTATCTATCTGACACTGTCCTCAAAGTAAGGTTTATTTGTTGTTTTAATTTGGTAGAGGATCTTGGAAGATCCTCTGCACAGAGGCCTGCGGCAGAACTGTCCCAAGTCGGCGTGCAGCCTTGAGCTGGACTTCGGGTCACCTGTGGTCAGGAGCCCGGCTCAGCTTGGCTGCCCTAGGGGCTCTGCATGTGTGTCTCTGAGGCATGTTTTTCTTATTCTTCAAATGGGCGTCATTGTAAACCCCACCTCATGAAGGGATCCTGCAATTCAACATGTAGAGATGACACAGAACTTGGGCTACTTGGGCCATCCTGCACACAGGAGGGACAGGCCTACCCAGTCTCCATTGTCATCAGCTCTGTGTATAAAATAAATCTACATATGTCACCCCGGGGCTGCCTGTGGGGCTCAGGCAGGTGGGCGCCCAGCTCTTGATTTCAGCTCAGGTTGTGACCCAGGTCCTGGGATGGAGTCTCTTTCTCTCTCTCTGCAACCCCCCAATAAGTAAATAAGATATTAATAAAGTTACTCTTAAATTCTATATCCAAACTAGTCATCAAGTTTAATTAAAAATACCGTGGGAGCCCTGGAAGGCTCAGCGGTGGAGTGTCTGCCTTCAGCTCAGGTCGTGATTCCCAGGTCCTAGGATTGAGTCCCACATCAGGCTTCCTGCAGGGAGCCTGCTTCTCCCTCTGCCTGTGTCTCTGCCTCTCTGTGTCTCTCATGAATAAATAAATGTTTTTAAAAAAAATCGTTAACTATGAGAGGCCTCAGATGTCAAGGATGGAAACACATGGCCTTCCCTGGGCCTGCCCAGCACTCCTGGAATGGCCGCAGAGGACGCACAGGGGCAGGCATGCATAGAGGAGGCAGCAGGCAGAGTGGGAGCACCCCGTGAAGACAGGACACAGAGGCCCCACCACAGAAAGGCTGAGTCTGTCCTGTGGAGCCTGTGCAAGGGGGAAGGTGGCCCCACAGCGACAGAGGGTCGTCTGAGGAAGAAAGGAATGCCAGGAAAACAGCACATTCAGTAAGAGACGGGAAGACACACATTCCCCATAGGGTCGGGAGCCGGACCACGTCCTCACCTGGCCTGTGCTGTGGAGCATGTGAGCAGCCTTGAAGGACGCTCGTGTTTCCCAGCAGATGTTTGTGTGGCTGCTGTCAGGGTTGTGTTGCCAGCATGAACCCCGGTACCAGCTGATTGTAATAACAGGGTCCCCTGTGTTATGACTGTTTAAACTCAGGATCTGCTCTGTAGTGGAACATTCACAAACTCAGGTCAGGACCTGACAGCCTGAAGTTTGAATCAGTTTATTGTTGTGTCATGTTGAGTGACTGTCAGGATTTCCTCCTGAATGCCTGTCAGGCTCATTTGAATGTGCGTTCAGCTGGTAGTGGCGCGCAGAGGCCGGTGTGAGTGCGTGCATATTGGGGGCATGAGGCCCTCGGGTAAAGGTGAATTGTGTGTGGCCGTTTGTGTGTGAGATTTGTATTTTTGTCAGATAAACTTAAGACCTTAAAAGGGCAAAGTGAGGAAAAAAATTAAATGAGACCCTGGTAACTATCAAGCCAGTATCGATGTTTTGGGAAATGTTCCTGTGACATTTATGAGATAACGAGAGTTCACACCTTAGTGATGATGAAATCACCTGTGAATATTTAGATTGCTACTTCAGTTATCCACGTGCATGTTCTTTTGCGAGCATGATTGTATATTCACACTTACACAAAGGAAAACTTGTGAAATTACCTCTAAAGATTAGTTTCTAGCATGTTTCCATTTACACGTGTGTATTCAGCTTCTTAATGACCATTTCTGATGATTTTAAAAGAAACTAGTGTGGCTCACCTTTGTGATGACTGCTCGAGGAGGGGCCGCGCGCTCGCAGGGGCTCCATCCACGCCGGCCGGCAAGGGCTCTGGCCTCACACCCCAACCCATTGCTGCGCACGGACCGCCACACGCTCCCCAGGTGGTTTCTCAAATGGGGGAGAACGGAACGGTGTTTGTAGATGGTTCTCCCTATGCATCCCGTAGCCTTCTGCTCCTCCTCCCATTGATGTTTCCCAGATGAGGTGCCTGTGGCCACACCTCATGCTGTCACCTCTCATGCTGGCAACGGCTTGGTTTCCTAAAAGTGCTGCTTGCTGTGGAGAGGGGGCACGAACAGGTTTGAAGGCCTGTGGGACAGACGGGCCCTCCTCACCCTGAGCTGGATGGACAGGGGGTGAGTGATACGGATGACGTGTCCCCAGTGCACTGGGCCCCCGCCCCTGGGAGCTGCTCTCAGAACCGGGTGGGCGGTCGGGGGCGGGATTGTGCAGGGGACACCGTGCATCTGGACTTTCTGGGGGGCCGGTGGGCTGTTGACAGGAGAACAGCACTCTCCACCTCATGGACGGAACGGGTTCTACAACGCCCCTGGGCTGGGCCGTGCACAGCACGCTGTTGTCCAGGCAGAAGCCCTGCAGATGCAAGGTCAGACCCAGGATAAATAAAACTGAAACAGGCAACTGTAAATGTGCAACTGAGGGGTTTTTTGAGAATTTTTTTTTTAGCTTAATACAAGTAAAATGAAATACAAAAAATGTAGCAGAAACTATAGGGAAATAGAAAGAAACATGATTATGGGACCCGGGAATTTAGGCTAGAAGGCTGCCCTGTGGAGGTCTCAAGACTGTCCTGCGACTGACACAGCAGCACAGACAGGGCTCGCACCTCTGCTGGAGGCCTGGGGATGAGGGGGGGCTTAGGGACAGTGAGTCAAAAGGAAGAAAGCGGAGCAGGTGGCATCCTGGGCCCTCAGGAACAGAGGTGCTGAGGCCCCTGTGGCACAGATGCTCCCTGGTCACTGGGTTCAACAGTCATCCCCAGGGTCGCTTCCCAAGAGGAGACGGCGTCACACAGGTGATTGTGGGACAGTTCCCTCCCAACTCCTGTGCTCAGTGTCGGGGGTGGGTGGGGGGAGTGCACCCACCAGACAGAGGGTGCACCTGCGCCTCCGGGACCTCATCATGGCCGCTTGGGTTTGAATTTTGTATCATTTTCACCAAAAGCACCAAATCTGCTTTTGATTTTTTTTTCCCCATTAACAAATGGAAACAGTGTGGGAACTGGCTGCTGCAGACTTGACGTGGACATGCAGCCCTTCCTGACAGCCAGGGACCCTTCACGGGGACTTTCTGTTGGAAAACCCCCATGTCCTCACTTCTGACGGGCTGGGTCCCTGGGATCCCTGGTCCCTGCCAAGAGCCCCAGAGCAAGACAGAGGGTGGGGGGGGGCAGCTCTGGATGGGCTGGGGCCAGACACCACCTGCAGACGCCGGGGGCCGGGAGCAGGTCAGCTGGTGGTGTTACTAACGCATGTTCCCTGTGCCTGGCCAGCAGTTGGCCAGAGCTGCTCAGCATTTCCCAGTTGGTTTCTGGGACGGTTCCTGGGCGTGGGGCTGGGAGCCTGCATCTGAGGGCAGGCAGAGGGCTGGGGCTGCTCCCTGCCTCTCACCCCAGATCCCCATGGGGCACAGATGGCAGGGACGTTTCTAGGAGCACAGCCAGGAAAGCTGGGCAGCATGGACTCCCCTCCTGGCTGTTTTCTTGCATGACAGAGTCTAGTCTGCTGGTCTTCCCACCATGTCTGTAACGGGAACATGTGAGAGGAGGCCTTCTGCCATGGAGCTTGGGGCGCAGGCTCGGCACACCCGCTGTACACTGGGCCTGGGTGCAGGGGCCTGGGCCATTGTCCCAGGCGCTGGTGCTGTGATGGGTCTCCTCCCCAGAACTGCCCCAGTGGCCCTCTGTCCTCTGAGCAAGCCGCCACTGTCTGAGACAACCCCCCACCCCGCCAAGAGGACGGATCCCGTGGCCGGCATGTCACCCAGAGAATGCTCAGCGTCATCCTATGATGGGAACATACGCACTCTCCTGCCTGAGCCTTCTTTCCGGGCAGAGGCACCTGGTGCCGTCAGGAGTGGGAAGACCGTAGGTGAGCTGGTGCCGGGGATCCCCCGAAGGAAGGGGGCCCAGGGATCCCACGCTTGTCAGGGTGTCATGTGTGCATCCCCCTGGCCAGTCCCCCCAAGCTCCTTCCCCAGGAGGGCATGCCGGTGGGCCCATCCGTGGGCACAGTTGCCCTGGCACCCCCTCCCTGCTCCTGGGGAGGCCTCGTTCTGTCTCTCTTCTTCCCTGGGCCCATGGGGCTGTCCTCCCTGACCAGAGCCGGCACAAGTCCCCAGGCCTGCCTGCCTACCCACCACATGGCAGCCCTGGCATATCTTTCTGGGAGTCTGTGCTGGCCGAAGCCCACTGGCTCTGGGTGCCCCCACCTCCTGTCATTCGGGCCTGAACCCCAGGGCCACTTGCTTGGCCCTCACCACAGGGTCCCTGCACCTAGCACGGTGCCAAGCAGGCCCTCAGGGAGAGCGCCCTGAGCTGAGAGGGCATAGCTGCCCCAGCCCCAACACTGGAGGAACTTCCTGTGGAAACAGTCTCGTTCTCATAGGATAACGCACTCGCTTCGCTGGCTTGCTGAGTCCTGACAGATGCCCTTGCAGCCCATACCCCCTTCCCCGGGACCTCTGTTCCCCCTGCAGGCTCGTGTCCATGCTCCTGTGTGGGTGACGCTGCTGGACATCCCTGTGCAGACGGCCCGGGTGGTCTGCACACCTGCGGTGGGGACCGGCCTCGTTTCTGGGTTTGGGCCCTGATGAGTCAACAGTTGCATACAGTTCTCTGGGCACGTCTTGGGTTCTCTCAGGAGAATACTCAGGCTGATCATGTGGTACGTGCTAGGTATCTAACCCTTAAGCCACCAGACCCACGGTTCCCACCAGCAACGGATGATGCTGCGCTGCTAAACTTGGTATTTTAGTCTTTCTCTTGTTAGCACCACGCACCCACCAGGGTGGCTATCTCGCTGGATGTCATTTGCGTTTCCCCAGTGAGCACCAATACCTCCATTATCCTGCCACATCTCTTCTTCTGTGAGGTATCTTTAAATCCTTCCACCATTACATGCTTTGGGTTGTCTTGTTAATGAGTTTTTAGTGGCCTTTCCGCGTAGCCCGAAGCTGATAATTTCTAATTCTAATGAAGCTAATATATCAGTTACCAATTTATTTTTCTTTTACTGATCCTGGTTTTGTATCTGAGAAATCTTTAACCCAGAACTACAAGGATTTTTAAAAAAATTTTTTTATTATTTATTCATGATAGTCATAGAGGAGAGAGAGGCAGAGACACAGGCAGAGGGAAAAGCGGGCTCCATGCCGGGAGCCCAATGCGGGACTCGATCCCGGGACTCTGGGATCGCGCTCTGGGCCAAAGGCAGGCGCTAAACCGCTGAGCTACCCAGGGATCCCCCAGAACTACAAGGATTTTTAAATTTTTCATAAGTTTTATGGTTTTCACTCTTACACTCAGATCTGTGATCCATTTCTGTGTATGAGAGAAGCATGGAGGCTCATTTTTCTACATAAATACATTCAGTCATCCTAGCACCATCTGTTAGAAAGTCTGGGCTGTTTTGTCCTTTGGTGAAACCTCACACATTTCTGGACCAGCCATTTTCAACTACAAGATGTTACTAGCACGTAACCAGAACCAATTAAATGGGGGAAGGAACAGTCTTTTCCACAACTAATATGGAGACAGCTGGACAGTCACAGTTTGGAGAATGAACATGGCCTGTGGCGTGCCTCTCACCAGCTACAGAGAGGTAAATGTGGAGCAAAGAAATAATTTTAAAAGCTGAAAATATAAAAACTCTTAGAAAAAAAACAAGTGTCAATCTCTGTGACTTGGGCTCAGCAGTGGTTTCTTAGCTGTGGCACCAGAAGCACAAGAAGACAATAGATAAATTGGACTTCATCAACATTAAAAACTTTATACAGGTGACACCAGTAAGGACATGAAAAGACAGTCCACACAATGGGAGAAATCCACAGTCTGACAGGTGCTTTGTATCCAGACTATATAAAAAGCTACTATAGGGACTCCTGGGTGGCTCAGTGGTTGAGCATCTGTCTTTGGCTCAGGGCGTGATCCCAGAGTTCTGGGATCGAGTTCCACGTCGGGCTCCCCCTGGGGCACCTGCTTCTCCCTATGTCTCTGCCTTCTCTCTGTCTCTCATGAATAAATAAAATCCAAAAAAAGAAAAGCTATTATAATCAATAATAAAAATAGCCCAGTTTGAAAATTAGGCAAAGGATCTGAACACACATCTCCCCAGAGAAGGTGAGGATGACCAGGGAGCCCGTGTGAGGAGGCTCAGCATCCATGTCCATCCCTGACAACCAGCGACCAGCAGACCCACGGTGATCTCCCACCAGGAGGGCGGCGCTGTTTAAACCCATCAGCAAGGACATGAGCAATGAGAACGGTCCGATGCTGCCCATAGAATCCTACAAACGAGGGGGTGGAGCCCCACATGGCTCAGCGGCCACCCCCCAGTGCGTAACTACGAGGTAGAACACAGGTGCCCACGGCACTCACAGCAGCAGCATCTCCAGGAGCCAGAGCTCAGCCATCCACAGGGGGTGTTACCGGGCAGCAAGAAGGGCACTGGCACCCACACGGTGGGCACATGCCCTGAAAACATGCACAGGAGAGGCTGGTCACACGGGTCAGCACCTGGGGCACACGGCAGGTGTGGGCTCGGGGCTTCCACGTGTGATTGGACACTCGGGTGCATCTCAGCTTCATGTGTGAGGGGGAGGCAGGCAGGGCGCCCTGCGTCTTCCCGCCTTCCCCTCTGGGCTCAGCGCACGAGGCCGGGCCTCTCCAGTCTGCTCCTGAAGACTCTGTTCCCTTAGGACCAGCCACCACTTCAACTGCACAACAAGTCTCGGGCTTGGAAGGGTCTGACCCCAAACCAGCGTCCCTACAGCCACCACCAGCTGGCATGAGGCTGAGGCATGAGGCAGACCCCCAGGCATGAGGCAAACATCCGAACAAATACCCATGTCAAATCCCCACTTAGGACGAAGGCTGATGCCCCATGTGCAAAGCACCCACATCGCAAAGCCTCTTCCCAGCCTTCTCACCACCAGGAAAGCATAACTCCCATCACACAGTAACACACGTGGCCCGAAGTCGCTGCTGAAGTGCGCTCGTTGGCCTCAGAGCTGCGGCAGCCGCGTACCAGGGTTCACAAGACCTATCTCTGGGCACCACTTGCCGCCTGGGGTCTGTCCCACGCCACCTCCTTCACATGTGTGCTTCTGCCCCAAGCGCCTGAGGTCGCCAGGCAAGCGTAAGGGGCCAGTGTGTAGGCCACGGTCATCCCGTGGGTGAGAGGGAGCTTGCCCCCGGCCGCACGCAGCCCCATGCACTCTGCACAAACACCAAGTGCCTGACCTCCTCCTTGTGTCAGCATTTCTACTGATTGTTTTCTTTTTATTTTATAAGCGGGAGGGAGGGAGGGAGTCTTAGTGAACACTGCCGCCTCCTACTGGTGAGGTGGCCTTGCCCCTGGGCCCCGGCCCTGCGGTGCTTGAGTATCCTCCGGGTGTCCCTCCTGCAGCTGTTACTAATTTAGAAGAGCTTGAGGTCAACAAATCAACCAGCACTTTCACTTAAAACACGTAGGTATATATTTTCTCATACGCAGTTTTACTGAAATTAGAAACTGTAAGCTTAAACCAGGCCGAGCCCAGGGTTTGGTCAGAATGGCCTGGTGTTTGGATGTGTTCTTGCTCCGTCGGCATCTTTCACATGTGGGTCTGGGAGCTCTGGCTCCACAGGCTGCTCCTGGAGAGGCTATGCCACATCTTTGTCCCCACAAGACCTCGTTCTGCACATGCAGCACGCGTGTCCTTAGCAGTCTGAAGCCTCGGTTCCGCCATCCACCCCACCAGCCTGGCCACTCTGTCCTATGAGGATCCAGGGAGCGAGGGCAGGCTCACATCTGACCTCAGGGTTGCCCAGTGGGCGGAGGGAGAGAAGACGTCCCCCATGCAGCCTGGGAGCCCACAGGCCCTCTGCCACAGGCCATGCTCAGGTGCTGGTTCTGGGAGAGTAGAGCTCCCCATGCCCCTGTGGCTTTTCTAGAATATTAGGTGGAGGGGAAAGCTGAGCCTGCCTTACAGTCGCAAGCCTAGAAATCTATGAAATTCCACTTTCTTTCCTCCTCAGAAAACCTTTGACTCTAGGATGGCATGTGGTCTCATAAAGCGGACTTGGCACAGCTGTTGAGATCCCGTTAGCAGAGCGGTGGGCACACTTCTGGGGGAGAGCGACACAAGGTCACTGTGGCACCTGCCCCCGCTCAGATGGGCAGGGTGGGAGGTCATGGTGGCAGGGGCCTGCCCGGGCGCTTCTGCTTGAGGGACTAGTCAGGCCAGGTGCTGAAGCTGCAGAGAACGAGGGGTGCAGGTCACCCAAGTCTCCAAGGAGCAGGACCACAGAGGGGCCTGGGGAGGATGCTGTTCCCTAATCTGCTGACCTGCAGGGAAGAGCGTGGGGGCCATGCAGATGCGGAAGGATCTGGAATGGGTGGGCCGGGTCGGAGGATGGGGTCACCTGTGGGGACCAGCAGAGGGGCCCTGACAGTGCGACAGACGTCAAACTCAAGGCAGTGGAAGTGAGAGCAGAGTTTATGGAGGGTACGCATGCCAGCAGGTGGACAGCATGTCCGGATGCATGGAAAGGAGGGGGGAGTCCCATGTTGTTCAGGGTCCCCTGCAGACATCCGGGAACTGACGGAACAGAGACAAGGGACCAGGTGTCACTCCTTGGAGCCAGGGGTGGGTGCACGGGAACATGCCTGGGAGAGATCCAGTCGCACGCCCTGGCCCAGCCCTAGCCGGCCCTAGACGCACTACTCCAGGGAAATCCTGCCTCCTTGTCCCTCATGAGGATGTGCCATCTGCACCGTGGGGCTTGTGTGGCGTGGCGTGGAGCCTGCATGGTGTGGGGACCAGGATGGTCCCGGCAGCAGGCCTCAGCCAGGGCACTGCAACACGCGTGGATGGACGCCACTTGAATGCCCCATTTCTGCCTCATCTCCCCCAGGACAAGTACCCGGAAGTCGTGCACCTCCCAGAGGGGGCTGCGTCCAGCTGCATGGGGGTCCGGAGCGCCTGCCAGCCAGGGTGAGTGTGGACGCCCCACAGGGCAGCCTCCCCAGCACCCAGTTGAGGGGTCCAAGTGGTAGAGTGCAAGTGTCAGGTGACCTCGAGACAACAGAACTGTGAGGGCGAGGGCAGTGCAGCCGCAGCTGTGGTGCTAGGCCTTCTGCAGGCCAGGCTCTGTCCTCACTGGCTGGCTGCGGGAAAGGCAGGGAGGACCTCTGGGGCCCATGTGTGCATGTGGGGACCCCACCCCCCACGCACCTGAGGCATGTGCACGGCCTACACGTTTTGTTTTCAGACCTTAAAATGGCTCCATAACTGCGGGCTTCTCGGACATCCTGCGTCCGTCAGCATCACCCCAGAGCAAGCTCCTGTGGGCTCGGGTAGCTATATGCACTTCGGCCTCGGTGCTTCTGCTCCGGTAGCAGTGTATTCCTGCTGCCTCCAGGTCTTGGGCATTTGGGTTCTGACCCCTGAGTCCACGGGCCCTGTGCTGGCAGCAGGAGCCTGGGGGTAGCAGCTCAACTTCCTGTCGCTGCTGCTTCTCAGAGCAGCACACATCCCTGTTGCTCTACATCATGGACGGAACAGCATTCTGCTGGGTCTTGGGGTCCGTTCCCTCTTTGTTGGTGGGCAGATGTATGCAGGGGCACCTGCTCAGGGAGGGTGACAGTGCCACATTGTTGACACTTCACCAGATTCCAAACAGCACTTAGGGATGGAGTTCACATCTTCCAGGTTCGAGCTGATCATTGTTTGGAGGATGCACATGGAGGAAGAAGGGAAGGTTTTTCCGAAGCTGGATCTTCTCCCCAAAGTGCCACAGCAAGGTAGGGGCCCACAGGGGAAGTGCTGAGGACTTACGTGCCCAACTGATGCCTGTTTCTGGCATCTGGTTTTCATGGCAAGAATCAAAAGTTGGAAATCTGTGTACGGTTTACATCCATTTACCAGTAATTGAAAGTAGAGATGAGAAGGGACAGTTCCCAGCCCTGGCGTGCAGGTCCGTGCCTGGTCCATGCCTGGCTCACAGTCATGACAGTTGTCAAGGGGTGGAGGCATTGGGGGAAGCCTTGGCGGAGCGTCTCAGCCACATGTTCTCCCTGCAGCCCTGGAGCTAGACCAGCACCATGTCCTGGAGACTGCGCCCCTCCGCTTCAGAACCCTGCTGGGTGTGCTGGGCATCGAAGCTGCTCTAGAAAGCCTGATAACATCTCTGTGCCCAGCAGACAGCCAGGTTCCAGCAAACACGCAGGTGTGTGATTTCATTCCACATAAACAGTTACCGGCTTCCAGAGAAAAACCACGCCTTTAGGACACAGTGTCTGTGCAGTTTCGGCACATGATATATAAGGTGACGGGATGTGGAAAAATAAACATGACTATTTGAAAACAAAATGCCAGACATGGATCATATGCCTGGCAGGCTTGGTTGAGGGTGCATGCAACTCTTGATCTTGGGGTCGTGAGGTGAGCCCCATGTTGGTATAGATTACTAAAAAAAAATAAAAGAAAAAAAAAGCTTAACTTTTCAGAAAGTACAGAAGTGTCCATCCTTGGATCTGGGGGAGCAGCTGGTCCCCTCTCACCAAGTCTGAGGGTGGAGGCGTCCTGAGGGTTGGCCCTCCCCTTGCCATGCAGGGGCCACAGTCCTTAGACATTCCAGACACCAGGGCAACACACCACCCACCTTGCCACCCTGCTCTGCCCCCCACTCTTTGTGGTCTTCACGTAGAAGTGGAGTAATCAGCTTAAAAAATGCAGTAATGCAGCCTTGTCCCCTCACACGAGGCCTCTGCACCGAAAGGCCTCCCCCCACCACACCCCAGGGCAGCACCCCAGGCAAGCCCACCTCACACACACCAGCAACACGGATGCTTCCATCCTCCCATGTCCTTGTTGGGGGCATCTCACCAGCTGCCTGCCCCCCAGTGCACACAGAGGAGCCACAAGTCATTTGGCACCTTTTTGAACCTTCAAGTGTGGAAGATGTAAATGTTAGAACAAAGTTGAATAAATTCTGAGAGCTGGTTTCATTCAAACAAGTATAATTCTCAAGTTATCACAAAATTCCCCACAAAAATTTACAATCAGCAAAATATTATTTTTCATGTAGCATTTTCATACAATCCCGTGGTTTCACTATTATAATCTTATGTTACAATAAACCTTCATTAGTCCCTCAAAACAATGATATAAATAATCTGTACAACCTACCATGGAAAAAAAAAACCGAAGCCAAGATTCCCCACAGTTTTCATAGCAGCCGGGCACACCCACGGTGACCCCAACGAGAACCCTCTTGGTGCCAGCCAGGAGTCACTCATCTTGAGGGAGCAGGGATGTGCCACACTGGCTCCGGCGGGACTCCCTGCACACCCAGAGCGCCTGGCGTGGAGTCGCCTTGACCCCCGCTCTGGGCAGCAGCGACCACACTGGGGCAGGAACACCTCATCTCCACTGAAGTAAAAGAGAAAATCATTGAGCTAAAAAGAGACTCAGTGCTCATGTGAGTGGTGTCTGCCCGTGACCTGAGTCCCACTCCCCGATGACCCTGTGCAGAGCAGTGGCCGTGGCACCTCCACAGAGACCCCAAGTCCACAACAGCTCAGGACCAACGTCCACACCAGCCACCAGCCACCCGCCTGTTGGCAGCATAGCACCCACAACATCTGTGCTGACCAGAGGCTCGCACAGAAAACAGTGACCACGTAACTCGGCTGGGACAGGTCCAGTAGTATCCATGTTTTCCTCCAAGTCCAAACTTACGATGTATGGGACAATTCAAGTTTTCTACGTTAGCATGTGGTGGTAGGAGCGCCAAACCTTGGGTCTTAAGGCTTTGACATCAGAGATTAGACATGAGCCCAGGTGGGGAGGAAGGGGTGGGGACACGGCACACGAGCCCCCGCCTCCTCATCCCGGAGGGTGCGTCTGCTGACCTTCCATTCCCGGTCCCCCAGACGCAGTCCTGCCTGCACAAGGGCTAAACAGCAACCATGTTCACAGCCAGAGGTCTCCCAGCACAACAGAACAGCGCTCTCGTCCAACCCTCGCATTGTGTGTTCGAGGCTCCGAGACCCCGAAGGAAGCACCTAGACCTTATGGAGGACTAACGTGCAGTCCTCGCTCTCCTTGAACCTGGGCGACATCATGGCCGTGTCTTTGGCGTGTACAGTCTTTGAATAGAAGTTGGCTATCTTGCCGTCCAGTTTGTACTGGTGAGGAATGCTCTCGTAGGGCTTGAGGTCAAGGTCCAGCACAGACACAGAGAAAGCAAACCTGGATCTCGATGAAAGGACCACAGGCCTTTGATCGGAGCTGCAAAGGAAAGAGCAGCTTGAAGACACACGGACCTCAAACCCCCACCCTGCTCAGGGCTCACGCCCTGTGATGCCCACCAGGAGCACACAGGCCCAGCCTTTCCTCAGCCCGCTGCAGCAAACTTCCTTCACGCACTTTTTCCCACATCTGCTGAGAAGCCCTTTCGTTCCCTGAGGCTCCTCACCTCTGGGGAGTGAGATCTGGTTTCGTGCCTTAGTCTCACATCTTATCTGCAGTGTTTGATGTTTTGTTTTTAAGGCTTAGTTTTGAGTTTTCTAAACATCAGAATAGTCATGTGCTTATAACAAAAAACAAACAATTATTTGTATTAAAACCAACCAATGAGAGGCCAGTTTTGAACTCTGTACTAAAACTGCTGTGTATCCATCTCACTCAGCCCTCAGAGGCTCACGTCCGACGACTGGTTAAATACATAAGCTCAGATAAGCCCAAGAAAAATACTCAGAAGTCCTAGTTTCCCCACACTTCCTACTCTTCTAGATTTGGAAGGCATCCCAAATACCATGAATTTCCCAAGCTCCTGCCTGGGAGGAGGGGAAAATGAACACACTCCTGTTCTAAGGAAGCTAATCAAGGCCGAGGCTCTCACTTTCCATGCCTGCTCCCAAGTGCTCCTTGTGGGGAGAGGGCGTCTGGGCTCAGCTGCTGAGGTCCCAGCCATGACCCAACCGGTGCTCAAGCTACAGAACACGTCGCTGTGTCCAGCACAACCTCCCGTGAGCCCAGGGCTCCGCTCCAACGCCGGACTCTTCCACGCTGCCCCACGGGGCTCCGGGGCCTGTATTCCACCCCTGCCCCAACCGCATCTGCCAAGCAGCTGGTGGGGCCTGCCAGGCCTTGGCCAGCCCCGTGCATTCCTGAGGGCAGGCCTGTTTCAGGAAGGGCAGCGGGTGACCTCTGCATGCTCCTGTCATGTGACCGCGCCAGCGCACGGCAGGCACTTCCTCACGGGATCATGGGGGTCCCTCAACTAAACAGAACAGCCTCTGTGTGTGCCACACCCTCTGAACATCCCTATGTGTTTCCTCTCTGCTCTGTGCCTGCCAGGGAACAGCAGCCCTGGGAATGTTTAGTTCAAAAAGGGGTGGCTGGCAGCCAACGATAAGGTCATCCTGACCCAGGAACACATGTCAGAAGAATGTAGAACATTCCACAAACACTGTGTGGGGTTTGGCACCATGAGGATCACTGCTGACGACGCCATCTAATTAGCAAGAAAAGATTATCAGGTTCATCCTGAATTCCTAAAAAAAGGAAGGGTAGGGGACCAGACACAATACTAACATCCAAGGAGACCTGCCAACAGGAAGCCGGATGGCAGACGTGCTGCCCCCATAGGCGAGGTGAGGGCTAAGGAGGCTCCTCTGGCCTCCACACATCAGTGGGCACGTGTGGCTTTGAGAGGAATTTCTACCATAGGATCCAAACTGCTGCTAAGTCTTTGGAGTATATTCTTAGAAAATCATAGTAGTCTCTAATAGGACATTGTAAGTTATTCTCTCTAAATGTCTTTCCAACTGAATCACAAGCTTATAGAGGTGCCTGCGTGGCTGAGTCAGTAAAGCATCTGCTTTCAGCTCAGGTCATGATCTCAGTGTCTCAGGATCGCACCCCCACGTCGTCTCCCTGCTTGGTGGGGAGTCTGCTTCTCCTCCCCCTCCCCCTGGCTCGTGGCCTCTCTCATGGTCGCTTGCTCTCAAAAAAAAATCTTTAAAAAAAAAAAAATCACAAACTTATAGAGAGCAAGCAGTTAAGCAAACCGCAGTGCACAATTAGGTGTGAGGGGACAGCAGAAGCAGCTCACCTCGCATCCTGCAGGCAGGGGGAGAGCGCAATCATGATGGAGCAGTCCTTCGCAGTCATGGCCACCCGGTACTGCTGCACCTGTGGGGACAGAGAGGTCAGCACCAGGACCGCAGCCCACCACAGTCCAGGAACCAGCTGCAAAACCCCCTTTGTTTTTCGAAGTTTCACATTATCATTTGAATTTGTTAGATTGGGGGAATTGGGGGATCCCTGGGTGGCGCAGTGGTTTGGTGCCTGCCTTTGGCCCAGGGTGCGATCCTGGAGACCCGGGATCAAATCCCACGTCGGGCTCCCGGTGCATGGAGCCTGCTTCTCCCTCTGCCTGTGTCTCTGCCTCTCTCTCTCTCTCTCTCTCTCTCTCTCTCTGTGTGTGACTATCATAAATAAATAAAAAAAATAAAAAAAAAAAGAAATTTGAATTTGTTAGATTGAACAGCTCTCACTCACTACTAATCAAGGAAATGCAAATTATACCAAACATTTTTCACTTATCAGATGCACAAAACTACAAATATAGTCAGACACCGAATGGAGAATGGAAGGGCTAGACTTTCACTTTGAGTAAAGCCTGTCTCTTCAGGGCCAGCCCAACTGCGGCACAACCAGACGAAGTTGGGGAACCGTGAACCCTGTCTTCAGGTTAGCAGCCTTCCAGGACCTGCAGCCCTGCTTCAAAGAGATGAGTCACCAAAACTGGGGTGAGAGGACCCCCGACTTGCTAGGGCTTCCCTGGCCCCCAGCAGAAGCAAACCCAAGATCTCCTCTGGAAGAAGACATTATCCCAGGCCTTACAAATAACTTCTAAAGAACTGTAAACTACAGTGACTGGCACACAAATTAAAATATGCAGGTATAACACATGACAGGAGTGAAAACGTGCAAAAATACCCCAGTCCCAGGTCAGCAGACATACACATGGTCCCCAACTGCTATAGGTACCAGACAGATACGCTGCTCTGGTCAAAGAATAAAAGACAAAATTAAGAATGAGAGGAGAGCTGGAGACTATAGACTATATGTGAATTCTAGAACTGAAAAAATATAAAAATCAATATTAAGAATTTAAGAGATAGTTTTAACAGATTAGGAAAAATTCAAGAGACTTGCTACACTGGAAGACAGGTCCAAGGAAAAATATCCAGAATGAAGCATGTTAAGTAAAACAGCTGGAAAATATGAAGGAAACGGACAGAAATCAAATTTGAAGATGTTAATAAGGCCAAATATTTTCCAAAACTGAGTAAAGACATCAAGCCACAGACTCAAGAATGACTCTAAAAAAACAAAATAAAAAAAATAAAAAAACAAAATCACTTTTACACATCACAAAACAAACACAAGACTGAGTCACTAGCAGACCTACACAGAGGAGACACAAGGGTATCTTCAGACATCATCATCCCAGAGGTAAAAGCTCTGGGGTGCAGGGCCACGCAAGAGCAACACCAGAGAAACATGTTGGTAAAAGGACACGGACTATATAAACGGTAATCATCTCCTTGAGTTTAAAACAAGAGAATACACAGCAATAGGATTTAAGTCAGGGGGCCAGTAAAATACACTCTAAGAATTTTCTTGTCCAAAAACAGAGTGAAGGTGCTAGAGGTCAACCGCTTGCTGCAAAGGTTAGGATAACCACTAAGAGGAAAAAAAGCAAGAGACTCAGAAACTTCCAACAGAGAAGAGAAATGGTATGATAAAAAAAAAAATAATAACCTGAAAGAAAAGAAACCTAATAAAACAGGCGGTAAAAATTAAACCCAAGTAAAAAAATATCAAACCATGATAAATGGTTAATTGTAAACACAAATATTAAAAACAGAAAAAGAGGGGATCCCTGGGTGGCTCAGCAGTTTAGCACCTGGCTTTGGCCCAGGGCGTGATCCTGAAGTCCCAGGATTGAATCCCATATCAGGCTCCTTGCACGGAGCCTACCTTTCCCTCTGCCTCTTTCTCTCTCATGAATAAATAAATAAAATATTAAAAAAAAAAAAACAAGAAAAACAAAAACAGAAAAAGATAATGCAGTGCAAATATTAACCAAAAGAACCTAGATAGGGATCCCTGGGTGGCGCAGCGGTTTAGTGCCTGCCTTTGGCCCAGGGCGCGATCCTGGAGACCCGGGATCGAATCCCACGTCGGGGTCCCGGTGCATGGAGCCTGCTTCTCCCTCTGCCTGTGTCTCTGCCTCTCTCTTTCTCTCTCTGTGACTATCATAAATTTAAAAAAAAAAAGGAATTTAAGATTGAGCAAGTAACGAGGAACTATCAAAAATACCAAGCAGATATGGAAATGGACCAAAGAGAACTTTGAGAAATAAAAAACAGAACTACTGAAACGGGAAAACTCAACAAACTAGCAGATTAGACACAAGTGAAGAAAGACTGCGTGGATGGGAGGGCAGAACTGAAGAAATACCTAGAATGTATTACAAAAAGATGAAAAATAGGAAGTACAGTTATGACATGTGAGAAGATAAAATAAGGTTTGCTCTATATCTAGAGTCCCCAAAGAAGAGAACAGGATAATGGAGAACAGAAAATATGTGAAGAGAAAATGGCTGAGAATTTTCCAGAAATAATAGAAGATATAAATCCACAAATAGAGGAAGCACATGTTCATAGAGAGCTGCATAAATGAATACAAGGTACCCCATACCTAATCACAATGCACTAAAATGTCCAATAATGAGAACGACAAGCTCCTAAAACAGGCATAGGAAACACTCTCCTCCTGAGAAAGGACAGT
This sequence comes from Nyctereutes procyonoides, assembly GCF_905146905.1. Taxonomy (NCBI): domain Eukaryota; kingdom Metazoa; phylum Chordata; class Mammalia; order Carnivora; family Canidae; genus Nyctereutes; species Nyctereutes procyonoides. The sequence continues at coordinate 65,311,503 of NW_026575146.1, read as the reverse complement.
TAGAAGACCTGTCAGCAGCACACTCCCTGGTCAGATGATGTTCCACAGAATGGTTTAACACTAGGAGAAAAACACTGAACCCCTTCTTCTTACATAGAAAAAATTTCAATACTGTGGAGAATTATAAACATATCCAGATAAACAGGGTGTAGAATTTTCCAAAAGACTTTCACTACATTACTAATGTAATTTCTAAAGGGTTTACTTGAAGAAGAGAAAAACCAGATTTTAGGCCAATAAATTCTACAACTTAGATAAAAGAGACAAATTCCTAAAAAGACACAAACTATCAGAACTGACTCAAGAAGAAATAGACAATATCATCAAATCTCTAACAAATAAGGAGACTGAACTGGGCATCAAAACACCAACTACAAAGCTAGGTGGAGGTGGAGGTGGCATCACCATTGAATTCTATCAAATATTGAAAGAAAAATTAACATCAGTCATTCTCAAACCCCTCCAGAAAGTGAGAGGCTACAACATTTCCTAGATCACTTGACAATGCCAGTATTACCTGATACCAAAACCAAATGCAAACTCCACACTGGTATCTCTTATGAATACGGATGCAATAATCCTCAACAATGTAACAGCAAATTCAATCTAGCAACATACACGAAAGATCATATGCCATGACCAAGTGAAAATTATACCAGGAATGTGAGGTTGGTTTTAACATCCAAAAACAAAGTAATATTATGCCCTGTCTACCAAAAAAATAAATAAACACAATAATCTCAGTTGCTGCAGAAAAGACATTTAATAAACTCTAACATCCTTTCTTGATAAAAACACTCAACAAATTAGGAAAAGAAGGTACCTTTTTTTTTTTTTCATTTTTAAAGAAGGTACCTTCTTCAACCTGATAAGGGATATCTGTGAAAAACCCACAGCTAACATTATATATACATAATGATGAAAGAGTGAACACTGTCCCAACAAGACTAGGAACAGATTAGGGACGTCTGTTCTTGCAACATCTATTCCACACTATACTAAAGATTCTAGCAAGGGCAGCTATGCAGGAAAAAAACTTAAAAGGCATCTAAATTGGAAACGGAGAAAATTTTCTTCATGCTCAGATGACCTTACACAGAGAGAATTCTAAGGAATCTACTAAAAATCTGTCAGAACTAATAAAGGAATTCAGCAAGGTTGCAAGCTGCAAGATCACTATACAAAATCAAACTGTATCTCTGTACACTTGCAACAATGAATCAGAAAAGAGAATTAAGAAAAATACATTTACAACATCAAGAAAAATAAAACTCAGGAATAAACTCAAAGTACAAAATGCAAGCTCTAAAAACTACAAATGATGGTTGAAAGAAAACCAAATATCTAAATAAATTGAAAAAGATCCCATGTTAACAATTGGAAGACTTGGGCAGCCCAGGTGGCTCAGCGGTTTAGCTGAGCCTTCATCCCAGGGCGTGATCCTGGAGACCTGGGATCGAGTCCCACATCGGGTTTCCTGCATGGAGCCTGCTTCTCCCTCTGCCTGTGTCTCTGCCTCTCTCTCTCTCTCTCTCTCTCTGTGTGTGTGTGTCTCTCATAAATAAATAAATAAAATCTTTAAAATAAAAATTAAAAAAAAAACAATTGGAAGACTTGCTATTGTAATGATGGCCATTCTAACCAAAGTGATCTACAGTTTCTCCACAACCCCTGTTACCATCCCAGCTGGCTTCTCTGTAGAAACTGGTGTGCTGATTCTAAGATTCATATAGAATCACCACCAGGGGCTCCAAATAGCAAAAACAATCTTGAAAAAAAGAATAGCAAAATTGGACAACTTACACTTCCCAATTTCAAAACTTACTAAAAAGCAATAGTAACCCAGACATAAATATAAACATGTAAGTCAAAGTATAAACACAAACAAACAAAAGTATAAACACAACATACAGATCAAAGGAACAAGACTGAGCATTCAGAAATAAACCCATATATCTACTGTCAACTGATTTGAACAGGAGTGCCAAGACCATTCTGTGGGGAAAAAAAAAATAAGTCTTTTCAACAAATGTTGCTGGCACAACTGGACATTCACATGCCAAGAATGAAGCTGGAACCCTACATCAAATCACATACAAATATTAACTCAGAATGGATCAAAGAATTAACATAAGAGATTAAACTATAAAACTCTTTGAAGAGGGGTGCCTGGGTGGCCCAATGGCTGAGCATCTGCCTTTGGCTCAGGATGTGATCCTATAAGGAGCCTGCTTCTCCCTCTGCCTGTGTCTCTCTTTCTCTGTCTCTCATGAATAAATAAATAAAATCTTTAACAACAACATCAAAAAGAATTTAGAAGAAAACAGGAAAACATTCATGAGTTTGGATTTAGCAATGGATTCTTAGATATTACAGCAAAAGCATGACTACAAGAAAAAAAATGGATAAATATCAAAATCAAAACCATTTTTGTATCAAGGGGCATTTTCAGAAAGTAAAAAGACAACTAACAGAATGAAGAAAATTATTTGCATATCATATCTGATAAGGGTCTACTACCCACAGTACACAGAATTTTTTCTTTTTTAGGTTTTATTTATTTATTCATGAGAGACACAGAGAGGCAGAGACACAGACAGAGGGAGAAGCAGGCTCCCTGTGGGGAGCCTGATGTGGAACTCGATCCCAGGACCCCGGGATCACACCCTGAGCCAAAGGCAGATGCTCAACTCTAAGCCACCCAGGTATCCCTGTGTACAGAATTCTTATAGCTCAACAAGACAAATTACATCATTAAAAGTGAGGCAAACCCTCACACATTGCTGGTGGGGACATAAAAATGGGACAGCCAGTCTGGAACTGTCTGGCAAATCCCAATAAAATTAAACATATGTTACCATTTCACCCAGCAATTCCACTCCTAAGTATTACCTGAGAAAAGTAAAAATATGCACACGATTTGTACCCAAATATTTTTTTTTAAGATTTTATTTATTTATTCATAGAGACAGAGAGAGAGGCAGAGACACAGGCAGAGGGAGAAGCAGGCATCATACAGAGAGCCTGATGTGGGACTTGATCCAGTGTCTCCAGGATCACGCCCTGGGCTGCAGGCGGCACTAAACCGCTGAGCCACCGGGGCTGCCCCTGTACCCAAATATTTACAGCAGTGTTATTCATAACCTACAAAATGTCCATCAATAATAAATGGGGGCAGCCCGGGTGGCTCAGCGGTTTAGCACTGCCTTCGGCCCAGGGCATGATCCTGGAGATCCAGGATCGAGTCCCACATCGGGCTCCTTGTAGCCTGCTTCTCCCTCTGCCTGTGTCTCTGCCTCTCTCTGTCTCTCATGAATAAATAAATAAAATCTTAAAAAAAAAAAAAAAAAGCTTTCCTTAAAAAAGAAAGAAAAAAGGCTCAGGCGCTGGGGGCTCCGTCAGCTGAACGTCTGCCTTGGGCTCAGGTCATGATCTTGGGGCGCATGGGGCTCTCTGCTCAGCAGGGCATCTGCATCTCCCTCCCCCTGCCCTTCCTCCCTATTCACATGCACTCTGTCAAATAAAATCTTTAGGAAAAAACTGACAAGCAAAAGCACACAGAGGTCAGGAAACTCTAGGCCAGGGGCCTACTGCACCTCGCACCTGTTTCTGTGAAGAGTTTTACTAGAACGCAGCTGCTCTCGTTCGGTGTGCCCACGGCTACAAGTGCAAGCAGGTGCAACAAAAGGCCAGCTGATCTGCACAGTCTCGAGTGTCTGCCCTTTAGAGAACAAGCCCGTGGACTCCGGATTCCACACACCAGGGGGCCAGGGTCTCCCTGGGTGGCAGTAAATAAAGGCAGCGACCCCTCCTCAGAGCTACAGGGCTTCTTTCAACAGCCCTTGAAAGAATGAAGTCTGTAGCCTCAGAATGTTCTCACCCTGCTCCACCGCTTCACTTCACAATCACCCTCCTCAGAATCCAACCCCCAGAGCCTAAGTCCCTAAAACAGAGAGGTGGCTGCTGGCATCCCCAAACGGACACCTCCAGCCGCCAGTGAGCAATGCAGAGAATGGGGCAGTCCCCCAGAGAGGCGGGGGGGTGCCTAGAAACACATGGCTGACCATGGAGATGTACCACCTCGGTCATGGCAGGTTCACGTGCAGGGGGGTGACAACGCAGATCCTGAGGACCCCATACCGAGCCTCCCCCAATGGTGACATCTTGGAAAAACTACAGTGACACTGCTCCACTCTGTGACCTTAGTCCAGTCCGTGTGCACACACATGGGTCTGGTCACATGTAGGCCCACATGCACCACCACAGGGAGGCGGAGCACTGTCACCGCCGGAATGCCCCAGGCTGGCCTGGTGGAGCCATACCCGCCCTCCTCCCACCCCCACACCAACCAGAGCCACTGCTCACCACTCTCGTGTCAAGAATGTCATAGAAACAGTCCCTAGTGTGTGAGATTCTGGGACTGGTTTTGTCACCTTGCACAGCTCTGGAGACCCAGCCAGGCCATCTGTTGCTCAGCATGGCCTGTGTATGCAACCTGCTGTGGGCTGCCTTGTGGACCACCTGCTGCTGGACACGGGCTGTGCCCAGTGCTCAGGGCTATGAGCGTGAGCAGTCCCCTCTTCGCGGCCCAGGCCCAGGAGTGAGGCCAGTGGGTAGGGCATTTGCAGATGGCAGGTGAGAGGCTGCCACCGCTTCCCCAGGTGACTTCCTCCCTGCCCGCAGCAGGGATGAGTGCCCGCACTAGCCCAGCCTGGTGCTCACTTTATGCACTCTGGTCAGCGTAAGGACTGCCTGAGTCCCTCACCAAAGATTAGGTTTACATATGAGGTTAAAAACAGAAATAAAAAAATAATCCGTTTATCTTGTAGCAATTCTGAAACCTAGAGAAACGTACATAAAAGAAGTCAAACACCCACTTCTGTGGAAAATGGCAGCAGTGGGTTACCTGGTCCTCAATCCCTGAGCCCAAGCTACAGACAACATGGGAGATTCTGTGGCTCTACTCTGGTGCAAGGACTCCATGTGTGGCTGCCTCCTGCCCTGAGTGCCTCAGGGCATGGCCCCCAACCTCCTCTATCCTCTTCCTTGGCACCACAACAGCCCCAGGAGAGGAAGCAACCAACGCCCGGTGGGGACCAGACAAAGGCAGGGGCCGGGCCGGCAGGCAAGCCGAGGGCTGCAGGCAGCCACCCCCTCGCACAGACAGCCTCTGGGCAGCGCACCACCCGTGCCGCGCTCCAAACCCTGACAGCCCGGGGTGGCCTGTGATCTCCCTCCCACTGACATTTTTAAACGCAGATCATAAATGGCAGAACAACAATATCAGCTATCAGAATATTTTTTAAACCAATGTGTGACAATCCCTGCCTCCTGGAGGACAAAACACAAAACCTCAGGAGCAGCAGCTAAAGGAAATGTGGGGTGTCTGCAGCCACCGCAGTGAGAGACAAGTGCCCTGGTTCTCTCAGGGCAACGTCGAGGGTCCTGCTGACCCAACAGTGGCTATTGCCACACTCACAGTGGAGGAAACGCTAAATTTTAGTCAGAGACGAGTGAAAATTAAGATGCAGTTTTCTTGCTCTCCATGTCCCAGGAGCCTTGATGCCCCTCGGGGCAGGGCTAGGCCTGGGTTCGGTGGGGAGCCCCAGTGGGGGCTGCAGGGGGAGGGACATACGTGGGGGAAGGAAATCTTCTTCTCCTGAAAGCTGAGGTGTGGGTCACCACCACCCGGGCCCCTGCAAAAATGCCACTGTGGAACTCCCCAGGGTTTGTGCGGTAAACCTCAGAAGCCGGGAAGGGAAGCGACGCATCCTGGGAAAGCTACAAGTCTGCATTAAATCAGAGCCTATGGAGCACAAGTGTTTCCAGAAGGGTTGGCCCACCTTCGTCAGTGCAAAGGCCACCGTCCCGTCATCCTCAGTGGAAAGATCAAGCAGCTTCTGGTAAAATGCATCATCATAAGGCCCGTCTATTTGCAACATTTTTCTGAAGGAGAAAGCACAAAAAACCAGATGGCAGAGCTGCCTGGAGAGGGTTTCTTAAACGGCTAACAATTCAACAATCGCACCCCTGCCTTTAAACATCTAAAAATCCACATCTTCCTAACACTAGGCTTTGTCTGAAGCGAGAGTTTTAAAAGAGCAAGAGCACAACAGGAGCCTAGGCTGTGTCCTGTTCATGACTAATGGCATCCAGGCCAGAGGCACAGGGAGCAGGGGGCGGAGGGGGGTCCAGACTGGGGGACACCACAGCCAGCCCCATGCCTGTGGCCCCAGCGACCGCAGGACCCTGTCCAGGAAGGCCCGCCAGCCAGGGCAGGAGCTGCTGGTCAGCTGTGGAGCAGCACTGCCCTCTGCAGGCTCAGCCGACACAGGACAGGGTCGGGTCTTCATAGGAGCAGAGTCCGGGGCAGGGCAGGTGGTCTTCCTGCTGGGATGACCCAGGATGCTCAGAGCCCGGGCCTCACCTCTGCTCAGGGAACTCCTCCAGGTACCGCTCGACCCGCCGGTACAGGGGGTAGAGGCCTTCGATGTCCAGCAGGTCCAACATCTGCACCTGGAGGGTTTTGTACAGAAGACAGCCCTTCGGTAACCCCGAGCACTCCGGGCTGTTTTTTCCTACCAAGAACATCAGGAAAACAAGAGGTTTACGGTCAAGGACCGAAGGAAGCCTGGGCATGGGCCGCACCTGCCTCACGGAGCTGCTGGGGTGCCAGGCCAGGCGCCAGACACAGCAAGGGACCTGCGTGTCTGTGCACTTCTCCTGGTCAAACGTCAGCCCCAACCTCCGTGCTTCGACGGCCCTCTGCCTACACAAGCAAGCCAGGCATGAAGTGTAAAATCAAAAGCACATCCTCCCCTGCAAGGCCGTGTCTGCAGAGCCCAGGGTCACACAGGACAGCAGGCAGAACCGCCCAACATGCCACAGCAGGGCAGTCAGCACAGAGTTGGTAGGGCACCAGGGCATTGGTGAGTCCTGGCCCCTCTCCCCTCAAGGGGAGACACTCTGACCTCTGACATCCCACTGCTGGCAGGACCCACTTGGCCACACGACCACGTGAGAGCACAGACTCATGGGGGACCAACGCGGAATGCCTAGCTCATCATCAGTAAAAATTCAAGAACTACAACTGTGGACACACATTTGGTAATTAGGCCAAAATACCAGGTTCCAGGGTGGCTGTGTGGCCTCAAACACACCCCAGGGTCCTGCTGACGCCACATGTCCGGGAAGAGCCAGGGGAGCAGTCCCTGGGGCTCTCCACACCCACCACATGCTGCCATCTGCTCAGAAGCCCAAATGTGGGCATAATTCCACCACAATTTTCTGAAATGATCACGTATCACTTTTTCAAGAAAAAGGCCAAAAAATGTGTTTGAGAACAACTCGCAGGAGCAGCAGACGGCTGGTGCTGTGCAGTCCTGGGGTAACTGCTTGGCCAGTACAGCAGCACCCATACTGTGCAGGAACAGGCTGCTGCCCTTGTGCCACCCCATGGGGCCTTCAACCCAAAACAGGAATGAGGAGCGTTCCTCCTCAGTGACGAAGGAGGTCCTGACTCAGCTCCCGTGCACAGGCCACAGGCAGCCCAGGGACAACAAGGAGCCCGAGAACACTCAGCACAAACCCAGGTGGGCCACCGAGCTGCCTCTTAAGCTGGGACACCCCACCCTGGGGCCTGGAGCTGCGGGCCCCCAGGAGATCCTCCCCTGCAGGGTGGCCAGGCAGGCCCATAGGCCAGTGGGGAGGTACTCAGCAAACTACAGGGACACACAGACACAGGGTGGTGTTTTTGGGGAGGCCCCAGATCCCCAAGGAAGGTGAGGCAGGATCGTCCCCAGCAGGGTGGCCGCAAGGAGGCCCTGATGACCCAAGCTGCCCCCGCGAGAGCTCCGTGAGGCCAGGCAGGACCCTGGCAGGTACCCCCCGTCCTCCAGAGCCCTCCCCGCCCGGCCTACCTTGGCGGCTCCTGCTGAAAGGGCTGGCTTCACAGACACGGGGACCCCGTAGCCCAGGCCCCCGCCACAGGGTCCCCGCCCGGCCCTTGTCGGAGCCGCTCAGCAGCACCCGGGTGATGACGTGCACCAGGTCCCGGATCACAGCCCTTGTGCAGTGGGACCCGCCAGCCAGGCCGTTAGAAGGGAAGAAAAAGGGCTTCAGGTGGTGCGCGAGCTCCGTCCAGTCAGCCACAGGGCTGCGGGCATCTGTGCAGCCATAGATCAGCTCACCATTCTTCAAGAGGAGAAACAGGGACCCGTCACCCCCACGGCCATGCCCACTATGCAGGATGGGTGCCTGTCTGGGCCCTGCACACTGTGACCCTCCAGGGAAACTGCCCCCACACGCACCATGTCGCTGACTGACATGGAAAAGAACAAAGGAAAGAGAGCCTCAGGCAAGCACCACCCGAAGCCCAAACCCCAGAAGACTCATGCCTGGTATTCAAGGAGCCCCGTGACCCCCGTGCTCCCCGAAGACAGGGTCAGCATGACCCTGAGTAGTCAGGGGCACCTGTATCTGGGGACCTCTGTCCTTCCTGCAGGCGGAGAGGCCACCCATGTTGTCAGTGTGGATAGCCTCATCCCCCAGACCATCCCTGCCTTTAAACCATGTCCAGCAAAGAAACTCTCATGGCGCCAACATTCCCAGGGCAGCAAGCAGGGACCCCTGGGGGGCTGTCCTATAACCCCTCGGGGCCTGATCCCTGCACGCTGAGCAGCAGCCATCCCCAGGTGTGACCGACTCTTATCCCCTGGTTCCCTTACCTGAAAGATGAGGTCAACAACCTCAGACAGTCCAGGTCCCTCCACACTCAGCCTGTGGCTGTCCCCCGTGGGGCAGGACTTCCCTCCTAACCCTTCTCAAGCCACAAGCCATGCTGAGCAGCCCCAGGAGCCCCCTTGAGGCCAGAAAGCATAGCATCCTGCCCACCCTGTCAGGGACACAACCCTGGAGCACCACCTCTGGTCCTGACCAGGCCGTCAAGAGGGCTCAAGAGGGAGCCTGAGCCAGCTGCGGGGACAGAGGACGAGCTTGCCCTGTCCCCAGGTAGCACATAACATGTCAGTCCACAAAGTGTGTACTGGGCCCTCCTCATACCTCTGGGCCCTGGGATCCAGGAGCATGTGTGATGCCCCCCCCCCGCCCCCACTTGGGTCTCCTGTCACGTCAGAGCAAGAGGCACACAACTTGGGTGTCTGATGACCATGAGGCCCGGGAAAACCATCACAAGACCACTGACCCGAGATGGGCCTTTGGCAGGAAGGCGGCACACGGAAGGGTGAGCAGGAGCTCTAGGGCTGGGGCAGGGGGGCAGGGCCAGGCCACGTGCTAGCAGGACCAGGCACCGGAGGCTGACACCAAGAGAGGGGCCAGGGCTAGGCCTGCGGTCTGGGGCAGGAGACACCGCAGCCCCCATGCAGTGGCGGCAACCCCCCCACCCCCACCCCAGGCCTGTGAGGCTGAGGGACTGGACGGCGAGGCCCCTTCTCACCCACATCTCAAATCCATGCAAACACAACTCTTACCTTAAATATCTTTAAGTTGTTCTGGGCCTCATGCAACAAGCTCTTCAAGGCAAAGTGCATCCTCTGCTTGTTTCTAAAAGGAGAAGACAGTGCTGATAGAATCACATGCAGTCTTTGCTTTCACCAGCCCATGGCTCAGGGGATGGGACATGCTGCTGGGAGCCTAAGAGGACCTCAGGCTCTGTGGGCTAAGGAGCCATCTTAGTGGGGGAGGCCACCCATCACTGCCCCCAAACCCCTCCATTCCCCAGCTGCTGCCTCCCACAGCTCACCTGTGGGAGCCAAGAGCCCGGAGCTCTGCCCAGGGCCCTAGACACCAGCAGGAGAGGGCCCCGCTCCCTGCACCCCACCCCCCAGAGGTGGCACTACCAAGGTGTGCTCTCTTACCCTGAGTAGAGATCAAGAGGACAGTATTTGCTTATCTGCTTCCACTTCCCAGTTTCCACCTGTTAAAGCAGCAAGTGGAGTAAATGACTGATGGGCAGCACTGGGCAAACGCCTCCGTGAGCTGACAGGGTGCTGAGGGGCCCAGCAGAGGCCACAGCCGCAGCCAGGGCTTCACCCCAAATTCAGGAGCTCTAGCCCCACTCTCCACAGGAGCAGGGAAGCTGGCAGCAGGGACCTTCTCAAAATGACACAGCTAAATTATGGTAATCAGATGAACAAATCTTTAAAGTTGTAATATTCAGGAAGAGGAGAGTGTGGCTAACAAATAATTTCATATTTTCAGAGAGAAGATATATTGGCACAACCTTTTGAAGTTAACCTGCTGGTTTCCATCAAATTTTAAATGTGGGTACCCCTTGACTTGGCAAATCTCTGAGGAGTCACAAGATCAAGGATGTTCACTGCAGCTTGACTCTAATAGCGAGATCTGGAAACAACTTGGCAGCGCATCTGCTCCATGGACCCAGAACATAGAAGGCCACATGCTGGGCAGCCCACGTGGCTCAGTGGTTTAGCACTGCCTTTGGCCCAGGGCCTGATCCTGAAGACCCGGGATCGAGTCCCATATCAGGCTCCCTGCATGGAGCCTGCTTCTCCCTCTGCCTGTGTCTCTGCCTCTCTCTCTCTCATGAATAAATAAAATCCTTAAAAAAAAAAAAAAGGCAGCCATATGCTAAATGAAGGAATGAATAAATGATAGCCAGCTACTTACAGGAAAAAGACAAAATGAAAAATCACTAACATTTACTCAAGGAAAAAAGCAATTTGTATAAGTGGAAATGATATTACTTTGCTTAAAAAAAAAAAAAAACTGTCTCCATACGTGCATATATCCAAATATATGTTGAAAAAACCTTGAAGGATACACAATAGTCCTCAAGGATTAGTTAAGTGAAAAAAGCAATTAACAAAGCAACAACATATAGTGAGACCCCGTATTTGCTTTATAAAAGTATGTGTCCCTGCACATGTAAGTACATGCTAGAATACACATGGGAAAAAGCATCATCTCATTTTCAGCTGGGTAACATGTATATTTGTGTTGGCAGAGAGAGAAGTCTGGAAGGATGTGGAAACTGACTGGGTTACCTCTGGGAAATCAGGTGACCTAATTCCTACAATTCTGTATCTTACCAGTTGAATGAGCAGGTACTGCTTCATAGTAAAAAGCAGTTCCTAAAAATCCATCAAATGAATAGTGACAATGAAAATCATCTCCTAAAAGGAATAGCTCAAGTTGTTAACACCACAAGAAAAGGTGAGGTGAGTCAGTAAAAGTGGGGAGTAAAGACCTCTGGAAAAGTCTCTCCTCCATAAGGAGGCAAGGAGAAAACGGTCAGAATCAAAACTTTCAGAATTCTGTAAAGTAACCAAAGGCTTGCAACACTCTGGGGACCATTTACTCAAGAAAAATGACCACATCTAAAAACAGTGAAGTTTGTGGTATTTTTAATGCTCTATCCACTCTTCTAATTCCAAGGAAATCTTAAAAACCACAGCCCCAGGGCAGCCCTGATGGCTCAGCAGTTTAGCGCCGTCTTCAGCCCAGGGTGTGATCCTGGAGACCCAGGATTGAGTCCCACATCGGGCTCCCTGCATGGAGCCTGCTTCTCCCTCGGCCTGTGTCTCTGCCTCTATCTCTGTGTCTCGTGAATAAATAAATTAAAATCTTAAAAAAAAAAAAAGAAAAGAAAAGAAAAAAAAACCAGCCCCGATGCTGGTAAAAACAGAAGCCCAGCAGCCACCAGAGGGGCTGAACCAAGCAGGAGTTACTCCAAACTCTCATTCTCAAAGAATGGTCATTATGTGACCTCTCTTCATTTCCCATCTTCATTACCTGACTCAGAGCTTTCCAGGTGCAAAAGGGACATTCTCCCAAGTGGCATTTGTGAAAACCATCAGAAGCAACTGTTTAACTTCATGGCTACCTGAGAGAGTGGATAACAGTTGTAACAATTAGGCTAACCTAAAGCTAAAAAAGAAAACGCTGAGGAATGAGATATACACAGGGCTTTGGAAAGCTCCAGCATGACCTGAGCATCTACAAGGCCATGCACAGTCTCTGGAAAGACCTTAAAAAGGCCCTCACCTTCTGCTGATCTGAGGATCTGAGGAAGTGAAGGCTAAGTAGAGTTGCAAGCGCCTGGCTGAGTGTTGACGGTGGCCCCGTGTACACACAGAGGCCCTGAGCAAAGACTTACTAGTTGCAGGAATTCAAGGAAATCTAGGTGCTGAAAGACTGTCAACCAAAAGTTCATCTATAAAACTATCCTTTGAAATGAAGGAGTAATTAAGACACGGCCAGATGAATGGTAACTAAAAAAACCAAATGTGTTCACTAACCTGCCCTACAAGAGTAAACCTTCAGGCTGAAAAGAACACTTAGATAGTAACTTGAATTCACATGAAGAAATAAAGAGCACAGCGCGCTAAAGGAACTTCACAGGTAGGTAAACATAAAAGACAATATATATTCTTTTTATAACTTTTTATCCCATCCCTTTTTAAAAACAGAATGTCCCTCACCTGGCCAAAGGAATCTGTACTGACGAGCAAAATAAGTATAAAGATTAATTTTTTTTTTTGTATAAAGATTAATTTACAAGGGGGGAGGCAACAAAGCTACAAGAGGCAGAGTTTTTGTACACCAGTGAAATTAAATTGCTATTAACTGAGCTAGACTGTTTAGCTTACGATGTTAAACGAGTAACTAGACAGAAAATCAACAACAAAACATAAGACTTGAACCACACACTGAACCAGTTAGACCTAATAAACATCTAGAGGACACTTTACCCCAAAACAGCAGAATACACATTCTAATCAAGTAAACATGGAACATTCTCAAGGGGGCATGAAGTCATGCAAATGTTCTCCAAACTCAGTGGAATGAAATTAGAAATCAATAGCAAAAAACAAAATTTTCTTGAGACACTCACAAATATGAGATATCTAAACACATTCCTAATCATCAATGAGTCAAAGAAGAAATCAACAGGGAAATCAGAAAATTGAGATAGAATGAAAATACAACATACCAAAATTTATGGGAGGCAGAAAGAGCAGTGCTTACGTGGAAATTTATACTTGTAAAATACCTATATGAAAAAGAAGAAAAACCTTCAATCAATAACCTAAGTTTCTACACTCACCAACTAGAAAAATAAGTCCAACCTGAGTCCAATGCAGATAAAGGGGAAAAAAAGAGTAAAGATTAGTGCAGAGACAGATGAAATGAAGAACAGGGGGTAAAATGAAGAAAAAGAACAAAATCAAAAGTTGTTTCTTGAAAAGATCAACTATTACAATCCCTTGGCCAGATCAAAAAAATATCTGAAAAAAATTAATGAAAGAATGGATATTACTCCCAACCTTGCAGAAATAAAAAAGAATTTGAGTATTATGAATCAACAAATTAGATGAAATGCACAAATTTTTAAAAACACACAACTACCAAAACTGAGGAATAAATAGAGAATCTGAACAGAATAACAGTAAGAGACTGAACCAGTAATCAAAAATCTCCCAAAAAAGGAAACCCCAGGACCAGATGACTTCACTTGTTAATTCTATCAAATGATTAAAGAAGAATCAAGACCGATATTCAAACTCTTCCAAAAATTAGAAGGGAGAGAAGGAAACACTTCTTAACTTGGTTCTGTGAACCCAAAGTTACCACCCTGGTACCAAAATCAGACAAAACTTCACTAGAAAAGAATACTGCAGAACAACATCTCTTAAGAAAAAACCTTCAAGGGGATCCCTGGGTAGCTCAGCAGTTTAGAGCCTGCCTTCAGCCCAGGGTGTGATCCTGGAGTCCCGAGATCGAGTCCTGCGTCAGGCTCCCTGCATGGAGTCTGCTTCTCCCTCTGCCTATGTCTCTCTGCCTCTCTCTCTCTGTCTCTCTCTCTCGGTCTCTCATGAAAATAAATAAAATCTTTTAAAAAAAGAAAGAAAAAGAAAAAACCTTCAATAAAAACTAACAAACCAAATTTAGCAGCACATTTAAGGGACTACATACCCACAATAAAAATGAACTTTATCCCAGCAATACAAGGGTGGTTCAACATGTGAAAGTCAATCAATATAATAGAAAGGAAGGCACCGCATGATTATCTCAATAAATGTAGGACAAAATCTAACATTCTTTTATGATTAAAAAAAAAAAGAAGAAAAAACTCAAAACAAATGTCTACGACCAGCTCACAATGAATGTTACACTCAGTGATGCAAGACTGAAAGCTTCCGCCTGAGATCAGGAACAAGATAAGGATGTCCACTCGCGCTTCTACTACAAGTTCTAACCAGATCAATTAGGGAAGAAAAACAAAGGGCACCCAGATTAGAAAACCAAGTAAAACTATCCCTCTTTGCAAGTGATCTGGTCATGTACACAGAAAATTCTAAAAAACCACCACCACTAAAAAAAAAAAAAAAAAAAAAAAAAAAAAAAAAAAAAAAAAAAAAAGAATAGAGCAAAGAAACAGGTTCATCAAGGATGGCAGGATATCAATATACAAAAAACAGGTGCATTTCTCACCTCACACTCATTAGAATGGCTGCTATCAGAAAACAGAAACAAGTGTTGATAAGGGTGTGGAGAAAGTGGAACTCTGATATACCCTGGCAGGAATGTAAAATGGTCCAGGTGCTGTGGAAAACAGTATGGTGGTTCCCTGTAATTAAAAACAAAGTTACCGGGCAGCCCAGGTGGCTCAGTGGTTTAGCACCGCCTTCAGCCCAGGGCGTGATCCTGGAGACCCAGGATCGAGTCCCATATCAGGCTCCCTGCATGGAGCCTGCTTCTCCCTCTGCCTGTGTCTCTGCCTCTCTCTCTCTCTGCCTCTCATGAACAAATAAATAAAACCTTTAAAAAAACAAAGTTACCATATGACCAACAATCGTACTTCTGGGTATACAGTCAAGAGAACCGAAAGGAGAATTTCAGAGATATTTGCACACCCATGTTCAAAAGAGCAGGATTCACAAAAGCCAAAAGACAGCAACTCAGTGTGTATCACTGGATAAATGGATTAAAAATGTGGTATATATAATCAATGGACTATTAGTCTTAAAAAGGAAGGGAATTCTGACATATTTCACAATGTGGAAAACCTTGAGAACATAAATGAAATGAGTCAGTCACAAAAGGACAAATAGTGTATAATTCCATTTATCTGAAGCAGCTACAGTAGTGAAATTCAGAGGCAGAAACTAGGATGATGGTTGCCAGGAGCTGAGGAAAAGGAAATACGGAGTTGTTTAACAGTTTCAGTTTGGGATGATGAAAAATTCTGGAGATGGGTGGTGGTGATGGCTGCACAACAATGTAACTGAATGGTTAACATGGTAAGTTTTATGTTATATATTTTTAATTGTGAAATACACATATTTAAAAAATCAATTATATTTTTATGTAATAACCTTAAAATGAAATAAAAAATTACAAGAGCATCCAAAATAATAAAATACTTAAAGATAAATTTAACAAAAGAAGTCTAAGAGGGATGCCTGGGTGGCTCAGTGATTGAGCGTCTGACTCTGACTCAAGGCGTGACCCCGGGCTCCTGGGATCAAGTCCCCCATTGGGCTCCCTGCAGGAAGCCTGCTTTTCCCTCTGCGTGTGTGTCTCTGCCTCTCTCTCTCTGTCTCTCATGAATAAATGTTTTTTTTTCTTTTAAGTCTAAGACTTAGACACTGAAAACTATAAAACATCACTGAATGAAATTAAAATCCTAAATAAAGGGGGATCCCTGGGTGGCGCAGCGGTTTGGCGCCTGCCTTTGGCCCAGGGCGCGATCCTGGAGACCCGGGATCGAATCCCACATCGGGCTCCTGGTGCATGGAGTCTGCTTCTCCCTCTGCCTGTGTCTCTGCCTCTCTCTCTCTCTCTGTGACTATCATAAATAAATAAAAATTAAATAAAAAAATCCTAAATAAAGGAAAAAACATCCTGTGTTCACAGAATACAGAGGTGGCAATACCTCCTAAATTGATTTGCAATTCAGTGGGATCCCTATCAATTCCATGAGAAGCTAGACATCTAAATTGGAAAAGAGGGGATCCCTGGGTGGCTCAGCAGTTTAGCGCCTGCCCTTGGCCCAGGGCACAATCCTGGAGTCCCAGGATCGAGTCCCGCGTCGGGCTCCCGACATGGAGCCTGTTTCTCCTTCTGCCTGTGTCTCTGCCTCACTCACTCTCTATGTCTATCATGAATAAATAAATAAAATCTTAAAAAAATAATAAATAAATTGGAAAAGAAAATTCTATTCAGAGATGACATGATCCTCTACTTAAAAAATTCCAAAGAATCTACAAGAAAACCTCTCAGCAAAGCTGCAGGTACAAAATATTGTATATTTTCAATATACAAAAATCAGTTGTGCTTCAGGGCTCCTGAGTGGCTCTGTCAGCTAAGTGTCTGTCCTCAGCTCAGGTCATGATCTCAGGGTCCTGGGATTGAGTCCTGCATTGGACTCCCTGCTCAGTGAGGAGTCTGCTGCTTCTCCCTCTTCCTCTGCCTCTCTGCTTGTGCTCTCACTCTAATAAGTGGATAAAATCTTCAAAAAAAATTGTGTTTCTATAAACCAGCAATAAACAGTCTGAGAAGAAAATTAAAGTAATTCCATTTATCATATTTACAATATCCTGAAAGAATAAAATACATAGAAATATATTTACCAAGTGGTAAAAGACTTGCACCCTAAAAGCTATAAAATGTTGCTGAAATTTTAAGACCTAAATAAGTGGAAAAACGGCCTGTGTTCATGGATTTTAAGTCTTAATACTGTTAAGATGGCAATACCACTACCCAAAGTGATCTACAAGCTCCTGCGATTGTCAAAAACCTCAATCTTTTCTTGCAAAAATGAAAAATCCAATCCTCAAAATCATATGTAAGTATAAGGAGTCCCAAAAAGCCAACACAATCTTGAAAAAGAACAAAGCAGGAGAACTCAAACTTCTTGATTTCAAAACTGACTGCAAAGCTATAGAATCAAAACAAAGCACCAGGCTGGCATAAGGACTGACACAGAGGCATCTGGTACAGAACAGGGAGCCCAGACACAAGCCACATTTACAGCCAAAACATCTCTGATGAGGGAGCCAAGACCACTCAATAGAGAAAGGACAGTCATTTCAACAAATGGCACTGGGAAAACTAGAAGTAAATGCAAAAGAAATTGGAGACTTATCTCCTTTCAAATACAAGAATTAACATAAAATGGATCAAAACCGTAGGGGAGGGGATCCCTGGGTGGCGCAGGGGTTTGGCGCCTGCCTTTGGCCCAGGGCGCGATCCTGGAGACCCGGGATCGAATCCCATATCGGGCTCCCGGTGCATGGAGCCTGCTTCTCCCTCTGCCTGTGTCTCTGCCTCTCTCTCTCTCTCTCTCTGTGACTATCATAAATAAATAAAATTTAAAAAAAAAAAAAAAACCGTAGGGGAAAAGCTTCATGACCTTGGATTAGGTAATGATTTCTTAGCTATTGACACCAAAAGCACAGACAAGAAAAGGAAAAACACACAAACTAAACTTTAGTAAGATTAAAAACTTTTGTGCATCAGAGGACACTATCAACAGAGTAAAGATAATTGACAGGATGGGAGAAGATACTTGCGAATCACACATCTGATAAAGAATATCCAAAATATATACAGAACCCCTAAAACTCAACAAAAAATAACCCAATTCATAATGGGTAAAGGACTTGAACTGATGTTCCTCAAAAGAAAACATCAATGGCCGATAAGCACATGAAAATATAGGCAACATCAGTAAACCATCAGGGAAGCGCAGATGAAAACCACAGGGAGGTGCCACTTCATGCCCCCCTGGGTTCCCCCATAATCACAGAGACACTGCAAGTGCCCGCAAAGATGTGGGGAGATCAGACCCTCAGACATTGCTGGCAGGAATACAAAATGGCACACAAGCTGTGAAAAACAGCTTGACATTTGCTAAAAAAACTAAACACAATCTCTCTGAGACCCAGCAATTCCACTCCTAGGACTCAACCCAGGAGAAATGAAAGGAGTGATGCAAACAAGCAAGCACATGTACGTGCATGTTCACAGCAGCACCACTCACAACAGCTGGAAGGCAAAAACAACCCACATGGCCATCAAGAGATGAATGATACAATGGAACAGTGTTCAAGCTGAGGCCGCAGGGGCCGGGATTCCATCCATGTGAAATGTCCAGAACAGGCTAATCCACGGGGCAGGTGGCTACCAGGGGCTGGCCAGACGGGGTCTGGGGAGTGGCTGCTAATGGGGACAGGATGCTTTGTGGGGTGATGAAATTATTCTGGAATTTGAGTGATGACGGCAGCACCATCATGCAAAGTCACTAAAATCCACTGAATTATGCACTTTAAATGGGTGAACTTAAGATATGTGAACTACATCTCAATTTGAGATTAAAAAAAAAAAAAGGTGAACATGAATTACCTATGAAAGAAAAAGTAAAGGAAAAAAGGAGGATCTACACTTTCTTTTACTTATCCGGCCACACCTGGGACCCACACTGGCCCTGGGGCCCCGGGCAGACGCCGTTGGCCGCGCATCTCACCTTGAGGCGCTGGTGCATGCAGTAACGGCACACTTTGTGCTTCACCTCGTGCATAACATCACTTGAGAAAGGAATAAACCCACATTTTGGCTGCAAAATAAACAAGGAAGAAAAAAACGTTTAGGGATAAATCCTAAAAAATCCATTCAGGAGACGAGATGACAGATAAGATACTGGAGGAATCAGTCAATCTGTCCCCAAAAGCTGCTTTTATCTGCAGCCCCGGCAGAAGTGGGCACCTGCCTCCTCACAACACATAAAATCTTTGCCGCTACAGAGTCTGAGGCCAGAGCTCTCGTGGGGAAAGCAGAGGTGCCCTACCAGTGGCCAGAGGACAATGCAGGGCAGCTTTGCATTTCTTCTGTGACAGGACGTGACAAGAAGGCCTATAGGAGTGCAGTCTGCCCCAGCTCGAAATAGCAGCCCTGTTCCCTGGGATACAGGCTGACCAGGAAGGCCCATCCACAGCTGTTCGGCTCCCAGAACACCCACTGCCCATCCAACATTCATTCATTCAAGAGTGAGCAAGCACACACACGTGAGCAGGGGGCAGAGGAGCAGAGAAAGAAAGCCGTCAAGCAGGCTCCACACCGAGCACAGAGCCCCACACAGGGCTCGGTCTCATGGCCCCAAGGTCACAACCCAGCTGAGGTCATGGGTCCGACGCCTCACTGAGCCACCCAGGCACCCCCATCTGCTGCCTTCAGGGCACAGACAATGAGTGCCTGGTGTCAGCACTCTGAGGACCCAGCACACTCACCCTGTGGTTGGGCGAACAGGACATCAGTCCCCACAGAGCACCCAGGGGACACGACCCAGGAATCACGGCCTGGGACATCTGGGAGGCTTCCCTGGGGGGGGGACACGGGAGGGGGGGACACGGGCACATTGGGCAGCACAGCTGATGCCATGCCCTGGATCTCCTGCATGGCGGGGGGGGGTGGAGGGGGAGGGGGGAGGATGTGCCTCTGGAAGAGTAACACAAGGCTCTCTCGTCTCTCCTGGGTAGGACGCAAAGGAAGGGCATGGCCACCCATCAAACAGGTGGCACCTGAACAAGCTCCTAGTGGGAGCTCCTGGAGGGCCGTGCAGTGTCACCCAGCAGCCAAGGGGCTCAGCTTAGAAGGAGGGGATGGGGCCTGGCAGGCAGCTCCCCCCAGGGAAGCAGGGAGGGCAGAACCAGCACAGTCCTTTCTGGTGGCCACTGGCCAGGGCTGGTCCCCAGCTGGCCCCATGGGAAGCACCAGACATGGGACTGGCCAGTGGTAAGCACCAGAGCAGCAGGTGAGGTGACAGATGCAAACGAGGGGGAGCAAGCAGACTCTGTGAGAGGTGGGACCAGGATGGGGGGGAGGGGAGGGGAGGCCCTGTGGGATAGGGAGGAGGGGAGGGGGCTGGGGAGGAGTGGGGAGGGGAGGCTGAGCAGGGAAGACGCAGAGGGGAGCAGGCACGGAGGGGAGCCTTGACTGGCTGCACCCTGCACTACAGGCAGCAGACACAGATATCGACCCTGAGCCCACCCCCACCCCCTCCCCCTCCGTAGACACAGGTCACCTTGATCTCCACACACAGAATAGGCCGGTGCTCTGCAAAACAGTAGGTCTGAAGTCGGGCTAGGTTGGGAAGGCACAGGGCGTAGCCACTCAGAGTGTCCAGGTCCTTGTCACAGCGAGATTCTGGAAGAGCCAAGAGAAGCTGTAAGACTTGGGCGCAGGACTCAGAGATGGCTGCTGGCTACATGGGGACCTCTGCAGGGGAGGCTCAGCCCTGCCCTAGAGGCTGTGGCCCCAGGCTCCTGGGGTCCTGCCATGTTCATCTAGGGCCTCTGGGTCACACAAGTATGACACTGTGCTCCATGGGGGAGGGGAGGCGCAGGCCCTGTAGAGTGGCCAGCGCCCTCCCTGTGTGCAGTCACACCCTGTGGGAGAAGCCAGTCCCGTGCATGTGGAGCCGGCAGAAAGGCTGCCTGGGAGCTCACCATCTCCCAAATGCATCCGAGTGCCCCACTGCCCTCGTCTGGGTGTCATCTGCATCCTGCGGGACGAGAAGCCTTAGCCATGAGGCCACAGAGAGGTCCAGGTCCTTCTAGCAAACCAGCAGACCTGAGGTCACTGTGGGGGCCCCCAAACATACGGGGGCCTCATGCTCCCCACCACCGCTGGGCACAGGCCAGCCGAGCAGGATGCAGCCTCAGGGCCCAGGGCAGGGGGCTGTCCCCTGTTCAGGCAACAAGGCCAATCGCGAGGCGTTACCACAAGGGCAGTTCTCAAGACTGTACATGGCACACATTCAAATGTAGGCTGATGCAGAGCCCCCAGAGCACGCCTGTCTGTCCCCGCCCCAAGGGGAGTGGCCGAGACCCAGCCCAGCCTCCTTCCCCCGCCAGGGAGCCCCGCTCCGCAAGGTGCCCCAGACCAGAAGCCTTCTCCCTCACAACCACAGGACCAGACATCAGCTGGCGCTGCTTCAGGAGGCAGCAGGGCCTCCGTCCACACCACAGGCGCCACATCCAGTCCCTGAAAGGAAAAGCTCTGATGCACTTATTGTCGTTACTGCCACCAACAAGTGCAGGAAGGCACGGGGGGCAAAGAGGGAAGCTCCACCCACTGAAATTCACGACCCTCCACCGCCCACAAGAGGACAGGCAGGCAGGTGGGACAGGCAGGCAGGTGGACAGACAGGAGGACGAGTGGGCCTATGGACGGGCAGGCAGGGAGGTAGAAGGGTGGCAGGCAGGAGGACAGGCAGGCAGGTAGATTCCAGCTTCTGGGAAATGGTCCTCGGGGCAGCTGACCCCACAGCGCCCAGGCAGCCCCGTCCCCTCCCTGCGTCCACGCTGCACCAGCTCCCTCAGCCCCCTGTGTGGGGCATGGCTCAGACGAGCTCCTAGCACTTCAGGCTGAGAACGAAGTTTCTGGCAAAACTGCTGAAAACTACATTGACCTCATACAAATCGTTGTCAAACATGTTCCAAATGTAATATTTAAATCACAAACAAAACAAAACAAAATAAAATATAAAATAAAATAAAATAAAATAAAAATAAAAATAAAATAAATAAAATAAAATAAAATAAAATAAAATAAAATAAAATAAAATAAAATAAAATAAAATAAAATAAATCACCAACAAGAGCTGCAGGTGGAAGGCTTACCTGGTCTCTCGGACTGGATCTTCACACAGAGCTGCTTCACGAAATCTAATGGCAGCTGCACCACTTCCTGTAACAACATGTAGGAAACATTCGGCGCGCCAGACAACAGCAAGAATGTGCCCACGCCACAGAACTGCACGCTCAAAAATGGTTAAAATGGTTAACTTTATGTTACGTATATTTTCTCATAGTAACAAATGACTCAGTATCTGAGTTCAGTAGGAAAAACTGCTGTTATCTTAAGGACACAACCCGATCAGACAGACGCAAAGGTTCCTGCGCAGGAAGCGACAGGCTTCCAGGTGAAAGGTGCGCCCCCAGCAGATTACCGTGCCTGCACCCTGGCACCCACACCGGCTGAGGCCACTGTGAGGGGAGCACAGCAAGCAGCGGACAGGACCCATGGGGAGCCATAAGTGATGCAGCTACTCCCAGCCCCGAGTACACCCACCACCCTGCCACGTCAGACACCAGGTAAAAGTAGAACTGCATTTCTTCCAACAACTTTAAATTCCCAATTTTATGATGAGTTAGTTCTGTTTTAGGGATCCTTAACACCAGGCTACATTTACCAAGCCTTCACTCAGCCTCCTGAGCCTGCATGGACCAAGCGATCCTGCCAGATGGACGGACCGAGGGCGGTCATCAGTAGGGCAGGTGGCCAGCACCACACAAAGTACTAACTGAGGACTCCCTCCCCAGATGTGCTCAGCGGATGGAGTAGCCCACCAGCTTGCCCACTGACAGGCACCTGCCCTGGAGGGGATGCAGGGATGGCTGCAGAGGAGGCATGTCCGTGGGGTGGATGTTCCTAGAATGTGACCTAG
This sequence comes from Nyctereutes procyonoides, assembly GCF_905146905.1. Taxonomy (NCBI): domain Eukaryota; kingdom Metazoa; phylum Chordata; class Mammalia; order Carnivora; family Canidae; genus Nyctereutes; species Nyctereutes procyonoides. The sequence goes on along the minus strand of NW_026575146.1, from coordinate 65,289,011 downwards.
CAGGCTCCCTCATTCGCCCAAAGCCCCGTCCACCTGGGACAAACACAACCGGACCTGGAGCCAGAGCGCTCCCCTGGGCCCTGGGGGCACATCCTGACGCTGTTCCACCTGCCAGTCCCCGTCAGCTGGAACCCCCAGCTCCCCACTGCCCTCGGCACAGATCCTCCCAGGACAAAGGCCCAGAGCCCCCCATGTGCGGTAAGGCAGAGGAATCACCCTCTCCTCAAGCTGACGCTGGGAATCAGCATGGCTGCATCCACTCAGACACACTGGGCCCCCATAGCCAGGGGTTTCCTGCCTTCACAGCTGAACTGTGGGGGACCCCAGGAAGACCGCAGGGGCACCCCCACCGGTGCAGTCCCCACCCCCACCCCAGGGTGATCTAGGAGGCCAGCAGGGGGCCGTAGGAAGGAGACATGACCCCAGGACAACATATCCCCCAGACTGGGACCTGGGCAGCCAGGGTCAGGTCGTAGGGACACACCCCTTCCCGTGAGCCCACACTGGGTAGGGCTGAAGCTCCTCAGCCAACACCGCCCCACCAGCTCCCCAGGGGGCCAACCTGTGGCAGATCCCCACCCCCCCCACCGGGAGCTGCACCAAGCTGGAGCGCCCCCCATAATGGCGGGGTAGCAGGGACCAGGGGTCCCGGCAGACGCAGTCTTAAGTGGTCTCTCCGAACCTCCTGCTTCTCAGCTAGAAAATAGGAAGAGAACTAGTGGCTCTGATCCTGCCGTGTAGCACAGAGAAGCACGCAGGACAGGAACACGGGGTCGTCACGAAGCACAGAGGTCCAAATGACAGTGGATAAGCTGATACTCTTAATGGTACTCCTGATATAGAACAGGCCTGTGAACTCTCACTGTGTAAATAAGTCACTCACCCCACAATGGACATAGCTCTCCCCCAAAAACTCTCTCATGACGTTCTTGCTGAAGTCCACTATGTTCTGCAGGTGCTCAAAGATCTCTTCTGACGTCTGTAAAACACAAGCACAAGGAGGCCTGGATGGCGGGAATCACACTACGCAGAGGGAGCTCCCGTCCCACAGCCCAGGCCCCTGTCCTCCTCCCACCCAGGACACGCCCTCTGACAAATGCGACTCTGAAAATCTCTCTGGGCCCAAAACCACTAGGTATTTGGATTTATCCTCAGCACCCAGATGTAGAGCACCTCCTCCCCAGTCAAGGGCATTACCCCACAGGCTGTGAGGTTTGGGAGAGAAAGAAAATCAGTGAATCCCTCCCTCTGGCCCAGGATGGCAAGTCCCAGGGGGAACAGCAGGGCCGGGAGGGGGGGGGGGGCAGCAGGCTGCAGATGCTTGTAGGGTCCCAGATCACAAGCAGACCGAGGCTGGTGTCGGAAGAACGCCTGACAGGAGACCCCGGGGTGCCCAGAGGCACTGACAGCTGTGGCCAGAGCTCCTGGCGTCAGGCTCCCCATCTTAGTCCCCTCTCCCCGTGGCCGGGGTCACGTCATGCAAGTCATAAAACAATTACAAACTACTGCCTTGGAAGATGCTAACCCAGTGAACCTGCAAGAAAGGCTGACAAAGCACCCAGAGAACGTGGCCTCTCCGGGTGTTCACGGCTCGGGGTGGGGGGTGATGCAAGCTGCCTGGACAAGGCTCTGGTTTCCACTCTGATCCCAAACAGAACATACCACCCTGCATGCTTCTCGCCGGCCCGGGGTCACCTCGTTCCAGGCTGACCACACCAGCTCTAGCTCCGCCCCCCCGCAGCAGCCCCCCAACAGTGCCCCAGCCTCCCTCTATGAGGCTGACCTCACCTACGACCTTCATTTCCACAGTCATCCACTTCACCTGCCGGCCAGCTACATCTCTGACCCGGGCGCTGACTCACCCCTCCCGCATCTGCAGAGCCCAGCTTCCACCCCCCAGCCTGCTGTTTGTAACCACCCCTGCCGCTTCCCACCTGGGAGGAGACAGACTCTGCTCCAAGTGGGGTGGGGAGCAGAGCAGCACCCACCGACTGTGCAGGCCAGAAACCCCGCACGCCACCTGCCAGCCTGCTGCCACCTGCCAGAACTCTGACCAGCATGTGCCCGTAGCACAGCATGGAGCCCAGCCCCAGGGTTCTGCTCACCCTTGGCTCAGCACCCACAGTCTCCCCAGGGGGCCCACAGTGACCCGGGGTCAGAACACTGGCCCTGCAGGAACTATGGATAGCCCACTTTTGCACTGACTGCTGCATCACATTTGAGTGTCTACAATCAGCACTAATACTTCCATATCAGGAAAATAAATCAATTTTATTAAATAACTGTTTTAATGACAGGTTGGCAAACCCACCAATCTTACCTTCTTCCTGCTTGGAGGGAACTTCAGGAAACGCAGCACCACACAACGCTATTGGGAAATAAAACGAAGTCTGGTCAGTGCACGCCCAAGTCTGGGGCCGCGGGGTGGCTGTGGGGAGGGCAAACAGGGACGGAACACCTCTGGTCCCGCCAGCTCATGCCCAGGAATCAACCTCAAGAAAGTAACTGCAGTGCATGGACATGGGAGTGTGGTTAATTCCAAGTAAACTGGAAATGACCCAAGGTGCCAACAATGGCACCGGGGCTGAACACAGTGGACGGCTGGACCCGTCCACAGTGTGGGGCGCCAGAAACTAAGACCAACGTCCACAGACACAGGTGCAGCCATCATCCACTGGTGAACGAGCAAGGGGTACACACGGCATATATGACACACGCACGGGTGAGAGGCATATGGGCAAAGTTCCGCTCACGTCAAGTTCAAAAGCTGGGAAGACCAAGACTTGATGGCAACCCCGCAGGTGGTGGGACCATCCCTGACGAACGTTCTAGAAAGGCCTGGTCACTGGATGACGGGTCCAGACACTCTGTAATACACTTACAATCCAGGCACATTCCGTAGGTTTGTTACACTTCATTTTTAAAAGTTCAGAAGATAAAAAGTTCTATTTTTTTTATTTTTTTAAGATTTATTTATTTATTCATGAGAGACCCATAGAGAGGCAGAGAAACAGGCAGAGGGAGAAGCAGACTCCATGCGGGGAGCCCAACATGGGACTCAATCCCAGGTCTCCAGGATCACACCCTGGCTGAAGGCGGCGCTAAACCACTGAGCCACCCAAGCTGCCCGATAAAAAGTTTTAAACAAAATATGTGCACACTCAGTTTGTATGGAACGGTCTGAATGGACTCAACAGCAGTGATGGTGTCTCCAGGGAGAAACAACTGGAATTTCTTCACATCCAGCACAAAATGCCGCAAAGGTGGAGAGAAAGGGAGGGACTGGGGAGACCCTGCAGGAAACGGAGGGTCCTCCACCCCGTTCATGCCCTCAAGGACACCACGCGGGAATCTAGGATTCCCACAGACATGACACATGCATATCAAACCCCCCGAAGCCCACACTGGAGGACACGACTTGTCACTCAGGAAGGGGACAGAAGCGTTCGCTGCTTCCAAGGGAGCAAGTCTGTTCCAGGCAGCCTGGGAGACACACCTGAGAGCCAGCAAGAACCCAGCTCTGCTCCAAACACTAAGACCCTAACGGCGCAGCCTCGCCGGGTCCAACTGGCGGAGGGCTCTGCAGCCCTGACGCAAGGGCGAAGGGTTTTCTACCCGTTGATGCTGTGAGAGCGGGTGAAAAAGTGGGAAACACAAAAGGAAATGTAGGATTCATAAGCATAAAAATGAAAGTACATCAAAGTGGTGACAAAATGATCTTCTTAGTGGGAAAATACTGTGTGCTCTTCACTGCCTTTCCTCCGATATTCTGTGTTTTCTGGGCAGAGACAGCAAGCAGTGATTAGGATCAAATAAGAATGAAAGACCACAAAATCCAACACGCTAAACGGGCCCTGAGACACCCAAGGGAAGGAACCTGTGGCCGAATCAAGGCTCCAGGGCCCTGGGCACAGACGAGGTTGGAGTGCACCCGCAGGTGCCAGCAGGGCAGCCATCTTAGGCTCAAGACACACCTGGAAGACCCCAAGGCAGTGGGGACCAGGCAACTCACGGGAAAGGCTCAGCCCTCAGTGCAGGGGAGTCAGGCCAGCCCCGCCTCTTGGGAGGCCCTGCCGAAGCTCAGAATGCCCACCAGCAGGACGCTGGGGGCACAAGAGTCGCACAGCCTCACACAGGGCAGGTCGTGGGCCAAGCCGCGGGAGGGCTGCGTGGAACAGCAGGGGCCCACACAGGCAGGACTTTCCTCATCAGCTCCGACTGCCTTGTCTGCACCCACTGCTGCCACAGTCAGGGATTCGAGCAGTGGGGCTGGGGACAGGACAGTGGAGCGGGGCCGACATCTGGGGGCCGCGGTAGAAGGGACCCTTGGGTGGTCTCCCTGAAGGGATGGGAAACCCGAGAGCCAGAAGAGAAACAGAAGGGTCTGAACACACAGTGAGGGCATCCCAGAGAAGCATGAGCAAGTATGCAGGGAGCCCTCGAAGCCCCCAGAGGCCCCCAGGTGTCCAAACACACAGCAAGGTGGGGGACCCCATTCTGCACCCTGGTCCTCCTGCAGGAGACAGAGAAACCTTGCTGAACTCCCTAGTCAACAGGGCAACTGCTGTACCCAGGAAGCGTGAGGCAGGAGGGGAAGCCTGCAAGCCACCCTGGAGACCTGGCCCTGGGGCCCACCCGCTCAGCCCAGGGAGCCAGGAAGGCCAGCTCAGCTCCCCAGAAGCAGGGCTGGAAACCGCCAGAAGGAATATGGTTTGTAAATAACAAAGCCTAATGTGTGAGCCCAAGTGACCCAGGGGGCAAATCACAGCCAGGGCCATGCAGAGCTCACTGTTGAGGCCTCCCCAGGGAATGAATCCCATCGGCTGCATCGACCTGGACAACCATCACTAAACATCCCAAATACAGAATAAGTTACTTGTTAAAAAAAAAAAAAAAAAAAAACTAGAAGGAACAAAAACTTAAGATTCTTTGAACTAGATTCAGCAGAAAACTAAAGAAGGGAGTGGCCAGGACTTGGGAATGTGCCATATTCCAACACACAAACCCAAAATAGCACAGTTCTTGTCTGCCTGCAACATCGCCAGCACGTTTGCTCTACGGACAGAAACCCTGAACCCAAGACAGAAGGCGACGGCCCCAACTGCTCAAAGCTCGCATCGCAAGGACCCAGACACACACCCCGGGCATCAAAACGCTGCAGATACAGGATCCAACACCCCTGCGGGATCTCAGAAGGAAGCCTGTCAAACCGGAAAAGGCAGCAACAAGCTGCTTCCCTCGCACATTCGCAGAAGACCCTACTTGGGAGGTCGTTCGTGTCTGCCTGCCAACAGAGAGCAAGGCATCCCTGGGGCTGTGAGGACCCTGAGGTGAGGACGCCTTCAGAGATGGCATATAGGCCAGGCCCCCAGGGACCTTTGCAGGTCAGGGCAGACCCGAAGCCACCGAGACAAGAAGGCACAGAGGGTGAGTGCAGGAGCAGCAGAGACAGGAATCCCACAAGACAGCCGGCGAGGGTGGCCACAGCCTGACCACAGCTCCGTGAGGGCACAGGTATAACCACTGCGAGAACAGTGACAGCGTCCTCGGGCTGCGGTGGGGGAGGACAGCACACGCCCACTGGGGAGATGCCCTTGTCCAGGACCCCTCCATGGGGTGGGTGCCTAGAGTCCCAGCGGTACAGTGCTGGGCAGGCCCCAGCATCAGAGTAGCACGAAGGGCCAGCGCTGGACCCAGGGGTGCTGAGTGCCAGGCCCAGGGCAGCAGATGTGAGCCCTTGGCCCACTGAGGAGGGACCACCTGGAAGCACCCTGTGAGGAACCAGCCTCCCCGCAGGGCTCACTGCCCAGACCTCCGGAGCCCAAACGTGCTCCTGCACACCTGGGCCCCACAGTTCACAATCCTGCCCCCTCAGAGCCTCCCCACCTGCCAGCCAGAAGCTCTTCCACCCCATGTTCCTTCAGGGCGGACCCTGGGGCACAGGACTGGCTGGCTGTTCTGTCGCAGGAGGGGAGGGAATGTGCTCTCCCAACCTGGAGAACCTGGCGAAACTGCCCTTGCCCTGAGAAGGCGTGAGATGAGTCTGGGGTGCTCACCCCTGCACACTCGGCCTCCCCTGCGCTGCCTCCCGGGCTCTGCCCCACGCCTCAAGGTCCATGAGAAGCAGGAGGCCTCCCTGCGTTCAAGAGGCGCAACGAGAAACTTCGGCAGATAGGAGTCCTTCCCCACCACACCCACAACCACTAGGAAGGAGTGAGCGCAGAATCAGTTCGGACTCACACTGAGCACCAAGGGCATGGGCCCAGGGAGGCCTGACGGTGAGGTCAAGAGAGAGAGAGAGAGAGAGAGAGAGAGAGAGAGAGAGAGGAAAACCAGCCTGGGCTGACAACATGACCATGCAGCAGCGGCCTCCCAGGAACTGGAATGAAGACGTTTGTGCTGAGGGGCTGAGGGGCACCGGTCCACGCCCCCTCTCAACACCACAACCGCCCACCAAGAATGGCTTTAGCTGAGCCTTGTCGGTCACCGGTGTGAAGACTGTGGAGCGAAGCCCCCTGATGTGCTAACGGGGGAAAGAAAACCCAGGCAGACTCCAGCGGCCACCAGGTGACTGCAGGTCCCCTTGGGGTCACCCCGCACAGCCGGGCAGAACCCCCGGAGGGGCTGCCGACTGGCGTCCAGGGGGATGACCTTCTCTCGGTTCTCCTGCACCCCACCGGCTGCCTCCTCCTTCCAGCGAGTCCACACTGGGGACTCTGCAAAGGCGGACAGTGCCCCGGGGGGCAATGGGAGGGCTGGGATGGCACCAAACTCTTACCCGCTGGGAGACCCGGGACTCTTCCCCTGCCCCCCACCCCAGCCTGGTGGTAGCAGCAAATCCTCAGGGGGGCGGAAGGCCACATAGACCCACGAACTTTCCTCCCCGGGTCAGTCCCGGGGGTGTCCTCACGGGATTACGAGAAACCCTTTACGTTCCACCGCTTGGGAGACGCGCCCGCGCGAGGCCCATTACCAGCAGCAGCTGCAGCAACGCCCCAGGCCCCTGGATGCTTCCTGCAGCGCTGCCCGACCCCCTCCCGAGCCGTCCGGACACCCTCTGGGCTGCCCCGACACCCTCCCGGGCCACCCCGACCCCCACGCCAGCCTCCCCGGGGCGGCCTTCCGGCGGGCCGCTCAAAGCTGGCACCGCGTGCGTCCGAGGCGGGGGAAGCCTGCTGGGGGACGTGTGGGACCGCGGGGGCGGAAGGTGGGGGACGGGGGGCTGGCGGGTCGTGGAGCCCACCCTGGGGGACGCGGAATACCCCGGGACGGGGTGAGGGCCCGGGACCGCGCCGACCTTCCGCCGCTCACCTGCGCGTGGGCCACCACCAGGCTCTTGTTGCCTTCACCGTGGTAGCCCCATTCATTCTCGTCCATCTTCCCCTCGTCCATTCCCCGGTGCGGCCCTGGCGCCTCTCGCGGCCCCGAGCTGGGGGCCGCCCGTCCGCCTGGGCACCAGCCGCCGCCGTCGGGGGAGGAGCCCCTGTCAGCCGCGGCCTCGCCTCGACCCTGCCACCCCGACTCCCAAGCTCCAGCCGCCGGAAGCCACGCCCCCGGTGGCTGCCATGGCTGAGCCGGGCAACTTCCGGGTTTGCTCCCCCTTCTCCTCCATTGACCACTGCGGCGGAAGGGCAGGGAGCCATCTTTGATGCTGGCACAGTGACTCATTTCCGGAGCGCGGATTTCAGAATCGGAAAGGTTCCGGCTCGGGCGCCGGAAGTGAGGCAAGCGGGAGGGGACCGGCGGCAGTCTGGCGCCCAGGACTGGCTTGACGGGGAGTAGAGATCTGGCGGGCCGGGAAGTGGGGCGGGGAGGGGGGGTGGCCGCGCGGGCCGGGCGGGCCGAGGGTGGGGGGGTTCCATGAGCCTCGTCTGCTCAGTCGGGCAAGCCCCGCAAGGCACTTGGCGTGTCTGAGCTCCCGCTTCTTTTTCTGTAACAAGGCATGTGACTCACCTCACGCGGGTGGTTCTCCGTTTGCTTGTTACCTAACGCGGAGTCAGCCCGGCAGTCCCGTGCGGTGGGGTGAGGGAGACCGGGGGCGGGGGAGGCGCCCTGCCGGCGGAGCGGGCTTCTCGGAGCCCTGAGCGCTAGGCTGGGGCGTGAACCCCCTGCTGGGGGGGATGGGGATGGGGGTCGGCTGAGCCGGGAGGCGGGGTACGGGCCGCCCCCTCCTCCCGCAGCGCCCACCCCATGGCCTCCTGGGCCGCAGTCACCGAAAGAGGAGCGATTCCCACTCTCAAGACCACTTTCTTCTCCGAAGATGACGGATGCCTCAGAAAGCTGCTGTTAATGCGGGTTGTGTGTGTGTGCATGTTTGCCGTTATTAAGAATACCTTTACTTTGTTTTTTTTTAGATTTTATTTATTCATGAGAGACGCAGAGGCAGAGGGAGAAGCAAGCTCCATGCTGGGAGCCCGGGGACTCGATCCTGGGGCCGTGGGATCCCACCCTGGGGGCCAAAGGCAGACGCTCAACCGCTGAGCCACCCAGGCGTCCCTACCTTTCCTTTAAAAATAAACATTACACTTTTGGGGGCCTGGGTGGCACAGTGGATTGATGTCCAACTCTTGATGTGCGCTCTGGTCGTGACCTCTGTGTGGGATTGGGCTTCGCTCCAGGGCGCTCCCTAAAATAAATGGATAGATCTTTGTAAATAAACATTACGCTTTTAAAAACATATTTCCCGGTGTCAACTGTTTTACAATTTTGCAAATTTCCTTAAAGTTTGGATTCACAGAAGATTGCTGGATTCTCACATCTGTTTCTACAATCTAATCTGTTGCGATACACTGCGTTGAGGTATAGGAGGAAAATCCAGCCTCAGAATCGTTCAGCACAAAAGGAGCTACAGACCCAGCTGTGAAGATGGCATAGACACCACTGGGCACCCAGCAGGGCCTTGCGGAACAGCAATAAGAAGCCAGTGAGTCAGGAAAACCAGCTGTGGCCTTGAGGGTTGGCCCAGGTAGAAGGCTGCTCGGGAACCCCCCAGGGATGATTGAAGGCAGAGTAGAAACGGCCCACTCAGGACGGAAGTAGTCCACAAGGGAGACTGACCGAAGGCCTTCACACACCCTCACAAGGCCAGGGGACCCCCAAACATGTCTGAGATTGAGTTTCTCAGCATCTGTGAACAGAGAATTAGGATCACACTAAGTATTAAGACATTTCCTTACGGAAGCTTCCGCGGTACTGAAAATGTTCTCGACCTGGGCTTTTGCTTTTCAAAAAGAATTTTATCACACTATAAGTACTAGCATATGGTGATGATAAAAAGATTAAATTTGGGGGGCATCTGGGTGGCTCTGGTTAAGCGTCTGCCTTCTGCTCAGGCCTGGGATCAAGTGTCCTGGGATCAAGTCCCACATCGGGCTCCCCACAGGGAGCCTGCTTCTCCTTCTGCATGTGTCTCTGCCTCTCTCTCTGGGCCTCTCATGAATAAAAAAATAAAATCTTAAAGATTACATGTTGGTTTCACGATTGTTTTTAAATTCTCCACAGATGCACCTGGTAGACCATGCCCACCCCACACCACCTAGTCCCCAGCTTGGTATATATGTTGCTGACGACAGGCAGAGACAGTGCTTTGAAAGCAGCACAGATGCTTAGATGAAACAACATAGATGAAAGTGGATCCACCTGCACAGGCTGGAGGACAAGAAGGAAAGGCTAGAAAAGCATTAGAAGTACCTCGTCCTCTATTCAGCCCATGTGGTCTGACCCAAGGCTGGCTTATAACCTCAGCCTGTGTGTAGTCAAGAGCTGTATTTTCAAGGAATTACATCAACCCAGGGATTGGTTCAGGGGGTGCAGAGATGATGCAGGTTCACCCAGTGAAGCTCACCCCTTTGGCTTGTGTTGAAGTGACCATGGGGAGAGTCATCCTCAGCTGGGTGACTAAGAAGCCAGGAGCCATCCAGAAACAAGATGGCAAAAACACTGGGAAGTAGGGGCCAGTGATGAGTACCTCCTGTTGCTGCTGTCATGTGAGTCTGGAGCCTTCACAGTTAGGTCTGAAGGATGGGTACAGCCACATGTATCCCTTGATGTGACATAAGCTGCTGAGGGCAAGTCACCTCTGGTGTTTTCCTCCAAAACCTGTAACCCCGTTTAATCATAAGAAAAACACCAAACAGACCCAAATTGAGGGGTGTTCCACAGAATATCAGACCAGGATTTCTCAAAGTGTCTGGAACATGGGAGACATAGACCACGGGAGCCTAAGGAGACATTGCGTTACTTCTAAACACAATGTGGGATCTGAAAATGATGCTGGTAGGAAAAATGGTAAACTCCAAATAGTTTAGTTGGATCAATGTTAATTTCTTCATTCTGGGAAACAAACCATAATTAGGTACAACATGCTGGGAAGCTGGGGACTCAGTGTCTTGCAGCATCTGTGTAAATCCAAAATAAAAAGTTTACTTACAAGAAAGGAATTCATTTTTCAGCTTTTGTAATTACTTAATTATGTATTTTAAAATATATCAGACTGGCAAAATAAAAGCAATCTTTACAATGTTTGCCCCAGGTGATGGGGAAGGGACAGACAGGTCACGTGCTGTTGGGGGAGCGGGATCTGGGTTGTTGGGGCTCAATTTGACCACATCAGTAAAAGCAGTCACAGCTAATCCTCTGACTCACCATTTCCATGCCTAAAAACCACCCTACAAAACCCTCAAATATACAAAGAGTGTTTGTACAAGCACCTGGACAGGACATGGTTCCCAACGTGGGCACCTCAACAGGCCCAGGCTGCACTGACCGCCGCTGCAGGAGACAAGGCTCTGCAGGCCTGTTCTAACAGGTTCCCCAGGTGGCTCTCAAGCACTGAATCATGGCGTACTCGAGCATCACAGCCAGTGAGAAAATGAGTCACAAATGCGCTGGCGTGAGTGCTGCTCCAAGTCTGCAGTTGTGAAGCAAATGTGTGTGTGTAAATACAAAGAAGAGGGGATGGAAGTTATTCTGTCTGGGAGGAGGTAAGAGGGAGAAGCAAGAAAGCAATGCCACTTTCCTCATATATTGTTGATTCGGAGAATGTATTCATGAAACACTTCTACAATAAAATTTAAATGAATACATTCTCTATACTTATTTATTTTTAACTGAGGTAGATCCATCACTGTGTGCATGTGAAAGATGGCCATGTATGTAAAGTACAAGAATGAATGTTTGTGTCTGAATAGAAAAGTAAATAAAAATATATGTGCCTTACTTAGACTGAGGTTTTCTTTGGGGATCAGACCATGATGAGCACTGCATTTTTCCGTAACATTTGAATTTGGCATTAAAGACATGAGTGACCTTTGTAATTAGGAGGAGAGAGGCATCCTGCTCGCAGTGGCCTTGAGGCGCTCAAGTACCGGAAATGGGGCAGCTGTTCTGGAGCATGAACCTCGAGATACTCCGGTCACCTGAACTCATCATGGGCACAATCCTGCTATCCTGACCAATCCCATCAACTCCAACATGCCCTAAACTGGATACTGAGTCGGGGCGCCTTCCTGGCACACAGCCCCTTCTCATGCAAAGATATGAGTGTTGCTGAACATGCTGTTCCTGCACTGGTCACATTCCCAGGATCTGCTGTCCAGAGCGTCTGCTCTCTGTCCACCTGCTCACCTCCCTCTCCAGCTTTTACCCTCCAGGGAAATCCAGGCAAGGAGGTGATTGTGCCACAGCATGACCAAGGAGGTCATCTAACCCTCCTAATGAGGGCATCGTTGTCATCTCTGAACACAGAAAAGCACTAGCCATCAAGGACAAGATCGATAACTTTACATTAAAAATTAAAGGTTTCCAGAGTAGTCAAATTCAGAGACAAAGTAGAAGGTGGGTGCCAGGGGCTGAGGGAGGATGAACAATTAGTGTTTAATGGAGACAGGTCCAGTTTGGGAAGATGCAAAAGTTCTGAAGATGGGCGGTATGGATGTTGTACAACATGAATGTACTTAATGCCACTGAATTTAAAAATGATTAAAATGGTAAATTTTAGGTTACAAATATTTTACCACAATAAAAAGAAATTAAAATCTCTGCACAATAGTTCAGAAAATGGCAATGCACGTAGCTGACCAAAAAATACTACTGGAAACATCTAAATTATCCATCAAAGGAATACTATGCAGCCATTACAAAGAACAATCTCCACGACACATTGTTGAGTGAAAAAAAGTAAACTATAAGATACTGGGTATACCATGATGCCACTGGTATAAGAAATATGCAATACGACCTCCTGGCCATCTTGTCAGCACAAAATTTTTTATCTTGGCGTCATGAGTTCAAGCCCCACATTGGGCATGGAACCTATTAAATATAGATAGATAGATGATAGATAAATGATAGATAAACACATAATCAAATATTCCCATGAGTATACACTATCTCTGAGATAATACACAAACTAGTAACAGTTACATATTATAAATAAAATGTGGTGAAAATAAAATCTTTACTCTGCATATTCTTGTTTTCCTTCCTGAATTTTGAATATATGGATGTTACCTATTAAAAATATAGAGGAATTCTAGTTTCCAGTCTTGCATTAGAATGCTGGGAAGTTGTTTCTCTGTCCTTCCAAAAGGCAAACAACTGAACTAAAAATCGACAAGTCTCTGTCAGAGAAGTGAGGTCACAGGGCAAGCTGCCGCCGGAGAAACAAGACAAACCAGCAGACACAGGGAAGCACAAATACCAGGACAGAAATGCTCAAATACCTGCAGAAGTCGGTGCTGGGCCTGAAAACCTGAACTATAATGATCTCATTGCTGGAGGCTCCATGTGGACAACACTGAAGAATAAAAACTCCCGGGGACCCAGCCATTGGGACCTCTGCACTTTTATGAGGATACTTCCAAGAGGCCATCTGGGTCTCACTGTCAACTCTGAAGAAAAGAATCCCCTTGTGCTCATGGCAGGCAGGGGTAAAGTAACCATTTTGAAATATGCAGAGCATCCTGCTCTTCCTAAAAAGATCCGCCTTCAGAAGAAACTATTTTACGAGGCCTCACCTATTGGGGTTTTATCAGAGTCTAAGGAACCTGGGGGAAGGCACATACCCATGCTCCACCCCTTTACCCTTCCATGGGGAGACAGAAATACCCAGTTCCAGCCTCCTCCAGCCATCCTGTCCCACACATGGTGGGGAAAACCCTGAGGGACGTGTGCAGGTCAGAGCTCAGTCGCCAGGCTCACAAAAGACTGAGATCTAATCATACCCTATAGATCCCTTACCCTGCTCCCATACTCGACACTACACCACTGAAGGTATTGACTGGAGTTCCTTTTGCCCAATACATCATGCCTGGGTCTCAGGGAAAACATACAAGGTATAACACAAAGACAAAACATGGTCTAAAGTGACAGAGCAAGTATCAGCACCAGACTCACAAATGGCAGGAATGTTGGAAGAATCAGAATGGGGAAGATGTGGTCTACAAACAATAGGATATTCCTCAGCCATCAGAAAGGACGAATACCCACCATTTGCTTCAACGTGGATGCAACTGGAGAGTATGATGCTGAGTGAAGTAAGTCAATCGGAGAAGGACAATCATTATATGATTTCACTCATACGGGGAATATAAGAAATAGTGAAAGAGATTATAAGGGAAAGGAGGGGAACTGAGTGGGTAAAATTAGAGAGGGAGACAAACCATGAAAGACTCTGGACTCTGGAAAACGAAAAAAGGGTTATGGAAAGGGGGGTGGGGGGTAACTGGGTGACGGGCACTAAGGGGGGCACTTGATGGGGTGAGCACTAGGTTACTACATGTTGGCAAATTGAATTTAAATAAAAAAGAATCAGAATGGGGGATTTTAAATAAGTAGGATTAATATGCTAAAGTCACAGCTGGAAGAGCTGACAACATGTAAGAACAGATGGGTCATGTAAACAGATGGAAAATCTAAGAAAAAATTCTGGAGATGCTAGAGACCACCAAAAGTAAGCCAGAGAATGCCTGTGACTGCCTCATCAGTAGACGGGACTCAGCTGGTAACGAAGCCTCTGGGCACGAGCATGTGCCAACAGTCTCCCAAAGTAAAGAGCAGAAAAGACTGGGACAATGCCACCGAATATCCAACACAGCTACAAAGGATGTAACATGTGCATAGGGCGACCACTCAAACAAGGAAAATGAGAGAAAGGAACAGAAGCTATAGCTGAAGCAATAATGACTGAGACTTTTGCCCCAAATTAATGTCAGACACCAAACCACAGATCCAGGATGCTCAGAGGACCCCAAACAGGATAAATGCCAAAATGAAGTGACCCCTTAGCAGAGGACATTCAAACTGCAGGAAAAATAGCCTGCCTAAAGAGGAGGGAAGGTAAGAATGATGTTGGACTCCTCCTCAGAAACTGTGGGGATTGGGCAGCCCGGGTGGCTCAGAGGTTTAGCACCGCCTTCGGCCTGGGGCATGATCCCGGAGACCCACATCGGGCTCCCTGAGTGGAGCCTGCTTCTCCCTCTGCCTGTGTCTCTGCCTCTCTCTCTCTCTCTCTCTCTCTCTCTCTCTCGTGAATAAATAAATACAATCTTTTTTTATTTTTTTTTTAATTTATGATAGTCACACACACAGAGAGAGGCAGAGACATAGGCAGAGGGAGAAGCAGGCTCCATGCACCGGGAACCCGACGTGGGATTCGATCCTGGGTCTCCAGGATCGCGCCCTGGGCCAAAGGCAGGCGCTAAACCGCTGCGCCACCCAGGATTCCCTAAATAAATAAAATCTTAAAAAAAAATACTCTCTGCCCTACAAAAGACACTGCCAAGAGAATGAGAAGACAGTAAAACTGGGAGAAAATATTTGTAAAAATATGTCTGGTAGAAAGACTTATCCAAAATAGACAAAGAATTCTTAAAACTCGATAAGAAAGCTAAAAATTATTTAAAAAATAAGCAAAGATCTGAGCAGTCACCTCACCAGAGGAGATATAGAGATGGCAAACAGAGGAAAAGACGTTCCATATATGTCACCAGAGAAATGAAAATTAAAACAAGAGATTACTGCATACCTGTTAAAAGGGCAAAAATCGAAAAACACTGACAGCAACAAATGCTGATGAAAACATGGAGCGAGCAACAGGAGCTCTAATCATGGCAGGTGGGAAAGCAAAATGGCACAGCCACTTTGGAAAAATAGTTTCACGGAAAACTAAACCTTACCATATAATTCAACTATTGTGCTCATTGTTATTTATCCAAGTGAGTTGAAAATCTATATATATATATACACAAAAACCTGTAGCTTTGTTCAAAATTACAAAATGTGGAAGTAACCAGAATGTCCTTCAGTAGGTGAGTAAATACACTGTGGTATGTCCAAACATTTGAATATTACTTAGCACTGAAACAGAAATGAGGTATCAAACCATGAAATGTCTGTAGGAAACTTAAATGCATTTTACTAAGTGAAAGAAGCCAATATAAAAAGGCTCAATACTGTTTGGTTCCCATTTTATTAGATTCTACAAAAACAAAACAATGGAAACTTAAAAAAAAATGGTGGTTGTCTAGGGTTTGGAGGGAGGGAGTGATGAACCAGCAGAGCACAGAGGATTTTCAGAGCAATGAAATCATTCCTTTTTTTTTTAAGAGATTTATTTATTTATTTATGAGAGAGAGAGAGAGAGAGAGAGGCAGAGACACAGGCAGAGAGAGAAGCAGGCTCCATGCCGGAAGCCCGACGCGGGACTTGATCCCAGGACTCCAGGATCCCGCCCTGGGCCAAAGGCAGGCGCCAAACTGCTGAGCAATCCAGGGATCTCCAAAATCATTCTTTTTGATATGATGATGAAGGGTAGATACGAGTCACAATCCACAGAATATACAGGACCAAGAGTGAACCTGAATGTAAACCATGGGTTTAATGGGACAATGAAATAGTCTATTTTTAGCCTTCCCACAAAGGAAAGCTGAGAACAGGATGGCTTCACTGAGGAATTCTACAAAACATTAAGAGAGGTTAACCCCAGTCCTTCTCAAACACTTCCAAGAAATAGGTGGACAAGGAACACTTCCCAACTCATTTTCAGAAGCCAGTTTTATGCTGATACAAAAGCCCAACAAAGACACAGCAAGAAAGGAAAACTAGAGACAGGAATGCCTGGGTGGCTCAGTGATTGAGCGACTGCCTTTGGTTCAGGGCGTGTTCCGGAGGTCCTGGGATCAAGTCCCACACTGGGCTCCCCACAGGGAGCCTGCTTCTTCCTCTGCCTGTGTCTCTGCCTCTCTGTGTGTGTCTCTCATGAATAAATAAATAAAATCTTAAAAAAAAAGGAAAACTAGAGATAAGTGTCCCTCATGAATATAAATGCAAAGTTAACAACAGACTAGCACACCAAATCCAGCAGCACATTACAGTGATTATACACTGTGACCAACCGGGATCTTATTCCAGGAATGGAAGAGTGGTTCAGCATATTAAAGTCATGTAATAACGTCACTGATAGAATGAAAGAGAAAAAAAACGCATGACCATCTCAATAGATGCAGAGTTCACTTGAAAAACCCCAACATCCTTTCACAAAAGAAAATACCCAACCACTTAGGAATAAAAGAGAATTCTTCAGGCTGATAAAGGTCATCTATGAAAACTCACAGCTAACGTCATGCTCAATAGTCAAAGATTGAAAGCTTCCTCCCTAAACATCGGAAACAAGTCAATGATGTCCTCTCTCACCGTTTCTATTCAACATTGTTCTGGAAATTCCACTCGGGAATTTAGGCAAGGAAATGAAATAAAAGGCATGCTGATTGGAAAGCAAGAAGTAAAACTATATTCCCAGAGGACATTAATATATATATATATTATATATATATTACTCCAAAGAATACACACACACACAATATTAGTTAGTACATGAGTTCAACAAAGTAGTAGGAAAAAATACAAAAATCAGTTTCATTTCCATTAACTAGACTAGTAACAAATATGAAAATGAAATTAAGACAATTTCAAAAATATTAATAGGAATATTTTGAAATTTACTACAAATTTATAATAATCAGAACAGTACAGTAGTGGCATAAAAATAAATCCTTGAGTGTATGGTCAAATGATTTTTGACAATAGTGCCATGAGGAAAGAACAGTTTTTCCAACAAATGGTGCTAGAAAACTGTAGTTCTATATGCAAAAGAATGAATTTCATCCTTTATCTTACCCCATATACAAAAATTAACTCAAAGTGGGTCAAAGAACTAAAAGTAAGAGCTTTTGTTCCTTAAGTTCCACATATGAGTGAAATCTAATGGTATTTGCCTTTCTCTGACTTATTTCCCTTAGCATAATACCCTCTAGCTCCATCCATGTCATTGCAAATGGCAAGATTTCATTCTTTTTTTTATGGCTGAATAATATCATAGGGGGAAAAAAAGAAAGGGAGGAAACCAAGAAGCAGACACCTAAGTATAGAGAACAAACTAATAGTTACCAGACCAGAGGTGAGTGGGTGATGGGTGGAACAGCTCATGTGGATTATTGTTTTTTGCCCACTACCTCACTTTTTTTGTAATTTAAATTTTGGGGGCAGCTGGGTGGCTCTGTTGGCTAAGCATCTGCCTTTGGCTTGGGTCATGATCTCAGGGTCCTGGGATTGAGCCCCACCTCAGGCTCCCTGCTCAACGGGGAGCTTGCTTCTCCCTCTCCCTCTGCCCTTCCCCCTTGCTTGTGTTTTGTGTTCTGTCTCTTGCTCTCTATCTCAAATAAATAAATAAATAAATAAATAAATAAATAAATAAATAAAATCTTTTAAAAATATATAAATTTTGTTAGTTAATATATAGTGCAATATTCATTTCTGGAGTAGAATTCAGTGATCCATTACTTAATACAACACCCAGGGCTCCTGACAAGTGCCCATTTAGCCCATCCCCCACCCGCCTCCCTCCATCAGGTGCTGAAGATTAAGGAGGGCACTTGTGATGAGCACTAGGTGATGTATGGAAGTGTTGAATCACTAAATTGTACGCCTGAAACTAATAGGACACTGTATGTTAACTACCTGGAATTTACATGAAAATTTTTAAAAAATAAAATAAAACTAAGAGCTAACACTATAAAACTCAAAAGACTACAAAGGGCAAAAGCTTTGTAACATTGGATTTAGCGATGATTCTTGGACGTGACATAAAAGCACAGGCAACAATGGGACACCGGGGGAGCTCAGTCGGTTGAGAGTCCAACTCCTGGTTTCAGGTCAGATCATGATATCACAGTCATGAGATGCAGCCCTGATTTGGGTTCATGCTCAGTATGGAGTCTTCCTGAGACTCTGTCAATCTCTCTCTCTTGGGAACCCCTGGGTGGCTCAGCGGTTTAGCGCCTGCCTTTGGCCCAGGGCATGATCCTGGAGTCCTGGGATAGAGTCCCACGTCGGTCTCCCGGCATGGAGCCTGCTTCTCCCTCTGCCTGTGTCACTGCCTCTCTCTCTGTGTGTGTCTTTCATGAATAAATAAATAAATAAAATCTTAAAAAAAAAATCTCTCTCTCCTTCTACCCCTCCCCCATCATGCATATGCACACACTCTGTCTCTAAAATAAATAAATAAAATCTTTAGGAAAAAAAAGCACAGGCAACAGAAGAAAAAAGAAGATAAATTGGACTTCATCAAAATTTAAAACTTTTGTGTCCAAAGACACAATTATGAGAGTGAAAACACAGCTCACAGAATGGGAAAAAATATTTGATGAGAGATCAATATCTAGAGTATGCAAAAACTCCAACAACAAATAAACAACCCAATTTAAAATGGGCAAAGAGATGTCCTCAAAAAAGATATAAAATCATCAATAAGTACATGAGAAAAGGATCAGCATCACTAATGTTAGGAAAATGCAAACCAAAACCACAATGAGACACCACTTCACACCTACTAGGATGGTCATTATTTTTTTTTATTTTTTATTTTTTAAAGATTTTATTTATTTATTCATGAGAGACACAGAAAGACTGAGGCACAGATACAGGCAGAGGGAGACGCATGTTCCATGCAGGGAGCCCGATGCAGGACTCGATCCCCGGTCTCCAGAATCACACCCTGGGCTGAAGGCAGTGCTAAACTGCTGAGCTACCCGGGATGCCCATTATTTAAAAAAAAAAAAAAAAAACAGAAAACAAGTGTTGGCAAGTACGTGGGGAAATTGGAATACCTGTGCACTGCTCATAGGACAGCAGGAATGCAAAATGGTATAGCTGCTTTTGAAAATAGTATAGGGGTTCCTTCTTCAAAAAATTAAAAATTAACATATGACCAGCAATACCATTTTAGGGTGTATATCTAAGGAAACTGAAGCAGGGACTAGAACAGACATTTGTGTATCAATGTTAATAGCATTAATCACAGTAACAAAAAAGGTGGAAACAATCAGTTGTCTACCAACAGGTGAATAGATGAACAAAATATGGTATAAAGGAATGAAATTATGACATATGCTACCACATAGATAAACCTTAAATACATTTTGAGTGAAAATAATACAGGCAAAGAAAAGGCTATTTATAATATGATTCTATTTATGTGAAATACATAGAATAATCAAATTCATAGAGACAAGGCAGCCTGGATGTCTCAGTGGTTTAGCGCCACCTTCGGCCTAAGGCGTGATCCTGGAGTCCTGGGATCGAGTCTCACGTCAGAGTCCCTGCTTGGAGCCTGCTTCTCCCTCTGCCTGTGTCTCTGCCTCTCTCTCTTTCTGACTCTCTGTCTCAAATGAGTAAATAAATATTTTAAAAAAATAAAAAATAAATAAAACTAAGCTTTATGCCCAACACAGTGCTTGAACTTGCAACTCTGAGGTCAACCCTTGCATGCTCTTCTGACAGAGCCAACCAGGTGTCCCTACACAACACCTTTTTTATCCATTCATCTATCCACGGACACTTGGGTTGCTTCCATATTTTGGCTATTGTGAACAGTGCTGCAGTAAACATAATGGTGCACTTATCTTTTAGAATTAGTGTTTTTATTTTCTTTGGGTAAATACCCAGCAGAGGAATTACTGGATCATATGGTATTTCTCTTTAATTTTTTGAGGAATCTCCATTCTGTTTTCCATAGAGGTTGCACCAATTCATATCCCCACCTACAGTGCACAAGGGCTCCTTTTTCTCCACATCTTCGTCAACACTTGTTATTTCTTGTATTTTTTATTCTAGCCATCCTGACTAGGTGTGAGGTGGTATCTCATTGAGGTTCTGATTTGCATTTCCCTGATAATTAGTGAGAGGGGGAGGGAGAGAATTCTCAGGTGGATTATAGCATTGCTGAATGCTGAGCCTGCTGAATGCAGAGCCTAACACAGGGCTTGGTCCCAGGACCCTGAGATCATGACCTGAGGTGAAATCTGAAATCCAGAGTCAGTCACTTAACCAAATGAGCTACCCAGCTGCCCATAAGTTATTTATATATTTTATATATTAACTTCTTATTGGTCATATCATTTGCAAATACCTGCTTTTACTCAGTAGTTGCCTTTCTGTTTGGTTGATGTCTTTCTTTGCTGTGCAAAAGCTTCCTATTGTTGTGTAGTATCAATTGTTTAATTTTGCTTTTGCTTCCGTTGCCTGAGGAGACATGGCGAGATAAATGTTAAGGCCAATGTAAGAGAAATTACTGTTTCTTATAGGAGTTCCATGGCTTCAGGCCTGATATTTAAGTCTTAAATCCATTTCTGAGTTTACTTTTATGGATGGTGTAAGAAAGTGGTCCGGTTTCATTCTTCTGCATGTGGCTGTCCAGTTTTGCCAACACCGTTTGTTGAAGAGTCTGGCTTTTCCCTGTAATATATTGTCTCCTTTGTTGTAGATTGACCATTTACATGTGGCTATATTTCTGGAGTCTCTCTCTTGTCTCATGGATTCATTTGTCATTTTGTGCCAGTAAAATCTGCTTTAATTACTATAGCTTTGTCGTATCTCTCAAAGTCTGGGATTGTGATACCTCTAGCTTTGTTTTTTTTTCCTCTCAAGATTGCTTTGGCTATTCAGGGTCTTCTGTGGATCCACACAAATTTTAGGATTATTTGTTCTAGTTCTGTGAAAAGTACTATTGGCATTTGGATAGGGACTGCACTGAACCTGTAGATACTACTAGGTAGTATGGGCTTTTAACAATATTCTTTCAAATTCATGAGCATGGACTACCTTTCCATTAGTTTGTGTCATAAATTTTTTAAAGAATTTATCTATCTATCTATCTATCTATCTATCTATCTATCTATCTATTTAGGGGGGAGAAAGAGAGAAAGAGAGAATGTGTGCACGAGCACAGGGAGGGGCAGGGGGAAAGGAGAAGCAGGCTCCCTGTGGGGAGCCTGATGTATGACTGGATCCCAGGACCCTGAGATCATGACCTGAGCCAAAGGCAGATGCTCAACCACTGAGCCACTCAGGTGCTCTGTTCAATTTTTTTTCATGTTTTATAGTTTTCAAACTACAAGTCTTTCACCTCCTTGGTTAAGTTTAATCCTAGGTATTTGACTTCTTTGGTGCAGTTGTAAATGAAACTGTTGTCTTAATTTCTCTTTCTGCTGCTACTTTATTAGTGTATAAAGATGCAACTAATTTCTGTGTATTGTTTGTACTCTGCAACCATATGAATTCACTTATTCTAATAGTGGAGTCTAGGGTTTTTTGTTTGTTTTTTTTTTTGGGGGGGGGTTGTTTTTCCTGTAAGTATGCTCCATGCCCAACACGGGGCTTAAACTCATGACCTTGGGATCATGATCTACCAACTGAGCCTTCCAGGCACCCACCCCAGGGTTTTCTGTATATATATCATGTCATCTGCAAATAGCAAAAGTTTTACTTCTTTCTTACCAATTTGGATATCTTTTATTTTCCTTTTCTGATCACTGTGGTAGGACTAACAGTACTATGTTGAATAAAAATGGTGAGAGCAGGCATCCTTGTCCTTAATCTTAAAAGAAAAGCTTTTATATTTTCACCACTGAGAAGGATCCTAGCAGTGGGTTTTTCTTATATGGACTTTATTATCTTGAGGTATATTCTAAACCCATGTTGTTAAGAGTTTTGATCATGAATCGATGTTGATTTTGGTCAAATGCTTTTTCTGCAACTATTGAGGTGATCATGATTTTTTTTAACCTCATGCATCACAGTGATTGATTTCCAAACATTGAACCACCCTTGCATCCCCAGAATAAATCCCACTTGATCATGGTGTATGATCCTTTTAATGTAGTGTCGAATGCAGTTTGTGAATACTTGAGGATTTTTGCATCCATGTGTATCAGTGATATTGGCCTATAGTTTTCTTTTCTGCAGTATCTTTGACGGGTTTTGGTTTCATAGCAGTGCTTGCCTTGTAAAAAAATATTTTTTTTAGATTCTATTTATTTATTCATGAGAGACACAGAGAGAGGGGCAGAGACACAGGCAGAGGGAGAAACTGGCTCCATGCAGGGAGCCTGATGAGAGACTCAATCCTGGGACCCCAGGGTCATGACCTGAGCTGAAGAGAGACACTCAACCAGAGCCACCCAGATGTCCTCCTCTCTCTCTCTCTCTTTTTTTAGATTGTAAAGTGCATTTGGAGGCATTTGTTCCTCCCCTATTTTTTGGAATAGTTTAACTCTTCTTTAAGCATTTGGTAGAATTCACCCGTGAATCCAGCTGGTCCTCGACTTTTGTTCATTTGGAGTTTTTTAATAGCTAACTCAATTTCATTGCCAGCAATTAGTCTGTTCATATTTGTATTTCTTCCTATTGTCCAATTTGTTGGCACATAATTTTCCATACTGGTTTTATATAATCCATTATATTTCTGTGATATTGGTTGTTACTTCTCTTCCTTTCAATATAATTTATTTGGGTCCTTTTTCTTGATGAGTCTTGCTAAAGGTTCATCAAGATTGTTTCTCTTTCCAAAGAACCAGCTCTTGGTTTCATTGATCTTTTCTACGTTTTTGGTTTGGGGTTTTTGTTTTTTGTTTTGGTCTCTATTTCATCTTTTCTGCTCTTTATTATTTCTTCTGCTAACATTAGGTTTCGTTTGTTCTTCTAGTTCTTTTAAGTACAAGATTAGATTATTTGAGATTTTTCTTATTCCTTGAGGTGGGCCTGTATTACAACAAATTTCACACTTAGAATTGCTTTCGCTATATCCCAAAGATTTTGGACCACTGTGTTTTCATTTTCATTTATCTGAATGTGTTTTTTATTTTCTCTTTGGTTTCCTCATTGACCCACTTATTATTTAGTATCATACGTTTTCTTATCATTGAGTTTTCTTTGTATACTTTGGATAATAGCCATTTATGATATTTTCTCCAAGGCTGGGGGTTATCTTGTAATTCTTTTAACCATGCCCTTAGCATAGCAGAAGTTTTTAATTTTTTTTAAACTTGTAATAGTGTCAAGTCTCTATATTCTTTTTTTTAAAATTTTTATTTATTTATGATAGTCACACAGAGAGAGAGAGAGAGAGAGAGAGAGAGAGAGGGGCAGAGACACAGGCAGAGGGAGAAGCAGGGTCCATGCACCAGGACACCAGGAGCCCGACGTGGGATTTGATCCCGGGTCTCCAGGATTGCGCCCTGGGCCAAAGGCAGGCACCAAACCGCTGCGCCACCCAGGGAGCCCAGAAGTTTTTAATTTTAATGAAATTCAGCTTATCAACTATTTATGTTACGGACTGTGATTTTGATATTGTATCTAAAGTCAATGACATGTCCAAAGTCACAGATTTTATGTTACCTTGTAGGAGTTTTATGGTCTTGTGTTTTACATTTAAGTCTGTGATCCATTTTGAGTTAATTTTTGTAAATTAACTGCCTACATTCATTTTTTTAAATGTTGTTGTTTCTCAACATATGTTGAAAAGACTGTTTTCTCCACTGAATCACCCTTCTTCCTTTGTAAATGATCAGCTCCCTATATTTATATTGGTCTACTTTGGGGCTCTGTATTCAGCTTCACTGATCTGTTTGCCAATACATATCACACTATCTTGATTACTGTAGCTTTATAGTAAGTGCAGAAATTGGGTATTCCCTCTTCTTTTATCTTCTAGAAGAGACTATAGAGAACCGATGTAAGTTTTTTTCTTAAATTTTTTGTAGAATTTATTTTTATTTACTTTTATTTATTTACTCATGAGAGACACAGAGAGGCAGAGACACGGGCAGGGGGGAGAAGCAGGCTCCATGCAGGGAGCCCGACACGGGACTCGATCCCAGGACTCCAGGATCACGCCCTGGACCGAAGGCAGTGCTAAACCGCTGAGCCACCCAGGCTGCCCAATTTTTGGTAGAATTTACGTAAAACCATCTTGGTCTTGTGCCATCGTGGAGAGTTATTATTGATTCAATATCTTTAATGAATACAGGCCAATTCAAATGCTTAGTTTCTTGTGTGAGTTTGGGCAGATTGCATCTTACAAGGAACTGTTCTTCTTAACCTAGGGTATCAAATAGATAATGAGTAAAAAATGGGTCCATCTCATTTAGGTTATCAAATAGAGTTGTTCATAGTATTCCTTTACTGTTCTTTTATCCAGCTGTAGTGATGACCTTTCTGTTCATTTCTGATATGAACAATCTGTTTTCTCTTCTTCTTAGCCTGATTAGACACTTAGGTATTTTAGTAATTTTTTCAAATTAGCAGCTTTTGGTTTCATGTTGATTCCTATTTCAATTTCATTGATTGCTGCTCCAATTTTTATTTTTCTTCTGCTTACTTTAAACTTAAACGTTAAGAATTCCTCTCTTAGCAACCAAGTGTACAATACTGTTAACTGTAGTTACCATGCTGTACGTTATATCCTCAGGACTTAGTTATAACCAGAGGTTTGTACCCTTTGACCACTTTTACCCATTTTTCCCTACTCGCTCACCTTTGCCCCTCACAACCATCAATCTACTTTTATCTAGGAGTTTGGATTTTTAAGATTGCACATATAAGTGAGATCATACAGTATTTGTCTTGCTCTGCTTTATTTCACTGAGCATCAAGGGCCACTGATGTTGTCAAAAGGAAATGGCAGGATTTCCTTTTTTTAGTTGAGGAATAATATTCCATCATATATGTATATATACATATATACATACACACACACACATATATATATATGCTGCATTTAAAAATTTTAATTCCACCATAATTAGCATACAGTGGTAGTTTCAGGTGTATAATATGGTTCAACAGTTTTATACATTTATACAGTACTTAGGTGTTTTCTTAATCCTCTTCACTTATTTCACCCATTCCTCCCCACCCACTCCCCCACCTCCTCTCTGTTAACCACGTTTATTCTCTATATCTAAGAGTCTGGTTTTTGTCTTTTTTTGTTCATTTGTTTCTCAAATTCCACATGAGTGAAATCATATGGTATGTCTTTCCCTGACTTTATTTCACTTAGCATTATACCCTCTAGATCCATGTTGTTGCAAACCGCAATATTTCATTCTTTCTATGGCTGAGCAAATATTCCACTGTTTACATACCAGATTTTGTTATCCCTCCATCAATCTATGGGCACTCAGATTGTTTCCATGTGGCTATTGTGAACAATGCTGCAATGAATATGGTAATACAAGTATCCTTTTTGAGATACAGATTTTATTACCTCTGGATATATACTGAGAAGTGAAATTGCTGGATTACATTGTAGTTATATTTTTAATTTTTCTTTTATTATTTTTTAAATTTTTGTTTATTTATTCATGAGAGACACAGAGAGAGAAGCAGAGACAGAGGCAGAGGGAGAAACAGGCTCCACGCAGGGAGCCTGATGTGGGATTCAATCCCGGATCCTGGGATCACGCCCTGAGCCAAAGGCAGATGCACAACCGCTGAGCCACCCAGTTGTCCCTATTTTTAATTTTTTAAAGGAACTGTCATACTGTTGTCCACAGTGGCTGCGCCAGTCTACATTCCCAAAGACAAGTGACAAAGTTTCCTTTTTCTCCACATCCTTGCCAACGCCTGTTATCCTTTGTATTTGCAACAATAGCCATTCTAATGTGTGTGGTGAAATTTCATAGTGGTTTTAATCTGCACTTCTCTGATGATTAGTGATTCTGAGCACCTTCTCATTTGTGAGATCCCGCGACTCCAGGGTCATGCCCTGAGCTGAAGGCAGGCACTTTAACTGCTGAGCCACTCAGGCATTCCAAGGAGCTTTCTCCTTATGGTTTCTTCTACAAATTTTATAACTTGAGGTTTTACAACTTAATTATTGATTTTAGATCTTTTTTTAAAAAAGATTTTAAGAGAGAGAGAGAGAGGCAGAGACATAGGCAGAGGGAGAAGCACGCTCCCTGTGGGGAGCCCCATGTGGGACTCCATCCCAGGACCCCAGGACCATGCCCTGAGCTGAAAGCAGATGCTCAACCACTGAGCCACCCAGGTGTCCCTCTTTCAGCGTTTTTAAAGTCTTTCTTAGATCATTCCATCTCTCTGCTTCTATTACCCATCTGTTACTACATGGTGTCTAACTTTTTCCATTACTGCTCTCAAAATTAGTCAACATCATTTTAAAAATCCTGGTCTGATACGTCCAACATTTCTGCTATATTGGAGTCTGGTTCTGATACTTACTCGGTCTTTTCAGAGTGTTTGAGGTTTTATTTTTTTCCTTTTAATTTTATTATGCTTAAGTCTTTGTTGAAAGCCAGACCGATGCGCTGGGGAAAGGGAACCACAGTAAATAGGCATTAGTAATATACTGGCAAGGTGGCGGCAAGAGGAAGCATTCCACAGGCTTACAACCAGGTCTGTGATTAGACCACCTGTGTCCCTGGGCTCTGAACTCCACAAGGGCTTCACAGTTTTTTGTTTTTCATTCCTTCAGGTAGTAAAGGATGGCCAAAGGGGACCAGAGATGGGGATTTCCCTTCCTGCAGGTCACCTAGGCCATGGTAAAATAATTTGTCCTGAGAGGAGGGCTGGTTAAGAGCAGCATGCTCTAGGATATTTCAAAATGTCTCCTTTTCCCCTTCTGCTGCAGGAGAGAAGCCTGAGGGGACTCACCCGTGACACCCACGGTGAGAATCCTGCAGAGCACTGCTGGAGGTAAAACTCAACCTAAGTGTGAGGGTCCCCTATGCTGGGGCCCTCCTGGACTTGCACTGCACTGAGCTTTCAGCAATCTGCCAATTACAGTTCAGGTTTTCCTGCCCAGGTTATAACTGGTCTGGTAAATTGTAATTCTCTGTATCTGTAATTTTGGGGAGTGGCGTGTCCTGTGACCTCACTCCTCTGATAGATCCAAGAAGGGTGGGTGGTTGTTTGTTCAGCTTTTCACTTGTTAGGAAAGTGATGACTAAACTCCATACAAGTTGGACCAGAAACTAGAGGTTCTCTTGGAAGATTTTTTTTTTTTAAGATTTTATTTCTTTATTCATGAGACACACAGAGAGGCAGAGACACAGGCAGAGGGAGAAGCAGGCTCCACTCAGGGAGCCTGATGTGGGACTCGATCCCGGGACCCCAGGATCACACCCCGGGCCGAAGGCAGGCAGTAAATCACTGAGCCACCCAGGGATCCCCCGATTCTTGGAAGATTTTTTGAGTACTGACTCAATTTCTCATTTTACATAAGATTATTTCCTCTGGAGTCAGTTTTTGTATTTGGTGTGATTCAAGTGACTTTTCAATTCATCAAGATTACCTAATTTGTTAGCACTGTTATAATCTGCTTTATTCGCACCAGGCCGTAATATCCCCACTCTCATCACTGAGGTCAGTAATTTGAGTCATCTGTTTTCTAGTCTAGCTAAAAGTTTGTCAATTTGTCCATCTTTTATAGGAAATAACTTTGTTTTCATTGATATTTTTCCTATTGACTTTTCTATTTCATTCATCTCTGCTCTATTTATTATTTCCTTCTTTCTGCTGCATTCTGGTTTAGGTTATCTGTTTTTGGTGTATAAATGTTCATAAAACTTTTTGATAATCCTTTATATTTCTGTAAAATCACAAGTAATTTTCCCATTTTCATTTCTGACTTTTAGTAGTCTTTTTTTCATGGTGTAAAGGTCCATCATTTTGCTGATCTTTTCAAAGAAACAGCTTTTGGTTTTGTTGATTTTCGCTATTTCCCCCCACTGCTTATTTCATTATGTCCACTCTATCCTTACCATTTCCTTTCCTCTGGATGCTTTGGGCTTAGTTTGTTCTCTTCTTCAATTTCCTTAAGAGATTAGGTAATTGATTTGAGGTCTTCTTTCTTTCATATCTTCTTTGGCTCATTTTTTTTTAAGATTTTATTTATTTATTCATGAGAGACACAGAGAGAGGCAGACACAAGCAGAGGGAGAAGCAGGCTCCATTGCAGGGAGCCCGATGTGGGACTCCATCCTGGGACCCCGGGATCACGACCTGAGACGAAGGCATATGCTCAACCACTGAGCCACCCAGGCGTCCCTGACTCATTATCAAGTACAGTTTCATTTACACCTATTTGTGGATTTCACAATTTCATTATTATTCCTAATTTTACTCTATTATCATTGGACAATTTAGTTTGTATGATTTCAATCTTTACTGTTTTGTGGTTTAACATGTGATTGATATCCTGGAGAAAATTCCATACGCACTTAATGTGTATTCTGTCGTGGGTTGGTGTGTTCTCTAGGTGTATTAGGTCCAGCAGGCTTATAGAGTTGGTATTTTTTTTTCTTTTTTTTTGTTGATATTGCATCTTGTTCTATTATTGAAAGTGAGATACTGAAGTCTCCAACTCTTGTTGAACTTTCCCCCTTCAATTCTGGCAGTTTTTGCTTAGTAGGTTTTTGGGCTCTGTTTGGTGCATTTATAATTGTTATATCTTATTGGTGAATTAACTCTTATTATTATATACCTTCTTCATCTCTCATAATTTTTGTCTTCTAGTCTGTTTTGTCTGATATTACTATATGGCTACTGTTTGCAGGAAATATCTTTTTCCATTCTTTTACATTCAACTGGTATGTATTTTTAAATCTAAAGCAAGTCACTTAGGAATGCACAGCTCAATCACAGTGTGAGAAATCAATGCAACATGGGAAGTAAATCTATCCCAGCTCTGGTCTCTGTTGTATGTTTCCACTTAATAATGTAGAATACATAGTGCGGCCTGCTGATACTCAGAGTTACCCCTAGGAGAAGAGTGGGTGTAGAGTGTGCAGTTTACAGAACTCCAGTCGTGGACACTTCTTTGCACTCTTCTATATTGTGTGTTACCCTTAACACCCTTGGGTAAATAAATCTTAATTCCCTACTTGAGAGTAAGATGAACAAAAGGGATCCTGACATGTGAGTATGTGATGGATTCTATTGCTGTCTCCTTCTAGGAGGCCCAGGTGGGGGTGTGCGCATGGCATCAGTGCAAGGAGACCTTTTCTTTGGGTGAGGTACTATAGCATTGCCTTTTCCTGCTTAGAAGCAGCTCTCTCTGTGTGTGTGTTGTGTGGGGGTAATTTTCCCACCTCAGGGACCCGGGTTTACAAAAGCAAGGTTAACAGATGACTGAGGTGAACTCATAAGAGCCAGGGTGCTTGCCTATAAGAAATCTGACAAAATGGTAACACAGAGCCCTTCCAGCCCCACTGTTCATACACAGCTGAAGGGTGAGCATGTGCAGAGGAAAATCTGACAGTAGCCCACTCCTGCCATGATCCCCCACCAGGTGACATCAGAATGTAGGCACATCTGTTGTCTCAGGAGGCTCCTAAGGGCAGGATGCAGCCTAGAGCCTCACTGGGGCTGGCGGACGGAGGCATCCTATTGATAATACGATGTGGGGGGGCCCAGGGAAATTTGTAGCTACTGGTCACACAATCCGTGTTCACTGTGTGCAAATGTGGGCTGTACTTTAGGATGGGTGCTGTTTTTTTTTTTAAATTTTTATTTATTTATTTATGATAGTCTCACACACACACACACACACACACACAGAGAGAGAGAGAGAGAGAGAGAGAGAGGCAGAGACAGGCAGAGGGAGAAGCAGGCCCCATGCACCGGGAGCCCGACGTGGGACTCGATCCCGGGTCTCTAGGATCGCGCCCAGGGCCAAAGGCAGGTGCTAAACCGCTGCGCCACCCAGGGATCCCGGGTGCCGTTTCCTAAATGCCAACAACGGTTTGGTTAAAAAGCGGACTTAAGTTCATACTCCCATAGGACAAAGGCCCAGCTCCATGGCCTGGCACCCCAGACCTTGGGGAAGACGACAGTCACAGCAAGAACCACATCATTGTCACCTGAGCACCTTCCGCATGCCAGTTACCCAGGGCTTGATGAAATTTCACAGTAACCTCTGAGCCAAGAACCATCATCCCTAACCTACAGAAGGGAAACAGGCTCAGAAAAAAGTCAGCCTGGTATGTGAGCAGGGCAATTCAACCAAAGGTCTGTCTTTAAACTGGAGCTGTTGTTTCTAGCTCTGGGAACTGGCTAGGGACTGGGGTGAAAACCACTGCAGGGAGATGGAGGAGGCAGTGGGAATGGAGACATTCCTTCTTGAAAGGAAGGCCAAGACCAACTGCCCTCCCCCCATCCCCTGTAAGAGGCTGCCACTCCACCCCTGAAATGAAGAACCAGAGCATGCTGAGGGATAGAGAAGGCCTCATCATCTGTGCTTGTGGGTCAAATACGCAAATGATGGGACTGGGCCAGTCACATGCGCCGTGCACAAGATGGTACCTGCCCGGCCCAGCCCACTGCCAATATCCCTTCCTCCTCCAGATCTGTCATGGGCTGTCTTCCACCGGTTCTAGGGGCCTGGTGGGCGGCATGGGCAGCAGGGGAGCAAGATTCCTTCTAGCTACTGAATTAGAAAAATGAGTCTTTTTCAAAAGGTTTCAAGCTGAACACGGGTTCAGGCAGCCACTACCCAAGCCAGACGGGGGGATCCTGAGGGAGGAGCCCTGCAGCGAGCACCAGTCAAGTGGAGACCTTGAGTGGAAAGAGGCATCCTGGAAAGAGGCCATCCCTCAGGCCTGACTGATGAGGGCAGAAGGACCGGTGCCAGAGCGCCCCCAGGACCCCGTTCCCTCAGCCAGGATCTGCCCATCAGCTCACGCCAGGACAGGCTCAGCAAGCCTCACAAACATTCCTGCAGGTGAACATGGCTTTGCAACAACCAGGAATTCTTGCCTGACTCTACTGACCCCCGGGCTCACACAGCACAAATCTGGACAGCAAAGGACCCCACCTCATCCAAATCTCTGCTCCTTGGGAGGGACAGAGAAGGTGGAGTGTCCTTAGTGCCACACTGCTGGGCACTCATGACACCCAAGGCCCATGCCTCCCCTCTGCCCACACCTCCTGAAATGGGCCCCAGGCTGCTTCCACTTCCTACCCCAGGGTTATTGACACACTGGTTGTGTTTCAGGCCCTGGAATCACATTGCCTGGCTGGACCCCCCATCACCAGAAGCAGGGGTCAGAGCAGCCACAGAGAACAAGTCTTGTGCTTTTGTATTATTCTTTATTTATTGGTCCTACCAACGTGACCCTTACCAGGCCCACGGTTCCTATGTGCACTGGCTTTGCAGACATCTGTGCCACACGGCTATGTCCCAAGTCGAGACCAAATGCTCCTTCCTACTCCTTTCCATGCTCTGCCTCACTTTCTCAGAATCTGAAGGATGTTTGTTTATGTCTGTGTAAAGGTTCCTTGGCAGGAGAACATGCATATGATCTTAAAATAAAGACAACATTCTGACACTAAGATAATGCACAGAAAAAAATACAGTACTCAGACGTCATTGCAAATAAATACCCCATACAGATGAAGTTATCATAAATGTAACATTATTTCTTATGAATCAACGCTGTAACAGAAGGTGAGAACAGGGGCCCCTAGAACTAGGAATAAGAAATGTTTATTCCAGGAAACAGAATTCTTTTATTCTTGCTACTTTTATATTATTGTAATTTGTCCTTTATTTTGGAGGAGGGGAGGATGTGCTCTTCCTCCCTGAGTACCAATTTTACCCGAGGCACCACCTCACTCAGCAAACCCCACGGGATACAGCCCGGGATTGCCCGGGGGCTTTATCGAGTTCTGTTTCCTGAAACTAACAGTGATTAGTTACACCAAGCAAGAGAATATAGAACGTCTCTCCCTCACATCTGCAAAGAACGCTGTGGCAGCCCCTGCCGGCGCCCCGCCCCCCGCTCTTCACAAACGTGGTATTGCTGTTCACACCACTTGCTCAGCTTGTCCCACAGGTCCATTTGGTTCCCAAAGCACACACGGCGGGCGTGTGTTCACTTTCCTTTTCTCAGCTCCTGAATTTGCAAGGATCCACACGGTAAAGAATCACTGACTAACAGAATTTTGCACAATTGCTGTTTTCTTTCCCTCGATGAAGATGCCCAGGTTCCGGCGTGAAGGCGTGCGCCTGTTCACACCTGCTGCTCCAGATTGGCCTTCAACATCCCCGTCTAGCTCTGCACTGTCCATTTAGAGCTCACCCTGTGCTGGGACACCTCCCTTCACTGATGAAGGCACTGCTGGCGATGATTAATTACTAACAAAAAGGCGTTGAAACAGAACACCCTGAAAATTGACGGCTGTAGGATTTTCTAAGTGTACCACAATCTGGCACAAAAACCAGAGTAACAAAACAATTCCAATTTGGAATTTCACTGGTACAGTTGTATAAAATTCTGTTAATCAGTCATGCTTCCCAATGTCCTAAAACCCAGAAGATTCTGGAATTTGTAGGTAATACTACTCACTCAATAATTTATTTTTTGTTTTCAAGTGCCTATTACTGTTTAACCAGAGCAAAGGTCAAGTTTTCTTCTTGTTACATTGAACTATTCCTAAGAATAATAATAATACAATATGAAAAACCCCAGAATCGGAATACCCTGGATTTCTTAATGAACATGGCATTTAAAATCTGTAATTTCAAACGTGAACCATAATGCCGTTTGACCTAAAAGGCTGCTGAACCACAGCGTGGATGCGTTTCGCCGAGCTCTTTGCCGGGTCGAGGCCTTCACCTAAACCTAGAGCTATATGCTAGGAAAACACATCCGGGCCCCGTGCTGATGTCAGATCAACACGGCGGGAGCTAAGTGGAGCGCTACAGGACCACGAGACAGACCACGGCATCTGAGACCGTCTCTATGGGGGGATTAAGGAAGCAAATATAATATCAAAATATCAAAAGTGCACAGGTTGATCAGATAAAAAAGGGTATCTGTAACAGGGAGACCCCAGTGTTGAGCGTTTCTAGCGGGTTTCTAAGCGAGCCTGATGGCCGCTGTCCAAGCAGGTTCTTCAGCGCGGCACAAAGGCCTTCCAGGCAGCAGCTGGCGGCATTCTCAATTAAAGCTTTTTTTCCTCTGCCATTAAACACTCAGGGAATGCTAATTTGGAAAGAACTGCAGTGGCATATCCAAACACGTTTCTAAGTGGACTTTTGGGCTGCCCTTCCTTCCTCTGCGTGGGCCCACGGGAGGGGGAGGGGCTGCAGCGTGACAGGGCCGCGGCCGAGTCCTCCCGGCAGCTACTCTACAGCTGAAAACGGGAGAAAACAAGACAGCGTTAGAACTGGCACCAGTCAGACAACCGAAGCTCTGGCTGGGCAGGATGTGGTGCGTTAGTTGGCGGCAGAGAAGACCCGCATGTGTTAGGAGGGGCCGCCAGCCCCGGATGCCTCGGGAAGACGCCTGCAGGTATGGAGAGAAGCTGCAGCCAGGCTGGGCAGAGGGCAGAAGCGGCGTGCGGGGCCAGCGGGCAGCCATGCCCCCGGAAGACCTGCTTGCAGAGGGGTCGGCCTACCCCTCCAGGGGGTGGGGGCATCTGAGACCTGACATCCCA
The DNA here is from genome assembly GCF_905146905.1 of Nyctereutes procyonoides. Classification (NCBI taxonomy): domain Eukaryota; kingdom Metazoa; phylum Chordata; class Mammalia; order Carnivora; family Canidae; genus Nyctereutes; species Nyctereutes procyonoides. Next base: position 65,255,216 of record NW_026575146.1, on the reverse strand, counting down.
TCAGCAAAGCAGTACAGAGCTGGGGACAGGCGCGACCTGGCCCGCATCTCTTGACTGCTGGTCAGCCAAAGCCAAGGCGGTTGGAACTGCACCTGGAAGCTGGTGGGGCCCAAAGGGGGAGTGGGGTGAGGGGCTGCGTGATGCCCTCTGGCCACAGGGCTCTTCAGGGAAATGACTGCAGCTTTATTCCTCTAACCCCCACAGGGCCACAGGGAGAGAAATACTGAGAAGTCCTGCTTCTGTCTGATGCAGCCTCTGGGGATGGGGTGTCCAGCTGCTTTTGCTGCCTGTCCCCACCTCCAGGTCTGTGTTGCTGTCAAGGATCCCTTCCTGCCCTGGGCGAGGCTCTGGCTACAGATGTGGGAGTCCCTCATTTTAGCCCCTCACTGGGGGTGTCCAGAGCCCTATTTCGGGTGGTCTGATGGTAGGTAGAGGGTGAAGAGCCCTTCCCCCCACCCCCGGATGGCCAGGGACACCCTACCTATGAAGGGACGGGCTTCCTGCGAGGATAGGGTCTGGCCAGGCACTTACAAAGGTTTTCTCATGAGAAAACCCTAGGCCTTGGTCCTGCCAGTGCGTCACCCCGCAGGCCACCTGACGGGTGTGCGATCTCAGGGAGGCTGCACCTGCTGAGTTCGGGACCTGGGTGCCTAGGCACCTGTGCACCACGCGAGCAGGAGTAGTGCTGTGTGCATGTGTGCCTGGGCGGGAGGATGCGGGGCTTGGGGTGTGGGGAGGACTGTGGACTTGTGTCCCAAACACAATGTGCAGTGAGATGCCACACAAACTGCAAAGGAATCCTCTCTGTAAACTGTGCCCGGCTCTCTGGCCGGGGCCCCTAACACTGCTTCTGGCACCAGGGCTGCATTACACACATGCAGGGAACATGCAAGTTTCCTCTCAGGCTCTGTCCACCCCCCACACCCCACAGGAGCCAACGGCGCATGGGCCCCGGGAAGCCACGCGGCTCTGACCCCTGTGACCCCTCTCCCCACCAGGAGAGTGGCTGCCAGGAGGGGTCCCAAGGGCTGAGGACAGACACAGAAATCACAGGGTCCAGGTGGAAGAGCACACCGCCTCGGCCAAGTCCTTCCCTCTGTGCATTAGTCACGGTTAAGACCAGCCTAGCACCGCGGTCCCACTGCTGCTGGGTTAGTGGAGGTGAAGCAGAGGGTGACGTGCGGTAGGGTAGCTGCAGCTGCGGCCCCCGTGACCCTAATCGCAGTAAATGTTATACTTCTCGCCACAGAGCACCTGGTTGGTAAGCCCGGCACCCTCGGCCCTGTCGCTGGCACAGGCGCAGGTGTGACTTACGCTCGGGGTGCCTGACTTGGCCTTGGAGGTGGCCTTGGCGCGACCCCGCCGGGTCTGCTCGTGGTCCAGCTCGAGCAGTTCCAGCCGCTGGGTGAGTGCCAGCTTCTGCTGGATGGCCATGCGCAGCAGGGAGTTGAGTGTCTTCTTCTCGTCCTCTGCGGCCGCCAGCTGCCGCTGCATCTCATCCAGCTGTGTGATGTACTCGTCACACCTGTGGGGGCACCAGGGGCGAGGGCGTGGCTGAAGCAGCGCAAGGCTGAGGACCAGAGGGAGGTCTGGGCAGGGGGAGGGGGCTCCGAAGCGTCCTACTCAGTGGGCTGGAGGGAAGCGGCTGCCCCCCAGCTCTCTGGGAAGTGCGCCCCAGCTGGTTTCCACCATGGGAGCTGGGAGGTAGTGCCTGCCCTTCAGGCCCCAGGTGGTCGAGGGGTGCCTGGCCCTCACAGGTGAGCCCAGGCAGGATCCAGCTTGTTTCTGGAACCATGGGTGCACAGTAGGTACTTAGCAAGTGACCCAACGGCTAAGCAGAGTACAGGCAGGTGCATACATGTCCCCTCACCCTACAGGGCTGGGAGACAAACGCCCCCTCCAGGTCCATCCCTCACCTCCACCTGTCCTTCCTCCCTGAGTCTGTGACCTCAGCTGTGTGTGAGAAGCCAAGTTCTTAAATGAAATGGCGCGGAAGCGAGGGTGGCCAGGCCACCCGGGGTGAGGCGCTGACTGTGAGGCCCCTTCAAGCTCTGCCCCCAGGAAAGGGAGCCTCCGGGGAAGCCAGGAATATCCTACAACATGAGGAACAGCAGCCTCTGACCAGATTCCAGCCCCACCTCACCCACAGCCTCAAGGGCCCTTCTGGACCACAAGGGCCGGTGCCTGCCCGACACCAGCCAGCAGGGGGCATCGTGCCCCTCAGTGCAAACACCTGAACCCAGGCCCCCGGGCAGGCCTGCCCTGACTTCCTGGCACAGGCACCTGGGCTGCCGTGTCCACAGCTGGCTGCCCTCCCCAGCTCAATCCCAGCTGGCAGCTCACACCCCAGGGTCCACTGCTGCCAGGCAGGGAACCTTCCTGGGGAATCTGTAGACTTCTGCCGGGTTCTGAGGGTGGACTCAGCCCTCACACTGCCAGCCCACCTTGGGCCCTGGGCTCTCAGCCTCCTCCTGTTGCATGCAAAGTGCAGGCGACACTGCAGACAACAACCCTGGGGGCTTCCACCTGGGGCCAGAGCCGTGGGCATTACCTGGTAGCAAACATGGCTCGCAGGGAGGAGAAGGTGGCCGCATCTTCCTTCAGGGCCTTCAGCTCGTTACGCAGTTTCATCATGGTCTCGGTCACCATGGCCTTCTCGTTCTCGTACTTGCTCTTCAGATTGGCCAGAGCCACCTCCGCTGTCTGGGGGTCAGACACACAAAGGGCAGGGGGTTGAGACACATGGGGAGGGGCCCTCCGTCTCCTCGAGCTGCTGTCCGAGGCCCAGGGAGGGACAAGACCCGCCCGCCCAGCTGCACACCTGCTTGTTCGCCTTGAGCACCGTGCGCAGCGTGGTGATCTGCTCCCGCTTGGTGCTCAGCAGTGACTTCAGCTTGAGGATCTCCTCCATGAGTGCCTCCCGGTCCTTGTCTGCAGCAGGGCCCAGCTCCTGGGAGGCCAGGCGCTGCCGCGACAGCTCCGTGGTGCGGTCCACAGCCGCCTGCAGATGCCTGATCTGGTCGCGGATGATGGCGATCAGGTTATAGATGTTCATGGGCTCCCGGCGTGGGTCACTCAGAGGGGAGGGCAGAGAGGGGCTGGGCGAGGGGCTGCTGTCCCCCGCCCCACCTTCCGTGGCTGGCGGCCCTTTGGGTAGGACGGGTGAGCGGCGTCCACGGGCTTCAGGGCTGCAGTGGCCAGCGCCAGCCGGGCCCTCTCGGTAGTAGTCCAGCACGACGCGAGTGGGAGTCTCATTGTTGCACATGCACACATGGTGGTACAGGTTGGCCAGCTCTTCACTGAAGGTCACCAGCTCGTCCTGGGCCACGCTCAGGCTGCCCTGTGTCTCACCCGCAACATCACTCACCTTCTTCAGCTCTGCCTGCAGCCGGGCCAGCAGCTCGTGATCCTGGCGGCTGGCCTTCTCTAGCAGGGAGACCTTCTCAGTGAGCGCCTGGCTCTCAGCCTCGTGGCGGCCCTTCTCCTCAGCATGCCGGGCCTCACCGGCCTCATGCTCACCACGCAGGGCTTTCAGCTGCTCGCGGAGCTCACCTGCCTCTGCCAGGGCCACACGATACTTGCAAGCCAAGATCTCAGGCCCATTGATGTCCACCTCATAGTAGTCCCCGTCCTCATGGCTGTCACGCTCCTTCTCGCTGTCCAGGGCTGTCCGCCGCTCCTTGCTGGCCTGCAAGCGCCGCAGGGCGGTGAGGTTCTCTGTGAGGCGGCTCACTTCCTCGCGCTGCTCCGAAAGGGCCCCCCGCGCCTGCTCCAGCTGCTTCTGTGTGTCCTGCAGTGACGCCAGCAGGCCCACCTTCTCCCGCTCCATCTGCAAGAGCACAAGAGCCCTGTCATCAGCCCACCGGAACCCAGACAGACCCAGTGGTGACCCCGCTGGTGCCACAGCTGTCCCCCTGCAGGTCTGTGCTGTAATGAGGGTGCCATGTGTGGGGCCTCGATGGGCCCCTCCTTGGAGATGTGTGGTAAATGGGGGTGGGCCATGCTACAGATCCCAGAACTCTGTTCTGTCCAGGGCGGGAAACTCTGACATGACATGTCCAGAGGACGCAGCCGCAGATCGCCTTTGAGCCCTATGAGGCAACAGGAGGGAACCTGCAGAAACCCAGGCTGTACCTCCCCTCAGCTCTGCAGCTCCACTGATGCTAGCAGTGTAGACTCCATAATAAATACTAGCAAGAGGGGAATGGGACACCACGGGGGCAGAGCTGGAGCAGGGGATGTGCACCGCTGCCTTAAGGCCCTGGGGCTGGGACAACCCCGGCCACCCGCACCTGCATCAGCTGCTGCTTCAGCTTCTGGATCTCAGAGATGTTGAGCTCGCTGAGGAGGTCAGACACCAGGCTGGGGGAGGGCGGGGCGAGACCGTCCTTGGAGGGTGTGGAGGTCCGGTTGTCCAGCGGCAGCTTGGCCAGGCTGGCATGTTCGAAGCCATTGGCCAGGGCCTCTGTGTCGTCACCGAGCTTGAGGCCATCCAGGGAGACATGCAGGTGGCTGGTGTAGAGAGAGTCGTTGATGCTCATGTAGTGTGACAGCTCCTTGCGGAGGCTGAGCTTCTGCTCCCGCTCTGTCTTTAGGGTCTCCAGCGCCTCCTCCAGCTGCCGCTCCGAGATCTCCTTGAGCCTGATGGCATCCTCCAGCTGGCTGTTGAGGTACTCGGTCTCCTCCTCCAGACGCTTGATCTCGTGCTTGAGGCCCTCAAACTCCACCTGGGGAAAGAGCGACAGCGTCTTGTGCCTGTGCAAAGGGGAGGCAACAACAGGGCTCAGAGCGCCACTGTCAGCAGAGCCAGGATGCTCCTCAGAGCCACAGATGCCATGGAAACCAGAACGCATGTCTCTGCTGCAAATGCTGCAGATGTCAGGCTACTTACAATGTTACTAACTGCGTCCTGACTGTAGATTCCACAAAGTTACTTAGTGAACATTGTTAATTGAATATTTTAAGAAATATAAAACATGTACCACGACCAGCACTTGTATTCCGATCTCAAGAGACTCCCCAATCCAGAGGGACCCGGACCCGGAGGCTCCCCAGGGGAAGCGGAGGTGGGGAAAGAATCCAGAGCTGCATGTATCTGGAGGTGGATGAGGGGGTAGGTGCGGACAGACACCAGTGCCTGCAGTGGGGACTTGGGAGTCTATGGGAAATTTTTAAAAAACATTTCTTATTCCAAAAAAACAAAAACATTTCTTATTCTGTCATATTGGTGCAAGAAATAAGGAACAGACCACTTATATGTGGGCCCGAGAGGACCTTAGGGACTCACAACTTGGGGCAGGGGGAGACTCGGGGAGGGGCCAGCCTCCACCACCTGCCACCAGGGCCTAGTCCAGCGTCACGGCAAGTCTGTTGTGTGGCCCGAAGCAGGCGCTCTGTGCCTGGTGTCACGCTGCCGACATAAACACCCAGGCCGTGCTCCCCACACAGATGGAAACGTCCAGGGAGGTTAGGGGCTCCTGGGGACATAGGTGGCAGGTGTGGCCCTAGGATACCACCAGGATGTCCCATCATCAGTGGCAGTGACCCTCCTTACCCCGTTGCTGTCAGAGAAGCCTCTCATCCCACCTATTGCCGGGGTGTCCGAGCCCTGACACGTCCCTGCTGGTCCTCAGTGCCCATCGGCACCTCCTGGCCAGGACCTCAGACAAGGGGCTGGCAGACCACGGACAATGGGAGGGACGGGCCCAGGGCTCCAGGGGTCATGGGTGCATCCTGCTACTGCTGCAGACAGATGGAGCTGGACAGCCTGCCCCTGGGCTCCGGTATCCCCTTTGCTTCGCCTCTGGTATTTGTTTCCTCAGGGGCTGACTGGGACCCCATGGCCACCCCCCACCCCGCATCCACGCCGCGCGGCCCTGAGCTGGGCTGTGGGGAAGGCAGGGGCGTGCCATGGAGCACGGAGGCCGCAGCCAGATACTTGCCTGGTTCTGCCTAAGCACAGACACCTGCTTCTGCAGGCTGATATTCTCCTCCTCCAGCTCCGAGTAGTCCTGCAGCAGGCGAGCCTCGCGGAACTTGTACTCCTTAATGTCATCCCGCAGGCGGCCACGCTGGGTCTCCACATTCTGGTTGATCTGTGTGGGCAGTGGCCACGAAGGTGCCTTAGGGCCCTGGGGAGCCGGGAAGTGTGCCCCAGGTGTGCCCTCGGACTCAGCACCGTGCCCCACTGCTTGTATCCGAGAAGCGAAAATGCAGGTCCACACGGTACCAAGTACGCAAACTCCCCAGAAGCCCGCCTGACAAACAGGGAAACAACACGTGGTCGGTCCACACAACAGGGTGTCATGTAGCCATAAGAAGAAGGTGATGCACTGCCACAGCTGTGACGCGCAGGAACCTGGGACCCCCACCACAAGAGAAGGAGACCAGATGCATGGTCATGGTCGTGTGACTCCAGGTGTTCAGAACAGACCGACCTGCAGGCAGAGGAGGAGGAGAAGGGGCGGGCACCGGGGGCAGTGATGGAGCATCCTGAGTGCACCTGGGACGGTGCCTGACGTGTGCACAGGTTAAGTGAGTGGTCAGGGATGTGGATTATCTCAGGGAAGGGGCTTGAGGATTCAGGGTCAACACAGATGTGAGGCAAGTGTGGCAACCAGGACTCAGGGATTCCTAGCCTGCTGCCACAAGCGCCCTGACCAGGGCCTGGCTGGGTCCCCTGGCCTCCATCCTGGGACATTCTGGGCTGTCCTGTTGTGTCTCAGGGCAGTGAGTGGCTCCCCGAGCCCTGTCCACTGGGCCAGCTCCCTTCTGTGCCGAAACAACTGGCCATGCTGACCGCCCACCCTGACCTCCTGGACCCTCTGCACCCCAGAACCAAGCACCAGGCTGTACATGGGAAGCTGCACACTGGCTTTGCCCTTGACCGAAACGTAACCTGCGTGCTGCAGAGCATCTGCCAATGGCGCGCTGTGGCTTCAGCAGGCCCAGTGAGTTACCTCACTTCCCGTGCACACCGAGTACGTGCTGGCCCCTCTCCCTTGCCTCTGCCCACACTCGTGGGACAAGGCCTGACGTGGCCCCTGGAGGGGTGGAAGCCAAGGCCTGAAACCCACCCAGGCCACAGGTTTGCACATCACGACCCACAGGCCGTGGTGAGACCCATGAGCAGCTCCCCCTGTGGCCTGGGCAAATCCAGCCTTCCCCATGCAGTGTGACACGCCCATGATGAGGTCTATGGGGTCCCCAGAAGTCACCCCACCCTCCTCCAGGGACAGCACAGCCTCCAAGCATAAGCCCTGGGGCTGACGGAGGGCACGTGAGCCCTGTGGGCAGCGAGGGGAGCCCCCAGCTCACAAGCTGGCCCCAAACACCACGTGGCAGGGCAGGCGAGGGAGCGCCATCCACTGACATGAGACCCAGATGGCTGCATTTTGGGCCCAAATTGGACACGGCAACTCTGCCAAGCACACGACCAACTCTGAGCACTCAAACCAGTTCCAACTGGCCACTGGGTGGTTTGGTTCCCCCAAAGAAGCATCTTCTTCCAGGTGGCCTGTCAACTGCAGCCCTGAGGACAGGCACAGGCAGAAAGCAGGGGACATCCTGTCCTGACGGGCCGGAGAAGGTGGGCGCGGGAGGACCAGAACTCGGGGGCCTGGCAGGCTCCCTCTCCGTGCCCTCAGAGCCTCCAACCCGGCACCTGGCACACTCATGCCTCAGCCCCCAGGCGCCCTGAGTGGGAGTAGACCCTCCCCTTCCATGAGGAAACCATGCAGAGACGAACGCATGGACACATGGAACTGTGCAAAGACAAACACATACCCACGCACCCTGGGCAAAATGCTGTCCTTACACGGGCCAAGCCAGGCCTCTACTCACCAACCCTGTCCACCCCAAGAAGGACTGAGGCCCCCAAGTGGGTGTATGGGGGGTGGGCAGTGAGGTCATGCCAAGGAGACTCCCTGCCTGGAAGGTTCCAAAGCAGTGCTGATGCCCTAGGCCATGGGTCCTGCCACCTGAAGCATGGCCACTGGACTCTGGGTGGTGGGGAAAGAGTAGCAGGACAGGGAATGCAGGGCCCAGCCCTGACGAGGGGCCTGTGACAACTGCACAAGCCAGCCAAAGGACATGGAGGGGTCTTGGGGCTGGGGGTCCTCCCCTCCCACCCCAGCAGGTTCTAGGCAGGTTAGCAGCAACAGCCCAGGCGGGACCTGCTGTCTCCAGGCAGACACCGCAGCTGGTCTGGCCAAGCAATGTGGCATCTGCAGGGACATGGATGCTGCCACAGCCGCTGTGGCCAGGAGGAGGGCCGGCCCTTGGCGGGGACAGGAGGGGGCAGCCAGGGACCTTCTCCTGGTCCAGAGACCCCCAAGCACCTGGCAGGTGTGTCCCATGTGCAGCTGCAGAGACCAAGGCTGGCCTGAGTTCACCTGTGCCAGCCATCCAGGCAGGGGGTCCACCTGTAGACACGCCGCCCAGACCCCCAACCCCCTGGGGGCTGTGCACCTCCTGGTGGAGTCGGTTCCCAGGAGACCCACCCCCTTCCTCCTCTGTGTGGGACTCCATCCCTGCTGCCTCACCTACACACCACAACCCCCACCTGGAGCCTGGCAAGGCTGCTCCTGACCCCTACCCGCCCTTCCTTCCAGGCAGCTCCAGGCACCACCAGGCAGCAACCAAGCCTCCCTGACTCCTGCCCTGGGTTCCAGGGCACAGAATTCCACTGGAATGTCTGTCATTTACTCCAGGGCTCAAGGCACGTGCAGTCCACCTGGGGCAGCAAGGACAGGGCCCCTGGGCAGAAAGGTCACCTGGTAGGGCCCCACTGGGCAGGTGAGGTGGACTGCCTCCAGTCCAGCCTCTCAAGGGCAGCCCCCCCTTGCCGAACAAGGACCCCCCTTCCCCTCCCCCAGCGAATCCCTGGAAGGCCTCAGTCTGTGCACCAGACCTGACTGCCTCCAACCAACTGCTCCCCAGCCACCCCAGACTCTGCTTCTCCATCTCCAAAATGGGTCTCAAGGCCTTGTCCCAGGACAGATGCTAGCTGGGCCCATCCACATAAGTGAAGAGGTCAGAGGTCAGGACCTAGGGCTGCCAGCCCAACCCTAGGCATGCGGACAAACCACCTGCTCCTTGGTTCCCCCCACCCCCACAGGGTCACCAAAAGGACAAGTTCTGGAGCAGCTGGAACCATCCCATGTGCTGAGCACACCTCACACAAATTGCACTACACAGACCACGAGGTCCTCCCGGAAAGCCGGCATTAAGCTGTCGGGGTTTGGTCAGAGGGCATGGTACAGCTGGCATAGCATGAAATGGGCATGGCAGCTGGACCGGGCACTGGGAACTACAGCTACCCTCAAAGAGGGGATGCCCCAGGGGGTGACCCCGCACGGCTTGCACATCACACCAAGGCAGGTGGAGAGTGGCCTCCTGGGGGCAGCGCATGTCATTACATGCATGTAGTCCTGACTCCTCCACCAGGCCTGGCCGTGGGTGCCAGCCTCATGGGGAGAGGGGACAGCCACTTCAGAGGCCAGGAGGGAGCACCAACAGGAATGGCAGGAATCCCAGCCCCACAAACCTGCTTCCTACAGGACCAGCTGAGCTCATGTCCTGATACCCAAAGCCAGGAGTCAGCAGCTTAGTGGGGCTCTCCCGACGGCTCAGACATGAGGAGCCAAACAGGCCTGGCCAGGTGAGGCCACCTGGTGGGGCGAGGCTACAACCACCTTGGTGAGGTCACCCCGCATTCCCAGCGGCCCTCCCCCCACCCCCACCGTGGTAATCCCAGTAATCCCATGGGAAGAAATTAACTCACAAACTCTGGCTCCACACATCTGAGGCCTGCCCACCCCCTGGATCCAAGCCCAGTTCTTCCCAGGCCCGCAGACCTGCATGAACTGTGACCCCAAGCCGGGGTAGGTGACCGCTCTCCACTGCTGCCAGCCCCTGGGCTGCGTCTCACACCACAGGAGCCCCCTGCCAGCCTCGGGTGGCCCTGATGTCAAAGCGTGGACCTCAGAACTGCCTGTCCATCTGGTCAGCTGTCCCTGCCCCCCAAGTACACAGGGCAGAGAGCAGGTCCCCGTGGCCCAGAACGAGGCCCCTTGCTCTTGCTGATGAGAAGCCAGGGGCCTTAAGCCACGGCCAGAACAGCCCCCACGGACTCCAGGCCACACCCACTGTCCCCGAGCTCGCTCACCCCCCTTGAGGATGGCCACGTGCGGAGGGCACGACACACCTGCCCTGCCCTCCCCTGGGCTTGCCGGTACCTCCTTCAGCTCCTGCGCCACGGATGCCAGGCGCTCATTCTCCGACTGTGTGTTGGTGAGCACGTTCCGCAGCTGCTTCAGCTCCGTCTGCAGCTCCAGCACCTTTCGCACGTAGTACTGCTCCTTGGAGGCTGACTCCTGGATCAGACTCTCCTCCCGGCTCTCACCATCCGCGGCCACCTTCTTGTGGTTCGTGTGCGCCTGTCCAAACGCCTGCGCAGAGACCAGATGCTCGTAAGACAGAAGCCGCCGCCTGCAAGCCCTGGGGAGGACACCCCGGTGGGGACACTAGGGTTGGGGGGGATACAGGGGGTGGGCCATGGACGAGGGAGTGCAGGACACCTGAGGGCTACACAGGGTAGCAGGGCTAGTGGTCAGGTGGGAACAGAGCCAGGGAGGAGTGAGGTGGGGCTGATGGCCAAGTGGGGCCAGGCAAGGAATGACCCAGACGATGAGGTGGCTCTGGGACCCCCAGCAGCACGGACCCTTTCGGGAGTCAGGCTGCTGACCCAGGAGTGGGGCAGGGAAGTCCTGTCCTAGGACCAGGGCAGATCTGAGGCCCACATAGCAACCCTCTGCCCCACTCCAGATGGAGAAACTGAGGCCAGAGCGGCCTGGGAGGGTGTGAGCCCAGGTGTGGGCCAAGGGAGGAGATGGGAAGGTGAACCAGTCGACAGACCAGCGTGTGTGCCCCAGCGGGAGACCCCACCCACCTGCCCAGTGTCTGGAGGAGAGCTGAGAGGACGCCCTAACCCCACCAGGCCCAGAGGGGAGAGGATGCCCCCATCCCCACCCCATCCCCATCCCTACCTCCACCCCAGGCCAAGGGAGGGCTCCCAGGGAGGAGGCGGGTACACCTGGCGTGGTGTAGCCAACCAGTCTCAGCCTAGGCCCAAGACCAGTCACCAGGACAACCCCCATTGGCCTCCCCCCTCACTGGCTACCCCATGCAGACTCCTTACAGCCTCCCCGCTCACTGGGAGGGCTCTTGAAGAAGGAAGAGTTGATGTCTTTATTTCTTGAAAGAAACGGGCATTTTCACTTATTTCACTATCTGAGATGAAACCTAGGAATTCTGTCCAAGAAAACTGGGAAAACAGGCATAAGGGGAAGGCTGTTACTGCACAGGACCACCTTCCGACATAAAGAACCAAACCGTAGAAAGCTGATGGGGCCTGGCTAAAGGAAGCGCGGTCTGGTTGGGGTCAGCATTCTGTGAAAACGCCCATTTCTTTTCAAACCAAGTCAGCTCTGCTCTGAGACTCCGGGTGCTGTCCTCTTCTGTCTCAGTCCCAGATAAAAAGTCTACACAGGACTTGCCCAGTCTGGGCAGCGGCCCTGACCCCCAGCTGCACAGCAGCCTGGGGTGAGCAAAACCTACCAAACTTCTGGAAGCAGAGCAAGGACCTGACCCACAGGGCAGGTGTGCTGGAGAGCCCCGGCCAGCTGAGGACTTCCCCTCGAGCCTGCAGACGAGCCCAACCAGGTGGCCAGGGCCAATTACACACACAGCCTCAAACTGGAGTGTGGACATCCCTCTGGGTGTGGGGTCAACCATTAGAGGCTGTCCCAAGGCCAGACAGCTCAACGCGGTGATGCATGCAAGCATGTACACATGCACGTCCAGGCCTGCCAGCCATCCAGGCCTGCCAGCCACGGCCCAGAGACTGGTACCTCCTGCTGAGCTAAGAGGACAGTCACAGGGACTAGGTGTGGCTCCTCGTGCAAAAGTGATCATTAACTGGGAACTGTGTCAATTTTCAAGTCACGGGACAACCAAGTAGTGAGGCACAGGGCACAAGCAAGCTCCAGGACAGCCCTCATCTGCCTCAAAGGGCCCGTGGCCATGGTGCTGGAGGAGACGGTGGGGAGCAGGCCAGGAGGCCTTCAGGGAGGAGGCAGTGCTGCAAGACGGTGGACAAGGCAGCAAAGGCAGCAGACCTGCGGACAGAGAGGACAGTCAGTGCGAACCTGTGAGGGCGCCACCCAGGTGGACCACATGGAGCCACCGGCAGGGGAGGCAAGGAGGTGGAGCAGGTTGTGACCTACACAGCTGAAGGCTTCAGACCACATCCCCGAACAACACACAGGAATAACAACAGCATCATCTCGCACTCAGGGAAACCAGCAGGCCACAGCAGTGAGCATGGCTCAGACTGGCGCCGTGGTAGCTGGGGGCTCAGGATGCAGGACGAAGCTGGCACACACGGGGCGGCGAACCTGAAGCCATGGAAGGTATGCAAGATGGAATCACAGAGTGATGCAAGGGGAGCACTGCAGGGATTAGCAGCCGATTCCACGATGCAGAATAGACTGGCAGGCTGAAGACACAACTGTGGGTTACCCAGGGTAGGCGGAGCCCCAGGGAAGAGGAGGGTGAGGACAGAATACGCACTAGAACCCAGAATGGTCTAAGACATCCAGACTTACACGTAGTGGCGCGTCTAGCCCTGAGCACAAGCAACATGAGAGAAACCACACGAAACTCCCTAAAGCCAGCATAGCAGAAGAAACACTAAAACCACCCAGAGGGATAAGCAGTACAAGATGACATCAGATTTCTCCGGCTATGGGACACAGCAGAATCACCCTGAGAAAAAACAAAGCAAACCCATTACCGAGAGCGCTCTGCCCATGAACCTCCACAAACAGCCATGAGATGAAGACAAGGGCTTGAAAGGACTGAGCACCTGCAGACCTGCATGACCAAGACATTCAATAAAATCCTTCCGGCAGAAGAAAAACAATACCAGATGGAAATCTAGATTTAGGAAGAGGAGTGAAAAGCACCAGAATTGATAATTACGGAATAAATATAACAGACTTATTGTTCTTATTAAATTCCTTTAAAAGATAATTAACCAGGGACTCAGTGCAATCTGAATCAAACTGCCAATGGCTTTTTTTGCAGAAATGGAAATTCATATAGGATTGCAAAGGGTCCAGAACAGCTAAAACAATATTGAAAACAAAACAGGAAGACTCAAATTCTCTATTTCAAAAACTTTAATGTTACTGTGACGATGACTGTGTGGTAGTGGCATAAGACAATCCAGACCAATGCAACACAAGAGTCCAGAAATAAACTGTTGCATATGCGGCCAATTATTTTTTTTAATTTTTTTTTATTTATTTACGATAGTCATACAGAGAGAGAGAGAGAGGCAGAGACACAGGCAGAGGGAGAAGCAGGCTCCATGCACCGGGAGCCTGATGTGGGATTCGATCCTGGGTCTCCAGGATCGCGCCCTGGGCCAAAGGCAGGCGCCAAAACCGCTGCGCCACCCAGGGATCCCTTTTTTTTTTTTTTTAATTTTTTTTTTCGGCCAATTATTTTTGACAACAGTAAAAAGATAATTCAGTGATGAAAGAATAGTTTTCAAAAAACGGACATCCACATGCAAAACAATGAAGGTGAATCCCTACCTCACATCATATACACAAATCAACCCAAAATGGATCAGAAACCTAAATGCAAGAACTACAACTAAAACTTTCTGAAAAGGGACATCTGCGTGGCTCAGCGATGGAGCATCTGCCTTCGGCTCAGGTTGTGATCCTAGAGTCCCAGGATTGAGTCCCACATCGGGCTCCCTGCATGGAGCCTGCTTCTCCCTCTACCTGTGTCTCTGCCTCTCTCTCTCGGTCTCTCATGAATAAATAAAAAAAAAAAAATCTTAAAAAAAAAAAACTCTCAGAAAAAAAAAAACAGGGATTAATCTTCATGAACTTATTGGCAATGGGTTTTTAACATGTGACACCATAAGCATGAGCAAAAACAACAAAAATAAACTGACTTCATAAAAATTAAAACATTTGGTATCAGACGTTTATTAAATATGGTATCAAAGAACATCATCAAGTGGAAAGACAAGCTACACAATAGGAGAAAATACTTTAAAAGAAAACCATTTATTTATTTATGAGAGAGAGGATGGGAGGGGGAGGGAAAGAGAGAAAGGGAGTCTCAAGCAGACTCCTCTCCGAGCAGAGCTCGACATGGGGCTCAGTCTCACAACCCTGAGATCATGACCTGAGCTGAAATCAAGTGTCAGACACCTAACTGACTGAGCCACCCAGGGGCCCAGGAGAACATACTTGTAAATCTTCTATCTGATAAGGCTCTACTGTCTAGAATATACAAAGAATGCCTGTAACTCAACAATAAAAACACAGCCTAATTTAAAAATGGACAAAGAATTTGAATAGACATTTCTCCAAAATATAAATAAACGAGGGGGCAGCCTGGGTGGTTCAGCGGTTTAGCGCCTGCCTTCAGCCCAGGGCATGATCCTGGAGACCCGGGATTGAGTCCCACATCAGGCTCCCTGCATGGAGCCTGCTCCACCCTCTGCCTGTGTCTCTGCCTCTCTCTCTCTCAAGAATAAATAAATAAATAATCTTAAAAAAATAAATAAAAGACAAATAAGCTCAAGAGAAGACACTCAATGTAAGCAGACAATAGGGAAGTGGAAGGCAAGTCAAAAGCATAATGAGATAGCTGTAATGGAGGATAAAATAAGGAAAATAACAAGTGCTAGCAAAAATATGGAAGAACCAGAACCCTCATGTATTGCTGGTGGGAATGGAAAATGATGCAGCTGCTGTGAAAACCAGCCTGGCAGACCCTCGAAAAGTTAAACAGAGTATCATATGGTCCTACAATTCACTCCTGGGCATAAACCCAAAAGAAATTAAAATATACATCCATATGAAAACTTGAACGCTAATTTTCATAATAGCCAAAAAGTAAAGACAATGCAAAAATCTACCAACTGATAAATGGATAAACAAAATGTGGCCTATCTATACAATAAAATATCAGTAATAAATCGGAATGAATTACTGATACATAGTACAACATACATGGACTCTGAAAATATTCTGTTATATGAAAAAAAAAACAGTCACAAAGGGCTACATATTGTATGATTCCATTTATGTGAAATATCCGAACTGGGCAAATCTATAGAGAGTGTACACAGATTGGTGGTTGCTCAAGGCTGGAGCTGGAGCTGGAAGGGGTGACAGCTAAGGTTCAGGATATCTTTTTTTTTTTTTTTTAAGATATTTATTTTTTGAGAGAGAAAGAGAGAGATTGCGAGCACTAGCAAGGGGAGAGGGGCAAAGGGAGACAGAGAAGCAGACTCCCCACTGAGCAGGGAGCCTGACTCAGCGCTCAATCCCAGGGCCCTGAGAACATGACCTGACCCAAGGCAGAGGCTTAACTGACGGAGCCACCCAGGTGCCCCAGCTCAGGGTATCTTTTGACTAATGAAAATATTCTAAAATTGGTCATGGTATCAATGCACAACTCTGTGAATACACTAGAAGCCACTAAATTGTACATTTCTTTGGATTGTACATTTTTAAAAAAGATTTTATTTTTAAGTAATCTCTGCACCCAACATGGTGCTTGAACCCATAACCCCGAGATCAAGAGTCGCACACTCCACTGATGGGGCCAGCCAGGTATCCCTGAGTTGTACATTTTATTTTTTTTTTATTTAAAAAAAATTTTTAATGAGAGAGAAAGAGAGAGAGAGAGAATGCAGCAGAGACACAAGCAGAGGGAGAAGCAGACTCCATGCAGGGAGCCTGACGTGGGATTCGATCCTGGGTCTCCAGGATCAGGCCCTGGGCTGAAGGCGGCACTAAACCGCTGAGCTACCCGGGCTGCCCTTAGTTGTACATTTTATTTTATTTTATTTTATTTTATTTTATTTTATTTTATTTTATTTTATTTTATTTGAGTTGTATATTTCAAATGAGTTAACTGCATGGCATGTTAATTATATAAATAAATAAAGCTATTAAAAATAAAGTTGTTTACAAATATTAAAGGATAGAAAAAGATAAACTATGCTAATACCCATCAAAAGAAACCTAGAATGCTTCTATTGATATTAGATAAAGTAGATTTCACTGCAAAGAATATTACCAGAAATAGAGGGTTATTTCATGAGAATGAGGCTAATTACAAAAAATATAATTCTAAATGTGTATGCACCTAATAACAGCTTCAAAATACATGAAGCAAAAACTAATAGATCTGCAAGAATAAACAGATCCAAAATTTTAGTTGGAAGCCTCCAAAGTCTTCTCTCAGTTACTCAGACTGAGAAGACAAAAGTATCAGTAGTAGGACATAAACAATACAAACAACACTATTGACTAAACTGGCCCAAGGGACATGTAAGGAACCTCAACCGATGGCAAGAGCTCACACATTCTTTTCAGGGGCACATGGAACATTGACCCAGACGGGCCATATTCTGGGATATTAAACACATCTCAAAATTAAAAGGATTCAGGCCATACAAAGTAGGTGCTCTACCCACAGAAAATTAAATGAAAAATCAGTAACAGAAAGATCTGTTTAGAAAATCCCTACACAGGGCTGGTGGCTTAGCAGTTTAGCAGCGCCTTCAGCCTGGGGCGTGATCCTGGAGACTCAGGATGGAGTCCTACGTCAGGCTCCCTGCATGGAGTCTGCTTCTCCCTCTGCCTGTGTCTCTGCCTGCCTCTCTCTCTCTCTCTCTCTCGACTAAATAAATAAAATATTAAAAAAAAGAAAATCCCTACATATTTGGCAATTAAACAACATACTTCTAAATAATGCATGGATTAAAGATGAAATACTTTTTAAGTATTTTTTCTTAAAGATTTATTTATTTAATCATGAGAGACAAACAGAGAGAGACAGACAGACAGACAGAGGCAGAGACACAGAGGGAGAAGCAGGCTCCCATGCAGGGAGCCTGACGCGGGACTCGATCCTGGATCCCAGAATCACGACCTGAGCTGAAGGCAGACACCCAACCACTGAGCCACCCAGGCATCCCCTTTCTAAGTATTTTTAACAGAATAAAAATGAAATGAATATAAGAATTTGTAGGATTCCACTAAAGCAAGTATTTAGGATATTTACAGCACTACATGACTATTTAGAAAAAAAACAATCCAAAACCTTAGCTTTCATATTACAAACTAGACCAGGTATGTGTATGGGGCTTGAAGGCAGATCTAACAGCCCTGCAGTGCTGAGGAGTAGTGTCCAGTGTTCACTCCAGCTCCCCAAACCTGCTTCTCTCCAGAGTTTTGCCCAAATGGTCCCAGGGCCTCCCAGGCCAAGGAATAAAGGTTTTCAAGACCTGCCTGATGGCTGCCACCCTCTTATCTCCTCATCCTAGGTATCAGGTTCCCTTGTATTGAACACAGAACTAACAACCCTACTGGAGGAGCATGGATTGCACCCTCTCCACAGGCTGTGTGCTCCTCAGGGAGGATGGTTTCTCATTTATGGTGGGTCTTTGGGCCCATGTGCTGTGTGACAAGAGTTTAGCCAGTCACATGGTCTCCCTTCTCAGCTAGGTGCCTGTGTATTAACTCAGACACTCAATCAACACTGGACAGCATGGGCGGGGGACAGAGAAAGAGATGAGCACACACTGCCTAAAATCTTCTCGTGCACTCACCCTCTGGTGGGGCTGTGTGTGAGTCATACATCCAACTACTCAGGAAAACAGCAGGTGCTAATGCTAAGCACATACCTGTACTATGTATATGTGCTGCTGAAGCAAGCACATACATACCTGTTCTATGACCCTCAATTACCACTTGGGAGAGAAATAGCTACATGTGTGTATGAAAAGATATGTTTTTTTTTAATTTTTATTTATTTATGATAGTCACAGTGAGAGAGAGAGAGAGAGAGAGAAAGGCAGAGACATAGGCAGAGGGAGAAGCAGGCTCCATGCACTGGGAGCCCGATGTGGGATTCGATCCCGGGTCTCCAGGATCGCGGCCTGGGCCAAAGGCAGGCGCCAAACCGCTGCGCCACCCAGGGATCCCTGAAAAGATATGTTTATAGGAATATGATTTACAAAAGTCTCAGACCAGACAGCTCCCAGCAGTCTGTCAATAGAAAGTATGTGATCCAGTCACATGATGGAATACTACACAGAAATTAAAATTAGTAGGTCACTGTTACACAGACAGCAGATGAATCTCACATCATGCTGGAAGGAGCCAGACACAATAAATAGAGCAAATACTGTGTGACTCCATTGATACACACAGCTCTAAGGATAAGTAAGATGAATCTATGCTGCTAGAAGTCTGGACAGGGGTGGCCTCTGGTTGGGATGGGCCCTCGAGGAAGGCTTGTAAGGCTGGAGTGTTCCAATTCTTGATGTACTTCCTCGAACCTCGATCCTGGGATCGAGTCTCTCATCAGGCTCCCCACAGGGAGCCTGCTTCTCCCTCTGCCTTATCTCTGCCTTTCTCTGTGTCTCTCATGAATAAATAAATTAAATATTTAAAAAAAAATGACCAGAGTAGAAATCAGTGATATAGAAAAAAAGATAAAGAAAATCAATGAAATCAAAAGCAAGTTCATTGAAAAGGTCAGTCAAATTGATAAATTACCCAGCCTAATGGGGGTTGGGGGCAGATGATGGATACCAAGAATGAATGGTGACAGCACTACAAACACTATAACTAATACGGGAATATTATTAACAGCTTTACACCAATAACTTTGACAACTTAGTTGAAACGGACAAATTCTTTAAAAGACAAACCACTGAGTCTGCTCAAGAAGAAACAGATAATCTAGAGGGCATTAGGTGAAGTGAAGTAAATCAGACAGAAATACTACATGATCTCTCCTCTATGTGGCATCTGAAAAAAACCAAGAGCCATGCTCATAGATACAGAGAATGGATTAGTGGTTACCAAAGGCAAAGAGCTTTGAAATAGGCAGAGGTTAAAAAACAAAAGAAAGCAATTTTTTTAAAAGATTGATTGATTTATGATAGACATAGAGAAAGAGAGAGAGGCAGAGACACATGAGGAGGGAGAAGCAGGCTCCATGCCAGGAGCCCAACGCGGGACTCGATCCCGGGACTCCAGGATCGCACCCTGGGCCAAAGGCAGGCGCTAACCCGCTGAGCCACCCAGGGATCCCCCTACAAAAAGCAATTTTAAAAAAGCTAAAACAAACAAACAAACAAACAAACAAACAAAAAAAAAACGCTAACTGTATTGAGTTTTCCTTAAGTTCTTTATTTACCATCCTCACCGTTTTTAAGTGTACAGTCCAGTAGCGTTGATGACATTCACACTGCTGTACGATATGTCTCCAGAACTCTTCATTTTTTTTAAAAGGACAATGCAAAGACAAGACACAAACTGAAAGAAAATCTACGCAAATCACAATCTGATAAAGGACTTCTTTCCAAAATATAAGAGCTCTCAAAACTGAGTAAGAGAAACTACCCCATAAAATACGAGCAAAAGAACTGAACAGATGTTTCCTGTAGAAAGACACATGTGTGGGAAAGGAGGACACGAGATGCTCAGAGGACAGTGACTGGGGAGATGCCCCCCATACTCCAGGAACTTGGGGATGAAGACACCTGCCCCAATTGAGGCCGGCACACGCCACCCTGCTGCCAGGGTATGGACAGGCAGGCAACCTGGCAACTTCTTCAAGGGGTATGCAGACACCTGATATGAGGCACAGCCGTCCACCCCAGGTCATCATCCAAGAGCAGTGACAACGGTGTGCAGACTAGCGTACCGCAGGAAGGCCTGTGATACCTGCCGATCCTCCTGAAGCGGCATGGGGAGGGCTTCGGATCCATGCCGGCCCCTCTCCGTCAGTGACACCCCTCCAGCTGTTTACCCCAGGTGTCCTACCCCAGCTAGGAGGCCCCATCCCTGTGCTCACTGCTCAGCTCACAGGCCGGAGGCCGGGCATCTGAGGTGAAAGCCATGCCCCTGTCCCGCTCCCACCACCTGAATTTCTGATCAAAGCATGCCCCAACACCCAGCACCTCCTGGAAACCTGCTTCCCCCCTAGGAAGTGCTCGGAGCAGCAGTGTGCACCCTGATGGCATGTGAGGCTGTGGGCGTGCCCATCCTGCCCTGCCTTGCTCCTCTCAGGCCAGTGTTCACTGAACGCCCCAAACTTCCCTGGCTGCTATGAGGAAGAAAGCTGATGCCTTCCTGGACCGCAGGATGCACGTCTGGGCTTGGAGGTACCCAAAACCATGCTGGGATGATGTTCCCAGAGGGGCACACCCTGCCCACAGTCCTGAAGTGCCCGGGCCAGGCGAGCCCCAGCGTGGCCGGGCATGCCCAGGCGTGAGGTCACGGGCAGCTGTACACACGTTCATCCTTGCCATGTGGACACAGCACACACAACTGCACTCAGGGCCACATGTGGCAGGGGAGGCTGGGCTTGCCAGGCAAGGAGGGGTTCCTGGGGCAGGGGCAGTGGGGGGGGGGGGCGGCAGCAGGAGCACATGTCAGGCAGGGCAATCCCCAGGGGCCATGAGACTTTAGCAGCGGGGAGTACCTTCCCCAGGGGGCTGGACGGTGGCGCAGGGTCGTGGGAGGACCAGGGCCCAGGGGATGTGGGATAGCAAGGGGCAGGCCCTCCCCACACCGTCCTCACCTGCCTGGTACGCAACCACTGCAGGCCCAGCATGCCACAGCCTCCTCACAAGCTGGGTGGGCAGTGACCACGAGGGGCGTGTGATCCTGAGCACGGATACACACATGAGCACAGGCCTCCATCGGTCCCCGCTGGCACACAGGAGGCTCCAGACCCTTGGCCCCCACTGGGCCCCCACCAGGCCCCCACACCCTAGTGTGGCTGAGATGTACAGACAATAAGGGCCAAGCACTTCTGCTGAGCAGGGGACAAGCAGCCTGGCCCTGGGAGGGAGGGGGGGTTGCTGCAGCCCTGCCAGCCACCCCTGCCCAAGCCTGGTTCTGTAGGCAAAGCTGCACCAAAACGGAAGCTGGGGTCACTGCCCTGGGTCCACAGGCACTAGAGGGAGGGCTTGGAGGGTCTCTGAGCCCCAGGTCCACACACGGTCAGTGATCCCGATGGGCGTGGAGAGTTGGCTGCCCGCAGGGTGTAGGGGACAAGGATGGGAGGGTGGGGATGTGGGGGCAAGCAGGAAGAGACCCCAAGCTGCCCTGCACTCTGGGCACCAGATCTGTGCTTGCCAGGCCCCCAGGGAACACCTGTAGCTCCAGAGCAGGGACTTAACTGCAGGTAAGGTCTGTCTGTCCCAGTGCTGTCTGCAGGCTGAAGGCCTAGGAGGCCGGAGGGCAGAAACCAGACCACCCCGCCCATTCCTGTTCCGCTGCCGCCCACACTGAATCCAAGCTCATCCCTTCCAGAGACACACCCAAAAGTGATGTTTCCCAGAAGCTAGATGTCCCTCAGCCAAAGGGACACATGAAATCATCACCACACAGGCCCGGGAGCTGTGGCAACGGCTCCCAACTCCATCCTGTGGGGCAACAGCAGCCACAAATGGCACAGAGCTGTAAACTCTCTTGCCAGTCCAGGCTGAACGGCACGATGTGGCCTCAAGATGTAGTCTGCTGACCCCTGGTCTAAGCCAGCACCTCATCACCCGCAGCCACTTGTGTGGCTTGTTATACAAGACCTAGAAGCGTACATAGAAGGTCTGTTCCCAAGTCCAGCCTGGGCAGGGCTGTGTATCGGTCAGGCTTGGAGCGGGAGGGCTCCAGGGTCAGGGATGCACTAGGAATAAGCCCAGAGGCAGGACTCAGCTGACTGGGAGGAGCCCTGGACAAGAAGCTCCCCCTCAGCCATGGCCAACCCCAGCACCTGGCCGACAGGGGAGCGGGGATCACTACGGGGGTGATCGCTGCACCCTGGGCCCGTGCGACATGTCTGACCCGGCTGGGGCAGCTGGGAACCATGCCGATGCAAGAGGCCTCATGAAGCTAGAAGAGCAGCCCCGCAAGGGACCGCCCCACCCGTATGGTCAGCCAGTCCCCGGGGCCCTGGAGGGCATTCTGCTCTGCAGTAGCCACGCAGTCTGTCCCCCAAAGGGAACGACCATGAGCTGGCCACCGCCCTGGCCCATGGAGGCCGGCCCCTGGTTTCTGACACATGTACGTGGGGCCCAGAAACAGGTCTGTGTGAGGAGACAGAACCCAAACACTTAAAAACTGATCTCTTCAATAATATTCATACCCAAGAGGGCCTATAGGACAAACAGCAGGAAATGTATCCTCTCAGCGCATGGGGATCGCCACCCGAGCAGCACTGTGCTGTGGGAGGGGGATGCACTAAAAATACCCCGTAAGGATAAACACAAACACAGACTCAATAAGGAAAACAGACCCTTCTCAAGGAAGGTGTCACAACAAAGGTTCAAAGCACAATAAAAAAGCAAAAGCAAGTGGGCTGGTGTATTTTGTCCACCTGGAGACGGTCTTACCCAGAGTGGTGGCCTACGTGGGGCACCTGCCTCTGAATCAGGCAACCAGAGGCCAGTGCCCCCGCCTGCCCCGTGTACCTCAGGAGGGTATGCTCACCAGGGCAGGGCCAGGGCTGCATCCTGAGCCTTGTGTCCATGGCCACAGCCACTACCAGCATGAGAGGGGACAAGGGGCAGTCACCCAGAGCTCGGTGAGCACACCAGAACTCCTACAGGAGCTCCCACCCTCTCCCACTGGGGGCCCAAGGACACATCGACCTGCCCTGGGAGCGCCAATCCAGCGGCATCAACACCATTCAGTTACAAAGACACAGATGGGCCACCTGAAGGGTCAGCTTCAGCAAGCCTGCTAGAAGTCGACCATGCAGTGCAACGCAAGGTGAGCTACAGACGTTCCTGCCACAGCCAAAACTGACGTGCGAAAGGGAAGTTAGAGAGCAGCCGCACGAAGGCACGCTCAGTACGACTGGTGGCGTCTCCAGCAAACCTCTGCAAGAATGCACGTGGTCACTGTCTTTACATCCTAACACAAGCACCTGAGCCGAGGTAAGTCCACCTGGGGAAGATGTAAAGATAGTGGACAGGCCCTGGGGTCCTGGCCCTAAAAAGGACAAGGCCAGGGAATCTGTCCTGGGTCAGGGAGGCAAGGATGCAAGGGGACGGCTTTACTTCGGAAGCGCACGGAGGAGCAGCCCCAGGAAATCCCCAAGCCTCCCCAGGTAAACTGCTGAGGAGCACCTAACAGGGACAATTGATGTATAATTCCAACAGCAGAAAACCTTAACCCTTGGATGCTACTTCACCTAGAAACACAAGACTTAGTCGTAGGAAAGGACAACTCTGATGGGAGAGGTGTGAGTCCCACAGGGTCATGGGGAGCATGCGCCACGCCACAGGCAGCACCTCCATGAGACTGGAGGAAGCTGCCCCAACCATCCGGGGTCACTGTAGAGCATGGTTAACTTTACCCTGACCGTTAGCAAGCAGGACTCCCCTGTACCTCCTAAGACGAATGAAAGGTGTGATCCATGTACCGTCATACTTACTCTGTCAATGGGTATGATTCCGGGTATTTCAGTATATTCCCCAAGGGGTGCGGCCACCACCAACATGACTTCCCATGCTCTCCTCACCCACTAGCGGTCACCCCCTAGCTCCCCTGCCCCAACTCCAAAACAACCAGTGTCCTTTTTGTGTCCGCAGGTTTGCCCATTCAGGATCTCTCACGGAGGGGGAACTTCACCCGAAACGACCCCTGTACCCTGCCTCTCATGAAGCATCACGTTCCAAGGATGGTGCACGAGGGGCGGGTACCAGCGCTTCACCTCGGGGCTGCCTGGGATGATGTGGCTATTAACACTCACGCGGCGTCTGTATTCACGGGTACACACGCAGGAGCAACGCTAACTCTGTGTTTAATGCCCCAGGGAACCGCCACACTGTCTGCCAAGGCTGTCGCACCATACCACTTTCCACCAGCAAAGGGTAGGTTCTGATGTCCCCACATCATCATCAACACTTGCCTCGGTCTTTGATGCACTGTCCCAGGGGCGTGAGGGCCCCTCCTGTTAAAGACCCAAACACTGACAACACTGGCCACCGGTCCTCACTAACGTGCCTTCGCCATATCATCTCCCTTAACACCAGTCTCAAAGTCCTCAGGAGGATTCCAGCTCATGTCTTTTTGGAGGAAGAAAGTAAGGCCCCAGGGGAGGACCTGGCAGCTGTCCACGGCAGGGGACCACTGGGCCACCTCAACCCTTGGCCGCTCCTCCCTCTGTGCCAGCATCAGAACCACTCACGGCCTGATGACGGGAGGACCTGTACCCAGACCACTACAAACTCCAATGCATCAGTAAGAGAAAGGCAGACACGTTACAGAAACCTTGGTGAGGGTCCCCAACAGGCTCTTCACAAAGGACTGCCTCCAAATGGCCAGGCGACAAAGGCTTGGGGCAGGGGGCAAGAGAAGTGCTGCAGCCAGTAAGCGTCCAGGACAGACATCCCCGAGGGAGGCCCAAGGACATGGTGCTCACGTAGCACCTGGAACAGGGCGGCTCCAAAGCCCTGCCCCCAGCCCCACTCAGCACAGCGGCTCTGCTCCCTTCCAGCTTTTTTTTTTTTTCCCCCTTCCAGCTTCTGTCTAGGAAGGAGCTGCCACAGATGGAGAGGCCTGGGAGCCTGAGCACCTCACAGTCTGTGCCAACGGGAGCCCATCAGCTTCGATCTCATGGGAAACACCTCCCTGCACAGGGGGGAAGCAGACCCAGAGCAACTGACTCCCTGTCATGTCCCAGGTGGCACTGCCTGGGAAGGCACAACCATCACCTGGCCCTGATGATAGCCTTGACTCAAATCACTTGGGGAGCCAGAAACATGCGTTCACAGGTGCAGGCTCACCTGCTAGGTGGCCCTTCCCATCTCAGGGGCTTGGGCCTGGAATGCTGCAGTTCTCCAGGGCAGCGCCCATTAATCCCCAGATCTGGCTGGGGCTGGTCACACTGGTCCTCAGCCCCACTTCTCAGGAGGAGATTATCTCCTCCTAGCACACAGCCCTGCACCCAGGCGCTGGGTCATGGAAGCAGCAGAGCCTGAGGAGGGCCTGGTCCCAGGGGGCCAGGTGGCTATCTGTGTAGTCTATTGGAAGAGGTAAGAGCGCAGGTGCAGAGAGCCTGGCACACCAGTGACTCCGACACCCCCAGGGGCAGGTGCTGATGACCCTGATACCTACCTGGCACCTTGCTCAGGCAGAAAGCCCACAGTGGACAGACAAGCTAACCCTGCCAAGGGCCAGCAGGGCTGCTGGGGCCAGGCGGGGTGGATGGCCCCCGCTGGTGACCCTCCTGCCGGGGCAGCCATGGGACCACAAACTACTCTGTCTCCTCACAGGTGAGCTACACACCAATGTCAGAAACAAGATGGCTTACAGGACACAATCTTGTGGACAGCAGCTAGAGTCGCTCTGGAATCTTCCATCTATGAGATCAGACCCTGACTAATGCAGTCCACCACTGGAAGAAGCGTTTAGTTAATCCCAACAAGTGGGAGACCAGACAGCCAGCCTGAGCAGCTTCCGGGAGCCCCAGAGAGAGAAACAACAGAAGGGGGGGCCAAGCTCCCATACAAGGACAGAACCCAGAGGCCTGTGACACCCTTGCAGGGTCCCCACCAGCCACCTCTCAGAGCCAGGGTATCAGCAGAGTCTATGTGGCGGCTGGGGTGAGGGCAGGGCTCAAGTGCAGTGAGCCCCACCCTGGGACCTTCCAGTCCAACAGCAGCCTAAGGCCAGCACTCTTAACATTCCAGATCACAGAGGACACAGCTGGGGAGGGGGCACCCAAACCCCCACATACACTGTGGGAGGGAGGGAGACCTGGCCTATGGGAACACAAACACCAGTGGGCCCAGGGCACCCGTGCCCAGTGGCTAGTGGGCACCACCTCAGTGGGGTCAGGGTGCCTGTGCCCAGCGGCTGGTGGGCACCCCCTCAGTGGGGTCAGGGCACCTGTGCCCGGTGGCTGGTGGGCACCCCCTCGGTGAGGTCAGGGCACCTGTGCCTGGCGGCTGGTGGGTACCTCCTCGGTGGGGTCAGGGCGCCCATGCCTGGCAAGTGGCAGATGCTCAGTAAATGCCTACGGATGAAGAACAGGTTAGACATGGGGACACTGTGGGGTGGGGGGCCCATACCAGAAGTGGGTGGGTGGGTGGGGACTACAGGCCAGTGAATAGACAGGTGCTAGCAGGTCAGCTGGGATGGCTGGTGAGGGGCCTGTTACAGTCTACTGGGGGTTCCAGGGCAGCTGGAGGGCGGGGCGGGGGGGCGCTGTATGCACACTCACACAAACTTGGCCTGGCTGACCAGGGACCCCTCCCGTCCCAGGCAGTCCATGTGTGACATCTGCCCCCATCAACCCCATCCTCCCACTGGGTCGCTTCCGGCCTCAGTTCTCCCTTGGAGCACCCATACACTGGTTGTGGGGGTCAGACAAACCAGACTGAGGACAGACACCCACATGGGAACAGAACGTGGCTGCCTCGGATGGATGTCACCCCCCACCCGCCCACATTTGTCCCATCGCCAACCACGCACCCCAGCTGCCCTGGGCAGCGTCCAAACATTAAGCTGCTTTTAGAACACTGGGAATCCACTCTTGGGCGGGAGGGATTTAGCCAGAATCGGGTGCATTTAGAGAAGATTACACCCTAATTGCCTCAGTGTCAGCAGGCAGGCTCCTGGCCAGCTGAGCCCCAGGGCTGGCAACGGTCCCCTGGGACCCAGGCTCTACCACCCGGGGACCTAGAGGCCAGTCCTAGCACCAGGGGACAAGCCCCTGTGTTCCTGCAGCAACTGGGTGCCCAACACAAACCTCATTCAACAGCCTGCAGCCATGGTAGGAAGGGCAGTGGTCCAGTGGCCATCTGCCCCAAGCCCTCAGGACAGCTTGGCCTAGAAATACCAGGAGAGCAGTCTGCACTGGGAATCTGAGCATCTCCATGATGAGCCCCATGTACAAGGGACACCCAGCAAGCCACAGGGTTAGCCAGTGGGCAGAGCTTCCACCTTGGGACCCAGGGTTCTGCAACCTTGGGACAGATGGTCTACGGCTTTGGCCAGAGGGACACAGTAGGCCTCAGGGGTGAGTACCCTCACACCTGGCTCTCTGTCATGGTCACCGGCAGGGTTGGCCCCACGTGCCCCCAAGGAACCAATGCAGGATCACTGGCCACGAGGGGCTCCCACGCCTAAGGAGAGAGGACACTGCTCCACATGGGGAGACAGCCTCACCCTCCATGCCACACACCTTGGGACTGGGCAGAGGGGTAAGGCTGGCAGAGCCCTCCTGTGCTGTGACACACATACATGCACACGAGCCACCCTCACCCTCCAAGATGTCGGGGACCATTGTACAGCCTGTGACAACAGCACCAGCATGGCTCACATGCAGCAGCCACCCCACCAACTTCAGCCCACTGCCCTGCTCCTCTGGCTTCTCCAAGATCCATGGCCACAACTAGGTCCTAAAAATAGGGAGGCATTCCAGACCTGAGCTGGTGCAAGCACAGGTGCTTGACCCAAACACCTGCACACGGACGATTACAGCAGCTTTGCCAGCCAGTAATCGTGCAAAACTGGAAGTGACCAAGATGCCCCGGCTTCAATGGATAAACAAACTGTGGTTACATCCATGGAAAAATGTGTGCAAACTTTAAAATATCATTTAGAAAGTTGGGGGACCCTGGGAAGGAATGCAGAACGTGCTTAAACAATCTACCTGTACTTCAGATGGATGAAGCCACCTCACCGAAGGGGACAGGGGACACGGTGCTGGCTCAAGCAACTGACTTGGCAATAAGCAGAGTGTAGAGGACCAAAGGCATAGAGGCACTGTGCTCCAGGTCAGCAGCACCCAGCACCAGCACCCAGGACTGGAGCACCCTGTAGCACCAGAGAGAAGGAAGGAGGGACGGAGTAATGGAATAATCACAACCGTGAGTGTAGAAGTGAGGCACTCCACAGAGCACAGGGAAAGATGTGTGCTGGGCAGCCAGAGCATGTGGGAGCCCCGCCTGGGCCAACCATAAATGCAGGGTGTTCCTGAAGACCTGTCTCAAGGCCAGTGAAGACGAGGAGCAGGCTCAGGGTGGAGCCCAGCACCGGCACCGGTACCCAAGGGGGCCAGACCTAGGGGCCTAATGGTTTGGAAAGAGGTTTCCAGAGGGTGGTGGCCACATGAATGACAGTGGCGGCACCAAACCTCAACAGGTGTGTGTATGTCACCCTTCTGGAGAGAGCGAGCAGCCCGTGGGGCGAGTAGCCCGCGGGACACCTGGAGGAACGGGTGTCAGGTCCAGCCACTGGCTACTCCACACCCTTCCCAACTACTGCCTGGGTCAAGTGCACAGGCTAGTAAGCTGATCACTGGGCTGGTTTATCAGGAGTAAAGTCAACTCTCACTGAGTGGGACCCAAAGGGAAGGAAAATCCCATGAAGACGCTGTCCTGTGGCAGCCTTCAAAGACAAGGGCACAAGGACACAGAGAGGTGCTGGTTATTTTGCTTTATAACCACGTGCATTCTCTTGCTTTCTGTCAAGATCTAATAAAAGGATTACCCTAAACTGACAAGAGACCATGAGCAACCTCATGAGCTGAAGACCGGGGCATGCAGAGGCACACACACATCCCCACGGCTCAGGGGACACACTAAAGGATGGACACCTGATAAAACCAGTAACACACAATCAAGACAGTGAGATAACTGCACAGATCAATGGACACAACAGAGCAACTGAATAGGCCCATCCATGGCGATTGGACCTCGCAGAGGAGCACAGGAAACACAACAGAGCAAAACTCAGTCTAGTCTCTTCAATAACAGAGACCCCATGCAAAAAAGCAAGTCTGGGCCTGACCTAAACATAAAAGGCAAACCTCAGAGCTTCCAGAGAAAAATGCAGCGGAGGAGTCGGTGTGATCTTGGTTTTAGTGATGCAAATCTTAGCACTGAGAGCACAACCCACAAAAGAAAAAGGACACAAAAATTAAAACCACTCCAGACGTGGTTTTGAGAGAAAAAAAGACCAGCTGCAGACTGGGAGAAATGACCTGCAAATGAGGACTTGTGTCCTTAAACAGTAAGAAACAACTCAGTTTTCAAAATAGCAAAAGATGAGCGCTATATCTTACCAGGGACACACAGACGGCCAATAAGCCTGAGACAAGCTGCTGCGCATCTGGTGTCATCAGGGAAGTGGCAGTAAGATGCAACTCACGCTTACTGGAATGGCCAAACCCTGGAGCACTGATGATGCCCAGCGCTGGTGAGGATGCAGAACAGCAGGCACGTGCAGTCAGGCTGTGGGACACTGGCTGGCACAGCCATTCCGAGGAGCCTGGTGGTCTCCTGCACAACTGAGCATATTCCACACAGCAACTGCATGCCCAGGTGTTGACCCAAACACCTGCACACGGACGATTACAGCAGCTTTGCCAGCCAGTAATCGTGCAAAACTGGAAGTGACCAAGATGCCCGGCTTCAATGGATAAACAAACTGTGGTTACATTCACGGAAAAAATGTGTGCAAACTTTAAAATATCATTTAGAAGGTTGGGGGACCCTGGGAAGGAATGCAGAACGTGCTTAAACAATCTACCTGTACTTCAGATGGATGAAGCCACCTCACCGAAGGGGACAGGGGACACGGTGCTGGCTCAAGCAACTGACCTGGCAATAAGCAGAGTGTAGAGGACCAAAGGCATAGAGGCACTGTGCTCCAGGTCAGCAGCACCCAGCACCAGCACCCAGGACTGGAGCACCTTGCAGAACCAGAGAGAAGGAGGGAGGGACGGAGCAACGGAACAATCACGACCATGAGTATGTCCACCAGGTGCAGGACAGACGGGAGAGTGCCAGGGGCCGAAGCTGAACAAGTGGACAACAAAGTAGAGCAGCTACTGGATCATAACACAAACATCACAAAGTACCTGTGGGCCAACAGCAATATAAACCAGGAAACGGGTCCCTAAATGAATGGGAAGAAACAGGTCTCCCACTCAGATATGTAGAAGCTCCCAGCCAGGAGGGCTCTGGAAGGGGGGGGGGCGCCCTGGCTGTGGAGACTCAACACCTCCAGTCAGGGAGAAGAGCACCTCACTCCTGCAGCCCTCCTCCCAGAAACCCATCACCCCATCCCAACCATGAGAAATCCCAGCTGAGGGACATCCAGCAAAACACCTGCCTGGCACCCCTCAAAGCTGTCAAGGTCACCACAAACAAGGGAAGCCTGAGGAACTACCCAACCAGGAAGAGTCTGAGGATAAGTGAGGTCTGTCCTGTGGGACCCCACATTGGGTCCTGCAGTAGGAAAAGGACAGCTGCTGTTTTCCGGGGACAAGACTGCACATGAGCGAAGGCTGAACTCCCACCAGCCCCTACTGTTCCTCAAACATCACCCATTTCTGGAACAAATTCGCATTTTCAAAGCAGGTTGTTGTCGCAGAATGGACCGTGTCACCACGCTGGCCACGATGGCAAAGGGACATGGGTGTTGATGAGAACTGGCTTGGGGACTTCTGGGGGGCTGCCCTCCTTAACCTGGGTAAGTCTCTGCAGCAGGTGCCAGGGGGACAGCACACAGCCTGCCTGGCTCAGCCCTGCTCCGTCCAGGGCCGACACTCCCTCTGAGCACCCTGGGTCACAGTGCTAGGACCTTTAGGGGACCCCCCAGGCGGCTGAACAAGTGGGACTCCAGCAGGACATATGGGCTGGGGTGCGAGGGGGAAGGAGAGAGGAGGGCCCAGGGGACCCCAGGCAGCACACGACAGGTCCCAGGGCCCTCCCCACGCCATGACTGCCAGGACTTCAGGGATGCGCTGGCCTCAAACAAGGAGACTGAGGCCTAGGGAGGGGACCGCCGGGGGTCACATCAAGCTTGGCTGGCATACAGCTGGGCTGTGGGCTCCCCCACCCCAGGCCCAGACCCGTGGAATGGGGACAAGCATGGCCCCACTGTGCTGGGTTACAGGGAGCTGGCATCTCTGTGCATCAGTCAGGGCACACCCTGGGTGCTCATGAGCACTGGCGGGCAGGCGGGATGCACAAGGCCAGTCTGATGAACGTGCCAGACAGGCCACAACCGCCCAGCAACCCAGGAGCCAGGCCAGCACTGGCTGAGGGCACAGTCCTGTCAACTTTGTAAAGAAGAAAAAGGAACAGAAAGACAAGCGTGGGGCCCCAGGGAGACAGGAGGCAGTTGGGGGCCCCAGGACGGGCATCCAGAGGACCCTGCTTGGCTCCTGACACCAGCAGGGTGCCGGCACCACAACATGTCAGGGCCATACAGGGAAGTCCCACCACTGACTGCACCTGAGGGGATTGTGATGATGCTAAGGGGCTGTTAATGTTGCCAGGTGTGAAGATTTACCTGAGGGCTATCAAACATTTAACTTACATTTTATTAAAAAAGAGTTCCTCCTTCCAGAGAAGCAAGGCCCAGGAAGAGGCTGCTGGAGCCGGAGCCGCAGGCAAAAGACCCCAAGAGCCAGCCGCATGCATCCCTCTGCCCGGGCTCTGCCCGGGATGTCCTCTGCAGCAGGGGCACGAGGCAGACAACTGCCTTCACCACGACCGAGTCCATGGACACAGCGCCAGGAATGGAAATGCACAGCGTCCTCCGAACTGGCGGAAACCAGGGCTCTGCACGACAGCGAAGCCTGTTTGCCCACAGCCCAAGCGTGACACTGCGGGGCCTCCGCAGCCATGATAGGCCCAGCTTCTCTCCTCCCACGACTGCCACCCCACGCCCCAGCACACACTGCCTATCCTGCGCCCGCTTGGCTCACAGTGATTTATGGTCTACAAAGGAGGCCAGGCCCCAGACCTCCCTGCCGCCGCCTGCCTGAGCAATGCTGCGCTGGTCCCCCTCAGGGCAGAGCCTGCAAGCCCCTGGTGACCCCTGCCCACCAGGCACTCCACAGCACTAAGGAGAAGCCAGTCTCTCTGCACCCCAATGCGTGCAGCGGCACGTCACCTGGTGCACCAACGTGGAGAAGCGATTCACGAACAGGACAGAAGGTCCTCCTGCCTCACAGGAAGGGCCAGGGTGCCCAGCAAGTCCATGTGCACCTGCCCATGCCCTCCAGGGGTGCCGGCTCCCTGCCCGGACCACAGGAACCTGCCCCGCCTGGCAGGCAGAGCTGTGGGTGAGGGGCACCCGGCTCTCCGGTCCACCCCTCCTGAAGCCAGGCAGACGCTGCGCCCATGTCACTTCAGCACCTCCCGCTGCTGGGGCCATAGCCCTGAGGCTCCTGCCCACCCCTCCTCTTGAGAAGTGGCTCTGTCACACAAGCCACCAGATGGGACAGGAGGGGCCACGAGGGCCACGCAGGACCCTGGCACTTAGGGCAGCGGGAGGGCCCTTCAGTTTGCTCTCCGATTCCTGCTCGACACAGCTCCATAAGCAGCAAGGTGGGTACATCTAGCAGCGCAGCCACAAGGGCAGAGTGGTCCCTGTCCTCGGACACCCAGTGCCTCCCGTGGGCAGGGCAGCCAGCACCCCCAGGGACCCCGCATACCCCCAGGCAGCCAGCACTGGAGGGCATGGGTCCCCCAGAAGACTCCAGCCCAAGGCCTCTGCTCCACCTTCTAGAACATCCCCACAGGCTTCAGCCAAGTCAGGGCTCCTCCAATCCCCATGCAAACACCCGACGAGGACTCTAACCACCTCGTCCTCAGCAGGAACAGGGACCAGTCACACAGGCTCACAGCCCTGAGCAAAACTCGACTCTCTGTGCCTTGGTTTCCCCAGTTGTAGGATGGACATGACGAGGTGGTGGCCCCAAGGGCTGGTGTGGGGGCTGTAGCCGCCCGTAGGGCACAGGGAGGCGTTCCCAGCACCCTCCTCTGTCGATGAATCCAACCCACATCCATAGCTTCCCAGCAAAGAGCCCAATGCAACCCTGTGCCAAGGACCCCATCCTAGGCGTCACCTCACTGTCACCATCTGCTGAGAGCAGACAGAGAAGGAAGGAGTTGAGTGCCGGAGACAGCAGCTGCCCCCACCAGCTCCACCCTGGCTCTTCAGCTCAGCAGGACCAGAGGGACTCGGGGAGCCAGGCTCAGGCGAGTCCAGAGGGAAGCACCCAGGCCTCCAGGGCGGGCGGCTGCCTTCCAGGGCTGGGAGGGGGAGGGCTGTGGAGGTTGAGGGCAGGCTAAGCCAGGACTTGGGCCCCAGGCAGCAGCAGGCTCTGCCGCCCAGGACATGGGACCGTGGGGACAGCAGGCCCAAGGGAAGTGGAGGGAAGGAGCTGACAATGCTATATGGCAAGCACTAAGTAAGCACTTACTGTATGCTGGGCACCGTGCCCAGCCCGTGACACACCACAGCTCACCAATTCCACCTGCTGCATCCTGGGCCCCAAGTACATGGCACACACGAGATCCCAGGGTGGCCCCCAAGGCAGCGAGAGTGTCCACACCCCACCCTCCTGCCCTGAGACTACATTCACCTGGGGCCCTGGCCTAAGGCCCGCTCTCCAGCCCCCACACCCCTGGGGTACCTGCCTGAGCCAGCACAACGGCCCCCTTGTCCACAGCAGGGCAGATAGAGTGAGGTGAGGACACGGCCACTCAGGACAGGAAACACATGGCTGACCACAC
Source organism: Nyctereutes procyonoides (assembly GCF_905146905.1). Lineage (NCBI taxonomy): Eukaryota > Metazoa > Chordata > Mammalia > Carnivora > Canidae > Nyctereutes > Nyctereutes procyonoides. Next base: position 65,221,543 of record NW_026575146.1, on the reverse strand, counting down.
GGCTGACCACAGGCCACTGATAGTCTCTCCCTAGAGTAGGGAGGGGACAGTGGGACTCAGGGTGGCCTGGGCCTTATCAGGACACATTCAATAACGAGCAAAATGCTTAGGCCCAAAGGGCCAGCAGGTACCGGCCCACTACACATACACACGTACACACCATGGTGTCAGGACACACAGTTGCCAGGTTACAGAGGCTGCACGGCCACCACATGGCCCCCTCCCTGTCCTGAGCCCCAGCACAAAGTCACTCACCTGTGAGCAACCAGCCTGCTCCCCTCCCCCCAGACGGGACCACCTGCAAGAGCACAAACACCTCTGTTTGAAATACAATTTGTCAGTGACTGAAACAACTTTAGTTCCAGAAATTGTTTTAAAAGAACAAAAAAAGCTCACCTCTGTACAAGAGAAAAAAAAAAGACTCAACAAAATTTGTCTCCTTAAAACTTGATTTTTAAAATAAGAGTCAATCCAGGCCAGACCCGACTACAATGAAACTGGCTGAGGAGAGTCTGCGCTGGCACAGCTGAGAGGGACCCGGCTGTTTCCCGCATCATGCCTCACTCTGATGCGCCTTCCTCGGCTTCTGCCAGGATTTAGGCTGTGCGGTGTGCCCCTCACCTACAGCAGGGGGATGAGGGAGGGAACAGGGGCAGGCCAGTAGAGCCATGTGTCCGAGACCCAGGGCCCCACTCGTGCAGGAGCTAGGAGGGGACGTCCAGGGAAGCAGGCAGGTGCTGGATGAGCGCATGTGGAGACTGGCACACCATCTTCCCAACACCCCCCCTTCCCCGGGACCCACCCTCCAGACACACCCCACGAAACAGAGCCAACATTCCTGCGCTGGTCAAACACTTGTGTCTGTCACAGCAAGGAGCTGATGATGGAAGAGCCCCCACGTGGGGACTGGTTCTCTGCTGCAGTCGGTCCCCGTCCATTCTTTGAGTGGACATGAATGTGAACTTGTGAACACAGACAGGGACTGTGCTTGGGGCTGGGCGGGGGTGGGGAGGTGCTCAGCAGGCTGGGGGAGGGGAGGGTCCAAGGTGCTCCTGCTCCACCTTCTCTTTCCCCCCTCCCCTGCCCCCCTCCATTGCAGGTGCGTCCCCTCTACCATGGAGCCTTTGTGGGAGGGCCGGTGCCACCCCTCTGGCAGACAAAGTGTCAGCCAAACCTGGCTCGGAGGAGGCACCAAGACCTGCTGACAGGTGATGGGCCATGGGTCCCCTGCCCCACTGTCAGTCAGCTTCCTGATACTAATAACCCAACACCTGCTCTACCTTGCACAGATCCAAGCACCTGTGCAGACACGTTCTCCTCCTCGCTCTCAGAAGGGGACCCTACCAGTGTCCTCAGTGAACCAGGGAGGCTCTGGATAGGACAGGCACCTGCCTGAGGCCCCTGGGAGCAGACATGGCAAGAGGTGGGCATCAGCGAGGCAGCAAGAGTGCTGGACCCCAAGACCGAGGACCAAGGGCCACATGGAAAAGGGAAGTGTCAGGTGGGAAAGGGGCCCCGCCTTTTCAACCATACAATCCTCAGACCAACCCTGGATGCTGTGGTGGTGGTGGTGGTGGTGGGGGTGCAATGCTGTAGCAGGAGAAGCCAAGGCTCCAGCTCACAATCAACACCAGCAAGGAGCTGGGCCTGGATCCAAACCTGGATGCTCCGCCCACAAAGCAACTTCTCCCCGCTCCAGAGGGCTGCAAAGCGGGGAGACCCCGGAGAGCCCCGCCGTTCAAGTCACCAGAAAGACTTCATGAAGGCTGGTCCAGCTCTCCCCAGGGGCTCACGGACAGCCTGGGGTCCCACCTCAGCCCGGGGCCGAAATGACAGCGGAGACACAGGCTCCTCCGCGGATAAATACCCACAGAGCTGTCGCCGACCCTGGGACGGCAGCCAAGGCAGCCGAGGCAGGAAGTAGGCGGGAGAGGTAACCGGGGGGCCGTGGCGGAGCTGCGCCCAGGGGCGACCGGGGGACCCCGGCCGTCGTGGACGACCACACCGGAGGCCAGCCTACCGCGGCCCTGCCCCCAGGCCACGGAGTCCAGGCCTGGCCTCCCCAGGCCGCGGCCCTGCCTGCAGCCCACGCCCCCACCCCCCCAAACCCCCCGTGCCGAGGCCTGTAGCCGCAGCAGACACGGCCCCGCCCGCAGCCCCTGCCCGCCGAGGCCCGTCCACCATGCCCCCGGGGGCTGCAGGGCTGGCCGGGGTCGGCCCGGCCCGGGGTTGGGGCTCCGCTCGGCGGGCAGGGGACGGGGGGTCCCGGCCCGGCCGCCTCACCTCCTTGAGCTGCTCCAGCTCGCCGCGGATGGCCTCGTAGTCCACCTCGAGCTCCTCGAACTGCAGCTTGAGCTGGTGCTTCTCCTCCAGCACCGCCAGCCCGTACTCGGCCGCCTGGATCTTTTCGCGCGTGGTCTCGGCCAGCTCGTGCGACAGCCGCTTCACTTCGGCACGCAGCCACTCGGGCTGCGCCTCCATCACCAGCCGAGCGTACTCCTCCTCCTCCGACGGCGCCGACATGGTGGCCAGCGGCCAGCTAGCGCTGCTGCCGGCGAAGCTCAGGCCGGGTTCTCGACCCCTGCCGCCGCCGCTGCTGCTGCCGCCGCCGCCGCCGCCGCCGCCGCCGCCGCCCAGCCCGACGGCGCCCGGGCCGCCGCCGCGCAGCCGTAGTGCGCGCCGCGCCGCGTGGGGCACTGTGGGGGCCGTAGTCCCGCGCGCCCCGACTACAAGGCCCGTCGTGCCCCGCGCCGCCGGGCTCGGCCGTGATTGGCCTGCGGCTTGCGCTCGAGCGGGCCCCTTGTAACGCTTTTGCCTCAGTCACCGCCCCGCGCCCACTACAAGACCCGTCGTGCTCCACGCCACCGCCGGCCGTGATTGACCAACGCTGTGGCTTCCGCCGCCGCCCCCCGAGGTATTGTGGGGGCTGTAGTCCTGCCGCAGGCCGCAGTGGGCGACTGTCCTGCCAGCCGAGAGTGGTGCGCCGCTGCCGGGGGAGGCTGGCCGGTACAGGGTATCTTCTTTCGCTTCTTCCAGCAGTGTCGTAGTTTTCAGTCTACAAGCCCCTGCGTCCTTGGTTTACTCCGTCAGTCGTGTTTATGCTGTTGTCCGTGGCGCTGTTTTGTTCGTTTCCGACGAGCTCGTGCAGGGCTGTGTGTGCAAATGCGCGGGGTTCCTGCGTGTGTTGGTTTGTCGTCCTCTCACGGTGCTGGACTCCTTCGTGAGCGCTGACAGCGTGTCCGGGCTTTCTCCCTGTAAGATCTTACTTTCGCTGTCGGGTGTGGACACCTTGGCTGACTGCTGTGGCCGGAACTTGTACTCGGTGGACAGACGTGGGGACTGCGGGCGTCCTTGTCGTCTGACCTCAGGAAGGAGCGCTCAGTTGTACACCGAGACAGCGGGCTTCCCTGGGTCCTCCCGCGTGGCCTCTGCCGTGTGGAGGAAGCTCCCTTCTCCTAGCCTGTTTATCCTAAAGGTGCTGGACTTGACTACATGGTCTTCCGCGTCCATTGAGATGATCATGTGAATTTCCCCCTTTATTCTGTAATGTGGTGTCTTACATTGCTTGATTTTCTTTCTTTTTTTTTCTTAAGATTCTATTCATGTGAGAGAAAGAGCAGGAGCAAGGGGACGGGCAGAGGGAGAGGGAGAAAGCGGATTCGCCGCTAAGCAGGGACCTCCTCCCAACGTGGGGCTCCTTTCCAGGACCCCCAGGATCATGACCCGAGCTGAAGGCAGACGCTTCACCCGCGGAGCCACCCAGGTGCGCCCCCTACGTTGGTTGATGTTCTTATGTTGAACCATCCTTGCATTATGGGAATAAATCCCATTTGGTCGGACTGTATAATTCTTTCAATAAGCAGCAGAATTTGGTTGGTTAGTGTTTTGATGAGGATTTTTACATTAGCATTCAAAAGAAATAAATGAAAAAAAGACTCATAAAGAAGGTATTCTTAAAGATGTATGAAAATTATCCAGCTCTCCTGGTTAAGAAGATGGAGCTAAGTGGAACTGGATGTCATACAATGTTAAGTGGAGGCAGAAACAGAAGAGAGGGTCCCTGTGCACTCATCTCTGGAGCCAGCCTTGCTGGGTCCTTGCACGCTGCCCATACAACCGGAGGAGCCATGGAATCACCACGGTTTGAATGAGGGTGGGAGTATGGGGAGTCATTTTTCCTCTAACATTCTTTAAAAGGAATTATTGTTAATTTTAGGTGTGATTAATACATAAGAAAATGCCCTTTGGGATATAAATGCACCCAAAGTGCTTACGGGTGGAGCACAGGATGCTTTGAGTTTATTCCAGAAAAAGGGGCAATGAGGTTGATGAAAGAAGCACTTGTTGGTGGCAGTTGGAGTGGAGTGAGTGCACACACTATTGTTGTGCTCTAGACTTTTGTATCTATTTTGAAATTCTAATAAAAATGTTCATATGTCTCCATGTTGGAATGACATTATCTTCATTAAAAAAAAAAAAAAGAATCATTTCCCTGTGTCTGCTCTGATGTGTCAGGCTGCCATATGAGTATCCCTTGACTTCTAGGAAGCTGCCCATGCCAGGGATAGATGCATGACCAGCAGACATGATCTGACCTCATGCTTTGACCTACTTCTTATTTTAAGTTAATCTATTGGTATCCCATTTATCAGTTGCTCTCATGTGCCTGCCTACATAAGCATTTTGAAAATGCTGTTATGGTTTTAGGTAATATGCATATTTTTAGAAATAGGGGCACATGGCTGGCTCAGTTGATAGAACATGTGACTTGATCTCAGGTTTGTGAGTTCGAGTCCCATGTTAGGTGTAGAGATTGCTTAAAATTTATTTAATCTAAAAAAATGTTAAAAAATAAAAGAACATGGGCAGCCCCAGTGGCTCAGCGGTTTGGCGCTGCCTTCAGTCCAGGGCGTGATCCTGGAGACCCAGGATGGAGTCCCACATCGGGTTCCCTGAATGGAGCCTGCTTCTCCCTCCGCCTGCATCTCTGACTCTCTCTCTGTGTCTCTCATGAATAAATAAATTCTAAATAAATAAATTAATTAATAAATTAAATAAATAAATAAAAGAACATAAACTATACACCTATCAGAATGGCTAATATGGAAAAAAAAACAGTGGCAGCAACAAATGCTGGCAAAGATGCAAAGAAATGATCACTCATCCATTGCCTTCCAGAGAGCTATTTGTCCTTTTCCTATACAACTGAATGTGCTCTTGCCACAGGACCCAATAATTTCATTCCTGGACACTTAAATGAGAATTTGTATTCAATATAAAATTGTGCACACAAATGTTCACAGCAGCCTTATTTGTAAAAATCCCAAACTGGAAACCATCCAAAATATCTTCCATCAGGTTAATGGTTAAAAAACAAAACAAAACACTGTGGTACATCTGTACCATGAAATACTACTGAGTAATAAAAGGAATGAGCTATGCAACACACAGCAACCTGGGTAAATATTCAGAGAATTACGCTGAGTGAAAAAAACCACTCCCAAAGGTTTCACAATGTGTGATTCCATTCATATGATGGTCTTGAAGTGACAAAATTAAGGAAATGGAGAACATGTTGCCAGAAGTTGGGGTTGGGGACGATGTGTGAGGATATAAAAGGCAACATGGGGGATGTGGTCATGGACATGTTCTGTTTCTTGCTCTGATGTGTAACACAAATACCCGTGATAAAATTGCACAGAACACACACTCAGTGAGTACACATAAAAGTACACATAGTGAGATCTGAATTAAATGGGTGGCTTGTATCCATCCCAGCCTCCTGGTGGTGATATTGTACTAGCGTTACGAGAAACATAACTGGGAAATATAAACAGAAAATACACTATGGCTTTTATCTGATGAGCAAGGTCTCAAAGTTCTCATTTTTGTCAGAGATAAAAAAAAACTAATAATATGAAAATTACGCATATTTATACATGAAAAAATAACATGGAGAAAAGTAAGCCCCCCCTCAAAGAGATGATATACAAGCATATATTTCTTCTCATTTAAAAAAAAGTGATAATGTGTGATGCTCACCGGTTCCTCTCAGCAAACACTTTTATGGCTGCATACTTCTCCGTGGTTTACGTGAGCCATCTGTCCACCCCACCGAAGGACATGTAGGTTGTTTCTGGTCTTTTACAAATACACCAGTGTAGCAGTAGTGTGCTCATCCACCACCTATAGGGCTGACACAACTCTCTTGTATTGGAAGGAGGACAGTACAGTTGGTAAAGTTGCTGAGTTAATATTGTCACGACTGCAGTGATATAGCTGCTGAGAGGGAGCTGCTTTGGGCGCCTTTCCCAGTTGGCCTTCTGCCTGGGACCCCTCTGTCCCTTGAGCTTTCCTGCTGGGACCTCTCCTCTCTCTCAGATGGCCAGTGTGTGTGTGGGGGGGTTCTCTCGCTTGAGCCAGGACGGCTCTGGCAGGGGCCATCGCATGGGGATTATCATCCAACAGTTGAGATCGTCTGCAAGAACCTCCACTCCTGCAAAGAGCCCCTTTGCCTTTTGAAGCTCTGACATACTCCTCAAATTAATCTTAGATTTCACACAATCCCTATCAAAATTCCAGCTGGTGGGGATCCCTGGGTGGCTCAGCGGTTCAGCACCTGCCTTCGATCCAGGGTGTGATCCTGGAGTCCCAGGATTGAGTACCACATCAGGCTCCCTGCATGGAGCCTGCTTCTCCCTCTGCCTGTGTCTCTGCCTCTCTCTCTCTCTCTCTGTGTGTCTCATGAATGAATAAATAAAATCTTTTAAAAATGTTTTTAAAAATTCCAGCTGGCTTTTTTTTTTCTTCAGAAATTAATCAATAGAATAAAATCGAGAATACAGAAATTAACCTACACTTTTATGGTGCATCGATTTTCAGCAAATCCTTTAGGGACAATAGGAAATCCACACACAAAAGAATGAAGTCGGAATCCTGTCTTACACCAGATGTGAAATTAAATGGATCAAATACCTAAATGGAAGAGTAAAGCTACGATGCTGTTAGAAGAGAACATAGGTATAAATCTTTGTGACTTTGGTTTCTTAGGTGCAATACCACAAGTACAAGCAAAAAGAAAAATAAATAAATAAAGTGGACTTCATCAAACTTAAAATCTGTGCTCCAGAGGACACTGTTAAGAACAGAAGGGAGAAAGTCTTTCAAATGATGAGGTCTGACCTCCAAAACTCCTGAATGCAGGTGGACTTGGAAGCCAACTTTGGGGACTCTGGCTGCCAGTGCCCTCTGCTAGCTGCACACAGCTGTGGACCTGCGGACCTAGGAGGCTGGGGATAGAGGGTTCCAAGGGGGAAGGAGAAGAGGGGTGTAGGAGGGAGAACAGGGTAGAAGGAGGAGAAATCTTCCTTTGGGAGCATTGCATGTCCACACCAGCTGGGGCCATTCAATACAAACACCTCAAACTGGGCGGCTTACACAGCCGACCTTTATTTCTCACCATCCAAGAGGCTGTCCAAGATCAGGGTGCCAGCATGGTTGGGATCTGGTGAGGCCTCTCCAGCCTTTCCCTGTGTCCTCTTGCAGCAGAGAGAGTGAGCTCTGGTGCCCCTTCTTCTCCTAAAGGCACTAACCCTTTAGGATTGAGGCCCCACCCTAGTCACCTCATTTAACCTTTATCACCTCCTCTAGGCCCTATCTCTGCCATCACACCAGGGGTTAGGGTTTGGACTTAAGAATTTTAGTTGGAAACAAGTCAGGCCACAGCAACAGGAATAATAGAGAGGAGTCCAAGGTGGGGGAATAGGAGATCTTAATGTCATCTGGTCACAGGAATTCAGCTAGACAGCTATCAGCATTTGGAACACCTGCAAACTCAGCCAGGGATCTAAGAATTGCTCCAACTCTCCAAGTGGAAATGTGACCACTTTCTGCAAGGTAGGAGGTGCGGAGAAGTGAATCTGAGGTGGTATATGGGAAGATAAACTGCGGGACCGGGAGCCTCCGTTAGCCGGCACCCAAAAGTGATAGAGCCATGGGGCACAGAGTCAGGACTCTGCGAAATCTGCTGGAGCAAGTACATCCCTGCCTGCAAGGCGCTCAGGTGGTAAACAAGGGTGGAATTCGAGGTGGGACAGCGTGGTCCGGGATACCTAGGGTCACAGAAAGAACGGGGGTGCCTGGGTGTCAGAGCAGGGGAACCAGCTGCAATCAGCCCAGGAGTGGGCTTTCAGCTCCATGTGGCCACAAGCCTCGGACCGCCAGGCGGTCCGACAAACGCTGTCCGAGCTGTGGTCCCGCAAGCACAGAACTGCAGCCAGCCGCCCCCTCCCTGCTCCTCGCCCCCCAGGAAGGGGCAGCACAGGTGCACACTACAGGGATCTGAAGGGTTTGGAGACTCGAAAGAAGGGTCGCATGCCTGAGATAGAAACACTCAGTCCCAGGCTGAGTAAGCTGTGGGGCCAGAGACCAGGGAGACAGGAGCGTTGACAACTCAAGCATCCACCATAAGAAACTGAAAAAGGAAGAACAAATCAGTTGTAAAGCAAATAGAAGGAAAGAAATAATAAAGATTAAAAGCAAAAATCAATAGGAAAACAAATCAATAATCAATGAAACCTAAAGTTGATCCCAGGAAAAGACCACAAAATTGACAAACCCTTAGCTATATATTAACTGAGAAATAAAAAAATAAGACACAAATTACCAAAACCAGAAAGGGAAAAATGGACTTCAAACCTGACCTTACAGGGCACCTGGGGGGCTGAGTCATTTAAGCGTCTGCCTTCAGCTCAGGTCATGATCCCAGGGTCCTGGGATTGAGTCCCATGTCCGGCTCTCTGCTCAGTGGGGAGTCTGCTTCTCCCTCTCCTTCTGCCACTCCCCCTGCTTGTGCTCTCTTGCCCTCCCTCTCTCTGTCAAATAAAAAAAAAAAAAGAAAAAAGAAAGAAAGAAAGAAAAAAAAAGAAACCTGACCTTACAGAAATCAACATGGCTGTGAGAGAATATCCTGAACTACTTATAGGAATAAATTAGACATGGGGCAGCCCAGGTTGGCTCAGCGGTTTAGTGCTGCCTTCAGCCCAGGCCCAGGGCCTGATCCTGGAGACCTGGGATTGAGTCCCACATCAGACTCCCTGCATGGAGCCTGCTTCTTCCTCTGCCTGTGTCTCTGTCTCTCTCTCTCTCTCTCTCTGTCTCTCATGAATAAATAAATAAAATCTTTTAAAAAATGGAATAAATTAGACAACTTATTAAAGCAGATTAATTCTTAGAAAAACACAAATTACCAAAATTGACTCAAGAAGAAGTAGAATATCTTAATAAACCTGTAACAAGAAAACTAGTTTAATTAATTCAAATTAATATAATTTAGTTTAAAACTAAATTAAATTAAAAAAAATCATGACCCCAATGACATCACTAGCCAATTTTGTCAAACATTTAAAGAAGGAATATTAAAACATCAAAAGTTATTCTAGAAAAGTGAGAAGGGAGCCTTCCCACCTCTTCAATGAGGCCATTGTGACCCTGATACCAAAGCCAGACAAGACATCATAAGAAAAAACTTTTTAGAATGATATCCAGTCTGATCATATTCACAAAATTCCTAAAGATTTATTTATTTTTTTATTTTAAAGAGAGAGTGTGCACACATGCAAATGGATGGAAGGAGGGCTAGAGGGAGAGAGAATCTCAGGCAGATTCCTTGCTGAGTGCATAGCCCATGTTGGGCTCCATCTCAAGACCTCAAGATTATGACTTGAGCTGGGATTACATAGTTTTTAACTATGTCAAGAGCTGGACACTCAACAACGGGGCCATCTCCTAGTCACAATATTTCTTAACAAAATATCCCCAAGCTAAATTCAGCAATACATGAAAAGGATTATACACCATGACCATGTGAGGTTTATTCTAAGATAATTCTAATATCTGAAAATCAATTAATGTGATACAATAAAATATCATATATTCATCTCAATTCATGCAGAAAATAAAACATTTGGGAAATCCAGCACACATTACAATAAAAAGTCCCAATGATGCAGGAGTAGAAGGAAAATGAAAGACTGAATGCTCCCCCCCCTGACATGGGAACAAGGGAAGAAAACCTACTTCACCACTGACAAGTTTCAGAGAACTTGAATCCCTGGTCCATTAGTAGAAGGAATTTTAAGTTGCACAACCACTCTGAAAATTAGTTAAGCAGTTTCTTAAAAACACCAAACCCGGGATCCCTGGGTGGTGCAGCGGTTTGGCGCCTGCATTTGGCCTAGGGCGCGGTCCTGGAGACCCGGGATCGAATCCCACGTCGGGCTCCTGGTGCATGGAGCCTGCTACTCCCTCTGCCTGTGTCTCTGCCTCTCTCTCTCTCTGTGACTATCATAAGTAAATAAAAAATTAAAAAAAAAATTTTAAAAATGCTTTAAAAAAAAAAAACACCAAACCCCCCAAACTCTAAATATACACTTACCATGGAAATCCATAATCACATTTTCTGACATTTATTTCAGAGAACAATTTGCTTAAAAGACTATCTTTCCCCCATGAACTCCTTTGGCATCTTTGTGGAAAACCATTTGACTATCTATATCTGGATCTATGTCTATTCTTTTTTTTTAAGATTTTATTTATTTATCTATTCATTCATTCATTCATTCATGCATTCATGAGAGACACAGAGAGAGAGAGGCAGAGACACAGGCAGAGGGAGAAGCAGGCTCCACACAGGGAGCTCAACATGGGACTCAATCCTGGGTCTCCAGGATCACACCCGGGCTGAAGGCAGTGTTAACCGCTGAGCCACCAGGCTGCCCTATGTCAATTCTTGATTCTGTCCCAAGGCAGCAATATCACACCACCCTGATTATTATAACTATATAATAAATCTCAAAATCAGGTTGTATAAGTCTTCCCTTTCTGTTATTGTTTTTCAAAGTTGTTTTGGTTAATCTAGGTCCTTTGTATTTTTTTTCAAACTTAGAATTATCTTGTTAATTTCTACAAAAACTCCTTTTGGGGTTTTGATGGGGATTGGGTTGAACTATACAACAGTTTTGGGAAGAATTGAGCTTTAAGATCCATAAACAAAGTATATCTATTTATTATTTAGTCTTTGACTTTTTTTTCTGAGCACTGTTTTATAGTTTTCAGTGTATAAGTCATGCATATGTTTTGTTAAACGTATCCCTACGTAGTTCCTATTTTTGATGCTATTGTAAATAGCATTTTAAAATATAAAATTTCCCATTTTTTGTTGCTGTTATATAAATAATTGATCTGTGTATATTTATCTTGTATCTCACCACTGTAGTAAATTCATTTAGTTCCTTTTTTTGTAGATTATGTAGGATTTATAGATTATGTAGGATTTTCTATATAGTCAGTCATGATGACTCCAAATAAAGGTAGTTTACGTCTTCCTTTCCAGTATGGATATCTTTTACGGGAACATAAGTAGCGAGAGCAGACATTCTCATGTTGTTTCTGATTGCAGGCAGAAAGCATTCAGTCTTTCACTATGAAATATGTTGGTTGTTTTCTGCCTGTGCTCTTTCCCGTGTTGAAGAAGTTCCCTCTCATTCCTACTTTGTCAAGGATTTTTAATTTTCACAGTTGGATTTTGCCAAATGCTCTTTCTGCATCTATTGAGATGATCGAACAGTTTTTATTTCCTAGTCTGTTAATGGGGTAAATTATATTGAACGATTTTTGAACATTTAACCAACTGTACATTCTTGGAGGATCCTACTTGGTTGTGATGTGTTGTCTTTTTATATATTATTTGATTCTCTAAAATTTTGCTACAGATTTTCACACGTTGATCTGTAGTTTTCATATCTTGTGTTTTAGTATGGTTTTGGGGTCAGAATAACGCTGGCCTTGTGGACTGCATTAGTTCACATGTTTGAGAGAGCTTATGTATAATTGGTGCTATTTCTTCATTAAAGATTTGGTTGGATTCCCCAGAAGTGCCTGGGTGGCTTAGTAAGCTAAGCATCTGACTTTTTGTTACAGCTCAGGTTGTGATCTCGGGGCTGTGGGATCAAGCCCTGCATTGGGCTTTGTGCTCAGCTCAGAGTCTGCTTGAGATTCTCCATCTCCCTCTGCCCCTCCCCTGTTCACGCACATGTGCAAACCGCCCCCCCTCCCTCTCTCTCAAGAAAAAGAAAATTGGGCTGGATTCCCCAGTGACGCTGTTTGGCCCTGCAGTTGGTGTGAGAATGTTTTTAACTACAAGTTCAGATACCTACAGGGTTACCCTAATGAACTCTTTCTTCCTGAGTCATCTTTGGTAGCTTTATTTCATGTAAGTTGTCAAACACATTGACATGAAATGTTTTATATTATTCTCTTATTTTAAAACATTTGTTGCATCTGTAAGAATATCACCTCTCTCATTCTTGATATTGGTAATTTATTGTTTCCTTCTCCCCCACCAAATCAGTGTGTCCAGAAGTTTTTCAATTTTATTCTCAGAGAACCAGTTTTTGGTTTCATTTATATTTTCTCTTGTTTATGTCTTAACAGTTTCTGCTTTTTATTATTTCCTCTCATCTGCTTATTTAATGCTGAATTTGATCTTCTTTTATTTCCATTTTTGTAAGGTCAAAGCTGAGTGGGTCATTGACTTGAGTCCCTTCTATTTTTCTCTTAATAAGAGTTTTTGTACTGTAAATTCCTTTCTGAGGATTGCTGAAAACTGTATTCCTAAAATTTAGATATACTGCATGGTTTTTTTTTTCACTCAGGTCAAAATATTTTATGCTTTTCTTTTTTACATCTTCCTTGACCCACAGGCTGTTTTTAGAAGTGCATTATTTAGTTTCCAAGTATTTTGGTGATTTTCCAGATATCCTTCTAACATTTATCTCTAATGTAACTCTATTGTGATCAGAGAACATGCTTTGTGTGATTTAAGTTATTTTCCACTTATTGACACCTGTTTTATAGCCCAGAACATGGTGTATCCTGGTCTAAGTTCCTTGTGCATTGGAGAAGAACGTGGTTCTGCTGTTGCTGGAGGAAGTGCTTATAAACATCCAGAGGGTGAGCGGTTGGTCAGAGAGCTCAAGCCTTCTGTGAAACTCCTGATCACTGTCATGATTCATCCTTTCTCCTCGAGGGTTTCAATCTGGCCTGACTTCCCTCTGCCTGAACAACGTAAAACAACACAGCCTGTGCTGCAGGTCTTCTGGGGACAAATTCTTTCAGTTTTACTGTATCTAAAACAGTGTTTGGTTTGACTTAGTCTTCAAATTACTTTTGCTGGGTTAAAAACATGGGGTGTCAGCCCCGCCGTTGCCCTCAGAGCTTCAAGGATGTGTGGCTCTGCCTCCCACTTGTTTCTGGAAGAAGTACGCAGTCATTTTTTCTGAGTACTTGTGTATGTAACACATTTTACTTCCGACCGTTTTTGAGATTTCCCAATGTCACTGATATGAGCAATCTGTTTATGACTTGTCTTGTGCTCTTCTCCCCGCCCCCCCCTTTCTCTTCCTGCTGGGGCTGACTGAGCTTCTCAGACCTCTGGGTCCAGTGTGGACACCGAGGGGCCTGGGGGTGTCTACAGCTTGCAGAATGTGTAGCGGCCTCCCTGCCCCCTGCCCTCTGGGTGCCAGGGCTACTTCCTAGCCGCCTCCAGACACTGACAAATGTCCTCAAGGATAACATCACCCCCAGCTGGAATTACTGGCTTAGAGTTTTTATCAGATTTGGAAATTTTGCTGTGTTACTTTTTCTGTAATGCTCTCTTCCTCTGCTCTCCTGGGGGATGCCAAACGGTTGTGCTCCAGTGACCGGGGCCGCCCCTGGCTCATTGATGCAGCCCTGATGTCAGTCTTTTCACTTCATGCTTCACTTTGGATAGTTTCCACTTCTATTTCTTCACGTTCATCCATCTTTTCTTCCATGTTATCCAATCTTGTATGAATCTCATCCAGTGTATTTTCATCTTGAATAGCTCGATTTGGGTTTTTTCATATTTCCCCTCTCTCTCCTAACATGTTTGCTCCATGAGGAATATGCTTAGATCATTTATTCAATATTCTTATCTGCTAATCCTTATATCTGTGTCATTACTATTTTTAATTTTTACATTTTTTATTAGCTGACTTTTTTTCCTTGCAGTGCCATACACAGTGAGGCTCACCTTGTCGGGCAGGAGCTATTTTTGGGTTTCTGTGAACATCAGTGGGTCTTCCTTGGGAATGCATCTGAGTCCCTTGGAGTGGTCTGAATTTTCAAGGCTGGCTCTTAAGCAATGTTTTCTGGGGCCAGAGCACTTTTATTTTAGGGCTGATCCTGCCGCACCCCCAAGGAATGCCCCTCCCAGCACCCTGCCCTGTGGGGAGAAGCATGTCTTCTCCTCTGCCTGGTGGAGAAGAGATGGCTCCCGGCCCCACAGACCTTGGTGACATCCCGGCCCCTTGCTGGTGGCTCCCTCTGCTCACATACCACTCAGAGTTCAGCACTCCAGGTGACCCTCCACCCCTCAGAACTCACTCCTCTCCCTGCCTTCTACCCTGCAAACCCTAAGCACGTGGTTGCCTCTGACTCAGGTGGACCACCTGCCTTCCAGGGGGCACCCTGGCTGTCTCCTTAGTAAGCTGTGGTCACTGCCCTTCACCTGCGAGCCAGTGTCAGAAAGCAATTGTTTCCTAGACTTCATCTGTTCTTATGTTTACTCTGCTTTGGAAGCAGAAATCATTCTTTAAATGCTTAATTTTGGGTCACCTGGGTGGCTCAGTGGTTGGTTGAGCATCTGCCTTTGGCTCAGGGTGTGCCCCTGGGGTCCTGGATCGAGTCCCACATGGGGCTCCCCATAGGGAGCCTGCTTCTGCCTCTGCCTGTGTCCCTGCCTCTCTCTGTGTGTCTCTCATGAATAAATAAAAACACTAATTTTAATTTAACTTTAATTTCTACATGACTTTTTATAACTGTTTCCTATTTCCACCTTTAAATATATTTGTATAGAACTATGTAGCTTCTAAGCACAATTTTAAAAGTGTGCATGGTTTTCAAAAATCTGACAGCTTTAGTATTTTTGCTTAAATGCCTAAAATTAACAAGGGGGGTATCTGATCAGGTTTTGGCAGACTTTAGTATAGGAAATAAATTGTGAGTATTTGTAGGTTAAACAGTTATCTCTCTGCAGGTTAATATACCTCATGTTAAATGTCCAACTTCCATGTAAGAATTCTAGATGAATTCTGCAGTAATGTGCACCTTCTTTCTGAGACACACACAGCTAGCTGCCTTCCTTCCTAGTGGCATCTGGAGCTGCACTTGCTGTACCCGACGGGCTGATGGCTGGCCTCACTTGGTGCAGGAGAGGCACATTCGGCTTTGAAGCACAACACAAAGACTCGGGTCCCTATTACTTTAAAGCTCCAAACTACACATTTCCTTTTAAGTTAAAATAAGATGCAGTGTTTTTGTGAGGGTTTTAATATGTGCAGCTGGAATATGATTCGTTTTTGAAGACTACAGACAATAAGGAAACAAAAATAAATCAAAGGAGCAGTCACTGCCTGACCATCTTAGGGTGGTAGGTGGTGTTCGAACGAGCTCTCTCCGTCCCCCAATTACTAGTTTGTACATTTTCCCCGTTATCATGTCTGTCTAGATTTTGGGAAGCAGAGAGAAGTATGAAACTTTTAATCAGGGTGGCACTCCAAGGTGTTGATAACAATGATAACAAACCCCCTGGGCCCAAACAAAATTCAGTTCGGATGGTGGATATTTTGTTCAGTAAGAGCTGTTGGCAGAACTTACTGGAAACACAGTCTCTATGTTGGTAGCTTGACTAGTCCTGTGAGTACTGTCTGAAAGGCCGGGTGTTGTAAGTGAGACCCAGAGGACCCTCCCCATCGGGGCTGCTCCTCTCCAGATTCAGACGTAGAACCTGAGGAGGTTAGCCTTTCCCTGATCCTCAGGGAAACCTGGTTCCTCTCAGACTTTGCTAAGACTAGAGTCATTTGGAATTCAAGTTTTATGCTGGACCTGGTTGTTTTCCTCCTTAGTCCCTTGGTCTTATGGGATCAATAAAAGCTAGGTAGCATGGTTATAAACTAAATCTGTGTATTAAGTTCCTTCTCAGAGTCACGGAGAAGACGGGTCCTATGTTATAAATGCAGCACGTGGGGGATCCCTGGGTTGCTCAGCGGTTTGGCACCTGTC
The DNA here is from genome assembly GCF_905146905.1 of Nyctereutes procyonoides. Lineage (NCBI taxonomy): Eukaryota > Metazoa > Chordata > Mammalia > Carnivora > Canidae > Nyctereutes > Nyctereutes procyonoides. Next base: position 65,205,400 of record NW_026575146.1, on the reverse strand, counting down.
TTTGGCCCAGGGTGTGATCCTGGAGTCCCGGGATCAAGTCCTACATCAGGCTTCCTGCATGGAGCCTGCTTCTCCCTCTGCCTGTGTCTCTGCCTCTGTGTGTGTGTCTCTCATGAATAAATAAATAAATAAAATCTTTAAAAAAATAAAAAAAATAATAAACGTGGCACGTTAGGCAGTAAATCCAGTGAAGGGAGAGAAACAACTTGTTCACTTCCTCTGCCGCGAGCAGTCCACAGCAGTCATGAGTGTGGGGCGCCCCGCGGGCTTCAGCAAACCTGACCAACCATTGAGAGTGAGGAATCCCTCTTGTCACTCCGTCTCCCGCATCTGTGACCCCGGTCTGACTGTCATCACCTCCTGTGACCCCGGTCTGACCCTCATCACCTCCTACTTTCTTCTCCAACTTTTGAGCCTAAACTCTTCAGCTTGGACTATCGATACAGAAAACAGGCAAGGGTAAGCAGGCCTCAGTGAAGGTCTCGCGCAGCTTGCAACCCTGGGAAGATCCCTGAGACCTGAGGGGTCCGTGGCTGCCTCAGCACCTTCGAGCCTCCTTCCAGGTTCCTCGGAGACGCACACTCTCCCGCAGCCCCGCTCATCATTAGGAGGTATGTCAGTCGGTCCAGCCAGGGTCCTGTCCCCCGAGGAGGTGGGGGACAGGCTGGGACATAGGAGCCCCTAAGGCACCCCACCCCTCTGCTCCCAAGCTGCTCCCGGCAGTGGAGATGCTGAGACCGAGGGAGGAAGAGACGGGACAAACCAACACGGCACCAGAATTGGAGGCCACACGCTCCTGGTGAGATCTCGTAAAGATGATGGTGACCACCCTCTGAGCCCCATTCCCTGCGCTCACCCTACAGCCTTTGTCTCTCTTCCCTCTTCTCACCTGCATTTAATAAATGCTCACTCACCCTTGGGTGTCACGGGATGGCTCTTCAGCTCCGGGAGATGTGGCCCCCGCGGCCCTGTAACACCCAGCCCGTTGGAAGCTGAAGGGCCAGGCAGTGAAGGCGGCGTGTATCTGGCTGAGTCGCTTCAGGTCTGGTGAAGTGGTTTCCCAATTGTGCAGCCTTCACTCCGAGCTCATCTCTGCCCCGTGTTTTGTCACGGAAGTCTACGGTTTGTTATCCTCTGAGTTTATTGACTTTAGTAACAAGAGTCAAACCCTGAGCTCTGCCCTGTTTCTCTCCTCCGAGGGGGAGGCTGACTAGAAGTCTGACCTTCAGGTTAGTGAGGGGCGCTCAGCGTCCTGTGCTTCCCTGGCCCATCTAACCCCGGCTCCCCCGGGCCACCCCACTCCGCTGTGCTGTGACCCTGTCCAGGTCCTCCCTCCACGGCTTCCCCCGTCTGGTCCCCCATAGAGCGTGCGCTGTGCCCCAGGTCCTGGCCCCCAGGAGCAGTGACCCTTTCTGAGCGAGTGTCCCCGGAATTCCGTGTGGGCTCCTGTCCACTTCCGTGAAGTGTCTGGGCCTAGCCCCCAGCAGAAGCGGGTGGGAAGCAGTCGGTTCACCCTACTCTTTCACCTTGGCCATCAGCTGGGGTCTGGGTCCCTAACTGCTTCCACTCTGGGAGCAGCTCCCCTCTGTCCCCAGGACCTCCCGTCATCCTGGAGGGACACTGACACCTTCCGACACCTCCAGAATCCACACAGATGGCACCGTGGCCTCAGTTTCTCAGGTCTTGCCCCATGACACGGCCCCTCGCCCGCGGGCTTCTCGTGGGAGCAGGCCTGCCCTGACTGCCATCCTCAGGCCCCTTAAGAAACAAAAGCCAACTGAGGAAATCTGAGGATCTGATTGACTCTACTCAACAATTGGCGAATTGGGAAGCATCCTATCTAGCAACTGGGAAGGAGCAGCAAGGGGGCTACAAACAGGAAAGACTTCTAAAAGCAGGACAGAGTCACACAGATTATTTCAGGCAAGACCACTTCCTTTCGGGGGACAAAAGGGTCTTCTTAGGTGCAGGACCTCATGGCGCTGGCTGGGGAGTCCCACACCAACACTCCTGAGGAGGATGCCGCTGCAATCAGGGTGGGTACTAAGTCCTGTTGGTGACGGCGGGCGGGGGGTGGGAGCAGCACAGGGGACACCTCAACAGTACTCAGCTCACGCTGTCCTCTGCACCAGCCCGCCCTGACTGCCTGTTTGCTGGTGGCCACCACCAAGTGAGGAGAAGCTTTGCCTTCTCGGAGTGTTTAGAGCAGCGTTGACAAAGTCTCTACAAAGGACCAGGTAGTAGATGTTTGGGCATCGAGGGCCACACAGTCTCTGTTGCAAGTACTCAGGTTGTCCCTTTACTGCCAAGTGGTGTAGACAACTCATGGATGGGTGTGGCCGTGTTCCAATAAGTATTCATAAACACTGAAATCTGAATTTCATATAATTTATGTGTGCCATGGAACCTTCTTCTTTTAATCTTTTTCAACCATTTCTAAATGTAAGAGCTACTTTAGTGGGGGACGTGGCAGCAAAACAGGAGGCAGGCCAGCTGTGCTCTGGAGGAAGGAGCCACAGAGAAGACACAGAGCAGGAGCACGGGTGTCCTGCTATCCAAAAGGAGAGGGCTACCCCGAAACTCCTGAAAATTTCCCAGACTCAAAAAATAACCCCTCTAAGCCCTTTTTGATGCTTTAGGGACACATCTTGCTAACAGATGCATAAAGCATATGGAGACACAGTTCAAAGCTCCGGCGGCCAGATGCTGATGTGCTGAGTGTGGTTTCCCAGGAGCTGGCAGGGCCACCCTCGGTGGTCGCTGCAATACAAACATGGAAAGCTATTTTTGAGTCTTGATTTTTTTTCCCTAAAAGTGACAGTTCTCTTCAGGTTTCTTTTCTTCAGTGAAAGCAGGTACTGATGTAGGTCTTTGGTAAAAGCAGAGTGGCCTACTGTAAACTATTTAAACATGGGGACTTGGGACACCTGGGTGGCTCAGTGGTTAAGCGTATGCCTTCGGCTCCGGGCATGATCCCGTGGTTCCGGGATCGAGTCCCACATTGGGCTCCCCTCATGGAGCCTGCTCCCTCTGCCTATGTCTCTGCCTCTCTCTCCGTGTCTCTCATGAATAAATCAATAAAATCTTTAAAAAATAAAAATAAAACATGGGGACACCTATGTATAAACAATCTGTCCACCTGGGAAAGGAAGTATCCCCAGAGAGAAATAGTGGACAGCTCTGACCTTCTCGCATCACTCTCCACATATTTGTGGAGCCCACGTGGGCTGGCACGGGCCTCCCCTGCACCCCCTTTCTTACAGCTCCCTCCCCAACCAGGCTGCTGGCAGGGGCTGCCGCTCTGCCCCTCTATGCCTCACCAGGAGCTGCCCACATCCGTCAAACAGAATTCAGATGAGGGGCTCCCTGCCTTACAGCCCTCAGTGCCCACTGTGGGGCTCTGGGTCCTGTCCTCAAGAAAAACTCTGGCTGTACATGTAGGGTACAGCCTAAAGGTTGGGGGGTTAATCAGACAGCAGTCTGGTTGCCTGGAACAGGGTGAGTCTGGACTCTGGGGAGGGAGGCCATGATGCAGATGGCATATTCAAGTAGTTTGTGTATTTAAGACGTTCTTCTGTGTATTTAGAGCTTGTTATTTTATTTTATTTTATTTATTTATTTATTATTTTTTTATTTTTTTATTTTATTTTATTATTTTATTATTATTTTATTTTATTTTATTTTTATTTTATTTATTTTATTTTATTTATTTATTCATAAGAGACACAGAGAGAGACGCAGCGACATAGGCAGAGAGAGAAGCAGGCTCCATGCAGGGAGGCTGAGTAGGACTTAATCCCGGGATCCCAGGATCACAACCTGAGCCAAAGGCAGACGCTTACCGGCTGAGCCCCCAAGGTGCTCCTAGAGCTTGTTATTTTCAAGGTAACCTTCCTAAAGGTTTATTTTCATCCACCTTAGGTTAAATACACAGACTTTGGCTGATCTTAAAAGGAGGAAAATGGCTGTTCCAACAGGAGCTAATGGTAGCAAATGCTCATAAACCATGCTGGGTTTTTTTTTTATTTTTTATTTTTTTATTTACGATAGTCATACAGAGAGAGAGAGAGGCAGAGACACAGGCAGAGGGAGAAGCAGGCTCCATGCACCGGGAGCCTGACATGGGATTCAATCCTGGGTCTCCAGGATCGCGCCCTGGGCCAAAGGCAGGCGCCGAACCACTGCGCCACCCAGGGATCCCAAACCATGCTGGTCTTAAAGCCCGAGTTTCTAATGGATGAAAGTACTAGTTGGTATCCTATAAACTTGTATAATAATAATGACTATCAGGAATAAAAATCAGGAACTATACCTGCTGAACTGTTTAGTTGGATCATTATAGCAGCAATCAGAAAGCTATGATTATTTGTAGGTGACGAGAATGTGCATCTGGAAAGCCCATGAAAACCAAACCTAATAATAAGCAGGTGAATTCAGGAAGGTTATATGGTGCAACATTAACAGATGGGCACTGATAGTTTTATAATATGAATAACAGGTTTAATACATTAAACATCCCATTTACAAGAGTGACTTAAAAAAAACCTCTAATTGGAAACTTAACAAAAATGTGCAAGACCATGTAGTAAAGGATTGACTCAGTGGGTGTGGGGTGCACAAAACAATGGCCCTTGACTGGCTCTTGGCAGATAACCTCTGAGCCTTTGGAATATCTGGTTTCATAAGAATGTCTTTACTTCCCTGGAGTCTTGGGCAGTGCTAGATCCTTGATGCTAACAACATGATTTATGGGGCCTGCCTGTTTCTGTTTGCTTGGAGCTCTGCACCTTGCTGTCAATCTGGTCTCTGGAGCAGCTGGAGCCAAGTAGTTAGGGTGCCTCATGCTTACATGACAGACCTCCAGTCAAATTCCTGGGCACCAAGCCTCCAGGGTTAGCTTCCCTGGTTGGCAACACTTTGCACATGTTGTCACTTATCATTATGGAGAATTAAGTGCTGTCCTGGGAGAGAACAACTGGAAGCCCGTGTCTGGTTTTCTTGGATTTCCCCTTTTTATTTTTCTTTGCTGATTTCAATCTGTATTTGTTACCTATAATAACTCATAACTGTGACATAACAGTTTTCTTGGGTCCTATAAGTCTGTTTAGCAAATCATCAAAACTGAGGGATGCCTTGGGGACCCGTGACACAGTTGGTGCCTTAAGTGGGGTTTGCTGTACTAATCCTAGCTTACTGAAACACAGTGAAAGTGTTCTTTGGGAAAAGGAAGAGTGAGTTTAGCCTTTGGTAGCTACTGAGTCATTCAGGGTATGAAACAGTAGCTGTGCTGAGATCAATTACTAGACATAAAAGTTACCAATGGAATTTAGGACTGATAGACCCAACTCCCAAGAAGCAGCCTCACTAGAGATATAAGAGAATGCAAAACAAGAAGAAACAAGCTATATATATAACTCTTTGGTTGTTGTTGTCTGCAGAGTGCGGGTGGTCCTTTCCGAAGCCTGACAAAGATGGCGGAAGTGGAGCAGAAGAAGAAGTGCATCTTTCACAAGTTCACTTACTGCGGCATGGACCTTGGCCAGCTGTTGGACATATTTCCTGAGCAGCTGATCCAACTGTACAGTGCCCAGCAGTGGTGGATACTGAACTGGGGTTTACAGAGGAAGCAGCCCTCACTGCTGAAGCACTTGTCCAAGGCCAAGAAGGAAGCTCCTCTCATGGAGAAGCCTGAGGTGGCTAAGACACACCTGTGGGATATAATCATGCTGCCCAAGATGGCGGCCAGCATGTTTGGTGTCTATTACAGCAAGATCTTCAACCAGGTGGAAATCAAGCCTGAGATGATTGGCCACTACCAGGGTGAGTTCTCCAACACCTGCAATCCTGTGAAGTATGGCAGGCCTGGCATCAGGTCACTCACTCCTCAAGGTTCATCCCTCTCAAGTATCCTATTTGGCCAATAAAGACACAGACTTTTCTAAAGAAGGAGGAAGAGGAGGAGAGGGGGGAGGAGGGGAAGGAGAAGAGGAAAGGATGTGAAGGAGAGTGTTTAATGGGGAACTTCATCATGCCAAACTTGGATTTCTGCTGATCTGAGCTACAGCTGCTAGCTTCTGGAATGCTACCAAAGAGGGAGACTATGTTGGGACAACAGATAACAAGCACTTCTAAGACTTCTGGCCACCAAGAAGGTAGTCCAGGTGGCTGCGGGACAAAATTAAGAAATTATTGAAACTGAGGAGTATAATGTGATGGAATTGTCCCATTGTGTGGATTAGGGTCATCACCTTTCCCTTTTTGGTCTTACCAAAAAGATAATTAGAATAATGAGAGTTGGGGAATGACAAAGAGTATAGTCAAGGGACTTTCCACAGCAGCATGGAAATCTTTGAACTGTTATTAATAAAGCAGACTTCAGTGGGATTGAAACAAATATCTTCATGCAGCACTAGTGGAGGTTGGGTGTACCGATGGGACCCTATGCAGTCCCCCCACAGTGAAAATCCCTAAAAGAGTCCTATTTACTCTAGTTTGGAGGAATTGGAAAAGCCAGAAGGCAGGCAGATGACAATGAGAAATATGGGCTGGAATCACTAAGGGTAACAGTCCAGCAAATTATTTGAGATCAGGGTTATTGAAAGAGTCAGGGTCTTTTGACCCAATCTCCAGCTAGGGGCCCAAGGCCATCTGCATCTGTGTGGGTAAGATAACTGGGTATTGGAGAACGAATTTTTCTAGGACACTGATGGGAGACCCCAATGCACTGTGATTCCCACTCCTGGTGGTGAGGTCCTGATGGGGCTACAGTTAGATGGGAAGGCTATGAAGATGCAGTGATTGACAGGTTGATGGGTTTATGGTGTCAGTTTGGAGGAAAATTGGAATATGTATATAGACTTTATGTGAAGTGGTTGCATTTCCTTTACCTAAATGTGCTAATTGATAGATGTTATGTCTGATTAGGAGTTATTTTTTCTATCCCCAATACTGAAAAACAAGACAACTGGACATGTTAATGGAACCCATGGAATTGCTTGAGCCCATAGAACTTGTTAATTCCAAACAGTATACAATACTGTTTTGTCCCGAATACTGGGGACAAAAGAGATTCCCACTTTAACTAATGACATAGTAGAAGCTAGAGTGATGGCACAAGTTCTCTGCACAATAGTGCTGTGTGGTCCATGGAGAAGGAGGATGGCTCTAGGAGATGAGCCTAGACGGGAGCTATGGCAAAAGGACATGAGTGCCACCCAGTGGCAGCCACAGGGATTTTGGACCAGAACATTTCCACATTCGGAGATAAGATCTACGCTGTTTGAGATAAGGCTACTAGCTTGCCATTGGGCATTAATTGAAACCGCCCCAATGACTGAAGGTGTAAAATAATCCTGAAACCTGAAATACCCATAATCTGTTGGATGGATGTCAGAAACACCCTTCAATAAGGAAGGCAGTACCCGGAAGTGCTCCACACAACATGGAATGGTTTACACAGGAGCACGCTGCTGCAGGTGCAAGGAGGTGCTCATACTCATTTGCAGGTGAGCCAACTTCGGAACTGCCTCAGGAGCGGCTGGGTCTGCAGGTCTCTATTCACCAACAAACGGCTGTCTGGTTTACAGACGGCAGCTCAGGGTCCGGCTTCCCACTAACGTCCTGGTTGGAAGGTCAGTGCACTACAGTTGAGTGCTGGAGACACTCTGGTGTTGCATGCATCAACTCTGCTGAATTGCATGGTGCTCACCTTGGTGGAAGAACTGAACATTAACCAATAAATGTCACTCCGTGTGGGTTTTTACTGACTGAGAGGCTGTGGCCAATGTTTCAGCCACATGGTCAGGCAGGTGGGCCATGGAAAACTGGACTGTTAAAGAGAGGTCTGTGTAAACACGGCCCTATGAAATCACACAAAAGTAGGACACGTCAATGCCCATATGAAGATCCATTCCCAGGATTGGATGGTTATCAGAAGGGGCAAGTGGACGCTCTGGTGAGCTCACTTGCGAGGGTGGACTCATGCGTCTGTTCCAGAAACCTGACGAGGTGCAGCCACAGCCTGCAACCTGGTGACCTCACTGTGGTCACACCATGTGATGTGACCAGGACTGCCCTCTGTCCCAGTGGAATCCCAGTGGTGTGACTGTTGGGCTACATTTCCTGAAAGTGTGGGAGCCGCTGCCTGCCAGGCCACTGTGCAGCCCTCCAACTCCCAGCAGACGACTACCACTCGACCTCAAATGGTGGTGATGGGACAGAGAGGTCCCTGGTAATCATGGACACAGGCAGCAGAGTCATAGCTGATGTGACACGTGCACAGTCACCGTTTCCTGGGGTGGACAGCTGAAGGACAGAATAGGGACCCAGGGGGTTCCTGACAGGGCTGAAGCAATGGGGATCATGTGGGGGGTGCCGATGCCCTTGGGGGGGCCACCCACCCTGAATAAGGCAGGCAGCAGGAGGCCTTGTGGCCTAGACAGACTAAATTGAACATCGACATGGCCACCACTTGTCTTCTGTTGAGAATGTCCTCTGTGATTCTTACTAGATTTGTTCATTAACAAAGAACCATGGGCATCCTGTGATGTGGTCTGCCTCATTGGTGAATCAACTGCCCCGTGTAGGTAAGTAACACAGGTGCTGGTGATCAAACATATAGGAAAATTGACTGAAAGCCTCCTTAGGATGCCTTGGTGATGGGCAATGAGGACTTCAGGCAGGGGGCGGGGTGTGGGGGTTGGCCAGGAAAGGGCTACTCCAGTGGGGTCGGGACACCCAAATCCTGCACACTTCAGAGGCCCCCAACTTTGTGTTTTGCAGCCTTGCTGCACTCGACAACCTCCCACAGGCACCCTCTATGGAGCCTTCGTCCTTCTTGTTTCTGTAGAACAGGTAGTAATGACACCACTTCCATTTATGGTGCTAGTGGCTTGAGTCTTCTCTCTTTTTATCCTAGTCCTTTTAGCTGAGAGTTTGTCAGATGTGTTGATCTTTTAAAGAACCACCTTTTGGGGGCACTTGGCTGGCTCAGTTGATGAGACTCTTGGTCTCAGGGTGGTGAGTTCCAGCCCCATGTTGGGCTTAGAGATTTCTTAAAAACAAAATCATTAAAAACAACTTGAAGAACCAACTTTGGGTTTCACTCATTTTCTTTCCCATTCTTCCATTCTCTGTTTTGTTTCTCTCCATTCTTGTCTTTAATGTTTCCTTCCTTCTATGAGCTTTGAGTTCAGTTGGTTCTTCTTTCTCTAGTTCCTTAAGACATGCAGTTTGTTGTTTTTTTGAGACTCTTGTTCTTTGATGTGTGGATGTCCAGCTGTACATCTCTGTCATGGCATTGGTGCCGTGCCCAGTGGTCTCTGAACACCATGTTTGTTTTCATCTGTCTCAAGATACTGATTTCCCTTGTGATTTATCTTTGAGTTATTGGTTGTTTAAAAGTGAGTTGTTGGGATCCCTGGGTGGCGCAGCGGTTTGGCGCCTGCCTTTGGCCCAGGGTGCGATCCTGGAGACCCGGGATCGAATCCCACATCGGGCTCCCGGTGCATGGAGCCTGCTTCTCCCTCTGCCTATGTCTCTGCCTCTCTCTCTCTCTCTCTCTCTCTGTGACTATCATAGATAAATAAATAAATAAATAAATAAATAAATAAATAAATGTGAGTTGTTTAATTTCCAGATGGTTGTGAAAATTAGTTTATATTATTGATTGAGTTTCATCCCATTTAGAATGAAAAAGATACTTTCTATGATTTTAACCCTTAAAAATTTACTAAGACTTCTTATTGCCCTTTGGCTGATGCTGATCCACATCATCTTTCTGTAATATACACTAACCATGTGCATAACAGTGTTTCCTCTTGAATCCTTGAACCTGAACATATCATGGGAACCCCCCAACACAAAGACCTATACATTTTTTTTAAGCGACATAAAAACAACAACAACATCTGAACAAAGAGGAAACTACCAAGTTCTTGGACAGGAAGACTCAAAGGAATAAAAATGCCAAGCCCCTCTGAGTTATTTCCTAGATTAACTCAGCTCTGATTTAAAAAAAAAAAAACGCTATTAGGAATTGTTGTTTGTTATTTTAAGCCTACAAAGATGATATTAAAATCTAAATTGGGGGTAGGAGAGGAAAAACAAGGGCAGCCAGGACATTTTTGAAAAAGAACAGCAACTGGGGACCTCAGACATCAAAACACAGCATAGTGCTTAGTACCTAAGACAATGTGGAATAGACAGCCAAATGGCACAGAACAGTCAGAAAATAGTCCCGGATACACACAGAATTTAGAATACAATAAAGGTTGCATTTCAAATCCATATGCTGCTAGAGAAATTACGTTTTCAAGAAAAAAAGTGAATTCATGTATCATGCCATATACAGAGGATACACTACACATGAATCTAAGATTTAAATGAAAAAAAATCATAAAGCTCACTGTGCTATGACCTGGTATGGACACAGCTTTTCTAATGATGTCACAGAGCCTGGAAGCTCTGAACAGAAAGGCTCGATACCTTTGGCTACATCAAAGTGAGATACTACTTGGCAAACATCCCATAAAGTTGAAAGACACGACAAACCTGGAAAAGGTACAACTTATTTTATACTTAAAGGGCTATATCTTTAATAAGCAAGAGTTCCTATAAATCCATGGAGACTAATACCCAATGGAAAACTGGACAAAAGACATGACTATTCTTAGTGCCTGAGTGGTTTGGTTGGCTTGCACCTCAGCTGTTTGCTGTGCTTTGGGCCAGCCCTGGTCCAAGGAGGGTGAGAGAGTTTTGAGGCCAACTTGAAACCATTCTGCAGACTAGTGTTAGTCATAGGTGATTTGCAGCCTGAAGCAGCTACTCAGCTGAGCCCAGGCTGTGTCCACCATAGTAGACAGTTGATCTCCAGACCTACAAGCAAGAAAGACTCACTTGCTGTGACCCCAGGAGTCTGGGGATGGTATGTTAATCAGTGATACCGTGGCAAGAGCTGATAAATGTATCTGTGAGAACACACTATGAGAATTCACCGCAGTATTTGTTTTTTGTTTCTTTGTAAAAGCCGTAGATTGAAAACCTAAATGTCATCCATCAAGAGGTGACTGGGGGTCACCTGGGTGGCTTAGTGGTTGAGCATCTGCCTTGGTCTCAGGCGTGATCCTGGGGTCCCAGGATTGAGTCTTGCATCGGGCTCCCTGCGTGGAACCTACTTCTCCCTCTGCCTGTGTCTCTGCCTCTTTTTCTGTGTCTCTATGAATAAATAAATAAATCTTTTTTTTAAAAAAAAAGAGGTGACTGGATTAATTAACCCATCCATAAATGGGTTTGCCTGCAACAAAAAAGATTAAAGAAGCTCCATGATTACTGGTACTGAAAGGTCCCCAAGATATCTGCCCAGTGATAAAAGGAAAGCACAGTGCTGTGTAGGGTACATGAATATCTGTGTGAAAAAGGGAATGGGGAAATGATTAAATCATATATCATTGTGTATACCTACCCTGAGACAATCTCTGGAAAAATAGAGTAATAACAGTGTTTCCTGATGGAGGGATAGGAGCTAGGTGAACAGAGGGACACAGGGAGATGTTAAAACTGAAGTTATTTGTAAATGGAGTACAAAAAATATATCTAGCTAATAAACTTATTTTTAGTAAAATATGAGAAAAATTATAAGTGAAAAGGCCAGGGGGAATTTTTCCACAGTAGACCTTTTAAAAAATTAAAACAATTAATATTTGAAGCATATCAACTAGCCAATTAATTTTTGCAAACTCCACCTACAAATAACTCTAGTTTTAATAAGTATCTGTTCAGTAAATTCTGGTGTGCAGCTCAAAAGAATACTGTACCACAAGTCAAAGCTTATTTATCTGGGAGAAATGACCAAGTAACTTAGTGACAAAACAGTTTACGCAAGTCTGTTTCATTTCCACTTAACTTTGAATGCTTAAGTTTTTCACTGGCTGGAAATTATAATATTTCAGGGAGCATCAGTAACTATGCTGATTTCTTCTACATATTCTAGAAAGCTTTTGTGATTTTTGAGAATGCATAATTTCTTATCCATGTGTCTGAACTACCGATTTTCTTTTTTATTCTACAATTTTTTTCACTTGGGTTTTTGATCTAGAAGAGATCCTCAATATAATTGATTTTTATTTTATTTGTATTTTTAAAAAGTATTTTATTTATATGAGAGACACACACACACAGGGGCAGAGACACAGGCAGAGGGAGAAGCAGGCTCTGTGAGGGGAGCCCAATGTGGGACTCGATCCCAGGACCCTGGGGTCACGACCTGAGCCGAAGGCAAACGCTCAACCAGTGAGCCACCCAGGCATCCCTATATAATTGATTTTTTTTAAATTTTTTTTAAATTTATGATAGTCACAGAGAGAGGCAGAGAGGCAGAGACACAGGCAGAGGGAGAAGCAGGCTCCATGCACCAGGAGCCCGACGTGGGACTCGATCCCGGGTCTCCAGGATCGTGCCCTGGGCCAAAGGCAGGTGCCAAACCGCTGCGCCACCCAGGGATCCCCTATATAATTGATTTTTAAAACTGTGGCTGATATAAATGATCTGCATTAACTACTATTATATAAATTATTGTTTTATGTCAAACTTCAGTTTTATGTAACTCACAAAAAATTCACAGTATTTTTTCTTACCAGACTTGTATTTTGCCAAGTAGTTTGATGAGCTATTGCAATCACAAATTAATAAATTCTCCTGGATGCCACATGGAGCACACACACAATCCCCCAGCAGCCGGCCCAGGGGCTCCTTGCAGCTCTGCAGGCCTCAGCGTCCCCATCTGTGTGTGGTAGACAATGGGACCTACCTTGCAGGTGTCCGTGGGGTCCCACTGGGTGGTGACCAGTCCCATCCCACCCACAACGTCGCCGTGGGACATGGGATGCTCCCCCTCGGAAGGGATGGTGTTTGCTTTCTCCCTTCCAGGCCGCAGCACACCACACAGTGGCTAAGGTAGAGGGGGGAGGTGGCCGCTACGCTGCTTCCTGGCTGTGTGACCTGGGGTGCTCTGCTCACGTCTCTGAGCCTCTGTGGTTCTGGTGCAGGGCCTCTTGGCTCTGGGGAAGGGCCTAGAGCTCCTGTGTCACAGTACCCAGTGCAGGGCAGATGCCGCAGAAGCCCGCACAGGTGCAATGGAGCCGTACCGTTCACTCTCACCTCCTGAGGACACCAAGTGTCTTCACTGGGGATGGACACAGCCACAGTCTGGCCTGACACCTTTTTGCCTCTGGACACCATGTTGGGGGGAAGGAAGTGTGCCCCACCCTGTCTCCTTGGCTGGGCTCTGTGCGGCCTGCTGGGGAGCAGGAGACCCTGTGCTGACCACGCTGACTGGGGCAGGGGCTGGGGCCTGGGGTGCAACTGACCCTGGGCATTGGCACTGGGCAGCAGCGTAGAGCCACGCTGGGTCCCGGGAACCCACGTAGGTTCCCGTGGGATGTGCGTCACTCCCTCACACAGGTTACAGGTGATAAGCACGGGTGCTCAACTACCCCTTGTGCAGGGTTCACTGGAAGAGTCCAGCTCTGGGAGGAGGCTGGCAGGCATTGGGCAGGTCAGGGCCCAGCCAGGGGATCTCTGAAGGGTGGGTGGTCTCAATACCCCCGTTACCTGCCTGTCTCCAGATGTGCATCCTGCTGCTCCCTGGCGCCGAGCTCTGCTCTGACTGTTGGCTCATCACTGTACAAGCTGTTGGACGTGGAGTCAGGGTGGACATGGCTCCTCGGCCCCACAGGGGCCCCTCTTGCAGCCCCCAGGCAGCCAGTAGTAGTCACGGTTGTCCTCACAGGGATGCCCACTCACCATCTGGCCCAAGACTGTTCACTTGGCTTCTGTCTTCGCACATTCTGTTCCCACCTGAGAATGCTTGTCCCCCAGTCCTCTGGCTAATGACCGCTCATCATCAAGACTCAGGAGCTAAGGCTGAGACGCCAGGCTGGCATAGTGCCCCTGCCCCTGCTGCACGGCTCTGCCCACTGCTGTATACCTGTGTGGTTGCCCTTACCTGCTCTGCTCCATGCACACCGGGGGCCACAAACCCTCTGCACTGCCCACTCATCCTTCACAGTTGTCAGGCCTCTGCACCTGTCTGCACCTGCACATGCACCTGGCTGAGTGTTCTGCTGTCTGGGGACATTTTTGCAGCTAGTTCCAAGCAGGGGGCCCTTTCCTCCCCCTTGCGGCCATCCTGGGCTTGGCTTGCAGGACTCTGCCAGGAATGAGCTTCAACATACAGGCTGCATGACTTTGCGTACCTGGAGTTAGCTAAATGCTCTCATATTTGCATTTGAAGCCGGCATCACACACTCTAAGTGGAAGTCATGCTAATAATTTTAAATTTAAATTTTCTTTATTTTGAATGAAATTAAATAATAAATATAAGATATTATGACAAGTGAAGAGTCGGCTGTGGCAGAAAGGACAAAGCGGCTGTGGCAGAAAGGACAAAGCTCTGTATGGCCTTCTTCTCTTACATGCCTTTTATTTTTTTAATTTTTTAAAAAGATTTTATTTACTCATGAGACATGAGAGGCAGAGACACAGGCAGAGGGAGAAGCAGGCTCCACGCAGGGAGCCCAATGTGGGATTTGATCCCGGGTCTCCAGGATCACGCCCTGGGCTGAAGGCAGCACTAAACCGCTGAGCCACCCAGGCTGCCTCTTGCATGCCTTTTAAACACTAGGCTCACGTGTTCATTCTGCTCAAGCCCCTGCAAGCTGCTTTACCCCCAGCTTACCTTTGTTAATTCATCTGCGATGACAAGTGTAGATTTGGTACTTGGTCATTTCCTGCTGTTGTGCTGCTTTCCATTGCGTTAAAATACCGCAGCGCCTTCATGTCGTCTCCAAATCATGGATGTGTGACTGCGACAATGAAAAGCAGCACTTCAGTGAACCTTCCTGCCCAGCGGCCCCATGAGCAAGTGCCAGCTCCTGCCCCACCCCTGCACCCAGAAGACCTGCCGCTGCCCCGGGGTGGGCTCCACTCCCACTGCCAGGTCACTGCAGCCTGCTTTCATCCACACCACCCCCCGTTCTGCTTGTCACCTATCTGCGTCTCTGCCAGAACCTCATTCCCGCTTATCTCGCTTCACCTGGACTCACACAGAGGCTATTGTCCACCATGTGTGTTCCCGTGGCCGCCAGCGGTGAATCCTCCCCCCCCCCCCCCCCCGCCAAACCTGGGGACACAGATGGAAATCAACCTATTCTCAGAGGCCGGGAGCCAGAGGTCTGGGCCAGGGCCGCTCCCTGCATCTCCCTGCCATCCTGGGGTTTGAGGCTTCCCCATGGAGGTCTGGGCACCGCTCCCCTTTCTCTGGAGACGACCCGCATCAGCATTCAGCCAGGAGGAGCTCAGTCCAGGTCCTTCACTCAATCACACCTGCAAGGATGCTTTCTCCAAGTGCGTCCCATTCATGGGTTCAAGTTGGGCCCTGGGCCCATTCCTCGCTGGGGCCACAGTTCTACCTGCTGTACCCATCTTGGACTTTGTTGTTGTTGTTTTTTGATCTGAGTTCTTGGACTTTTAGTGTTTTAGATGAATTTTTGAATCAGTTTCTCTACTTCCGAGAAAAAGCCTGTACTCATTTTCTCTGGTGACCACATCACATCAGCTGACACGTACAGGTTCCAAACAGCACGGACTAGATCCTGGAGCGAAGAGCAGCTGCGTCAGGACTGCACCCCAGGGTTCTGGGGGTCTTCCCCACTCATTCCAGTGGACTCAGGTCCTTTTGGTCGTAGGTTCGAGCTCTCTGCTCTCTTGCCACAGGTCATCCGGACCTGCGGTATGGGCGCTGCAGCCCCAGTCCCCCCCATCCCGGCTCCTTGGCACCGGTTTCAGTCTACCCCAGGCGCCCCAGGCTCAAGTCAGCGTGAGGACACGGGGACACCCAGGGCTGCAGGACAGCAGGCGAGTTGTGCCCGAGGCTGCAGCGGCTGGGGAGCGCCTGCACCACCTGCCAGGCCCAGCCCAGGGAGGACGGGACGACCCCGGGTTCCCAGGCACCAAGAGCCTCACCCCAACTGCGGCTCCTGTCCCTGACTCGGCAGGGTGTCGCTCTCATGTGGGCATGTGCGTGTGTGTGTCCCCACTGACCAGACCAGAGCCGGCCTGCGGTGGCCCAGCATGGCTGCCCATGTCTTGTTGGGCCCTGGCTCTGGCCCACACAGCATCACACTCACACCATCACACACCATCACACTCACAACATCACACCCACGCCATCACACTCACACATCACACACACACCATCACACACTATCACACTCACACCACACACACCATCACACACACACCATCACACACACAGTATCACTCACACCATCATACTCATTAAACACAGCATCACACATGCACCATCACATACACAGCATCACACTCACAGCATCACACTCACACCATCACACACAGTTTTACTCACACCATCACACAACCTCACACACACCATCACACACACACCATCACAGGCACAAGCCTCCACACAAAGCCCCTGGCACCCAATGGGCACCTCAATACCCTGAGGCCTCTGCTCAGTGCCCACACCCCACAGAAGGGCTCACTGTGGATAGAGTGTTTGAAACTCCCAGCTTCATCAGGACCTTCTAGAAAATCTGTAGAGTGAGGGTGGGCAGCAGAGGGTGGGGGACAATAGTAGGATGTCTCCCAGTCTTTGTGGACCACAGGCCCGGCTGCGGTCCCAGGGCACCCTGCCCGGCCCCTCTTGTTGCCATGGTGATGGCGGGCATCCCTGCTGCTCCACCTCCTGCTGGCTGGGGAGCCTGGGGCTTTGTGGGGCTGGCCTGGGGCCAGGCAGGGGGGGGCGAGGCAGGGGAGTGAGGCAGGGGGACCGCCTGCGGTGGCGTCTGAGGAGGCCTCGCCCACCCAGGGCTGCAGGCTCAGGCGTGTCTCCAGTAAAGGGAATCCTGGCGCTGCCTGTTTGGTGCTTCATCTCTTCCTCCCCAGGGAAGGAGGTGAGTAGGCTGCTGTCCGAGGGGAGATCTTAGGGGCTCACGTCCCAGAATCCTGGGGAACCTCAGGTTCCAGGATGGCGGGGCAGACTGAGCGCCTCTGCGTGATGTGTGACTCGGGGACGAGGTTTCCCTCATCCAGGCGGGGGCCAGGGAGTCCCGGGGTGTCCTGGCCTTGCACACCATCGTCCACGATACGTGCGCGGGTTGGTGCTGTGCGGGACCTGTCATCCCTGGGCCTCCCCAGCCGGCTCTTCCCTTGGCCTTTACACAGATGGAGGGGGTGTGTGCCTTACCAATGCCACTGCCTCAGGTTGCCGCAGGAATGGGGACCCTGGTTCAGATGCTGGGTTGTTTAAAAACAAAAACGATTTTTGAGAGCAATTTTAGGTTCACAGGAAAATGGAGGGAAGTGCAGAGCTTTCCCATGTGCCCCCCACCGCTGCCTCCCTAACTGGCAGCTGCCTCAATGGAGGGGAAGCCTGGCACAGGTGACCCACCCATGCTCACCCATCGCCCAGAGCCCACACTGTCAGGGTCACTCCTGGGGGCCTTGGGACAGGGGTGTCGTGACACGTGGCTGTACTTACTGGGCCAGGAGTCTCTGTGCCCCCGGCAGCCACTGACCACGGGCTTTCTCCAGGGTATCACATAGCGGGGGACCATGCAGGGTGTCACCTTAGTCATATCCATTAATTTTCCCACGTTTCCCTCTTTCTTACTCACTTTCTTTCATTAGGAAAACCAGCCCAATGCGGGCAGGGGGAACTTTTCTTTAAGACGCCAGGCTGGGGCAGCCCTGGTGCACCAGCGGTTTAGTGCCACCTTCAGCCCTGGGTGTGATCCTGGAGACCCGGGATTGAGTCCCATGTCAGGCTCCCTGCATGGAGCCTGCTTCTCCCTCTGCCTGTGCCTCTCTCTCTCTCTCTCTCTCTCTCTCTCTCTCATGAATAAGTAAACAAAATCTAAAAAAAAAAAAAAAGACACCAGGGTGTCCCCGGCCCTTTAG
The DNA here is from genome assembly GCF_905146905.1 of Nyctereutes procyonoides. Lineage (NCBI taxonomy): Eukaryota > Metazoa > Chordata > Mammalia > Carnivora > Canidae > Nyctereutes > Nyctereutes procyonoides. The sequence goes on along the minus strand of NW_026575146.1, from coordinate 65,187,421 downwards.
TGGCATGGATCAGGGCACCAGGTGCCAGGGCGACTTCCTGGGGGGCGGGGGGCATGGAGTGAAGAGAATGAGTGTGCACACGCACTCTGATCACATCTTGTACTATGGTAAGACGGCCCAGGCCTGGACAGACAGCTAAGCACATCTGGAGCTGGGTTCCCTGCTGGCCTGGCAGTGGGGCGATGGGCAGCTGGAGCTCCCCTGGCTTTAGACACAGGGCCTCCTCTGGGTCCCGCAGGCCCAGAGCCCCCTCCTTGGGCAGAGCTGTGGTCGGGAGCCCCTCAGTGACCTGTGGACCCGAGGACAGAGCTACCCTGCCTTGTTACACAGGAAGGGCCCGCCTGGCTCCTGCCCTCCCAGGGACCCCAGCCCTGTGGGTCCATCCTCCCCATCCCTCTGTCCCTTGGGTCTCTGCAGGAACAAGGGACAGGGCCCAGCATGGGCGAGGGCTGGCGCCCCCTGCCTGCATGGTAGGCTGGAGCTGGACGGAATCCCTACTGGCTTTCTAGAGCTGCAGCTGGGGCTTTTAGAATGAGCTTATGCAAGACAGGGCTCCAAGGATGAGTGACGGCCTTTTGTTTGCCAGTAATTAATTTCCAGTGAGCCCCTCCCTCTCCCCTCCCACTCCTGCACCCCCCCTTCTCCTCCCCTCCCTCCCTCGTCTTCCCCACCCCTCGCCCTCCCATCCCCCATCTCTTCCTCCTCCCTCCTCTTCCCCGCCCCCCACCCGTGCTAGGGCGGCTGTGAGCAGATTCCCACCCTCCCTAGCCTGACAGAATCAGCTGTGAAGTCTGACCTTTGGTTAATCAGGAGCTGACACTAAAGGCCCTAATGGGAGACGGCGGGACCCATGACCGTGGCTCCGATGATGGTGGACCCTGTGCTAGGGATCTGAGTCTGAGTGTGGGGTGGCCACCCCTTAGAGCCCTAATTCTTGTCTCTACAGGCAGACCTTGGAGATATTATGGGTTTGCTTCCAGACCAGGGCAATAAAGCCAACATTGCAATCAAGTGAATCAAGTGAAATTTTTGGTTTCCAGGTGCACATGAAGTTGTGTTTACAGGGTCCCATAGTCTGTGAAGTGGCTCACGCCTTCATTAAAAATATTGTTGTAAAATGCCAACCCTCATCTGAGCTTTCAGCGAACCTTGATCTTTTTGCTGGTGGAGGGTCTTGCCTGATGTTCATCTGCTGACCCCTGAGGGTGCTGGTGCTGAAGGCTGGGTGACTGTGGCCATTTCTGAAAATAAGACAACCTGACGTTGGCTGTATGGATTGACACTTCTTTCAAAAACACCCTCTCTGTAGCCTGGGCTGCTGTTTGAGAGCATTTTACCCACAATAGAACTTCTTTTAAAACTGGAGTCCCTCCTCGCAAACCCCGCCGCTGCTTTACAGTTCAGTTCATGTGATATTCTAAATCCTTCATTGTCATTTCAACAGTCTTCACGGCATCTTCACCAGGAGTAGGTCCCATCCCAAGAATTCACTTTGTTTGCTCAGCCATAAGAAGCAACTACTTGTCCAAGTTTTATCACAAGATAGGGGAAGTTCAGTCCCATCTTCAAACCATCCTTGTGATTCTGGTTCTTTTGCTGTTCCCACATCTGCAGTGACTTCCTCCACTGAAGTCCTGAACCTCTCAAAGCCGTCCATGAGCTGGAATCAACTTCTTCCAAACTCCTGCTCATGTGATAGTTTGACCTTTTCCTATAACTGACGAATGTTCTTAATGCTATTTAGGATGGTGGATCCTTTCCAGGATGTTTTCTTTTTTTTAAGATTTTATTTATTCATGAGCGACAGGGGGTGGGGGGGGTGGAAGGCAGAGACACAGGCAGAGGGAGAAGCAGGCTCCATCCAGGGAGCCTGATGTGGGACTTGATCCAGGGTCTCCAGGCTCACACCCTGGGCTGCAGGCGGCGCTGAACCGCTGCGCCACTGGGTCTGCCCTCCAGGATGTTTTTGATGGACTCTGCCCAGATCCATCAGAGGAAATCAGTATCTATGGCAGCTGTCGTTTTACCAAAAGTCTTTCTTCAATCACGAGAGTTGAAAGTCAGATTTAGGAGCATCTGGGTGGCTCAGTGGTTGAGCATCTGCCTTCAGCTCAGGTCATGATCCCAGGATCCTGGGATCGAGTCCCACATCAGGCTCCCCACAGGGAGCCTGCTTCTCCCTCTGCCTCTCTCTGTGTCTCTGATGAATAAATAAATAAAATCTTAAAAAAAAAATTTCCTGTTGCTCCATGGGCTAGGATGGACTTTGCGTTAGCAGGCACAAAAGTGATGTGAATCTTCTCCATCTGCCTCAGAGCTCATGGGTAACCAGGTGCAGTGCCATCCAGCAGTAATGTTTTGCAAGAAACGTTTTTTCCTGAGCAGTAAATCTCCACCATGGGCTTAAAATATTCCATCACCCATGTTGTAAACAGATGTGCTGTCCCCGGCTTTGTTGTTCCATGTGAAGTGCATCGGTGGAGGAGATTTAGCATGATTGCCAAGGGCTGCTTTTCAGAAGGGTCAATGAGCATTGGCTTCCACTTAAAGTCACCAGCTGCATTAGCCCCTAACAAAGTCTACCTGTCCTTTGAAGCTTTGCAGCAGACATTGCCTTCTTTCTAGCTGTGAAAGTCCTAGATGGCATCTTCCCACAGAAGACTGTTTCATCTGTATGGAAAATCTGTAGTTGAGTGTGAGCACCAACGTGTACTCTCTTCACTGGATCTTCGGGATCACTGGCTGCAGCTTTTCTGTCAGCACTCGCTGCTTCACCTTGCACGTTTACGTGATGGAGACAGCTTCTGTCCTTACCCCCGCCACCTTCTGCCAGCTTCCAGCTTTCCTTCTGCAGCTTCCTCACAGCTGCTCAGCCTGTGCACAACTGAAGAGTCAGGGCCTGGCTCTGGGTGAGGCTTTGGCGGAAGGGAATGTTGTTACTGGTTTGAGCTTCCATCCAGACCAGACTCTCCATGTCAGCAGTGAGGCTGTTTCACTTTCTTATCATTCGAGTGTTCAAGGGAGTAGCCCTTGGAATGTCCTTCAAGAACATTTCCTTTGCCTTCAGACTTGGGCTCCTCATTTGGCACAAGAGGCCTTGGTTCTGGCCTGTCTTGGGTTTCAACAGGCGTTCCTGGGGAAGCTTCATCGTTTCTAACTTTTGATGGAAAGTGAGAGATGTGCAACTCTCCCTTTCACTTGAACACTTGGAGGCCACAGTAGGGTTATCCATTGTCTTAATGTCAATAGGGTCATGTCTCAGGGCCTAGAGGGGCTCCAAGAGGAGGAGAGAGATGGGGGGGATGGCCGGTCCCTGGAGCAGTCAGAGCACACACAACATTTATCAGTCATGTTGCCAGTCTTCTATGGGCACGGCTCATGGTACCCCAACATTACGGTGTTGACATCAAAGATCACAGATCACCATAACCAATATAATAATAATGGACAAGGTTGAAATATTTTGAGAGTTCCCAAAGTGTTACACAGAGGCATGAAGTGAGCAAATGGTGTTGGAAAAATGGTGCCAGTAGACTGATTCCACGCAGGGTCGCCATAAACCTTCAATTTGTGTAAAAAAAAAAAAAATGCAGTGTCTGCAGAGTTGAGTAAAACAGGGGGTGCGGAGTGTATATACACAGTGATTTTTTTTTCTTACAGGATTTTAAAAAAAAGCACTGCAGACACAGCACCCCCTTTGGCGCCTTGTTACAGGTCAGGGGCCACTTCCTGTCCTGTGTGGTGTGCAAAGCCCTCAAACACTACCCCCTCTGAGGGCTAGAGGCCCGCAGTGCTCCTCCAGAGCAACCACAAAGGCTCCTTTGGGCTGAGATGTCTACACCGTCAGGTATATTTATTTATTTATTTATTTATTTATTTATTTATTTATTTATTTATTTTAAGATTTTATCCATTCATTCATAGAGACACAGAGAGAGAATGAGAGGCAGACACAGGCAGAGGGAGAAGCAGGCTCCATGCAGAGAGCCTGACATGGAACTCATCCAGGGTCCAGGATCACGCCCTGGGCCACAGGCAGCGCCAAACTGCTGCGCCACCGGGGCTGCCCCCGTCAGGTATTTTTAGAGCAATTCTCCTTCTCTTTTGTTTAAATAAGGAGGTAAAGTGAGTGCTCCCCAGTCAGACCCTCACTGCTCTCACGCTGGCCTCCGAGGCTCCCCGAGCCAGGTGTGGCATGGATGGCTGTCCGCGCGGGCCGTCCCCTGGGTCACCCGGCCCACCTGGCTGTCCTTGGAGCTGCCTGACCCAAATGACAGAGCATTTTCTGTCTTTGAACAAAATGCAGTGTTGGTTTAAAGGAACCAGAGAACTTTTTGCAAAAAAAGTGTTTTCAGAAAGCAAGATTAGACTCTGCCTCCCTTCCTTTTGGGTTTCTTAACCACATTTTTCCTCAGAGAAATTTAGGACAGCTAAGTAGAAATTAAGTTTTCCACATATAAACAGACACGGAGACAGCTGGCTCTGAGGGCAGATGCTGGAGGTTTGGAGTCTCAAATGAGCAGCAGAGGAGATGTGACCGTCTTACATTTTCTCCCAGTTGCAAATGTAATCAATGTTCTTTGCAAAAATGTATTACTGAGAAGCGTGGAGAGAAAACTGCAAGGCCCCAGAGGCTCCGTGCCCAGAGCTGGAAGGTCAGCAGTCTGGGGGGGGGGTGTTGGGGGGCACCCCTTTCCTGAGTCTGGGGTCTGGTCTGTGGCAGGGTGTCAGGGGCCCCATCTGAAGCCCGTGGGGTCCTGCCCCCCACCCTCCCACCCCTGTGCACGGGAGCCCTGGGACCCATGAGGGGAAGGAGCACTGGGCAGGGAGGAGGAGGGGCAGCCCAGGATCTCCCCTCCTGGGAGCTGTGCCCAGCAAGGCCTTGATCGACTGAATCGGTTGAACCCTGGGGTGGCGTTGGGACAGGGCTCCTTCAGCCTCTGCTGCCCCCAGAGGCCTGTGCCCTCGAGGCCTGGGGCCCCCACCTTCCCTCCTGGTTATGCCGAGGGTCCCTGGAACTGCTGCGTTTCCCTGGATGACTCATTGCTCTTCAGAGTCTAGGGACCCCCTCGGCCCTTTGTTAAACATTGAGCTTTTACTGTTGCTGTGAGTGCTGGGGGTTGCATGCAGCTGTATGGAGGCTGAGGAGCCCTGCCCCTCCCTGCGGTGACACCCCACACATCCCCACGATCCCCTGCCCCATCCTGCTCATCTGTGCCAGGAGCACATACATGGCTGGCGTTCGGGAAAGGCTCTGAAGTGGAATCTGGGACTTTTCAGGTGGTGCTCATGTCGGAGGCTCACCCGGATTGTCGGGAGCTGTGGCTGCTCCACGCTGGGTGTGGCCATGTTGGGTGGCGTGGGGCCCACGGGTGAGATCCCGTGGGAGCACAGGGGGCACTTCTATGGGACGCCGGGGCCCTAGCAGTGTCCGGGGTGTCCCGGCAGGTCCTCCTGCGATCCTGCCCAGCTGTTCCCAGGTGGCCCTACCGTCTGCGGGCGTGGACGACTGGCCCGGCCCTGACTGCACCGGTGGCGCAGTCCTGCCTTCCCTGGGCCACGGGGCAGGTGTGAGGGCTACGTCCCCACCACCAGGGGCTCATGCTCTTTGTGTCCATTCTAGAAACTCCACCTGGCCCCATGTCCCAAAAGTTGTTTCCTATGTTTTTTTTTCTTGAAGTTTCGTAGTTTCCATTTTACGTTTGGATCTACGATCCATCTTGAGCTGGAGATCTTAGTGGGCATGCAGTTTGGGTCGAGGCTCCTGGTTTGCTGAGGACCTCCCATTCCTGCAGTGGTGCTCATGGGAAGGCTGTCTGTCCTCGCTTTGTGCCTTGGGCAGCGACCTGCGCCCTTGTGAGGCTCCTGTGGGGTCACCCTGTGTGTCCTGTGGATCCCTGTGTCCTGTCTGTCCCCCTGGCACCACCTCATTCCCTTTGCTGTGGGGACAGAGGGACCCTCTACTGTCGGGAGAGGGTCCCTCATGGTCATGGTTGCCAGGAGGCCCATCCAGGGAGGTTCCAGAATGAGCTCGTCTCAGACCCACAAAAAACCTTTCTGGGACTTTAAAGAAACTGAATGAAACTTGCATAGTATCCATGGAGAAACAACATCTTTCTATGCCACTTCGTTGGTCCATGAACACAACATGCCTCTTTTTTCTAGACTTCCCTTTCTTTCATCAGCATGCTATAGTTTTCAGCATGCAGGCTCAGTAAATGTTTTGTGGTATTTGCATTTGAGGTGTTTTCTTCTTTTAGTGTGAATGGCATCGCACTTTTCAGGTTTTGGTGTCTGTGTGTTGTTCGCCACCAGCGCAGACATTCAAGTGAATTTGTGGATTGATCTTGCATCAGTGACCCTCTAAACTCACCTGGTCACTCTAGCAGTGTGTGTGTGGATTCTCAGGATTTCATGTCCTCTCACACAGGGACACTGTTATTCCTTCCGCCTCTTCTGAATGTGTTTTCATCCTTGGCCTCGCCTCCTTGCGTGGCTGGAACACTGGCCACTCTGAGCAAGAATGGGGATGCCCTTGCATGGCCCCACCCTTAACCAATGTCATGGGACCAACCATGTCCCCAGAGAAACTGGGGGGAAACTGGGTTTTATGCTGAAAACCCAGGTGCCTCAGGACACAACCTCATTTAGGGACCAAGCCCTCAAGGAGGTCATACGTGTGGCCCTCATCCAGCGTGACTGGTGTCCGTGTAAGAAGCGGAGGTGAGGACACAGACAGACACAGAAGCTCGGCCACGAGGAGGTGGCCATCTCCCAGCCCAGGACAGAGGTCTCGGGGGAACCAGCCCTGCCCACGCCGGGACCTCAGACTTCCCACCTCCGGGACAGGACAGAATGCATTTCCTCTGTTGCTTCTATGGATTTGTTTTTTTAAGATTTTGTTTATTTATGCATGAGAGACACAGCAGAGAAGCAGGCAGAGGGAGAAGCAGGCTCCCTCCAGAGAGCCCGATGCAGGACTCGATCCCACGACCTCAGCGTCACACCCTGAGCCCAAGGCAGACACTTCCCCATCAGAACCCCTGGGCCCCTGTCCCGGGCTAATGTACTGGAGCAGCTCCCCGTAGTTGGACACTCACACCTCCAGTTCTCCTCATTACAAATACGCTGTATTGCATGTCCTTGCTCATCTGTGGGATGAAGGATTGCAGTGTGAGAGGCTGTGGCGGGGGCAGGGCTGTGAGCTGGAGGGTTTCTCTGTTACCTCAACTCCAGACAGCCTCCTGTCAGGTGCGGGGGAACATGCTTCTCAAGAACTGTTGGCTCCTTTTCAGGCCTCCCTTCTCCTCTGGAGTGGCAGTGCTCCACCCTAGGCTCCTGGGCTCCCTCCTGCTCTGTCCTCTCCTCACCCTCCCCCTGGTCCCCTGTGGGGGAATCCCGTGCCCCACTGCCCCAAACCCCGCATGCCACCCCTGTGTTGTGCTTGTGCAGCATCATCCAGTGCTCTGCCATGAGGAAGAGGCATGAGAAGAAGGGGAATTTTAAAATTTGTGTTTGTTCTCATCCTTGTATAAAAATTATTAAATTGAGAAATAGACAATATGGTTATGTAATTATAAAAAGACCCCAGAGAGCTCTCACTCTCACCTGGCTCCATTCATAAGACAGGCATTGGATACTTTTTAAACAGTTTGAGCAGTTTTTAAGTTTTTCAAACTTGCATAAAAGATGCAGGAATTCACATATCAAGCACAAGTGTTTCATTGTTTGTGTGTCGCCCACATGCAGAGGTGGGCGTGTTTCCCCAGAACCATATTTAAGAGTTTGCAGAGCTCCCAACCAAGATATCTGGTACCGGGGTGTCTGCCCCCAGAGGTGTTGCCGCTCCTCCTGTCAGGCAGGTGTTTCTGAGCAGCAGGCAAACGGCCAACCGGCTGGTGCCCTCGAGCAGGGTCTTGGTTGTTTCCGGCCCTGTGCTGACTGGCCTGGTCACCTGTGCAGGTATGCCTGGCATGGCTTTGGCGGGTGGGCGCTGGCTCCAAGGGCAAAGGCCCCTCCATCCCCCATCCTGTGGCGGGGTCTGTCCTGATCCGGTGGGTGCTCCACCGGGCGTCGGCTGTGGCAGCCTCAGCACATCTGCGTGAGCTACCGGCTCCTGACCTTGGCCCATTTCCGGATCATTCCATGGCCCCCTAGCCCGCCAGACTCAATGATGGAGATGACTCACCCGACGGGGGCCAACGTCTGAATCGTAAAAACACAAAACTGGGCCGTTTTGCAACAAAACCAACTTTGGGCTGAGTGGAGGCAGCTCCATACATGTAAACATCAGACCAACTGTTTTGCGTCTGGTGACCGCCGTCCTCCGCCCTCGTGCCACCTCACTGGGTGACAAGGAGCCAGGGAGCTTGGAGGACATGAATGCTAGAAGAAATGAGATTCTGTGCGCAGCTCTGGGGCCTGTGGTCCCTGCACGACGGCTCCAGCCTCGGGGGCATGAGACGTGGAACTGAGAAGCCATTGACCCTGTAATAACCCTGGCCAAGCAGACACGTCGTGGAGACAGTACAGCCGGAGCCGGTTCCTCCACATCCCCACACCTGCCAGCCCCCCACTCACTGCACCCCTTGCCCAATCAGAGCACCATGGGGCTCGGTAAACACCGAATGTTAATGTCATTTGTGCCCAGGATTCTGTTAAAGAGAGGAGAGAGAATTTCGTTATCTGGATACATCTTTTTGATACATTTTTTTTATAAAGAAATAAACACTTTAATTCTCAGCATGGAGGGGACACGTGGCTCCCGTCATCCTGGGCTGGGTCCTGTGGCCTCAGCCACTGCCACATGGTCACCGCACTCCCCAGAAAGAAGAAAGTGGAAGCAGCAACACTGCCTCTCGCTCTTGCATTCAAAGAAATGCAGATGAAAAACAACCAGGGGGGCACCTGGGTGGCTCAGTGGTTGAGCTTCTGCCTTGGGCTCAGGTCATGATCCCAGGGTCTTGAGATCCAGTCCCCCATCGGGTTCCCTGCTCAGCAGGACGTCTGCCCCTCCCTCTGTTCATGCTCTCTCTTTCTGTCTCTCAAATAAATAACATCTCAAAAACAAAAATCCCAAGAGGCCATGATATGCTGCTTGATATTTTATACTATAAAAACACCCGTTTTTTTTTTTTAAAGATTTTATTTAAATATTCATGAGAGACACAGAGAAGCAGAGACACAGGCAGAGGGAGAAGCAGGCTCCATGCGGGGAGCCCAAAGTGGGACCCAATCCCAGGACCCGGGGACCATGACCTGAGCCGAAGGCAGATGCTCAACCGCTGAGCCCCCCAGGCATCCCCCCAACACCTGTTTTTGGAAGAGTGTGTTCAAACCATCATTGCGGGTTATAACATACATTGTCTTGATGTGTTTCCAAGGCACCTGTCCACACCTGCCTTCACCTCTTGCCTCTGTCTGAGGCCCTAGGGTCCGTGGGCACCCTGTGAGCTGGGCTCAAGAAAGCACAGCAGCATTCGCTAAAAGGACACCAGACATGGCGACACTGTTTGAGGTTGGAGCCTCTCACAGCCCCGGTCATGAGTACACGACAGACATTTCCAGAACCTGGACATGCGGCTAAGGCGTCCAGGATGTGCCTCACTTGGCTTGAGCTGATGGTGTGAAAGCAAGTTAGAGCCCTGTCCTGGGAGCTGCTGAGGGAGGCGTGGGCAGCCTGCAGGGAGGGCGGCTGTGGGACGATGGGAGGGGGCCTGCGGCCTTCCCCCAGGAGCCTTGGCCCTGGGAAGTCCTCAGAGTCACGAGACTGAGCAGCCCACATGGGGTCTCCCCCACTTCTCCCTTCGGGGCTGAAGACCCAGTTTGGTCTGTTGGATCATTAATTAAATAACTAGAGAGGAAAACGGTGCCTTAACTCCCTTCAGACATCTCTCTAGCATAGCTGGCACCCCTGATCTCAGGTCACCCCTTGCCCCTGTTCCCCATGAGCACATTTTGTCAACTATTACTGCATAACAAATAACGGAAACTTGGTGGCTTAAAATGACCATAAACATACCGATTCTGTTGGTTTGGGTGGTTCAGGAATTTGGGTGCAGCTTGGCTCTGGCTCGGGGTCTCACTTGGAGGCTCAACAGGGTGGGCACCCACTTCCAGAAGATTCCCTCCCTCACTGGTGCTGGCTGTTGGCTGGGGGTGTCCATGCCTGCCCACATGGGGGTCTCCATGGTGCCCCCGGAGCAGGTGGCCCGGGAGGGACCTTGGAGGTCACCTCCATGTTTCTGGTTACCCAGGGGCCATGTTGGTGGGTCAGCCCCATGCCCAGGGCACACCTGGCTGTGACTGGCCCTGCGTTATCTAGGGAGCTGGCTGCCGCGGGGGTTCCTTGGGAGACGGTGCCACCTCCCAGGCCGCACGCCACTTGGCATTTTGTCCATCGCCTTTTGGGTGTTACACCTGGGCAACTGCCCTCATGCAGTCCCACATCCTTGGGCCATTTGCGTGCAGCAGGCTCTGGGCCTGGGTCCTCAGGCCCCATGGGGGTCTCACTGCAGGTCTCCTGCCTCAGGGACATCAGTGGGCAAGGGTGGTGCTGTGGGAAGGCGCCCAAGGACCCTGGTCCTCCTAAAAGCTCTGTGCACTCCGAATCCTCCCCATCCCATGGCTGGGGGCCTGGGGCACAGAGCTCTCAGCGCACAAGCCGGGATGTGAGCCTCGGCACCTCTGAGTCCTCTGCAGCCTGCATGCTCGCCCAGGTCATCACATCCTCGTCCTGTGGCTGGTCCTCAGACCCTCAAAACCTGGGCCACCGGGAGGGCGAGCATGCTCCTGCAGCCTGACGGCCCCAGGGAGCGGGTTCACGGTGCGGACACCACGTGGAAGTGCGTGGACCAGCGCCCCCAAGGTGCACTCTTGGGACGTGTAAGGCAGGCCCACAGGAGCTGCAGGGATGCCCTGGCTCACGGACCCGGGTGATATCCTCACATTCATGAGTTCCTGTGCATGAGGCACTGCCTTGGGGGGCTCCCTAGTGACCCTGCCAGCAACAAGGACACTAGGACTCAGAGAAATCACTTTGTTTCTAAGCAGCATGCAAGGCAGGAAGAAGCCACCAGTGGGACCGGGCCTGGGCTCAGAAGATTGCTCATCTGTGCACTTACTTTCTCAGGAGGTCACGAGCTGCCCTGTGACCAGGGTTGGCCCTGTCCCTGCTCCTCTGATGGCCCACAGGCCTCCTTGCAGTGAGTGGCCCCTGGGGCTCAGGCCCACGGGACCTCTGGAGGTTCCCGGGGTCGTGGGGTTGCAGGTCTGTGTGGAGGAGCCCAAAAGGCGAGGGGAGGCAGGAAGGCCGTGGCCTCCATCGCCTACACCCCTGACGGCTCACTGCCTGGGTCCAACAGCACAGGCTGTGATGCTGAGGACCAGCGGGGCCCAGACGGCTTTCCGGCTGCTCTGGGCTGTGTTTTCGCAAAGGAGGCAGCTTGGGGAACCAGTGAGCTGGGGCGTGTGACGCTGCGGAAATGCGAAGGCACAGTCCTTGGTGGCCCGTCTTGCAAAACCAGCAAAAGGAAGTTGTGTTTTGCTGCTGCCTGAAGTCCGCACGGAGCAGAAGCACGCCCTCAGAGGGCAGGTGAGTGGAGCTGGCCCCGGGGTCTCTGCCGGCCCTGCCAGGGTCCCCGCTCGCGTGGGGGGCATTCAGAGCAGGTGCGGCTTGCGGGTGGCTGCTCCATGGTGGGAAGCATGTGCTGCTGCATGGCGGTGGGTCTGTCCTTTGCCTCTCAGGTGCCCCTGCCGGCACCTGGTGGGCCACATCCAGCGGCAGGCATGCCATCTGCCGGGACAGCGCTGGATGTTGTCTAGGGCACCTGAGACTCCTGCTAAAGTGAATTGAGGTTGGGAGGGGCCCAGCCCACGCACCTGCCACCGAATCCCTGGGTGTTGTCCTGGGGAGGAAGGGTGACTGGTCTGCACAGTTCCTGGGGGGCCAGGCCTTCCCACAGAATGTGGCTCTGGAAGGTTCCCCTGAAATCTGCAGTTTGGACACTGGCGGGGCTGGGATGTGGTGGTGCTACTGGGGAGTGGGATCCCGGTGCCGCGACTCCGGGCAGGGGATGGGGGGACGCCACGGTGGCAGTGTGGGGAGCCGGATGCCGCTGTGCTTGTGCAGAGCAGGGCTGTGTTCTGGGCCCCGGAGCACCTGGCTCCCTCGACCCTCGGGGCCTGCAGTTGCCCGGCCAACTCCTGGGCCAGGCCTGAAGAAGACGAGACCCAGGAGCCCTGGGTCTTGACCTATGAACTGCCCCACTACACCCAATACCAACCTCCAGAGCCTGACAGCTTACTGGGGCCGGGCAGGGCGGTGCACAGGGAGGAAGTGGTTTGTTTCCAGCTGGGGGTTTGCAGGAGGCCAGAGGCCCTGGTTCCGCTCCTCCGGCTTATTGTCTGTCTCCCCACAACGACTAGGGGCCCCTGAAGCTGCATGGGACCATGTGCTCTGACTCTCAGTTGGTCTCAGTGGCCACATTTCAGATGGGGGTGCTGACAGAGGCCTTGAGGACACCTGGGCCCTTGCTGCCTTGAGCCCCTCAAGAGCCCAGGGGTGGAGATGTCCCTGGACTCAGAACAGTGACTGTAATGCACCAACTGGGAGTGCCCCCCCATCCTCCACACCTGTCCCAGGTGGGCTCTCATGACCCCCAATGACCCATGAGGAGAGTTAGGCACCTGAGAAATGGGGGTGAGTGTAGAGGTCAGACCCTAGGACACATGTGAAGCCCAGTCCTAAGTGGGGCATCACTCACCTACATGGTCCCCCAGCTGCCCATGGCTGGGAGACCCCCTGCCACCAACCCCAGTGTTCTACCGCCTTCATCCCTGGGCACACAGCCCCTTCCCACATGGCCTGGCTGATTCTCATTGGCCCTGATCCTTGTCTGTTCTCTCTGCCTGGGACACTGTTCCCTCCACCTGGGACACATCCATCTGTCTGGGGTCCCATGTATGGTGGTAATGATTGGTCATCTCAGAGGTGGGCCCTGGGGGCTCTCATGGGCCCCCATGAAGCCCAGCTTGCCCAGGACGCAGAACACTAGCCCCCTGCCAGTGTGGCTTTGGGAGGGTGAACCTGCTGCCTGGTGTCCCTGTCCCGCAATAACCTGGAAGGTCACTGCAGTCAGGTGAGGCTGCATAGAGTGAGAGTGACCCCGGGCAGGGTCCGTGTGTGTATGTGGGTCCTCCCCCAGGGGCAGTGAGAGCGGACCCCCCTCCCCTGCACGGCTGCGGCGCTGACCCTGGGGGTGGGGGCCAGGCTACACACCCGGAACCCTGGGCAGCGCTGCCTGTGCTCGCAGCATGTCCGCTGGGAGCTGTTGTTGGGCTCTCGTCCACTCGCTTCTCTAGATATTATAGTGGACGGTAAGCACAGGGGGAGTCCCTGGGGAGCCAGCAGTCAGCCTCGAACCCTGGCCCCCGAGCACCCCTCCCCCATGCACTTGGGCCGAACACCAGGTCCCCTGTCTTGGTGGGCCACTGTGCTGGTGACTGTGGTGCCTGTAGGTATATTTCTGCCCCAGAGCGAGGTACAATGACGCTCAGGAGTGTGCGAGTTTACAGTGAGAAAACAGATGGGGGGGGGGGAGCGGGGAGCACACCTCTGTGGGAGACGGTAAAGGGGAAGCAGTGCATGTACTCGGTTTTGCAGGCCCCCCAGGCCTGTGCGCATGTGGCCTCGGTGCCATGCAGCCTTTGTACTCTGCGGCCTTCATACCCTGCACCCTGTGTGCTGTGCACTTGTGCGCCGGGCGGCCGGTGCGCCTGAGCCGGCTCCGCCGTCATGACTCCTTGTGCTGGAGCGGGTACGTTTCTGGGCTGGTGGTCCCGCTGTGCCCTGGCGTGGCTCCCTGAGGCCTTCACAATGGAGCTGGTGACAGGGGCCTGGGAGCTCGAGGCCCGCCCGTGGCCAATGCCCATCAGCCTGGCCGTGTCTGTGTGCTGGGCTGTGGGACACGCAGGACGTGGCCAGTGGGTCTGCAGGCTGTGCTCCACCTCGGGCTTCAGGAAGGTGTGTCCATTTTACAGAGGAGGAAACTGAGGGTCTGCCAATGCAACTGGCCCGTGGTGGTCCAGCTGGTAAGTGCTGGCCGCTCAGCCCAGCGGCACAACCACCTCCCCAGATCCGCATGGGAGGACCCACCGCGGTGTCGTTCACTGCCTGGGTGTGGGGGGGGTTGGGGGTTGGAGGTGATGGGGGGGTCAGGGCGCACGGGAGGGACACAAAGCGGGGCACATGGGTGTGGGCTGCGATCTGTCCTCTTGGGGTCTGTGTCAGGAACCCCCCCCAGGTCTGTGTCAGAACCCCCCCTCCTCCAGGTCTGCATCAGGACCACCCAGGTCTGTGTCAGGGCCAGATTTCTGGAGGGGCAGGCAGCAGGGTGGGGGGCATGTGTAGAGCAGCAGGTCTAGAGGTTTCCAGGCAGCGCTGGCTGTCGGCCAAGCCTCAGCCACAGAGCGTGTTTCTGGCAGGGTCCAGGCGCTTCTGGGGGTGTGTGGGGAAAGGTAGGGTCCCCACGGAGGTGAGTTCTGGGCATTTTTGAGTCACTGTTGTCTTGGGTGTCATTCACACAACTTCTGACGAGAATTTTGTAAGACCCATTTTTTTTAAGCTGCTTTTTTTTGTGGTAAAGCACACAGGACATAAAATTTGTCGTCTAAGCCACTTAGAAGCATCCAGTTTGTTGGCATGAAGTGTGTTTGCGTGATGGTGCAGCCATCCTCACCATCCATGTCCAGAATGTTCCATCTTCATAACTAAGGCCGCATCCTCATGAAGCACTAACTCCCCGACCCCCCATCCACTTCCTGTCTCTGTGATTGGACGACTCAGGCACCCCTCGTGGCATGTGTGTCTGCAACAGGCACGCAGCATCACGTCCTCAAGGCTGACCATGCTGTGACTGCTGTCAGGGTGTCCATCCTCCTGAGGGCTGTGTCCATGTGCCCGCCATGGCCATGGGCCGTGCCTGCTGCCTGCTGCCGTGAATAGTGGTGCTGGGACCACGGGGGCGCAGGTACCTGTTCAGCTCTCTGCTTTCAGTTCTCCTGGGAAGAAGGTGTTCTTGAGGACCAAGTGTCAGAATTCAGTCATGGAATGAAAGCAGCGTCTCTAAGGAAAGCTGTGGCTCACCTAGGAGCCCCCGGGACAACTCAGCCTGCAGGCTGCTGCTGCATAGGCATCCCATGCCACGGTGATGGTCACTTTCTTTCCTTTTTGTTTTTCCGTAATTTCTAAGCTTTCTGAAAGGGACATGTCACTCATGCAGCTTTTGAGAGCACGTAACTTCGGGTGCTGGTATGAGCCGATGCGGGGTGGCACCTCCTTTCCTGTGCTCAGCTAGCCCTGCGCCCCACCCCGCCATCTCCGTGTGCTCCCATGAACTCGGCAGACAGGACAGAGACCCCGGGCTGAGGCCTCAGGGTGAGAGCTGTGCTTCTGGAGCCTGACCCTGGGGCCAAGTAGCCCTGGGATTCAGGCCTTTCTCACTGTGCTGCAGCTTCCAGGTTGCTGCAGCCTAGGCTCCCAGCTGGGACGCTCCCTGATGTCACCCTGTGTATCTTTAGGCTTGTTCAGATGGCTGGCTGTGCGTAACCCGCCACCGCACAGACCAGCAAGCCTGCCGAGTGTCATCGTCTAGCACAATACAGGGGCTGGCAGGTTTCTCCGGGGCTGTTGCCGGTCAGAGGGTCATGGTGTCCAAGGTGTCTTTGCTCAGGCTCATGCCTCTGGTGGCCTCAGTCTGCAGGGACCACACACAGGGTGCTGGGTGCCAGGCGGCAAGAGACGGGGATGGTGGTGGTTCCAGCAGGGGTTTCTGTGTTGTTCCTGAGGAGGGCACAGCTGGCAATAGGTGGAGTTGGGCACTGGCCACCCTCGGGGTCCATCTGCAGGACCATCCCTTTCTGTCTTTGGCAGCCACTGGGCGGGGCTGGGCTCCAGGTCGGGGACCGAGCATTCCTGCTGTCCCATCTGGGGGCTGCTGCACATGGAGCCCCTTAGATGGTCCATGGCACCCTGTGTTGGGGTGCATTTGATTTCTCCATCTTTCTGAGCCTCTCACAGCCTCAGTGTTGGGGCTGCTGATGCTGGGTGGCAGCAGCCTTGGTGTCAGGGGCCCAGGTTGTACCACGGTTGCCGCTCACCAGGGGGTGGCAGGAGCCAGCCTCACTCATCTGGGGCAACTCAGCGCTTGTAAGGCAGGAGCCAGGGCCAGTAGAGGTGACTGAGGGCAGCTCTGTGGCTCCATGGTCACACACACCCTCAACCCCAGGATCTGGACGTGTCAGAATGAGCCTGCAGTGTCTGGCGGGTCTGGCTCACAGGTGCTGGCATTCTGCAGGCCCACGTGGTCCAGGGCAGCCTTGGCTCCCTTCTCTGAAACACATCACCCACCTTGGTACCTGTGAGCAAGCATACAGTGTGTTGAGCACAGCTCCTGGCATGTGGGGTGTATGTGTGCACATGCGTGCGTCCCTGTGTTATAGAAGCACATGTGTGGGTGCGTGTGCATATGTGCGTTTCCTCCCAGAAGCCCCCTGCTCCTCTGAGCCATGTGGAGGGTGAGCAGGAATGGGGCTGGCCTTCCCTGCTGCTGACCTTGGCTTTGAAGGGCAGTGGGAAGACAAGGCCACGGGCTGCATCCTGTGGCTTCCTGAATCAGACCAGGGCAGTGGTCTCTGCTGCTGCCCCCACACTCCGCTCCCCGGGGACGTCTTCATGTGCAGCCTTGGGCTTTCCCTTCTGGCTGAGTAGGTTCTGCTGTCCTGGGAAGGACAGTGGTCATGGTGCACAGTCTCCAGGGGCAGGCTGCACCCGCTCGGGATGGGAATGCCCAGGGGGCATCCGCGCTGCTAGACCTCCCCAGGCTGTGTGCCTGCCACCTGGGCTCTGCCTGGACCTGTCCCTTTTGTAAATGTGGCACCTGGGGAACATCCCCCTGCCAGGTTGGCCCAGAGCAGCTTGACCACATGAGATGCGAGTGGTGTGGCAGGTGTCATGGGCGGAGCAGGGGCCCAGAGTGTCCTGCCCACGACACCTTTAAGGTTTTGTGTGGGAGCGTGAGGGGCTGTGTCCCCATCAATGCTGCTTTAGCCTGTTTCTCGAGGGAGGAGGGGTGTGTGTGGAGAGGCTGCTGGCTGCGGGGCGATTGTGGATGTGAGCCCTGGGCACCCATGTTGGGAGGTGTCAGGTGGGTGCTTGGCGTGGCTGGGTGGTGACCGCTGGCTCTCTGCACCCTGGTGAGACCTGGCCTCCCAGTGTGGGTGCCTCAGGTGGGGCGGTCAGTGGTGGCCCGGAGGTTCGGGCATGGCTGCTGCCCTGCTGCCCTGTCTGCCCTCACGGTCGCCTGTGCGGGACTGGCCGTGCTGGGCGGGGCCGCAGAGCTGCCTTCCACCCCCGCCTTGAGAGCTGGCCTGGCGCCTGGCACTGCGGTGGAGGCAGCTTTCGAGCTCCTGCCGTGTTGTTTCAGGACCCCTGTTGCACACCTGCTGGGCAGGAAGGAGATTTTCAGCCAACCTCCCAGCCCGGCTGACGCTCACGGCCCAAGGCGGCCAACCCACACTCCGGACAGAGCCAGTGGGGAGCCAGGCAGAGCCCTCCCTGGAGATCTGGGCATCAGGTGGGCCAAAGGGAGATTCCGGGGAATGTCCATCTCTCCTGGCCGGGTGCCCCCTCCCCCCATCCTGACTCCTGACTAGACTCCTCTCCCCTCTCCTCACCTCTCCTCCACTCTCCTCTCCTTGGGCAGAGCCGGGGGAGGGGGAGAGGGCAGTGGAAGCAGCAAGGGGCTCCAGGGCTTTTTGGAGGGGGGTAGTAATCTGGGGCACAGCCCTGGCCTCCCTGCTCCAGGTCTGTGGACGGTGGCAGGTCACAGTGATGGTGCGGAGCCCCCAGTGACCTGACCCACTGTGCTCACAGCAGTTGTTGTGTATATAGTTTAAATGTGTTGAGCAGCAGGTGGCTTCACATTATGGGATTCCTTCCCTTGCTCGTTCCTTTCTTTTTGTCTCTTGACTTTTTTTCCTTTTTTTGTTTTTAATTTAACATGGAAGAAATTTATTTTTCAAATAAGATGCTTTTCATTTGTCCTTCCCCAAGAGCCTGTCTGGGCAGGACTCCCTGGAGCCCTGTGGGCTGTTCCCTCCATGCACAGCCCCTCCCACCTCCACCCTTCCCTGGGGGGCATGTTTTGGGGGACTGGTCCCAGCCTGGCCCTGACTCTGCTCATTCCTCCCCACAGGAAGCCTGCCCCCCGCCCTGCCAGCTCCCCACGGGGCCCTAGGAGCTCAGCTCTGAGGATGGAGTCAGAAGGGACATCCTCAACAACCCATGCTCCCGGTGCTGTCCTGGGGGAGCCAGATGCTGGGCCTGGCTGCGCATCCCTGGAGCTCTCGAGGGCCGACCCAGGGAAGCTCCAAGGACTGCCACTCGGGCCGAGAGCCCATGGCAAGGACCCTGACCTTGGGAGCCCTGGCACCCCAACCACCTCAGGGGATGGCCCCCTGGACCTAGGGCCCTTGGGGGGGCCCAACGGTGGTGCTAAGCTCCCTAACCGGGACAGCGGGATTGACAGCCCGTCGTGCAGTGTGGTCAGTGAGCAGTTCCCCTGTGAGGAGGGTGTCGAGGCCAGCCGGGGCCCCGCAGTCCTGGGCCACCTGGAGGCATCCCCAGAAGGCGAGGCCGTGCAGGAGGCGGCCAATAGCGATGTGGGCGAAGGTAACAGTGAGGAGCCTGACCCCAAGAGCAGCCCCCTGAGGGCCCCTGTGGACCCAGTCAAGGTAGGCCGCCCTCCTGTCCTGGGGTGGCCTGGGCTCCTCTCAGGGGTTGTGATGTCGTGGTTGCATCAGCTGCACCTGGTTTCAGTAACAGGTACACATCAGCACACTGGAGAGGCCTGGCAGCTGGGTGGCGGAGAGGGCAGGGCCTTGGCCCCTCAGGCAACGACCTCACTCCCAAGCCTGGGTGACTGTACCCACGGCGCCCCAGCCCTGGCGGCTGTGGGGGTAGAGGTCAGTGCTCACAGAGCCACCACCACGTGCTCCACGGTGCTGGCCACCCACCTCACAGAGCCCCTGTGAGGAAGGCAGCATGAGTGTCACCTGTGTCAGGGACACGGATCCACAGGGTCGCTAGGGGGCGTGACGGGCAGGAAGGGAGCCTGGGCAGGGGTGAGCCCTGAGCAGAAGGCCCAGGAAGTAGGTGTACCCACAGCATGGCAGGTCTGTTGTGGGAGAGCCCGTGTGCATCCCAGCAGCATCTGGGCTCTGCCCTGGGACACGTGGGGATGGAAACGAGGCAGAGGGCTGCGGCCCAGACACCCCCTGTGCACAGGGAGCATGGGTAAGTGACCAGCTCCCATGAGGGGCACAGGAGACACCAGACCTGCTGGCCCTGGTGAGATGGTCCTTGCTAAAGTGCATGGGGCAGAAGACAGGCCTGGAGGGCACACTGTTGGGGGGCAGGCGGGAGCCATGTCCTAAAGCCGTGGCTTTGTTATATCCGGGTGCAGTAACACCAACAGATGAGATGAAGGCCAGCGAAGGGGTAGTTTCTGACTTACAGCCCGCAGGAAGAGAGGTGGGCCTGGACCCAGGGCCACACGGGGAGGACCAGTGGGTCAGGGGGTAGAGGGGGTGGGAATTGTTAGCGAGAGTCTGTCTCATGGTTTCTGGGGGAAGGAGCAGGCAAAGCAGGGTGATCAGGTTTAGGATCGGCTTGAATGACTTGAGCTGCAGGGAGCCATCCCAGGTGTGATGCCTGGGGCTGGGTGACCAAGG
Source organism: Nyctereutes procyonoides (assembly GCF_905146905.1). Taxonomy (NCBI): domain Eukaryota; kingdom Metazoa; phylum Chordata; class Mammalia; order Carnivora; family Canidae; genus Nyctereutes; species Nyctereutes procyonoides. Next base: position 65,167,630 of record NW_026575146.1, on the reverse strand, counting down.
CAGGGGACCTGGGCGAGCCCATGGAGGTGCCCGCCATGCTCTTTGGGGCTGGTAGCATAAGAGGCACAGTACGTGGTCCTTTACATCTCTAGGACTCAGCCGACCCTGGGGGCACCCTCCCTCCAGCGTCAGCGAAGTCCTAAGATGTGCAGACATCCTGCAACACGGAAGCCAGTTGATGTGGCTTCTACAGGCCACACCACTTGTGACGCTCAAGGTGTGGCCCTGGGGGTTCCGCGGGCCACCCTGATCTCCAGGTGGTGGGGGCCGGTGCACACCCAGGCCCACCTCCCATCCTGCCCACATGGGCTCTGCGGAAGGCCCGGTCTCCACGTCTGAGACACGGAGATGCCTGCACTGTGGGTTCGTCTGTCTTCCCCATCACATGCTGGCCCGTCCTCGTCCTCGGGGATCCTGTGCCTGCTGTCCCCCACCCAGCGGTGTGAGATCGTGCTCCTGTGGGAAGTCAGCCCTCGTCATGTGAGGAGGTCCCGGCCACTGCTGTTTCTGTTGCAGAAGGACACTGAGTCTTGTCAGATGCTGCTTCGGCATAGATTCAGGTTGTCATGAGGGTTTCTCACTGTGTGTCGAGTCCTGGAATAAACCTCCCTGGGGCGTGGGGTCCCATCGTGTCAGGACATCCACGTCAGTGAGTGTCAGGGTCGCCTGTCCCCAGTTTCTCTGTGAGCCATCTGCCCACTGGCCTCACCGAGCTCAGACATGTCTCTCCTCTTTGATGTTTTGGAACATTAGAGAAAGATTGGTATTTTCCCGTGAAGCCACGTAGTCCTGGGCTTTTCTGTGTTGGAAAGTTTTTTATTGCTTATTCAATCCACTTATTGTTGCTCCTTCAGATTTCCTGTTTCTTCACATCTTCATCTTGGTGCCTTTCTAGGAATTTATCCATTTGGACTGTCTGATTTGTTGGAGTGTACTTGTTCACGTTGGTCTCTCGTGACCCTTTTTATTTCTGTGGTGTCGCTTGTAATGTTTCGTTTTTTATTTCTAACACTACTTATTTGAGGCTTTTCTATTTCTTAGTTAATTTAGCTAAGGGTTTGTGAATTCTGTTGGTCTTTTCGAGAAATGACCCTTAGTTTTGATTATTTTTTCATTGTTTTTCTGTTCTCTGTTTCATTTATCTGTGATCTGATCTCTGTTGTTTCCTTCCTTCTGCCTGCTTTAGGTCTGGTGTGTTCTCTTGAAGTGTAAAGTTAGGGTGTTGGTTTGAGATCTCTCTTCCTTTTTCACACACACATTTACAGCTACAAACAAACAAATCCCTCCTCCTCCAGCCTTTGCTGCATTCCACAAGTTGTGGTGTTTGTGTTTTCATTTTCACTTCAGGCTGTTTTCTGTTTTCCTTTGTGACTTCTTTGCCACTTATTTAAGACCGTGTTGTTTGATTTCTACCTCTGTGTGGCTTTCCTGGTTTTTCTTGGGCTGTTAATTTCTTTCTTTTTGGGGGGGGGGGCTGTTAATTTCTAATTTCATTCTCAGTGATTGGAAAAGATATTTTATATGATTTCGGTCTTAGGTTCATTGGTGTTTGTTTTGTAGCCTCATATGAAGAGGGTCGTGGAGAATATACCCTGTGTGCCTTCTGTGGTTGGGCAGAGGGTGCTGGTCTGTGTGGTGGATGGTGCCACTTACACCCTGTTTCCTTAGGATTCTGTCTGCAGGACCTGTCCAGGCTTGGAAGTACAGGACTGAGGTCTCCTGGGCCTCCCTTCAACTCTATCAAAATTCACTTCACATATTTAGGAACTGTGAGCTTTGGTGCATAGAATATTGGTTTAAACTTTTTAAAAAGCTTTTTATTAATTTAAGTCATCTCTACACTCAACATGGGGCTCAAACTCACAACCCTGAGATCAAGAGTCCTGCACTCTTCTGACAGAGCCAGCAGGCAGCCCTGGTGTGTTTGTATCTGTAACTGTTCTACCTTCTCAGAGAGCTGGTCCTTTTATCATTGTGTGATGCTCCTTGCATCTGGTAGTCCGTGCTGCCTGGTGCCTCTCTCCTGGTCTCCCTTCGCATGGTGGGTCTTCCCACCCTCCCACTTCCAGCCTGTGTGTCCCTAAGTCTAAAGTGAGTGTCTTGTGGACAGCACACCGTTGGCTGCTGTTCTTTCAATCCGTCCAGCCAGTCCTTACCTCTTGATGAGAGAGTTTGATCCATTTACATTTAAAGTAATGACTGTTGGGGAGACCATTGCCATTTTGATCATTGTTTTCTGCGTGTCTCGTGGGTTTTTTTTTTTTTTTTTGGCTGTTTCTTAGTTATCACTGTTTTTGTGAAGCTACATTTTGATTCCCTTCTCGTTGCCTGTTGTGTGTATCCTATAGATATTTTCCTAATGGTTACCATTGAAATTACTTAAAACACCTTAAAGGTGGAACATCCTACTCTATACCGTACCTGCATAATGTCTGCTCTCACTCGCAGCAGGCCTGTTTCCATGGCTTTCAAACTCGGGCTCAGGTCAGGCGCTCCCAGTTGGGCCACAGGCCACATAGAAGCTGATGGCCCCTTGGGCTGTCACTCGATGTGCTGGGGTGCAGGATGCATGGCTCACAGCCTCATGTCCATCCAGAATGGGACCTCCACGCGAGGACTTCAGCATGTGCCATGTGGTGCTGCCCGGGGTGGGGGGAACACAGAGACATACCCGTTGCTGTTGGTTTTCCCATTTTACAGTGACATGGATCAGTGGCTTCTCAGCTGTCTCTGGAGTTCTCACTGGGGTGCTCTGGTCCATATGTTGTTAGTGCCACGTCTCTAGGGGAGGGCCTGTAGCTTTCTGAGTGGCTGTCTTGCTGACAGGCCACAAACCACTTTTTTTTTTTTTTGATGTGGCTGCTGCAGCTGCTCTGTGGTCAAGGTCTCAGGAGGGCAGGGTTGTCTCTGGAATGCAGAGGCTTTGGGGGGATTAGTGGGAGCTGTGTGAACTGAGCCCCTGCTCCAGGGCGTGTGGCCTGCTCTGCCCTGCAGGCCCCCTGGTCGCCCTGGTACCAACCCCACCTCCCTGGGGACCTGTGGTTCCTGTCTCTACAGTGCCCCAAGTCCCAGAAGCTGCTCCACATTGCCCAGGAGCTCCTGCACACCGAGGAGACGTACGTGAAGCGGCTACACCTGCTGGACCAGGTAGCCCGTATGGGGGTTCTCACCTTTGTGCATGTGTAGCACTGCCTGGGCCTTAGAGCTGGAGGATGGATGACTTGTCATGCAGCCATGCGTCTCTTCCAGAACCACCCCCCTTTGCTGTCTGAGCCCGGGGCTGGGCAAAGTCTTGGGCTAGAGTCTCCCTGTCCCCTAGCAGTCTGGGGTTCATGAGCCGAGTTCTGCGAGGCGTTGCTTCTGTCTGTAGCTCACAGAATGGAAGAAAGGAAATCAGGACCCTCCGGTTCCTGTGAGCAGTGGGCGGAGGCAGCTGGGCTGTCCCAGTCAGGTCAGCGAGGACCGCGTGTATAGACATAAGTGCGCTCGCTGTAAAACCGTAGCTGTGAGCCAGTTTGATGAGGCAGAGGTTCGTTAAGAAAACGAACTCGCAGCCTCTGCTGAGCCCCTCACCCCAGCGACGGCAGCTGTGGCGGCTCCCCTCTTAGCGCCTCTCTGCGGGCCTCTGCATACCCAGGTTTTCTGCGCCCAGCTGGTGGAAGCAGGCATTCCATCGGAGGTCACCACAGGCATCTTCTCCAACATCTCCTCCATCTATCGCTTCCATGGGCACTTCCTCCTGCCCGAGCTGCAGACACGGATAACGCAGGAATGGTGAGTGTGGCTCCTGGTCCCCAGGAACAGGCCGAGGGTCCCGGTGACCTTGTCCCAGCAACCGTGTGGGACTCTCAGGGCCAGCGGCCTCGAAGTCTGGGCTTTGTGTGCCTGAGAGACAGGCGGGCGTGTGAGGCCGGTCTCGCCATGCCCCGGCCTTCCCTGTGCAGTCCTGGGCCAGCCCTGACCCGTATCTCCTGTCCCCGTGCTTTCGCTTCTTCCACCTGCACTTCAAAGTGACTTCAATACCCACTCAGGCTCTATGGGATCTGTGAACTCCAAACAGCAGGGAAACTGTGCTGGCAGGCTCCTCTTCTCTCCTCATGTATTCTCCTCTTTTGCTTTAAAAAATGACATGCTCCCCTTCTCAGGGCACCTTGGCTCCTTGGGCTGCCCCCAGGGGGCTATCCTTCTGTCCCTCTGCCGTGGTCATTTATTCTTAGCAGAGGGCCAACTTGACTGAGTCAGGATAGTAAGACCTCATGGACATGGCCCTTGCCCTGCTGTTCACCCCATGCACTTCTCCCGTAATTGCTGGTGCTGCGGCTTTGCTTCGGGGTCTCTGCTGGAACCTCTCATCTCCAGCCTGGCTTGAGCTGGGGTGTTGGGAGCATTGGGAACTCAGCCCATTGGGGTCTCCAGCTGCAGCCAGGCCAGTAGAGCACAGAGGCCAGGGGCTTGCGAGGCTCCGCAGGCATCCCTGTCAGGTTGTGGATCTTAGTGAGGAGCACACTCCACCCGCAGAGCCAGTTACCCAGTGTCCTAAAGGCCGTCGGAGTAAAGCCACAGCCAGACAGACCACTGTCCACACTTGCTGAAAATGAGTTTTGTCCTCAAGGCCTAAGAGAGGCTCCTGGTGCACAGACGCCCATGGGGCTGCTCCCGTCCCCCAGGGAAGGAGCCAGGGAGGGATGCCCACCCATCTTCCAGGGATATCCACCAGCGCAATGGCTTTGTGCACTTGCTTGCTTTTTGATGATTTCTCTAGGGTCACTTCCCCTTTGAACTGTGCTTAAGGTCAGAAACTATTGGTTTACCATTTTTATGCTTCTTGAAATTTATTTTCAAATTCCTTTCTGCACTGTTTTTGGTACAACACAGCTGCTTTCCCATGACATTGCCAGTGTCCACTTGTCCCATTCTTCCTGAAATTTGCTCATCTAAGGGCACATGGGGTCTCATGGACTCTCTCTGATGAGTGGCCTGTCATTTGAGCATTCCCCTCCCCACTGGCACCCCTGGTCTGGAGGAGCAGTCCTATGCCTGTGTGGTTGGAGGGCCACGTGATCTTCTGGTTTATCCCCATGTCACATGCAGTGTCCCACCCTGCACAGTAGAGGGGAGGAAAGGAAGGCTCAGAGAGGGTGACCAGTGTGCCCACCATCACACAGGGCTGGGACTTGTGCACTTGCCCCACAGACTCAGGGTGAAGTCCCTGTCCCACACAAAGCCCGGACTTCGAGGCCACTGGCCCAAGCCATTTCTCTGATGACCTCTCCTCCCCCGAAGGGACACAAACCCCCGGCTCGGGGACATCCTGCAGAAGCTGGCCCCATTCCTCAAGATGTATGGCGAGTATGTCAAGAACTTTGACCGGGCCGTGGAGCTGGTTAGCACCTGGACCCAGCGCTCACCACTGTTTAAGGACATTGTGCAGAGCATCCAGGTAGGGCAGCCCCACTGGCTGCACGGGATGCGCTTGGGTTGTATCCTAGAGGCTGAGGATAGGCTCTGCCTAGTCCCTCAGGGTCATTGCACAGGAGGGTATGTGGTCTGGGCCACACTGTTGTCGGGTGGTGTCTGGATTCCAACGCCCTGCCTCCCTCCTCCCTCCAGTGCCAGGGACCCCGGGAGGCCGAGCTGGCCTCATCCCCCTTCTTTCTCTCTTCCTGCAAACAGCCCCTTCTCTTACTCTTTCTTATCCGTTTGCCAGGTTCTTGTATGTTAGGAATGCCTTCTGTCACCTGTCCTGTACCTTATGAGTTATCTTCCTTATCAGTCTTTTATTTTTTTTATTTTATTTATGATATTGGCCAGAGTTTTTGGTTTTTAAGCAGAAACATTTGCCAGTTTTTTTGTAAAATAGTGCTTTAAAAAATCTTCAAAATAATGCTTATAAATGCATTTTTTAATGTTAAGGCTTCATGTTAAAAGATTAGAATTGGTGTTTCAGAACAGTCTCCAGGTGGGTTGTGGGATGAGGTAGGAATCCTGTTTACCCTGAGCATGGCATGTGAACATCACACAGTGCCTCTGTGCACACGTTCACGCATGTTCCTCCATGACTGTCTGTGTTTTCCCCAGATCCTGTGGCCATTGGGTCACTGTGACTTCCTAGTGTGGAGTCCTAGATGCCCCCTGCATTCCTCAGCACCCTATCCCTACCCAGAGAGGACAGTTCTGACGCTGATCCCTTCCTCCCTGCAGCACCCTCACCCCTAGTCTGGGCCTCTCTAGCCTTCCAGGCTGTGCCCGCAGCCGCCCCACCCCCCCAGCCCTGAGTGACCAACAGGAACTGGGAGCTCGTACTGCTCCGTGTGCGGGGTCTGCGGCCAGGTGGTGGGCCAGCACCATTGGCAGGAGCGTCGGGAGGTGGGAGGTGCAGGCAGGCGTAGGTGTGATGGTTGTGCACTCCACTAGGGCAAGTTGCACCATGGTTTCCTCTCCCAGGAAGCATGTGTTCCCCCCCATGGTCGCAGGAAGTTTCTTGCAGGAAGTTTCTTGCAGGGAGATACTTTGAAATTCTGTGGCCATCTGCTTCCTCATCACTCCTGATAGTTCTCCCCCAGGAAGGACTGTTTTTGTGATAGTTGCAGACTGTGCTGCTCTAGCCCTGGAGGGTCTAAGGCACTTGGAGCTCCTTTGAGCTGGAAGCCGCTCTGCTGTGGGCACTGAGGGGCCATGGCAGGTGGGAAGAAGCAGAGGAGAAGCAGGAGAAGGGTGCACCTCCTTGAGCAGGTGCAGGGGGGAAGAGGAACTCTGGAAGAGGCAGGCAGGCTCTCAGCCAAGGAGCATGTGCCAGGGCATCTGCAGGAGGAGCAGCAGCAAGGACAGGGCGCCCACGTGGGACAGTACAGAGGTGGCACGGTGGCAGTGCTGGGAGCAGCGTGGGGCAGGGACAGGATGTGAGGCCTGAGCGCCCACCCCTGCACTCAGGGTTGCATTGATATCAGAGCACCCAGCAGCTCTTGGAGCCTCTAGGCAGGACCGCGGGTCCCCCTGTCGGGAGAACACATTTCCAGGGAGGGAAGAGGCCCAGCCTCAAGCACCAGAATAAGGGAGCAAGCAAGGGAACATGGGGTGGGGGGTACCCTGAGGGAAGGGGGCATTGCAAGGACTTGTTTTTCTCCTGCGAGGATGAGCATAACAATCAGTGCTGGGGGTCTGGGTCCTTGGGTTCAGTCTCTCCCAGCCTCATTCAGCTCACTGTAAATGTGTTCTCCAGTCAGCAGAATGGCAGCCAGAAGTGGGCGGGGGCAGGGGAGGCCCACACGGTGTCTGCAGGTGCCACGTGCTGCCTGTCTGCCCCACAGAAGCAGGACGTGTGTGGGAACCTGACGCTGCAGCACCACATGCTGGAGCCCGTGCAGAGGGTCCCACGCTACGAGCTGCTGCTCAAGGACTATCTGAAGAGGCTCCCGAGAGACGCCCCTGACTGGAAGGATGCAGAAAGTAAGCCCCCAGCTGCCAGGCCTCAGGGCTCCTGGGCAGTGGGAGCCGGGGCCTCTGTTGAAAACCGCAGACAGAGGAGAGAGAGAGAAACAGACACAAGCACAGAGCAGGGCAGATGGCCAAGTGTCCCCCAAGCTCATCTCAGGAAGTAACTGTGAACCTTTGAGGGCAGAGGAAAACCGCCCTGCCCCCATTGCTGTGTGATGGGCAGACGGTGGTTCTGGGGAGGGGGCTGCTACATCTGGCAGAGCTCAGGCCGCAGGAAGAGCCTTGTGGGGCCAGGGGGGCAGCTCCTGGGAAGTGGGGTGCCAGCCCCAGCAGACCCCCCCCTCCCCACCAAACACAGTATGTCTGCAGGGCTCCACCCCTGCCTGGCCCAGGCTTGGGGCAGCTCCCGACATCCACAGGGAAGGATGGGAGCAGGGCAACCCCTGGTGATGCCCGCGGGTACCCTGCAGCCTGACTCGGCGTCTTCCTCCTGCTACAGGGTCCTTGGAGCTCATCTCTACCGCTGCCAACCACTCCAATGCCGCCATTCGGAAAATGGTGAGTGTGGCGCTCCTGGAGGATGCGTCAGGGCCCCACAGCGTGCATGCCTCCTGTGCTAGACAGGCCTGCCCCTTACTGGCCCATAGCTCAGTCTCAGCCAGTACGGCTGCTATGACAGGCTCACACCACAGTGAATATCTCAAGCTCTGGGTCCCGGCCCCCTTGTCCCTGTCCCTGGCTGGTGGGTGGTGGTCTCCTCCCATATCTGCGTGGGAAAAGCAGAGCATGCTCTCTGGTGTCTCGTGTCAGGGCTTGACCCCATCGTGGAGCCCCCAGCCCCAAGACTATGACCTCCCCTATACTTCCACCTCCCGAGGGCCCCACCTCCAGACAGTCCAGAGGTGGAGGGGAAGGCATCCCCTTGTTGATGTCACACCTCTGAGGCCTGGGGTCTGATTCGGAGGCTCTCCTGGAGCCCATGCCCACACCCTATTGTGACCCAGGTGGCCTTGTCCCTTGTTTGGTCTGCACGGTGCCGGCACAGAATTTCTAAGTCCTTGCCTAGAATTCCAGATGAGGGGGTTCACAGGAGAATCCAAACTTCTGGCTTTGCTAGGAAGCCCCATAAGCCCCGCCCCAGCCTGTGCCCTCGCCGGCAGTTCTCCAGGTCACCACAGTCCCAATCTTGAGACCTGTTTCTTTTCACATGGGCACTGCTGTTTTTTGAGAGGAAAAAAAGCGAAATATTTGTTTGACCTAATGTCTCTCAAATGTGAGATACAAGAGACAGCCACTTATTTCCTCGTGGCTGTTGCTGTGTGCAGTCCGGTGCAGTGTCCTCTGCAACTGCCTGTCATGGGTTTGTTCTGGGGCCCCTGGGACAGGCCAGCCTGAGATCAGGCCCCCTGGGGGCATCCACTGCAACCCAAACAGGTCAGATCTCACTCTGGGTCCTTTCTAACTTCCCTTTCTACCTCCCGACAACTAAATCTGGCGGAGGCAGAAGAGGTGCTTCTCAGAGTCTGTGGTCGTGAGCTCACAGGGAGCCCCTATGGGTTTCCATCTCTGAGGGGTATGGACACAGCCTGAGGCCTCCCTGCCTGCTTCTTCTCACTGTCCACAGCTGTCCCTTCTGCCCCCCACCCCCACCCCACGCTCATTGACTGCCTGTGTCTGGACCAGAAACAGAAGGGCTAGCCAAACCAGCCTGCTTCTGGGACATGGCAGGCTCAGGTTCTGTGTCACTGAGCTGATGTTACTGTGGGCTCAGCTGTGCCTTCAGCTGTGTTCATTCCTGGGTCCCAACTCCTGCCCTGGGTGCTGGCAGTGACAGGTGAGGGCCCATAGTCTGTGCGCTCAGAGCAGGGGTCACAGGCTGCTGCCCCTTTGCTGTCACACCCCAGGGGCACTGGTTGGCCACTGACCACAGAGCCAGTCTTGAGGCCAGAGGGAAAGGACCTGCAGACTGGTCTGGTGTCATGAGGGCCCTGGCCACGTGGTCTGAGTGTGGAACAGGAAACCAGGCCGGGTTGTCACAGGCAGTGATGGGGGCTAAATCTCTTCTCTGACATAGAAGGGCCCACCCGGTTCTTTGCAGGAACAACCCCAGCAGCTCATGTGATTTGTCCATGCCCTAGTTTCCTGGTCTGTAAATTAGGGATAAAATGGCCTATACCTCCCGGGTGAGTGCTGGAATTACAGGAGCTGATACCGGCCTTGTGGGCTCCCTGCCCTGACCTGGTGACCTGGTTCCTGGCCCAGCTTACAGGGTGGGGTTCTTCTCACCTCTGGACCATCCCCCACCCCAGCAGGCCTGAGCCCTGTGTCTCTCACAGGAGAAAATGCACAAGCTCCTGGAGGTGTACGAGCGACTGGGTGGGGAGGAGGACATCGTCAATCCCGCCAACGAGCTGATCAAGGAGGGCCCCATCCAGAAGTTGTCAGCCAAGAGTGGCTCAGCACAGGACCGCCACCTCTTCCTGGTCAGGCCCCGCCCTTCCCTGTCCTGACTGCCACACCCCCTCACCCTGAGCACCGCCTTGCCCAGCCCAGCTGCAGAGCCCTGCCTCCCTCCTCTGTCGCCCTTCCATTGTGGAGGTGCAGGTACCTCTCACCCCGTGCCTGTCCCTGTTGCAGTTCAACAGCATGATCCTTTACTGTGTGCCCAAACTGCGGCTCATGGGCCAGAAGTTCAGTGTCCGGGAGAAGATGGACATTTCAGGCCTCCAGGTGGGTGAGGCCCTCCCTCTTCCCTCTTCCCTGCTCTCCTGGCAGGGCTCAGGACAGGGAGGGTCACTGAGCCCTGGCTGCTGGAGGGTCACCGCTGCACCTGGCCTCCCACCCACTTTTCGAGCTTCGGCTCTGTGCCAACATGTGGCCTAGGTGTTTCTGAGGCCCACTCAGCCTGGCACCGTGGGTGGTGTGAGCAGGATCCGTCCCTCCACTGGCCTGCCTTCCAGGGATTGCTGCCCTGTGCTTGCAGGACGAAGGACAGCACCAGTCTGGGCGAGCCTGTGTCCCTGCGGGCTTGGTGCTCAGAGCCCCATTTACAGACCCAAAGGCAAAGTCTGAGTGAATGTGGACGGGCTGCCCTCCCTGCCCAACCCTGGTCCCGTGGTCCTGTGTGTGCTTCTCTCCTGCTGCACTGCCTTGGAGTTCACATGAGGTTCTGCAGGCCCGGGGTCCAGACGACATGTTGTCTGCCTTCCCTATCTTCTGAGCCTCTCCACCTCTCCATGTCTCCTGGCATAGGGGCCACAGGAGCTGGGCCTCCCCTCACCTGGGAGGGCTGTGAATTTCTCCAGAAATACTGAGCGCTAAATCAGTTTTAAAATATGAAGATTTGCCTTAGTGATACAAGAAAAAATACTTCTTACTTTGAAATTCTTTGAACCCAAGTCTAAGAAACACCATCAAAAGTAAAAGCTACAGAAAAAAAATTTTTTCTCATCATTAGAAGAAATCATTTTTGTAGGTGTTTCTGTGTGAGAAATCAGTGGTGGGTGGTTAACTAGATGTGCGAAGGCAGACACTCTCACCTTTGAGGCGTCTGGGAATTCCTGCTATGAGACTCGATCCCAGCTCCTGGGTGGGCCTGCATCTCCCCCCAGCTGGGCTGACAGTGGGCTACATCCAGCCTAGTATCTTTGGGGTGGGGAATTGGGGATGAGGGGTGGCTTCCCGTCACAGAGGCTGGTGGAGCACAGACCCAGCACAGGGGGACAGAGCCTCCTGGCCCTTTGAAGATTTCCCTTCCTCTCTCAGGGGCCGTGCCTTCAGGTGCTTTGGTGGGAAAGCTTCCATGTCTGGGGGCTGGTCCCTACTTGCTGAGAAGCCCTGCAGGTGGGAGGGTTTGGCCGGCACAGCTGCCAGTGCAGAGGATGAGAGGCCCTAGCCCTCCTCCATGGACCAGCTCCCCTGGTGTCCCATCTGCCAGGTCACCTGTGCCCCTCCTGCAGGACAGCTTGAGGCTGTCGCTCAGGGCCAGCTAAGCCATCAGCGGTTTTATTTTGTCCTTTGACCCTTGTGCCTCCAGGTGCAGGATATCGTCAAGCCAAATGCAGCGCACACGTTCATCATAAAGGGAAGGAAACGGTCCCTGGAGCTGCAGACCCGGTACGGGTAGCCATCCCAGAAGCTGCTGCTGTAAATGTCTATGACCTGAGATTTTAGCAGACGGCTTCCTTTTCTAAACGGAATAACTTTGCAACTCGTTCTTTTCGTTCATTTTATTCACTTGTGACTTAAAATGTAACAGGTCTAAAGGGAAGTTGATGAGAATTGAGCCCCTGGCTTCCTCTTCCCCCACCAGCAGACATTCTTAATTACCTCTGAGCTGATCTTCCCGAACTGGGCATGAAGGTGTCCCGGGTTTTCAAATCACACACAGCTGTTTACCATACGGCCCGTTCTGCTTCTTGTTCATTTAGTTTACCAGGCACCATCCCAGATCTGAGCCCCGTTTCCAGAAGCAGCATAATTTTCCATCATGATCACCTGTGCTCAGTCCAGGTCTCACTGTGGCAGGTGCTGCAAGCAGCATCCTCGCACTAGATTTGTGCATGCTTGTCTTTATTCCATCAGAGAGGTTCCTGAAGGAGAATCATTGGTCTGAGGATAGCACATCTGCTTTAAGTTGTGGTGGCTACTGCCACACTCCCCTGGGATTGGTGCAGGCTTATGCTCTGTTTTGGGGGCGTGTGCGGGAGATCCCATCTCATTTCTGCCAGCAATGTGAGGTCTTTGTAATGACCTGTTCTGGTCCAGGGATGTGTTGGTATATATCCAGTGCAGAGGAGTCTGCAGACCACACCTGACTACACCTGACCCTATGTAGGTGCATCTGACTCTGCCTGGATATACCTGAACATACCTGACAATATGTGGCCATACTTGACTCTGAATCTGACCCCACTTGCCCCACCTGGCTGCACCTGATCCTACCAAATCTCGTGTGACTGCACCTGAGTCCACCTGGCCACACTTAACCTCACCTGGACACACTTGACTACACCTGATCCCACCTGGCTACACTTGACCCCACCTGGACACACTTGATTACACCTGGTCTCCTGATTGCACCTGAGTCCACCTGGGCACACCTTGTCTACCTGGTTGCATCTAGCCCCTCTTGCCCACAGTGTACAGGGCACTCAAGGACGGTCTTCCAAGGCCCTGAGCTGCATTGTGAGGCTGTGAGCAGCTCAGGGGTGTGCCACAAGACTGAGAGGAATGGGGGTTAGCAGCATCTAAGACAGGGTTAATAAGATGCTGTGTTTGTATTTATAGGACAGAAGAGGAGAAAAAAGAATGGATTCAGGTGAAGCTCCTAAAATTTTAAAGTAATCAGATGACCAAATTCTTGTGCAGTGTGGCCATTTCACGTTGGAGCGAGTGATGGAGCGGCCCCCTGACTCCCCACGTTGCCCACCTGTCCATCCTCCTCGAAATGACAAAGTGCTCTCTTTAAGTACCTTCAGACACCACCAGCCTTTCAGCCCTTTCACTTGTTTAGCACCACAGTAGATAAGCAAAAATGAAGGGCTAGAGGCGGGCAAGCAGGGAGGGGCCCTCACCCTGGGGCTGAGTCTGTGCTGCTGGGGGGCCCGAGGGGTCCCCACAGCCAGCCTGCAGGAACAGTGGGTTAGTGGGACGAGCAGCTGGACTTGGGGGGGGTGCTGTGCTTCCAGAGGCAACTGATAGTGTCCTGGGGCAGCGAGAGCACACTTGCCTTGGGACCAGCCACAGTGGGTACTCTGGACGGAGACCAAAGCCCCTGAAGGCAAAGGTCAAAGCAGAGGCTGAGCAGGGAGCCCGGTGGAGTGCTAACTGGGAAGGCCTTGTGGCTTCCAGAGTTCATAGAAATTTAGGTGGGAAGAGAAAAAGGAAATTCAAACGGAAATGAGGGGGACATACTGACATAGGACATGGAAATATATCCAAAAATCCACACAGAATGTCCGGGAAGTGTCCGCAGCAGCCTGGAATGCTGGGAGGGCACCCGACCACATGCAGGGCAGGCCTGGGACCTGTGCATGGGGAGTGGGGTCTGGGTCGGCCACAGATGACCTGTCTGTGGGGACGGGTATGCTGGTCTTGCCCTCCTTGATGTGCTCACTGAGGGCCCTCGTTCTCTGGGGGTCTGTCTCAGGTCATCGAGGACACCATAGAGAGGCACAAGCAGAACAGCCAGACCTTCAAGGCCTTCAGTAGCTCCTTTGGCCAGGATGAGGACCCATCCCTCCCTCCAAATCCTTCTGTGAGCACCAGTGCCCCAGGGCTGGGGGAGGGTTGGGATGAGGCCCCTTGTGGAAGAGCGGCATCTCGGAGGGACGCTGGTCCCTGCACTCTCCCTGACCATGCTCACCGCCTGTCCTTCACTGAGTGCCCATGGGTGCAGCCAGGCCTCATGAGGTGGGGCTGTGATCTTATCAGTGGGGGCAGCTCGCTTGTCCCCATATGGAGCACCCTGGGGCCAAGGGGGACCAGGAGGCAGGGTACCCACCCAGGGCCAGGTAGGGGACGACAGCTGCAGCTGCTCATTGGGGGCACTCTGGGTCACAGCCACCTCCTGAGGGCACAGCCACCTTCAGAGGAAAGGTCCCTCACTCCCATCTCCTGCCAGAGGCAGTCATGAAACCAAGGATGCCCAACTGTTCCAAGTCCCCAGCACCAGGCCTAGCTGGCCCTCCCCACGGCCTTTCCAGGCTGCATGTCAGGCCACTTAATATTCACGTCAAATCTCTCTCTTTTTTTTTTTTTTTTTTTTTTGCTTTCTGGGAATATTTTTGAAGAAAAGTTTGCATTCCTCCCCAGCTGCCTTGAATAGAGGCATCGTGGATTCAGCAATATCCCTGTGGTTAAAGTGATACAGGAGGAGCCAAGCTGCCCTCTGGCCTAGCAGGCCTGAGGATGAAGAGGGGGGGCTGTTATAGCCGGGTGGGCTGGGCAGGCCTCCGGGAGTGTCCCACACTGGGCCCTTGTGGTCAAACGGGAGGGCCGGGGTGCTCTCTGTGGTTCATGCTGCACTGGGTCTCAGTCTGTGGCTGGGGAACCCCTGCTCATGCTGGCTGTCTCTGTTCCTTCCAGGTGGTGAGTGCCAGCCCTGAGGAGCCTGCCCTGGCAGCCAGTGGTGGAGGGGGTGTTGCAGGGGTGAGTGACACTCCGGCTTCAGCAGGGGCAGGAGGTAGAGGATGAGGTTGGCCCGGGGTGCCCTCTGGGGCAATGTTGGATGGGGGTGCCCTCTGGGGTGAGGGTCAGGGTGCCCTCTGGGGTGTAATTGGATGGGGATGCCCTCCGGCACGAGGGTTGGGTAGCCCTCCGGACTGAGGTCCAGGGGTAAGCCACCCGCATGTGTCCTGAGTCCCCCTGGGACAGGCTCTGGCCCTGCTGGGAGAGGCTCAGAGAGGGGCCCATGTGTCGTTGCATCAGTTGGGTGGTGGTCACACAGGCGTGCTTTTTACCGCGTGTGAAAAGTATGTGGAGGAAATGTGACTCAGTGGTGCCTCCTCCTTAGGCAGCTTGGCTGTCCCCAGGGAAAGGCCAGCCCCTGGCTGTGGGGTTTGGCAGGACGCTGGGCGAGGGGTTGGCACTCCCAGGGAAGACTTCTCAGGGGGGATGTCCCACCCGCACCTCCAGCCCAGGAAGGCAGGGGTACCCAGGACCCCACTCCACATCTGCTCACCTGTCCACCTGGGGCAGCACAAGTGGGGAAGGGGCTGGGCAGCCTGTGCCATGTCCTCCCTGGTGGACATGCTGACCGCCCCCTGCCAGTGGTTTGGGGGATTAGGTAGAAGGGTGAGGGTGTGTGCCTGGCCCATTGTGAGCATCCAGGGCAGGGGAGCATGGTTACTGACCCCTGGTCTACTGGTCATGGACCCCAGTGACAGTCGTGCCCCAAGACACCAGGGGGGTGTGGCACCTTCAGGCTGCTGAAGGGCACTCTTGGGTAGGCAGGCGGAGCAGGGCTGGGTCCCACCCTGAGGCTGTCCGCCCAAGCCCCAGCCTGACCCCTGGGTCTGAGGCCCCCTAGTCTCCCACCTGCCAGCCTCTCCCTCCTCCTCCCATGCTCTGCCCTCCAGGCCTCCAGCCTCCACGGGTGCTGCCCCTTGGGCAGCCCAGAGCTGCTGGAGAGTCCCCTGAATCTAGTGGAGGCCCAGAGCTCGTCCAGTCTGGTCGAGCCAGGGGAAGGGGATGCTGGATGCAGCATCCTGGGGGCGGCAGTGGTCTCTGTGGCCACAAGGAGTGAGGTTCCTGTCAGGAGCTGAATGTTGGTAAGAACCTGTCTCCCATCTTGGCTCACGCTGGGAGGCTGGGCCAGGGACAGCCCCCATTCCTTATGAGAGCAGAACTCGGGCCCCCACCATGTCCCTCCGGCTCCTGGGGGCTTGAGAAGTGTGGGCCTCACAGAAGGATGGAGCGTTGGGGGACAAGATGGGGGTAGGGGCCAATGACAAGAGAAAGCCCCTTATTCAAGTGGGGCCCTGTTGCCATGGGTACTGGAGAGCAGAATGAGGTCACAAGTAAGTAGCATCACTGAGTCAGGCAGCATGAAAGTGGCATGGGCAGTGGGGGATGGTGGCCTTATCACAGCCCATGAGCCCCCTGATGAGGGACTTCCTCACCCTCTTGCCCTCCCTGCTCTTACTCCACCCTGCCCCAGGGCCTTTGCACCTGCCCAGGACCCTCAGCAGATGAACAGAGTACCTGTCCCCATGCTTTCCTCACTGGTGTGTCCTGTGAGCAGAGGTGTTGGTGGGTGTGGGGCAGCTCAGCGGGGGGTGAGGGTTGGGCCCTATAGGGCCTGACCTGGACCTGTTCAGGGTACGTTTATGGACGGGGCTCAAAAATGAGGTTTCATTCTGATGCCAAAAGTGTGATCCTTGCCACAGATTTAGGCCTTTTCCCAACACACTTAGAGAGGAAGGTGAAGCCCGTGTGGCGGCTGGCCCCATTCCCCAGCGCTGGTGTCCTCAGACGCGTGGTTCGGCAAGCGCCTTCCTAGGAGGAGCTCAGCCCAGAGCCCAGAAGTTTTGCAAGGTAGCTACAGCCCTGTGTCCTGCAGAAGTCACATTGTGCTTCACAGATCAGTGCCCCAGGGCTCAGACCCAGGGTGACGTTTGCACACCTCCACAGCCGAGCCAGGCCCCGCCCCCACCACCCGGCTGGGACCTGGGGATTCACAAAGCTAGTGCTGCCCTTCCACCCCGAGCCCAGCTCCGGAGCTTTGGACAGAGCTGTCCACCAGGAGCCAGGGGGCCAGGTGGGGCCTGTGTCCAGCCTGCAAGACCAGGGACCACCAGGAGGGCATCAGAGGCCCATTGTCCAGCCTCTTGTGGGGCCCAGTTCTTACCTGAGTGTGCCTCCTACTTCTGGGTTGTGGGTCCGAAAACGCTCGAGTGAACCAGACCCTCTGCCCTGGGCACCTCCTGTGCCCATGTTGGCATGTTGGGTACTTTGGGTGGACACTAGCAGATGCCACGATCTGTACCCATGGAAGACACAGCCTAGGCCTTTCAATGCCCCAGCATCCACAAGAACAATAACCCGGCCAGAGTGCTGGGAAGACCCGCCCTGGGCTGTGCAGGTGGGCGCCTATCCCCTGTGTCGGGAGCCCATGTGGCAGGGGTGGCACAGTGGGTGGGCTGGGCTACAGCCCCTCATTTGTGGATGCTTCCCCCACCCACACTCGGAGCCGCCTTGCAGCAGACTGCCTTCTGTCTGCCAGCCTCGGGGCTCTGGCCTCCCCCCAGCCCCAGCACCCTCACTGCCTCCATCCCTCGGGCCAGCCCTCCCCTCTGGCCCCTTTGCCCTCAGGATGCCCTGGAAGCCCCCATAGCCATGCCCTTGGGTCCAGCTGACCTCTGACCACACCTGCCTCCCGGGCCCTTGGCGTCCTCACCTGGCAAACAGGGACACTGGAGCCACCCTGAGGGACGGTGGAGGATCCTTGTCTCCCCTGCCCTGTGCCCTGGCCCCCAGGTAGCACCCCTCCTGTGTCTGGCCCTGAGCGGTCCCCAGATGGTCTCAGGAAAGGAGCTGCAAGTGGGGTAGGGAGATGTGGGAATATGAGGGGAAATGGGTGGTCAGTCAGGGTCCCGGCGCTGTGATGGGCTTCAGGATCGGTTGCCAACTCTGCTGTACAGATGGAGACACTGAGGCTCAGAGAGGAGGGGACTTGTCCACGGTCTTGTGGCTACTGGAGGTCAGGGCAGGGACTGGGGCCCATCCCCCACCTTGTACAGGTCCTACCCAGATGGAGAAACTGAGGCTCAGCCAGGCGACCCCGCAGAGCCCCCACCAAAGCCTCATGCTGTACCTGCTGCTGTGAGAGCCCTGCGTCCCGTCCCACATGGCTGCCCGCAGTGCAGGGGGAGCCCCGTGCCTGGGCGGCAAGGGGGCAGGGGCTGGTTGGATGTGGGCTGCTTTGCTTTCTGCTTGTTTACTGTGTTTCTTCCTCTTCTACGGGATGTTCCCAGAAAACAACTGAGAGGGCACAGTCAGCAAGGCTGGGAAGGTCTGGGCCCCATGTGGCCCTGAGAGTGTCTGGGTGTGCCCCCCTGCCCCGGAGGCCTCCACACTTGCTCACTCGGTAGTACCCCTTCTGGTAGGCACCGGGTTCTCTAGGTGTGCCCCTCTGGGGGGGGTCTTCTCCTGAGCCGTGCCATGCCGGCAACTGTGATCTGCGTCCCTCTGTGGCCTGGACCCCCTCATGGGCAGGGCACTGCTTCCTTACTTTTGGACAACATCAGGGTTAAAAAAATACATGTTTGACAATGAAGAAGATACAGGGTTGTTTGTAGAGATGGAGGAGGTGGAACGAAGTGAGACCCCCTCTTCCCTCCCCACCCTCTGTGGGGTTGGATGTCCCTGCAGACGTGGCACAACTTGTTGAAATGCATGTTATGGTGTTTTCATGACTTGTCTAAGGCTTTTTTAAGCTCTCTGAACACAAACCACATTGAGTTTCCTGACTTCCTGTTGTTGCCCCTGTCAGCTGCTGGGTGGGAGGATCAGACAGCTTGGTGGAGATGGGGGGGGGGTGCATCCCCAGAGCCTCAGGCCACGCTGGGCACATGAGCCCCCTCCCCAGTATGGATGCTGGGCACCATCCTTTCAGACCCACCAGGTTGCCACTGGCCTCTGTGTAGGCCGAGTTCCAGGCCCCTGAGACCCTCCTGATGCGCGACGGTTACCCCAGGGCAGCCTGGGGGCAGGGCTGGGCAGGGGCTAAGGCCATGATTCCTTGGCTTCATTCCCTTCTGCATTTTGCCCCGCACATGCACTGCCCACATTCACTGGGCTTCCCTGCACACTTGCCTCCTGTAGCTCGAGTCCAGGAGAGGGTCTGCTAAGACCGGGCGCGACAAGGAGAAGCTGGGCTGCAGGAGCTGCGGCGAGGCCTTCAACTCCATCACCAAGAGGAAGCACCGGTGCAAGCTGTGTGGGGTGGTGAGTCCAGGCCGGCAGTTCTCCCACGACCAGGGACAGCACCCTGCAGCAGACAGGGAGACCCACCTGTGGCCTGTTCAGCTCTGGTGTCGGACCGACAGTCTTGTGGGTGAAAAAGTGCCAGATTTGGAAGCACAGCTTGTAGCTAGGTGGCCTCCCACTGCCACCCACCCCCGCAGTGATCATCTCCCCTGTTCTCCTCACAGAGGCCAGAGCCCTTTTTCCTGAGGATGGGCTTCTGAACTTGGTGTTGAAAGGGAGGGTTTTTCCTGGTAAAAGGATTGTTGATTCAAGTACTTCCAGGCTAAGTTATTAAAATGGCACACGTGTTAGCAAGTGGGTCTTAGCACAGAGCTGTGTTAGAACTGGTTTTCCACGGGGCCCCGCAGACTGTGCTGGGCATGGTATTTATTGTCATGCCTTCGTGTGAAACCTTGAAACCCTGGGGAAAGGAGAGAGAAATGTATGAATCCTCACATGAAGGACAGATGAGTGATGGATGTGTGAATTGTGGGGGGATGGATGGATGGATGGGTGGATGGGTGAAAGGATGGAAAGGTGGATGGATGGATAGGTGGGTGGATGGATGGATGGATGGATGGATGCATGTGTCATCATCTGTCTATCCACTCACTAATCCAACCATCCAGAGAAATAGAAACAAATCCAGTAGAAATCATGGAAATTGCTTAATATAGGGTAACTCTATGTTCAGTTTTTTGGAGGTGGATCTCTGTTTTCCTCAGAAGCTCTGCCATCTTGCATTCCCACAAACAACGCACAAGGGGTAGGTTTCTCCACGCCCTCAGCAGCATCCTCACAAACACTGTTTTGGGTCCTAGCCATCCTGACAGGCATGACATATCTGGTTCCTCCTCGTCCCTTTGATTTGCGTTTCCCTGGTGGTTAGTGATCCTTCCATGTACCTGGTGCCCCTTCCCAGTCTCCTACAATGCACACAGATGCTGGGACCCTCCAGGAAAGGAAACAAGTCCCGGATGGCCAGCAAGGGCCAGCACTGGGATCCCTGCCCTCTGATGAGGCTCCCCTGCACGTGCTCTGTCCCCAGGGGCCGGGGTCACAGGTGCCCTCTGCCTTACAGGTCATCTGTGGGAAGTGCTCTGAGTTCAAGGCTGAGAATGGCAGGCAGAGCCGGGTCTGCCGAGGGTGTTTCCTGACGCAGCGGGCGGTACCTGAGAGCCCCAGCCCCGAGGTGGCACCTGAGGAGCCCAAGCACAGCACAGAGGTAGGCAGGCCAGGTCCTGTGACTGTCCTGGATGGGAGCCCTGCCCCTGGCAGCCTCTGTGGACTGTGCCCCCAGGGCTTTTGGTGTCCCCTGTGCCAGGAGAGATAGTGTGTGTACGTGTGTGCATATGTGCAGTGTATGTGTTCATGTGCAGGTGGTGTACATGTTTGTGATACACGCGTATGGTGTGTGTGTGTGGCGCGCGTGTGCAGCCCTTCCCTGTGAGCCATGCCCTGCCTCCTGTGATTCCATCTTGCCCCTGTTTTATCTCTGTTTCTGGTGTGGTGCTGCCCGTGCTCTCAGTCCTTTGGGGTCCAGACTGTACCAGGAGGCCTCGTGGTGACCCCGGGGTGGGTCAGGCTGGCCTGGGCCCTGGTGCAGCCTGTTTCTTAGGAGGCCAGGCCTGGCCCCCGCCCCCATGAGAATGACACCTACTGCGAGGCTGTACATGACCCCATCCTTTGTGACTCCAGGGGCCAGCGGCTGTTGACCCCCAGCCCAGCCTGCTCTGCGGCCACCTGCAGGTGTCGGACAGTGGTGCAGCCTGGAGCGAGGTGTGGGCCACCATCCCAGCCTCAGACCCCCTGGAGCTGGTGCTGCACCTGCAGGAAGACAGCCAGGTATGTCCCCACCTGCCCTCCAGTGGTGCTGGGCGGATGCCCTGATTCTTGCAGCCCAGTGCCCCAGGCCCACAGTGCCCAGAGGGGCCTGGGACCAATGCTGTTCAGGCTCCTGTGATCCTCGGGCCTCAGTTTCCCTGGTTGCTCAAGGTCACCCCTCTGCTCCCCCCCCCCATGGGGAAGAGTTCTGTGGTGCCAGGAGTGCTGAGGCCAGGGTGCTCACCCAGCTCTCCTTTGCTTCAGGATGGCTGGCCACCACGCACCATCCCCCTCTCTGGCTGCACAGTGAGTGTGTTGGACCCCACGGAGAGGCCAGACTCCAGGCATGTGTGGCGGCTGCAGCGGGGCCAGCAGTCCTTGTACCTGAGCACCCCGTCAGCGGACCTGCAGCAGCGGTGGCTGGAGGCCCTGAGTGCAGCTGCCCGCGGGGACCCGGGCCTGGTGGCCCTGTGAGCTGAGCCTCCGGCAGGTGTCCCAGCTCTGAAGCCACCCCAGCAGGGCCTGTGCTCACCTGGGAGGTGGTGTCTGAGACTACGTACAGGCTTTGTACAGGTGTGGGGGGCTCCCGGCCCCCTGGGGGCAGACAGGCCACAAGGCACTTGACCCTGGAGGGACCTCTGAAGAGGAGGAAATGGGCCCAGCCACCCAGCATGTGTCCGCGAGGAGCCCAGCTCTGCCCCGAGCCCCAGCAGTGTGGCCTGGCCAGGGTATGGCCTGTCAGGTGTGGGGCACCCAGCTCCAGAGGCAGAAGGAGCATCCTGGGGGTGCCTGGGGACCCCCTTTGAGGTGGAGGTCTGCGGTCATGCCTGCCCCCCCATACCATCTGTACTGTGCAAGCTGGACTGACTGACCCCGGACTCCACCTCCCTCCTGTCCACTCCTGGCCCTGAAACCCACCTCCCCATTTGGGGGGGTCATTGGTCACGTGGGGCATCCCTGTGGGGTGTACCTGAGAAGCCCAGCGGAGGCCCTTGGGCCTGCCCCTGCCTCATGTGGGGCCCGACATCTGTGTCTGTCTCCCCCCGCTGGCAGCAGGCAGTGCTTGTCTGTGGAAATAAATGCTGGCAGCCAGCAGCGGGAACAGCCTCGGGGTTGGGGTTAGGGCGGTCTGGGGGAGCCGGGCGAAGGCACAGTGAGGCCTGCGGGGAGCAGGTCCCCGCCCAAGGGTGGGCGGGCAGTGAAGCACCCAGACCCCCCGCCCCCTAGTTCAGTTGCTTCTCCGAAGACCTCTGCTCCTTCTGCATTCACTGAGCACCCACTGCCTCCGCAGGCCTAGGGGACTCCTCAGGGCACCCTGTCCGGGATGTTCCTACTTGATAGCTAAGGAAACTGAGTCACAGGAGGTCCCTCGGGTCCCATAACTCCAGACTGAGGGAACAGCTGGGACTGACTGGCTGGTGTGTGGTGGTGCTCTGGTGGAGCAGGGAGTGAAACTAGGCCCTCCAGCAGGTGCCCACTTGGTCTTCCCAGCTGGCCCCCAGGAGTTCTCTGGGCCCTGCAGCCTGGCGTCCCTGCACACAGGTTTCCATGGTGACCTGCTGCCCCCAGCAGAGTCCCCTGCCATCCTTGGGAGAGTGTCGGGCAGCCGCGGGTCCACAGGCTGTGTGGCTGCAGCAGGGCTGGAGGCACAACCCCCTACCCTTGTGGACCTGGACTGAGGCTGCGGGGAAGAAGTCCCTCCTGTGGGGAGGGGGAGCAAGGCCTGGGGGAGGGGGAAGCAGTTGGATGGGGTCCCAGGGCCACTGCCTTCCTGAGGACACCCAGGGCAGGTATCACAGGAAGAGTGTCTAGGCCTGGGGCAGGGTCTCCCTCGGCAGTGGTCTAAGAGGTGGGGGCCACAGAGTGGGCTGGCTGCAGGGGGGCCTGTGGGTGCATGTGGGGATAGGGCCCTGGGGCCCCAGAGGGCCTCCAGGAAGAGCCCCATGATGGTCAGTTTGGGGCTGCAGCCTCTAGCTGTTCAGGAGAGGAAATTCAAGTGTTCCTGGGAGGTCACTGCCGTGGAGTGCGATGTCTAGGGGCCAGCAGGCACTCCTCTGCCCACCCATGGAGGGCAGAGGCTCTCAGCCTCCCCCCTATGAGTAGTTACTGCCCTGGGAGCAGGAAGAGGTCCCTGCCATCCTGAACCTACCGTATGGGGGGCAGGGGGTGGTCTACAGAGCTCACCTACCCAGCCTGATGCCAGGCCCAGGGGCCAAGTGTGGAGTGAGGGGTCTACCGAGTGGTGTCCCCGGCCTAGGGGCCTCTCCACGGAGGTTCTGCATGTTGCTTGGGGCCTGTGCTACGCCGCAGCACCTCAACACGTGTCCTCACTAGGCCCTAGCGGGTACTGGAAGGTGAAAGGAGCCAGCCACTTGCTGAGAAGGAGGACGCTAAGAGACATCCTGGCTGTAGTGAAATGAGTCCAGAGAGGGACATACACTTGGCCCAGGTCACACAGTGGGGTCATTCAGTCATTCGGTCCACCTATTGGTTCAGCGGGCACTGCTGGCATGCCTCTGGGGTGCCGCCGCTTGGATTGCTGGGGCCAAGGGTTGGACTCTGGTCCTTGCACACATCCAGCCTCATTTTGCCCCCACAGCCTGCATGGGAGTCTCTATTGTTGAGCCTCCCCCAGGGCAGGACGCAGCACCCACCACAGCACCTGGCTCAGCAGGAGCTCGGTATCTGCCAGCAGCCTTGGCGACATTGAGGATGCTGTTGGCATGCAACCCCTGAGCACTGTGGGTTGGGAGTCTTCATTTTACAGAAGGGGAAATGGAGGCTCAGAGAGACGGGGGGCTGCCTAGCAGTTAGGGCCCAGCCCCTCCGGTCTCTGGGTCTCAGGAACGGAGCCCGTTCCTCCTGGGACGGAGACCTAGGGACTGCCATGCCCAGAACATGGCAATGGGCACACGGGGGTGGCAGGGTGAGGCCCCAGGGCTCAGGACTGGGGGAGCTCCAGCTGCAGCTGCACAGCATCTCCGGGAGTCTGCAGGTGAGCTCCCTGTGGCAGATCCATCCCAGGGCCCAGCTGGCAACTGGGGGTGGCCATATCGGGGACCCCCAAGCCCTGACCCTCTGGATGCCCCCACCCTCACAGGGCTTCTAGTGGGCAGGGCAGCCAGTGCTCCCCTCAGGTATCAGACATGGAGGAAAGTACCATGGAGCCTTCCAGACCCGCACCCAGACCCCCAGGCCTCCCCCCATGGGACCCCAGCCTTGCCTCCAGGATCCCACTGGGTGTGTAGCGAAGGTCTGTGTCCAGGTGCAGGAGCATATGGGCAGCGCCTGGTTCTGGGGTGACATTCGGTGCTGGCCTGTCCTCCTCTCCCATCAGCATGTCCATCTTTCCCCAGATGATGCCGCCATGATCCCAAGGGACCCCACATGGTCCCCCAGAGTACTTAAGGGACTCCAGGGTATCCCCAAGGGGCTGTGAGTCATCCCAGGGGCTCCAGGGCATCCCCGAAGGGCTCCAGGTTGTCCCAGGGGCTCCAGGTCACCCCAGGGCTGTGCATGTCCCCGAAGCAGCCAGCATGATCAGAGCCTGGGCTGCCCCCCTGGTCTGACAGCCTCAGGTCCACCTCTGCTCCCAATTTACGAGGGAAGATGAGGGCCCAGTGTGCAGAGCCAGGTGCCTTCCCCACATTCTGCACACTCTGTCCTGGAAAACTAGCCTCCACCCCACTGGCTTTGGGGCTTCCTGGGCTCGGTGCTGCTTGTGGGTGCAGGGCCTGCTGGGGGGGACTGCTGGGAGCACCCCACACCAGCCCTCCCCCCTCCGCGGGGCTCCTGCTCCTGCTCCCCGCTGCCTTTGTACCGATGGCCGCTGTCTGTGGTCCCACCTTGGCCCTGTCTTCCTCCTGAGTGCGGCTGGCAGTGTACCCAAAAGGAACAAGTGGTCCCCTTTGCTGCCATGACACGTGGCCCCACCCTGCAGAGGGCTCTCCTCCCTGTGCCTTATCCACACCAGAGAAGCAGGTTACACCTGGAAACACCACATCTGTCCTCAAAGGGGCACCAGGAAACTAATACTTGGGTGTCCCATCCACCTCAGGAAGGATACTGGGGTCCTTGCCAAGGGCCCCCCTCCAGGGCAGCCGGAGCCTGTGTCTTCCCGAAGCCGAGGAGGGAAGGGCTGTCATCCTCGCCCACCCACGGAGGGGTACACGACAGCTAGCATGGAGGGCTTGTCTCCCGGGGGCCCCAGAGCAGGTCTCCAGGAGCTGGGTGGGTCCCCGGGGATCGGGGGGGGGGCCATGTCAGGTAAGGTCCTCTCAGGAGCAGCTCCTGTTATGTAGGCTGGATGCAAGCAGTTCCTTTGGAGGCCACAGTGGGTGGAGAACAAGATAGAGGAAAACAAGCCCATGCAGACATCTCAAACTCATGTCCACCTGGAACCTGAAAACATGACATTATTTGCAACAAGGCCTTTGCACATGTCACTGGTTCAGACAAGGACAGAGGAGCCCTAACTCCAGTGACGCATTGCATCAGGAGAGGAGAGGATGTGCCGGGGAGGCCCTGGGACCACTGTCCCCATGTCTGCAGAGGGCAGGCACCCTCCCCACACTGGACCTCAGGGCCCTGGCCTCCAGAACGGTTTAATGACCGTAATGTGTGCTATTGTGGACGTTGTGGCAATTTGCACAGCAGCTCACCCCACACTGGGCGGGTGGCAGTGGAGTCAGGTTGGGAGAGCTCGGGGCGTGAGGGGAAGTTGGCCTCCATGTCCCGGAAGAGCTGCAAGAGGGACAACGAGGGCTCCTGCTGGAAGAGCGCCAGGGCGGGGTGACACTGAGCCACCCAGGTGCCCATGGGTCCTGGGCCAGGGTTGTGGGACCTGTGGTCTGATGGCAACAACCATCAAGGTGCCGGGGCCACGAGAGCAGGGTGGCCAACCCTGGAGGTCAGAACATGGGCCACAAACGGTGACTCACCCACCCTCAAGTCCCCATGGCCCTGCAGGCGGCAGCCACCTTTGGCCCTGCAAGTCCCTCGCTCTGTCCTCTCTGCCTGTCACTCAGGGTTGGGTGAGGACTCTGGGAGCTGTGGGGACCGGAGGGCGTACCCTGAACGTGAGACTCAAGTGGGTTGGAAGGGGTGGGGCCGAACAGTGTCCCCCCAAACCCATGTCCACCTGAAACCTCAGAATGCGACATAATTTGGAAACGAGATCTTTGCCAAAGTCGTTAGTTTGGGTGAGGTCACAGTGCGCCTGGGTGGTCCCCAAACGGGAGGCGGCATCCCTGCAAGAAGAGGCAGCTGCCGCCAGGGCTCGCAGGGAGGAGCCACGAGGACCCTCCCACGGCTCCAAGGCCCCTGCGCTATGGCTCTTCGCTGCTATGGCTCTTTGCTGCGGGGCCTCGAGACCTGACGCACTGTGTGGCTGGAGGCACCTGGAGTGAACTTCCTCTGGTCCCGGGGGACATGCGGGGGGGGGGCGGGGGGCGGGGGAGCTTGCGGGGCTGGGGGCTGGGCTGGCTGGAGGGGACTCTGGGTGGGGGCGGCGAAGCAGGGACGAGGCGCAGTGGTGGGGACTAAGCACGGTCACTCATTCCCAGGACAGAGAACATCCTCTCCACTGGCCCAGGGACCCCGCATGCAGGGTTGGGGAGCCCCCCATCCTTTCTTGGGTGACCCCATATGATGCTGGCACCATGCGGCCAACCCCGTGGTGGGCCAGCTCCCACCACAGAGGGGCCACTGCCTGGGAGCCATCCTGCCCAAGGGGCCCCTGGGGGTGTGGGAGGGGTTGGCGGAGGCAGAGGGAGCAGGGACTGCGAGAGCCATCCCTGTGGCTTCCCCCGGCAGGGACCGAGCACAGTGAGCAGGCCCTCGGTTCTGGGGCCTGGGGTGCCTAGGGCAGGATGGGCGCCCTAGGGCATGGGCTGGTCTGCAGGTGAAGGCAGCCCCGGGGTGTCCGTCTCAGGCAGTGGCACTCCCAGCAGCGGGGGTGGGGTGGGGTGGGGTGATCCCTCCGGGTTCACGTGGCCCCATCGAAACCATTTTGCCTCAGAGCACAAACCTCAGGGGCCTCAGGGGAAGTCTTGGGCCGAGGGGCTTGGCTGAGGGAGCATGGGGGGAAGATGACACCCCTGAGGACCCCCGGGGTGCCACGCATTGAGGTCAAGGTCACTGATGACCTAGGCCTGAGCTCCTGGGGTGAGTGTGGACAGGATGGGGGGTGCTGAGGTGTCGCCAACATGACCCACCTGGACCAGCCACCGTCTGTGGACTCTGCACACGGTGGGTGACGGCTGCCCTATGCCGGCCGGTGCAGGGATCAGAGCGCAGGATAGACATGTGCCCCAGGGTCAGCTCCTGGTCTCCCCAGCCCAACCCAGGTCAGCAGGGAGGCCTGCCTGGAGGTGGCAGCCCCCGCGCCGAGCATGGCAGCACCAGCCGAGCCCCGGCGCTGGGCAGAATGGGAGGAAAGGAGTTTCATGGAGAGCTTCCGTCCAGACCCCGCAGATCCAGAGATCACCGAGGCCCTGGCAGCGGGACGTGGGTGACAAAGAAGGGCTGAATGCCCTTAGGTCAGGCTCACAGGGGTGCTGGCTGCCCTCTGCCGGACCAGGGAGGGATGAGAGCCTGCAGACTGGGGAGAGGGGTCGGGGCGCGGGGTGAGGGGTCAGAGCGCAGGGCAGGAGGGTTCCCGGGAGGCCTGGCCTAGTCGCCTTTGTGGTCAGGAGCAGCACCCATGTTGGAGCAGCGGGATCCAGGAGCCCAGGTCCCCCGAGCACCTCGGGTGCCAGGACAAGGTTGCCCGCGGTCCAGAGCGTCCGTGAGCAGCGGCGTCCGATGCTGGAATGGCAGGACCCCGCCCTGGGACCCAGAAACCTGGGCCCTTCCCCAATGCACTCAGCGTCGCCTGGGTGCTGACGTGGTGTTTCTGCCTCTTGTAGCCACTATGGCAGCCACTTGACAAACTGTGCGGCTCCCAGGCCTGAGCCTCAGTTTCTCGGCCGTAACCTAGAGGTGCCGGTGCTCAAGCTGGTTCCTGGAAAACGGCTGTCAGCTTGGACAGGAGGGGGCGAGGCAGGTGTGCGGCCTAGGCACTCTAGCAGCCTCTTCCCTGCCTCCCTGAGGCTACCGGAGCCCCTCCTCCCCCTCCTCCCACCCCAACTGTGGGCCTGACTCCTTAGGAACCTGTCTACCCTCCAGCCAGGGAGGGAGGAGAGCAAGGACACCCAGCTTACGGGTGGGGAAACGGAAGCAGAGAGAGCAGGCCGGTCAGCCCCTGCCACTGGGCTGTGGAGCTGTGTCTATGGGGATGGCCTCCGCCTGCTCTCAGGCCTCCTGAGGGGCCGCCCTATAGGGGCCCCAGAAATACCTCCCCAGGCTGTGAGGTTTGGGGGGGCACCCACTGGGTGACAGGGCGGGGAGTGGTGGGGACAGGCTTTCACACTTCTCTGGTGACTGCAGACACTCTGGGCAGGTGCAGGCCTGAAAGAAGCTTAAGTGGCTCAGGAGCCCTAAGCCCCGGGATCGCCCTTGACCCTCCAGTGCCCTGGTTACTGTGTGCCTGCCTGGAGCACCCATGTGGTTGGTGGCCTGCACTGGGACAGGCCCCTTCCTGGGCCTCAGTCTCCCCACTATAAACCAGGGTTTTCACACATCTTTTCACAGTGGAATCCCGGCAGGCCTGGGAGCGTGTGTAGTGGTTTACAGGTGCCCGACCCTGGAAACTTGTCCTAGTTTCCTGTTTCCTGATTAGAGAACGGATCCCTGCTTAGCGTAGTGACCCCACACAGCACCCAGAGAGGTTGAGAGGCAGGAACCCAGGACCTGCAACCCAGAAGCGGGGATGGAGCAGCCGGTCAGGCCACCTCCCTCCTGTGCGGGATCCCATCAGGAATCCACCACCTGCCCTGGCTCTGCAGTGACACAGGGACGCTGGGGCTATGTCCCCGCACTGTCTCTGTGACCGTGGGCGGCAGCCGGATGTCACCTGGGGCGACACAGCCATCTCCCTCCTGAGAGCCCAGGCAAGCCCGCGTGTGCAGGCAGCTGGCCCGGGAGGACAACACTGGGCCCTGGCAGGGGCTCACCTGCGGGAGGGTACAGGTGTGGCCGTCCCTTGGGGTTGCTGGGGGCCAGTGCATGGGCGGCACTGAATGGCCTGGCAGAAAGCATCGTGGTGGGTCAGTTCCTTTCTCCCCACACACTCAGCTCACGGAGCTACAAGCTCAGGTTACTTTACTGAAAATTGCTTTTAATTAAAAGGAGAAGAAGCCAAGCCCGTGAGGCCACACGGCTTCCCTGACTCTCACCATGTTCAATGGAACTTTCCAGGCTTGGTCCATTGTGAGAGGATTTTAGGATGAAAATCTCATGTTTCTATTGAGTAGAAGAAAAAAAAAAGTCAGGAATATTTAAAGAAAAACAAAAAGCAGTTTATACTTGGGCAGTTACTATCGGATCTGAGAGAAACACAGCATGAGGCCCTCCTGCTGCAGCCCAGGCACAGCCCCCTCCAGCCCCCCAACCTCCTGCCCCCGAGAACACACCGGTCACTGCCCGGCCTGAGGAGGCTTCCTGGGGCAGCCCTTCGGGAGGAGGGGACGCCTGAGGTGGCCCTTCACCCCCGTCCACATCTCTGCAGGACACGTTGGCCCATCTTCCAGAGCAGAACACTGAGACTCGGGCCCTGGATCCCCGCCCTCCCCGGTTCCTTCCTCCCCCAGGCATTGCAGCATGCCACCTGCATCCAGCCTCAAGCTGAGCCGAGGAGCAGGTGAGGGGCCAGACCTCTGATGCAGGGAGGCCAAGGCTTCAGTCGGTTCCTCACACATCCGTGCTGGGCTCCCCTTGCCTCTCCCACGACTTCCTTCCGGGCCTCCTTCCTGGCGTCTTCCCCTTGCAAAGTGGAGGCATAGTCCTCTCAGTGGCAGACACACATGGGCTGTGAGGTCACACACACATGCTGAGCACGGCTTTGTAGGGGCAGGTAAACAAGGAGGGCTTCCTGGAGGAGGTGGCTAAGGCCTGAGGGCAGAGAGACTGCAGCTGGGCATAGTCTGGGCACTACTCCCAGTCTGGGCCAGGACATGGAGAGCCAGGGCAGGCTGCTGGGGCCTGTGGGGGACTGTGGGGCCCTCCTCGGTGGTCAGTTCCACACTGATGGTGTCCCAGTCTCTGTGATGTCAGGAGGATTGCCAGAACCTTCTCTATGAGAGATTAGAACATTGAGGCCCTGGGCTGGGGGGCAGGGGCTGTCAGGGCAATGGTTCCTGCCGTGGATGGGGTCCAGCTGTCAGGCAGGGGTAGTCCAGGCAGTTGGTAGTCTCTGGTGGGCCAAGTGGCTCCCCCTTGGGGCCTCAGTGTCGCCCCTGCCCCAGGCAGTGCTGCTGGGCTGGCCCAGAGACTCCAGGCGGGGCAGTCCAGCGGAGGTGGAAGCACCTGAGAACTGACTCCAGCCCATCTGGCGGCCCTAGGCTGGGCTTTGCAGCAGGTGGGCCTTCGGAGCCACAACAAGGGACAGGGCTTCCCCCGGGATGTGGCCGGGACCTGGGGCCGGCCCTGCTGCCTCCCGGTCGCGACAGGCCAGGGCCCCGTACCTCAACACCCATAGCTTGCGGGCCAGACGTGTGGCCTCGGGAAGCACATGCTGCCCGACCTTGACACGGCATCACCAGCCGGCCATGCCCACCCTGCCTCCACCCCAAATCCAAGCCATGACACCCTGACCCCATACCTCACGGCACAGAGGGGGTTGTTGGTTGTGTAAAGATTTTATTTATTTATTTGACAGAGAGAGCGAGAGAGAGCACAAGCAAAGGGAGAGGGAGGAGTGGGAGCTCCATGTGGGACTTGATCCCAGGACCCTGAGATCATGATCTGAGCCTGAGGCAGACGCTTCACGATGGAGCCCCAGGCACCCCTAGAACACACCATTTTGGGAGACAGCATCCTTCAGAGGTAACCTAGTCATGGTGAGGTCCAGCAGGCTGATGCTGACCCAGTGAGACCTGTGTCCCTGTAAAGCAGGTAAATGTGGGCACAGAGACAGTGTGCGGGAACAGGCAGGGTAAGAAGTTTGCAATGGGGGCGACTGGACAGCTCGGGCACCTTCCCAGCAGAATGGAAGGTGGCTCTGCAGACACCTACGTTCGGATGTCATGCCTGCCTCCAGCAGCCCTCTAGGTGGCCAGGCTCCCACCAGCACTGCAGGCTCCCCATGGCCTGAGCCACAGTCCCACTCCCCTCCTAGCTCAGGGTGCAAGTCCTGTAGGGGAGTGGGCCGCAGGCCCCCAGCACGGTGTGGAATGCGTGGGCTCACCCAGCCCTCTCAGTGTGGCTGATAGGGGACACCTGTATGGCCCAGTGGCTCCAAGAAACCCACCATGTGTGGTCCGTGGGGCTGAGGAGGATCAGAGCTCATGGGGTGAAAGCAACTCTCTCCCACGTGTTCTACTGGGGAGGGCTGCTCTGCTGAAACAGCACTCGGGGGTCCCAGAACACTCACCTCTTTGCTGCCCCCTGCCAGGCAGCAGAGCCGGTTGTGTCCACCTGGGCCCCTTTCCCAGACTTCCTGAGCCAGCCGACTTCTGGCTGTCCCTCAACCTTCCAAAATAGTCCAACCTCAGGACCTTTGCATCTGCTGTTCTTGCCAAGGATGCTTCTCCCTGCTCAGGAGCGGCCCTGAGCCACCCAGAGCCGCTCAGCTCTGGTGTCAATGGTAGGAGAGCCCCTGGGCGGTTACCAGGGCAGGGTGCTGCGCCGGGGCTGGGCGGGGTCGTAGCGAGAGGAAGGGGCGCACCGCAGCCAGGTGCCACGACCCATGGGAGTTGGGCTGCAGGGGCGAGCCGGGGAGGGCGGGTCCCCCGGATGCGTAGGCGGGGGCCCGCCAGAGCCCAGAGGTCTGCGTGCGCCCCCAGCTCGCGGGGGTCCTTGGTGAAGACGCACAACATGGCCCCCAGCTGGGGGGGGGGCCCAGGTGACACAGATGCGCCCCTGTGCCGCTCACGGGGGACACCTGCCCCGGGGACCAGGGTGTTGGGGGGCGGGAGCCAGGGGCACAGCCCGTGTGGGGCGCTGGACCGAGACTTCCCGCGCCGCCAGCTGGGCCCCCGGCCTTGGGGCTCCGGAGGGGCCGGCCCCGCCTCCAGACCCACGGAGGCGTGTCCAGGGCTGCCCCGCCCCCCGGGCTCCTGCCCCGCCCCTCGGGCTCCTGCCCCGCAGTCCCCGCCGAGACCGCCCAGCGCCGGGATGCCCGGGGCGGCCGCGACCCCTCGCCGCAGGGCGAGGCCCGGGGACCGCTCGGAGGACGCCGAGCCCGCCCCAGGGAACCGCACAGGTGAGCGCCGGGGCTGCGGGCCGCCAGCAGGGCTCTGCACCCATTTCACCGACGGGGAGGCTCAGAAGCTGGCGGCCCTGCGCGGGCGGGGAGCGGGGGCGCTCCGCTGGAGATGGCCCGGGAGGGCACGGCGGGGGGGCAGGGGCGCACTACCACGTCCGGGACCGCCCGACACCCCCTGAGGACAAGCCTCCCCGACCCTTCCACCGCCCCAGCGAAGCCGAAGCCGGGCTGCAGGCGGCTCGAAACCAGGCGGCGGCGTGCAGCCGCCCAGGTGCGCGCCCTCACCCGGTTCTGCCGGCCGCCCCACTCGGTGCAGGGAGGTCGGTGCGGCGGCCGCGGGAAGCCGGCCTCCCACCCCCACTTCCCAGGTGGGGAAACTGAGCCTGCAGCGGAGTGACCGCCCAGGTCCCGGGGTCGCGGGCCGGGGTGAAGTCCGAGGTCCCCGCAGGGAGGGAGGGCTGGCGTTCGCAGACGTGGTGATTGATTTCAAGAGTGTTCTGAGGGCTGGCGGTGGTGTCGTGGGGGCGGGGGGTGGGGGGAGGGTGAAGGAAACCCCTCCCGCACCCGGGTTTGAAGGCCGGCCTTGCTGCCTGAGTGCCCGCGAAGTCCAACCCTGGAGCTCCAGGGCCTCACCTTTGGGGGCGACGCCCCTCCTCCTGAGCCGCAGGGTCTCTGCATACCTGTGCCCCAGGCCAGGTGCAAGACTGGCTCCTCGCACCGTGGGGGCTGGGCCTGCAGGAGCAGCTGGTCCTGGTCACACCCCGCTCAGGCTCACTGAGGCTGCCATTCACGGGAGAAGGAGCTACTGGTGGCAGCTCCTTCTCCCGTGAGTAACTGAGGCAAGGAGTAAGTTGTCAGCACAGCAGAGGACTCAACCGCGGGAAGCAGCCCAGGTGAGGTGGGCTTGTTTCCTTTGACTCCCTCCTACCCCACCCCAGCCCAGCCCTCCCTTTCCCCACCCTTCCCGAATTTGGTGCTTGGCCTTTGTTCTTGAAGACCCTGTGGCTTGGTTGCAGCACTGCCTGGGGAGCTGGGTGTTGACCAAGAGGACCGACTGGACTTGCACCATAGGCCCGGGGACCGGGAAGGGGAGAGGCCCTCAAGTACCTGTTTGCAAGACTTTGCTGAGACCTCGGGGTGGGGAGGGGCCGCAGAGGCCAGTCCCGTGGGTTACATCCCTGCTTCTGATCCGCCACAGCTCAGCCTCTTCCCAGCCCGCAAGCTCTGCCCCAGCGCTTGGGGTTGGAAGCCCCCTGACCTGGGATGTGTCTGTCTCTGGCCCCAGTATCGCCACATGCTGGGCGCTGGGCTATGTATACCTCCCCCCAGGTTTGGGGACAGGCGCTGGAGCCCGGGGGGCGTGTGCGGTGACCCTGCCATGCCGTTCAGCCCCAGGGTCACACAGTCATCCAGCCTCCACCCTTCCCCTGGCACCATCTCTTGAGCTGTGAAGTGGGTGCCTGCTCGTCCCTGTGGGGCTGTGAAGTGTGGGGTCCTGTGCAGGCATCTGGCACTCCTTCACATATGGGGGGGGCGGGGAGGAGGGGGAATGTCCTGCAGCCGTAAAATGGACACGTTGCTCTGCTCTTCTGAGAGTGGGTGTGACAGTCCAGCTGTGAGGACACGGCATCCTGTGACCCACGGTGCTCCCTTATTGCCCTTGTGTGGCTGGTGGAGGGGCAGGGGCGGGGGGCTGGCTCAGAGCAGGGGTTTGAATGTTTGTTGAGTGGCTGCTGGATGTCCGGCCAGCCAGGGAGGCCTTCTTCCACCGCCTTCAGGGCCCCGTCGGCTCTGGCCCCCGTCCCAGGGCAGCTGCAGCAACTCCCTGATGGGGCAGATTGTGTGGGAACGTGGCCCTGCAGGAGGGACACAGGGTTCCAGCAGCCAGAGGTGACCCCCACCACGCGGTTCTGGATGGCCTGACAGAGGGGCCTGGGAAGAGGGCCGCGGCAGGGGGTGGAGGGCAGCCAGCAAGGGCAGGCCTGGGCGTCACTCCTACAGCCCTTCGTGGAGGGAGACCAGGCTCAGGGGAGCCGTGGGAATCCACGTGGCTGTGTTCCCCCGAGGCCAGTGGGGCCTACTGCCAGGTGCGGGCAGAGCCTCAGTGTTCTCCCCTGGGAGGGGGCGTGCTCTCCTGGGCTGTGCTCTGGATGGCACTGTGTGGTCTGTGGGGGAGAGCCGACCTGCCAGCTGCCAGGGCAGCGCCCCAGTGCCCCAGGTCCAGGCCTGCCCTCCACAGGGACGGGAGACACACTGCCAGGGGGCTGGTGTCTTGCCTAGAGACACACAGCCAGGCTGTGGGCCTCCCACATATGGCTGCTCCCCCTTGCTGGGTCTTGGAGTCTCACCCTCCATGGAACACCTGCACATGTACAGATTACCCTTTTAAATTCTCTCTTTGGTTTCCCTTGCCATTAGGGGAAACAAGCCCAGAGCAAGAAGCGGGTCCCCCGTGGTTCAATGGGCTGCCTCCCCCATCTCCCGAGTTCCTTTGCCAGAAGGGGAAGATAACTTATTTACCTGGGTCCTGGGGCTGAGGTCAGGGATTGAGGTCAGCATGGGCTTCAGGGAGGAGGGTGGGAGGGGCCGGCCTGTGGTCCAAGGTTCCAGATAAAAGATTAACAAGTGAGGCCTGATCTTCACACCACGAGCCATGCGGGCTGGGCTGAGCAAGCACCTGGTGGGGCCCTGCATGGACGGGGGGGGGGGGGGGGGGGGGGGGGGGGGGTATGGGCATTAGAGAGCGCCTCTGCCCATCACCGTCCAGGGAGCCCACAGGGTTGGGTTGGGGGTTGGTGTTGTCTTTGTGTCAAATCCATTTGCTGCGTTTTTCCTGTTGTTTTTCCTCCTCTAAGGTATATTTGGGCAAAAAAGAGACAAGGACAGGTGTCATGAAGGGCCTGAGGAAGATGTAGCCAAGGCTGAGGGGTGCGTTTGGCCAGCCCGAGGAAGGGCTCGGGGTGACCCCTCAGGAATCTGCCCCAGCAGCCCTTTGGCACAGTACTGCCTCCCTGCCCGGTCCTGGCTGTGCCTCAAGTCCCGTGGAAAGGTCTTGGGTGGACATGTGTCTGGAAAACGGGCTCAGCCCAGAGAAGTGTTCGCCAGCCTGCAAGGGGTACAGGAGACCCTATCAGCCCCGGAGTGGGAGGTGTGCGGGTGGAGGGGTTGGGGGCCCTGCTGGGAAGTGCTGCCAGGAGGGGCTGCTGCTGAGCTGCAAGCACGGCTCTCAGGTCTCCATGGGGTGGTCCTCCCTTCTTGTGACCCTGGGGGCCAGTCACACCTCACAGATGGGGACATGGAGTCTGCGCAAAGGGGGTACCAGCATCTGGGGACCCAGTGGGCAGGGCCTGGGGCTGGGGGGCTATCCCTGAAGAGCAAGTATGACCTCCCGTGTCAGTTCATGGGCCCTGGGAGAAGGGTCCTGAGCCCCCAGCCTCTGCAGGGGTTTGTTCCTCAGGCCTGTGTCTTCAGGTGCCTCTACAGGGCTGCATTGCCCCCAGCTGAGTCTCTTGGGAACCCTGCAGCCCCCGCCCCATGTGTCCACTGGTTGAGCTCCACATCTGCTTCCTTGTCCTGTGAAGGGGGTGCATGCACTGTGGAGGAGGGTCTGGGGGCAGCGCAGCCCCGTCTCTGCCCCCTACTCGCATACCTGTAGGGCTCTGAGCACTTGGGGAGGAGCACACCCCCCCCAGGGTGGTGAAACCCAGGAGGGGTGCCCTGGCCACCAGAAGTGATGGCCGTACAGGATGTGACTGTTGACAGCGGGGCCTCTCCCCACCCAAGGCACAGGCTGGAGTGCTGTCTGACGTGGAAGGGGTGTGTCCCCCCCCCCAGGCTACAATCTGGGGTAGACCCTCACCCAGCCCCCGCCACACCCACAGGCAGGTCTCAGGCCCAGAGCCATGGGGTGATGGTCCCCCAGCTGGGGGGGGGGTGCAGAGCCGGCAGGCAGAATACCAGGAGTTGGGCTGGGCTCGGGGGTTGGGGGCAGAGTGCACCCCCCACTCCATGCAGCCGAGGCGCCTACGGGGGCTAGCTCCCTGACTCTTTAGTTCCTTGGGATAAACCCGCAGAGCAGAGGGACTGAGCGCTAGCCTCCCAGCTTGGCCCCATTCCCTGTCCTCTGAGCACCTGCTCCATCCCTGGGGCACTGGAGCCTCCTAGGAGGTTCTAGAAGGTTCTATTTGTGCAGACCCTGCCCAGGGCTGGTGTGGGGCTGAGGAGAGTGTGGTGAGCACACCTCATCCTGGATTCAGCCTCTCCATGGGTGACCTCCCCTCCCCTCACGTCCTCCCTCTCCTTCCCCACCCCCTGTCCCAGGCAGGGCTGAGAGAAGCTGCTTAGCCTCAGCAGAATGCAGAAGTAGCAGCTCTAAATCAGGACCAGGAAGTGTTGGCTGCTCAGTGACCCTGGGAAAGGGCCACGTGGCCAGCCTGTGGCCGCCATGGCCATCTACCTGGCTCCAGTCTCCTGCCTACCTCCTGGCTGACAGGACAGCACTTGAATCTGGGCTGACGGGTCCTGGTGGGGGTGCTGATCCCAGCTCTGGTCTGTCCAGGGCACCCTTCCATCCATCATGTACATTCACTCCTTGGGCGCCTGCAGAAGCAGAGCCTGCTTAGTTACCGCCCAGAGCCTGGGGTCAGTGTCCACATCCACGGGGAAGGCCAGGCCTGCTGCCCAAGCAGAGGCGTCCAGGTCGGGGCACGCGCCAACACCCTGCGCCCATTCCCCTCATGCCTCCCCCTCTCCCCGCCGTGGGTAGTCTTTTTAACATGACCAAGGGAACAAGCCAGAGACTACACTTCATGTTTAAAATTTGCATTTCTTTGATTGACAGTGTTTTCCTGAAATGTGTTAGGAGCTTTATTGAGATGTGATTCATAGACCGTACGATTCACGCCCTTTAAGAGTACAGTTAACGCGTGCAGATCGTGCAGCTGCCACCACAGCCACTTCGCACATTTTCATCACCCCCAGAAGAAGCCGTGCACTTAGCAGCCCCTTTGCCCCCGTGGGTGAGGACTTGCCTCTTTGGGCATTTCAGACAAATGCAGTCAGACACCGTGAGGTTGTGTATGGGCTCCAGACCTTGAGCATTGGTCCTCACCAGGCTCAGCCACACCGCTGGCCATTCCACTGCTTCTGTCCCCTGAGATCCGTGCATGGCTCTGACCACGGCCACGTCCCCATCCCTCCATCAGCAGGCAGCATGGTGGCTCCTACTTTTCAGCAGCTGTGAATAACGCGGCTGTGGATGCAGGTCCCATAGCTGCGTTCCCGTGGGCAGCATGGGACTGTGGGTCCCCACCCCCACCCGGAACACCTGTCACCTTCTGACTGTCTCACGTCCGGGCGCTGCTGGATGGGAAGCTGCACCAACCTGACGATCTGAGTAGCGTTTTCCTGAAGGCAACGGATATTGCGCATTTTTTCATGCGTTTATTGGCAGCCATTGGTTTATCTCTAGAGAAACATCCCTCCGGATCCTTGGCCCATTCTTAAATTCTATAATTCAGTCTATAATTCATGCATTTTAAACCCGAGTCCCTGACCGGCAGTGTGACTGGCAGATGTTCTCTCACACCTGTAGCTCGTCTCTTCACTTTCTTGATCATGTCCTTTGAAACACAAGTGTTTTTAGTTTTAACCAAGTCCCGTTTCCCTATGTTTTCCTTTCCTTGTGCGTCTTCTGGGGTCACGTCGGAGACACTGATGTCTAATCCGAGGGTGAAAGAGGCCTCCGCTCTGCTTTCTTCCAGGACTTTGGTGGATTTCGCTCCAGGCCTGTGGCTTCTTCACATGGGTTGTGGTGTTGGGGGCGCCACGGCTGTGCCTCAATTCAGGACTTTGACCTCTGCTGCCAGTGTCTTAGTGTTTTCACGGTTTAACTTTTGCCCGGCCTTTCATTCCATTTCTCCTCTGTAAGTGTCCCCTGGATGCCCCCAGCCGGGGTTTGTGATCACTTCACCTCCGGAGTACTGGCCTCCGGAGTACAGGCCACCTGTTCCTGCTGAAACAGGACGGATTTCGGTGTGCCCATCCTGCCTCCGGCAGCCTGGCTGGACTTCTTACTAGTTTCCGCAGGTTTTTTTCTGAATTCCTGGGTATTTTCTAGATCCGAGCTCAGGTCATTGGATGGAGAAGTCTTCTTCCTTGATGACATCAACACCTTTTCATTTTCTTTCTTTCTTTTTTTTTTAATAAAGATTTTATTTATTCACTCATGGGAGACAGAGAGACAGAAGTAGAGACACAGGCAGAGGGAGAAGCAGGCTCTTCACAGGGAGCCTGATGTGGGATCGATCCTGGAACCCCGGGATCACGCCCTGAGCCAAAGATAGATGCCCAACCGCTAAGCCACCCAGGCATCCCATTTTCATTTTCTTTTTTTTTTTTAATTTTTATTTATTTATGATAGTCACAGAGAGAGAGAGAGGCAGAGACACAGGCAGAGGGAGAAGCAGGCTCCATGCACCGGGAGCCCAATGTGGGATTTGATCCCGGGTCTCCAGGATCGCGCCCTGGGCCAAAGGCAGGCGCCAAACCGCTGCGCCACCCAGGGATCCATCATTTTCATTTTCTTAACTGGTTGCCCTGCCCCTGGATTCTGAGATACTTGAGGTTTTTTTTCTGATTTACTTGTAACTTTTCTGTTGTGATTCTGACACCATCTTGTTAATATGTGAGTGCTGTCTACAGGGGAGATGCCTCTGCTCGTCTACTACCTTACTTTCCTCTGGGCCATCCCTGGGGTACTTGTGAGCATGGCCTGAGGCTAGGACTGAAGGTCCTTCTTGACCAGAACCTTCTATCGGAGCTGCCGTGCTGTTGGTGGTGGTGACGCTGGTGACGGATGCCTGCTCACGGGGAAGCCTAGCACTGTCCACCCTCACTGGTACCTGCGGTGTGGCGTTGGCCCTGCTGTGCCTTGGTGTCTCCACCTGTGAGGAAGTGACAGACACCTGCTCAGGGGGTGGTCCCCCAGCAAAGCACCGGAAGGTGCCCAGCGTCACCCGAGGTGACCCAGGGTCAGCCCCCAGTTAAGTGCACAGAGCCTAAGGGCGCCCGGCTCACGATCTCCCCACATTTCAGCCTGTGAGGCCCTATCCGGGCTCTCATGGGGCAGAGAGCACCCACTGTGCATGGTGGGTGTCAGGTCCACGGCTCCCGCTGCTTCCTGGTGCGGGCCTGGCTGTGCCCCTCAGGGCCAACTTCAGGGCCCTGGCCCCTCCATTAGCTCACTCTGACGGCTACACGGGCATGGCAAGGCTAGGGATGGGCTGGCCATGCGCGGATGTGGGAAGCCCAGTGCCACTTGCATGCATATGGCCTGGGGGTAGATTTTAGAAGCAGAGCCCATGGGGTTTGCTGGTGAATTGGCCGTGGGTTGAGAACGGCCAGTTTTGGGGCGGGAGCAGGTGGCGGAGGGAGGCCTGGAATGGATGTCCATACGCCCACGAGGAAGGCCAGAAC
This sequence comes from Nyctereutes procyonoides, assembly GCF_905146905.1. NCBI lineage: Eukaryota > Metazoa > Chordata > Mammalia > Carnivora > Canidae > Nyctereutes > Nyctereutes procyonoides. Next base: position 65,128,119 of record NW_026575146.1, on the reverse strand, counting down.
TGCAAGCGGGGCGTGGGGGCACGTGGCCAGGTCCCGTCGGCCATGGGGGCAGCAGAACCGCATGCCTAGCGGCTCCCGGGCCTTATCCTGAACAGAGAGGCTGCCCTCGGGGGCACATGGCTGTGTGCGTGTCTGTGTGCACACGTATGTGTTGAGAAGCAGGCCAGGGCCGCCCTGCCTGGGGCCATATCCCTGCTCCATGATCTCGGGATGTGGGTCGGCCTCCCCGCACCTCAGGGTGCTGACCTGTGGGGGTGAGAATGGCGGCCCCCAGGCAGGCACTGTGCAGGTTAACGCGTGTACGACGTGCATTCTGCATCCGGCACGCAGCAAGTTCCACGCAAGTGCCAGCCGTGTCATTATGCATTGCCACTTTGCTCAGGCTGTCTCTCTGCACTCTCATGTTAGGATGGCACAGCTGAGCTTGGTTGTCGGGATGTGCCTGATGCCCCCACCTCCGCAGCTGGGCATGCTCGCCAGTTCCAGCCTGTGCCCTTCCATGCACTCGGGAGCACATCCTACTGTACGAATCCCAGCTTCAGACGCCCAATCATTTCCTTTGCCTAAATTTCCGGGTGATCTGGGAGAGGTTGGGATCCGCATGCCTCCAGCAGATTTGCCGGGTGGCATTCACAGCCTCGTGACCTTCACTTGGGGTCCTTTCCTCTTACTTTTGGTGCGTGAGGCCTAAGAACCAGCTCCCCCGACGCTGTCAGGACAGGTGTCTTTTCCTGCCCCTCGGCTCCTTGCATTTCATCTGCGAAGCGCTGGATCCCCATTGGCTCCTTCCCATAGGATGATGTGTCGGGTCTCGAGAGGTGATGGGACTGAACCTTCGTCCCGTGTTCTCCAAGCACCTTTTCCTAATTGCATCTCCGTTACTGAGAACAAGGGAAGTTCTCCGGTTCACGCTTCACGCCATCCACGTGTCCCTTCTTTTACCCTCGATTCTTTCTTTGGAGCTATACTTGGACGCTCATTATGTGCAGCAGGCCCTCGAGCCTCAAAGGCGCTGGGTGTGGACCTCTGCCGCTGGCATGCAGGTGTCACCCAGACTCCCCTGCGGCTTTACCACATGGATGGTCAGTGGGCAGGCGGACCCAGAGGAAAGCAAGTGTCATTGAGAATGTCGCGAGTAAGAGAAAACACGCCGGCAGTCGTCCTGTGAAAGGTCCAGGGTATGCGCACCCGAGCCATTCAAACCCATTTTGTTCAGGGTCACCTGAATCTCCTGTTGTCCTCGGAACCTGCGGAGTTTCGCTCACAGGACCGTCCGCTCCATGTTCACCCCGGGCTTACCTGACCATCCCCTCTATGTTCACCCCCGGGCCCACGCCCACGGGGGCATCCACTCTGTATTCACCCCCAGGCTCAGCTGGCCATCCACTCCATGTTCACCCTGGGCCTGGCTGGATGACTGTCACGCCTGATGGGCTAGCAACTTGTCCAGAGTCCTGTGGCTGCTGGGGCAGCGGTGCCTATTCTAGGCAGGGCCCTGCCCACCATCCAGCCTCCGGGGTGGAGTCCTCATGCCACGCCACCTCTGCTCTCTTCTTCCACAGGAACATGCACGCACATGCAGCCACCCCCGCAGGGCACCCTCCAGGTTGTCCGTGGCAACGGCACCTCTGTGGGGACTGTGATCGTGTTCCACTGCCCCTCAGGCCACCAGATGGTCGGGTCTGGCCTCCTCACCTGCGCCTGGAAGGGAAACATCGCCGAGTGGTCTTCAGTGACCCCCGTGTGCAAATGTGAGGTCCGGTCCCCCGACCCGCCCCTGGCTCAGCACCTGTGGGGTTGGGGGGCTGATCCATGGAGAGTGTACAGTGGGTGTGGTGACCGTTGGGCCTCATGCAGGGTCCCCACCCTGGTGCTGGCAGTTGGACAGCCTCCTGCCGTGTGTGCATGTGCCCCCCAGGCCCAGCACCTGCAGCTTGGTTACCTGGGTCCTCTGGACTAGCACTGTGTCACCCTCGAAGCAGGCAGCTACATTTGTTCATTTGTTCATTCTCTCATGCATGCACGTGGCAGCCCCAGATAGGGCCCAGCATGTGCCACCCATCCTAGACCTGGGGCTGCTGAGGGCCAGGATGCTCCCCATCGGGGGGAAGAGATGGCTTTCTGGCTTCCAGTTGTGTTTCACATGGGGCATTAGAGGATAACATGCAGTACAGATCCTTCACAGGCAGTCAGTATTGTGTTGACGCGTGTGCCCGGAAGAGGCTCCATAGCCAACACAGCCGCAATCATGCTGGGCTGACAGGCTGTGGTACTTCTCAGAGCCTTTAACCTGATCGTGGACCGGGGGAACCTCAGAAGAAGGGTACCAGTCAGGACCAGGCTCTAGGAGACAGGAAACCCAAGATATTGGGGCTCACTGAGATGGCACGTTCTCGTGCCCGTGGCCCTCAGCAAGGGCATCTCGTAGGGTACCCCCGTGATGGCTCTGGGGCACGGCCCCGGATGACGGCACCTGGTTGGGCCAGTCCGGGCAAGGACAGCCCTCAGAGGTGTCCACGCCCTCCTCTGGCCAGAACATGGACGTGCAGCTGCATGGAGCCCAGGGAGGCCCCCAGCCTGGGTGGCCGTGTTCAGGCAGGACCAGGCTGGGTGCGAGTGGTGTCCCCCATGGGCACAGTGTGCAGTGTTGTGAGCGTACCTGGGCCTCGTCTTCCCAGAACGCCCTTAGGACCCAAGAAGTGGCAAAGGTCCTTTGACTCCAAACACAGGTGTTTTCTTATTGAATGACCTGAGAAAGCGCCTGGGGCCCTGAAGGGTTGGGGGGGAGGCCGAGGGCTGTGTGCCAGCACCAGAGCCCAGGCTGCAGTGTGGGGACCAGAGCACCGCACTCCCCTCTCCATTAGAGCCGTTCCCAGTGTGCCGCTGCAAGCTCCTACATACCCTCCAGAACCCTGCCTGGCACCCTGATCTTACAGGCAGGGATCCCTGATAGCACCCCCACACACAGCAGTTAGCACAGAATGTTGCCCTCCCCACCCTCCCTGAGGGAACGGGCTGGCCCAGGGCCCAGGCGAGCCCCACGCAGGAGATGGCCCGGTGTCCCTTGCAGCCGTGCCGCCCTACGAGACCTTCGGCTTCAAGGTGGCCGTGATCGCCTCCATTGTCAGCTGCGCCATCATCCTGCTCATGTCCATGGCCTTCCTCACCTGCTGCCTCCTGCGGTGCATGAAGAGGAATGAGTCGCCACCTGACAGGTATGCTGGTCCCACCGTCCGAGCTGGGGCCTCCTCCGGGCGTACGGGGTCGGGGGCTGCCCTGGCCCCTCAGGAACCCAGGACTCGGCCTGCGCCCCGCCATGCCGGGTGAGCCGGACTGCCCAGCGGTGCTGCGCTTTCACTGTCTTCACCATAAACGTAGCTTTTCCTGCGTGTTTTCACTGCAGAACATTCACAGTGTCCGAGTTGCCCTGCTAACCCGACCCATCCTACAGCTTCCCGCCTCGCAGACATGTTGGCATCCTGAGCATCCTTCCCCGTCTCTCCCCAGGGCAACCCAGCTGTGGCTCCAGCTGAGGGCCGGGGACCTGGAGACAGTGCCCGCTGCCTACCTCGACCTCAGGGGTCTGAACAGCGGCGGCGGCAGCGGCGGTGGCGGGGAGCCCAGGGGCTGGCCTGGCCAGGCGCACGACAACTACAGTTTTACCACGTGGGCATGGGCGCGGCATGGGGGGTGTCGGGCAGGGGCAGGGGGCCCAGATCGGTCAGGGCACCACCACCCCAGGCTCACCTGGGCCTCAACTCCCACTCTCTGGGCTGGTGGCAGGCGGTCCTTGGGTCCAGGGTCCAGACCCCGCAGCTGAGCGCCCAGGGCCACTGCCACCGCATGCCTTTATCTGGGGAAGTCAGACCCGAGGGGAAGCGAGCTCCCTTTCCCAGGACACAGTACGCTCCCTGTCGCTGCCTCCTCTGGCCAGAATCTGCCTCCTCGCGTGATTCCCGCACGCACATGCTTCCCAAACTGTTACAAGGACATCCTCGTATGTTCCTCTGACTCAAGGAGTCTGGTCCGGGCAGTGCGTGGCTTGGTGTCACCAGCTTTGAGCATGTGCCCTCTGACCCTGATGACTAATGGTAGCAGCGGCTGGGTCTCCCAGTGCTGTTAATCTGGCAGCATGGCCTGTTGGTCTGGGCCTGTGGACCCACAGAGACTGTCCCCATGAGGTGCCTGTGGAGACGTGGGTGTAGGTCACAGACTGGGGTGGGGGTAGGGTCTCCGTGAGGCAGGTCCAGGTCAGGTGACGAAAAAGGGACCCTGTGAGGGAGGGGCCACTCTGCTGCCCCACGACCCAGGCCTCAGGGTCTGGGGGTCACCCTGCCATGCCCTGTGGTTCACAGAACCTGATGTCAGGTTGTGCTGCGTGCAGGTCAGTCACTGCCCGCCCTGAGGAGCAAGGGTGGGCTCTGCGGATTTTACTCCTTTTCTGTTTGTGTTGTTTGCACGTCACTCGGAACTCCTTCCTAAAACTTTGTTTTGGAGAAATGTCATGAATACCCAGAAGCAGAGGGACCAGTGTGATGGGTCCCTGGCCCTACCCACCAGGCTCACAGTCTCTGTCTGCTGACCCCAGTCCTTCCCTGGTGGGAACCGCACCCACTTCCACTCCCACGAGGTGCTCTGGGCCACCCTGTGCCCCTCCTGCCATGGCCTGGAGCCCCCTGCCCTTTGAGGAGGTGGGGAGAGGGCAGAACTCAGAATTGGGCCAGCTGCCCCCTCCCTCCACCCATCCCCAACCCAATGGCCATGCCACGTGGTGGCTGCTCGCCCCTGTGTCCTCCCTGGAGCAGCCAGGGTCTCAGTCGGGCCGGGGCCAGATCAGTGAGTGTGACCATCACCGCTCATCCTGCTCTTGTCCCTGAGGCTCAGGGGGTGGCGTCCACGTGGACATGGGGTCGCTGTCTGGTGCCCCAGGCTGGGCCAGCAGAAAGGAACCCATGTCCCATCTCCCTCCCTGAACCCCACAGGTACCAGGCATCTGTGGTGGTGCAGTGGCAGAGATGCTGCTCTGTGCCCTTTCCACCACCGCCTCCCGCCTCCCGCCACCCTTGTGGTATGCCCCAAGTGCTGGACCGTTGGGCCAAGTGGTCTGGATGTTTTTGTTCCCCATTCTGTCCCTGGGAGCACAAGTCTGGCCATCCCCCGGCCGCTGCCCAATCACCTTGGGTTGTGAGTTGTCTGCTTGCTAACGCAGCAGGTGTCAGTGTCCCACACGTGGGTGCTTCCCCCATGCACACTGAGGACACGCGTCTCCCACACCTTCGGTGCTGCCCACATCGCTGGCTTTAGTGGGTTTGTGTGCTGAGCCACGGCAGTGACGGGTCAGTTCTGGGTGCAGCGTGCCTACAGAGCACGACCCTATGGGCCCGCTCCGATACCTTCCTCCGGCTCCAGCCGTGGGCAGGGTCTTGCTAATGTAGCCCCACCTCAGACAGCAGATCCTAGACAGGTGCAGAGGTTTGGGGTCACCCCACCCAGCAGCGTCTACCCTGTTACTGACCTGTGACAGACTGTCTTGTGTCTAGCTGGGACGTGCCCTCCTCAGCAGGGCCCAGTCACCCAGCAGCCGCACCACAGCGGCCAGCCCGTCTCTGGGAGGCGAGGTGCGCCCTTGCCCTTGACTCTGCCTCCTGGGTGCTTCCTGGCCCCCCGCTCCCGCCCCCTGTGCCAGACACTGTTCTAACTGGAGGTGGGGGCACTTTTCATCCCACTTTGAGAGGCGTGTCCAGCATCACATGCAACTACTGAGCCTGAGGCCAGTTTGAGTGAAGCCTATCTGGCTCCGAGGTCCAGACTCGCCTGCTAAGCAGCCTTTTCTCTCCACTAAGTAATTGATTCATTCATTTATCGAACTAACAGATATCTTCTCAATTCCTACTATTTCCTAGAGCTCTTCTGAGAATTAGATGTGGGTGGGAGCAGAGATCTAGGGGGAGCTTTCTGGAGGGGCCGCCTGAGGTACACAGAGGGGGAGAGCCTGTGTTGTGGGTTGAGGGTGAAGTGCATAAGGGAACGGAAGATGCAGATGACCTCAGGACAGCGTGACAGAAGCAGGGTCCCCCTGGACGTGCCTGCAACCCCTGGGTCCCTTCTCTGCCTGGGGCCCTCTGGCCATGAGGAAGTCTGGCCCCTGGGGTTTATGCACACCCTGAATGAGCCCCTTCCACACTGCTTATTGGGCCCCCTGCCTGGACAGGGGAGGGGTCGGAGGCCAGGCAGGGGTGCCAGGTCCGAGCTGCCCCTGAGCCCACTGAAGGTCAGCATGGAACGCACCGCAGTTACACAGGGTCCCTGCTCCGCCCCCAAGTCTTGCCATCTTCTTCCTGCAGAGACCTGGGTGAGGGCACCCAAGAGCTGGCTGGCACGGCCCATGGCGTGGACAAGGACCCCTGGACCTCTGGTTGTCCTGCCGGCTGCCCCTGGGCCCAGGCGATGGTACACACAGCAGACCTGGGGCGCACACCGCCGGCCTCCTGGGCCCCAGCGGGAACGTCCCGACAGCACATGGCCTATGTCCCGGGGTGACTGGGGCAGAGTCCAGAGCCTGCCTGCCATGCGGGGGGACCCGCCAACCCCACTGCCCAGCCACCCACCTCGACCTGCGTGTCCAGCTTGAGATTGGTCAGCCTCCAGGTTTTGGGAGCCCTCGGGGAGCCGAGCTAGGGGCTCCGGCGGGGTGTCCTGTGCAGGGGAGCCCAGCTGGGCAGCTTCCATAGAGGTACCCCCAGGTGAGCCCTATGACCTGACTCCTTTGAAGACACTGAGGGTGTTTTGCGCCAGGAGCAGGGAATGCTGGCACAGCTCTGTGGGATGCCTTGTCTCTGTGCCTGGCCTGTGAACAGGGACCCAGCTGGGTGCCGCCTCTGCTCTCGGCCAAGTAGTCACGAGGGGACGGGGGTGTGAAATAAACAGTTCTGATCCTGGAAAAGGGAAGGTAAGACTCACTGTCTGAACTTTCAATCTCTGTAACAAAACATCAAGCAGGTTGACTCGAGGTGCAGAAGAGCTGCTGTCATTCCTGCTCCAGGCACTGGGCTTGTGGCACCTCCACTGGGCAGTGGGTCAGCCAATGGCTGGCTGGGCCACGAGGAGGCCAGCGGCTCAGGCATCCGGCTGCTGCAGCTGTGGGCACAGACCTCGCCGGCAGTGGCCACGTCAGGTGCCCTGGGTCTCCCTGCACCCTGGTGGCCCGAGTCCATGACGAGAGTCCTGAGGGCAAGCCTCCCCTTTCGGGGGCCTGGGACATCATTCCAGGCTGTGGCTGCTGCATTCTACCTGAGGCAGAGGGCAGCTGGACTCCACACTGGGGATCAGAGGACCGGGCAGGACCCCCAGCCCGCAGCCCCCAACTTGTTGGCAGTGTAGTGAGCAGCTTTCCATGTCTTGCCCCAGCCCTGTCCCCGAGGTAATGGACGTACAGTCCCATTGTGTCCACACCCACCACGCATAGCCCTAGATGGTGCACCTGCTGGCATGCATCTTGTCTGCTCCATCCAAGATGACCTCCATGACGGCTTGGCCATGCCTCTGCCAGGCTCCTGGTGAGCCTTGGTCCCGCCCTCTGTGTCTCCCTCACCAGTAGTGCTGTGGAGCTTACGTCTGTCCTGGGCCAGTTAAGATCCAACTCTAGTCTCCTGCACTTTGGGTAGGACCTGTGTGGCCATTGGGAAAAGACCCTAGTTTGTCCTATGACCTTCCCTGCATCCTACCTAGAGCTCCTACAGCCACGCTGGGGCCATGAGGAGTTCCGCAGATGGTCCTAAGGAGTCCGTGCTGCCTCTGAAGCCATGTTTGTCGTTTCCCATCACTTACAAATACATCCTGATGTGGGCTATGTGGAGGTTGCCGTCTGTCCCTTGGTTCTTGTGGGAAGCCACCTGCTAAGGGACCCTTGGGTGGTTTTCAGCTGTTACGTTTGGTACCAACATCCTTCCTGTTCTGGGGTGCTGTTCCATAGCGTGGGTCTCAGAGTGGGGTCCTGAGGCCAGAGAGTATATGCAGCACTCGCTTGGACACGTGGCAGTTTCCACATCAGGCTCCTGTGGGGGACATGGAGGACATTGGGTGGACAGGGTCCTACCCAGCCCTCAACCAGAGCAGTGCAGTGTCCACACAATGGGGGTTCCTGGCCACATACACACTTCTGATGATGCTGCCGACTCAGCTGGCTGCCCAACAGGCTGCCCTGTGCCCTTGATCCCCTCAAGGGTGATGAGGATGCTGTCAGAAGCGGCTCTGCTCCTTATGGGGTTTCTGCACATCCTGCCGAGGCTCTGAGTTCTCCTGTCTCAAGTCCTGGGTCACCTGGCCCTCTTCATGCCCTAGCCCTTGTCAGGATGAGGCGGTGGCAAGCCTGCTGTCAGGGTCTGGGGGTACCTGTGAGGGGAGGCAGGTATGTGACCCTGGGCTGCTGGAGTGAGGGCAGGAAGACCGGGATGGAGAGGGCCACGGAGGGTGGCCCCATTCTGCTTGGTTCCCAACAGCTAGGGTTACAGAGATGGAATCCAGGCTCCATGAGGGGCTGCAGGGGCAGGGGGGCAGGAGGGAGGGAGAAGATGTGGTGCCCACTGGGGCAGGTGCAGCCTGGATGGCAGAGCCATTGCCCAGGAGAGCTGGGAGTGCCACAGCCAGGGGTCACAGGAGTGGCCTGAGTGACCCTAGCATGTGGTGCCCCCGAGCAGGCAGCCCGGGAGGGAAGGGCAGAGCCCCAGTGCACTGGATGACCTGGCCTCAGAGGGCACTGGCTTGCTCTGCCCCAGGTCACCAGATGCACAGGCCAGGCCGGTTGGCCATCGGAGGGCACTGCCAAAGGGTGAGACCAGGGGTGTGAGGGTGGTGGGGCCATCTTGGGGGCTGGCAGCCCCTCAGCAGGCCTCTAGCCTCTTGCTGTCGCCAGCGCCCACACCCGGTCACTTGGTAGGATCACGGGATCCTCTGTTGGGATGGGGGTCCCCTCTACTTTCCCTGCAACGATTAACCCTGAGCTGGGCACGTGACAGGTGTCGAGGAAGCACGTGTGGAATGAAAAAGCAAAGGATCAAACGGTGGGCCCTGGGCAGCGTGAGAATGTGAGAGGACATGCTGGCTCCTCCTCCCCACGCGGGCCCCTCATCACCCAGCACTGGCCCTCTGCAGGGTCAGCTCGGCCACACAGGCCAGCCCCCAGCCCATGGCACCCCACAGCCCCACTGCCTGCAGCCCCTCCTTCCTCGGCTCCCTTGTGGAGGGCCTGCTGGATGCCTGCACCGTGACCAAGGCAGATGTGGCCCCGTCCTCCGGAGCCAACGACCTCGTGGGGAGATGGCAGGCTGTGCTGAGAGGCAGGACCCAGAGCCTGGGAGGTGCCCTGTGGTGCGCACTCCCCACCGCTGGCACATGCAGGGCTTGACCAGGATCTCAGATCCATGAAACATGAGATTCTCATCATGGTCAGAATGGAGGGCCCATGAGCCTGCCCCCCCTTCACTGAATACAAGGGTGTTGACCCCTTTCTGACCTACAGGATGTCTTTATTAGGGAGATGAGCCCCCTGTGTGGTGAGCTGCCAGCATTCCTGGGTCTTACCTTTGGACCTGGCTGAGGCAGGGGCCAAGAAGAGGCCTGAATAAGGAAGGGGCACCCTGGGAGGGTCAGGGCAGGGGGGGGGGGCAGGTGCAGGCACCACCTGGGGTGTGCTTCCATGACCTTTTAAAATAGTTTATTTTCCCATCATATAAATCATGCTGTAGTGACAACTCAAAAGAACGGGAAGTCTGAGGTCAGGGCCAGTGAGTCAGGAGGTCCAGGGCAGGGGTAGCAATTTCAGGGGTCCCCACAAAGCCCTACAGGGCAGGCGATCCCTGCCCATGTGAGACCCTCAGTGCTCAGCAGGGGGGTGAGGGATCCTAGGACCCCTGCCCTGCGGGGCCACCGTGGTGGGGAGAACACCATTCTCGGGCTGGAGAGGAGGACCACCTGCCGCTCCCGGGGTGGGGGCCGGGCTACTAGATCCCTGCCCCACCGCACAGTTCGCCCAGCTCCCCAGAGGACACAGTGGGAGGGCACTGTGTGCACTGGGTGGGAGTGGGAGGAGCAGTTCGTGTGCACTGGGTGGGAGTGGGAGGAGCAGTTCGTGTGCACTGGGTGGGGACCCTGTCCCTGGGAGGCCTGTCCTCGTGAGGGACTCCAACTCTTTGTGCTTGTGTCCCACCCACCACACACGGGAGTGGCCGTGGAGGTGGAATGTTGGTGGCGCTGGCTGCAGGAGGGGAGCACTTGGGAAACCCCCGGTCCCATGCAGACCCCGCCCTCACAGCGCTTGACCTCGCTCCTAGACTGAGAAACACCCGAGAGGAAGGGGGGTGACCGTGTGCGGAACGCGGAGCAATGGGGATGCTCCTGTGGAGGGAGCACCCAGCGGCAGCTGGTGGCACGCGCCCTATCGCGCAGGTGACAGGCCAGCAGGAACCCCAGGCAGCGCCCTGACCTCCTGCCCCTGCGGTCCCTTGGCCTGGGTCTCCCAGGGAAGCCGGGCAGATCCACTCCCCGCTTTTGGGGAGAGGGCAGCTCCCATGCAGTGACCGCCAAGCCCAGCCCCAAGAGTTGGGATTTCCAGACAAGTGCACCTGTTCCCGGAGACCCCCGCGCACCCAGCAGTGCCGGGCAGTCCCGGACCCGCTCTATCCGGACAGCTGACGCACACACGGGGGAGTGCGGCCTTGGGGTGAACTCAGGGTCGGGGCCGCACCTTAGGGCGCAAACGTGGGAAGGCCAAGCCCTGTCCGCAGTGGCCACAGAGTGGCCCCTCGCTCCTTGCTGCGGGCTCTCCAACTCCATCTCCATCTCCACCTTGTAGTTGGGAGCCGCACCTGTGTGGCTGCGGCTTCCTGAGCCGGGGGAGAGCTGCCCGAGCTCACAGAGAGGGAAACAGGCTCCGGCAAGGCAAAGGCTCCTCGTCAGGGTCGCTGCCGGGCTGGCGTCCTCCGCTACCGGCAGGGTCCTCAGGAGAGGCCTGCTCCTCTCAGGCCACACTGCTAGGTCTGGCTTCTCCTCTCTATCTCCTACAGCCTGACTTGTGTGACCTGAGGTAAGTCCCTCTCTCTCTCAGTTTCCTCATTCCGGGAGAGGGGCGCAGCGAGGCGCCAGGCGAGGCGGAGCGCGGCAGCGGACTGTGCCCCCGGCGCTGAACGCCTTCTCCCGCGCGGGGCTGGAGTGGGGCGTGGCCTGGGTGGGGGCGGAGTGGGCGGAGCCACCGCGGGGCGGGGCAGCCGACTGTGCCCCCAGCGCTGAACACCTCCTCCCGGGAGAGGCCGACGCAGGGGCGAGGGCGGAGTGGGTGGAGCCACCGCGGGGCGGGGCCAACAGGTGGAGGGTGCGCCGGGGTTGGGGCGGACTCCAATGAGGGGCGGGGCTCAGGGCTGTGGCGGCGACCTCGCCGTCGCCGTCGCCGGAAGGGGCGGGGCTACAGTTGGGGCGGGGTTTAGAGTCCTGGAAAAGAACGGCGGGGCGGGACTCAGCGAGGGGCGGAGCTAAGGGCTTCTGGGTACTCCGTACCCTACGCAGGGCGAGCAAGGATCGAGACTTCGGAAGGCCTCGAAGCGGGGGGGGCGGAGCTGTGACGTTAGCGAGGGTGGGGCTCCGTGGGGGGCGGGGCCAAGGCCTCCGGACGGCGGCGTACCTGTCGCCGGAGGAGGCGGGGCTCCAGTGGGGGCGGGGCTTAGGGTCCTCGAGTTGACGCCGCCGACGCTGGGGGCGGAGCGTAACGGGAAAGGGCGGGGCTCAGTGCGGGCGGGTTGGGGCTGCGGCGGCGGCGACGCGGGACTGGGCCTGCGGGGGGGCGGGGCCTGCCGGGAAGGGGCGGGGGAACCGAGAAGAGCCGGGCGGCCGGCCGGCCGCCAACCCGACCCGCGGACCGCGACAGCGGGACGGGCCGTGCCGCCGCCATGACAGGTGAGCGCGGGCGAGCGGGGGTCCGGGATGCCCTCCCGGGACGGGCGCGGCGGCCTGCGGGCGGGGGCGGCGGTTCTCCGGGGTCCCCCTGCAGCCCCTCCAGCCTCAGCCCAGGACTCCCAGAGGGGCGCGTACCGCTGGGACGGTGCTGTGTCCCGGGACGTCCCCGGGGAACCGAGGACACAGGCTCAACCCCCCGAGGCTTTGCGCTGCGCCGGGGACCCTCACCCCTGCAGCTTCCTTCCCCGGGGACTGAGGCCCAGCCCAGCCATCCTTCCGGAGCCTGATCCCACTGGAGAACCTGCCCCCCTTGCAGCTTCCTTCCCGGGGACCAGCCATTCCCCCCCACACACACACAGCCTGATCCCACTGCAGAGTGCCCCCCCCCACTGCAACTTCCTTCCCTGGGACGGGTGCCCAGCCCAGCCATCCCCGCCCCCCCCACCCCACCCAGGCCTGTTTGGATTGGAGAGCCCACCCCCCTCCTGGTCCCAGCTGAGCAGGGGAACTTCAGTGGGGGAGACACCGGTGATGGTGATGGGTTGGCGAGGAACCCTGGACAGCGCAATCAGGGAATGTGGTTGCTCTCAGGGGTTGCTCTCTGGAGTCCCTCCAGTAGGATGTCATGGGCTGGGACCTGATGTTTTTTGGGACCACAGTATCCCACCTAGGTCAGAAGAGACCCTAGCTGCTTCCCATTCCCCTGTCATCTCCCCTAATCCTTTTTATTTGTGGCTAAGTGCCTCCCATCCAGAGTTGCTGTAGAGGGACATATAGGGTGTCCTCTATGTGGAGAAGGAAATAAAGCCTCAGGTTAGATGAGTGCCAAGCCCCAGGCTGCCGGGGTAGTCAGTGGCAGAGGCAGAACAAGACCTGTGTCCTCCCCAGGGCCCCAGAAGGTCCTGTGGGGGACTCCCCTCCTGCCCCTTTCTCACAGCCAAGTCTGAGTGCCAAGCCTCTAGAGATCCCTCCTGTCACAGCCTGTCGCTTCTGAAATGGGGAACTGAGGCCCCGAAAGTGCAGACCCAGTGCAGTGAGATGGACTGTGCTTGCGGGGCTGCAGGGATGAAGTCCCTGGCTCACTGACCCTGTGCACTGTCGGGGCACCTGCCTTGTGCCGGTCCTGGGGCCTCCATGACAGGTTGCAGGATGAGCATTTGGACCTGATGAGTCTGCCCAGGCCAGTGCTAGCCAGCTGTCACTACATCTGTTCCTGTTCCTGTGGAACCAGGCCCTGCCTTGTGGGGTGCTGGGGACTGAGCCCTCTCAGCTCCACGCCTGAGGCCAGGTCCAGCCCTGAAACAGGAGGGGATTCTGAGAGGGACAGGAGCCAGTGGAGCCCAGCAAGGGCTCTGCAGGGGAGGACAGTGAGCTGAGCACGACATGGTGCGGGGAGAAACCACAGGACAGGTGTTCCCATCCTTGCATGGGGTCCCAGGCAGGATGGTGCCAATAGGGGCTGCCCTGCAGGATGGCTCAGTGGCCTGGGGTAAGGCAGCTCCCACAGGACCTTGAGTGCCAGGCAGGGGTAAGGGGTTGGGGTCTGTGGTCTTAGCACCAACTGGGTAAGAAGGTAGGGGAGGTGGGGCTTGGCCAAAGAAGCTAGCAAAGTCCTGCTGGGTTTTGTGTCAGAGCATTCCCCTCTATCCTTGAACACTGTCTGGGACTGTTGATCAGTGCCTGGGACCAGAGCCATTTCGTTTTCCTGTGCTTTTTCGTTCCTGGGTGTGGCCCTCCGGGTGTGGTTCGCACGCACAGCTTCTAGCCACCACAGAAAGCTTCAGCCCCAGGCTGTGCCACCATGTCAGGTGACTCACACTTTCCCCAATAGACTTCTCTTTGCTTGGGCTGCAGCATGAGGAGCCGCCACAGCGTCTACCCCTTAGTCCACCCATAGCCCTGGGCCATTCATTCCAGCACTCTTTAGTGAGCTCCTGCTGTGTGCCTGCCCTGTGCACACACTGCAGAGACAGCACTGGGCAGAAGAACCTGCAGCCAGGCCAGGAGCAGACTTGATGCAGCTAACTGTACAGTTAACTACTATGTTAATTACACAAGTGGGGAGTCTGGATGTCAAGAGGTTGCCACAAAGCTGTGCATGGGTCCAGCCTCCATCCATCTTCACTCCCTCACTGGCTGAGGTCTTCGGCAGGTGCTGTATCTCTTTGCCATGTTTTAGTGTCCCCATCCACAAACAGGGGTGGTGGTCTTGCAGGAGTTGCAGAGCTACTGGAAGATGGAGATGATCTGTACGCATAGAGCCTACAGAATGGCTGGTCCTGGGGCATGTGCCATGAACTGTGGCCACTGTTCTTGCCTCTTGAGTCAGAGAGGCTACAAGTGGTGAAGCCAGATGACCAGGGTGGTCCTTCCCATTGTGACCATGTGGGTCTTCTGGTGGCCCTGCGGGTAGCTTCCTCAGCACGGTGGGGCTGCTGATGAGTCTGTCTTCCAGGTAGACTTTCAGGGCCCGGAAAGATTCAGAGGTTCGAAATGCATATTTTTGAGGGAGAAAGACCAGCCAGGAGGAGATGGCAGTAGGAGAGAGAGATGAGTTGGCCCCATGATGTGACCCCATTTAAAAAATTTTTTAATTAATTAATTAATTTGTTTATTTATTTAATTTTTATTTATTTATGATAGTCACACACACACACACACACACAGAGAAAGAGAGAGAGAGAGAGAGAGGCAGAGACACAGGCAGAGGGAGAAGCAGGCTCCATGCACCGGGAGCCCGACATGGGACTCGATCCTGGGTCTCCAGGATCGCGCCCTGGGCCAAAGCAGCCAAACCGCTGCGCCACCCAGGGATCCCAAAATTTATTTTAAAAGAGACACGCACAGAGAGGCAGAGACACAGGCAGAGAGAGAAGCAGGCCCCTTGCGGTGAGCTCAACGTGGGACTCGATCCCGGGACCTGGGATCACAACTTGAGCCAAAGGCAGGCATTCAACCATTGAGCCACCCGGGTACCCCGATGTCACCCTATTTTAAAAAATCAACTTTACTGAGATTATTTACTAACAACAGGTACACTTATTTTAAATTAATAATTTTAAATTTTTTGACAAATTTATGCATCCATGGAAATACCAACCCAGACCCAATGAAGTCAAACATTTCTATCACTCCAGAAAGTTCCTTCATGCTCCTTCCCAGGCAATGCCACTGGACCCAAGGATTCATTTGCTATCTGTCCTTTCCTTTTTTTTTTCTTTAAAATTTAGCCATGGATTTTCAAAGTAGGATTTCTCTTTAATATGTTTTATTTTTAGAGTTATTTTAGTGTACAGAAAATTGAGCAGTTGGTATAGAGGGTCCCATACTCCTCCCCAAACCCACTTTCCTTTATTAATAATATCTTGCACTGATGTGATATATCTGTTACACGCAATGACCACTGTCAATACGTTATTACTAACTAAAGCCCATAGTTTACATTATAGTTCACTTCTGTGTTGTGCACTCTATGACTTTTGAAAAGGGCGTAGTGTCCTGTAGACCCCCCCATTACAGTGTCACTCAGAGTGGTTCCACTGCCCTAAAATTCCCCTGGGCTCTACCCCTTCATCACCTGTTCTCGCCTCAGCCCTGGCAGATCTTTCTACGATCTCCATAGTTTCACATTTTCTGGAATATCGTATAGTTAGTATGTTAACTTTGCAGACTGGCTTCTTTCCCTTAACGATATGCATTCAAGATTCCTCCCTGCCTAAAAAAAAAAAAAGTTTCCTCCTTGCCTTTTTGTGACTCCAAAGATCTTTTCTTTTATCCCTGAATTTTATTTCCTTGTAAAACTGATTAAACAGAGCCACTGTACAATTATGCATTCACCTGTGTGTGTGCTAAAACGTACATAGTTTACCGTGTTAACCATTTCAGTGGCATGACATACATGCATCGCGTTGTGAAACCATCAGTACTGTCTGCTTCCAGAACTTGGTCATCACCCGGGGAAAGCTGTCCCTGTACCCAGCAACTCCCTTTCTCCCCTGCCCCCAGCCTCCGGCTCTCTCTATAATTTGCCGTTCTGTATATTTCATATAAGTGAAATCATGTAATATTTGTCCTTTTGAGTCCTTGTTTCACATAGCACGTTTTCAGGGGTCACCATGTTGTAACGTCTGTGCCAAGTTTCCTCCCTCTGTGCCTGTGGAATGTTCTACAGGGTGCGTTTATGCATCCGTCTGTACGAGGACTCCGGGGTTGTTTCTGCTTGTTGGCTGCTGTGAGTAAAGCCACCCTGAATGTCAGGCAGGTCAGCGAGTCCCTGCTCTCAGTCCTGCGATGAGCGTGTGCCAGGAGGGGCTTGCTGGGTCCAGGGGTAAGTCCGCGTTTGACTTTCCTGTTCTCTGCAGGGGTGGCATCGTTAGTCCCCCAGCGCTTGCTTAGGGTTCAAGGTGTCCCCGTGTGTGTCCCACTCTCTGCGTTCCTGTTTGTATGTGACTACATGTGAGCACCCGCTCCCGAGTGTGAAGTGTTTTCTCATTGTAGTTTTCTCTGCGTTTCCCTTGTGACGAGTGGCTGTGAGCATCTTGGCATGCTCTCCAGAGTCCTGGATGTCTTCTTCACAGAAGTGCCTTGTCAAGTCCTTTGCCCATTTTTGAATTGTGTCACATATGGGTTTTTGTTGTTATGGAATGATAGGAGTTCTTTTTACATTCTGGGTATTGCCCTTATCTGATGTATGCTTTGCAAATATTTTCTCCCATCCTGTGCATTGCCTTTCTCCACACACAGGCCTACCCACTCAGAATAGGGTTTCCTTCTGGACTCTATTTTATTCTGTTGGTCTGTATGTCTGTCCTTATGCCAGTGTCACAGTGTTTTGATAGTTGTAGCTTTGTTGTAAGTTTTAAAACCAGTGTGAGTCTTCCAACTTTGTTCTTTTTTTTCAGGATGGTTTTGGCTATAAAGGTTCCTTTTAGGATGAAAACCAACAAACATCATTGGAGTTTGGATAGGAATTACATTGACTCTGTAGATCACTTTGGGAGTATTGTCATCTTCACACCATTAAATCTTCCAGATCCGTGAACAGAGGGTATATTTCCATTTATTTTTGTATCTTTTTAAATTTCTTTCAGTGATGTTTTGAGTTTTCAGTGTTTTCAGTACAAGTCTTTAACCTCCTTGGTTAAATTTATTCCTAAGTATTGTGTTCTTTTTGATACCATTGTAAATAGAATTGTTTTCTTACCTTTCTTTTTGGGTTGTTCATTGTCAGTGTATAGAGATGGAACTGATTTTCATGTATTGATTTTGTATCTTATAGCTTTGCTGAATTTGTTGATTGATTTTGACCTTTAAGATTTTCTATATATAAAATCATGTCATCTGCAAAAAGAGATAATATTACTTCTTCCTTTTCATTTGAATACATTTTATTTCCCTTTTTTGTTTGATTGCGCTGGCTGGAACTCCCAGTGCAACTTTGAATAGGAATGACGAGGGTGGGCATCTTGCTTGGCAGGATTCTCTGGTCATAGGGGAAGTCCTTCAGTCTTCCCACACTGAGTATGATCTTTGCTGTGGGCTTGTCATATATGACCTTCCTCATGTTGAGGAAATTTTCTTCTATTCTTAATTTTTGGAAAATTTTTTTTCTTTATTTTCTTTATTTTTTAAAAGACTTTTATTTATTTGACAGAGAGCACACAAGGAAGGGGAGGGGCACAGGCAGAGGGAGAGGCAGACTTCCCACTTAGCAGGGAGCCCGACCTGGAGCTCAACCCCGGGACCCCAAGATCATGATCTGAGCCGAAGGCAAATGCTTAAGTGGCTGAGCCACCTAGGTTCCCTGAAAGGTTTTTTCTTTTCTTTTCTTTTCTTTTCTTTTCTTTTCTTTTCTTTTCTTTTCTTTTCTTTTCTTTTCTTTTCTTTGTTTCTTTTCTTTTCTTTTCTTTTCTTTTTTTTTAAGATTTTGTTTATTTATTCATGAGAGACACAGAGAGAGAGGCAGAGACACAGGCAGAGGGAGAAGCAGGCTCCATGCGGGGAGCCAGATGTGGGACTCGATCCCAGGACCCCAGCATCACGACCTGAGTTGGAGGCAGACACTCAGCTGAGCCACCCAGGCGTCCCTAACGTTTTATCTTTAATCAAGAAAGGGTAGGTAAATCTAGGGGGATCCCTAGATGCCCTTTCTGCATCGCTTGAGATGATTGTGATGTGTGTGTGTTTTAGTTCATTCTATTAACGTAATATGGATGGATTATCACATGTTGAAACATCCTGGTATTCTGGGGTATGATCCTTTTAGTATGCTGTTGAATTCAGGTTACTAGTGTTTTGTTGAGGATTTTGGCATCAGTGTTTATAGGAGATATTGGTTGTAGTATACTTGTCTTGTATTAGGGTGATGCTGTCCTCATGGGATGAGTTAGGAAGTATTCTTTCTGTTTTTTGGAAGAATTGAACTATTAGTATTTAAATGTTTGGTAGAATTCACCAGTGGAGCCATCGGTTGCTGGGCTTTTATTTGTTAGGATAGTGTTGATTAATAATTTAATTTCCTCACTAGTTAGAGGTCCATTCAGATTTGTCTATATTTGTGTCTTGCTTTGGTACATTGTGTGTTTTTAGGAATTTGTCCACTTCATCTCATTTGTCAAATTTGTTGGGTTACAAATTTTCATAGTATTCTATTGTAATCCTTTTTATTTCTGTAAAATTGGTAGTCCTGTCCCTACTCTTATTTCTTATATTATTAGTAACTTGAGTCTAGCTCACAGTTTGTGAGTTTGTTGATCTTTCCAAAGAACCAACTTTTGATTTTGTTGTTCTATTTTCCATTGGATTTATCTTTGCTCTAATCTTTATTGTTTCTTCCCTTCTGGTATTTTGGGTCTAGTTTGCTCTTCCCTTCCTGCTTCCTTCAGGTGTAACAGGTAGATTGTTGATCTGAGATCTCTCTTCTGTTGTAAAGTGTATACAGCGTAAATGTCTTCCTCCGAACTGCTTTCATGGCATCTTGTAAGTTTTGGTGTTTTGTATTTATATTTTCATTTGTCTCAGGGTATTTTCTAATTTCCCTTGGGATTTCTTCTTTGATCCATTCATTGTTTCATTTTCACATAATTGTGCATTTTCTAGTTTTCCTTCTGTTACTGATTTCTGGCTTTATTCCATGTGATCAGAAAACACCCTTTGTATGATTTCAGTCTTTTAAAATATGACTTCTTTTGTAGCCAAACTTGTTTTGTGGTCTTTCCTGGAGTGTTCTGTGTGTGCTTGAGGAGAGGGCATACAGGCCCACCTCAGAGTTCTTGTGGGTTTGGTTCCAGTCAGTAAATAATAAAGCAAATATTGCAGTCACACGAGTCTAGTGAATTTCTTGGTTTCCCAGTGCATATAAAAGTTGCATCTACACTATATTGTGATCTCTCAAGGGCACAGTAGCATGTCTGACAATGTACATACCCTAATTAAAAATATTTTATTGCTAAAAAATGCTACCAATCATCTGAGTTTTCAGTGAGTCATAATCACTAATTGCAGATCACCGTTAACACTTATAATGATAATGAAAAGGTTTGAAGTAAGGTTTGAAGAATGAAAAGTTCGAATTGTGAGAATTATCAGAATGTGACACAAAGACACAAAGACATGACAAACAGGTGACGTTGGAAAAGTGGCGGCTGTAGACTCGCTCCACGCAGGGTTGGCACAGACCTTCAGTTTGTAGGAACACAGTGTGTGCGAAGCCCAGTTAGATGGGATGTGCTTGTGCTGTTGGGTGGACTGTCTGTGTGCATGTGTGTGCGTATATGTGTGCATGTGTGAGTGTGAGTGTTTACAGCACAGCCCATACCTGCAGTTCCCTTGCTGTTCTGACTGTTCCTGGAAGTGGGGTACTGACGGCTCTGCTGTTATTATTCATTATTACTAAACTTTTACTATTATTTGGGGGCTCTGATAGCTGGCACCTGTTTTAGATCTTGAATTGACCCTTATATTGACACGTGATATACTTCCTGTCTCTCGTCTTTGGGACAGAGTCTCTCTTGTCCTATTTGTGCAGCCGCCCCTGCTCCTTGGGCAGCTATTTGCCCAGCCCCTGTTCCCCTCTTCTCACTCTCGGCCCCTGGGCGTCTTTGGGCTAGAGTCTTTTGGGGACAGCATATAGTTGAATCATACTTATTTTAATCCAGAGGAAAAAAGCTCTACTTCCCTCTATTCCTGCCCCCAGCACTCACCCTCCCGAGGCCCCCTGATGCTTGTGCTCACCAGGTATGTGGTTCTGCCTCCCACAGAGTAGTTAGTTCTCTGACACCCACTGTGAGTCTCATGGTTCAACTCACTTCTGATGCATCAAGTCCTACCTGTTGGGGGCTCAGTGCTGCTGCTTCTGACTGAGTGGCTGTAAATTGAGGGTCCCATGACCCCCATTTCTGGTGCAGTTATTTATTCAGCTCACAGAACCTGGGAGCTGGTTCCACATACTATTGCCAGTATGACAGAGGGTATTTCAAAGGACACAAGTGAACATCCACATGGAAGAGAAGCTTAGGGCACAGGCCATGGGAGGGGCGCAGAGCTTCCATGCTCCTTCCACAGGGCCAGGCAGACCACCTTCCCAGCGCCCCATGCACTCAGCAACCAAGCTCTTCAGGCTCCTTCCTGTGGCTTGGTACGCGGGTTGTTTTAGGCACAATCGATGAAACCACTGCCCTTGGTGACTGATTCAGTCTCAGCCCCGCTCCCCTCCTGGAGGCCGGGTCCAGGGGACAGAAAAGCTCCAGGCCTCTAACCATGTGCTTAGCTTCACCGGATAGCAGCTCCCATCCTGTGGTTCTTCAGGGGCTTTGGGAGTCTCCGCCCATTGCCATGAAGTCACATGAGGCTGAAAGGGGCTTGTTAGAAACAGCAAAGCCACCTTCCCCTTCACATCTCCTCACTTAGGACATCCCCAGGCTCGTGGGAGCTCTGGACCAGGAATTGGGATGAAGATCAAGAGAGTAGTCCCTACTTTAAATCACAACACCACAAATCCATTTTGCCGATCTGTGTCTTTAATCTGTTTACATCTAAATACATACTGTAATGACTGATAATAACTTGTTTCTGCCTTTTTGCTATTTGTTTTCTGAGGTCTGTAGCATTTTTGTCTTTTGTGGTTAGTCGACTTTTTCTAGTAGCACATTCTGATTCCCTTTTGTCTGTATCCCGTGGATATTTTCTTTGTGGTGACCCTGAGTATTGCACACAATATAACCATCGAATTGACTTGATGCTGAGTTAATTCCAGTCACACACAGGCGCCTGGCCCCGGTCCGCGGACACGTACGCCAGGCTGCCACGGGGTGGAGGTGAGGGTGGGGGTGAAGGTAGTTGATGCTGTGGAATCACACTCCCCCTGGGGGATTCTATGTCCCCACCAGCCACAAACACCACAAACCCACCCCTGGTTGTTAAAGGCCTGTTGTTCTGAAGAACATTCTTAACAAGGAAGAAAGTGCACTGTGATGCTTTAGTGATGGTCCTGGAAGAAGAACAGTGGGGAGAGCACCCCCAGCCCCCGGGTGGGCACCCCGCTGTGCTGCAGCGGCTTCTCAGGGCCTTGCAAGAAGCGCTGTCCCGTGGCCATGCCGACACAGGCTGCCCTGTCTTCTCCAGTGAGCTCTGTGGCATAGAGAGCAGCTGGAGCCTCCACTCTGCCTCTGAGCCCAGGGGGTCATTCCAGTGCACTGGCGCCCACCATCTCTAGTGCGGGGAGGGCAGGACGGGGGTTCCGGGCTGTGCATCTTGCACTTGGGCGGGAGGTCAGCAGTTGTTAGGCTGCTTACAGCTGATGTGCCTCTGGGGGCCACAGTGTGTGTGGTGTGGGGGCCTGCTGCTCACTCCCCAGCCCTGCTGGTCATGCCCTCTGCCCTCTGCCGTTTCAGAGCAGACCTACTGTGACCGCCTGGTCCAGGACACACCTTTCCTCCTGGGCCGGGGACGCCTCAGTGAACAGCAGGTGGACAGGATCATCCTGCAGCTAAATCGCTACTACCCCCAGATCCTCAGCAACAAGGATGCACAGAAGGTAGTGGTGGGGGCTGGCACGTCCCATTCCACCCACTCTGGGCTGGGAGAAGACGGGAGGTGGAAGCCTGGCTCTCGCAGTTACCTTGGGCCCAGAGCATCAGCTCTGCCAGCCTCTATGTCTCCTGTCATGGGGACCTGCCGGTGGCCCTCCAGAGATGCCAGGGGCACCACAGGCCATGGGGCAGCCAATGCATCCAACGGGCCTGGGGCCAGCCAGGCTCTACCCCACTGCCGCAGGGTCTGCACCCTGCCTCCTGCAGAGGTTCAAGGATGGACAGACTTTTGAGGACACCGAGGGAGGCTGGGTGCCGCTGCCTGTGCCACCCGTTCTCTGAATTCCCCACAGGGCCAGGGCCTTAGGGTGCAGGGCCCTCCAGCAGAGGAGGGACTGAGTAAGCCCTGCTCTTGGAGCTGCAGCTCCTGCCCTGGTGCAGGGTGATGGGGTTTGTGTGTGGGGCTGTCCGCAGGGTTGGGGCCTCTCCTGGGCACAGCGAGCTTGATCCCAGCACAGCCAGCATCTCCATGGGCCCTGCGCCGGCTCAGAACTTCAGTTATGAGGGGCAGTAAGTTAAAAGTATGGGTCAAATGTATGCCTTTTATTGTACTTAAAAGTCTAAGATACATTTGTTGTATAAAAAATTGAAAAGTTTGAGATGTTTAAGATGTTTATACAAGAAAAGGGAGACTCTTGCGTGTATACACCCACGCTGTTCCGTTCCTCATAGTTTCCATGGCTCCTGCCCTGTGCTTCCTGTGGCCTTGGATTTCTGGTTCAACTCTGGTTCCAAGGGGGAATGATCCACTGCCACCAGGTGGCAGCACCAGGCCACAGCTTTTAGGTTCTGGGGCTCCAAGTGCCTGGTGCGCTGACCTTTAGAACCACACGTTTCTCCATGCAACACATCAAAAGAACTTGTTTTTATCTGTCCAACCCTTGGGTGTTAAAAACTTGGATCACATTCCTGTAGACTGTACAAGTTATTTCCTTATGCGATCACTCGTCCCTTGTGCTGTCACCTCATTGGTTCCCCATAAGGACCCTACCATTTGGGTTTTATTATATCCTTTTTACAGGTGAGGAAACAATCGTGGGGTGAAGTGACGTGCCAGAGTCACACTGCGAGCCATTAGATCCTAACAGTTGGAATAAATCCCCACTGTCCTTGCTGTGTCCCGGCCTCCGCAGGGAGAGAGTGCGGGACCGTGGCTGTGCTGTGACCCCAGCACTGCCTGAGGCCCCCCAGGCCCTGTCCCCCACTGACCGCCCCTGCATCCTTCCCGCCCTCAGTTCCGGAACCCCAAGGCATCGGTGCGCGTGCGGCTCTGCGACCTCCTGGGCCATCTGCAGCGGAGCGGCGAGCGGGACTGCCAGGAGTTCTACCGGGCCCTGTACATCCACGCGCAGCCCCTGCACGGCCTGCTGCCCAGCCGCCTCGCCCCGCGTACGTGCACCACCGACCTCGTGCCTGTGTCTCCATGGGTCCCGCCACCGCTCCGCACCCTCCGGCGGCGCACCTAGGGCCTCAGGCTGGTGCTAGCCTGGAGGGACGGTCCCCGCCCCAGCGCCCAGGTGGCGGCTTAGTCCTGGGGTCCCCCTGGTCCCCTGCAGGAGGGGCTGCTGTCCGCCGTCGTCTGATGTGCAGCCAGAGGGACGGAGGGGCCCCACCGCTGGGTGTGGGTCACGCACCCAGGCGTCCTCCTGGGCCATGGGGAGAGCGCGCTCCCAGCCCCGGGCGGGGGCGGGGGCGGGGGGTGGGGTAGACAGCAGTTCCAGGGGGACAGGTGCCTGCCCCCGAGAACGATGGCCCCGCCCGCGGCCCCCGGGTCTCAGGAAGTGGACAGAAGACGCGAAAGTCAAGGTCCCCTCTGCGGTGCTGACCCCTGAAGCCTGGCCCGGAAGGCTGGGTACTCACTGCCGGGTGCTCACATCCGGGTCTCGCCCCCACCCCCACGGTTGGGGATGGGCCCCCCCTGTGGGCGGGACGAACGCTTGCCCCGCCCCGCTAACCTGCCCCACCGTCTTGTTTCCAGAGCATTCCGATTGCACAGACCTAGACTCAGGCGCCATGGGCCACGAGCTCAGTGACAGGGGTAACCGCCTCCTCCTGTTCTCTCTCACCCCCTCCCCACCTCCCCCCGCTCCGGCTCGGGGCTGCTCCTTCGCTCCCTCTGCATGGGCCCCGGGGTGCTTGCTGGGCGCCCCCAGGTCCACAAGCCGCCTGTCTCCCCAGGACCCGTGGCCTTCCTGGCCTGCCTCGGCCTGGCTGCGGGGCTGGCGCTCCTCGTCTACTGCTGCCCTGCAGGTGGGTGCCGCCTGGCCTCTGCGTGCCTCAGTTTCCTTGCCTGCGCAGTACAGGGCGGGGCCGGGGGGCCGGGGTGGGGGGGGCGGCCGTGGGCGGGGAGGGGCGGGCCTCGGGGGAGGCGGGCGCAGGGGGACTGGAGTAGGACCCCTGCCTGTGGCCCCTACGACCCCCCCCCCCCCCCCCCCCCCGTGCAGGACCTTTCTCAGCTGAGCGTGGGGGGCCACCAGGCAGGGCCCTCGTGTCGCTGGGCTATTCCGCCTGGGGACGCCTGGGCCGGTTTCTGAGGCCGCCTTGCCTCCCAGACCCCAAGGTGCTGCCGGGGGCCCGGCGCGTCCTGGGCTTCTCGCCCGTCATCGTGGACAGGCACGTCAGCCGCTTCCTGCTGGCCTTCCTCACGGACGCCCCGGGGGCGCTCTGACTCCCCCTCCACGCGGGAGATGGCCCCGCCGGCCGCCACTTCTTTTCTAAATGCTTGTTTTTCACTATTTATACTTTTTAAAGAAAGTTATCTTCGCCTAACAAAGGTGTTCGACATTAAATGTTGGAGCCTTGTCACTTCTCTCAGGAATGTTTTCTAGATGATTCCCACCAAGACCCCGTGGCCCCTCCGGTGGGGGTGGTGGAGCCTGGGGGTGCCTGGGCACCCCCGCCCACCACGTTCCTTGTCCCCCCACAGGTCCTCTCCAGGCTGCCCTTCCCACTTCCAGCTCCCACCCCCGTGGTGTGCACCCATCCCTGCAAACGTGGCTGCCACGGTGCCCCATCCCTGCCATTCCCACCGTCCACCCCACCAGTGTCCTCGTGTGTCCCCCCGGGTGGGGCTGCACCCACATCTCCTGAAGAGGAAACAGGAAGGGGGCCCAGCCTTCCCTGCAGCCCTCTGCCCCTCCGTGGTGTGTCCCCATCAAGGTCCCGGCCACACCTGGCCTTGCCAGCCCTGTGTTGGGAGGGGAGGCCGTCCCCACCGGGAGGCAAGGACCTGGCCTTGTGGGGTCCACTGGGCCCATCTATGACCACAAGCTGGAAATGAGCATGAGATCCTGTCCCAGATTCTAGGCAGGGTCTTGGAGGAGAACAGTCCACAGAACCTTTAGAGATGAAACCGTCATTGTGCCATCTGAGGTCCTGGCCCCTGGCTCCTCACCCCCCCACACACACCCCGAACACCCCCACACCCCTGCAGCCTGGGGTTTGATGGCACCAGACACCTCATCCTCAGTGTTGGGACACAGGCCTGGCCCCTCAACCAGGATGTCTACATCCCTGTCTCACCTGTCAGCCTCAGGTTCAGGATCCCAACATGGAAACTAACCTTGTGGACACGGGAAGGCAAATGTGCAAGTCCCTTGGCATTGGGCATTAGCCCTGAGGGCCCTGGGAGCCCCCAGAGACCCCAGCTCTGGGCCGTGCCCTCCTGCCAGCCACCCTCATAGCATTGCACCCCCTCCGGCGTCCTGTCACCACCTGTTACCGCCGCCAAGGTGGGGCTTGCACCCGCCCTCCCCCGCACACCACATGTGCTAATGGATGCTTCCCCATCAGCGCCTCCCCCACAGCATCCTGGGGAAACAGAAACATATCTGTCAGCCCAGGTTCCCCCAGGATGTTTTTGGAGACATGGGCAGGCCCGGTGGAGGCAAACGGCCTGGAGCAGGGGGAGCTACCCTTAGCTCAGGGCCTACCTCCCCCACCCCCACTGCCCCCTCCTGCCTCCGCCCCACGGGCCTTGCTGTGCCTGCAAGCTCAGCCTCTGCTGGCCTGTGTGCTTGTGCGCTGGGGGCCCCTGGGAGCTCCCCGGACAGCGCCGCCCGGTCGGTCACATGCTCGGTCACATGCTCGCCACCGCTTCTCGGTGAGCTTGCCCGGTGGTGGCAGGGAGCGGGGGACGGGGTGTCTGGGTCACCTGCGGGGACGCAGATAGGGGGCTGCCTGTGCTCCACGGTGAGCCCGCGCGGCAAGGTGGGGAGTTGTGAGCCTGCTGGTTCCCCAGAGTCCCTCCGCAGGCCAGGCAGGGCTGGAGACGTGCGTCCTTCCAGAACCAGGCCCCAGGGCTGTGCCCCTGCTCCCAGCACCACCAAGGCTGCCTGCCAGTGGGGCGTTCCCTGCTTCGCCCTGGCCTCGAGTGCAGCCCACCCCTGAGGCTCAGGCTGCTGTGTGTGGTCTGCAGCCCCCGCCCATCGTGAGGGGGCAAGATGCCCATTCCTGGAGTCAGTTTCCTCCTGGGCAGGCACCCTGGGGTGCTCTCCATGTCAGACCTACTCTCAGACACAGCTGGGAAGAGGTGATGGGCACACCCTGGTGAAGGGGACAGACGCCTGGGTAATGGTGGTGGATGCTCCCAGGTGAAGACACCCTGGGAAAGAAAAATGAGGCCGCTCCGTGTCGGTGCAGACATGGCTGCCCCCAGGAGGGGAAGAGAAGTTTCCAGCGTGTTCTAAGTTCAGCTGGTGACCCCTGTGCTCTGAACGTTTGTGTCGCTCCAAAACCCACAATATTGAAACCTAACTTCCAAGGGGATGATGGTAGGGGTGAGGCCTTTGGGGGGTAATTGGATCATGAGGGTAGAGCCCAGGATGGGATTAGTGAGCTCAGAAAAGAGACTCTCAAGTGTCTCACTCTGCCATGTGAGGACACAGCAAGGAGGAGCGGTTCTCACCAGACACCGAATCTGCCAATGCCTTGATCTAGACTTCCAACCTCTTGAAGTAAATGTCTACATCTAAGCACCCAAACCAAGACAGCACCCTTGAAGAAACATCCCAGAGACAGGTGGGCCCAGCAGGCCTGTGGCGGGGAAGGTCCTACTGCTGTCTGCCACCTGAGACCCATGAGGCCACTACTTCCCAAACAGGATAGTCACTGCTGTCCCACGTTCAGTGGTGCATCAGGGCAGGAAAGGCACCATAGGTCACAAACTCCCCTGCCCCCTTGCCCCATCAGCCTCAGGCCCTCACTGTCCTATATCCTCACCTCCACACGTCTATAGCTGGAACACCCGCGATCCTTGCCTGAGCACATTTCACATGCTGTGCCCACAGCTGGAACACTCCATGGATTTAACTTTTTAAAATGTTATCTCCTCCAGGAAGCCCTTCCAAATACTACAGTAACAAGAGTAGGTCCTCATCCTGGCTATAATAGTCCTGGGATGCCATTTCCACCTTCAGAAGAGTGCAGAGGCAGGGAGAGGCTGCCCGGGGTAGAGAACAGTTCCCAGGATTACATATGTGATGGGTGTGAGGAGGGTTAATGAGAGAGTGAAATGAGGTGTGAGGAGGTGTGGGAAGGGTGTATGGTGTGTGGGGGTTGTGAGGAGGGTATAAGGAGGTGAGAAGTGAGGAGATTGAGGAGGTGTGAAGGTGTGAGGAGGGTGTGAGGAAGATGTGAGGTGTGAGGGGGGTGTGAGGAAGTGTGAGGATATGTGTGGAGGGTGTGAGGAGGGTATGAGGGGGATGTGAGGAGGTGTATGGAGGTGTGTGGAGTGTATGAGGAGGGTGGGAAGAGGTGTGAGAATGATGTGAGGATGGGTGAGGAGGTTATGGAGGTGTGAGTAGGGTGTGGCCGTGTGAGGAGGGTGTAAAAGGATGTGAGGAGGTATGTGGTGTGTATGAGGAAGGTGTGAGGATGTGAGGAAGTGTGTGGAGGTATGAAGAGGGTTTGAAAAGGGTGTGAGGAAGTGTAAGGAAGGTGTGAGCAGCATGTGAAGTGTAAGGAGGGTGTGAGGAGGTGGTGGGAGGTGTGAGGAGTATATGAGGAGGGTGTGATGGAGGGTGTGATGGAGGGTGTTGGTGAAGAAGGGGTCTCCTGTGGCAGGAGTTTGGGCTCTAGATGCCCTTCCCTTGGGCGGATGTGGTTAGGGCTGGGTAAGGACACAGCCTGGTGTTTGTGAAGCAGGAAATGCAGCTGCATCTTGCACAACACAGCGCTCCCTCTAGGGAGAGAGTGGCGTTGACTGCAGGTGCAGAGTGTCTGGGTGAAGGTGCTGACACTGCTGGATCCAGGGTAGTTATTTCCAGTTTTCCTGGGTCAGTGTTCTTCAGCAGGTTCAGAAAGCCCCGTTTTCCCTGTTGCCCCCAAAACCTCTGCTCAACGCCAGGCCTGACCAGGCCCCTGGGTGGCCTCCTGCCGGACGGGCCCCAGGCCTACAGTCCCACAGACGGGATGAGGGCCCCTCAGCACCAGCCAGGCAGCAGCTGGGACCCTGGTTCTTACCCATCTGGAAGGCCAGGACCCATCCCCCTGCTGAGAGTGTGGGCTGGGTGCTGCGGGGTGTGGGGGTACTGCTGCCCTGGGGCACGTTCCTCACGCCCCACACATGTCCGGGTCCTTCCTCTTCTCAGGTCAGGACATGGAGGCCTGGATGGGAGGACAGTGGGGAGGAAGGCCAGGGGTGGGAACTGGTGGTAAGTAGACCTGGGAGAGAGGGTGGCCAGGGTTGGCCTTCCTTCTACAGCACAGAGCTACTTCCTCATGTGTGGACAGGCCCAGGCAGCGATGACCCATCCACTGCTACCAGTCGTCATCCTAGCCCATCCGCCATCCTCTCAGGACACATCTGCTCCTGGTCCATGCGGCCTCCGGCTCTTGTGCGGCAGGCCCCTTCAGCTCCCCTCAGGCCTGACACCCCCTGGGCTCCCTCAGTCCCCTGCCCAGACCCCTTCAGGCCTGACCACCTCCAGGCCCCCTCAGCCCCCCCACCTGGCCCCCCACCCACAGCACCCAGGTCGTTGGTCTCCCTAAGGCATGTCTATCTCACATCCTTCTCATATCTCCTGGCTCCTCGCCCTCCTCCCTCCCTCGCAGGGTCTTACTGTCCCCCAGGGCTCTGTGGGCCCCGGTTCTGAAGTACCCACTGGGCCTAGTTCATGTGGTCCGCAGCAGACATTTACTGAGCACCAACTGTATGCCAAACATGGTGCCACGGACACAGGGCAGAGGTGGTGGCATTGGCCTCAGAGAGACTGGCAGGTAGGACCGGCTCTGTCTGGGGGCAGCCCTGTCCTGGGGCAGGCAGGGCAGGAGCAGGTAGGAGCAGACGTGGGCCAAGTTGTCCTGTGGATGCTGACGCTGGCCGATGGTGCCAGAAGCAGAGCAAACCCAAATGGCCCAAAGTGACTGGGAGTGTGGGAAGGACCCACAGGGGGGCCTGAGAGCCACCAAGAGCTCTCAAGGCCTCAATGGAAACATGTGGAGTGAGGGTCAGGGGTCAGAGTGGCCACCAAGGCTCAGGCCTGGGAGCTGGGGGGGCACATTGGGGGCAGGGGCAGTGGGGCCCAGGATGCAGGCCCGCCCACTGCCCCCCAACGTCCCCAGTGTCCTCACCGCCCGTGGAGGCAGCCGGCCTGGCCACTGGGGCTTGGTCCAGGCCCCTGGGCTTCAGCTCTCTGGCAGGTACTAACAAGCTTCCTGTCCCGGCCAAAGGAGGAGCTAGATGACCTGTCGGCCATGTCCATGGCACTGCTCCAGGTGATGACCACCCAGCCCACATCTTGGGCCACAGATCCCCGCGGATCCCCCGGTCCACCTGTGCCAGACCCTGGGCAGGACAGGGCCAGGGAACAGGCCGCCCAGGACAGGAGCAGGGAAGGGAGACAGGATGGGGTGCCCCGGGTGGGCTGGCAGGAGGCCCAGGTTGTGGGGACAGGTCAGGGTGAGAGCCAGGTCAGTGAAGGGGAGGCTGAGCCCCACCCTGGGGCTATTCCCCAGTCTGTGACCTCTGCCACCAGCCCCGGGTGCCCCCACGCAGCGCTATCTGCCCCCCGACTGGCGGGAATACCTGCCCTCCCTCTGCCCACCTGCTTGTCTTCCCCCCAGGCCTCGCCTACACGTGGATCACCACCTTTCCCCCCTCCATGCAGGATGCAGAGACGCTCACCTCTGCAGATGGCTGCCCAGGGCCCCAGCTCCCCGCTGCCCAGTGCGCCCAGTGCGTCTCCACCTCCTCTCCTCTGTTTCCCCATTCTTCCCTGGACGATGTGGCTGATTGGGGGGAAGGGCGGAGAGAATCCCAAGCCAACGAGGCACCTCGCACAGAGCCCAACACCAGGCTGGATCCCACGACCGAGACCATGACCTGAACCAAGATCAAGAGCTGGACGTCTGCTCAACCCATTGACCACCCAGGCCTGAGGCAGGAGGTGCGTCAGCTTTATTGGTCATTGGTGCTTAGATATGCAGGGGCTCGGGCCCCTGAGGAGGGCGGGGGCACTGCCCCCTCACTGCTGGTGGCAGGTGTGTTCAGGGCCCGTGACCAGGGGGCTGGCAGGCCTGTGTCCTGGGGGACCAGAGTGGGGCCCCGAGGCCCAGACGGTCCTTGCACTGGCAGAGGGTGGGGGCTCTCCTTGTCCCTCTGGAAACATCCTGAGACCAAGGCCGACTAGGCGCCTCACCATCCTTGGGCTGCTGTGTGTCTGTGGTGGCCACGACCCTGCCCCAGTTGTGTGTCCTGAGCCAATCTCAAGGGGAGCAGGCCCCGTGTTGGCCTGGGTGGCCTCACCACGGGCAGCCTGTCCTGGGATATGGCCCGGCGGGGCCCACCTGGGTTCCTGCAGTTTCCAGGACCAACTCCCACAGGGGGTGGGTCTCAGGGCGAGGCGGCTCCGGAATCTGGGTGGCTGTGGCAGGGTTCCATCTGGGGGCATCTGCCGACAAGGGGGAAGATGGGGTGAGGGTCTCCAGACACGAACATTGGGCCGTGACAGCTCCAGAGCCAGCAGGGCCTAATTCCGACCTGGGTAAGCCTCAGTTTCCCCTCAGGGGTCACTGTCAGGATTTGAAGGGAGAGCAGAGGCTGGTGGGCTGACTCATGTGACCCTCGCTGGGCTAATGCTCCAAGAGGCTCAGGACAGTGTCCGGGGCACACAGCAAGCAATTAATAAATGTCTTGGTCACCAGGCCAAGGGAGCAGGCTGGCATCCAGGGGGTTCCACTGGGGACAGCTTGAATAAACCAGCGCCAGCCAGGCTTAGAGCCGGACCCCAGGTGGGGCCGACAGCCATGGTGTGAGTGGCACAGAACGGGCACTCGTGTCAGCCCTGCTCCCGGGGTCCCACCTCCTCGTCTGCTGGCCGCTCCCAATAGGCAGGTGTTCAGGGAGCTCCTGTCCACTCTGCCAGGGGGTATTGGGGGTCAGACGACTGTTACCAGTGCCCATGTTCTCCCTGGGGCAGGACCGAGGAGTGACCAGGGGGCTCAAGGTGTGACCATGGGGCCAGAGGAGTGTCCACCTATGCACACACCTATGGTGTGACAGCCTATACCAGGGCCTCAGATGGAGGACATGTGACACACGCTGGGCCTGCTGACCTTCTACATTTGCCCTTGAGGCACCTGGGATCCTGTGTCTGGCACCCCCTTGGGCCCCAAACAGCATAGGGGCTTCTTTGTTGAACATGTAATGGGGGTCACCCAGTCTCCCTGTGGCTCCTGCTTCCAAGTGGGGTGACCTTGGTGGGTGCTCACCTCTTTGAGCAAGGACAGGGGGTGAGTGTGGGGGGGCACGCGGCCAGGGGTGCCCACCCTGTGAGGCCCGGACAGGACCGACACAGGGCACAAGGGTCTGCTGGTGGTAGAGTAGGGGCCTGACAGGGCTGGCCAGGGGACAGAGGTGGCGTGTGCCCTTCTGGCTCACCTGAGCCCCTACTGCCGGGGGGCCACGTCCATCACCGGCTTCTGGACACCAAAGGCAGTGATGAAGATGTTGACCACGACGATGATGAAAATCAGGCCGGTGGCCAGGTTGTTAAGGAAGTCCAGCTTGGCGTGCTTGGCGGGATTGTTGAGGTCATACCTGACTGCGGGCACAGGGAACAGGCACTGCACCAGGGCCACCGTGTGCGGGGTGGGGACTGTGCAGTGGCCGCGGAGCAGCAGCCCTGTGTCCCCCACAAACCAGAGCCCAGATGCCATCTCAGGACAGAGCCGACATGAGGCACCAAGTGCACACAGGCAGCACCTCCCTGAGCACCCACGGTGCTCATGCTGACCCAAGGGCCTGTCCTTACGCCCACTCTACGGGTGAGGGAACCGTGGCCTGGGAGGTCATGCACCTGCCCAAGGTCACACAGCCAGCAGTGAGGGGTGCCCTGACCTCACTCACCTCGGGGGCAGGACCATCTGGTCCCTGAAGACCACTGGATGGTCACGTGTTCCTATACCCTCAGCTTGGGCAGAAGGAAGGACAGAGACCCGGCAGGGGGGGCTCAGAGGGCTGCATCGGGGAGCCAGCCCTGACTGCAAGGCTGAGTGAGGCCTGTTGGTGGTGAGCAGCCCGTTCCGGGGGGGATGCAAGCAGGAGCAGCAGATCAAGGGTGGGAGCATCCCAGGCCCTCCCCCCCACCAGGCCCAGCCCAGGCTCACACCAAGGAAGATGAGCAGCACGCCCACACCAATCTGCAGCGCAAGGGAGATGGTGATGAGGACCACCAGGGGCACGAAGAAGGTGAAGCTTGGGCCCTGCTCTATGACGGCCTTCAGCTGGGAGGCGTTGGCCATCAGCAGCGCGATGTCCAGCATGCTCTCGGCCGCGCTCTTCTTGTTGGCGTAATGGTTCACATTGATGGGCCGGTTCCTGCCCCAGCGGGGTTGGCTGTGGGGACGGAGCAGTCAGCCTGGGCGGGGGCAGGGGTGGGAGTGGGGGGCTGCACACGAGGGCCGGGGTGAAGGGCAGATGAGAAGCCCTGACGAGGCCGCGTGGCCCCTCAGGACGGGCCCTGGGAGCCCCGGTCCTGGAGGACACAGAGCACGGGGTCCCTGCACGTGCTCCAGTTGGGCCAGCGCCGCCCCGCCCCCCCGCCGCCCCCTGCCCTCCCCCTCCAGGCCAGTGGCTGCTGGCCAGGGCAGGAAGTGCCACCAGAGCCCTGTGCGATCTCAGGGCTACAGCTGAGCTTAACTGCTGCTTTAATTTTTATTTTGAAAAACAATTTTCAAGCATTTTATGGAGCCGTGATCGCCACAGAAAAGGCTATACAATTAACTCAGCCACTCGGGGCCTCGGGAGCCCAGGTGCAGACGCGACACCATCCTCCTGCCTCAGTCAGTATTCCTGTTTCTCAGGAGGTGCAGCCCCACAGTGCCGCAGGGGCACGGCTGCTCCTGTGCCCTTCACGCCCTATGCAGGGGGTCACGGCCTTCAGGAAGCCCTCCCTACTGAGGCGCAAGTGCAGGGAAGTAGGAGATGCTCTCCTCCCTCACAAGGCCTCCCTCAGCCCCCAGCCCTGTCCCCTTGTCCGCAGGTGACCCAGAGTTGTCAGCCCATCGCTGGGGCCTCTGGGGGCACTTGGTAGCTCATGTTTCTAAATCATGAAAGATGCAGGCCAGGGAGGTGGCTGTGGGGGCGGGGGGCGGCAAGTGAGAAGCCTCCTCCTCTCCTGCCATTGAGGGAAATCTCCCCTGGAACGCGGAGAGCAGAACGCAGGGGGAGCGGGGGCGGGCGGGGGCTGGCTCTGTGACCCAGAGTAACATGCCCAGGAGGGAGGCAACCAGCCAGCGGACCGTCCCGCCTGCCCCACTGCCTGAGGCCAAGTAGCAAAGCCACTGGGTTTAAACTCCCAGACCTCGGCCCCAGCCTGGCACGGCTTCTGGGATGTTCCACCCACAGCCAAGCCTAGGTCTCTGCTCCACCTCTTGGCAGCGCCTCCAGCTGCACCCCCTGCTAGCTAGGCCACCCCCGCCAGGGCCCAGGCGCTCACCCTGGGGTCTGGGCGTGGACTCCCACCGCCTAGGGGCGGGCACCTCATGGCACCAGGCTGGGCCCCAGCTCGCTCTCCAGAGCTGCCTGGCTGGCCGCACCCTGTCACGTGCGCTCCCGGGGACAGGCATCCCGGAGGCGCTGGGCTGCAAACCACAAGTGCAAAGTGCCTTCCCCAGGGGCCACACGGTGCTTCCCCCGTCCGCGTCCCAGAGAGCCCGGTGCACATGTAGCAGGAGCTCCCACCTTCCAGGGGCAGGGGTGCCAAGTGCACGTGCACACACAGCACATACCCAATTATGTGCACACACACAGCACACACACAAGCACATGCATGCACACAAGCATGTGCGCGCACACACGTATGTGCACAGTACAAGCACGCACGCCTAGGCTCACTGCGCTGGCCTCCAGGGAGGGCAGGGCTTCCCCTTCTGAGTCCTCCTGGACTGCGGGAGTGGGGCAGCCATGCAGTCACATACAGGACAGGCCAGGGACAGGAATGGGGGTCCCCATTCCCTGTGCCCCAGGCACAGTATCCTTCTTGCTCATCCTTCGGCTGAGTGCCCTCCTCTGGGTGCACCCCAGCCGCGTCCTCACACACACCCACTATAGGTAAACTGAGGCTGGCACAGGAAGCGCCTGGTCTGAAGCCAAGCGCGGGCTGTATTGTGAACTCAGGCCCTGGGATCAAGAGCCCCCTGCAGAGGGCGCTGTGCGCCAGGAGGCACCAGTCTTCTGCCGTGCACCCCCAGGAGAGTCAGCGCCCTCCAGCCTCAGTCTCCTGGTGTGCGCGCGGCAGGGCCAGAGCAGCAGTCCCGGGAGCTTCTGGGGACGCCTTGGCCCCAGAGGACCAGCCAGGGCCCTGGCTACACGCACCTCCCGGTGCAGGGCACTTCCTGCCCACGCGGCCATCTGCTTCCTACTCCAGCTGTGCAGTGAGGGGGGGTACCAGGGGGAGCCCTGAGGCCCGCCATGTGGCCTTGACAATGCACTGCCTGCCACGGGCCTCCGGGGCCCCATCTATGTGGCAGGCCACACTCCGGGAAGCCCCACACCCACGGGGGTCCCAACTAATGGGGAGGGAACCCATAGCCCAGGGGAGCTGTCAGGGGCCAGCACAGCCTGGCAGCCACCCCATGGGGAAGGCCTGGGAGCCTGGTGCCATTGCCCGCCTGCGGAGAGCCGGGCTGGGACCTGCCCACATCGCCTCCACCCGCGACCCCAGACCGGAGTAGTGCAGGGAACCAATAGCCAGTTAATGTGTTCCCAGGGCCCAGTGGTGGTCCAGGAGCAGGGGAGGTGGCCAGTGAGCTCAGCATTTCCCCCTAAAAGCCAGGAAGGGGCCTGGGCAGGGGCTGGAAGAGAGCAGGGAGGCCCACCTTCCATGCCCACACACAGAGGGCCTCAGGTCACAAGGCTGGGTGTCCTCAGCTTGGGTGGGGACATTGTTGGCTCTGCTGCACCTACGCACCTGGTTCTGGCCACAGCTGAATGGATGCTCCAGTCCAGGCCAGGTGTGGGTGGGCAGAGATGGGGTGCCCACCAGAGCCCCCTGCTCCCCTGCAGGACCCAGAGCTTTTGGTTCCTGATGCCCTCTCACCTGCCTGCCCTGCCTGCCTCTGACCCCAAACCCCACATAAAAGTGTGGAACGGAACCCCTGCCCAGAGGCAGTTTCCCGTTTTCAGAATGAGAGACCAGTCCCCCACCACATCCATGATGTCCATCTGCCGCCCTGATAGGAGCTAGGGTGGCACTTCCACTGGCCTCTCTAGCATCCCTGAATGCCACACCAGGGTCTGTGCCTCAGTTCCCTCATCTGCAAAACGGGCACATGGGCCTGAATGCAGGCACAGAGGCCCCTGGGTCTGCTGGAGCACCCCCAGCACACAGCCTCCCAATCAAGCTGCACGGATTCACAACAAAAAATCTGTAACAAGAGAAAGGACAAGTTCAGGGGCCCCTGGGTGACTCGCTCTCAAATAAGTAGAATCAAGAAAGAAAGAAAAGAAAGAAAGAAAGAAAGAAAGAGAAAGAAAGAAAGAAAGAAAGAAAGAAAGAAAGAAAGAAAGAAAGGCCAAGCCCAGGACACAACCATGTGAGCCGAGCAGACCCAGGGGCCCTGCGGCTCCAGATCCTAACCCACCCCGGCACCTCTGCGTGTGCGCAGTGAATACCACCAGGAGTGGGGGCCTCAAAGACCTTCCCTCTGGGGAAAGACCTGAGAACCTAGGAGGGTCTGGCAGGGCCTGGGGTGTCCCTCATCTGACCCCCCAGAGTGGGCACGAGCCCACTGCTCAGACATGGCACAGAGGCCAGCCCTGGGAGGTCTCCCATTCCATGTCAGCGTCCAGCAGGAAGTCCTGCTGGGTGGGGGTGGGGGGTGTCCGCAGCAGCTGGGCCATGGGGCTGGGCAGGCCTGCTTCCTGTGTGTTCAACACTGGCCGGCAGTGACCCCGAGGCCACATCAGGGTCACCTTTTAGAACTTGGCCAAGACCCTGCCAGTCTCAAGATCTGCCAGGAAAGCAGAAATTAGGAAAAGTTCAAACTTCCTTCAGCAGCTGAGCTCTGCATGGCCCAGATGTGACCCCCGGAGCCACAGCCCACCTGGTCCTGCTGCCCCCTGCCATGCCTCCACCTGCTGTGACTCCAGGAACCCATCTGGTCCTGCTGCCCCCTGCCGTGCCCTCCACCCACTGTGACCCTTGTCTCCTGTAGTGGCTGAGGCAGTTGTCTCCAAGCCAAGATGCACCAGGGCATGACACAGCCAAGGGCTGTTTCCACAGTAAAATTGATGTTTACTAGTCCTCCTGCCTCCAGCCACAAGTGAGACACCAGCTTCCTCCCTCAGGGAACCCGGCCAGCCTGGCCTATGCGAGGTCATGAGGGCACAGGTGTGTGTGTTTGGGGGGGGGCGCTGCAGGGTTCCCCTGCTCAGGGGTCACATGTAGGGCTCTTCTGGAAGGTGAGCAATCCCACCCCCTTCCCACAAGAGGACACTGTGGCCTGCCACGGGTGTCCTGAGGCAGACCGGCGCTTTTGGCCCAGGCCTCCCAGTCAGTCCCCCCACCACCAGGGGCCCAACAGAGCCCACCTACCCTGCCATCCAGGGTTCCCACTCTGGTTGGTGGATCTGAAGACCCAGCGGCTTGCCCCTCACCCCAGTGAGACTGTCCTCCTGCCCCGACCCTCACACAGATGCCTGGGGCTGGGGCTCAGATTCAAGCAGCAGCCAAGTTCCGCTGGAAGAGAGGGCTGTGCCTGTCCTCAGGGTTTCCTCCGGGAGAGGGTCCTGTGCGGTGGGCAAGGATGTGAATACTGAGTGTCCAGCACACAGTAGCCCACTGGGTCCTCATCACGCTCTCTGAGAAAGGCCCTGCTAACCTCCCACGTCACAGATGAGAAACTGAAGCCCAGAGTCACAGATGAACACACGAGGCAGGTTCTAAAGGTGGGAAGGGCAAGGAGGAGGCTGGAGAGTGGTGTCGGGGGGCTGGGGTGCAGGCCCTAGGCAGGGCGAGCACCAGCCTTGAGGCTGCCCACCCTTCCAGAAGCCTCCCTGCCGGTGAACGGAGACCCCTCCCCTCACATTGGCTCTCGGGAGCTACAGAGGGGCCCGGCCTTACATCACCTGCCTTCTCCCCAGCCCTGACCGCTCGGTGGGCCAGCCTTGGGCCTTTCGCTCGCTGTCCTCTCTGCTGGGACGTCCTTCCCCACACCACAGAGGGCCATGCCCCCCCTCCCCCCCAGGTCCTGCAGCGCCCAGCACCACCCGCTGTCCCCACTGTGCAGGGAGCTGGCTCCACTCCCACCTGCCCATAGGTGGGGTTTTGCACTTAGGTCTTGGCTTCTCCATCTGGGCTGGTCTCCACTCTGAGACATCTGCTCAGTGATAATGGGGTCACATCTTCCCATACTGGTCCCAGAGCCAACCCCTGAGCAATGCCTACCTGACTTCACTGGGCTCCAGATGCAAGGGACCCCGCAGGCAGCAAGGCTGTCCGTCCTATCTGCCAAGGACCAGGAGAGCAGAACAGCTTGGGGCAGAAGGTGCAGGGTCCCTCCCTTCCAACCCACCTGCCCTATTTATTGCCTGCCTTCCCCAAAGGCACGGAAAACTCATTTTTCAGACCACGCGCAGGAGGCCCAGAGAGGTGAGGCAGGCTCCCCAAGCACACACAGCCCACTGTGCCAAAGTGCTTACATGCCAGGGCAGCGCCGCGCCAGGGCCGCCTCCGTCTTTGGTTTCCTTCCCCACCACCAACCCCAGGACAAACGTTCTGTGCCATCCCAGGGTAATCAGGATTTACTGAACGGTCGACAGGGAGGCTGAGCCCCAGGAAGCTTCTGCCAGGGACAGGCAAGGCTGGACAGCAGCAGGGAGGAGGGCCTGCCCCTACCCCGGGCTGGGCGCACCCCGCGGGACCTCCGCCACCGCCGGGCATCGCTGCCGGCCCCTGCTCAGGCCCCGGAGACTGCCACCCCTGCCCCAGGGGGTCAGAAAGTGAAAGAATGTTCAAAGTCAACAAGTTACCGCGCTGGGCCCAGGGAAGACGGCACCGGGAGCCCCGATGGACCCCGGGGCGGGGGGAGGCCCCTCCAAGGTGGGGGTGGGCCCGCCTCAGGCCCACGGCCCTCCTGGGCCAGCAGGGTCTGTGCACAGGCTTCAGGGGGGGCCCTGGGGGCACGCACCCCATAGTGCGGCGGCGGTGGACACGGCGGGTGACGTAAGCGTCTGCCCGGGGCTGGCCCGGGGCCCAGAGGCTGGGATCCTGCGCGCCGGGGCAGGAGCGGGAGGAGACGCGGGGGCCCAAGTTAGAGGCCGGCGCGGGAGGCGCGGGAGGCGCGGGAAGGCGGCGCCAGCGCCCCTGGGCCACGCAGCTCGGCGTGGGCACCTCCCGGCCCGCCCCTCGTCCCTGCACCCGAGGCCGCTGCCCCGGGGCCACCTGTCGGGCCCCGCGGCGCGGGGCGCACAGGGCGCACGGGGCGCAGCGACCCCGGCACCTCGCAGTGCGGAAGCGGCGCGCTCCCGGTCGGCCGGCGCCCCCGGTGCCCGGGGAGCAGCGCGCGGCGCCCAGAGAGGGCAGGCGCCGGCCCGGATCGCACAGCGGCGCGGGCTTACCGAGACCTCCGGGGAGCCGGGCGAGCCCGGGCGCAGGTCGCCGTTGAGCTCGTACTCCTCGGGGCGCGACTCCATGGTGCGGCCGGCGGAGCCGCCTCGCTCGGGGCCAGAGCGCCGCTCGCGCCTGGGCGGGGGGCACCCGGCTGCGCCCCCGCCCCGCCCCCGCCCCGCCCCGGCCCCGCCCCCGCCCCGCCCCCGGTCCCGCCCCGACTCCGTCCCCGGCCGGGCGGGTCCGCGGGGCCGGGAGGGCTCCTTCCTGTCCCGCGAGGACGGCCCGGTTCCCCCAGGCCTCGGCCTCGCGCGGGCGGCTGCACGTCCGGCTCTGCCCCCGTCGTGGACACTTTTAGCCCTGACAAGAGGCCAAGAGCCAGCGTTTCCGGGGCCGCTTGGCTAACTGCTGAGCGCGCCAGGACGGCGAGGCGCCGCCACGCCCGGCCCGGCCCCGCCCGCCCCTGCGCCCCCTGACCCCCGGCCGCCGCGCGGCCGGCAGGTGCGGGAGGCAGAGGGCCCCCGCCCCGTCGGCGCAGCCCCGGGGGCCCGGTGCCCGGATGGCGCCCCGTGCCCGGGCGGGGGCAGGAGGGGCAGGGCGTTACTCCCGGGCTAGCGTCCTCCGGTCCTGACCCTGAGCCCGCGGCCTTCCCGCTTGTCGCACCGCGAGCATCGTGTCCACCGACGTCCACACCGAAGCGCCCCTCGTGTGCAGTGAGCACAGCCACTAGCGGGCCGGGGCAGCCAAGCTTCCTCCCACCGCCGGTAGGGCCCGGCTGCGGCTCGGTAACCCTGGCCCCGGCAGCTGCGTGGGCTGGGGCAGTGGCCAGGCCTCTCTGTGTCAGCTTCCATCTGTGAGGGGCGGTGGTCCTCTCAGGCCCTGGGGGCTGATCTGACATCCAAGAAGGTAAGTGGCGCCCCCACCCCCGGGGCCAGAAAGCAGCAAGTTAGGTCACTGAGCTGGAGGCTTGTTCATTGGCCCTGAGCATCATGGAATCCAGTATGCCAGGTGGTGTTCTAGACATGGGGTGGGGTGGAGGCGGTGGGGAGGAGGTGGAGGGCGTGGCGGGGGGCTGCAGCCACAGCTGGAGGAGAGGCTGCCTGGGGCCCTGGGGAAGGGGCCTCTGCCCCTCAGCACAGCCAGGCCCAGGAGGGCCAACCCAGCACCCAGCTGGACGCTCCCCGGGTCTGTAGGGCCTGCCCCAGAGCCCCGTGGGTGACAGCCCAGCGCCTGCCCTGCCCAGGGTCCTGGCCCACTCCAGGCTGAGACCTCCCCTGACCCCCCCCTCCCCTGCCTCACCCCTGCTGGGAGAGCCCCATTACAAGTGAAACCAAAAGCCTGGAAAATGCAAGTCACCCAGGGGATTTATCAGAAAAAGGGATCTTCCACTAAACGGGGTCTGGGCCTTCCTGCTGACTCTTTTCTCCTCTCTGGGGGGGAGCAGCAGGGCCCGCTGGGGGGGGTGGCACTGCAGGGGGGCGGCACTTCAGGGCAGCTGTCCCAGGGCATGCCAGTCCCTGGAGCGGGCTCCCACCCAGTTGGAGGCTGAGGGCACAGAAGCTCAGAGAAGTGGTCAGTGCCTCTGTCCGGCTTCAGGGGCCTGAGAGCTGGCGAGTGTGGGCAGGACCCGTAGTGCCCTGGGTCTGGGCAGGTGTGGGGTGTGGCGCCCGGCAGGCACCCCTCTGTTCTCTGAGAGCCCACACCTGACTGCTGAGAGCAGCTGGAAACCCAGATTTTTCTTTCCTGCGGAGCATTCCCCCTCCTGCCCCAGGGTTGTGCTGGCTCCTGGAGGGAGGGTCCTGAGGGGGCAGGGGAGGCTGGAGGCTGGCAGGTGGTGAGGAGGGCAGGTGAGAAGGCCTTGGGGGGCTAGTGGGGCTGCGGCGTGACAGCTGGGGAGCCCTGGGCCTCAAAGCCCACGTTCCTTGCTCCATCCGGGAGGAGGGCAGGAAAGATGCTTCTATAATGATTCAGCCTTTACACTTGGGTTTGTGAGTATCACCGCCCCCCCTCACCTTTCACCTTCCAGGGGTCAAGGTCACAGGCAGCCCTTGAAGCAGGGGCTGCCCTCTGGTCTGCCTGCCCCCACCCCCACCCCCAAGTCCTCAGGGAGGGACTCCTGGGCTCCTTGTATCATCCTCATTTGCCCAGGAAGTGTGTGTTCCCTGACTTCCCAGTGCAGCCAAGAAGGGCGAGGCCTCCTGCCTGTCTCCCCCCAATGCCCCCCCAACCCCCGCCTGCCCCTACCCTACCTGGTTCCAAATCCTCTGCAGAGATGGGCATGGGCATCCAAGGTGAGTTCAGGATGCAGCGCTGCTGTGAGGGTCAGTGGACAAGTGATAATGGGGAGTGTCCCCAGAGAGGGGGCGGGAAGGGCTAGCTGTGCTCCAGTGCAGACGCAGGTTGGTGCCTCACACGTGCAGACACACCTGCACTGGCATGACAGAGTTCACCTGTCTCCCCAGAGCTGCGTGACCAGGGACACCCTTCCTGTTTGACAAGTGGGGACGCTGTGGGAATTTAGCACCAAGGCCCGCGTCCAGCACATGAGGGCTGCAGAGCTTTGTGGGCCTCCGTGCCTGGAGCAGGCCCCGGAGGTGGCAACTCCCCTGGGAGGGGACAGCACCATGCCCTAGGTGGGCATAAACCCAGACGCGACCCACCCGCGTTACCACGGGGAGAGCACGACGTGTCACCTCAGGCCCAGGCCCACATGTGCACAGACAGGCCGTGTTTCCTGAACAGGGTCTTAGGAAGTGTCGGGGTCTCTGGCCCTCAGTCTGTGTGGCGTGGACCCCAACAGGTGGAGGAAGGGGCCACCATGGGAAGGTGGCATGCCAGGCCCCATGCTCTGCTGCATGTCCCTAAGGTCAGGGGAAGGAAGCCAGACTAGGAGCAGGTGTGGAGCTGCCCTCCACTGTAGAGACAGGGGACGTGAGCCTGGGTCACATGGGCATGGCTGGGTCAAGGGTGCTCCCGGGCCTGGGGGTGTGAAATGGGCACCCATGCACGGGTCTGCACCATCTCCCATGGTGCCCCAGCGAGATGTGACCTGCCAGGCCCAGGCGGTGAGAGGCAGCAAGCCCCAGAAGCAGAGACACTGAGTCATGGCGTAAAGCTGGCCCAGACAGTGTGACAAGTGGCTTCCTCTCTGGAGCAGGGGCAGCCAGGGCAAAGGTGGCAGGGTCAGCGGTCACCCCACTGTGAGTTCTTCCCTTCTCCCCTGTCCATTTTCAGCTCAGCACATGGCTTCCCAGAAGAGAAGCTGCGTGTCCCCGGCTCTCCTGCCACGAGAGGCCCGTGTGGCTTCATTCTGGTGATGGGAGGGGGTGTGCAATGTCTGGGAGGGGACCTGAACACAGAGGGGGTACGGTTTTTTATTACTTCCCTCTCCCCCCATGGTCTGGGGGATGGAACACAGATGTAATAGCTGGGGCACCAGCAGCCACCCTGGCCCATGAGGGGAACTTGGGCCTGGGAGTCTAACGCAGCAGACCTAAGACAGAAGCAGCTGGCATCCTCAGTGCTTGGCACCAGGCCTTCCCTGTGCTGCACACCTCAAGACTTCTTGAGTGCAAATAATAAAAAAAAAATCTATCTTGTTTTGAGGATTCCATAATTTTGGGGGGTCTGTGATACAGCTGATTTCGATTATTATTTTTTAATGTGTTATGTTTTTCATTAATAAATAGATTTTCTTTTTTATTTATTTATTTTATTTTATTTCAGACATAGAGAGAGAGGCAGAGACACAGGAGGAGGGAGAAGCAGGCTCCATGCAGGGAGCCTGACGTGGGACTCGATCCCGGGACTCCAGGATTGCGCCCTGGGCCAAAGGGAGGCGCTAAACCGCTGAGCCACCCAGGGATCCCCCAGATTTTCTTTTTTAAACACAAACCGTATAACAGATTGAATCACTTCTCCCTCCCATCTTAGTTTGGAAATGTGTATCAGATTACGTCATTGGCCAGTTTAAATCCCTCTGAAGTCTTCCTGAAAAAAATCCTTGCTCTTGGACCCTGAACACCTGAGACCCTGAACCCTCCCCTCCCTTCAGCCACCCCTCTGCCCTTCCCATTCCTTGGACTCTATACCTCAGGGCCTTTGCACTCCCTGCTTACCCCATCTGAAGATCCTGCCCCCAGGCCTCCACGTGGTGGCTCCTTCCATCACCTGATCACAGACTTCTGCAGTGGCCCTGGGCCCCTCTCACCCCACCCCATGCCCTGGGCAGCTCCTGAAAGCACCGTGTTTACATATGCGTGTGTCCTCGTGGGCCCCCTCCCTCACAAACACAAGGCCCCGTCCCTGCTGACCCTCAGCCTACTCCCTGTGCTGCCGGGGCATGCCCTAGCCCAGTCTGCTTTGTGCAGCCTCCAGGCACCCCATAGCCCTACTGGCTGCATCTCGTCCTGCAGGTGCTCCGCAGACCACTAATGACGGGTGGTGGGCTTTGCGGTCCTGGCCCTGACGTCGCTTGCTGACTCACAGCCACGCAAGTGATCGTGGGCATGCGGACGGCTGTCTGGAGTCCC
Organism: Nyctereutes procyonoides; assembly: GCF_905146905.1. NCBI lineage: Eukaryota > Metazoa > Chordata > Mammalia > Carnivora > Canidae > Nyctereutes > Nyctereutes procyonoides. The sequence goes on along the minus strand of NW_026575146.1, from coordinate 65,084,505 downwards.
GGGCAGGTGGCCTGTGTGGTTTGGCAAAGAGACACCGCTGGCAGCTCTGGCATAGTCTGGGTTCCTCCTACTGCTTCTGAAAGGCTGCTGGCCAGTCCAGGGAGCCACCGGGAGGAAGGCCTGACTGCAGGCCAAGGGGAGGCCCTCTGGGCCACAGTGGCTGCGGGACCGTAGGGCCCACATGCTCCAGGCCTGCAGCCTCCTTCCCTGCCTCCCCCTGCCCAGGGCCCGAGACCCCTCATTCTCCAACTCTGGGGGCCACCTCCTCCAGGAAGACTCTGGATACCCCGATCCACCCTGCACACCCAGGTCTCTCCCTGCCCCTCCCAGGGACATCCCCACCCCCTCTGCACACACATGGAAGCTCCTGGTGGCTTCCAGGTTGTTTCCTGCTTTGGGGTCCAGGATCCTGCAGGTTCTGACCACATAGAGACACCACTACCATGAGCCCCGGGATGTAACTGTCAGGAGTTGCTCAGGGCCTGCGCTGGGGCCTCAGTGAGCAGAACCTGTGCTCCCAGAAGGGAGATTTGTCCCCAGGTGTCCTAAGCCCACTCTATCTGCCCCAGCTGCTGGGGCCTTTCCTCCGGTGCCTCAGACCCCATGCTGGGGGGTGTATTTGGACCCCAGAGGCACAGATCCCACCCCTGTCCCCGCCCTGCGCCTTCCAAACCTGCCAGACACACCTTGTGGCCCCATCCAGGGAGATGTCCTTGTCCCGCCTCTGCTCCCATCAGCATCACAACCACTGAGGGGCCCGGCCTTCTGGCACATCCCCAGGTCCTGGGGAGGCTGTGCAGCTGGACTGGGGACCCCAGCTGAGCCCCAAAGTGAGGATTTAAATCAAGCCATGGATCTGACTGAGGGGCACCGAAGGGGAAGCCTCCCACCCACAGACAATGGCACTTGCCACTCCCAGCACGGGGCACACGTCCCCCGCCGCGGGAAAGTCCAGGCTCGTCCATCAGCGTGGCATGTTAGGAGATGGGTCTGCATCAGCTCAGGAAGGAAGGAGGCCTGTGGAGGGTCTGCCCAGGTCCCCGGCCCAGCCAGCGCCATCCTCATGCTGCTGCATTCCTGAGGACCATCCTGTCCCTGGTCATGTCTCGCGGGTGATGAGCAAACTTGGTCCAAGGGAAGGCGAGGCTGCCTTCTCCCGGGAAAGGGTTTGTTGTCCATAAGCAGGGGTCCTGGAGGACATTTCTCTAAGAACAACTGCAGACGGGGCCACACAGGTGCAGGTTGCCCTTTGCTCTCTGGCTGCTGCCCACCCTGGGACACCTGCTTGGCTTCTCAGCCTGAACACGCTGGGCTCCTAGCTCTCCCCGCAGGCTCCTTGGGCCAGCCTGGCAGCGGGTTCCTGCTTCCATCCAGGGGTCAGCCAAGGCTGATCAGAAGGCTGCAGGCTGAGAAATTCTGCTTGGATTCCACAGTGGCTCCTTCCCGAGGAGTGGGCGCACAGGTTTAAGGGTGACAAGCTTGCCCAGAAAGCAGGTAGGGGCCAGGCGTGTCCTGGAGGCCGGGTCTGCAGGGGCTGGCCCACCCCAGGGCTGCTCCTGTGGCCACTGCCGCTCGGGGGCCGAACCTCCAGACTGCCAGGGCCCCAGTCACCTCGTCGAGGCCAGTTTGGGAACCAGGACATGCGTGTGACCTGCTTGCCTCTCCGCGGGGCCCACTGCCTGGCCGGACTCGAGGTCTTTGCCCACCCTGTGGGGAGGTTCCCCAAGCGTCCAGTCTCCGCCCTGCTCTGTTGGCGTCCAGGCTGGCAGCAGGCCTGGCTCTGGTAGGCCCGTTGCTGGGCAGAGGCCGGGACAGTGTGCAGCCGCTCTCCTTGAGGGCATCTCACAAGTTGGGGAAAACCCAACCAGTACAAAGGGGCATTTATTGGACTCGGGGCTGCATCTTGCCTGAACACGGGGAGGACAGAAATAGCCTTTCACCGATCGCCAGTATAGGGCGGGGCTACGCGGTGCACGGTGTCGGCCTCCCGCTCCTGAGCTGTGCAGCCCGACCAGAGTCTGACCCTGCTCCTGAGGAAACTGTTAGAGGGAGGGAGGGAGGAGAGGGGAGGAGAGGAGAGGGGGAGGGGGAAGGGACAGGGAGAGAGGGGGAGGAGGGGGAGGGGGAGAGAATGGAAACCGGAAGTGGTTCCTGTGGCCCAAGTGCTTCCAGCCACAGCTCACCTGACCTCCGGGAAGATGATAGCAGGTGGCTTCATTCCAAGAAGAGACTCCTGTGTCCCTGACAGTGGCTACTTTTCCCAGCGTGTGCAGCTTTGCTTGTGCTACCCTTTCCGTCTATGAAGTGTCTCCAAAAGTGCACCAGTAAGCAACAATTAAGCCCCATGTGACACCTATCAATAATGTCTAAGACTTTAATGTGCTGAAACCAAGACTAGCGATGTTTTGAAGACGTTAAGGAGCTCGGTTGCTAGTAACGGAAAGCTCAAAGACTTTACAAATACAGGATTGTTCTCTGTCATGAAACAAGCATGAAATCAGGAAGTCTGAGGCTGGCATGACTTCTCCATGGTGTAATTAGGGACTTTTCTTCTCTGCCTTGCATACTGTGGAGTTTCCACCCTCAGAGTAGTAGCCTCATGACCCAAGATGGCTGCTGGAGATCCCACCATCGGTGCCAGAGGCAGGCATAGGGGGCGGCGGGTGGGGGTGGTTTCCGGTTGCCTGGCTCTCCTTAAGGAGCTTCGCAGATGACTCTGTAAATTCTACTTACATTTCAGCGCCTCCCCAATGCTGCAGGAGGCAACCTGCCCCTGGAGTAAAGCCAGGGCTCATTCCCTGAGGGCCGTGGGCAGGCGATCCGTGTGGCCTGCTGCAGGCTGGCACCTCTGAGTCCACCGGCCGTGCAGCTCAGTGGCCGAGCCCTCCGGAGGCAAACCTTACACGCCGTCCGCGAGGGGGTGCAACGCCCTTATGCCCCACATGCACTGACCCTCAATCACTGACCTTGATGATCTGAAATAAATTTCTTTTTTTTTTAAAGATTTTATTTATTCATGGAGAGACACACAGAGAGAGAGAGAGAGAGAGAGAGAGAGAGAGACAGGCAGAGGGAGCAGCAGGCTCCACGCAAGGAGCCCGACGTGGGACTTGATCCTGGGACTCCAGGATCATACCCTGGGCTGAAGGCGGCGCCAAACCACTGAGTCACCCGGGCTGCCCTGAAATAAATTTCTAATGGGAAACCCATGCACATGCTGTGCGGCATGCACGTGCTGGGGTAGCCTGTCCATCATGGTCAGTGTCATGCGTGAGGACACACTGTAGCTCAGCACAGCACTCATGCCGTGACTTCAGAGGAAGGACTGGTGAGCAAGATAGGCGTCGTGTCAAAATAGCATGAGTTACCAGTGTCTGAGGCTGGAGGTGCAGGCCGCCTGCAGTGGCCAGATTCCCTTTTCAAACTTTGCAAAAGCTTATTTCTCACACATACATTCTTTACATAAAATAATTTAAAACACTTATATAAATGATAAGACATAAACACTAAAGATGTACATAAATGCTGAAACCTGTTGTAATAATATAAACAATATGCAGTTAATAGGCATAGAAAAATACTCTAATAAGCAACATAATGTGGAATAGAATTTAGGAAGTGAAAGTGTGGGGCACCTGGGTGGCTCAGCAGTTGAGCATCTGCCTTCACTCAGGTCTGATCCTGGAGTCCTGGGATCGAGTCCCACATCAGATTCCTTGCATGGAGCCTGCTTCTCCCTCTGCCTATGTCTCTGCCTCTCTCTCTCTCTCTCTCTCTCTCTCTCTCTCTCTCTGTGTGTGTGTCTCTCATGAGTAAATAAATAAAATTTTTAAAAAGGGAAAAAAAAAAGGAAGTGAAGGTGAGAACAGAGAGATTAAGTCTACGCTGTGGGAGGAGGGGTGGGCTGCTCACATGCATCTGGTACAAGAGCGGCTGGGAAGGTGAGGGAGTGCCCTGATCGTGCATCTGGGGGTTGGCTGGGGCTTGGCGTGTCCCCAACCTGGGACCACCTGCTCCTTGGGGCCAAGCCTCTCTTTCGGGGGCCTGGGCTCCCCAGCCTGGCAACAGGGCATGCGAGTCCTCCCAAGGCCTCAGGTTGGGACAGCCACTGAGGCTGCAGGTGGCTTGTCCCCAGGTCACCGTGGTAGGGAGTGTCCTCCGCCCCGTGAGGGAGGCATGTGCACACATGTCATCATGACCAGAACTGGCCCGGACACATAGCCTTCCACACCACTCTTCTTTATATGAAGTCATGTCCTTTACACAACAGGATCTTTGTACTTACGTCATATGTGGCTTAGTTACGTGCGACGAGCACATCTCTCAATGTTGTGAAAATTCTCCCTCAGCACAGGACAGCCTACGATGGTTTTGTGGTCGAATCATAACTTACTCAAGTGGTGCACGTGATGTTTTCCTTCTCTTTTCTGCTTCTCTCTTTTTTTAAGATTTTATTAATTCATGAGAACACAGAGAGAGAGACAGAGAGAGAGAGAGAGAGAGAGAGAGGCAGAGACACAGGCAGAAGGAGAAGCAGACTCCATGCAGGGAGCCCGACGTGGGATTCAATTCCAGGACTCCAGGATCACGCCCTGGGCCAAAGGCAGGTGCCCAACCGCTGAGCCACCCAGGTGTTCCTCTTTCCTTCTTCTTGAAGCAAAACTACAACAACCCTGTCTGCATGCTTCCATGACCTCTTCAAGAACGTGTTTCCGTGAGCGAGACCGTGGCCTCCAGATGCCCTGACGATGCTTGCTTTCACCTGCATGCCACAGGGGATTGGCCCGGCCTGTGCGACTAGTGACCTGGGCAGAGCGAGCCAGTGCCCTGTGAGGCTGGGTTGTCCGGTGCACCGGGGCTCTGCCTTTTCCCTCCTGGGCTGCCTGCTCCGGGGGCACCACATGCTGGGGACACACAGGCTGCACTGTGGAGACCCCTGTGTGGGCAGGCACTGATGCCCCCAGCCAGCAGCCAGCACCACTGAGGGAGGGAATCTTCTGGAAGCAGGTGCCCGTCCCGTGGAGCCTCCAGGTGAGACTACAGCCTCACGGGAGACCCCGTGCCAGAGCCACCCTGCAGAATCACTTCTGGTTCTTGGCCACAGAAACTACCAGACACACTGAATGATTATCAGTTTTTTGGCTACCGCATCTTAGGGTCACTTGTTTCACAGCCATAGAAACGAAAACTGTACTCTGGTCCTAAGGCCGAGCTGCTCTGTGGTACCAGAAGAGCTCCAGCATCTTGGGGACCCACCAGGAGGACGATGTGGGGTCTCCCTGCTGGTCACCCAGGGCCGCAGCACACTCCTCTGTGATGCCAGGTCACATGTCCCTTGTGGTGGTGGGAGTCAGTCGTGTGACCACAGCTGGACCTGCAAGGCCCGGCTTGGGTTGGTGTCAAGTCAGCACTGTATGGCCGCCGCAGGGATTCATTCGCCAGGACCCTTGGACGCCACTGCAGTGACGCAGACAGTGTCATTGGGGTGGCGGGGGTGGGGGGATCTTCCTCCTCTGACCTGTGTGTACTTGCAGGCTCCCCAGGGCATACCCGGTGCAGGGATGTGTGTGCCGCCACCTCACCACGTAACTGCAACAAATGTGAGACCCTCCTGTGATGACACTGGTGCTCCTGACCCCTAATCGAGGTGCTTCTACTGGCCTTGCTGGCCCCTGTCCGGTGACCTCTTCTCAGAACTCCTGGAGCATCCCCAGGACTGGATGCGGGGGGTGGGGGGCCCAGGCAGCAGTAGGGACGCCTTGGGGAGCACCTGCATCCTGGCCCCACCTCCCCGGGCTCCTGAGGACATCTCCCACATCTCTGGGCCCTGATGCCTGTGATCCCCATGATGCCTGTGATCTCCTGCGGCCCCATGATGCCCACGTCCCCAAGATGCCTGTGATCCCCCACAATCTGTCCCCGAGATGCCCGCATCCCCAAGATGCCCCAGTCCCCTTGATGCCCCTATCCCTGTGATGCCTCTGGCCTCCTGAGGACTGTAGGAACCTCCAGCAGTGGCCTCTGCTCCCAGCCCACAGTCCCCCATGTGCACGGTCTGTGGTGCGTCCCTTAGGGAAGGCTGTGACCTGGCTGTGGGGCAGGAGGAGTGATGCCTGGTCATGAGGAAATCATCAGGGGAGGACTGAGAGGGGACGACAGGAGCCTGACAGATCAGCTCACCTCTGGCCATGTGGCTCTCCCTCTGTGGGGAAGATCCCATGGTGGATCCCGGCTGCTGAGGAGCACCAACGTGTGACCCTGCTGAAGGGTGTCCAGGGCAGGACGGGCCAACAGCAAGTGGCCCTCACAACAAGCCAGCTATAGGTACTATTATCCCATTTCATAGACAAGAAAACTGAGGCCTGCAGAGTGGTCAAACCCGTGGGTAGAGGGGAAGGCTGGAGAGCCCAGACATCCCCTCAGTGCTCTCCCAGGGTAGCAGGTAGGGTTGGGGTCCCCAGCTCCACATGCTGCAGGTCCCACCCACAGGGACAAGGGCACAGGTGGTGGTCAGGGCCCCGGCATAGCTCAGACTTCCAGGAGGCTTGGGGGCCACCAGGGTGGCTGGAGTTGCTGCGGTGGGGGCGGGCCGCAGCAGGTGCCTCCCTGGCAGGAGTGAGAAAGTCATCAGTGGGAGCCCAGGCCACTGTGTCCCCTCACCCCCCAGGGCTCAGCCTTAGATGTGGCCTGTGGGAAAGCGAAGTGGGGCCTGATGGCCAGAGAACAGATGGGGATGGTTGCGGGGAGCCTGACCACCACAAGCAGCACCAAACCACAGCCGTGGGCACTGGCCAAGTCCCCCAAGGGGTCCCTCCAGCTCCATCACATGTGGGCAGAGGCTGCGGGGTGCTGCCGTCGGGGTCAAGGCCGGGGGTGGAGCCCAGCGATCAGGGGACACCAGCTCGCTCCTCACCCCGTGTCCTCACTCACAGACTCCCAGGAAACAGAAAGGATTCAGAAGAGGAGGGGGTCTGGTAAGCCTCACAGAGAAAGATGTGGGGAGAGGGACACAGAGATGGAGAGACAACAGAGATATAGAGAGAGAAGGGGATGCAGAGAGAGATGGAGACACAGAGAGAGGGAGACAGAGAGAGAGGGAGACAGGATGGAGATACAAGTTGGAGATACAGAGAGAGACAGAGATGGAGACACAGACAGAGATGGAGACAGAGAGACAGATGGAGACACGGAGTGAAGGAGGGAAAGCCATGGGTGGGGGGAGGCCAAGAGACCCCCATTGCCCCCTCACTCACCTGTGTGGTGTGGTTGCTTTCGAAGCTGCTGCCCACCTATGTCTGTCGGGCCACAGGCACATGGTGGCCCTGGGCTCCTCCAGAGAGCGGGCAGGGGGCCTGGCTTAGGGTGTTGTGTAATGTGGCTCTGGCCTGAGGGACATGGGGGACTCCTGTGGGTGGTCCTGCGACAGGCCTCTGTGACCCAGGGTCTACCCTCTCGCTGAGGCCCTGGTACTTAGCTCCCCCTGGGGTGGCCGCTCCTCATCAGCACAGCATCCTGGTGATGGCGTCAGCCCTGGACCGAGGCCCAGACTCACAGGGGTCATAGGGGGTCCTCCAGGATGCAGCCTTGCGAGGTGAGCCTGCCCTTGCCCTGGTATAAAAGACACCTACCGAGGACTAGAGTACAAGTTTCCAGCCATATTTGAAAATAGCAGCATTAATTTTTCTGCCACTCATTTGTTTTCCAGAAATTGCCTAAAACACACGTTCTGGTTAGAAAGGCTGCAGATGACCTTTCCCTTCCTTTCATGCTGGGCGTGGTTGGGGATGGAGGGGGCACCCGACTCATGGGGGATGGGTTCTGGGAGCAACATGAGCCTGTGGTCTGGATGCGTCTGAGTGGGGAAATGCCGGCTGTCACTGCAGCCGGGCGTCAGGCAAGACATTATCACGAGTGGTGGCAGCAGTGATGTCCTCCTCTCTGGCAAGTGGCCCGATGGCAGCCGGGGACCCCAGGTGTTCACCCAGTCCTCAGAACTGGTCCTCGGGGGCCGCTGTCAAGCAGATTATGAGCTAAATGTATCTACCCGGTAGGAACGATGGACGGAGCTTCATGTAACAGAAACGTGATTCCTCCCGTCGTGTCACTAGATCAGGCCTGGCCAGCCACTGCCTCGTCAGAGGCTCTATGCTGTCTGGGTGGTAGCTCTACGTTCTTGGCCTTCTCAGGGTTGCGGCCTTGGGGTCACAAGGCAGCGGCCACAGTTCCAGGCATCGTGTCTGTGTGCAGGCCAGGGAGTAGCAGGGACGAGCCACTAGCCTATATCTGCTCCCTTTTCTCCTGAAAGCAGAAGCCCCAAATGTCCCCAGCACACTGCCCTTTGGGTCCCTGGGCTGCTCTTCACTGCAGAAGAGTTGGGAAATAGGAGCAGAATGGACCCTACTTCCACCCGTTGCCTGGGCTGTGCTGTGCCCGGGCGGACACTGCCTCTGAGTTCCCCTGTTGCCCTCCTGATTTTTATCGACAGAAGTCCTACATTTATCTGGGTCTCTCCACAGAAATACCCTCCCCACTCTATAGTGTGAGATTGGGAAGGAAATCCGCTGCCATGAAGAGTGGAGGGTGAGCAGGGGGCACTCTCAGCCCCAGGGGAAGGGCCAGACTTGTTCTCACGACCACAGAGGACCATCCCAGGTGATCCCTTGGCTCCTTGGAGAAGCCAGCCTCTCTTCTGCTGCCCGGACTGGTCTACAGGTACGCCTCCGTTGGCGTCTAGGGGAGCGATTCTCTCTTCACGACTAAATCTGACGTGGCCAGTCAAGTACCTGGAGGTTCCACCAGGAGCTTACCGCGCCTGAGCGCCGCTCCGCTGGCTGGGGCACCAAGGGGGCGCAGGCCACCGGGGAGGCCGGAGCCCTGCTGCTTCTGGGCAGCTGAGTGGAAGGTCCCCCTACCTGGCACCTCCCTGGCCTGCTCCTCGGACAAACCTCTCACCATCTCCAGCTCCCCCTGCGCCCTGGTGAGTCCTCGTCCACAGCAGGACTGTCCCCTGGGCCAGTCTGGATGGGGTGGGGTGAGGCAGGGTGGGGTGGATGGGGCGTAGCGGGGCTGTACGGGGCTTGAGGGGACGGGGTGGTGTGGACGGGGCAGGGCAGGGCAGGGTGGACGGGCTTCAGAGGTCAGCGCCGAATTGTGACTCATCCCTGCCTGGAGAATCACATACAAGGACCATCACGAATGTCAACACTTGGGACACTGTTGCCCCCGGAAAGTCCTGTGAGGCAAGCATCTCTCCCTGCTCCACAGGCTGCCAGGTTCACATTCAGCTGCCCGTTCTAGAATCACAGGAAATGAATCTCTATTAGGCATCCGGCCTCTCTGGCGCACACAGCGGGTGGAGAATCCGGGGAGGGCATGGCAGGACTGGGCGTGTCAGGTGCGGGAAGTCAGGAGCCGGCCCTCTCCCTGCTCCCTGCTCCTACCCGGAGCTGCAGGCCGCTGCCAGGCCCACCCCGAGGGCGCCTTCTGGGAAAGCCGCTCTTGACGCTCGCGTGTGAGGACTCATGTAAACACATGTTCACACTGCTCCTGGGCAAACAGAGTGGGATTTCTGGTAGGTGCACGTTCACGGAGTCACACACTGCACACGTGGGCCACCCTGTGTCCTCACAGCGAGGGCCAGGTCCCCTTGTGCACCCTGGGGCACCCCGGGGTGCTCAGGGCCGCCTGTGGGCCTTTTCCCGGGAAGCGTCTCCTCAAGTCTTCAGCTCATTGCATCTGTTTATTAGTTAATTAATTTTTGGAGAGAGAGAGCTTTGGCTCATTTTAAATTTTGGGCTGTTCATCTTTTTAGCCTTGACTGTTTAAGGCGTTCTTTCTCTTTATTTGTTATATGTGTATATCTGTTGACTTTAAAAATAAAACAATGATTTTCCCAGAAGAAAATTGATTTATTCAGGAATAGCGGAGAATCACAGCGAGGGAGCAAAAAGCTGCGGCCCTACCGCCTGGCCAGACACACGAGGCGGGAACGGGAACGCCAAACCGGTGAGTCAGAGGGGCTGGGAGGGTGCTTGTGAGGCAGAGGCCATTGGAGCAACAGGAGCAACGTGGGGGCTCAGGGTGAGGAGGTTTCCCACGGGCAGCAGTGGTGTAGGGTTTCTGTGGGAGATGCGGGGCGCAGCGCCCCCTGCCGGGGATGCGGGACACATGACCCCCTGCTGGGGACCCAGGGCACACCGCCCACTGCTGCTAGGAGTGCATCTGAGAGCTGGGTCTGTGGGGGGACCCAAAGGGACACACGGGGCCGAGGACTGTGTGAGCTCCCCCTGCTGCCCTAGGCTCCACTTCAGCCAGGTTTCCTTTTACTAATTTTCACATTTCCCCCTTTGGATCAAGATTTGTTTTTCTGTGGGCGCCTGGGGGACTCAGTCCGTGAGCGTCTGCTTTCGCTCAGGTCATGATCCCGGGGTCCTGGGGTCGAGGCCTAAGTCCACTCCTTGCTCAGCAGGGAGTGTGCTTCTCCCACTCCCCCTGTGTGCGGGTGTGCTCTCTCTCTCTCTCTTTGTCTCATTTAAATAAATAAAAAAAATTTTAAAGTAGCACTAACTTAACTGCTACTTTTAAAAAAACGATTATTTTTCCTAAAAGTATCACTGATCAAGAGTCAGGTTTTCAGAATTCAGTGTCCTTTGTCCCTCGGCACCAGAAAGGGCCTTTCCAGGTGTCATGGCCCACGTTGGAGGGAAATTGTACAGACTGGAAGCCAATTGGAGTAACAAGGAAGGTCAGGGGGAAGAAACTCCAGTACCTACCTTCTGTGGTCCACATTTGTCAAGATCCTAAGCACTGGAAATCATCCCCTTACTGTACATCATTTTTACACAGGTTTGACAGGGAACAAAATACAAAACTCAAAATAATTATACAAGACAAAAGAAGTTACATAACAATTCCAAATTGGACAATGATCCTAAACCAGGAACCTAGGTCTGAAAGTAGCCAACTGAAATATCTACTGGTATTTATTCCGACTTAGGGAAGAGTGGTTCTCAAGAAGGCAAACATGGGACTATGTATACCTCCTGGAAGTTTCTGCCTGAAGCAATTATAAAAGCTGATTTGTGGAAACTGTAGGAGCACACGGAAAGAATTAACCAAGTACATTCGGGAAGATACCATGCAGATATAAATATGAAGCAACAGCTGATGAACATTTGTAAAAACAGCACAACTTCAAAGACGTTGTAAAACAGTGTTGTTATCTCAAAAGAACTGTTGGGAACCAAATCTGCTATTGATAACACAGCCTATAAGCCTGCCAATTCAGAGACCAGGAATTCGGATAAGAATCCAAAGTCAGTTAATAGTTCAGAAGAAAGAAGACTTTTGTGAATTCTGAACCTTCTAACCCTTTGAGGAAAGCGAGTGAAAATTAACTTGTCCTGGAATCATAATAAGGCTATTTTAAAAGACATAAAGAAGGTTTCCCTCTTTCACAAGGACTGGATAAAGCAGAAAGAGGCATTGTCTCCTTACAAAAGAGAGAAGAAACAACAGTGAGAAGAAGATATCCTGGCCTGGTCCAGACATAGTGAGAAAGCTGTGTGGTTAGGTATCATCTGCTTCCATTCTGGGAAATCTGGACTTTGGGGTCACCAGATGGTGTGTAGGGCCAGTCAGGGTCTGGTGCATTCTTTGCATATGTCACGTGAATCCAAGAGCCTAGTCCCTGGAGTTTGGCGCACTTTCCAGCGAGGTTGGAGAGAATCCTGGAGGCATCTTTTCTGATAGCCGAAATCTGCAGTTGTAAGGTGTGATGCGGGTCCCCGTCCCCAGGAGCGCACCATGAAAAGATGGCTCTGCCAAACCATGGTTATTTGTAATAGAAGCAGCTGGGCCTCGACACCACCGCAGTGGGTTTCCTTTTATCAGCTGTGGGTCTAAGGAGGCGGAGGCCAAGCGGACTGAGGTCCTGGGACTATCTCCAAGGATGAGAGTCCAGGAGTTCCAGAGAGTGGATCTGAGATTTAGAAAGACCCACGGCAGTGCTTTTGGCCAAGATGTGCAGAGGGGTCTCTACAGATTTGCCCATTGAGACATCATGATGCCATCAGCGAGTGTGACCAGCTCTGAGGACTGAGGATGGTGGGCACAGGGCAAGTGTGGTAATACCAGCCAGATGGCACAGATTTGTCGAAACACTTGACAGATGAAGCAGGTTCCCCAATTGTTGTGAAGGTTGAGAGGAGTCTCCAGGTAGGGACAACCTTTCTCACAGACTTTCAGCCACAGAAGAAGTAGTGGCCTGTCTACAGGGGAAGTGTAGGTCCAGTCACAGAACATACAGACCACAACTAAGCTGTATTGACATCCCTGAGATGGGGAAGCAGTATGAGATCCATGCGCCAAACTGGAGAGAGAGTCTGGGAGCAGGACGGTTATCCCTGGATTATGGTTTGAGCAGGTGAGACGAGCAATGTAGGCACTGTGGGTTCCGCCAATAATCACCAGGGATTTTGCCCATAAGGAAGATGGCAGCTGATCTAATAGGGACGGATGATTCATGTCTTTGGAATTAGCTCTAGTTAGCTCAGAGATGGAGCAAATAAAAGATGTTGAAGGGGCATTGGATTTACCTAGTTGGCTACTTTGATTGCTCCCATCAAATTGACAGGGGCTGCTTCATTGGGGTTGGGGGGGTGGAGGTTGAGCCCTGAGGGTCAATACAGAGATTCATCCCAGTCTGAAGAGTGGTTTCTCCAGGTGGATTAAGAGCGAGGACTGAGAAAAGCCAAGAGTTCCTTGGAGCCCCATCACTGGGAATCAGGAATACTGGAAAACATTGAGTAGAGGGTAGAAGGTGCCTAGTGCATTTAAGTTGGTAATGATCTTTTCTCCAACATCCTGGCCCTTTGCAATAACAGCAAGCACCATGAGGTTTTTGGCATTAGGGGCCTCCATTTGCCAGGGTTGAAAATTGGAGAATTTTAGTGGACTTTGTTTTATGTGACTTATTTAGGATTCGAACAAGCTTGTTTGCCGTACTAACTAAATCTGGGGCAGACATAGTTTCCCATTCCATTCTGGTCCTTTCAACTGAAAGAGAAAGTTTCCAGGTTGGCCCCTTAATAAATGTAGAATTCAGTGCTACCAGGTTGGATTCCATGTCTAAAGGAAGGCCAGAATTTTCTCTAAAGACCATTTGGAATCAGTGAGCATAACGTAATGAACTGACTTGTTGGATCACTACGTTTTACACCTGAAACCAGGATTATGTTGTATGTCAAATCTATTGCAATAAAACAAAAAGAAGAAGATTGAAAAATTTTGACTAATATTCTTTCAAACTACCATCTGTCATAAGCAACATAGAAAAACAGCAAATAAACTGGGGATGAAACATGGAACTATCTACAATTAAATTGTCAATATTTTTAGATATTAAAAATTATTTTAAGTCAATAACATAAAGCCAAATATCCCAATGAAAATATCAAAGAAAAAAAGAAAATATAGAAGAAAGAAATGAACAGAGAATGTACGAAAGAAAAAAAATACCATGGGATCCCTGGGTGGCGCAGCGGTTTGGCGCCTGCCTTTGGCCCAGGGCGCGATCCTGGCGACCCGGGATCGAATCCCACATCGGGCTCCCGATGCATGGAGCCTGCTTCTCTCTCTCCTCTCTCTCTCTCTCTCTCTCTCTCTCTCTCTCTCTGTGTGTGACTATCATAAATAAAAAAAAAAAAGATTTAAAAAAAAATACCAAAGACTTATAACATAAAAGATATTTTACAGCCACAAAAAAATATCTCTAATCATAGCATCAACTCGATTGGCTGTGTTGATGTAGAACATATATTAACTTTTTTTTTTTTAAGGGTTCAATGTTCAGTTTCCTTTAATGACCCCCATCTCCCTGAAGGGCAGGTACAGGCAGCTAGGTGATGATGACAAGAGATGTTTACTTGAAGATCTTGCCCTGATTGAAGGTTTTGCCCACATGCTGGAAGGCCCCCTCCCAGGAAAAGTACTCTCGAACCAGTGTCTGGGTCTCCTTGCTGCCAGGATCCAGTTTCCGCCACGTATAGGACTCGTAGTCCATCTGCCAATCTGGACTCAGCGGAAAGGCAAGCTCCTGGCCTCGGAAGACCCAGACTCCAGAAATGGAGCTGCTGTTGTTGATTCCAAAGAGGATGACACTGGCAAAGGCATTCTTCCTCAGCTTGTCCAACCGTTGGAACATTCCAGTGATGAGGTTACAACTCATAAAGGTCTGAGTGAGTTCCTCAGGGAAGCGGTACTCAGCGTACCACAGTGACCAGCCATCCTTATCGAAGTGCTCCCAGAAATACGGCAGTGCCACAGTGAGAGTGTCCTCATTGGAGTACTTGCGCTTAAATTCGTCCAACACAAAGGTACTCTTGGGCAGGTGAGCAAAGGGGTCTTTGGCCTTTGGCTCAGCAGCCAGTGCCTGCTCACATTCATCCATTTCCTCCTCAGGAGCAGGGGCAGCAGCCTTCTTCTCCTCTTTCCGCTCAGCCTGGGGCTTCTGCTTCTCTTCCCGAGAACCCTTCTCTTTCCGTTGGGTGTCTTTTTTAGGTTGGCTCTCTGCAAACTTTTTAGCATCAAACTGGGCCATCTTCTCACAGAGTTTCACTTCCCCCAAGACAGCCCGGAACTGGGGCTGGTTAATGCAGGTAAGGAACCAGCGGTTGGTATTGGGGAAGAAGGCCTGGTGGAAAGAAGCCTCCAGGACCTGTTTATAGAGCCACAACAGGGTGCAGACAACTGTGATGTCAGCCAGTGTCACACGTTCGCCCACCAGAAAAGTCCTCGTCTTCAAATGAGTATCCAGGAGCCCCAGAATTCGCCTCACTTCCTCCTTTGCATTCTCTGTGGCCTGCTTGTTGTGGTGCATGATGCCCAAGGTAGGAAACATCCAGGTACTGGCTGGGGGCACTATGTCGCTATCAGCAAAGCTCACACACTGCACCACCTGGGCTGCTGCCTCTGGAGTATTTCCCCGCAGCTCCTCATTGCTCACATAGTAGGCAATGGCATTGCTCTCAAACACACAGAATCCATCATCACCCTCAAATGCTGGAACCTTGCCGGCAGGAAATTTACGGAGAAATTCAGGGGTGCGGTTGGTTTGGCCAAAGTGGAAGTGGGGTGGTGCAGAGAGCACGCGGACCTGAGCCCCGCTGTACTGAGCAGCAATGAGAGCCTTGAAGGCCCTCCAGTTTTCAGGATATGTGTACAGGGTCCCGGCCGCCATGGTGATTCCGCAGAGAAAGGGGGCATATATTAACTTTTATGCCTCAATTTACTAATCTGTGAAATTAGGATTAAAATTAGTAACTAATTACAATTTTTGTGAGATTATATAATATACACATATAAACTATGCACCACAGAAAGTGTTCATTAATGTTGACTATAATTTATCATAGTTTTACAAATCTTTTCCCCCAAATAAACATATTTGAAAAATACCCATTGCTTGTAAGGAAGTATAGAAATGTGCCCTATGTGTTGCTTATGGTTGTGTAAATTGAAATTAATATCTAAGAGTTAAATTTGAAATTACACATCAAGATACTTCAGGTATTATTGCTTACGGTAGTAAAAATAGAAGCAACTTGGAAGTCCAAGGTGGAAATGGAGCATTAGCTAAGGAAGTTGTTAATCTGTACGATAAAATACTTTTCACCCACTAAAGCAATCCTACAGAATATGATATAAGATGTTCAAACACTCATGTTCTTGTCTGATAATGCAAGTTATGGATAGTGTGCAATATTAGCACATAAAATGACAATTTGGAGTCTGTTGTGACAGTGATGAGCAGGTGTGTCAGGATTTGGTGTTGGGAGAAGCCCCCCTACATGCTTGGGGGAGGTTCCAGTGAGCGCTTGGGCCTCTGGCCCAGAGTTTGGGTCTGTGTCTCTAAATCCCCTTCAGATTGTTTCCCTCCAGTTAGCTTCCTCCAGTGTTTGGCTTGGTAATTGCCGATAACACGTGGCCTGACTGCTGGGGTCTGAGAAACCAGGTTGGTAGATCTGAGTAGCTATTTAAATTCTTCAGCAGGCCAGTGGGGTCCTCTGTCACTTTAGGAAACTCTCTGTGGCCGGCGATTCAGCCGAAGTCCAGGGAGCATAAGAAAGTTGGGGTTTATTTGGATCCTCGGAAGGCTTGAGTTTAGAGGGGCCGGTTTAGTACATTTGGGAGGAGGGTAGGAGAGGCTCGGAAGGAAGGGTTGAGAGAGTCAGATGGGCAAGGGAGGGAGCAGGGGAGGTGGGGGCCCCACGCAGGGAGCTCCAGAGCACACAGTGGCAGCTACGTGTCAGGAACGGAAAAGAGGGGTGGGGTCCGTCCACCCCCCCCAGTCTAATTTGTAGGCTGTCTACCTCAGTCTACAAATTATTGCTTTTTTTTTTTTTAAGATTTACTTATTTATTTGAGAAAGAAAAAGAGAAAGAGAGCAAGCAGGGGCAGGGACGGAGGGAGAGGGAGAGAATCTCAAGCAGACTCTGTGCTGAGCATAGAACCTGATGCGGGGCTCAATCCCACGACCCCGAGATCACGACCTGAACCAAAATGAAGAATCAGATGCTCAACCAAATGAGCCACCCAGGCCCCCCTCCATCTGCAAATTTTGCAAAGAGGTGGCTTTAGTTGCAACAACCATAGAGCCGTGATCCAGTCAGCTGTGAAGAAAGTCTTGGGTGGCGTGTGGTCCCTGTAAGGTCCACTGAAGTTCTGAAACCTTGTGATTCACTTGGTCCGTGTAGTTAGAAATGCATGTGTGGAGGGGCTGCAGTGCTCACATGTAGGACTGGCCAGGATCTCGGGGCAGCAGGGGCGGCGGGCGGGCACCCTCGGAGCATTTTGACAACTGGGATCCCATTTCTTAGAGGTCCTTCTCTAGAGCAAAGAGAGAAATCCTTAACCAGCACACTTTCAGCAGGAACAGTCTGTTACAAAAGAAATCCAAACTAAGCCAGCGCATTTCCAGCTGGGAACAGTGTGGTTCCTAAAGGGACTGGGACCAAAGACCAAACAGATAGTCTCAGAAAGAAGCCTGAACACAGATCCAGAGTGAAGCCTGGAGAGCTCAGAATGCGTAGAGCTAGAGCGTGAGCTGGAGACCCAGCAGACACGCCCCTGAGCCCGAGGGTCACGAGGAAGTGGGGTCAGCGGGCTCTGTGGGCACCGCTACCTGCCCGCCTGCCAGCCTTGTGCTGGGCGGGCGTCTTCTCCAGTACCAGGCAGTGTTGACCTGAAAAATAGAACTGCTGGTTATTTTACCAGCAAAAAAGGATTCCTTTGGGAACAGCAGAGAATTGCAACCTGGGACAAGCGAGCGACCTTGAAACCCTGGCGTAGGTTAGAGCAACCGAGAGAGGAGCACAGGTTTATGGGGAGGGAGGAATGATTGTGTGGCAGGCAAGTCGCTGGGAAAGCAGGAGTCCGGGCGATGGCGGTTTGGTGCTGGCTGGCGGGGGGCTGCTGTGCACCTTTCCTGGCACTTGGGGTCCTTCTGTATGTGGCATGGGTGGTGGGCGCAAGGCCCTCTGCCCGCCTCCCTCCCCACTCCAGGACGTGGGTCTTGCAGATGGATTTCCCAGCTTGTGCCCCAGTGGGGTTTAGGGATGAGCAGGAGGTTTTACCAAGTCCACACATCAGCCCCTGTGATCGTGTGTCTTGGCTCCCGACCCAGAGCCTCTTCCTCGCAGTGTCCATGCTCTGAACACCCTCAGCGGCCAGTGTGAGGTCAGGCCCCCAGTGCAGGGCGCTGGGGGTCCACAGTGTGGGATGAAGGCTTTGGTGCACAGCATGTACCTACTGTGACCTCGGAGCCCTGCCTGGCCTAGGGTTGGCCTCCCATGTCCTCTTGACCTGTGTGCCCCACTCGAGGCCTTGGCCTGTGTCCTGTTGCCCCCTGCCCACCTCCCTGTTCCCCTCCCCCTAGCTTGGCCCTTGGGCCTGTGCCTACATTATGGGGGCTGCACATCAGCCTGGCGTGTGCAAACCAGCAAGCAGGTGTGCCCAGGGCCTGGGGCAGGTTTGTGCTGTGCTGCCTGCGTGGGCCCAAGGATGTGAGGCTGTTTGCTCCTCTCTGCACCCTTGCCTCTCTCAGACACTCCATGAGAGACACACGTTCTGTGCACATACGCTCCTGTGCACACATGTGTTTACATGCCCACACACATACACGTGCATGCACGCATGTACTCACACACTTGCACTCCTGCAAGAGTTCACAGAACAGCCTCCCGACACATCCTCACGTGCGTGCACATGCTCACACACATTCTCTTGCTCAGCGCCCTTCCCTCTCAGCCTGGTTTCACGAGCGTCTGGACAGCAGGGCTGCGGTGAGGACTCAGCCTGCTACAGCCCGGACCCCTGCTTGCGGCGTGGCTGAGGGGCCTCCCTGGGAACACAGCCACTTGTCTGCCTGCTCCAAGGGCATCTGTGCAATGTGTGCAGCCCTGGCTGCTTCTGCTCTGGCACTCAGAGGACTTTCCCGCCACCCAAACAGCAGATGGTCAGGAAATGAAGACTCACTCCAATATCAACCAGAGGAAGATCTAATTCAATTGGCAAAGTGCATGGTCAGAAAAGCATGTGAGTCGACACACCTCATTTTGTTGGGGCCGCAGCCCTCAGACCAGGGTCCAATGACTAACAGTGTGCCCAGGTCTGGGCTCCTTTCTACCTGCCCCGGGTGCAGCTGAGCCTTTGGGCTGATCCTCGGGGGGTGCTGGTGACAGGCTAGATGCTGTGTTGCTTAGGGCTGGGTGTGACTACAAGGGACCCAACCCCCAAAGTTCCAGGTGCTTAAGCAAGAACGACGTTTCTTCTTCCTCCCGTAGAGGCTGCCCCGGGGCCAGCAGGGCAGGGTTGCTGTGGGGGCTCCCCGGTCCCGTGCCCTTGTCAATGTACAGCCTCCCCTTATGGCCTGAGGTGGATGCCGGAGTTCCAGCCACTGTGCTTACATCTCACCCAGCCAGAAGGAGGAAGGGAGAAGGCAGGTAGAGCCTCCACTCTGGGACACAGGTCAGACGTGTCTGGAGACATGTGTTCACATCAATGGCCCAACCCCAGCCACGTGGCCATAGTGAGACATGAGGGAACCGGGGGTGCACCCCTGTGTGCAGGCAGGGTCCCTGGGTGTGAGGAGGGGGGACCACAGCGGATGCACGCAGCCATTGTGCCACACATTCTTCCAGAAGCCTGCATCTGACTTACGTGTTTGGTTGAGCAGTCTGGTCACACAGGAGGAGATCCAGAATACTCCATGGTGAAGCCTCTGCCTCTGGGCCTGCAGGTCGTCGGAGCCCCAGGCCTGCCCAGGGTCACAGGGGGGTTCAGAAATGCCGATTCCAGGGCCCTTACTGCAGACCCACGGCGGGGAGGCCAGGAGTCTGTGCTTCAGGCTGCCCTTGGGGATGCTGAGGTTGAGGCGCTGGCACTGCCCTTGCTGCCCTGCCTACTATCCATAGAGCTGCTTTGGAGACACAGGGCAGCCCCTGTGCAGCTTGGCAGAGACACAGCCCCTAGAGGGTATGTGGCCGTGGCCTCCATGTATCCCTGCCGTGCGTCCATCCTCGTCAGTTCCAGGACACTCTGGTCCTCCTCTCATTTCTGGTTTGATCAGTGACCACTCATGTTCTCATGACTGAAGCACCTTGAGAAAGCCTCTGCTGCCCAGCCTGTGTGTGGCCCCAAACCCAGGGGATGCCATCTTGGGGCCGTTTCCCTCCCAGGTGTGCGGGAAGGATGCCAAGGACTGAGGCCTGCGCCTCCCTGGCCTGCGCCCCAACCTTCCCCACCCTACGGCTGCGGGCCCTTCAGGGAGCAGGACCAAGGCCCCCAGCACCCATGCCCTGGGCCCCTTCTGTCAGTGCTCAGCTCCAGGCTGCTGGCTCTGGGACAGCATCCCTCCTCCTCCAGCCCAGGCCCCAAACCCTGACCCCAGGCTCCTGGCCGGCCCTCAGGCTACTGACCTGAACCCCTGCAGTGTGGATCCTATCACACGTGTGTGCCGGGGCCTGTGCATGCGTCCTTGGCGTGTGTGAGGGGTCACTGAGCCAGCCAGCCCATCTCTGCTGCCCCACAGTGACCCAGGACCTCAGACCCACTCCCCCAGGAGCCAAGCATTGCCCCTCCCAGAGCCAGGGGCAGGCCACTGTAAAAGGCAGCTGAGGGGCAGCTCATCCCTCCTGCCCTCTCAGAGGAAGGAGAGCCCTGTAGGCAGCTGTGTGGCTGTGCCTCATCCCTCAGGCTGCTCCTCCTCTGGGCACCGGGAGGGGTGCAAGAGCCCAGGTCTGCGAGGGTCAGAGGGTCACAGAGGGGGGTAGGTGGGCGGTGGGGAGGGGATGGAGCAGGATGGAGAGGGCCCAGCTTGGACAGGGCCGTGTGTGGCATGTACTTCAACATCCTGTCAGGTACAGTCCCCTGAAGGTGACACATGGTATCTTCAGCACGAACGCACTTTCGTGGGTCAGAGGTCAGAGGGCGCTGTCTGGGACAGGCCACCCAGGGAGGTCATGGATCTGACTGCAGCCTCGCGTCCAGAGCACACACGGCATCCCTGACGGTCAGCAGCAAAGAACCTGGTTCAGTCAGAGGCCTCGAATAGACATCCCCCAGGAGGTCACCAGTCTCCCAGGAGATGTGCACCCGAACCATGGCGGGGTTAGGATGGGGAACACGGGGCCCACGGCTGGTGTGGGGTTCCCCCAAGGGCTGGTGTACAACAGCCTTGGGCCCCAGGAGCCCCACGGGTGCTTACGGGACAACGTGTGGGTGAACATTTGTGACCCAAATCGGGAAAGGACCCACACAGCCACCACCACATGACAACGGGTTGGTGGTTGGGGTCCGTGGGTGTGAAGGGGGTGCAGTCGCGGGGACACGCTCCAGGGCAGCGTGGCTGTGGGGGAGAAGCCACGTGTGGCCTGCAGAGCCTTGTCCCCTGGCACTGCGAGTCTGTCCTGGGTGCGGGCAGTGCGGTGGCTGTGAGTGTCTGCGGCTGTGGTGACCCCCCCCCCCGGGCGCTCACCTGACAACTTCAGTGCATGTGAACTGTCTCAGCTGAAAAATGGACGTGCTCGGTGTGCAGAGGCCACCGCAAGGGTGGGTCCTGATGTACCCCACATGCTGCTCGGCGTTCCTGCCCAGTTTCTAGATGTGTCCACCGTCGACAAGGCCACGGGCTAGTTTGTTTTTACCCTGTTTGTTCTTTCTCAGGGGAGATGTGGTGAGGAACCTGGCCGGCAGGAGCCAGAGCAGGGGCCGTGGCTCTGGGCGGCTGTTTGGGTTGTCCGCAGGGTATTCGCCATCCCCAGGACCCTGCAGAGCCATCCTGGGGCAGCCACAGCCCGAGTGTGCCCTAAGACACAGGACACCTGTCCTGGAGGGATTTCCCTGGGCTGGCGGCCCTGGGCACAGCCCCAGGTGTTGGGAGCTCAGGATGAGCCCCAGGCCCTGTGCTGCTGTGGCTTCCATCCTGTGAGTCTGCAAAGTGAGTCCAGGGCGGTCAGCGGCCTGCCCAGCGCTGCACAGCTGATCGTATGGGGCCACTTCCCAGGTGACCCCTGGATCATTTGGGCAACGGCTACCATGTTTGCTTGTCCCTTCCCCGCCCTCCCATCCTTGCAGGTGGGACATGTGCTGGGGAAGGGTGTGGACGCTGGCCTGGCCGCTGCCCCCTGGCTGCCTCCCCAGAGCTGCAGGGCAGGTCACGGGGTGCACTCTAGCCCTCCCAGGGGCGCTGCTTGCTCCAGAAGCCCGTCTGTGGGGGCCTGTCCACAGGGTCGGTGGGGAAAGGCTCCGGGATGTGCTGGGACCGTGCCTGGATTATGACCCTGGGGACTCTGCCTCATCCAGGGCTGTGTCCCTGACCCCAGCACAGCACCTGCCCCCGAGGAAGACCCAGCTTTTCTGAAGGCGTGGACACGCACATGTGAGACATGCGCATGCTGCAAGTGGTCTAGAAGGGACAGGTGGAGCACAACGGCCATCAGGCGGGTGCTGGGGTCGCAGGGGGTGCCCTCCTCTCCATACATTGATGGCGATGAGGCCACTCACCCCAAAGAGCCCATCTCACTAACAGACAGGGGTGGGGGGTGGGGGGGCAGTGTCCGCGGCCGCCCTGGGTGCCAGGTGTGGCAGGGACACCCTGGAGAGCCTCCGTGTGGTGGGGAGCCAGGGGGAACCTGCATGTGAAATCACCCTGTAAGCTGCATTCCCAGCAGAGCGCAGGTCGCTCGGCGTTTGTAAAACTGCAGAGGACGACGTCGTGGCACAGATTGAGACAGGCAACATGCCGCCCACCGCGTGGCCACCAGGAACAGTGTGGGTACAGCGGGGTCCCCTTACCTCCCAGCCACAGGTAAGCTGCTGGCAGAGGGGGCAGCACCTGTGGTGGCCTGCCCGGGCTCTGGCCACTGTGCTGAGGGCTCCTGACAGCGGAACAGTGGACGCTTGGGCGGTGGCTCTCTGAATGGCCCTCTGCTAGGTCCCTGCCGCCTGCTGGGGGACATGAAGCCCTGGTCCTCCTGCTGGTCGTACATGCGGCGCCCTCGGCGGAAGCTTGAACAGGACTTCGGGCGAGGAGCCTGCTCTAGAAGGGTGATCTGAGGGCGGGAAGCCGTCCCTTGCTCTGCCCCCCTCCCCGCAAAGCCTGTGGCAGGCTCACTCAGAACAGGGATGGGAATATGACCGTGGGGACAGGACAGGAGCACCTCGGGATGTGGACACCTGGGGGTGTCACCAGAGGGCGCACTGGGGATTCACTAGGCCACCCAGTGCCTTCGTGGGGAGTGTGTCATGCTTTGCGGCAGAAAGAGTCTACAACACAAATAGGCTAACAGATGTCTGGTTTTCAGGAAAGGAACAGCCATGTGCCCACTGCCCCTGGGTCCCCGAGGCAGGAGGAGCCACGTGCAGAGCGTGCTCTGGAAATGCAGCGCCGGGCCTCCCGTGGCCCTGTGGACAGAAACAGGCAGGAGTGGGGGGGGGGGGTGGACACCTGCTGGGTGGTGGCCAGCTCTCTCCTGCCATGAACGAAGTCAGGCACATGTGGTCTCATGGTGAAGACAGGTCAGGGCTGTGGGGAGGGAGGGGGGATGGGTGTCCCTGCAGCTGCCCTCTGCGGGCCACCAACCCTGGCACGGGGATGATGGTCCTGTCGCCAGTCATTCTGAGGGCAGATCCCATGCACCCTGCGCTCTGTCCCGGGCCCAGGTGCCGCCCCCAGAACACCGGGGCTCACAGCCTCAGGTCCCAGTGGCACGGGGGACCCTGGCCTCCCCTGGCAGTCCCTGGGGAGGGCTTCAGGCAGGCCTGAGGGCTGGGAGGGGTTGGGGCAGCTGCTCAGGTCCCTTGTAGACGCCCTGTCCGACGATGCCAGCAGACAGGAGCCTGACCAGCAGGAGCCGGGTGTGGACAGAGTGGTCAGCCCATCAGCTGCGCCTCAGCCATGGCACCGGTGGACAGCAGAGCCGGGTTGGGGGGAACTGGCCCCAGCACCATCTGTGGGAGGCGGGGGGCGGGGCGCAGTCTTAGTACCGGAGCCCCAGGGACTGATCCTCTTATGGTGCAGCCTGGCCGTGCCTTTGAGCCCTGCAAATGTCCCCCCTCATCCTTGCGGTGACCTGGGCATGGTGGGGCCGGAGGGGCGAGCTGAGGGGTCATGGCCGCCGATGGCGAAGCCTGGGGTGGCCTAGGGGCTGCCACCCTGGCATCCATCTCAGGGCGAAGACCCTGCATGGTGGGACCCGGGCGAGCGAGGGTGACTCGTACACCTGGCCTAGGCAGCCTCCATGGCCTCTGAGGGGGTGGGGGCCAGGGCTTAGGAGGGGGGACAGGGCGGCACAGCATCCCCCACCCCGGGCAGGCAGTTAGCAGGGAAGAGATGTTGGGAATGGGGAGTAGCCTGGGCCGCGGGGCAGAAGCTGTGCTCATGCAGCAGGAGATGCAGAAATTACAGCCCTGCTTTCCTCCTCACGCAGAAGCCAATTAACATGCTCCGTGGGCGAGATGGCCCCTCTGGTGGGAGTGCAAATGGGCACGACCTCTCCCAGGGGCCGGACAGGATCTACTGCGACCATAGTGCAGAGTGTGACCCCGCAGCCAATGGGGGGCGGCCACTCGGGCACACGCACACGCACGGGCCAGCTAGGCCACTGTCGGAGAGACACGGAGGAAAGGGAGGGGAATTCATGCCAATGAGAAGAACACTCTGACATTGGGCATGTTTCCTGCACCAGGTTTCACAGGGATCCTGCCTTCAGCCCTCAGGAGCCTTCCTTGAGCTGCCCCAGGCTTGTGGGGCCGGGATGCAGGGGCTCGGATCCCATGGTTTAGGGGGATGTGGGGTCCCCAGGCCTTAGACATGGGGCCTTCTGTCTGTTGGCAGTTCCAGGAACTTAGGGTTGAAAATCGTGGGCCTGCGTGTGCCTCCCTCAGGGAAGTTCCAAGAGGAGAAGTTGGTGAGATTTTGCCAAATTGCTCTCCTGAAAGCTGGTCCTGCGGACTGGGGGGGAATGGCTGTCCTGCTGCCAGCGCGGGGGCTTTGTTACCCAAGCGAGGTGGCCGACCTCCTGGAGGACCCTTGGGCCCCTCCCACCCCAAGACCACTGTGACCTTGACTGTCTGAACTCCTTCCTCGGCTCTCCTGACGCTGGGGAATTTGGTCTTTCGGACTCATACTGACTCCCGCGAGCTCTTTGTATGTGTTTTAAAAGGTTTTTATTTAGGGGTGCCTGGGTGGCTCAGGGGTTGAGCATCTGCCTTGGGCTCAGGGCGTGACCCCGGGGTCCTGGGATCGAGTCCCAGGTCGGGCTCCCTGCAAGGAGCCTGCTTCTCCCTCTGCCTATGTCCCTGCCTCTCTGTGTGTCACTCATGAATAAATAAATAAATCTTTAAAAAATAAATTTTTATTTATTTTAGAGAAAGGAAGGGGTGAGGATGCAGGAGGGGGGAGAGAGAGGGAAAGAATCCCAACCTGACTCCGTGCTAAGCACAGAGCTGCATGTGGGGCTTGATCCCACAATCCTGAGAGCCCAACATCACGATCAGGAGCCGAAACCTAGTCGGACGCCCCCCGCAGGTCTTCCCGTGTTAACAATACCCTTACCCTCCACATCTGCTGTGAACTCATTTCCTCGAGGAAACGCCTGTCTTGTTGTCATTCCTGACTATTTTGAATTTCAGTTTGCCTTTGTTCTACAGCCCAGCTCCCCAGCCCCACTGCGCCTGTGCTGGGAGGCCCACATGCACGTCTGATGAGTGTTCCTGGAAAGCTCCCTCTGGGCGGGCAAGCAGCCTCTCTTCACCAGCCTCTGTGGTCTGCTCGCCGGGCACCCCTCCCCAGGCCTCGGTCACAAGGCCTGCTGTGCCCTGGCTGGCGTCCACACTGGCCACCTGCAGTCTCAGGCCCAAGGCCACCTCTCCCCAGACACAGACCAGAGCCCTGTGCAGCATGCACCACCCCATGTCCTCACCCCGGGAGCTCCGGAGCAGGTCCTGGCCTGGCCGACCCCCGTGAGCTGGCAGTCCCGAGGGACGCCAGCCACACCTCAGGTCTCTCTACGGCAGTGAAGGCCTCCGGTCATCAGTGCACAGTTATTTTGCCAAACGGCAATTCCATCTCCAAGATCATGAAGTCTTGCTCATCCGAGGGTCACCGCTGTGGTTTATTGATTGGTGATGGTGTTCCTGCACCTGCAGCTCATATAAAAACCTCGCAGGGAATGAGATGCTGCCCCTGCGGCCGTGACATGTGCCCTGCACCTGCAGTGGTGCCCAGCATGCTGGGCCCGGGGGATGGGCAGCCGGCAGTTAGAACGAGCCTCCTACCTGCCAGGCTGCACTTTGCCTGGGGCCCTGCGGGTGAGGGGGACGGGGCATGCCCTGACCCGGGCCTCAGCAGGAACTGGTGGAGAAAGCTCCCCAGCACCTGCACCCATGCTGTGGGGGCCCCACGGGGGACAGCTCTCCTGATTCTGGACGTGTCAGATGCCAGAGCCACAGCCCTGGCTCCTCACACATCAGAGGAGATGATACGTGGACACAGTGGACTCACGGCAGGCCCTGCTGCACCCAGGCAGATGCAGAAAAGCCGTTGATGGTGAATTCTTGGTCCTTGAGATTGATGTGCAGATGCTCAGGTGCACAATCCAGGCCACACCCCGGGACAAGGTCCTTGCGTCCAAGGGCAGGTGCACGTGTGTCTGCAGCCCACGGGGCAGCCGATGTCCCCAGGGTCGCAGTCGCCCTCAGGCTCTCAGCGCAGCCTGTCTGTGGGAACGGAACGTGGCATCAGGATGGTCTGTTTACAGCTGTAATCGGTGACCTTTTTATTGTGAGCAAAGTGGCACTTTCCCCAGGTTTTCTGAGGCTGTGTTCTTGCTGTTGATTCTCTCCTTACCTCTCTTGTCTGTCTTCCTACCGGCTGTTGGTCTACGAGGCAGAGGCTTATGGGACTAGATTCACCCGTTTGCTCTAGACGCAGCCCAGGCTCAGCACTCGTGGATGGAGTCCATGTTTGTGAATTTACTTGTGAAAGTTTGTTTCTGAGCCATAATCAGCAGTTGCCTCACCTTCTGGGTCACCTGTGGCCGTGCTCAGAGCCATGAAAACCACACGCTGCTGAGGCGTGTCCCTGACATGTGTGACAGCCTGTCTCCTGGTCCAGCTCTTATGTTGCAAGCTGCGGTCCTGCTCTCAATCTCTTTGGCGTCAAGGTTTGTTTTGGCTTTTGTGTTTTTATGCCTTTTGTTGGTGATTTTGCTGATTAAAATGGCCCTGGCATCAGGCTGACGAGCCGTGTAGCATCCCTGAGTGTAAGAGGATGCAGGTAGGGGACAAGCATCCCTTGGGCACCAGATGCAGTCTCCCCAAGTGCTGTGGCTCGATGATCTCCGAAGTGGCATTGGCAGTGACTTCGTACAACACAAGTGCTGTGAATAATGGGTATTGGCCGAGCATCCAAGACCTTCAGAGGAGACCACCTGTCCATCTTCCTCCTCCCGTCTCTGCCTCCCTCAACGAGTGTGCCTCCCATGATGTGGCCATGTTCCAGGGTGTGTGCCGGGCCTGGCAGAGGTTTAATGCCGCCTTGGGTCACCAGGCGCCTCCTCAGTCTGAATGGCCAGGCCCACGCAGAGGCAGGTGCCATGGGGAGCTCTGAGTAGCTGGAAACCCCATGGAGGTCAGCCTGAGCCCCACAGCGGGTGGAGGAAGTGTGTTGTGCGGAGAGTGGTGGGTCCCCCTGGAGCTTTCACAGGGCTGCATGGGGCCCACCGGGTGCCGAGTGGCAACTATGGGCAGAAGAGACCCCTGCGAGCCCTGCGGCCCCTGTTGGCAGGACCACGACGAGGCACAGACGGGGGTCCTCAGGACCCCCACCCAGCCTGTTGGGCGAGTGCCAAGACACGGGACTGCCTGGTTGCCCACTCGCCTCCTCTCTGCTCCCTGCACATGCCTGCTCCTCTGCTCTGTGGTCCTGAGCACATGGAACCAGGCTCTTCCTCTATCCACGGCAGGTTCCAGGGAAGGACACGGAGTCCAGGAGAGCCACCCCGTCCCCATCCTTCAGCATGAGGACTGATACAGCAGTTGCCACTCCGAGAAAGCAGCTGAGGATGGGCTGAAGGTCAAGGCCAGCAGGTGATACCAGGATCTGAAGGAAGCGCCTCCAACCTTGCTGTCCGTGGAGCCTCCTCTGCGCATGGGTCCACCTGAGCACCTTTCCCACTGTTGCCACCAGACTGTGGCGGAGCCACCTCTCCACCCACCATGTGCAGGAAGATGCACAGAGGCAGAAGTGCCCTCTGCTCCCATCCAGGCATGCTTTCCCTGTCCCTCCGGGGCTTTTCCGCTGTGTCACAGGGTACGACCTCTAATCACTTCCTGGGTCATACATTCTAGGAAGAGTATTTAAGTAGCTTTGTCCTATTGGATCCTGTGAAATATCATTTACCTGCTCATTTGCAACTACTGGGCATTGACGCCATTCCTAATGCCTCTGGTATGCGATCCCTCAGTGGACACCTTTGTGCAATGCTCTCTGGAGTGCACAAAGTGCTCTCACTTCATCTGGGTCTACTGTCCATAAGGGAACTCCCGTTCCCTCCAGGACCTGAGCTCCAGAGGACCCACTTGGGCCCCGAGGTCTCACTTGCAGCTGGGGCCGGCCCCACATACCTATTGAATGAGTCCGTGGTGTCTGAGGGAGTCCCTGGTGGGGAGGGGCCACCTCCCTGTGCTGTGGCCTATGGCCTATTGGGGGGCCCTGGAAGGTGGCCTGGCCTCACCGTGTCTGACCACAAGCCCAGCTACAGTCCCAGAGGTCTCCTCAGAGGCAGACCCACCCCCAGGTACCTGGTGACGGGGCTTCCTGGGGGCAAGGCCGACCCTGCTCTCCCTAGCAGAAGTCTTCCTGCTGGACCACTCTGGCCATCTCCAGAAGAGCAGTGTGATGATACAGCCATGGCTCCTGCTGGGGTCCCGGCCTGGACATGAGCCTGCATGGGGCAGGTGTGTGCCCCTGTGCAGGACTGCCTGCCCTGGAGTCCCAGGGAGCCCCCTCATCTGCTGCGGAGGGGAGGGGCATGGCTCCAGCTCTGTGGCCTTGAGCAAACTACTTAAGCCAAAAAGTCTCTGTATTGGGCCTCAACTTACTCATCTGTGATGAGGGACTCATTGTGGCCCTTGGCCTGACAGCTGTAGCAGCTCCGGGTAGTGGCTCCAGTCAAGGCAGCTTGCATGTGTTCCTCTACAGCCTGGCCTCGTGGGAGCCTTGGGATAAGCAGCAGAGCAGACGGGCAGTGCTTGTTACCCCATCGGAGCCAGGGGATGGAGGCTCAGAGCTGTCACAAGATCTAAGGACACGGTCCTGGCAAAGCCCTGGTCCTAAGGTCCGCCCAAGGATCCCTCAGGCTGGATCCAGGGACTTGCTGCTGAGCCCAGCCCGAGGGTCCTTATGAAAGAGGATTGTGACCTGTCTACTGGCTGCTTAGCCCTGGACTCCAATGGACATGGGTCAACAGAGGGAATGAACTCCCTGTCACTGGAGGCATGTAAGCACGGCTGCCTGAAACCACCCTGGGGGTCTCAGAGGCTCAGAGTGTGTAGCACTCAGTCAGGGACAGGTTCTCCCCACTCCCCGTGGCCTAAGCTGCCTCTGTGATGTGGGAGTATGGCTGCCATGCACTGCACATCTGCCAGCTGGGGGTGGGCATAGCCTGCAGGCAATGCTGTGAGTGTCCAGCCGTGTCCTTTGTCACCAGACGGGCACGGTGCTCGCTCGTGGCCAGGGTGGCCCAGAAAGCAGGGAGGAGGCCAGGCTGCCTCAGGTCTGTCCACAATGCACTTAGCTCCACCTCTCCTCAGTCTCCCTTGGACAGGCCTGGCTGGGGATGCCTCCCAGACTGACAGAGTCTTGGAGGAACTGGCAGTCTTCAAGGTGGCCAAACAGGATGGCCAGGCTGCTTCTGCAGGGGAAACTGAGGCTTGCTACAGGAGGACTCAGCTACGGTCCTGCAAATGGCAGGTTAGTGGTCTCTAGGCTCTGGACAGAAAGAGCCTCAGTAGCCCCTGCCCCCATCCCCGGGCCTGGGAAATCCCACTCAGATCTCTGCCTCATGGGGTCTCAGGCCAGCGGGGCTGGTGTTGGAGGTTGTCCCTTCTTCCTCTGGGCTCTGGGCTGGACAAGAGGTAGATCTGACAACTGGAGAGCACGTGCCAGATGCCCAGCTCAGCACCATTGCACCGTGGAACCACACTCTGAGGGGAGAAGCTCTGTCTGCAGCATCTGCCCACGTCCCCGGTACAAGTGCTCGCAGCGCCACAGGGTGCCACTGGTGCATCAGTCGTGACTGGCTCCAGCAGTTGGGAAGTCAGCAGCTCTGGGTGACAGCAGCTGGGCACACCCCTCGTAACTGTGATGGTCTGAGGTCCCCTGGGGTACTTTGTGCCAGGGCCTTGGAGCCCACGGGCAGCCCTAGATCTGGTGGCATGCCAGAGCAGGGGCAGCGCCAAGCTGGGCATCACCGCACAGCTCCCCTGGACAGAGGAGCTCAGGGCCTCCCAGGGCATAGGGCTCCGAAATGAGCACAGAGGTCTTTGCCATAGGCCACCTCCCCGAAATAAGGTTCAAGATGCCTGAGAGAGGGTTCTGTCTGGGAGATCAGAGGAGAAAGAGGGAGGGAGAGATCAGGAAAGGCTCCCAGTGGGAGGTGGCATTTGTCCGGGGTGGGGGACGCAGAGCGCTGTGGGTGCAGGGGCAACCGGAAGCCTCACAGGCCCCTATGCACTAGCATCCCAGTGCAGCCTCTGTCCTAGAAGCTCTGGGACTTCGGGCCTCCGTTTGCTCCGCTGCAGAGTGGGCATGATGACCACAGCACCCCCCTCCTGTTGGTCAGTCCCCATGGATCCTGTTGAGATGCAGGGGGAAGGACACTCCGCCCCTCCCAGGCTCAGCCCCGGGGCTGGGGTCTCGAGCTGCCCTGCCGCTGGCGATTGTGGGGGGACCACCGGCCGGGCCTTTGCCTTGCAGCCCGCCCATTCTGCCCTGGCTCAGGGCTGCGAGGTCTGGCGCGCGGGCCGGGCCAGGCGAGGACGTGGGTGGACACAGCAGCCGGTCCGGCATTCCAGAGCCGGGCCCGGAGCCGCGCGGCCGCGGGGAGGGCGGGGACCAGAGCCGCCTGCCGGCCCGCAGGTGGCCGCGCGCGCCCACGGCCAGGTGGGCGTGCCAGGCCCCGCCCTCCCCGCGCCGGCCGGGGGCGGGCAGCCGAGGCCCCGCCCTCCCGCGCCGGGTCGGAGCCGGTGCCCGAGCGCAGCAGCGCGGAGCCGGAGCAGCACGCGGAGCGCGGCCCCGCAGCGGGCCGGACGAGGGAGCCGCGCGGAGACCCGGCCCGGAGCGAGAACCCCGGCCCCGACAGCGACTCGGCCCCCGGCCCCGGCCCCGGCCCCGGCCCCGGCCCCGGCGCGGCCCCGCTCGCCCCGCCTGCCCCGCCCGCCCCGGCCGCCGGGCATGGACGGCGCCCGCTCGCCCTGTGAGTGCGGAGCCCCCCGCCCGCCGCCTTTGTGTGCGCGCCGCGCCGCCGCAGCCCCCTCCCCGCGCCCCTCCTGCGCCCCGGGCCGCGTCCTTTGTGGCGGAGCTGCCGCCTGGCCGGGGCCTCGCTCTCTCCGCGCGGGGACCCCAGGGACGGCCCGGAAGCCCCCTCCCCGGCTCGGCGGGGCGCGCGTGCCTGTCCCCCGGCCTCCGCCACAGCCCGCCCCCGGGGAGGCCCCGGCCGGCGGGTCGCGGTGCAGACCCCTCCCCGGGGCGGGGGGCGCGCGGGCGGGCGCGGCGGCGCCGTCCCCTCCGCGGCCGGGCAGGTGCGGCGGGCGGGCGCTCACGCGGCCGGGTGTCCTTGCCCGCAGAGATGGACGGCGATGGCGGTCCCCGCTTGCTGACGGAGGCCGGGCGCGGCGCGGGGCCCGCGGGCATGGCGGAGTCGGCGGCGGTGCCGCGGGCGCGGGCGGCGCGGCCCGGGCCCCAGCGCTTCCTGCGGCGCAGTGTGGTGGAGTCGGACCAGGAGGAGCCGCCGGGCCTGGAGGCGGCCGAGGCGCCGAGCGCGCAGCCCCCGCAGCCGCTGCAGCGCCGGGTGCTCCTGCTCTGCAAGACCCGCCGCCTCATCGCCGAGCGCGCCCGCGGCCGCCCCGCCGCCCCTGCAGCCCCCGCGGCCGCCGCGCCCCCCGGCGCCCCAGCCGACGCCGACCCCGACCCCGGCCCCGAGCCCGCGGGCGCGCAGCAGCTCCGCCCGGACCCCGCGCCCTCGCCCCCCGGCGACCCCCGGGAGCAGCAGGAGGCGGCGGCGGCGGCGGCGGCGGCCGCGGCGCGGGAGGACGCGGCGGCGCCCGAGGCGAGGCCCGAGCCCGGGCGCGCACGCCGGGGAGAGCCCGAGGAGGAGGAGGATGACGAGGATGACCTCAAGGCCGTGGCCACCTCCCTGGACGGCCGCTTCCTCAAGTTCGACATCGAACTGGGCCGCGGCTCGTTCAAGACGGTCTACAAGGGGCTGGACACGGAGACCTGGGTGGAGGTGGCCTGGTGCGAGCTGCAGGTGAGGGTGCGGGCGGCCTGTGCGGTGGCCCGGGGTGCGTCCGCGCCGGCCGGTGGGGCTCGGGCTCGGCCGGGTGGTCTGCGGCCAGGTGTCTGTGCGCAGCAGAGCGCGGCTGCGGGAAGCCAGCGCCTTCTGGAGCCCGGCGAGGTGGAGGTGCCCCGGCGGGGACGGTGGCGGGGCTGCGCCGACCCGGGTCTGTGCGAGGTGGGGTTGCCCAGGGCCTGGAAGTGCCTCCGCGGCCTCCCCGCGCTCCCAGAGCCCAGGGGCCCGAGAAATGGACGTGTCAGAGGTCGTAAGGCCAAGTCGTACAAAATGCAGGGAGGGTTGGGGCTCCCCCCCCTTTTTTTCTTTTTTTTTTTTTTTTTCTTTCTTTTCTTTTTGATGCAAAGGCTCTGGACATGGATTTTTCATAACCTTGCCCTCACGTTGGCTGTGTCAGCCCTAGCCCCGGAAGATTATATAAATGGTAACCTGAGCTGCCTGGGCCAGCCTTGGAAGCCAGGACAGTGCCCAGCAGAGCGGTGTTTACGGGCCCTCCCTCACTGGGGGGGGGGGGTGAGGGGGTCAGCTGCCAGGCGTGGGGCTCTCCTGAGCAAGGAGAGCTGGGGGCCCGGTGTAAGCCTACCCGGCACCCTGTGAAGTTAGCGGAGCCTTCCAGGCCTGATGCAGGGCAGCTCGCCACACTGCAGGCTGCCTGCCTCTTTGGCTCAGAAACTGGGTTCGGTTGGTCTGTCCTTTGGGCCCCTGCAGCATGGCCTGTGTGTGTGTGAGCCCCATTCACTTGGTGGGTGTCAACCTTGGCCCCTCTCCAGAGACAAAGAACTGCGGAGGCCACCCTTTCCTGCAGTCCCTTGGCTTTGCAGTAGGAATGTGGAGTTTTGTCGGCAGGGCTGGTGGCATCCAGTGGAGCCCGCCAGGAGGGACCGAGTCCTGCTTCCTCGTGGCTGAGAGGTGGCTTTGGTGGTTTGTGGTCTTGGGGCCCTGGTGTGCCAAGGATGATGGCGTGGCTTGAGCCTGCTCCCTCCCTTAGCAGCAGGGCTTCGCTGCCGCAGGAGAAAGGGAGGACCGCAGAGGAGCCGGGGACCCCAGGTTTCAGAGCGGGCCCTGTGCCTTCTCTCCCCACCCCCTCCCTCCCACCAGGTGACCCTGCCTGGCACCGCAGGCCCCCACTGGTGCTTTGCCTTGGAAGGAAGGCCAGTGCAGGGTGGCGGGCAGGACTGGGGGTGGCAGCAGGCGGGCTCTGAGGTAGGCCTCAGCCGTGATGAGGCATTGCAGGCACACATGACCCTTGGAAGGGTTCTTCGTTTCCGTTCCCTGTAAGGCAAGGCAGGCGGCTCGGCTCTGCCTCCGGCTCCCTGAGCAGAACACAGGCCTGGAGCCTGGCTGCTGTCCAGGGGTCTTTTATGCCTGGACTCTGGATGGTGGTGGGAAGGCTGGAGAGGGCTTCCCGAGTGTCCTGAACAGGAGGTGCTGGGAGTCCTATCGGCGGGACGCCGTCCTTGTAATTCCCCCAACGACGGGGCAGCTAGTGTTTCCTCCAGTTCCTTGGGCAGCATCTGGGGTCAGCTGCCTCTGCTGGGCCGGTCCCAGGGGGCCCTATGGGAGATGGGGTCTGGAGCAGTGGGGCAGCAGCCAAGAGCTGTGTCCAGTGGCCTCCTCGCCAACCAGGAGGCTGTTATATACCACGCGTGTTGTTGGGGACCCCCGAAGGTCACCCTTGAGGACACAGGCAAGAGAGGAAGCTTCTAGCCTGGCAGGCCACCCTCTGTGGAGGAGGCAAGGGTGCGAGGAGGGCTCTGGGACCACCATGCGGCCAGGCAGGGCAGCAGGTGGCACGTTGGGTTTGTGCCCGGGGAGGGGTTTCCTAGTGCCCCGCGTGGAGGTGCTCATCAGCTCCCAGCCCCCAGGATTGCTGTGGTCAGTGTCCCGGTGGAGGGTGGGTGACAAGGAGCTGTGCCTTTAGCATGGGGAGCTCCGTAGCCTCCCCTTCCTCGGCCCCCTGGAGATACCTTGGCTGGCGGCTTTGGAATGCCCCAAAACTGACTCTCCAGAGTGTTTCCTTCTCCTGCCCTTAGGACGCTGGGGGGGGGGGGGGCAGGTGCACCTGGTGGCCTCCGCCAGAACAGAGGACAGCGCCTCGCCAGAGCGGGAAAGGCAGTGTCCAGACCTGGGGGTGGGGTTGGCTCCGAGGACAACCTCTGTGAATCAGTGTGGGAAGGGCTCTGCGACCAGGCATGGTCCCTCCTCAGTCCTCAGGATAGCCCGAGCTCACGTTGGCCGTTAGAGGGAAGCCATTTTAAAGTATTACCTCCCTGCCTTTATTCTTTTGAATGAACTTTTAATCTGGTACCAGACATGTTATGAGAACAGTAGCAGAAGTACATGCACACACCCCAAGGGGCTGCCCCTGCACATGTCCCATGTCCCCAGTGCTGTCCCTGGCTAGCTCTGGGCCTGTGTAGACCCAGTCCCTGTGTAGGGGCAGATCTGGAGCACCGACAGATCTGGAGCAGATCTGAGCCAGTGGGGGTCCCTGAGGGCAGAGAGCGCGGCCAGCCCAGGTGCTGCTGGCACCTGGAAGCTGTGTCAGGTGGGCTACTGGCCTCCCCAAGGTTGTTTGTCACTTGTGTCTTCTTCAGGATCTTGGAGAGAGCCTGGTTTTCAGTATCCCCTATCTGTGGCCCTGCCTTCGGGGAAGCTGTGGTCCGTCTTCAGGAGGCTTTGGGAGCTGCTTTTACAGGGCTGAGCACTGCTCTGGGGTGGTGGGGGGTCCCTCCTGGGACCGTGCTTCCTGTGCTGGAGTTGGGGCCTGTGTGCCATGTGGGGGTTGTGCTGCCTCATGGGGGTGTTGATCCTGGACCCTCTGCTGGGAGTACCTGTGGGGCCCTCGTAGGGCAGAGTGAATCTACAGATAAGCTGTGGGGGGCTGAGCACAGCAGACAGGCACGGGTTCCCAGACCTCGTGGGTGCTGTCGTGATGTTGTCCTCTGCTCTGCCTTGCCCAGGGGTGATTGGGCTTCCGAGAGGCAGGCCAGGCCTGGAGACCACAGGGCCTGCTGACAGGGGACCTCTGGCATCCCCCTTGTGTCTATGTGCCGCTCACCTGCCTGCACCCGGGGAGGCTCATTGCGTGTGGGTGTGCTGGGTGTGCCCGTCCCCTTGCTGCCCTCAGAGCATCGTGGGTCAGCCTCCCTCCAGTCCAGCCCAGCAGAGCCTCCATGGCCGCGTGTGCCCCACCTGTGTCTTCCGCAGACCAGGGACACCTGCTGTGCTGGGTGGCTTCGTACCCAGGTTGAGAGGCCCCCTCGGTGGCCTTGTGTGCTCTCACAGTGGCCATGCGTGGTCAGACCTGTGAGTGGGGGCTACATGAGGAGGCCGCTGTGCTTGCTGGAGCATGATGTGTGGCCCTTGGGGCCCAGGTGGACGCTGGCTGCTGGGCATCTTGCGTGTCTTTATTTGCACATGTTGTGATTGTGCAGTTCTGTCGACAACTGGGGTTTGAAGTCAGCAGGCCAGCATAGAGCTTGTTGCCTTGAGCCACGTTCCCCGTTTCCCATGCTGTGGTTTCCCATCCCTTTGTGGTTTTGGTTCTGGTTTGGTTGCCGGGAGACCTCTGTTGACGGGCTCTCTGTCCCCCCTGCCTTTGCAGCTCTGGGGTGCCATGTTGGGGGGCAGCGTGGTCAGCAGTGATAGATGAGCACCCCAAGCTGTGATCACTGTTGTGGGCGCCCTGGATGCTTGTGGCATGTTCCCGCGGCTCAGCAGGTGCCTTTCAGGGCATCTTCGGAGGTGGGCTGAGCCAGATTCAGGCCTGATGATGGCCAAGTCACACGGGCCCCAGACTCAGTGTGGGGGGCTAGTGGGCATCCTCACCCCCCACCTGCCAGTGTCATTTCTGGGTCGTGGCTTAGGCAGGTGCACAGGCTTTGCAGGTGGGCTGTTAGCCGGAACACAGGTGGTCGGGAGCTGCCCCAGGAGGTTCCAGATGCCAGGTCCCCTGTCAGCGGCACAGGCAGCTGTGGCTCATTGGCCCAGCTGGCATTTGTTGAGTGCATGCCCTGGTTCCAGCCTGGGGGAGCAGGACAGACCACCCCACAGTGGGAGAGCAAGGCCCTTACGGAGGAGGGGTGTTTTCTAGAAGCTTGTGGGAGGCGGGACGGACACATGTCGGGGGAGGCCATCCTGTGGTCCTGGGCTGGCAGGCTGGCCCTGAGCGTGGCTGTAGGCCTCACTGGGGGCCTGTAGCTTGAGCCCAGCTGTAGGCTGAGGCTGGATGATGTCCAAGGTGACAACATGGAGCTTCAGGTCAACCTCTTTGAGGGAATAGAACTTGACCCGGTCAGCGGAGTTTCAGGCTGTGTGCCTGGGTCTCCTTTGCCCCACATGTAGCCGAGTGGGGTGGCAACTGGCCTAAGGTGCTGAGGGGTATGTAGGAGCCTGGCAGGTGGGCTGGGCATCCCAGGCCCACAGTGTCCCCGTGGGGAGGCCTGGGGAAGGCACCTGCTGTGGGCCTTGGTTTACCTGCTTGTGATGTGGGAAGAGTGCAGGCTGACTGTCCTGGGGTGGTCGGGACTGTCGGGAAATGTCTGGCATCGAGCCCTGAGCAGGGTGAAGCACATCCTGCACATGATTGTGAAAGCAGAGACTGGAGTGAGAGCTGGCTGACCCTGGAAGAGCACGGAGGCCTGCCTGCAGGCGTAGTTGGTCCCCGTGGGGTAGGCCCCCCAGGTGCAGGTGGGCTGGGGCCTGTGCTCCCTGCTGGGTAAGGGAGGGTGTGACCCCGGTAGCTGGAGTTTCTGAGGAGCTGCCGAGGATCTGCCTGTGGCCACACGCAGATTAGGGCCCATGTTGGGGGTGGAGAGGCCCCAGGTGGGGATGGTTCAGGAGGAGAAGCTGACAGTTGGCTGCAGGTTTTCTCACTTCAAATAGTTTTCAGACCTGGTTCTGTTCCCCGGCGGGCTGAATTCTAAGATTTTCCGGACTGCTCGATCATTGCCTCTCATTGGTGTCAGCTTTCTTTAAATACACGTTAAGTTTTTTGGAAAAGGATGAAAGAAAGAAGATGAAGACAGTGTGGAATGGGCGAAAGAGCAGACAAATGGTTCAACGAGACAGAACAGACCCACGTGATGGAGTTAACCGCCCTGCGACAAAGGAGCAAAGGGAAATCGGTGGAGTGGAGGCCGTCTCTTCAACACAGGGTATTGGAACAACTGGACGTCCA
Source organism: Nyctereutes procyonoides (assembly GCF_905146905.1). Lineage (NCBI taxonomy): Eukaryota > Metazoa > Chordata > Mammalia > Carnivora > Canidae > Nyctereutes > Nyctereutes procyonoides. Next base: position 65,047,191 of record NW_026575146.1, on the reverse strand, counting down.
CGCGCAAAGAAGTGAACCCACATGCAGACCTTACTCTTCTCACTCCTTCCTCCTGTCACCTGTCTCCCCATCCCCCCCACCTCCCCTCTGGTACCAGCAGTGTGTTCTCTGTAGCTAAGAGTCTGTTTCTTGGTTTCTCTCTTTGTTTTGTTTTTTAAATTCCTCATATAAGTGAGATCATATGATATTTGTCTTTCTCTGACTTCACTCAGCATAATACCCTCCAGTTCCATCCACGTCAATGTAAATGTTAGGTATTAATCCTTTTGATGGCTGAGTAATATTCCGTTGTATATATATATACCACATCTTCTTTATCTTTTCATCTGTCAAAGGACATCGAGGCCCTTCTACAGTTTGGCTATTGTAGACATTACTGCTATGTACACTGTGGGGCAGGTGTCCGGCGTTTTACTGCATCTGTATCTTTGGGGTACATATCCAGTAGTGCAATTTCTGGGTCACAGGGTAGCTCTATTTTTAACTCCTTGATGAACCTCCACACAGTTTTCCAGAGTGGCTGCACTGGTTTGCATTCCCACCAGCAGTGTAAGAAGGTTCTCCTTTTTCCACATCCTCTCCAACATTTGTTTCGTGTCTTGGTAATTTTTGCCATTCTCACTGGTGTGAGGCAGGATCTCCTTGTGGTTTTGGTTTGTATTTCCATGATGCCAAGTGATGCAGAGCATTTTCTCATGTGGTTGTTGGCCATGTGGAGGTCTTCTTTGGAGAAACATCTGTTCATGTCTCCTGCCCATTTCATGACTGGATTGTTTGTTTCTTGGGTGTGGAGCTTGATAAGTTCTTTATGGATCTTGGATATTAGCCCTGTTGTCTGATGTGTCATGTGCAAATATCTTCTCGCATTCTGTAGGTTGTATTTTAGTTTTGTTGACTGTTCCCTTTACTGTGCAGAAGCTCTTTATCTTGATGAAGTCCCAATAGTTCATTTTTGCTTTTATTTCTCTTGTCTCTGGCAATGTATCTAGTAAGAAGTTGCTGTGGCCAAGGTTACAGAGGTTCCTGCTTGTGTTTTCCTCTAGGATTTTGATGGTTTCCTGTCTCAAATTTAGGTCTTTCATCTATTTTGATGTTATTTTTTGCACAGTGTGAGAAAGTGCTCTAGTTTCATTCTTCTGCGTGCAGTTGTCCAATTTGCCCAGCACCGTTTGTGGAAGAGACTTTTTTTTTTTTAAACATTGGATGTTTTTTCTTGCTTTGTTTAAAATTAATTGACTCTATAATTGTGTGTTCATTTCTGGGTTCTTTATTCTGTCCTACTGATCTGTGTGTCTGTTTTTGGGTCAATACCATACTGTCTTGATCACCACAGCTCTGTAATATAACTGGGAGTCAGGAACTGTGATGCCCTCAGCTTTGCTTTGCTTTTTCGAGGTTGCTTTGGCTATTGGGGGTCTTTGGTGGTTCCATACCAATTTTAGGATCGTTTATTCCAGATTGCTTTGGGTGGTGTAGACATTTTAACAATATTGGTTCTCCCCATCCATGAACATGGAATGTTTTTCCATTTCCTTGTATCCTCTTCGATTTCCTTCATCAGTGCTTTATAGTTTTCAGAGTATAGGTTTTTGCCTTCCTTGTTTTTTTTCCTTGGCATTTTATTGTTTTCATGGCAATTGTAAATGGCATTATTTTCTTAATTTGTCTTTCCACTACTTTGTTATTCCTGTATAGAAATGCAACAGGTTTCTGTACATTGATTTTGTATCTTGGGACTTTACTGGTTTCATTCATCAGTTCTAGTCATTTTTTGGTGGAGTCTTTAGCAATTCTCTATAGAGTATCATGTCATCTACAAATGTCACCTTACAAAAAGGTAAGCTTCTTCCTTACCAATATGGATGCCTTTTATTTCTTCTTGTCTGATTGCTGAGGCTAGGACTTCAGTGCTGTGATGATCAACCGCAGTGAGAGTGGGCATCCCTGTCATGTTTGTGACTTTCAGGGAAGAACGCTCAGTTTTTACCCATTGAGTATGTTAGCTTGGGTTTTTCATATATACGTGTATAGCTACACGTATGTATAAACTGTTGAGAGCTTTTTTCCAGAATGGATGTTGTAGTTTCTCAAATGTGTTTTCTGCATCTATTGAAACGATCACATTGTTCTTGTTGATGGGATCTATCACGCAGATTGATTTGTGCATGTTGAATCCCTGCAGCCCAGGAATAAATCCCGCTTGATTGTGGTGAATGATTTTTTAATGTGGTGTTGGATTCAATTTGCTACTGTTTTGTTGAGGATTTATGCATCTGTGTTTATCAAGGATGTTGGCCTGTAGTTCTCTTTTTTTTGTGCGGTCTTTGTTTGGTTTTGGTATCAGGGTGATGCTCTTGGCAGTGACATTTTAGGTACAAACCAAGGGCACAATCTATGGGAAAACAAAACACAAACTTTTGCTGTCACATAACATAAAGGAATTCCTAAAACTCAGCAGTTAGAGAACAAACAACCTGATTAAAAAACGGGCCAAAGACCTTATTCAACAGACACCTCACTGGAGGAGACAAGCAGACAGCAAACAAACACGTGAAAAGATGCTCCACATCACGTGTCAGCAGGGAAATGCAGATTAAAACAGGATCCCATCGCTTGCCTGCTGGCCCAGCGGATGTCCAGGACACCAACAGCACCTGGGGCACCCCAGCAGGCTACAGGGGACACAGGTCGCCACCCTCGCTGCTGAAGATGGCTCGGCAGCTTCTCACAAAACATGCCAGGGGTGCCTGGGGGGCTCCGTCAGTGAAGCCTCTGGCTTTGGCTCAGGTTGTGACCCCAGGGTCCTGGGATCGAGCCCCATATCAGGCTCCTTGCTGGGGGAGAGGGCCTGCTTCTCCTTCTGCCCCAACCCCACTCTCTCTCTCGCTCTCCCAACTAAATAAAATCATAAAAAAAAAAAAAAAAACCACAACCAAAGAAGCTAAACACGCTCTTGCCATTTGATCAGCAGGCAAACCCTAGGTGTTGACCTCAACCAGCTAAAAAACTTAACTGCACACAAAATCCCGCACTCTGGTGTTTACCCAGCTTTATTCGTAATTGTCGACACTTGGAAGCATCGGGAACATCCTTCCATGGGTGCTGGACATATCGGCCGGGGTCCATGAGTCCAGGGAGGGTGACTTGGCAGCGAAGGAGATGCGCTGCCAGCTGTGGGAAGACAGAGATGAGCCCTAACTGGACGTTATTAAGAAGAATGTGGGTGGAGAAGGTTCCAATGACATGAGTTCTGGAAAAGGCTCAGCTATACAGCTGTGAACAGGTCAGGATTGCCACGGGCCAAGGCGGGGACCTGGTGACGGGGGGGGGGGGGGGGGGGGGGGGGGGGGGGCGCGCTCAGGGCGTTTCCAGGTAATGAAGCCGGATGCCTCGGTGAGGAGCTCACCTGTAGGAGCTCACCTGTAGGCCAGCCGGCAGCTGTCAATGTCCCTGATGTGCATGTTGACAAAGGGAGGCTCTGGGGGGCGAATTCTGTCATTCCTGCTAAATCCTTGCAGGGACCTAGTACCTCTGCAAACACGGTCAGAAAAGCCACCGTCACAGCCACCTAGATAATGCCTGATTCCAGTCCCCTTTATGTTCTGATGTGGCCTGAACTTCGGGTTCTTGTCCCTACACTGTGGGTGTTCTGCACCTGTGGCCGCTATCACAGGGCGTCCCGGGATTGATTCACCCACCCACCCACACATTCATTCATTCATTCATTCATTCAGTTTTTTAGGATTTATTTTATTTTTAGAAAGAGGGCATGTTTGCATGTGGTGGGAGGGGCTGAGGGAGAGAGGGAAACCTCAGTGGACTCTGCCCTGCGCAGGGGGCCACACGGGGCTGGATCCCAGGACCCTGAGATCACCACCTGACCTGAAATCAGGAGTCGGGTGCTCATCCGACTGTGCCATCCAGGTACCCCAGGGGGCTGTGACAGGTATTAAAATCTTTCTGTGTCTAAAGGGTCTTCTCATGTCGTTGGTTTTTATGTGGAGGCTGTGGTTCAGGGTTTGTCGCTGTGTGCTGTTCTAGAAAGTTCTCCACTGGGCTGGCTGTGTGGGGAGAAGCTGGTGCTGGACTGAGTCTTCCTGGGCACAAGGCGGCAGTTCTGGGTTAGGGGCTCCCTGCAGGTCTATCCAGGGGTGTTGGTGCCGGGAGGGCCTGGACAGGTGTTCCCTCTCACGCCCGCCTCCCTGAGGTGGTGAGTCTTCCAACATGTTCAGGAGGAAGGCCTCCCCACAGTGATCCCTGAAATAAAGATGCCGCAGTATGAGCCCTGGGGCAGAGGAGCCACTGGGGTGGAGGGGTGCGTAGCGAGGCTTGGCTTGGGGCCCCGCGTCCTGCCCTGGCCTGGGGCCTTGTCCATGGGGAGGTCTGGGCACGGCCATCAGCTGGCTGCAGCCCCAAGGGGTGGGGAGGCCCTTCTCAGGCTCCCAGAGAGCGCACTAGTTGGATCTGCAGAACCACCATGAGAAATTTTGGGTTTCTTGCTTTTACAGGAGAGGGGTCTCAGCCTTGGGTGGAGGGCGGGGGCTTTTGTTGGCGGGAGGGGGTCAGGCTGTGGGAGGGTGCCCGCCCAGGTCTGTCCAGATACCTCATGTCTCCCCCGCCCCCACCCCGGGCACCTTACCCCTCGTCAGGCTTCCTCCCGCACCAGCGATGCTGTCTCCATTTCCCCACATTTTATTTAGAAAAACGTAGGGAAGTTGGATGGCCAGGGTCTGTGTCCTGCCATGTGCCTGGTCCCTGTGGCTCTGTGCACTTGCCCCCTTGGGTGCCCGTGAAAGCACCTGTGTGTCTCGCTCATGTCTGACTTGGTGGCCACGCTCTGCCACAGGCTGTGCCTCCCAGTGGAGCTAATCAGGTTTGGGTCCAGGATCCAGGCCCCAGTTGTGAGCTATGTCTGGTCGTCATGTCGGTTTTTGTCTAGAACAATCCCTCCGCTGTGTCCTGTCACTGTCTGAGTCTTTGTCCACTGCCATGTCCCACAGAGACTATGTCCTCGCAAGGTGCCCCTGGGGGCGTGGTTGCAGGTCTCTGGCCAAGGCAGGTCCAGATCAGGTGACGAGGAAGGGACTCTGTGAGGGAGGGGCTGCTCTGCTGCCCCACTATCTCTGACCTGGGGCCTTGGGGTCTGGGGACACTGTGACTAGAACCATCCAGACCTTGGGAAGGATCATGCCAGGGGGTCAGCAGTGGAGCAGGACCCGAAGCAGGACGCTGGGCTGCAGGCGCGGGGGCTCTGGGGCTTCGGGGTCAGGGTGCCCCAGGGGACCACCCCCCAATACTCCATTTGGGCTGAATCGTCCATGCCCAGAGCCCCTGCTGGCTCTGTTCACTCCTCTCCTCCAGGGCTGGCATTGGGCCCCTGGGCGGGGGCGGGGGGTTGTGAGGACGTGGGGGCGCTGCAGGGTGGGGTTCCCTAGGGACCCTTCTGGGAAGGTGCTGATGGGAGGGACGCTGATACTGCCCCAAACCTCTTTCCTGACACGGCAGCCCTCACCTGGGCCCCTGCCCTTCTTTCCGCTGTTTTCTGTGCTTTGGTATTTTTGCAAAGTCATGATTGTGGTGTCGGAGCTCACACGTGTGACAGTGACTCACAGCCCGCGGCCCGCCTGCCTCCCCAGTCCCCGGGGCCTTTGTGGGGGTGGGCTCACGCCCCGCACCCCAACCCCAGCCCTGCCCACAGCAGGTGCTGGCCTCCAGCAGGGACCAGGTGCACGATGGGGGGGGTCGTCCTGTGTCCTCAGTGCGGCTGTTGTTGGGGCCCCAGAAGGAAGCCACCAGGTTGTGTCTGTGTGCTGGGGAATTCCTGGCTGGGTGGCCAGCACAGGGCCACTGGCACCTGCCTGGACAGCTGTCACACAGCAGTAGGAGGGCCGTCTCCTAGGGGGCAGAGGGGCCGTAAGCTTGGGTTCAGGGAGAACTCTGTCGTCACTCTGCATGGGGTCCACGGGGTCACCGCTTCTCAGCAGCCTGGGGTGGAGGGGCCCTTGGAGGAGGACACCCCCATCCTCCGCAGGCAATGGCCCCTGCTCCTGGTGGGCAGCGATGCCGAGGTCTCTGTGCGGAGGGGCCCAGGTGGAGCCGGCTGGCTCCCGGACTGAGGCCCAGCTGTTTTTCTTCTCAGCGCCCCCTGAGCTGGACTTTTGAGGGTTCTGGGTGGGGGCTCGGGGCCCAGGCATGGGGGCCAGACTGTGTGGGTGCCCGGGGTGGCCAGGGCAGGAGGGGAGGGAAACAGGAGGACAATTGTCTCTCAGGGTGATGGCTTGTCTGATCTCAGGAGTGCTTCCCCAAGTGCGCGGAGCTGGGAGGGTGTGGCGAGGGTGCAGCGGAGACCCCAGGGAGGCTGCAAGGGGTGGGACAAGGCATCCCCGGCCCTGGCTGTGGATTGGGTTCCTGGCCTCTGGGTGTCAGCCGACTGCCTGCCCCACCCACAGGGTGTCAGGGCGTGGGTGCAGCCCCGGGGCACCTTCTCGCCAGCTGGGTGGATGTGCTCACACCACTGCCCTCCACTTCCCCCAGCTGCCCCACCTGGCCAGCCCTGGGCTGTGGCCCCCCAGAGGGCACGCTGTGTCCCCGCTGCAGGAGGCCCCACCTCAAACCCACCTGCTCACCTGCGCCTCTGCGTGTCCAGGGAAGTGCGGCAATTGGCTCCCAGCCTGCCTGAGCCCCTGTAAATATTTGATGATGGCTGAGATAGCAAACAAAGGGCTGCTCTGTTCCGAGGGATGAGACGGTGATCCTGGAACGTTCCGGCCCCGCGGGCTGCTTCCTGGATGGCTCACGAATTCGCGCTTTGAGGCAGGCCCTTTGTGCTTCTGGGCTGAGCAGGCCCCTGTGGCCTGGTGAGGGGGAGAGGGCGGCCTTGCTAGCTCTCCACCTGGAACCGGCTGGGCCTCTCCGGAGGCTGCCCGCCTGGCCAGAGGTCACTGTGGGGTCTTGCCCTTCAGATGCGAGAAGAGGGACCCATTCTTGGTCACAGGCTCTGGGGAGAGGTTCAGAGAAGCCAGGGGACGAGGGCTTGGCGGGGACACCCCACGGCCCAGCAGAGGGGTGCGCGCCCAGCCGGCACTGTAGGGCCCTGTTGGTGCTGCAGACGTGTTACACGCTTGCCCCTGTGGTCTGCGTGTGGCAGCAGCAGTTCCTGATCCCGTCTTCTCTGCTGGCTGGCTGGGCATGCACACGTGCTGTCTTGGGCTGGCACGCCTGGGGACAGGCCTGCCTGCCCCGGAGTGCTTCCGTGGGAAGCCCGAGCCCTTTGCAGCAGCCCTGCCTACCGGGAGCAGGTGCTTGGGTCCTGGTGGCAGAGCCACAGCCCTGCCCTTGGGCGGAGCCTTTGCCCTTGGGCAGGGCAGTACCTGGGGCATCCCGGGCAGCCTTACTGCCTATGGCCTCTGGCAAAGGGTTCTGCTGCGTTCTCTCTGGGGAAGGAGAATCCTATGGGCGAGGCCAGGATAAGGGTAGCTGGTGGAGGTTGAGTCACGAGGGTATAATTATTAGTGGTTGTAATAAGCAGGGTGGCAGTTTCCTGCCAGTGCACCGAAGCCCTGTGCAGACCTGCTCACCTTCTCTGGTTGAGCCCTGGCTGCACCCCAGGGAGGCTGGCCTCTACTTACGGAGGCCGTGGTGCTAGAGACACCTTCACTGCCCAGGCAAGCAGGCGTGGCCTGGGGATGGTTGGCAGGGAGTCTGCAGGGGCAGCTGCCCTTTCCAGGCCCAAGGGTATGTGGGAGGCTGGGTGGGGGCTACACGCCCCAGCCTGTAGCTTTGCCCCCTTACGGGAGGGACTCTGCAGGTGTACTTGCGTGAAGAGCCCTGCTGGGGGTACCCGGTGTCATCCCTTGGGTGCTGACCACAGAAGGACGTAGTGGCTTCTAGAATGTGGACAGGGGAGAGAATCTCTGAGGAGCCCCCCGGGTTGGGGTGGCCCTGTGTAAACCTCTTTGACTTGGCCTGGAGGCCTCCTTCCTGCCTCTGGCTCCTAGAGCTCAAAGAGAGAGGGTTTGCGGTGTGGGCCGCAGCACGGCATTTGCTGGGCAGCGACAGGAAGTCATCCTGCCTCCTTGTGGACTGCGTGCAGCCCAGGGCCCGAGGGGCCACCCGGAGGACCACAGAGGGCCATGGGCAGGGCTCCTTATGAGTGGTGCTGGGGCCCGTGGGGCTTCGTGTCAGGGGGTGATTGGGTACTGCTCTGGAGCAGCCCAGGCGCCCTGACTGCCTGGCCTGGTCAGTGGGTGTGCGGGGACACTGGGGAGTGGTATGGAAGTCCTCTTCAAGGACAAGGGCCAAGAGCTAGAGGTGAGGAGCCAGGAGCAGTGAGGGTAGTGGGTTGGTGGAGCCCCTCCCTGGGAACCCATCCCTGCGGGCAGCGTCCTGCTCACCCCTCCTGGGGACAGGGCCAGCACCATGGGGCAGAACCTCAGGCAGTGGGGCAGGGCCAGCCCATGGCCCGGGGACTCCTGGAGGGGCTCTGGGGGTCCTGGGGAGCTCAGGCTCCTGCCCCTGGGCCCGGCACTTAGAGGGGCTGGTGCACAGGCCCATCGCAGAGCCATACACGTCCTGGGGCCACAGGGAAAGTAGACCTCATGTGCCAGGTGGGGCCCCAGGGCCCGGGGTCCCTAGGCAGGGAGTCTGGGAATGGGGTTTCCTCAGGGCTCCACTGGTGGTGCTGCTCCCCTGCGGGGGCACAGTCCAGGTCAGGGGGTCAGTGCCAGGCTAGGAGTCAGGGCCATCTGGGGCCCCCCCTCCCTAGGAGGTCCACTTTATGCCCTGCTTTCTGGTGCACACGCTGCCCTTCAGTCCCCCCCCCCCCCCCAGGTCTGGCTCACAGCCCAGCTTCCCAGGGCTGGGTGTGCAGGGGGACGCTTGGCTGGTATGGCCTCCACAGCATGGACTACCCTCCCCTCCCCTGGCTCTGCCCTCCTCCATCTCTGTCCCCCTCCCCCCGCTCTGCCTCTTCCCCCAAGTCGGCCTCCATCCCTGTCCTCATCTTTATCCCCTCCCCATCCCTCCTCCATCCCTGTCCCCTCCCCCAGTTCTGCCCCTCCCCCATCCCTCCCTGTCCCTCCTCCAGCTCTATCCCCCTCCATCCCTCCCCCATCCCTGCCCCCATCTCTACCTCCTCCCCATCCCTGCCCCATCCCCTCCCTGAACCCTCCTCATCCCCTGCCATCCCTGCCCCATCCCTGCCCCCTCCCTCCCTCATCTCTGTTCCCACCCCCCTGCCTGCTGGAGCCCTGTATCCATAGCAACAGTTACTGCTGTGGAAGCTGGCGCCTGCTCCCTCATCCCGAGGGGAGGTATTTTTGGCACTGCGGAGAGATTTTATTTTATCTTTGGTGTTGACTTTTACTCTTTGAGTGAGCGCCGCACAGAGAGAGCTGGGGCAGCGTTCGGGGAGGTCTGAGGGCTTCGCGTGGTTGTGTAGATGCTGGCTCTTCCCTGTAGACAGGGTGGAAGATGCTGGCTCCTGGGAGCCGCCTGTAGGGGGTCCACGGGCTGTTTGGGGCTCAGGGCAGTGACTCTGGGTGATGGGGGGATGGGGTGGCCGTGGTAGAGGCCACTCAGAAGCCCCTCAGCCTCATGGCTTAGCCGGTGGCCATAAGAGCAGAGTTTAGGGTGGTCTTGGGTGTCCCCTTCCAGGACATCTTCCTGCCCCTACAGGGCCCGCATGGATGGTGTCATGTTGGGCTCGGGGGTCGGGGCGCCCCTCACTCTCCTGATCCTGGTGGCCATGAGCACAGGTGGCTTCAGTATTTGGCACCTGCTGCTGAGGTATCTCCGGGGGGCACCGAGGAGACTCTTGGGTATGACCCCCACACATGTGGGCGTTGTGGCTGGGCTGTGGATTTCCAGGGGCCCTTGCTTGGGTGCGGGTGCCTGGGGAGGGGCGGGTGCACCTGTGTGACTGTGAGGACTGCTGGGGATGGCCTGCAATGCACCTGCTGTCCTCATGGAGGGGAGTGCCTGAGGAGCAAGCCTAGTGGGGTGTGCGGCCCCAGCCCCTCAGACTCTGGAGATGCCCTCTCCCGGGCTTCCCTGGGGCACATGTGGTGGGGTAGCTGGGTGTGCAGTGCCTTGGGGTCCCTGGAGCCACTCCCTGACCCTCCCTCTCCTCATCTGCAGCTTGCAGGGGGCTGTGGGGCCAGGCCAGGCTGCCCCCGTGGGGTCAGGCCTGGGGCATCTAGATCAGGGGCTGAGGCCCAGTAGAGCGATTTCTGCCTTGTCATCATGGAAATCCCAAACAGGCCAGAAAGAGAACTGCCGTCCAGCCTCCCCTCTCAGTGTTACTGGTTGTGTCTTGTTCGTTAATCTTCCCAAAGTCTCCATCTCGCGTGAGCTCCCAAGTACAGGCTTGGGGGGCAGGGGCCTCGGGTGCCCCCCACGAGGCTGTCTCCCGCCATGTCTGCACCTACAGCACCCCCCCCCCCCCGCCGCCCCCAAGCCAGAGCAACAGGGGGAGGCATTCAGGTCTGTGGGTTTTACAGAATGAGGACTTCTGCTCCTGGAAGCTGTTTAGGGAACAGACAGGGGAGGGGGCATGGTGGTCCCCACCCTGGGGAGGGGACAGGGGCAGGCTGAGGGCCGCTCTGCTCATGGTGGGTGAAGTTGAGCCAACTGCAGAGGACTGGGCGGAGAGGAAGTGGTGCCCCCATGCCTGCCTCCTGAAGGCAGCCCTTCTCCTTCACCATTTGGTCGGCCCCTCGGCCTGCCCCTGCTCTCCCTGTCCCTCCACGGCCGCCGTGGGCAGGCTCTGCTATAAATAGCCGTGCGGTGGAGGCTCGGCGGGCACCCAGGCCACGAGGCTTGGACGGCTTCCCTGCGGGGGCACAGCCTGCCTTCTGGCACGTGTCGTCTGTGTAATGCGGTCTTTGCGTCCTCCTGAAGGCTGTGGAGGAAACAGGTTTCCGTGCGGGAAGAGTGCCTGTGCTGTCACTGCCCGCTCGCCCTGCATGTGCCTTGCCTGGGCACCTGTGCGCCCGCATGGCCCACTTGGAGGGCGGGGGTCTGTAGGGACTGGGGCATGCTGGGGGGGACCAGCTGGGACAGAGGCCTGCTGGGGGCGAAGCCATGTTAGGCTGTGTGGCCCTGTGTGGCGCTGCCTTGGTCAGGTGGCTGTGGGTGCACCCTGGGGCTCCCAGTGCCTGCTGCCCCATGTGGGACACCTCCCCCAGGCTCCTTCTGGATCGGGGATGCCCGGCACATCTGGCGGGCAGACTCCCTGTGATGAGTGCTACCCCAGACCTGGGGGCCGAGCACGTGGCACAGCCTCAGCAAGAAAGCTGACAATCCATTTGTACAGGTCACACGTAGCCTGAGTCCTGGCCCTGGCCCCGTCCCGGGGAGTCCTGATGCCCACACACAGGAGGGAGGAGCCAGCCTGTGTCCAGATGGACAGAGGACATGCTCAAGGACACTGATACGTGAGGCTGGCCCTTCCCTCAGTGCTCTGTGCCCTGGCAGGCAGGGGCAGTGCGGGGAGGGTGGTTGTGGGGCTGTGGGGCTCTGACTAGGAGTCTGGGGTGGGCAGGCCCTGTGGGGTGTGAAGGACTCCATGCCATAACGTACCCAGTGTGGTTTGTTTCCTGTGCTTCACCTGCTCGTGGTTGATACAAGCGCCTCTTGAATCTATGTCTGAGTGTCTTGCTTCAGTTTTGGAAAACTTTGGACTGTTACTATTTTATGCATGTTGCCTTATTCCCATCTTTATGCCTTGTTCTTCCAGAATCCCATTTATGCACAGGTTGGACCTTCTCACCGTGTCCTATGAGCTGCATTTCCTCTTCCTCGTGTTTCCAGCGTTTGTGCATCTGTGTCCCAGTCTGCGTGTTTCCTGTGGGCTTGCCTTCCACTTTGCCGATCCCGTCTCCAGCCGTGTCTTACTTGCTGCTGAGCCCCCGTCTCAAGTTCCCTGTTTCCTTTCTTAGTTCCAGTTTCCATTTGGTTCTTAGCACACAGATTTTGGTGAATCTCGGTTATCTATTTGACTTCTTGCATAAGAAAAAGACATTTTTAAGAATTTATTATGTTTCAAATTTTTTGAATAGTTTTCTATGTTTTTAAATTTTATCCTAATTCCAGTTCACATTCAGTGTAATATTAGTTTCAGGCATTCCTTCCTCCCGTCACCTGTCTCCCCCAGCCCCACGCATTTCCCCTTTCCTAACCATCAGTATGTTCTCTGTAGCTAAGAGTCTGTTTCTTGGTTTCTCTCTCTCTCTCCCCCACTGTCTCTGTCTCCCCCCATCTCTCTCCTCTTTCTCCCCCCTTTCTCTCTCTCTCTCTCTCTCTCTCTCAGTTACCTATGTTCTTGACTACAGCAATCACAGGACTGTTGCTGTCTGTCTGATACAATATTCGGATCCTTGGGGGGGTTTGTTGCTATTGTTTGCCTTTTTCCCCGTCTTGCTGTTCTGTCATTTGGCCTCGGCAAGGCCTGGTCGGTCTGGCCATTTTTGATCAGCGTATTTGAAGCTCATGGAGATCTTTGAAATGGTGGGGGATCTTGCTTTCCTCTAGAGAAGATGGACTTGTGCTCTTAGCAGATGCTGTGATGAGGGCGGGCCGTGTTCATCCTGTCTGGACTCGAGCCCAGCCTTTGGAAGGCCTCTCTGCTCTGTTCTGTTCATTTTCCCAGTGTGGAGGCCTCCTGGAGAAAGTAGACAGAAAGCTCGCGTGTTCACCCTCAGACGCCGACGCTCTGCCTGCTGCTGACGCTCTGAGGCCGGGCTGTGCAGGAGCAGTGCAGTGTGAGCTACGTGGGGAGTACGTGGTTTAACAGCCACGTTGAAAATATGAAAAGAACAGGTGGAGTTCATCTTAATATTTTTCTGTGGTTCAGTACACCCAGGGTATTATTTTTTTAATATGTGAAGCGTGAGCTATTAATGAGGTTTAAACAATTAAAAGGGAGTTACCGTGTCTCAGAAAGCTGGTGTACTGTCTTACACGTGGATGACCTTTGTGTTGGGAAGAGCCCATGTCAGGCACTCACAGCCACGTGTGGCCTGGGGCTGTTGTCTGGGGCAGAAGGTGGGGGCTCCTGTGTCTCCTGGAGTCACGCCCAGAGCTCATTTCAGGTGTGTGTATGTCTGCGTGTGCGCACGCGCGTGCGTGCGTGTGTGTGCGCGTGCTTGCGCCGCTGACCCCCTACCATCTTGTCTGTTCAGTGGCCCTAAGGCTCTCGCTGCCCCCTTGGGAGGAGCTGCGGAGTCAGTTCACAGCCTTGGGGCAGACGTGAGCCCTGGGGCCTCAGCTTCTGTCACATGTACTGGGTCTCTCTGGCAGAGTGTCCCCTGGTGCAGCGCTGGCCCTGGGGGTCACCCCCTTCCCCCGTCCCCCCAGTACAGTGCTGGCTCTGGGGGTCACCCCCTTCCCCCTTACCACCCCCTGGTGCAGCGCTGGTCCAAGGGACACTGTAGATACTCAGGCCTGGGAGCATGTCTCCCCTGGCTTGAGCCCATTGGTGGCAGAAATCCCTGCAGCCTGGCCTCTGGGGCCATCTTAGACCTGTTGGCGGGATCACCCAGGCTGGACAGGGCTTCTAGACAGGAGGGGAGTGAGGTCCTGGCCACTTCTTTTAGGGGGGTGGCACTGGGAGGTGTCAGGATCCCCTCCTCTACGCCTTAGTAGCCAGAACTGCGGTTCTGGGGGTTCCGTGGGTTGGAGGCAGGCAGGGGAGAGGGGTTCTGCTTCCTGAGGAGACTCCAAGGCATTCAGTACATTGTCACGAGGACCTCACACCTTAACCGCTTCCCGGTGTGCCCCAGTGTTTGTACCCTGTGCGAGGGGGGCACAGCCACAAGGCAAAAAGGAGGTGACTCCTGGCTGGCCCCGCCCCACAAGGGTGACCTGGCAGCAGCTGGCCATGAGGTGGGGCAGTCCTCAGTGTCCTCACCCTCATCCCTGCAGGCCCATCCTTGGTGCAGGTGTTCATCTCAGTTGATTGTGACTGAGGTGTGTCCACATCTGCCTGAGGCGTCCCTGCAGGGGTGGCCTGGGGTGGGGCTGGCCCCTCTAGAGGGTGTGGGGCCTCAGGTCACACGGCCAGGGCAGACACTGCCTATTGGGCGGGAGCCCAGGAGGGAGGGAGGGCTGGTGGGTTTCTCTCACTGGCTCCTGTGCCCATAGGCCCCTCTGTACATGTCACACCGTGGTGGCCCACATCTCTGGCCCAGGGGCCTAGGGTTCTGGCAGATGTTTCCCTGAGAACACCTCGAGGTTCTGACCCCGCTCATGGTTTCCGTTGTCCCACTGCCCTGATCCCCTGTCCACCTGCCTCCAGGAAAGAGTGGACCCCAGCAGGAGACGGGCCAGCAAGGCCTCCACTTGGAGCCGGGACCCTGTGGCCAGCCATGAAGGCAGCTCTGCTTGGCTGAAGAGACAGCTTCCCAGGCCCCTAGGGCTGCTGACTCTCTGTGGGTATGGGAGAGGTCGGGGGGTAACCATGGCTGTCCCCTGACCTCAGACCACCTGTCCCGGGAGGCTGTCCATGCCTCACCTGGCCCTTTGCTAGAGGGGTGAGGGACATTTCCCAGGATGTTTCTGTCCCTTATCTGATTGGCCCCCACTATCTCTGGGGACCTGCTGGGGGGAAGCTGCTGAGTGACTGCTCCTCCGTGTCTGGTGGGGAGAGCTGACCCCCCGGACCCCACCCTGTGCAGAAAACCACCTGATTTTTCTTAAGTAAATCATCACGTGTGCTGAGTCTTCTTGGACACTCGGGCTGGCTTGTTGCCATTTCTGTATCTTATCTGCTGTGCAGGAACCACCTGACTTGGGGCATCCCTCTGGCCTGTTTCATGACCTTGAGGCCCCTAGCACCTCCATTAGGACCTCAGCCCACACACAGTGGGTCTCCCTCTGTGGGGTGACCGAGCAGCTGGCCACGTGCCGTGGCCGGGACTGGGCAGCTCCATGAGGGGCACTGGGCAGCACTCTGAGGACACGCCAGCTGACCTTTCAAATGATCAAGTGGTGTGTCATACAGTTAAAAATAGCCAGGTGGCTGAGAATATAAATGAGACCTGCTCCCTGCACTTTTCTCCTCCAGACCCGGTTCTCGATGCTCCCGCAGGGCCTTTGATTTCTCCCCTTTGGCATCAGCAGGGGGCTGTCCATGTTGGTTCTACTGTTTATGACACAAACTTTTTCTTTGAAAGTCCAGTGAAGTCTCTTACTTCTGTCGAACGATGGCACATAAAGGATGTGGGGGTTCCTCAGCATCAGGGACCAGAGAGTGGTTGGTGGTTGGAAGGGCCTCGCAAGGAGGGCAGGTGAGGGGCACCTGGGGAGCGCCCGTGCCCCCCCATGAGGCGGGGCCTGCCTCTGTCACCCGCCCTCCAGGCCACGACCCCCCCCCCCCCGCAGGAGCTGGGTTTGTGGGTACCCTCTTGCAGTGACTGCCTGACAGGGCACCCAGAAGGAAGCTGTGGTTATCACGTGGGAGAGAATGAGCCATTGGCCTTGTGGTTTGATGTCCATGTGGCTGGGCTCCAGGCCTGCGATCCCCCCCCCCCCCTGTGCTGGGGAGCCTGTATTTCAGGGGCAGGTCTGGCCTGGGCGCTGCACACACCTTCACCAGGCGGCCATCTCCCCTCTGAGACCTCAGGCTTTCGGCTACCACTTCTGCTTCTCTGATTCGGTTATTGGATGTTTTCACTTTAATTTTTGACCTTTGAAAACCCGGGCTATTATTTACATGTAATGAGATGCAGATATTACGTGTCCAAGTGGATGAGATACACACACGTGTGACCCGCATCCTTTGTGAGGACGCAGACTGTTCCTCCTGCCCCCCTGCCTCCAGGTCCTGCACCCCCCATCCGTCCCCGCTGCCCCCCAGTCCCCACCCCAGAAGTGAACATCCTTAGCCTCAGGTGCTCTGATTTTTCTGGACTTTGGTGCTGTTCTGTGTGGAGCTACTCTGAACCCTTGTGCCGCCCTGGGCAGGTCCCTGGGTGGGTCCCTGAGGGTTCCTGGTGGGTCCCAAGCGGGTCTCTGGGTAGATCCCTGGGTGGGTCCCTGGTGGATCCCTGGCGGGTCCGTGGTCGATCCTTGGGTGGGTCCCTGGTGGGTCCTTGTAGGGTCCCTGGAGGGCAGTGGCTGGGCCCTGGGCAGGTGTAAACCCTCCTTGTACCCCTGATGTGTCCAGAGGCCTCAGCTGCTCCTGGCGCCCCCTGCGGTTCTGCGGCCCCCTTAGTTGGGCCTGCTGGTGGGCATCAGGTGTCATCTCAGGGCAGGAAGGGACGTCTTCTTGGACACTCGGGGTGGCTTGTTGGCCATTTCTGTATCTTACCTGCTGACACCCTGTTTGGTTGTGGAATTGCAGGGGTCCTGTGTGTTTGGGTGGAGTCCCATGTCAGAGGTGTCATTGGGAACCATTTCTCCAGTCTGTGGCTTGATTTTTCTTAAGTAAATCATCACGTGTGCTGAGTGAAGTGTGTTTCCATGTCATTGCCAGGATTAAATGTTAGTGTATTTGTACCTGATGTTTCATCTTATTTCCAAACTGGAGCCTTCGTGGGACACCTGGTGGTTCAGTGCTTGAGTGTCTGCCTTTGGCTCAGGGTGTGATCCCCAGGCCCTGGGATCGAGTCCCACATCGGGCTCCCTGCAGGGAGCCTGCTTCTCCCTCTACCTGTGTCTATGCCTCTCTGTCTCTCATGAATAAATAAAATCTTTAAAAAAAACAAACAAACTGGAGGCTTCATTTGCCAGGGCACTTTCTTGATTGCTACTTTAAAAGAAAATGTTTATCTATCTATTTACTTACATAAAGTATGAGTAGGGAGGGGCAGGGAGACCTTGCAGCAGATGCCCCTCAGGGCTCCATCCCATGGCCCTGAGATCATGACCTGAACCCCCCAGAGTTGGACCTCCACCAGCGGAGCCACCCTGGTGCCTCTCGACTGTTCCTGTTTAATGAGAATCTTGCTTTTACGTATGTGTGTCAGCCTCCTGCATTCCACTGAGCACATAAACTAGATTTTTTGAAGTCCATCTGTCCCCGAATTATTTTTCTCTGGGGTCAGCTGCGGGATGGTTCTCCAGGTGTTTCTTTGCTCTGCTGGGGGTCGTGAGGCCAGGGAGGGTCTGTGGGGGCGGGGCTGGAGGATGCAGGTGTGTGAGCTGGGGCCTGCAGATGGCCGGTTCCTGGGGTGTGGCTGGCAACGGTGGAGCCCTGTGGTTGGCTCTGAGCATTCCATGGGGTGAGCCCACCTCTGTGGGCTGTGGCTGTGGCCCCAGGGCAGGGCGCAGGGTGGGTGCTGGAGGGGTCTGTGTGGTGAAGGGTGTTGGTGCCTCCCTTGCAGGGCGTGGCTATAGCTTTGGGTGGGCACCGCCCCATGGGGACTCCCAGCAGGGACAATGGTGTTGCTGGGTCCTAAGTAGCCATAATGTCTGGTCAGCTCAGACCCTAGAGGCCTGTGTGCTGTGCCCCCGGCACCGCTGGCCTGGCTGGGACCCTTGTTCCTGGGTCTCGTCTGCTCTGGTCGCGTGTCCTCGAAGTTGCGTGTACATGTACGTTGGAAGGGAACCGATGTGTCTCTTGCGACAGCATTCAGAATGTGGGTGTTGAGGACAGGAGGCCTTGCAGGTGTTTTAGGGGAGAATGTGTGAGTGTGGCAGTGTGGGTTCTCCAGGAGTCTCAGGCTCCCAGAGACCGTTTTGGTTTGTCCAGGTGCAGGGGCTCATCCGGGGCCACGGGGCTGCTGACTTGGAGGTCGTGAGTGTGGGAGGACCCAGCATAGGGGCCAGGGCAGACCCTTTACAACCCCAGACGCCAGGCCCCTCCCTCTGCTGTGCCCTGCATACCAGGAGCCATGAGGAAGGCAGGCAGTCCCCGCTTGGGCCCCTGGCTCTGGGAAGGCCTTAGCCTGTGTGTTTCTCCAGGACCGGAAGCTCACCAAGCTGGAGAGGCAGCGGTTCAAGGAGGAGGCAGAGATGCTGAAGGGCCTGCAGCACCCCAACATCGTGCGCTTCTATGACTTCTGGGAGTCCAGTGCCAGGGGCAAGAGGTGCATCGTGCTGGTGACCGAGCTGATGACGTCAGGGACACTGAAGACGTGAGCGGGCCCCTGCCAGCTGGCCGGACCCTGGGGTGGGCCGGGTCCAGGGCGCGGGGCCTCCGTCCGCCAGGGCCTCTCGCAGGAGCGGCCCCACCTGGGGTCTGGGTGGCACATGCACGTCCTCCGGTCTTGGAAGCGCCCTCCTTGGAGGAGCCGCTGGTGAGCCGCGCCCCACCCGCAGGTACCTGAAGCGGTTCAAGGTGATGAAGCCCAAGGTGTTGCGCAGCTGGTGCCGGCAGATTCTGAAGGGGCTGCTGTTCCTGCACACCAGGACGCCCCCCATCATCCACCGGGACCTCAAGTGTGACAACATCTTCATCACGGGGCCCACTGGCTCTGTGAAGATTGGCGACCTGGGCCTGGCCACCCTCAAGAGAGCATCCTTTGCCAAGAGTGTGATCGGTAAGCCCTTGCCCCGGGGGCCCCAGCTGCAGCCCTGATGGCCTGCTGGGGGGTCCCAGGCTGTGGGTCTGGTGCTGAGGCTGGTGGGTGCCCTCGGGGCAGTGGACGCTCAGCAGGAAGGAAGCCCCAATGACAGAGGGACTCAGGCTCTGTGGCCAGTAAGGCTGGCACAGGCGGGAAGGTCGGTGCCCTAGGGCCTGAGGCCCACAGACGGGAGTCCCTGGGGATCTGGGCCCCGAGGAGCCCATGGGGCATGGGACCAAGGGGATTTGTTGTGGCTGCTGGTGTGCTAGCCTCTTCTTTCCGAGTGTTTGGTACTGCTCTGAGAAGTGTCCCCCACAGCCTTTCGGGGTGAGGCCCCATCCGCAGCTTCCCTGCAGGGATAGGCTGCACTGGAGTCCTGGTGGCAGCGGGCATTGGGCTGGGGCCTCTCTAGGGCATTATGGAGAGAGTGCTTGGAAGGGCAGCAGGCAGACAGGGTTTGAGACATCTGGGTAGTGCTGCAGGGCTGGGCCGCCCTGGGTGTGGCTGCAGAAGTCCTGTTTAGCAACTTGGGGTCAGGGGCCAGGAGGGGGGCCCTCTTGCCAGTTTGAAGCCATGTGTGGGGACAAAGCAGGACAGGAGGCTGATCTCAGGGTTCTGCACGCTCGTGGTTCTGATGAGCACATTTGGGGACAGAACTTGGCCTATTTGTGGCAGATGAAACCGCTGGGAATCTGGAAATGTCTCGGGCAGGGTTAGTGGGTTTGGAACATGACATCTGGGGCAGGGTGGCTGCCAGGGGTGCCTTGCAGGCCTGGTCCTTGGTCTGTGAAGTGGATGGGGCCTGGCTGGTGGGAGCATGCCTCTGAGCTGCTGGGTTTCTGAGCAGGTTTTGTAGGTCCGGCCTTGGGTGTGGGGTGCTTGGCCAAGCCCCCTGGGGTTCCCATGGCTGGTGGGATGTCAGTGTACTGGGTGCAGGCTGGATGGCCTGATGGGGGGATGTGAAGGCTGGTGTCTCCAGCAGGTGCATCTGCCCCAAGCCCAGTACAGGGTGTGCAGCTTTGTGGGGTCCGTGATCACCTCAGCTTTCGTCTGCTGAGGCCACAGAAGCTCCAAACTCACAGAGAACAGGGGGTGATTTGCACGTCTCCCCGGGCACTGGGCACTGGGCAGCAAGGCCCCTTCCTCAGCAAAGGGCCAGCACCAAGAGGGTCCCTTGGTCAGGTGTGTGTGGGAAGGGGTCCCCACGCCTGAGTCAGGCTCCCAGCCCTGTGCTGCATCCTGCAGGGAGAGTTGATGCTCTGGACGCCCTGTTGGGTGCAGCTGTAGGGTTTTGTGCCTGCATTTGGGTTTGTACTTTAGATGTGGCCCACTTTGCACATTGGGTGGAGGTGTCCAAGGACCTCTCCCCTTGCTCTTGGGGGCCCTGTGGCCCCAGGCCCAGGGGCTCTGTGTCAGCTGATGGGAAGGACCCGTGGGTGGATTGGGTGAGAAGGTCCCCAGCACCCAGGCGATGACCTCATCACCAGCACTGTGGCCACAGCCCCTTGATGCCGTGTGCACACACAGCCAGGGGTTACATGCCCCTTGGGGGGTTTGTCCCCAAGAGCCGCCCTCATCCGATGGCATCACTGTGCTCTTGCTGCACTTATGTTGGCCAGGCCCTGTGGTTCAGAACCTCAAAAAGACAGAGACACTCGGACTCCTGTTCTCTGTCTCCCTTCTTTCCGTCATTTCCAATTTGGAATCCCCTAGAATTCTTCATACAGATTCATAAACCCAGAGACAGATTCCTGTTTTTGCCATTTCTCATCCAAAGTGTTAACTTGTTTTGTTAAACATATGATACGGTTTAAGTGGAAATTATGGGTAAAGGAGAAAAAGTTGGACTCTCATGTAATCATCCGCGTCCCTGAGAGCCACAGGCAGCGCAGTACATCACATCATGTGCTCATGGAGTCTCTGCTGTTCTGCACCTGCTTGTTGAAGAAACGGGAAGATTTTGAAGGCTTTGAAGTGGAGGAAGCCCAAAAGGTGGAGACGTGACAGTGTTGCTGAGATTGACGTTCCCGACATCTCCCTTTGCTTTGCGTTTGGCTGGACCTATTTTAATAAGAGGGTTTTGTGAGTTTTAAAGCAGAAGTTTGTTACAGAAAATTAAAAAAAAAAAAAAAAAAGCCAAGACCAGAGAAACTAAAGGAAGAATCAGCGGGAACCCCCTGCCCTGCCTCCCCGTCATCCTGGGTCTGTGCTTGCCGCTGTGTGGAGACGAGGTCATTGTGCACTAACAACCGAACGCTTGGTTTTACTCAATCTGTTGAAAAATGCAGAGTAAGCAATGTTTTGAAACAGCCCGTGTTTGGGCACCTGAGCACTAAGTGGGCACCTTGTCCCTGCTGCCCAACATGCGCCCTCGTGTGCCTCTGGGGACATCTGGGGCCCTCCTAGGATTTTGCAATTTGGTAGCTCTGTGGGGACCATGGTTTTTTGTCTGTAGTGGTTGTCCAGCCCAAGGCCAGGAGACGTGTGCTGCTCTGTGTTTGACACCCCCGGTGTGGGGCGCACAGATGCCTTGGGGCGTACCGGGCTCTGAGCTGTGGGGGCTCCTAATGATGTGAGCGGATCCGACCCGGGATCAGGAGGGTCTGGGTATGTGTGTAGGACCCCTAGGGTGCAGAGCACTCTTGTGTGAACCTCAGATTCCAGGACTGATCCTGACTCTATCCCTGACCCTACCCTAGCCCTGACTCTCACCCTAACCCTGACCCTTACCCTGCCCCTGACCCTGACCCTAGCTCGATGCTGACCCTGGCCCTGACCCTGACCTTAGCTCTGACCCTGACCCTGACCACTGACCCTGCATCTGCTGCTCCCGGGCACAGGTACACCTGAATTCATGGCGCCCGAGATGTACGAGGAGCATTACGATGAGTCCGTGGACGTCTATGCCTTCGGAATGTGCATGTTGGAGATGGCCACCTCGGAGTACCCCTACTCAGAGTGCCAGAACGCCGCCCAGATCTACCGGAAGGTCACCTGTGTGAGTCCCCCGGCCACTCAAAGGGCCGCTCTTTGTGAAACGCTTTGTGGGAGCAGGGGAAGGATGCCGTCACAGGGGAAACTGAGGCTGCCTAACTCAGTGCCGTGGCTGCAGTGGTGGTGTGGGTGGAGGGGGCCTCGCAGACCTTTGGGGTTTCTCTGGGAGGCGCCCCCGCTGCCTGCCCGCAGAGCCCCTTCTCTGGCCACCCCTGGGCCACTGGTTTCCTGGGTCCTGGTGTGTCCCCAGGCCAGCCAGTAATCGGGTGGCTTCGGCTCTGCAAACACATCTCCCTGTCCTCCCTCCGTGGCTGTTCTACCTGGTGAGGCTGACTTTTCTGGGCACCAGGCCCCATGGTCCCTGAGTCCAGGCTGCCTTGCCCCGCCCTCCCCCTGCATTTCCCGCAGGTGTAGCTCATTTCTCTCTTCCAATCTTAGTTGCTTGTTTGGAGGCCTCCCGTGCTGCTCAGGGTGGGAGGTGGGGGGACAGGGCTTTGGCTGGTGGCCCTTGTCAAAGATGCATAGGTAGGTGTGCGGGCCCCCCCGTGATGCTGGCTGGACAGGACGGGCTTGACAGCTGTGGGCAGTGGTCCTCCATGGGGAGGGGTCACCGAGGAGGTTTGGGCCTCCTTCCCGGGCCTTGGGGGCGGGTGCAGGGGAGCAGCCCACCAACCCTGCTCTGCATGCGGGCATGCACGGGGCTGTGGTCCATCTGCTGGGCTGGGGAGACAGGATGGGTTCCCCTGGGGTGCTCCTCAGCCGCCATGGCTCCCCTGTCAGCCCCGGGAAACGGAGCTCAGGCCAGGGCTCCTGAGTGGGCCCAGGTCAGCTTGGGTCCTGCTCCCTGAGGAACGCAGAGGGGAGGCGTGTTCCCTGATCCTTGGCGTGTTTTGTGGTCATGCCCTGTGGGCCCACTGGTCCATCTGCCGCCCCTGACTCCAGGGCCCTCAGGGATTCTGTGTCCCTGCTGCCACCTGCCCGGCTCCTTGCCTCTGAGCCTGGGGACAGGAGCCCCTTGGAAACAGCACCTGTTCCTCACCTGCTTGGGTGGCCCCAGGCCCTCAGAGGTGCGAGTGGGCACAGTAATTGTGGTGGTAGTTGACCACACCACCTGCCTCCCGCAGGGACCCAGGCCCCTTCAACCTCCTTTCCTGGTGGCTTCAGGAAAGGCCAGGGCTTTGCATCTCCAAGGGGAACCCCTTGGCTGTGCCTGGAGCCCAGCATCCCTGTCTATTGCTGCAGACTCTGCTGCGCAACACAACCCCCATCGGTTATGAGCCAGGGGCCAGGGGGCCAAGGGTGCAACGGGCCCCGCCTGGGTAGCAGGAGCCACTGGAGGTCCTGCACTCCTGTGGCCGCCCCTGGGCTGGAGGCCGCTCCTGACCTCTCACCCTGTGGGGGAGCATACATGTCCTATGCTTTACATCAGAGTCTTATTGGAAGACCTGATGGGTCAGGCCGTCAGTGAGTTTAAAATGGTTAAAAATCAGTGGTCCCTGCCTGCAGCCCTGTGCCATGCAGCTCAGTCCCAGGTCCTCCCGCAGGCCCCTTTGCCTGCTGGGCTGCACCAGCTCCTGCTCCCCCATGCCATGGCTGTCGCCGGCTGAGCTGTGCCATCCCACAGGCACCTGCTGTGTCTGTGGTCAGTGTGGGTGCTTCTGAAGGCTGCCCGGCTGCAGAACTCCGTGGCTTGGACCTGCAGCCACCAGGCCTTGGAAGTCAGCCCTGCCCGTGGCCACAGCAGGGCCAGCGCAGTGACCACACCACGCCCTGGGCACCCTCGAGGGAGGGCATGGTGAGCAAGGCCGTTGTCCTGCCTGTCGCGGCTGCACTGTGTGCAAGTGCTCTTGTCCACTGAGGGCCAGGCCGGGCTCCTCCCCAGGCCCCACTGCTCCCAACAGCCCCTCCTGGGGATTTCGGAGGACCTGGGTCCCCAGTCAGCTCGTGCCTCTCCTGCCTTCCCCCTGTCGGGTTAGTTTCCTTGCTGGACAGGAAACAAGACCCTGACGGGACACTGCTTGTCTGGTCTTACAGGGTATCAAGCCTGCTAGTTTTGAGAAGGTGCATGATCCTGAGATCAAGGAGATTATTGGGGAGTGCATCTGCAAGAACAAGGAGGAAAGGTGAGTCGTGGGGTGCTGGGCCTGGGTGACATCCCCACCACGGCCCACACATGCTGGAGACAGGCTGCTGCTTCAGGCCAGATCTCATCTCTACTGCTTGGAGTCTACGCCCTTGCTTGGGGGCTACCTTGGGGCCTCCCCGCTCTGCTGGCTGCTTCTCACCTACCTGGCCTGGAGCAGGGGCACCCCCAAGCCCTCAGCCTGCCCCTGTCACCTCCAGGCTGTGGATCCCTACACCAGAGCCCACCTCAGGTCAGACCCTGGGGCTGCCCCAGCCACCCAGCCTCCTCAGCTGGCCCTCTAGAACGCTGCCCTCCCCTCTCCTCCACTCCTCCCCCCTTCTCCTTCCTCCCTCTCCCTTTCTCCTCTCACCTCTCTTCCTCCTCCCCCTTCTCCCCTCCCCCTCCCTTTCTCCTCTCTCCTCCCTTCCTTCTCTCCCTTCCTTCTTCTTCCCCCCTCCCTTTCTCCCCCTCCCCCTCCCTCCCTCTGGCCTACCCCCTCCTCCCCTCTCCCTCCCTCCACCTGCCTTCCTCCTCCCCTGCCAGCCCCTCCCCCCTCCCTCTCTCCTCCTCCCTTCCCCCTCCCCTCTCTTCCCCCCTACCTCCCTGTGCCCTCCCCACCCTGAGCACCCAGCATATGGCCACTCTGTTCCTGTCCTCAGCCTCCATCAGGCCACCATTATCTCACGCAGGCGCCCTGTTCTCATCCTTGGGCACTCTCCTGCCCCCTGCAGGTTATCGTGTTTTATTCTTTTAGAGAAAGTAACTAAGAAACCCTGAGCTGTATTTCCCCTCAGAGAAGTACAGAAAGCCATGTGAAGCTAGAGAATCCTCTGCACAGACCCTGCAGGACTGGCAGGGGCTGTGACCTCTGCTCTCCCCAGGTCTCAGGGCCCCCCTTTCCTGTGTGCTCCGTGGTCCTGGGCTATAGACGCCACCCGTAGTTAGGGCAGGGCTGACAGATGGGACTTCAGGAGGAGTCCAGGACCACGATGGATGGCCGGCCGGATTGGGAACCAAGGGCTTGTCTGGGGCTGGGGAATGGTTTCCATGACAACACCCAGCAGCTGTGCCCCCCTGCCATGCCCCAGCCCGAGGAGCCCCTGGAAATCCCTAGAAGGCCCGAGAGTTCCCCGTGTCTGGGAGCCAGGACCCCCACGGCCTGGTGCTGAGCAGTGGGAGGGGGGTGCCTCCTCCCCTGCGGCCCCGGGAGCTCGGTGGTGCCTCTGCAGGCCTGCACCCCGGGGAGCAAACTGCTGCATGTGGTCCTTGAGGACAAAGCTGCCTGCAGGGTGTAGTTGGGGAACTTCCTAGAAGGAGCCAGGCACGGTGTCTGGGGCCCTGCCAGCAGGCATGTCCTCACCCCCCCCCACCATCGGCTGGCCCTCCTCAGGTACGAGATCAAGGACCTGCTCAGCCACGCCTTCTTTGCGGAGGACACAGGTGTGAGGGTGGAGCTGGCAGAGGAGGACCACGGCAGGAAATCTACCATTGCCCTGCGGCTCTGGGTAGAGGACCCCAAGAAGCTGAAGGGGAAGCCCAAGGATAATGGGGCCATCGAGTTCACCTTTGACCTGGAGAAGGAGACGCCTGACGGTGTGGCGCAGGAGATGGTAACGGGGCGCTCGCTCATGGATGGGGTGGTGGGGACGGTGGGTGTGGGGGTGTGCCTGCGGAGGTGTGGTCACCAGATTCCAGGGAGGACTGAACAGGGTGCAGCCCCACGGTGAGCGGGCGGATGCCACTGGGGGGTCACATGGGCCTGGGAAGGACAGCGCAGGTGGCCCCGCTGCACGGACGCTGGCACTGTGGTGAGGGCTCCCATGGAGCGGCCGTGGGGGACCCAGGATGTGGGTGACTGAGCCTTTGCTCTGACCTCTCACTTGGCTGCTGAGGCACCGTGTCTAGGATCGGGGGTGGAGGGAGAGAGCTGGTTGTCAGCAAGGTGCTGATTTTTGCGGTAGAAAGTGAGCACAAGTAAAAATTGGCACGCTCGCTGCCGGAGAGGCTGCCTCCTCTTACCGACTGTAGCTCGCTTTGGAAACCTGGTTCCTTACAGCCAGGCACCCGCCCCAGAGGCTGGACGGAGTCCACGCCGTCCTCGAGCCCCTGCTCAGATGAGGAATTGGGCCAGCTGTACCACGGAAGGTGCGGGTGGTGGGCTGGTGTGGAGGGCGGAGGGCACCTGGGACCGCGGCAGGTGAGGGTCCTGGGATCTTGATGTGGGGCTGCGTCAGGGCAGTGCTGACTGAGTGGGGCTGCATGGTTGGGCCCCTGCTGGCCTTGGACAGTGGCCTGTGCCCCTTTGGGCTCCTGCACAAGTGCTGTGGCATCCACTGTGGCCGGAGCCCTGGCCAGGACCACCCCACCTTCCTAGCTGCCGGTCACATCCCCGGGCCCAGAGACAGGACAGTGCTCCTGTCAGGTCCCTGCTGGCTGGGCCTTCCCTATGGGCGGATCGTAGCTTCCCTGTCCCTCACTGCCCAGCCACGGCAGACGCCAGGTCCTACCTTGGGACGGGGCCCTCCCACTCTTGGGGTTTCTGTAGCAGAACCCAGGCCTCTCCTGGGTCATCTCTGGATGGAGCGCTGATCCAAGGAGCCCACCGGCTGCAGCGTTCTAGGGCTCAGTGCCTCTGGCCGCCCCGCCCTGGGCGACAGCTTTCACTGGTCACACCTGCTTCTTGCAAAGTCGGGGCGGCACCAGCGCGATCCCAGCCCCAGTGTCATCACCTAAAACCACCTCCCAGCAGGTGGCTCCCGGGACGCAGGGGCCAGATGAAGGGCATGGGGGGCTGAGAGCAGGGCAGGTGCTCTGGGGTCCTGGGCTGGCTTTGACCTAGAGGCAATCCCTTGTGAGGACCCCGGAGACGGACTGGCAACCCTTCCCAGGGTCCACATGTCTGTGCCAGCCCTCCTGCCTTGGCCGTAGCTGCCTTGTCAGTGTGGCAGAGAATGGGTTCCCCTCTCTGGGAAAAAATAGAAGAAACACCTAGGAGAGGATCACCAATGGGGTGATGGCAAGGATGGAGACGGAGGAAATCTGGGCCATGGGCAGAAAATAGAAGCAGCAGGCGGGCATGTCTGTGGGGAGCCTTCCTTCCTCTGGTCATGGCGGCAGACGGACAGCGCTGACCTTGGGCATGGCCCCCCACCCGCATCCTGGCCACTCACGCTGCCACTCAGACTGCCACTCACACTGCCTGGGAGGCTGCACACTGGGACATCTGTGGGATTTCAATGCGGCTCATCTGCCCAGTGGGGTGGTTTTCTGAAATGGGATTTTGACTTCACCCATCATGAACTCACAGAAAAGTTGCAGATTTGCGACAAAGAATCCTTAGATGTCACCCTTAGAGATGACATCCAGGCCATGCCACACCTCCCTGCATGTGCTTACATCTTTGGCAACAGAGCAGCTTTCGTCCTCGGCCACCTCGCTGCCTGTGGTCCTTGGCGGGAGGCGATGCCTGCACAACAGCAGCTCCTCAGGGCGGCGTCTGCCTTGCCATCCTACCACGTGTGAGCGTGTCCACGAGAGCACTTGGCAGGGGCTGAGTCCTCACCACAGCCGCCCCCCGAGGACATGCCCTGTGATTGTGTGGTTGAGGGGTGTCTGCCAGCCGTCTCTGCATGTAGTGACGATTAAGGACACAAAGTTGTGCCTTGAAACCATGTAAATACCCATTTTCACCAAACTTTCTGTTTATTTGGATGTCTGTGGACTCACGGTTTTGTTGGTGAGTCGTCTGTGGCCACATGATGCATTGCCCAGACTCAGCACTCATGGTTGCACGCCATCCTTATGGTCAGGAGCCTGCAGGTGGCCTTGTGGGCCCTGCTTATTCTGGGTTGTCCCCGCAGCGTGGCTGGGTGTTAGCCGGGCCTGCCCGGGGCTGAGGGTCGTTCGGCGTCCCTGCTGCTGGCAGGAGACTCGGTTTTCAGCCGGTGTGTTGTTCCTCAGGGGTCACTTATAGCAGCTTCCTGTGAGCCAGGGATCCCGGGCGGGGGGTGGTGGTGTGGTATGTAGGGAGGGACAGAGGCTGCACACACAGGGCATCCTGTGACCTCACACCAGCAGCGTGCACGCTGCTTGGATCATCATGGTGACGCCGTGTAGTTCAATGCCCGGATGTCTGTGTTTGCCCCGTGGCCCTGGCTCCTGTGCCCTCCTGCACGTGTCCTTGTTCTCTCAGCCTGTCCTGGCTTCAGGCACAGTGAGGTGTCGAGGCCCCTTGTTCTTCTCCTGACACCGTGTTACCTGGGGGGCCCATACACTCACGCTGGCCAGGGTGCCATGCTGGGCCTGCCCAGTGTTCTGTACAATCACACATGTGCCGTGCCACATGCACACGTCTGCATCTGTGTGCACTTGTGTCTATTGTGTGTCAAAAGCCGTGAGCTCACACGGTTTCTGACAAGTGCCAAAAGGTTTGTGTTTTTTGCCCTTCCCCACGAGGCTGTCACAGTGACTGTGGACACTGGCCGCTGCCGTGCCGTGGTTTGTCGTTCATGTTCTCCGGGAGAGCCTGGGCTTCTGCTCACATGCTCTCCAGTGCTGTCCTGGGTCCAGAGTTTTCTGGGCATGGGTGCCAACCCTTTTGGTCTCAGGTTACATGGTGCCCCCCTTCCCTCCGTGCCTTCTCAGCGAATGCCCAGGGTGCACCTGGCATGAGGGCAGCTGAGGGTCTCTCCCCTGCACCCCCTCACCGTGGGTACAGCCACCTGCTGCATCCTTACTGTCCTGGGCACGGCGCCATGCAGGTCAGGGAATTTACAGTTGGCAGGAGGGCATATCCCAGTGGGAGACGAGGTGGGGGCCTGGGGAGGGACTTCTGCAGAGACCTCATGGGCGGGAGGTGGTGGTGCCGTCAGCAGTGCCCCCGTAGTGACACAGCGCCTCCCTTTGCAGATTGAATCGGGATTCTTTCACGAGAGCGACGTGAAGATTGTGGCCAAGTCCATCCGTGACCGTGTAGCATTGATCCAGTGGCGACGGGAGAGGATCTGGCCGGCCCTGCAGCCAACGGAGCAGCGGGACCCAGGCAGCCCTGACAAGGCCAGGGGTCCACCTGCACCCCTGCAGGTCCAGGTGACCTACCACACGCAGGCCGGGCCGCCGGAGCCCGAGGAGCCTGAGGTGGACCAGCACCTCCTCCCCAGTGCACTGCCGGCCAGCGCCACCTCCCTGGCCTGTGAGTGCCACCCTCCTTGTGCCCTCACACCCTGTGCATGTGGCAGGTGTGGGCGAGCCTTCTTCCTGGGGTGGGAATTGGGGTGACTCTGGCTCAGTGAAGCTCAGGTTTCTCAGGACAGGTGAGGACAGACAGGCAGACAGATCCAGGACCTCCCGTGCCCCAAGCCAGTGGGATGGAGCCGAGGATGTCCTGGCCTCCACCTGGTGGGGCGACCGGGCTGAGACACCACTGCCCTGGGGCCGCAGGTGGCTGCGGTTTGGTGTTCTCAGCCGGGACCTTTGCCCCCATGAGTATCTGTCCCGATCCTCTCCCTGGTATTACCCAACCTCTGAAACCTTTACCACACTTCCCCGAATTCACCCATGGGTTGCTGGAATCCCTCTAAATCTCAGGATCCTGGAAGAGAGAATCTGGGCAGAGCAGTGTCTTGCCTGTGCCCTCAGTGATCTAAAAATGCAGCTGTGGGCTGAGGATCAGGACGTGGTGTTTCCTGTCCATTTTGCGAGTACGTGCCAAGTAGAGCTGAGCCTGCCCAGGCTGCTTTTTCAGGTTGTTCGTGTGGAAAGACCAAAATAGCCCGTTCAATTTATGTAATAGGCACATACTTCATTTATCATTAAAATTATAGCTAATGTTCTTCAAACTAGGCTGTTTAAATTCAAACCGGTGGCTGGCTGTCACTTGGAGGCAGTTTGTCGTTGGTTTCCTTCTGACCGGCTCAGGTTTGCCTTGAAGAGTAAAACCACTACATCATCTCTCCATTTTTTTGATAAACCAAAATATTAATTAATGAGCATAAATTCTGTAGGAAAAAGCTTTTCTCATGCTGCACCACTTCACGCTTTAAACACCTGACCATGGGGAACAGTTTGCAGGCAGGAATGGAGAGACCACCTTGACCCAGAGCACACTGGCAGGAGTCAGGGGTCACTGCACACAGAGATCTGGGTTCAGTGTTGGGGGGGCATTTTCTCCGGACGTCCTCTTCCTGCCGCCTCAGCAGCTCTGTGAGCTTTGTGCAGCAGCCACCTGGTCAAGGGGGCGTTTTACCTGTGATGTGAGATTCAGACAGTGGGAGAGGGTTCACGGCAGAGCCAGTGAGAGTTCCACTTGGGGGCTGTTAACTGCCACTCGGTGGTAACTTTAGAGATAATGTGCACTTGTGATCATTCACACACACGCGTATGCATATGTATACACAGCCCACACATGTGCACCTAGTGCACGTGCACACCTCCCTCTGTGTCTCTATCCCACAACCCACCACACCCTCACACACGGTCCTGACCCCCTGCGTGTCCTCACCCCTTCCCTGCGCGTCTTCAGCCCCCACATGCACATCCTCACCCCCACATACGTGCTCTCACCCCTCCCTGTGCTCCCTCACCTCCCTCCTCATGCACCCTCATCCCCTCCCCGCGTGCCGTCACCCCCCGCATGCTTGCCCTCACCCCCCTTCGCGTGTCCTCGCCCCCTTGGCTGTCCCGCTGGCCAGTGTGCGCGGATGGCCTGAAAACTGTGTCAGGACAGTGGCATGCCAGGGCTCCAGCCTCATTACCGTCCCTGGAACTTGGGACTGGGCTTAAGTGACAGGATGAGTGATGGGCGGGC
Organism: Nyctereutes procyonoides; assembly: GCF_905146905.1. Classification (NCBI taxonomy): domain Eukaryota; kingdom Metazoa; phylum Chordata; class Mammalia; order Carnivora; family Canidae; genus Nyctereutes; species Nyctereutes procyonoides. The sequence continues at coordinate 65,016,761 of NW_026575146.1, read as the reverse complement.
AGACACACTTGCAGGGTCAGAAGGGACAGCAAACATCCTGGGTAGGATTCTCCCAGCCCTGGTCGTGAGCTCCTGCCTCAGCCTGGACCGAGCTCAGCCAGAGGGTTGGGTCCACCAGTGACCCAGTGGAGCATTTTGTCAAGGGCTTTAAAGATGGTTTTTTAATTTTCAATTTTACTTATTTATTCTTAGCATGTTGGAGGGGATGGGGCAGAGGGAGGCAGAGGGGATCCCAAGCAGAGCAGGACAGGGGACTTGACCCCACGACCCTAAAATCTGACCTGAGCCAAAACCCAGGGCTGGATGCTCAAGTGACTGTGCCACCCTGGTGACCCTAAGGATGATTTAAAAAAAAAATATTTTACTTATTTATTCATGAGAGACACAGAGGCAGAGACACAGGCAGAGGGAGAAGCAGGCTCCCTACAGGGAGCCCATTGTAGGACTTGATCCCAGGACCCCGGGGTCATGCCTGAACTGAAGGTAGACACTAAACCACTGAGCCACTGGGCATCCCCCTAAGGATGATTTTTAAATTAATATTTAATTATAGAAGTAAACACATTACCTTTAAAATTTTTAAATGTTGTTTATATGGTTGGAGTCAGTTTATGTTAAATTTGCCAAGGTTTTACACATTTCTCTTTTTCTCACATACACTCTGTGTGTGTGTCTCTGGATGTCTCTGGGTCTCTGTGTATGTCTGTCTCTGCAGGTCTCTCTTTTTGTGTCTCTGTGCGTGTCTCTGTCTTTTTGTGTCGCCGTGTGTCTGTCTTTGTATCTCTCTGCATGTCTCTATTTCTGTTTTGGCATGTCTCTCTGTCTCTGCGTGTCTGTGTCTCTGTTTCTGCGTGTCTCTCTGTGTCTCTGTCTCTGCATGTCTCTGTGTCTCTGTCTTTGTGTCTCTGTCTCTGCGTGTCTCCCTCTGTTTCTGTGTGGAATCCACCACCAGCTGCCCCATGACAGGCAGGGCGGCCGTTGGGTTGGCTCTGGGCCTGTGGCATTCTCATGCCCTCTGGGTTGGAGGGTGTGCCCGGATCAGCCCTAGAGCAGTATCCTGACATCAAGGCAGCAGGATGGTGCCAGCACCCTGGAAGTGCCACAGGGCGATGCTCCAGCTGCGGGGGAGGTTGGGTGGGGTAGGGAGGTGGGGGGGGGGCGCTGGGCTCTGTGGCGCCCATGGGGGACTGCCCAGATGTTAGGCAGTGTTTGGGGGGGGTGCCAAGGCATCTCTGGGTGCGTTCCAGCCCCATCCCCCTCACCGTCCTGGGGCCTGTGGTCTGCACATGCAGTTACTACTCAGGTGGCTGGGGACCCTCACTGCGTTGGGGTTCACAGAAGCCCATGGGCATTCCCGGAGAGTTGCGTGGGGTGTCCCCCACATAGGGTGTCCCCCCTGAGCCTGCTCTGGTTCTCCCCAGCGGACAGCACCCTCGACAGCGGACAGGGCTCCACCGTGTACTCAGACTCGCAGAGCAGCCAGCACAGTGTGGTGCTGGGCTCCTTGGCAGACGCGGCACCGGCCCCGGCCCAGTGCGTGTGCAGCACGCCCGTGAGCGTTGGTGATGGCCCTGTCCTGCCCTACAGCCTGCCCCCTTTGGGGACCTACCAGCAGCCAGCCACGGTGAGTCAGCCTGCCCCCTCGTGTCCCAGACCCCGTCCCTGGGGCCCCACCATGTCCCTGGGGCCGGTGGGAAGTCGAGTACCAGCCACATTGAGGCCTCAGGTCCCTGAGCTGCTGACCCCAGCTGGTCCTGGGGTGCGGCCCCTTTGGCTCAGCAGTTTCAGATGAACGGGGAGCATACGGTGTGCCCACCTGCACCAAGCGGTGGCAGCTTTGCTCGTTCCCAGCCCCAGGATACTGGAGGGCCTTCCCAGTTGGCGTGGACGGCTGGGCCCCCAGCCTGACGCCCTCCCCGGTTCAGACCTGCTCCCTCCCGGTCTTTCCCGGGAAACCTCAAAAAGCTGTTTTGTCTGTAGAGGGTCCAGTCTGTATCTACAGGGTCAGGATTCTTTTTTTTTTTTTTTTAAGATTTTATTTATTTATTCATGAGGGAGAGAGAGGCAGAGAGACACAGGCAGAGGGAGAAGCAGGCTCCATGAAGGGAGCCAAACGTGGGACTTGATCCTGGGTCTCCAGGATCAGGCCCTGGGCTGAAGTGGTGCTAAACCGCTGAGCCACCAGGGCTGCCCCAGGTCAGGATTCTTGATAACAGAACCCAACATTATTACCCCTAAAAGTGGCCATGTTATCGGCTGTCTTTGTTAGTACCAAACATCCAGCATTCAGTCCTCAGACTCCCTCCTGGGTCATGTGCGTGCTGCCTCTGGCGGTGAGGATGCCTGTCTGCCACCCATTGTCCTGCTGGCCATGCCGCTGGAGGTGGCAGCTCCGTTTGTGACATGTCTCCATACACGGGTCTTACCCGGTCCTATAGATGGGAAGCAAGCGCCACGTCCTGAGTGTCTGTCCCTGGTGCTGCAAAGCCCCTTAGGATGTTTTTTTTTTTCTTCTCCCGATTGCATAATATTCCATGGAGCTGAAGTTCCAGAACATTCCTTGCTTGGAGTAGTGGCCATCCTCAGCTTAGGGGCCCCCACTTCTCATCTCTGCCAAGCTCTGTGCCCAGGAAGGAGTCCCCGGAGGGGTGACAGGCCTAGGGAGTGAGGGTTGAGCCCCTGCAGCCATGGTGTGGCTGCAGGAGGGGCACCTGGGGCAACTAGTGAGTGTGGCCCTTGGTGCTCCCTGCAGCCGGGCCTGTCTGTGGCCTCTGTCCCGGCCTCCACCCACCCTCCGCTCCCGCAGCAGCATTTCCCGGAGCCGGCCATAAGCTTTGCCCCCGTGCCGACCGGCCCAGGCCAGCCTGTGCCCCCTGGCCACCAGGTGAGTACAGGCTGCCCCTGCCTGCCGCCTCATGGGTACTCTTCCTCGTGCCCGGCCTGGTGGTGGCAAGGTCTGCTGGCCCAGGGCCTGGGGTGCAGGTGGGAGTTCACAGGGGGTTCACAGATCCACAGCATGTAGAGGGCCCTTGCATGCACAGATCTGCATGTTGGGTCCACCTTGGGTGTTTGTGTGTGTGAGTTAGTTTTCCCTGACCCGGCGGGGGTGGGGGTGTCTCAGCAGGACGGTGGTCTAAGAGAAGACCCCTCTCTCCCCAGCCGCCTCCGCTGGCCCAGTCAGCGCCCCTGCCCCCTGTCCTGGCCCCGCCGCCAGTCGGCCCTCTCCAGCCGGTGCCCTCCCACCTGCCTCCCTACCTAGCTCCAACGTCCCAGGTGGTAGCCCCCGCTCAGCTGAAGCCCCTCCAGATGCCGCCTGCACCTCTGCAGCCGCTGCCTCAAGTGCCTGCTCAGGTAAGGCCCCCCCCACCAACCCCTTGCCTCCGCCCCCACTCTGGCGGTCACTCTGTCTTCTGGGCTATAAGGGCTCGTGGGTTGTGGGGACAAGAACACTACCTGGGGGTAGGTGGCCATGCCTTTGGCGTCTTTCCCGAGCCTTTGGCGTCTTTCCCAAGCATGTCCAGGTCAGGGACAGGTTTGGTCCAGGGTCAGGGCCAGTGGAGCCAGGGAGGAGCCCAAAGCTATGGCTGCTGTCTGTGCTGTGCCCGCCATGCTCCTGGGGAGCCCAGGGCCTCTGTGACCAGTGACATTGGATGGCACGTGATGCCCAGGTGCTGTTACCCAGGCTAATGCCATCGATGGCTTATTCCCCATGGGTCTATCACATCGTGTTGGTGGGACTCGGCCGGGAAGCGCCGCCTCATGATGAAGATGTGAGTGTCCCTGCAGTTTGTGGATACAGTGTGGACGCATATTTCTTGTCACCATCCTCGTCCTCAGCTTAGCCATGTTGGGGTTGTTTTTGGTGTTGAGTTAAATGGCTGTTCGCTGTCCGGAGGTAGAGGCATTCCAGCACACGGAGGTTGGTGTGCCTACTCCAGCTGCTTTATAATCGTGCTAAGGCGTGTATTACATGATGCTGCTCGAGCGCTGGCCACAGGAAAGGTTTAGGAGAATCACTGCAGGATCTGAAATGATGGAGGTGCTCTCTCCAGGAAGTCAGATACTGGGTGTCTCTGGCAAGGATGACCAGACGTAGAAGGTTCCAGAGCTTTGCTGCAGGAAGAGGCCTGCTCCCCAGGCCCCACAGCACAGGGGCGCTGCCTCAGCATGTGGGCACTGGGAGACGCACATTCCCTGAGACGGCCTGCCACGGAATTTGGATCACAGGGGTGGGGAATCAGGCAAAGTGCTTTCAGATCTTCAGGCCAGTTTGGCAGCTCTGACCATCCTGATTCTCTGAATGAAAGTGTGTGGAAGCCGCAAAGCTGGCGGTCACTGCTCTGAGCACGGACCAGAGCTGCCCGCTGTTCTTGCAGCTACCCACGGGGACCGGGCGGGGGCATGGCATGGGCTTCCCATGGCACCAAAGGGGGCCCCCCTGGGCCTGTTTACATTGGGTCTGTGGTTGGGTTTCTTCCCGAGGCAGCTACCCTGTGGTGCAGGCGGCCAGGCCCTGCAGCCCTGGTGACTCCGAGGTGCTCCCATGTCTTTCAGGTGCCTCCGCTCCCTGTGGGGCCCCCCATCGCACCCCTGGCCTCCCTCGACAGCCTCCCTGCAGCTCTCCCCGACCTGCCGGCCGCTGGGGGGCCCACCGTGCCCGCCCCCTCTCAGTATTTCTCTCCCGCCGTCATCTTGCCAAGCCTTCCACTCAGCGCCGCCACTGCCCCCCTGCCCACGTCCCCAGCGTTGCCTCTGCAGGCAATCAAGCTGCCCCACCCCCCTGGGGCACCGCTGGCCATGCCATGCCGGACCATTGTGCCAAATGTGGCTGCCACCGCCACTGCCATCCCTCTGCTGGCCGTGGCCCCGCAGGGTGTGGCCGCCCTGTCCCTTCACCCGGCCGCCGTGGCCCAGCTTCCGGCCCAGCCTGTGTACCCGGCAGCCTTCCCGCAGATGGTGCCTAGTGACGTCCCACCATCTCCCCTCCACGTAGCGCAGAGCGTGCGGGCGGCCCCTCCACAGCCAGCGCCTTCCACGCTGCAGCAGCCCCACCAGTCAAGCGTTGCGCGTCTTCCTGAGCAGGCTGCTCCAGCGGGGGCGGGAAGCCAGGTAATCCACCTGCCCCTGGGGTGCACCCTCCAGGTGGAGGGGGGTGGGGTGAGGGGAGTTGGGGGGGCATCTCTAGTATCTAACTTGGGAATGAGGTTCTGGGGGCAGATGGGGGGGTGAACAGGTGGTTCTGTTTCTTGGCCCTGGCTTCTGTGTGCAGGGTGTCTGCCGGGCAGGGCCTCATGGTACCTGCCCTCCTCCCCTGGGTGGGGCTGGCAGTTGTGGTGTGGTGGTGTCAGCTCTAGCATGGGTGGGGGGGCCTCCTAAGGGAGAGACGAGGGAGGGGCTCACCACTCCCCCAACAGCCAAGGACAGTGTCCAGGGTCAGGTGGGGACCTCAGGCAGCATGCCACACTGACAGGGAGGGATGTAGGGATACATGCCTGAGGCCCCACATGTGAACCCCCACCTGTGTTTTGGAGCTCCAGGGCTGTTGGCCAGCCTCATGTGAGGAGGGGAGCCAGAGTGGGGGCCTCTCCCCTAGGAGCCCCCTTTTGTAGCCTGTTTCCCAGGGGCCTCTCCTCTGGAGCCCCCGTTTGGCTCTAAGCCTCAGCGCTGTGTACTCGTAGTGAGCTCTTTGCCTTCTAAGCTCTCCTGTGTGGTAGGGTCCAAAGCCCCTTCGTCTTCATGGTGGAGACCCACCCCAGAGTGTGTGGAGGCCCTAGGGGTCATCCTGTGCCTGCTCCTGTCTGGTCCACATCCCCAGAGCACACGGACTTTCAACATCTGATTCCAGAAAGGATCTGTTCTTGGAGGAGGAGGGTAGTTTTGTTCGATGGCAAGATGGGCTGTTGTACCATCAGGTTTGCGGTGGTGCCGCAGTCTGGAGCCCTACTGAGCCAATGCCTGCTGGTCCGTGACCTGGGGTGACGCCTACTCATGGGTCAGGGCTGTTTCAGGAAAGCCAAGGCCACGCGGAGGCCTGGGGTCTGCACTGGGAGCTTGCTCAGCTGGTGGCTGAAGAAGGTGCTGCGTGTATAGAGGTTGTCGGCCTGGCCTAGTGGCAGGCTCCCCACTCTCTACAGCCTGTTGACGGGCTGGGCTGGCCGCCTCATGGGCTTCCCAATGCTGAGAGCAAAACTCCCCTGAAAACAAAGCTGGGGTCCTTCCAGCAGAACAGTGCCCACCCAGCGGTGGCTTTTGTATCTGACCACATGCACCACGTAGCTGATCTGTCCTATACTCGTGGGGCCAGTGGCGGGCCTTCCCGTCCCTGACTGTGTCCCTGAGGTTGGCGGGATGGAGGCTCCCAGCAGGAGCTTTTAAAGGGGAGGCCGTGAGGAGTCCAGCCCACCTCCAGAGCTGCCCACCGAAGGCCAGCGTCCCTGGTTCCTCTTGCGTGTGGCTGACCGTGTGGGCGAGGTGCTAGCGCATGGGGCTGCCCCAGGGAGCCATGTTCAGTGCTAAGTATGTGCCATCCTTAGAGCTTCAGATGGATTAAACTGAGGGATCATAAGTGAGATGTGGATTGAGGTTTGATTCTGCACACAGGGACCTGAGAGTCCCCATTCTTAGTGGTTTCTGCTAAATCTGTGTGCTAACGTGCTGAGGCTATGCTGGACCGGCGAGGACAGCTGTTACCCCCACCCTGGGTGCTCACCCACCTGCATGGGGAAGCACCTGCCTTGCTCCAGGACCCTGTGGCAGAGGCATGGCTGGCCCTCCAACCTGCATCCCTGCCTCCTGTGCCCCCAGATCCTGCTTGGCCACCCACCTCCGTATGCTGTGGATGTCAATGCCCAGGTCCCCACTGTGCCCGTACCTGCTGCCATCCTCTCCCCACCTCTGCCGGAAGTGTTGCCGCCTGTGGTCCCCGAGCTGCCTCAGCTCCCCAGCTCCCTGGCCCCTGCAGTGGCCGCAGCTTCTCAGAGCTTGCCCGTCCAGACCGCCGCACTCCTGCCGCCTGCTGCCCATGTGCCACCACCCACCGGACCTGGGATCACCAGCCCCTGCCCGGCCGTGCAGCTAACAGTGGAGTCGGCCTCAGAGGTGTGTGTTCCTGCCTTCAGGGCTTGGCCCTGGTGCCTCGCCCTGACCCCCACCCCAGCATCCCAGTGGTCCCCTACTTGGTGGTATTAGGTCTCAGCTAAGGAAAGTGTGCCCTGTGGCAGCTGTTCTAACCCTAGCCCTCCTCCGCTGTCCCTGTACACTGCACTTTCCTTGGACACTTCTGCCAGAAAGCATGGTGGTGACCTGTGGAATTGCGGGGCCTTGCCTCGAGGATGGGGGCAGGCCCGCTGCTCCTCTACTGGGAAGATCAGAGTGGGTCAGCGTGTAGGCCAAGGGGAGGCCTAGCTTTTAGCAACCGCACGGGAGAAAACCCTTACACCTGCTACCTCTCGTGGTCAGCTCCCTGGGTGGGGAGGTGGGAGGGGCCGGCCAGGAGCAGGTGCGCCATGGGGGGCCCGGTGTGACCCGTCCTCCCATCCGTGGTTTTGTTTCAGGAGCAGGCCTCCCAGGACAAGCAGCTCGGGCCCCCGCAGAGCTGCGAGAGGTAAGGGCCCAGTTGGCCCGTCGGGTGGAGGGGGCAGCCACGGCCTCACACGGATCTCTCTCGAGAGTCAGGGTTTCTTGCGATGTCACCCGTTCCCAGCTGGACATGGTGGAGCCGTCTGGGTTGTCTGGGCCTCTGTCCATACTCGGCCTGGTTGTCACATGCTCTGTGTGCGTCCTGCATCCTGGTGCCTGTGGTGCCCAGGATGTTCTAGAAGGGAGAGGCAGTGGCTCGCCCCCCAGCCCCATGCTCCCGGTCACAGAACATGTCCCATTGGGCGGGGACTGGACACACGGAGTGGCCGTGTGACCTGGTGCACTAGCACCAGACTCAGTGCTCTGCAAACCCCTCAGACCCTGCGGTCCTCCCAGGTGGTTGTCACATTCCTGTTGCTGTTACACAGACAGGGAAACTGAGGCACGGGGGAGGATTTTCTTCATCCTGTTGTTTCCTGTGAACCAGTACAGCCTGAGTCGCAGGTCAAGGGTCAGAGAGGACAGAGGTCCTGGGTCATATGGCCAATGCGTTCTCCACAACCCCAGCACCACCCTAGCCGGGTGGGACAGCAGGAGGAGGGGCTGGGGGCCCTGAAGGTGGGGTCTGGGCCAGCTTCACACCTGCCACATTTTCTGGCCCTTTCCATGTGTGGCTGGTGTGCAGGCTGCTGTCACATCCTGGGTTTTCACACAGCTACGGAGGTTCTGATGTCCCCTCTGGAAGAGAGATGAGTGACAGCTGCGAGGGAACGTTTGGCAGTGGGAGGCTAGAAGGCAAGGCCGCCCGGAAACATCACCGCCGGTCCACGCGTGCCCGCTCTCGCCAGGAGAGAGCCAGCCGCCCGCGGCTCACCATCCTGAATGTGAGTGGCCACATGTGGCCTGAATGTGAGGGTGGGCCCAAGGGTGCAGGGCTTCCCAACCGCGGCCCACGGTGGCCTCACCACCCGGGTGCCCGTAGGTGTGCAACACAGGCGACAAGATGGTGGAGTGCCAGCTGGAGACACACAACCACAAGATGGTCACGTTCAAGTTCGACCTGGACGGGGACGCGCCCGACGAGATCGCCACCTACATGGTGAGGCCTGGTGTCTTCCTGGGGTGGGCAGGGCTGTCTCCTTGGCTCCATGGGCCCCACAGTGGCCACCTGCTGTGGGTGGTGCCCATCACCTGGAGGGTGACCTCTGTCAGCCGCCCCCTGCCCCAGCTGGGTCTTCCATGAGCCAAGTGCCAAGTAGAGCGAAGGAGAGACATCAGGGAAGGCCAATGGCCCGTGGTGTGCCCCCAGCAGGGCTGTCTGTGCCATTGCAGGTGGAGCACGATTTCATCCTGCAGGCTGAGCGGGAGACGTTCATTGAACAGATGAAAGACGTCATGGATAAGGCAGAGGACATGCTCAGCGAGGACACGGACATTGACCGCGGCTCTGACCCTGGGACCAGCCCACCATACCTCAGCACCTGCACCCTGGGCGCTGGGGAGGTGCGTCCTGGGGGTGGGATCCTGGGAGGGCCGGGGCATGTGGCCACCTGGGGCCCCCAAGTGCAGGGTGAGGGGCAGGGTGGGGGGGCGCCTTCAGCTTAACGGGAGAGGCCCCCTGGGGTGTTTTGAGGCTATGCTGCCTCTGAAGCAAACTCTTGTGTCATGTGGTCTGCTGATTCCTGACCCTCTACCTCTGCCAGGAGAGCCACCAGTCCCAGGCCAACGCCCCTGTGTATCAGCAGAACGGTACGTCTGCCTTCTGGGTCCATCTGCCCTCCGGAGGAGGCACTTCCACCTCACTCCTTCTGCCTTTTAGCGGGTGTTTATTAAGACCCACCTGAGCATGTCATCCGGGTTGGGCCATCAGAGGGCGAGTGCTGTGGTGTGTGCTGAGCATCTCCCTGGGAGTGGGTAGGCTGACCTGAGGGACCGGGTCTGGTGCTGGTGGGGACTGAGTGCCATGTGGTCTCGCCACTGCCACCTGTTGCCCAGCTGGTGTTCCCCCTTCATCAAGGCACTGCAGGTGCCCTGGGAACTGAGCCCATGTTGTGGGTGTCATGCGAGCCCAAGACTGCCTGCACATGGCCCCCGTGGGGTGAGCTCCCAGTGCCCTGATGACAGGTGCGGTGCAGTTGGGGAGGGGTCCCACTGGCCTCAGGAGAAGTTTATAGGGTCCCTTCCACCCTCTGTGTCCTGCTCCGTAGTCCTGCACACAGGCAAGAGGTGGTTCATCATCTGTCCGGTGGCCGAGCACCCTGCAGTGGAGGTTCCTGAGTCCTCGCCCCCACTTCCTCCAAGCTCTGTGCAGCCAGAAGCCAGCCAAGGTAGGAGCCACTGTGAGTTCCCAGCCCTTGTCCCTGTAGTGTGGTGTGCTGACTCAGTCAGCTCCTGTCACCCCGAGGCCCCAAGCAGCCTGGCAACCACACTCCACCTGGTGAGCCCAGCCAGGGAGGCTCTCAGGCTTGAGCCCATCCTTACCTTCATGGTGCACGACACAGGTGACACCCTTGGGCTGCTTAGGTGCAGACTGAGGGCTCTGGCCTCACCCTCTGTACCCAGTGTACCCCACTTCTCACCCCCCTCTATGCAACCTACCCTCAGGGAGTGCTCCTTCTTGCTTCTCTTGTCCTGGGGGTAGGGTGTGTAAGACCCTTCCAGGACTCAGACTCTCTCATTTTAAATCATCCTCAAGGAAATCTGCCTGATAGTGAATTGCCCCCCCCCCCCCATCTGGACCTGTGTCAGCAAGCTTGCCCTTGGGGCTGTCGTTAAATCCTGATTTTTTGGTCCCTTGGGAGGTTGAAAATAGTCATTTGAACAGATTTTAGGTTTAATTCCTCGTAAGCTGGCAGGAAAACAGGAAGAAGTTGCCAATTATGTAACTTGACCTAACTTAATGAATGGCTCATGCATGAAAAATAGTTGTAAATCATCTTTCATTTCGTACCGTGTGTTCCCAGCGACGTCCATCATACTTTTGGAGGTTTGTTCCCGTAGGGAAAAGGTCAGCTTGATAACGAAATCCCCAAGGAGCCATAAACAGACCTGGTAACCTGAGATAAAGGGTCTGGCCCATGCCTTGTGAAGGATCAGGGGAGCAACAGCATTGTCTGCAGTGGCTCAGCTTTAAAATAAGAATATGCTCACCTACTACTTCTTGATTTTTATGCATACACATCTAGTGACCTGTGGGGGGGGAGAAGAGCCCTCATAGAAATAAAGCTGAATTTCAGTGTGGTGCAGTGATTCATAGGACAGGCTGAAGTTAAGCCCTGGTTCCCTCATCTGTGCCCTGAGCTCAGGAAACCTTTGGAGCCAATTTCTTTATTTAAAAAAAAAAAAAAAAAGTGGCTACCCCCAGGGATGGCAGATCTGTTCATTGGGATGAACCATTCACAGAGGACAACCAGAGAAGTTGGATGCATTATAAAGATCGTCGGGTGGAAGGTATTTGGGCCTCTAAAGACTGTGCAGATCAGGCCAAGGTACAGGGCAGCGTGGGGATGCAGGGGCGCCCGGGCTGGCTCTGCTCCCCGGGAGGCCATGCCCATCTCTGCAGGGTGATTGAGAGGCTGGGCATAGAAACTTCCACCGCTCGGCAGGCTACAGGAAAGGGGCTGAATCATGCTGTGAAGCGACAAGCCAGGCAGAGAGAGGAGCCACCTCAGCACAGTGCCCGCGTTAAGGTGATCTCGGAGCAGGCACTCAGTCCTTTCTGCAGGAAGGCAGCACCATTCTGAAGCTTGCCATTGCATGGCTTTATGAACACGTATTTGACTCAGAGTAAAAAATAACTGGGCAGAGAGTCCTGGTTCTGGGTGAGAGGGTGTATGCATGCCACGCCGGCGCTTCACTCACGAAACCCACAGTGTGCTGGGGCCAGGGCAGGGTGCAGCTTTTGGAGATGTGAGAAGTGAGTAGCAACAGGAGAAGAGGGAAGTGTGCCAGAATTCCAGGGATTCCTGGGCTGGTGGTGAGCTTAGTGTTTCCCTCTGATGCCTTCTGGCCTGAGGTCAGGGCAGCATGAAGCCTAGGAGTGAGTCCTGGACTCAGACAGGGGAGCTCTAGCAGATGCCCACTGAGGAGGGAACTCCTAAAGCTCAGAGCATGTTGTGAGTCCCTTGCCACTCTCTACGTGCCCCAGCCCACCTACCATCCTGAGGGGTAGCAGCCGGGAGAGGAGCCAGCTTGGTGATAGGGGACAACCCTTCCCCCTGCTGGGTAGAGCCTGGGCTCAGCCGGTGCAGAACTAACACCCACTGCCTTTTCTCACTTTTTCTTCTGCCACTTGGCTCTGTTCCTCATAGTTGTGGGAGGAGGGGAAGGTCTCTCTCCAGGGAGTTGGGAGGGGATCACGGAGATCACGCAAAAGGAGGAGCTTGGGGAAGCAACAACATAGTGTCTTTGATGAACTCCCAGGCTCACCCCCACCTGTGCGTGTATGGATCTGATTCTTAGTAGCATATAATAAACAGAACTGAGTGTGGATAGATTGGCCCCTGAGTAGTACATGCCTGTTTCAGGTCAGGTTAGAGCTGCAGAGACACTGAGAACTCACCAGACATTGTAGCCTCAGGTCACAGAAGGTGGGTTGTAACTCACAGTGTGAACCCAAGCAGGTCGATTGCCTGCATCTCACCATAGGGTTTAAACAGACCTAGGGTCTCATTCAAAGCCCAGTCCAATCCAACTCAACCAGTGCAATCCAAATATTCACCAAATGAAAAACCATAAAAATGCCAACTTGCATTAGAAAAAGACAGCCAACCTTGACAATGATGAGATGAAATAGATGTTCGGATGGTCTCACAAAGACGTCAAGGAAACTTATAAACATGCTTCAACAAGCAGTCACAAATGTTCTTGAAACAAATGTTAAAGTGGAAAGTATTCGTGAAGAAATGGGATACAAAGAGGAGACGTGGGGCACCTGGGGGAGCTCCATCGGTGAAGTGTCTGCCTTTAGCTTAGGTCATGATCCCAGGGTCCTGGGATCAAGTCCCACCTTGGGCTCCATGCTCAGTGGGGAGTCTGCTTCTCCCAGTCCCTCCCCCCTACTTGGGATCTTTCTCTCATTCTCTCTCAAATAAATAAATAAAATCTTAAAAAAAAAAAGCATACATACAGAAGAGGAGACACATGGGAACTTGAAAAGTGAAAAATAAATGCCTGGAACTAATCAGAACTTAGAGAAAAATGAACAGAGTTTCATGGACTGTGGAATGGCAACAGAGGGCTAACATTTGTGGCATCAGTCCCAGAAGCAGAACAGAAAGCGTGCAGTGCTGAAAAAATAATTGAGGAAATAAGGTGGAAGACTTCCCAAGTTTGGTGAAAGACAAACTTACAGATTGAAGAAGCTGAATGAATCCCAAAAAGAATGAACCCAAAGAAATCTGTTATCTGGACACATCACACACTGCTGAGAAAGAAAGACAAAAATTGTGAAAGCCACCAGAGGGAAATGATGGGGGGCCTGGAGGGGAGTGGTGGTTAAATGACTGCGGATTTGTCACCAGAAACCATGGAGTCTGGGATGGAAGTGGCACAGCATTTCTGAAGTGTCAGGAAAAAAACCTGTCAACCCAAGAACCTGTTTTCAGAAGAAATATTCCTTGGAAATGAAACTGAAAAAAAAAATTTCAGGTAATGACAACAGCATTTGTCGCCAGTTACCAGCTCTAAAGGAAGAGCTGTCTGAGGATCTTGGTAAAGATATAATAGAAAAAAATAACTTAAACCGAAAGAAAGAAGAAACAGAATTTTTATTTTTTATTTTTTTTAATTTTTTTTAATTTATTTATGATAGTCACACACACACACACAGAGAGAGAGGCAGAGACACAGGCAGAGGGAGAAGCAGGCTCCGTGCACCGGGAGCCCGATGTGGGATTCGATCCCGGGTCTCCAGGATCGTGCCCTGGGCCAAAGGCAGGCGCCAAACCACTGCGCCACCCAGGGATCCCGAAACAGAATTTTTAAGAGAGAAACAGGGAACAAATTCCTAGACTTACATCGGAACATAACAGTAATTGAATTAAATGTAAATGGTTGTAGCACATCATTTAAAAGATAGACATTGTAAGAGTGGATGAAAAGAAAATCCAACCTAATTACCATCTATAAGAAACTTCAAATATAATGATATAGGTAAGTTTAAAGAAAAAGCATTGTGAAGATATCCCATGCAAACACCAGTCAAAAGATCACTGGGGTCCCTTTAATATCATACAAAATAGAGCAAAGAAAATTACCAGGAATAATTACCAGGAACAAAAACATTATAAAAAATGGGTAAGTTCCTAGAAACACATAATACCCCGAGACTGAATCGCAAAGAAAAAGAAAATCTGAATAGACCATTACAAGTAATGACATTGAATCTGTAATTTAAAAAGTCTGACCAGGGGTACCTGGGTGGCTCAGCGGTTGAGCATCTCCCTTCAGTTCAGCTTGTGATCCCGGGGTCCCAGGATTGAGTCCTGCATCAGGCTCCCCACAGGGAGCCTGCTTCTCCCTCTGCCTATGTCTCTGCCTGTCTCTCTGTGTGTTTCATGAGTAAATAAATAAAATCTTAAACAAACAGTCTGCCCCAAAACAAAAGTCCAGGACCAGAAGGCTTCTGGTGAATTCTACCAAATATTTTTTATTTTATCTATTTTTCTCACAAGGGAAATTTGTTTTTTTATTAAGAAAATAAAAACAAAATATAACCAAATGTCCACAGCTGAAGTTTTATGTAGAGAGCAATTTATATTGTAAATATAAGTAAGAATATAATAAGTATACGTATAAGTAAGAAATACTTATAAAAAAACAAAGTTTTCAAATCAGTTATTTATACCTCCACCTGAAGAAACCAGGAAAAGTACACCTGAATCTAATGTAACAGTGTATGTCAACAAGATTGGAATTAAAATAACTTTTTTGAGTGATACTCAATATTTTTATTTTTATTTTTATTTTTAAGAATTTTATTTTGATGACCTGGTGCTCATCACAAGTACACCCCTTAATCCCCATCACTGACTCCACCCACCTTCTCTCTGGTACCAGCAATGTGTTCTCTGTAGGTTAGAGTCTGTTTCTTGGTTTGCTGTCCTTCTCTCTCTTTTTCCCTTTGCTCGTTTGTTTTGTTTCCCAAATTCCACATAGGAGTGGGATCATACAATATCTTGTTATATTCTCTAGCTCCACCTGTGTTATGGTGAATGGCAAGGTCTTCTTCTTTCTTCTTCTTCTTCTTTCTTTCTTTCTTCTTCTTCTTTCTTCTTCTTCCTTCTTCCTTTCTTCTTTCTTCTTCTTTCTTCTTTCTTTCTTCTTCTTTCTTCTTCTTCTTTCTTCTTTTCTTCTCCCTCATCCTTCTCCCTCCTCCTTCTCCCTCCTCCTCCTCCTCCTCCTTCTTTTTTTTTTAGTGGTTAATAGTCCATTGTGCATATGTGTGTGTGTGTATGTGTGTGTGTGTGTGTGTGTATTTCTTTGTCCCTTCATCAGCTGAGGGGCACTTGGGCTGCTTCCATAATTTGGCTTTTGTACCACTACTGCCATAAACACAGGGGTGCATGTATCCCTTTGAATTAGTATTTTTATATTCTTTGGGGTAAATACCCAATAGTGCAATTGCTGGGTCACAGGGTAGCCCTATTCTTAACTCTTTGAAGGACCTCCACACTGTTCTCTACAGTGGCTGCACCAGTTTGCATTCCCACCCACAGTGTAAGGGCATTCCCCATTCTCCACATCCTCTCCAATACTTTTTTTGTTGTTGTTAATTTTAGCCATTCTGACGGGTGTGATATGTCATTGTAGTTTTGTTTTGCATTTCCCTGGTGATCAGTGATGTTGAGCATTTTTTCATGTATCTGTTGACCACCTGTATGTCTTCTTTGGAGAAATGTCTATTCATGTCTTCTGCCCATTTCTTCACTGGATTATTTGGTTTTGGGGTGTTGAGTTTTATGAGTTCTTTGTAGATTTTGGATACTAGCCCTTTATCAGATGTGTCATTTGCAAATATCTTCTGCCAATTTGTAGGTTTCCTTTTAGTTTTGTTGACTTTTTCCTTTGCTGTGCAGGGGCTTTTTATTTTGATGAAGTCCCAGTAGTTCATTTTTGCTTCTGTTTCCTTTGCTGCAGGGGCCATATCTAGAAAAATGTTGCTTCAGGAGATGCCAGAGACATTACTGTCTGTGCTTCCTTCTGGGATTTTAATGGTTTCAGATCTCACATTTAGGTCTTTAATCCATTTTAAATTTATTTTTCTGCATGGTGTGAGAAAGTGATCCAGTTAACTTCTTTTCATGTAGCTGTCCAGTTTTCCCAACAGTTTGTTAGATTTCTTTCCCCCCATTGGATATTCTTTCCTGTTTTGTCAAAGATTAACTGTGTAATTGTGGGTTTATTTCTGGGTTTTCTATTCCGTTCTGTTGATCTATGTGTCTGTTTTTATGCCAGCAACCTACTGTTTTGATTATTACAGGTTAGTATTATAACTTGAAGTCTGGAATTGTGAGGCCTCCAGCTTTGCTTTTCTTTTTCAAGATTGCCTTGGTTATTCAGGGTCTTCTGTGGTTCCATACAAATTTTAGGATTGTTCATTCTGGTTCTGTGAAAAATGCTGTTGGTATTTTGATAGGGATTGCATTAAGTATGTAGATTGCTTTGGGTGATACAGACATACTAACAAAATTTTTCTACCAATTCATGACCATGGAATGTGTTTCCATTTCTTTGTGTTGTCTTCAGTTGCCTTCATCAGTGTTTCATAGTTTTCAGAGTATAAGTCTTTCCCCTCCTTGGTTAGGTTTATCCATAGGTACTATTAATGGCACAATTATAAAAGGGATCGATTCCATAATTTCTCTTTCTGCTGCTTCATTATTGTGGTATAGAAATGCAACAGATTTCTGTACGTTGATTTTGTATCCTGTGACTTTACTGAATGCATGTATCAGTTCTAGCAATTTTTTCGTGGAGTCTTTCAGGTTGAAAATTTGACTTCTTCCTTGCTGACTTGGATGCCTTTTATTTCTTGTTGTTGTCTGACTGCAGTGGCTAGGCCTTCCAATGCTGTGATGAGTAGAAGTCATGAGAGTAGACATGCTTGTCTTACTGCCGACCTTAGGGGAAAGGCTTTCAGTTTTTCCCTATTGAGGGTGATGTTAGCTGCAAATTTTTCTTTTTCTTTTTTTAAAGATTTATTTATTTATTTTAGAGCAAAAGAGGGGAGAGGGGCAAGGAGAGAGGAAGAGAATCTCTAGTAGATTCCTTGCTGAGTATGGAGTCTGTGGGGGCTTGATCTCAAGATCCTTAGATCATGACCTGAGCCAAAACCAGAAGTTGAATGCTTAACCAACAGCCACTCAAGCGTCCCAGCTGTAGATTTTTCATATATGGCCTTTATTATGTTGAGGCATGTTCCCTACAAACCTACTTCATTGAAGGTTTTTATCATGAATAGGTATTGTTTCACTGATCTGTTCTATTGTTTTGTTTTTTAGTTTCTATATCATATATTTCTGCTCTAATCTTTATTATCTCCCTTTTTCTGCTGGCTTTTGGCTTTGTTGTTCGTTTTCTAGCTCCTTTAGGTGTAAGGTTAGGTTGTTTATTTGAGATGTTTCCTGCTTGAGGGAGGCCTGTCTTGGAAGTATGTAGCACATTCTTCCCTCTTAGAACCGCTTTTGCTACATTCCAGAGGTTTTGGACTGATGTGCTCTGATCTGCTTGTGGAATGAGACTTGCCACCAATGTTGCCAGAACAGAGCCACTGCAAACTCCCAAGTTGGGAGATATGGTGGGTAGGGTTTTAGGTGAGTCTTCTAGGGGAGGGTACCCACTGTGCTGGGACTGAGACAAGTGTAACTGGGAAGTGCATTTTTTTCTGGAGAATGGTCGGGAGTAAGGCTTGGTATAAGCAAGTTAGGTGGTGAGTGTCAAGCTGCTCTGGTTCCCACAGGTGGCCCTGTGTTTTCCTGAGGAGCAGGGGAGAGAAATGGTGCTGGAGAGTTCCTCTGTTCCTAGAGTAGTCTGTCTGTGGGATAGGCTCTGAGGTGAGCACACAACCTCCCCACGGTGTGCCTGGGAACTGTTTAAATCCCTGTTTCCACATTGTATGTGTGCAGGTTGTTTGCCTGCCTTCTCTCAAAGAGCTGGGCTCTATCCTAGCCAAGACCACTGACCTTTAAAACAATGGGCTTTAAGCCCTGTTGGTTGCAAGAACTCATGAAATTTAGCCCCTTTCGCTTTCCAAGCCAATTACTATGGGATTCGTTTTCCTCATGTGCTCCGCTCTGTGCTGGTTTGTCTCTCACCCATCTGTGACTGTGGCTCCCTCCCTATAACTGCAGCCACTGTCTGTTTCTCTCCCAAGTCCCTTATCTACACTTCCTACTTTCTTCATGTGGCTTCTTCTTTACATTTAGTTGTGGAATTTGTTCTGCCAGTCTTCAGATAGATTTCTGGGGTACTTAGGATGATTTCCTAACTAGTTATATTTGTGTGTTTAAATGAGCCTCGGGTCCTTGTACCCCACTGCCATCTTCCCCTCTTGGATTCTACAAAACATTTAAAGAAAAGTTACTACCTATCCTTCTCAAACTATTCCAGAAAGTTGAAGAGGAATGAATGCATCCAAACTCTGTGAGACCAGCCTTACCCTGACACTAAACCAGACAAGGACACTACAAAAAAAATTACAAATTGGTATCCTTGATGCAGTAGATGCAATAAGTCTCAACAAAATATTAGTAAACTGAATTCAACAATACATTAAAAGAACCATTCACCATAATCAAGTGAGATCTGTTTCAGGTATGTGAGGATGGTTCTACACCTGTGCTACATTAACAAAAGAAAGGATATTCAATCATGTGATCATCTCAATAGATGCAGAAAAAGCATTTGACAAAATTCATTATACGTTTATGATAAGAACTTTAAACAAAATGGGTATAGAAGAAATGTACCTCAGCAGATTAAAGGCCATATATGTCAAACCCACTCAATAGTGAAAACATGAAAGCATTTGTCTAAGATCAAGAACAAGACAGTCCACTTTCATCACTTTTATTAACAAGGTGTTGGAAGTTATAGTCACAGCAATTAGGGAAGAAAAAAAAAATAAGGGGCACCCAAATTAGAAAGGAAGAAGTATAATTATCACTATATGCAGATGATATGATGCCATATATAGAAAACTATTATAACTAATACAAGCATACCTCAATTTATTGTGTGCTTTATTGCACTTCACAGATACTGTATTTTTCTGCAGATTGAAGAATTGTGGCAGTCCTGTGTTAAGGAAGTCTGTTACCACTATTTTTCCAACAGTATTTGCTCAGTTTGTGTCTCTGTGTCACATTTTGGTAATTCTTGCAATATTTCAGACTTGTTTATTGTATTTGAATTGCTGCATTTTAATGATAAAACTTGAATGGATGAAGAGTTACCTTTTATGGATGAGCAAAGAAAAGAAATTGGTTTCTTGAGGTGGAATCTACTCCTGGTGAAAATGCTGTGAAGATTGTTGGAATGACACCAAAAGATTTAGAATATTATATAAACTTAGTTGATAAAGTAGTGGCAGCATTTGAGATGATTGAGTCCAATTTTGAAAGAAGTTCAGTGGTATCAAACAGCACTGCATGCTACAGAGAAATTGTTCCTAAAAGGAAGAGTCAATGTGGCAAACTTCATTGTCATCTTATTTTAAGGAAATGCCACAGCCACCCCAGTTTTCAGCACTATCACCCTGGGCAGTAGCCACTAACATCAAAGCAAGACTAGAGAATGGTTTTGACTCACTGAAAGCTCAGATCATGGTTAGCATTTTTTAGAATAAAGTATTTTTGTTAGAGAGAGAGAGAGAGAGAGAGAGAGAGAGAGAGCAAGCAAGTGGGGGTGGGGTAAGGGAGAGGGAAAGAATCTTAAGCAGGCTTCACACCCTGTGTGAAGCCCAACTCCGGGCTTGATCTCGCGACCTGGAGCTCATGATCTGAGCCGAAATCAAGAGTCAAAACACTTAACCAACTGAACCACCCACACATCCAAAATTAAAGTATTTTGAAGTTAAGGTATATACATTGCTTTTTAAAAAGACATATTGTTATTTTACACAACAGATTATAGTGTAAATGTAACTTTTATATGCATTAGGAAATTTTAAAAATTCATTTGACTTGATTTCTTGCAATATTCACTTTGCAGTAATCTGAAACTGAATCCAGAGTATCTCCAAAATATGTCTGTACATGAATTCAGTAAAGTTGCAGGATACAGAATTAACGTATATAACTCAGTTGTATTTCTATACATTAACAATGAATTATCAGAAATTGCGATAATTCTATTTACAATTGCATCAAGAAGAATGAAGGCCCTGGGAATAAATTTAACCAAGAAAGAAAAGGACCTATACACTGAAAACTATGACGCTGAAGAAAGAAGTTAACAGTACAAATAAATAGAAAGTTATACCTGTTCATGGATTGGAAGAATTAATTTTGTTATAATGTCCAAACTACCTAAAGCAATCTACAGATTTAATGCAATCCTCATAGAAATACCAATAGCATTTTTCACAGAACTGGAACAAATATTGCTAAAATTTCTGTGGAACCACAAAAGGCCCCAAATAAGCCAAAAGACCCCAGAGAAGGAAGAACAAAGGTGGAGGTATCAGGCTTCCTGATTTCAAACTACATTACAAAACTATAGTTAAAAAAAAAAAAAAGAATTGTACTGGCATGAAAACAGACACATAGATCAATAGAATAGAGAGCCCAGAAACAAGCCCATGCTTATGTGCTCAATTCCATACAAAAATTGTATATTCTCGTATACAATACTGTATACAATATTCCCCAAGAATATACAGTGGGGAAAAGACAGTTATTCAGTAAATAGTGTTGGTAAAATTGGATAGCTCCACGCAAAAGAATTAAACTGGACCATTATCTTATACCATATATAAAAATATATTCAAAATGGATTAAACACTTGGAATCATAAAACTCCTAGAAGAAAACAGACCATAAGCTGTTTCACATTGGTTGTAACAGTATTTTTTGGACCACTTTCCTTAGGCAAGGGCAATAAAAACTAAAATAAACAAATTGAATTACATCAAACTAAAGAGCTTTTGCACACAGTAAAGGAAACAATCAAGAAAATGAAATAGACATTTTGGGAGAAGGTATTTGTAAACCATGTATTTGATAAGGGTTAATATCTAAAATATATAAAGAACTTACACAAGTTAATATAAAAAACACAGCTTGATTAAATGGGCAGAGGACTCGAACAGACATTTCTTTGAAGACATTCAGATGGCCAAGAGACACACGAAAAGATGGTCAGCATCACTGACCATCAGAAAATGCAAGTGAAAACCACAAGGAGATACCTCACCTCACAGAATGGCTAAAATAAAAAAAGAAAGAACAAGAATTGATGAGGATGTGAAGAAAAGGGAGCCTTTGTTCACTGTTGATAATAATTGTTGCAGCCACTATAGAAAACAGTATGGAGGTTCCTAAAAAACTTAGAACTACCATATAACCCGGCAATTCAATTTCTGGGTATTCAAAGAAAAATGAAAACACCAGTTTGAAGAGCTATATGCACTCTTGTGGTCATTGCAGTATTATTCACAATAGCCAAGATACGGAAGCAATCTAAGTACCCATCAGTAGATGAATAATAAAGATGTGAAATACACAGGAATATTACTCAGCCATAAAAAAGGATGAACGCTTGTGATTTGCAACAGCATAGGTAGACCTAGAGGATACTGTACTAAGTGAAATAAATCAGAGACAAATTCCATATTATTTCACTTATATGTGAAATCTGAAAACAAACAAACAAAAAAAAGGAAAATGAACAAACAAAACAGAAACAGACTCATAGGTAAAAAACTAGCTGTTGGTTATCAGAAAAGGGAGGGGCTGGGGCATGAGTGATGCATATGAAGGAGATTAATAGCTACAGATTTCCCACTTAATTATTTATTTATTTGATTTTATGTATTTATTTGAGATAGAGCTTGAGAAACCACATAAGTAGGGAGGAGCAGAGGGAGCCTGATGTGGAGCTTGATCGCAGGACCCAGAGATCATGACTTGAGCTGAAGGCAGACACTCAACTGACTGAGCCACCCAGGTGCCCCCAGACTTCCCATTTTAAATAAATAAGTCCTAACTGGCAGCCCGGGTGGCTCAGCAGTTTAGCGCCACCATCAGCCCAGGGCGTGATCCTGGAGACCTGGATCGAGTCCCACGTCAGGCACCCTGAATGGAGCCTGCTTCTCCCTCTGCCTGTGTCTCTGCCTCTCTCTCTCTCTCTCTCTCTGTCTATGAATAAATAAATAAAATCTTAAAAAAATAAGTCATAAGGATGTAAAGTACAGTATAAGGAAATCTCTGATAATAGAGATTCCATAATTATAAGAGTCAATTCATCAAGATGACATAACGCTTTTAAATATGAATGTACTAACAACAGAGCTTTAACAACAGAACTTCCAACAACATAACTCCTTTCTTTTGAAAGGAGACATAGACAAATACACAATTATACCTGGAGACCTCAACTCTCTCAGTAATAGATAAGTCAATCTGTAAGTCAAAAAAAGAAGTCTCAAGGAAAATTAGAACCATTTTGAAATGAACAAGAATGAAAATGTAACATAATAAAACTTGTGGAATGCAGCCAATGCAGTAGAGGAAAATTGATAGCACTACATGTGTAGATTAAAAATGAAGTTTCAATTCAATAACCCAAGCATCCATCTTAAGAATTTTTTAAAAACTCAGAAAATATAAATCCAAAGCAAGCAGAATGAAGGGAATAAAGAGCAGACAGGTATCAATGAAATTTGAAACAAAAACAGACAAAACTGATTAAAAACTAGTTCTTTGAAAAGAATCACTATGATAAATCTCTGATAAGCTCTGATATTGATAAACCAATATCAAGAATAAAGGAAGAGATATCACTACAGATTCTGCATAAAAGAATTAAATAATCATGGAATACTACGAAAAAACCTACACCTGTGTGGATCCCTGAGTGGCTCAGTGTTTTGGCACCTGCCTTTGGCTCAGGGCATGCTCCTGGAGTCCTGGGATCGAGTCCCACATTGGGCTCCCTGCATGGAGCCTGCCTCTGTGTGTGTGTGTGTGTTCCTCATGAATAGATACATAAAATCTTTAAAACACACACACACACACACGTGAATATAACAACTTAGATGAAAGGGACTAATCCCACAAAAACTACAACCTGCTAAAACTCATCCAAGATGGAATAGTTTTTTTATTTTATTTTATTTTATTTTATGATAGTCACAGAGAGAGAGAGAGAGAGAGGCAGAGACACAGGCAGAGGGAGAAGCAGGCTCCATGCACCGGGAGCCCGACGTGGGATTCGATCCGGGGTCTCCAGAATCGCGCCCTGGGCCAAAAGCAGGCGCCAAACCGCTGCGCCACCCAGGGATCCCCAAGATGGAATAGTTAACTTGAATGCTCCCGTACCAATTAAAAAGATTGAATTTATAGTGAAAAGTCTCCCCAAAAAGTATTCTCCAGGCCTAAATCCTGAATGGTTTTATTGATGATCTAGCCATTCCATTCCTAGGTATTTATCCAACAGAAATGAAAGAAGATGTCCATAAGGGAACTTTCACAGGTGTTTATAACAGCTTGATTTATAATAGCCCAGACTTCGAGCCATCCCAGGTATCCATCAGCAAGTACAGGTAAACATATTGTGTTTTATCCATACAGCATAATGCTATTCTGCAATTAAAAAAAAAAAGAATGAACTATTTACTACCACATGAATGATTTTCAAAATAATTACGTTAAAGGAGCCAGACAAAACTGCATGTTGTACAGTCAAATGTAAAAGACTAGAAAATGGAGAATATAGGGACAGAAAGCAGATCAGTACTTGTCCGGGAAGGAGGGTGTGGCAAGAAAGGGATAGAGGGATAGGTTACAAGGTTCATGAACAAACAGTTGTGAACAGTGTTTACTGTGGTCATGAATTTGCTTATATATCCAAAAACGAAAACACAAGAAATCCTGACTGAACCAGAATTGTAGAGCTGGAAGATACAGTAGTTAAACTAAGACTCACTGGATAGTTTGTACACCACTGGAGAATTAGCAAAGTAAAAGGTAACTCAAAAAATATTTAAAGTAAAAGAGATTCAAGATATAGGGATTACAGTGAGATAGTCAAACACATGATATAATTGGTGCCCCAGAAAGGAAGAGAATGGGACAGAATCAAGGTTGAGGAGATAATGTGGAGAACTGCGAGGCATTAACCACAAATTCAAGAAGTCCTCCAAAAAGAAACAACTATACTTGTGTATATTGTAGTGAAAGTAGTGAAAATCAGAGGCAAACAGAAGAATTGAAAGGATGCTTGAAGAGAAAGCAGGTGCCTCTAAAGGGCAACAGTGATTTGGATGGCCCATGTCTTGGTAGATACAGCGATTGCCAGGAGACCAAGAAATAACACTACCCTCAAGTGATAAATAAGTGCCAGCTTTGACCCCTACCTGGTGGCAGGATCCTACTAAATGAAGACAAAGTAGAGACTGAAGGAGTTCCCTCCCTTCACATCTTACCTGAAGAAATACTGTAGGGGATGTTTTTAACAAAAGAACAGTAATCCTGATGGAATGTCAGAGATGCAGGAGGGAATAAAAGTAATGGCATTATAGATATACGGACAAATCTAAGCGAATGCTAACTATAAAAACATAGTGTCTTCTGAGAGTTGAAATATATTTGTTTTGTTAAAATATGTGAAAATACAGGCATATTTATTAGGAGGAGAGAATTGTACTCAGAGGGCTCCTGGGTTCGTGCATTACCTGGGAAGAGCTAAAATCAGGAATGTATACTGTTGTCTCTAGAATGCTTCTGTGGGAATTATAAAATAAATCACTTACACACTCGTGGTGGGGTGTAGTGGGGAAGAATTCTTAAAAAACAAAAGACAAAGAAGGAGAGAAAAAGTAACATTGGACATGCATGACACATAGATAATCATTAGTAAGATGTAGTTTTTACCCAAATAGATCAATAATTAAATATATATGAACTAAATATCAAAGGTTGCCAAAAGAGAACAAACCAATAACAACTTAAGACCTTGGAATACAAAATGTTAAATGTAAATAAATGGGAAGAACACAGCATTGCAAATACTAAAGAAAGCTACTGTTGATCTTTTTGTATCAGACAAAATAGGCTTTAAGCCAAAGATGTAATGGTGAAAAGTTCAGCTCTCCAGGAAGACAGAATAATTTTATATTTTTGTGTCTTTAATAACATAGCTTCGACATATATAAAGCAAAAACTAACAGAAGTGAAAAAATAGATCTATAATCATTATTCAAGTTCTAGCCTTTAGAACAGGGAGACAAACATCAATAAGGACATAATGGATTTTAACAATAGAATTAGCAACAGTGGTGTATATGTAGAACACCCAGTGGCTGAAGAATACAAAATTGTGTTTAAGTCCACATAGAGTATTTTAAAATTAGCCATATGCAGGAAACAATGCAAATCTCAATAAATTCCAAAGGCTCAAAATCATTCAACACATGTTCCCCAACTACATTTGGATGTAAGCTGAAATTCAAATACAAGAGATTCCTAAAAAGTCTCTTAATATTTTTCAGTTAAGAAATGTGCTTATTTCTAAAAAAGAAATGTACTTATAAATATCCCATGAAGCAATGAAGAAATTATAATGGAAATTAAGAAAATACTTGGAATGGTAAGGACATGAAAATCATGCAAGTGAACATATTACATATCGAAACTTGGCCATGCAGCTAAAGCTATACTTTTGCAGAAATGTATAAGGAAGGAGAAAGGCTGAAAATCAACAGTATCCAGTACAAAAAGAAAACCCCAAATAAAAAGAAAATACAACAGAGAATAGCACAATTTAATAAAATATAAAACAAACATACAAAGAAGTGTCTACAAAGCTTGAAATTGGCTCTTTGAAATGTCTAATAAAATTGATGTGCCCTTGACAAGACTGACTATAGAAAAGATAAGGTGCGATCAATGTCAGGAATGAGAAAGACAGGGGATCCCTGGGTGGCGCAGCGGTTTGGCGCCTGCCTTTGGCCCAGGGCGTGATCCTGGAGACCCGGGATCGAATCCCACATCAGGCTCCCGGTGCACGGAGCCTGCTTCTCCCTCTGCCTGTGTCTCTGCCTCTCTCTCTCTCTCTGTGTGACTATCATAAATAAAAATAAAAATTAAAAAAAAAAAAGGAATGAGAAAGACAGTGCTGCAGTCTGACCAACACTGAGAAGAAGAGTAGAGTAGATTATGTAACTGCATGCCAACAAGATTGAAAACGTGGATGATGTCCTGGAGAAATATGACTTAAAAAACTTACATAAGAAGGCACAGGAAATCTGAAAAATGCTATAAAAATAAAAAAATTAGATCAGTAATTTTTTTGAAGATTTTATTTATTTGATACAGAGCACAAGCAGGGAGAATGTCAGGTAGAGGGAGAAGCAGACTCCCCACTGAGCAGGGAGCTCAAGGTGGGGCTCAATCCCAGGATCCTGGGATCATGACCTGAGCTGAAGGCACACACTTAACCAACTGAAGCACCACTCATCAGTAATTAAAAACCTGCTCACACTTGACCTTTGTGGTGGTGAGATTGCTGGAAGGTCTCAACATGTTGTCTTCTAGGGTCACATACAGTCAGAAAAGAGAATTATTTCTGTTCAGGGGGATTCTGAAGTTCTGGGCCTGACTCCACTCTGCAGAACTAGGCATCAAACCTGTCTCTAAAGCAATCATGTGGACAGGCTGCTGGATGCACACACAGTTACATGCATATCCCTGGAGTTGAGAGTAGGGACAGCTGTTCTCCACCACATGAGGGAGGCGGTGGGTGCTGCATTGTCACAGCCAACAAATGTTCATCAGAATGAAACAATTGGACTCAGACAGATGTTGGAAAAGAGATGATAGTCGTTGAGAAAAAGGGAAGGGAAAGATGGAATTCATGTGAGGAGTAGAGAACTCTGCTCAGATTAATACCAAGGAGAGAGAAACAGGTGCCTTCAAGGGTAACTGGGAGGAGTGATGTCAGCAGGAGGCACCAGGCTTCATGCTTCCATAGAAACAACGTAGACATCTGTTCATTAATGGAAACAGCCTCGGGAAGCTCAAATGTCCAGTTAAGAACCTGTGGCAACATAGCAGAGCCAAATGCTACTGCGAGAAAGGGTCCCTTTCTTGGAGACAGGCTTACATGTGGCATCAGGATATAGCTAGGATCAAAGAAGGTGGGGGCACTAACAGTCCCATGGCGGGTGCCACCATGGTCCCTATGGCATGCTCTGGGGAGGGCCTCAGAGGACCTCTGCAGCCCCTGTGGCAGCCTGGGTTCCCCACAGCTTTCACAGCAGAGGACCCACATGCTGGTTGGCAGACCCCAGTGGCCTGTTTCACAAAAGACATGTTTGCTGTGGGCATAACCAATAGCCATTGCTGCCCTAGACCCCCTAGGGAAGGAGATGCTGCTGCACCCTCTTTCCAGAAGGATCTGCCCTTGTGCCACTCTTGGATCAGGACTGCCTGCTGCCTCCCCAGCCCTATGCAGACACCAGGCCCCTGGCTACTCAAGGTGCACCCAAGCTCCAGACCTCACCTCAATGGCAACTCCACACCTGAGGCCCTGGAGCCATCATCATCATGGGCTAGGCTTTGCCCCAGAACCTGGAGCCATCATCCCCCTATGAGTGCCTGTACTCTAGACCCCTGCTCACTATCTGTGCCATAGGCACTTGCACATCAGACACCAGTGCTGCCACTACTATGAGGTCCTGCCACAGCTGGACCCAGTGCCAGGAGGGATCACCTTAGCTATGACATTCCCATGAGAGAAGAAGATCAGGAGATACCCAGCAGCCTTGACCACTGAAGACCCCAACAGCTTCCACAGCACCTGCAGGTGAGGGTCCCTGCCATCTGTGCTGATGCTCACCTTGGCTCATAGATCTGCACAGAGATCACACTACTGGGCCTGTCCTGCAGCTGGAACCACATAGCTGGTGGCCTGCACCCACTCACAGGTGGTCTTTCCCCACCAAAGCCCATCTGTAAAGGCTGCAAGAGACGGCTGCTTTATCAAATGCAAAATTAGCAACACAAGGCTATAAGAAGCACCGAAATGATGCTGCCAGGCTCCCAAGGAACACAATACTTTTCCTGTAACTGACCCCAAAGGATTAAAGATGTATAAATTGTCAAAGGTTTCATATTTGCTGTTTTAAGGAAGTTTGGTGAGCTACGAGGAAACAAAATAAAATGGAGCTCAGAGGTTGCCAGGGGAGCTCTCATACCAAGAACTGGTTTCCAATTGCAGACCCACCTGGAAGAGAGGACCGCACAGGTGGATGCTACCTTACTACCCCAGCAGGAGAGAGGAAGCTTTCTTCCTTCCCAGCAACAGCCCAGCCAATGAGAGGCAGCCACAGCTCAGCCAAAGAGAAACCACTACATGTCCAGGTCCCAGTTCACTCCAGGGGACCTTTAGTTTACAACAGCCCCTCCCTGTACCCCCTTTCCTCTCTGAAAGAGCCTCATCTCCTTTGTTCTCCTGATTTGCCTATGGTTTTGCCATAGCTTGCTTGTGCCAGACTGCAGTTCTGTCTTATTCCCAAATTAACCCATTTCTGCTGGTAAAATAAGTCACAGTTTTATTTTTAACACAGAATATATGTAGACTCAAGAGAATCAAGAGAAAAGTATGTGAGGAAAATGAGAAATTCAATAAAAAAAAACAGAAATCTTGAAAAGACCCAAACAAATATTGAAGAAAACAATGAAGGAAAATTTTTAAAAATACAGTAGTCAGCATGAAGAACAGACTTGATCAAGCAGAAGAAAGAATTTGTGAACATTAAGACAGGTCATTTGAAATTACATTATCAGAAGAGAAAAAGAATGAAAAAAAATATGAAGAAAGCCTATGTGATTTATGGAGCACCATCAAGCAATGAATATTTGCATTGTGGGAGTCCCAGAAGAGGAAAGAAAGAAAGGGCAGAAAGCTTATTTTAAAAATTCTCAAATCTAGGAAGAACTATGTACATCTAGCACATGAATCTCACAGGACCCCAAACAGATTCATCCCAAAGAAAACTTCATTAAGACACATCAAACTATCAAAACTCAAGACAGATAATTTTGAAAGCAAGAAGGCATAGAGAAACCCCCACTTCATTTCAAACAAGTGACTATGTACAAACTTGGAGCAGATTTCTCAGCAGAAACCTTGCAGGTCAGGAGAGAATGGAATGATATATTTGAAGTGCTGAAAGTAAAAAACTGACAACTAAGAATACTGGCAAAACTCATTCAGAAATGAAGGAGAAAGAAACTTTCTCAGATAAAAGCTGAGGGAGTTCAGCACCACTATATCTTAAAGAAATGCTAAAGAGAGTTCTTTAAGCTGAAGTGAAAGGATACTAATTAGTAATATGAAAATATAAAACTCACTGAGGAAAGTACAGTCATTCAGAATATGATGGTTGTGTGTGTGATTCACTTAAATCTAGTATAGATGTTAAAAGACAAAAGTATTAAAAATAACTAAGTTATAATTTTTAGTAGATGTAAAATATTAAAAAGATATACATTGTGTTATCAAAACAAAATGTGCGTGGGAGTATAAGTATAGAGTTTCAATATATAATTGAAGTTATCAGCTTAAGAAATAACTACATTTTTATTTTTTATTTTTTTTGAAATAACTACATTTTTAATGTAAGCTTCATAGGTATAGCTCTAATAAAATAAGGGAAACAAAGCATGCCACTACAAGAAATCATCAAATCACAAAGGAAGATAGCAAGAGAGGAAGAAAGTCATAAAAGAACTATAACACAGCCAGATAACAATAAGATGGCAATAGTGAGTCCTTAAAGTAATTCTTTTTTTTTTTTTAAAGATTTTTTATTCATGAGAGACACACACACAGAGAGAGAGAGGCAGAGACACAGGCAGAGGGAGAAGCAGGCTCCATGCAGGGAGCCTGACGTGGGACTCGATCCCGGGACTCCAGGATCATGCCCTGGGCTGAAGGCAGGCGCTCAACCACTGAGCCACCCAGGGATTCCCAATGTGAGTCCTTACTTATCAATAATTACTTTATATGTAAGTTATTAAGTTATCCAATCAAAAGACATAGACTGGGTGTTATTCTGTATGTTGGTAAATTGAACACCAATAAAAATTAATTTATAAAAAAAAAAAAAAACAAAAAACAAAAGACATAGACAGTGTAGACTTAAACACCTCACTTCCAACAACGGAAAGATCAGATAGAAAGTCAATAAGGAAATACTGACTGGAATGACACAAATTTAGAACAAATTAGAACAAATGGACTTAACAGGAACGTACAGAATACCTCCTTCCCCCTCAAACGATAGCAGAATACACATTCTTCTCGACGCACATGGAAAGTTCTCCAGGATAGACCATTTTGTTAGATCATGAAACCAGTCTTAACAAATTTAACCAGTGGGTCAAAGAAGAAATCAAAAGAGAAATAATAAAGTACCTTGAGACAAATGTAAATACCAAGAGTTTTGAGATGTGGCAAAAGCAGTTTTAAGAGAAAAGTTTGTAGTGATAAAAGTCTACATTAAGAGACGAGAAACAACCCCACTTCACACCTCCAAGAACTAGAAAAAGGAAAACAAAGTAAGCCCCCCCCCAAAAAAACAAAGTAAGCCCCAAAGTTTGCAGAAGGAAAAAAACAACAAAGATAAATGCAGAAATAAATGGGCCAGAAAAACAATACAAAATATAAATGAAGAACAACCTTTTTTGAAAAGGTAAAAACTGACACACGTTTAGCTAAACTAAGAAGAAAAAGTCAAAATCAGAACCAAAAGAGATGTCACAACTAATTCCATAGTAATACAAAGAATCAAGAGAAACTACCATGAACAGTTATATGTCAACATATTGGATAATCTAGAAAAAATAAATTTCTAGACTCACACAACCTACAAAGATTAAATCATGAAAAATAGAAAATCTAAAGGATCTATAACTGTGAGGAGATTAAATCAATAATCAAAACTCTCCCAACAAAGAAAAGTCCAGACCACTGGTGAATTTCACAAAACAAATATTTATTTTTTAAGATTTTGTTTATTTCAAGCGAAGAGAGAGTGCAAGTTGGGGGGAGGGGGGAGCAAGAAAGAGAATCTGAAGCAGCAGAATCTGCATTGAGCACAGAGCCTGACATGTGGCTCAATTCCACGTCCCTGAGATCACAACCTGGGCTGAAATCAAGAGTCAGACACCCATCTGACCAATTCTGCCAAACATTTAAAGAATTAATACTAATCCTTTTCAAACTCTCCCAAAAATATTGAAGAAGGAACCTTCCAAACTCATTTTATCAAGCCAGCATTACCCTGATACCAAAGCCAGAGAACACTACAAGAAAAGAAAATTTTAGGCCAGTATCCTTGATGAATATTATAGATGCAAAAAAATTCAGCCAAATACTGGCAAATTGAATTCAACAGCACATTAAACGAATCATAACCACAATCATGTGGGACTTACTCCTGAGATGCAGGAATGGTTCAATATATGGGCAAATCAATAAATGATACACCACATCAACAGAATGAAGGATAAAATCATATGATTATCTTGGATGCAGAAAAAAAGCATTTGACAAAATTCAACATCGTTTCATGGTAAAGCTTTCGATAAATACAATATTAAAAGAATGTATTTCTATATAATAAAGGTCTTATATGACAAAGCGACGGCTAACATCATATTCAGTGGTGAGGAGCCAAAGGCTTTCCTTTTGGATTAGGAACAACGCAAGGATGCCCACTCACCACTTCTGTTCAACATTATCCTGGAAGTTCTAACCAGAATAATTAGACAAGAAAAAGTAATAAATGACATCTAAATCAGAAAGGAGGAAGAAAAATTGCCTCTGTAGATGACAATCTTACATCTAAAGTCCTTAAAGACTCCATCAAAACCTGTTGGAATAAATGAATTCAGTGAAGTGGGAGGATACAAAATCAACATGTGAAAATCAGTTGCACTTCTATACACTAATAGCAAACTATCTGAAAAAATTATATAAGAAAGCAATTCCATTCACAATAACATCAAAAAGAATAGCATACTTAGGAATGAATTTCACCAGGGAGGTGAAAGACCTGAAAATGATGAAAGAGGTTGAAATAAATGGAAAGGCATCCCATGTTCTTGGATTGGAATAATTAATATTGTTAAATATCTGTACTACCCAAAGCCATCTACAAATTCAGTGCAATACCAATATGAACGGCATTTTCACAGAAATAGAATAAACAATCCTGAAATTTATATGGAGTAACAAAAGGCCCTAAGTAGCCAAAGCAATCTTAAAAATGAACCAAACTGGAGGCATCTCATGTCCTGATTTTGAACTAAATTACAGAGAGCTACAGTAATCAAAACAGTGTGGTATTGACATAAAACCAAAGACATGTAACGGAGAGCCCGGAAATACACCTGTGCTATGCACCCTGAGAGAGTAATCCTGGCTTCTAACCTCATGCTATTAAACTCCTTACAACTGGATTGTGAATCTCAATGTAATCGTGACGTTGGAGAACATCTTCACAAAAAGTGCTAAAGGAAAGACTGGCTAAGAGTTAAATTTGATTACGTTCTATTAGGAAGTATTGTTCCCTGAAAGACCACTAATGGAGCAAATGGGCAACATGCCACGTGAGAGAAGATATCTAGAATACAGGTAGGCAGCAAAATGTACTCATCCCATGCACATAAAGAACTGTCCATCCGAAAATCTCAGCAGAAAAATAGGCAAGGGCCCTGGTAGGTGTGGATGCATGTCCCAGATCCAGTGGTGAGAGAGAAACCCCACAGAGAAGAACCAACGTGAGGTCGCTCATATGGTGTCAGAATTAGGCCAAATGGCCTGTGGCATGACAGCACGTGTTTAGGGGGCGGTGCTGTAGTGACAACCGGGGCAGCATCCACCTGGGGGTGGGGAATCCTGGTGCTCTTGCTCCCCACTGGCTCCTTTGTAAGCTTCTCATTTTGTTTTATGCAGTTTCACATAAAGTAGGCTCCAAAGGACACATCAGTTGTGGACACAGGCCATCCTGCGTCCTCTGAGGCTCCCAGGCTCAGGCGCTGTTCCATCACTAGCTCCTGGTGCCTCCCCAGGACCCCCTCCCAGCCCCTAGAAGGACGCTGGTGTTACCTGCTTCTAACCCTATCAAGCCGGGTGGTGGGAAGTTTCTGCTCACTCTGGGCAGGGCAGGGGTGTGGGGGGCTCCCTACCTGCACACCTTCCCGTGTCTGGGATGCGCCTCCAGCGGCTGTGACCGGAGGTGCGGGCTGTGCCTGATGTCCTAGTGCTACAGGAGGACCTCAGGGAAGGGGGTGGGTGTGCTTGTGCCACCCAGGGGGCACAGCCGGAGTGGGGGGCTGCAGGACTGCGGGAGGTGCCTCAGGCCACCTGTGCGTGAAGTTGGTGCACTGGACACAAGGACAAGAAGACCTGTGCAGGGCCTCAGGTCATAGGAGGCCTCCTGGCCAGAGAAGCACCAGGTACATAGGACTGTAGGAGGCGGGTACAGGCTGGTTTCTCCTGTTTCTTCCAGACACAGCACCCTGTAAAGATCAGCTGCCCTTAAAGGAAAAATCCGGCTTCCCAGCCAGTTCGCAAACTCTGAGCCAAGCAGGCCCCAGGGACACCCCTGGTGGCACATCAGCCCCTTTGATGCCATCTTCCCCTCCTGTGACTGCTCTGCCCCAGGACCCGGCTGCACCAGCTGCCAGCCCCAAGCCAGACCCAGCCATGGGGACTGCTGTGCTGGCAGGGGCCCCAGGGACCTCTCAGGGGATGGCCAGCGAGTGTGACACCCCCCAGCTGCTGGCAGAGACTCAAGACATCCCGCTGGCCGTGCAGCCTCTGGGTGCGGGTGGAGGGCCTTGTGTCCCACCTCTGGAGGCCCCCCATTACCCCACGGGTTTGGGAGAGCCCACCTCAGCCAGGGAGGCCACTGCTCAGGGCACCCCCAGTGGGACCCCTCAGCCCGCCCTGGGCCAGCCCCAACCCCCGCTCCCCTCTGCAGTGGGGGCCATGAGCTTGGCCACCCCCCAGCTCCCCAGCCCCCCACTGGGGCCCACTGGGGCCCCCCAGCCGCCCTCAGCCTTGGAGTCTGATGGAGAGGGGCCACCGCCCAGGGTGGGCTTTGTGGATAGTACCATCAAGAGCCTGGACGAGAAGCTGCGAACTCTGCTCTACCAGGAACATGTGTCCACCTCCTCAGCCTCGGCCGGGACCCCTGTGGAAGTGGGAGATAGAGACTTGACCCTGGAGCCCCAGTCCGTGGTGAGTCCTGGCCCCCCGGGGAGGCAGGCATCCCAGGCACACAGAGCTGCCCCTCTCGGCCCCAGCGATCTAGTTTCAGAGGCCACCCTTGTGTGTGTTGCAAATGTGCCACACTTGGGGAATTGGGACATGTACGTGTGGGGTTGGGACCCGGCCTGGACCGGCTGTGCCAGGGCGGCCTAGCGGGGAGCCCAGCCTCTATACAGGAGACTTGCTGCTTAGCCACAGGGGTCAGTGGCGAGGCTCATGGCCATTTCCATGTCTTCCTCCAGCTGGGAAAGTCAGAAACAGCCCCGGGGCCAGGGGCCGCACTGGAGCAGGCTGGGTCCTTGCCAATGACAGGTAATGAGCCCCAAACCCCCCATCAGATCCCCAGTGCTCGTGGGGTACCACCAGCCTTCCTTGCCCCAGACCATTTTGCCTCTCCATCCTGCATCCCCAGAGCACCTTGGGTGGGACTCAGACCTAGCAGGAGCCCTCACGATGTGTTAGTGAAAACCCATCGTGTTCCCCCAGACCATTACGTACTCAGGCCCTGAGGTGGGAAAGTCCTTCATGGAAATGGGTGAAAGCCTGAATGGCTGGTGTCAGGGTGCGATCAGGGACTGTCCCACTGCCCGGTACTCTCTGAGCGCTCTGGCAGCGGTCCCCAGCCCCACGTTTCTTCAGAAGATTGCAGGGCTGTGGCCATCATATTCCCCAATCCTCCAAGGGTCCCGGGCATTGTGCGTCTCTATGGGCTCTTTCATTACCTGAACACCTCTGTCTCAGCCCAGGGGTGTCAGTCTGACCTTGTAGGGTGTGGGGTTTCTTCTTGGCCTGGCATTCCTTGGGAGATTAGTAAGATACAGATCAACTGGCCTTGTACGAGGACCCTGGGCATGTGTCAGTGGGGTCCCCATCTGCAGAGGGAAGGGACCAGTCTGCTGGGTTTTGGTTGGACCCCTGGATGCTTTGTTCTTGGCGTCACATCATAGAGGGCTGGGGACAGCCAGCACTGGGGTCAGAACCTGCAGTACATGGTGTGCACTCAGGAAAGCAAGGGTCAGGGGGTGAAGTAGGAATGTTCTGGGGAAGGGACGCTCCATCCCCTGACCGCTATGCTTGAGAAGATGTCCACAACAGAGACCTCCAGTGCTGTAGCTGCCCTCACATCCACTCCTCCCAGAGTGCCAGCCTTGGGGGGCAATTCTAAGGAGACACACTGTGGTTTGGAAAAGGTGAACGTTTCTGGAGGTCAGAGCTGTCCAGAAAGAGAGGGAGCATGATCGACAGTAAACCCCCCCCCTCCGGAGCTGTGCAAAGACAGGTTGGGTGGTCCCCACTGCAGGGATGTGAGGAGGGGCATCAGGCATTGCCTGTGGGTTAGGGGTGTGTGACATTTGGGTCTGGGTCTCCCCAAACCTTGCCGGCAGCTGTCACCCCCGCTACAAGCGTGTCATCCTGACCGTGGGCTGACCCACAGTCCCTGTCTGCCCATGGCTCCTGCTGCCCTGTCACTCAGCAGTCCTGGGAAGGGGATCAGGAATGCCAGGCTGCATCCACACTCTATAGATGGGGGGATGGAGACAGCCTCAAATGGCAGGTCCTTCCCAGACAGGAGCATCAGGGTTAGGAACTGGCTCTGTGGATGCAGGACTCACGAGACCCTTTATCTTCAGAGATGTCAGGGAGGCCCTCAGGTGTGGAGATGACAGGTGACACAGATGGACACTGTCAGGTGTTAGCAGTGACAGGTGGGACAGGTGATGGCCATCAGGTGTGTGGAGGGCATGGCTGTCCCGAGGTTCTGGAGCACGTGCCCCTGGGGACCTGAGTGGGGGTAGGCCTAACCGTCCTCCCCTCCCCGTCATTTGGTGTCTCCTGACCCTTAGCTTTCCTAGTTGCTGAGCACACACCCTGCGGGGTCCCCTCCCTGAGGGGTCAGCCTGCCCTCCCACTGATCTGATTCTGCCTGAGGCACCTGCTCCGCCCTCATCCTGCACACCAGCCTGAGTAATGATTTTGATGTTCCTACAGCAGAGTCATCTTTGAGCCAAGTGATGGCGTCTGGCTTGCCCGCAGCGCCAGGTGCCCCCCAGGTAAAGAGGGCTCTCCGGGCACCCAGCAGGTGGCAGGGTTTCCTCTCTGCTGGTGCGCTAACCTTCCCTTTTCATCTCAAGGATGCTGCTGCTTCTGCCTTGCCTGCACATCCAGAGCCTACAGACCGCAGCGGGGGGGCCCCTGGGGAAGCCTCAGCCAAGCTTCTGCAGAGCTGCCTGGGGACAGGGACCAAGGATGGCCAGGCCAGCCACCCCCAGACACGGGGCTCTCTGGCCCCTGAGTCCCCCCAGAAGCACCCAGGACAGCAGGAGGGCAGCTCGCCAGCCAAAACCGTGGGCCGGTTCTCGGTGGTCAGCACGCAGGACGAGTGGACCCTGGGCTCCCCCCACAGCCTGCGTTACTCAGCGCCGCCCGATGTGTATCTGGAGGAGGCCCCCCACAGCCCCGACGTGAAGCTGGCAGTCCGGCGGGCACAGACAGCCTCGTCCATCGAGGTGGGCGTGGGCGAGCCGGTGTCCAGCGACTCTGGGGATGAGTGTCCACGCAGGCGGCCCCCTGCACAGAAGCATGCCTCCCTGCCTGTCAGTGGTGGTGGCGTGGCCAGCGACTTGGTGAAGAGGGCCACCGCCTTCCTGCACAGGCCCTCGCGGGCCGGCTCCCCGGGTCCCGACACACCCAGCAGGACGGCCGTGAAGGTGCCCACCATCAGCGTGACCTCCTTCCATTCCCAGTCATCCTACATCAGCAGTGACAATGACTCAGAGATCGAGGATGCGGACATCAGGAAGGAGCTGCAGAGTCTCCGGGAGAAGTAGGTCCTGAGAAGGGGCCATGGGGCTCAGGGAGATGTCCGCAGCCGGGTCCTGTGCTGGGGGTGGGTCTGCTCCCTGGTCCCCACCTGTCCCTCGTGGGCCCGCGTTCTCCCCCAGCAAGTGTGACCTGTCCGCTGTGCGGGGACACTACGCCATGCAGACCTCCAGCATCTGGCCTTGTGCATGGGTGTGCACAGTGGGGAGGGGCAGAAGTCACCTTCCTCCCACCTGCCTGCCTGGCCCTGCCCCCCACCCCATGCCCAGCCCCACCCCACTCCAGCCCTACCCTACCCAGTCCTGCCCCACCCCACCCTCCCCGGCCCCACCCTCTGCTACCTACCCAGTCATGCCCCATCCTCCTCCCACCTGCTCCGGCCCAGCTCCACCTCCCTTATCTACCTACCCTCCCCTGCCCCACCTTCCCCTACCCCTACCCAGTCCTGCCCTGCCCTCCTCCCACCTGCTCAGCCCCGCCCCACCCTCCCTGGAACCTGTCCCAGACAGGGTCCCAGGACCCACCCTAAGGCACTTGCCAGGCACTTATAGTCCCTCTTCCTGGTGCCCTGGGCACTGGACTTTGAGACACTCAGGGAGGCGCTTGGTCTTGGGATGGATGTCCTTGTGGAGGAGCAGGGGGTTTGGTCTGTACACTCTCACTCTGGGGGCGGGGGTCACCCTGGGAACCCGCCCGGAGGGGAGGGGGGGTGGCAGAGGTCTAGAGGAAGCTGCCAGGAGAGCTCCGAGGGGGCGGGGCTGGAGGTGGGGGCGGGGCAAGTCCAGAGGTGCCACCTAGGAAGGG
Source organism: Nyctereutes procyonoides (assembly GCF_905146905.1). Classification (NCBI taxonomy): domain Eukaryota; kingdom Metazoa; phylum Chordata; class Mammalia; order Carnivora; family Canidae; genus Nyctereutes; species Nyctereutes procyonoides. Next base: position 64,979,051 of record NW_026575146.1, on the reverse strand, counting down.
TTTGGGGAGTCTGAGGGGAGGAAGTCCAGACTCCTTTTTTTTTTTTTTTAAGATTTTATTTATTTATTTATTTATTCATGAGAGACACAGAAAGAGACATAGGCAGAGGGAGAAGCAGGCTCCTCACAGGGAGCCGGATGTGGGACCCAATCCCAGGACCCTAGGATCATGCCCTGAACCAAAGGCAGATGCTCAAGCACCACCCAGGCGTCCCTAAGTCCAGGCTCTTGCCTGGAGGGGGGCTGTGGATCCTGGTGGGAAGGAGGGACCATGGAGGGGCAGGGGGATTCTGTAACTGAGTTGAAGGAAGCTGATGGCACCTTGTAGAAGGTAGTTTCCTCAGACCCCATGGGTACCCCGGGGCGGGGCACTTGTGGTTCTTAGAGCCCCAGGAGCCCTGGGCTTTGAGACCTCGGAATGGCAGTCTCCTCATGGTCCTTCTGAGGCAGGTGCTCCTTATGGTGGCATCTCTCTCCCCCTCAGCAATTTCACCTAAATATCACCTTGTCAGAAGCTAATCTGACACAGCAGGTAGTTTGCTGTATAGAATCATTTTCCTAAAGTCTGGCAGGCATTGAAGATAAAAGAGATAAAAATCAGAATTTGCTTCCTGTAGTCCAGCCCAGAGAAGCAGCTGCTTCCCAGCCATGCATTGACGAGATGGGCTGGGGTGTGGCTGAGGGGCTGAGCGCCCTGGCCGGGGTAACTGGGGCACCCGGGGCAGCCAAGCACCCAGGCCCAGCAGATACAGCTGAGGGGCTGGCATCAGGCCCCCAGAGTTCTGGCAGGTGAGCAGGCAGGCGAGCACAATGGCAGGGAACTGGTTCAGCAGATCCCCTAGGGAGCCTTCTCTACTTTGTTCTAGAAACTTCCATCATCCTCAGTAATTGCAGCTGGGTCTTCATGGCCGCTTCACACCCGTGTATGCAGGGGGTGCCGCTGCCTATGCTGGGAGCCCCCCTGGTGGTAGCTCCAGGAAGCCCAGGTCCCTGGCTGAGGAGACCCTAACCTGCAGTGCCCCACCTCTGGTTCCCTGGCTCAGAGGAAGTGACATGTGTTCCTGGAAGGGCTGAGGCAGCCGCTCTGTTCTGAGCACTGATTGTTTTTCTGTTCACTTGGATTTATGTGTAGGGTATGTGTTGGGAGCCTAGGTATGCAAACTTATCTGTCCCCCGCTTCCTGGCCACTAAAAGCCGCAGCTTTGTGAGATAGGCCACCCAAAAACTCGAATCTCCTGGGGCTCTTCCTCAGGCCCTTCTGTGTTGGGCGTGTACACGCAGGAGACCCCCAATGGGCCCCTCTAGCTCTCCCGCATGTCCTCTGCCCTGCCGCCCCCGGGGACTCCCCTAACATCCGGTGTTGCAACAACCATGATGCCCACCTGCCCCCCTCCCCTCTTGCAGGCACCTGAAGGAGATCTCGGAGCTGCAGAGCCAGCAGAAGCAAGAGATCGAGGCCCTGTACCGCCGCCTGGGCAAGCCGCTGCCCCCCAACCTAGGCCTGTTCCACACAGCCCCTCCCGCTGGCCGCAGGAGGAAGAGCAAGAGCAAGCTGAAGGCTGGCAAGCTGCTCAACCCGCTTGTGCAGCAGCTCAAGGTTGTGGCTTCCAGCACAGGTCTGTGCCCTCGTGGCTGCAGTGGGGCTGGGGCTGTAGGGAGCTGGGCCAGCAGGCGGGAGGCAGTTGCCCACACCCCAAAGACCTCTTTTTGGGTCTCCTTTCGCTGGAATAGACCCGCCTTTGCAGGTATGAGGGGCCAGGGTCTCTCTCCAGCTTGCTGCCCTCCAGGGTGCTGCCTGGGTCTGGGGCTGCTTCCTGTCACCCGTACAAAGTGGGAATAGAGCAGCTCCTTTTAGGGAGTGGGATAGGGGGTGCCTTCTGGGGCTGGAACCCCCTGGTGTGCCCACCAGGAAGCCAGCTGTGAGCGCAGTGTGTGTCCGGGAACTGTAGGTGACGCAGATGACATGAATGCCAGGATGGTTCCTAATGCTAACTGGAACCCAGTTAGAGTGAGCAGGTGTGCAGGCCTCTGAGCCCAGGTGTGCCCTCCCATGTGCGCCATGGTCCTCACGCTGTGCTGGCACACGGTAGGCCTGCCGCAGCATTGGCGACGGGCAGAGACCAAGGTCATTGTCCCTCACCTTCCTGACCCCTGCGTGTTGGCTGCAGGGACTCCAGTGCCTCCCCAAGGTCACCCAGCAATGAGCAGGGAGGTAGGAGGCACTCCGCGCTGGCTGGTCTGACCTGCAGCGCCTCACTGTGCCTGTCGCCCCTTCTCCCCCTCCCCCAGGTCACTTGTCAGACTGCAGCAGAGCCCCTCCTGCTAAGGACCCTGCCCACGCCGGGGCAGGGCCCGCAGCAGCTTCAGACCCGAGTGGGAAGGCAGTTCAGACTCAGCAGCCTTGCTCCGTGCGGGCCTCCCTGTCTGCAGACATCTGCTCCGGCTTAGCCACTGATGGAGGCGGAGCGCACGGCCCAGGTGATTGCCAGCTTGCCCTCTCTGAGCATGTGCTAGGTGCGCAGGGCCCCGAGGTGTAAGAGGGGCGCCGGCGGCACACAGGCGTCTTGAGGAGAAACCAGTAGCTGTAGCCCTGGAGTGAGGACAGTGGGCGGCCCACCCGGCACCGAGTCTGGTGGTGTGAGGCCCAGAGGGAGGCGTGCTCTGGTCAGACGAGGCGTCGGTCCCTGGGCGCTGGCCCTCCGCCCACCCCCGCCGCCCCGGGGCCTTTGTCAGGAGGGACGGCCAGGGGGGGATGAGGGCGCGGCGCCCCAGCGGGTTTGCCTGGACAAGGAAGTGTCGTCACCTGTGCCGTGGGTGCGGCAGCCGCGCGGGGGGTGCTCTCCCCAGCATCTCTGTCCAGAGACGCCATGGCGACCCCGCCGCCACCTGCCCCACACTCCCGCCCAGGTCGCTGCTCGGGCCGCCACAGGGCCTGCTTTCCATCAGGCAGTCGGTGGCTGCGGGCCTCCGGGCTGGGCTAGGTGGAGCCGTGGCCGCTAAGAAACGAGGCTCCCGTGGCTGGTGGTGTGTAGCAGGGATCCCAGAGACTGTACTTGATGCCTGTCTCTCTGTTCTCTTCCCTCTATATTCATTTGCAGGCTGGACGGTTTACCACCCAACGTCTGAGAGACTGACCTATAAGTCTAGTAGCAAACCTCGCGCTCGATTCCTCACTGGACCCGTGTCTGTGTCCATCTGTCTGTATTTGTTCTTTGTATTTTACCACCTCCTGGCCCTTGGTTTCTCCCCGCCCGTCCCCCCCCGCCCCCCCGCCAGTCTTCATCACCTTCCATACGTTCCGTAGGACGCTCCCCTCCCACTGCAGCCACCCGTCCCTGCCCCGCGCAGAGCCCTGGATCGCGCCCGCGCATGCCCGCGGCTCACGCCCGGCCCCGCAAGCATGTGCAGCGGCGCACCCGCCCCCAGCCTCAGGCACCCCGCCCCAAGCCCCCACAGCGCTCTGCGTTTTTCTCCTCCTCACCCGTTTGTTTGATTTCGTATTTTTTACGTTGGACGTAGTTTGATTTGTGTTGCAATCGTGGCGCATATACACGTCCGCTGTCCCCAGCTCCAGCGACAACAAAAAGCCAGCCCCGGCCTTCTTTAGACGCATGGTGTGTCTCACACGTGTCTGGATTCTGAAGACATGCATGTAGCGAGCTGAGACAGTTCTAGAAGGTCCCTGGAGGGCGTGACTTCTGTACAAGGGCCGCAGCACTCCGCAGTGTGACCCCATGCCCGCTCCCTGCATGTGGAAAGGCTGAGAGAAGGTGCTGCAGCTAGGACAGCCCTCCCGCCCCCGCTCCGGTCATCTAGGGAACCTCTCGGTGCCCCAGCAGGTCCCAGCCCCCGCGCTGGCTCTCCCTCTGGCCCCTGCCGCTCTCTGGCTGGAGCGCAGTACTCTGTGTACCCCCTGCCCTCCCAGACCTCAGACATCAAGACAGTCACTCCCCTCCTCCAGCCTTGCCCCACTGGCCCTCGAGTTCCTGGAATGCCCTCCCAGCTGGCACCCGGGACTCATGTCCAGAAAGGGTGCATGGCTCAGGGCCTTACTTACCACATTATTTTATCCCTCAGAACAATTGGAAAATGAATCCAAAGCTGGGGGGAAGGGGGCTTTCAGGTTTTTGATTTTTAAAACAAAAATTAAGCTATCAATTGGGTTCGAAATGCTGGTTTGGGGCACGTGGCTTTTTGCTGGTACAATAAAGATACATTGTATTTGTCAGGACCTGAGGCCACATCCACAGTGGTCATCCATCCCCATCAGGGGGCTGTGTCACCCTCCCCCAGGCAGTACAGGCCACAGACACAGAGCCGCAGGGATTCCCAGTGACCCTCCGGGGTCTCCTAGCCCATGGCCCAGCTAAGCCTCTTAGTTGTGAGTTGAGGAGGGTGGGGGTGGGGACTGAGTGCATCCTGCTCCCCGCTCACTGTGGGTCCCCTTCTGCCCGGGTGTGCGTGGCTGTCCCCTGGGGCCCAGGGAGAGGGCCCCTGGGTCTCCAGGCATCTTGCGATCAGACAGGTGGCTGCGGCGTCGGGTCAGGCACGGGAAGCAGGGTTGGCAGAGCAGGTGTGGGGGGTAAACAGGTGCGAGCGGTCAGGCACCGTGTGCCCCTGTGAGGTCGTCCCCATCCACGTTTGTATCCACGTGGTTCTGCATTCTTGCTTTAGGGTTTTCGTTTGTTTTACTGTGATTATTCTAAGATTTTAGAAAATGGAGGCACAGCAGGGATGTATGATTTAGGTTTTACTTCCATCTGTGGCCGAGAAGAATGTGTAGGGCAGGGCTTGGTGGCAGACGGGATGCCTGGGCCGGTGGGGCTGGTTATAGGTGGTGGTATGTGCAGCCCAGCCGGCCTGGTCTTCGCTGGGGCTATGGGCTCAGTGATGTCATTGTTTTGATGTGGCCCTTTTCTGGCAGGACTCGGCCGGGCCCTTGCTGGTCTTGGCCACGGCATGGCACCTGCATGCTCTGGGTTTGCTGGTCAGGAGCATGTGGGACAATGGTGGCCCTGGCTCACCTGCAGACGCGTGGCCTGTGGGTGTGCAAAGACGTGCCATGTGCCCCGGTGTCTGCCCAGACTGCCAGGCTCCTCCGGGGACCAGCACCAACTGGCTCCCTGGTGACTGGGGTGCTTGGAGGCCTGAGGACACTGTGTGGGTGTCTGGTAAAGCCTGGGCACCACCCCAAGGGCTGAGAGAAGAGCATTCAGGGCAGGGCTGCAGGAAGACCCCAAGGGTGTATGCCTGGGGCCCAGGTCCCTGGGATCTAGGCCAGCCGAGAGGGGACGGCGCAGCTACAGGCTGTGGGTGCAGCTAGACACGAAGCCCAAAAGTTTTCTGTTGGCAGAACAGGTGACAAGACTCTGGAAAAACAGTCCTGGGTTAAGTTACAAAGTAGAGAAAACAGTCCCCAGTTCTTTGGTGCTCAGAGATGGTGAGAGCGCGCAGACCAGGTCAGAGACAAGCTGGGAAGGGGCCCAGATGACCTGGAGGGGACCCCAGGTCGCGGAGGAAGTATGCAGAGGGCAAGGCATGGGTGCCCCCGTTGGGGTGGGCACCCGGACAGGCCTGCTGTTGCGAGGGAAGGACAGGACCCCACAAAGCACAGACCCTTCCTTGTGGCCGATGGGGGCCTGGGGGACTCAGTGACTATGGTTCAGGGTTCAGGGGGGACAGGCAGGTTGAGAGGCATCTGTGTGGGAGCTGCTGCCAGACCTGCCAGGCCTGCCTGCCTCTGGCTGCAGCTCACCCAATTGGCGCAGAAGCCAGCACCTCAGGGCGTCTGCATGCAGAGCATCGGGCCCACTCTGTTCCTCTCATGGGCCCATCTGCTGCCCATCCATGCTGTAGCAGGTCTGTCCCTACGACTCCCCAGGAGGCTCCCACTCTGCGTGGCCCAGGCCCAGCCCTGCCCCTGTGCTGTCCTGCACCCTCCCTGCAGGGACCTGTGGCAGTGGGGGTGGAGAGGGGCTTCGGGCGGCTACTCCCACGAAGGCCTGCCCAAGCTGGACATCCTTGGGGCTGTCCCTGCAGGGCGGAGCAGGGACGATCCCATTTCATGCTTCAGGTTGCTCAGCCGTGTGAGGACTTGATGGCTTGTTGCAGAGAAGCCCCGAGTGGCATCTAGTGCTGGAAGCTTATCTGTCTCCAGGCCCGGAACCAGGTGGCCAATGCTGCGGTCCAGGGTGAGGCCGAGGCTTGGAGACGTGCCTCTCGTCCCGGGGCAGGGAGCTCCCCGTGAGCCTCGTCAGTGTTTGGAGGCTGTGGAGCAGCCCTGGACCCGGCCACTGTGTACCCCGCCCACAGCAAAGAACCTGGGCTTTACCTGAGGCATCCTCCTGGCAGCCAAGCCAGGGTCTGGATGGCAGGGGTGCCTGGCTGGGCAGGCCATCCACACCAGCAGCAGCCTCTGGCAGCCTCACCACCGCAGGCCTGGGCGCTGCCTGTCAGCCTCGCCCTTTCACAGGCCGGGAGAACACTTTCCCAACAGCTAGCTGCGTGGCTCTCCACTGCCACCCCTGCTCAGGTCAAAGCTCCCCAGGTACTCCTGGGGCCTCCAGCTGGCTCTTCCCAAGGCCCTGGCTAAGGACGGCAGTCTGTACAGGAGACCTCCTGCACCACATGGACTTCCTGTGGTTTCCTTTAGGTCCCATGCGTGGCCGTGGGCAGGGTAGCACCGAGGCCGGCTGGCAGGGGGTGTGAGTGGAGCTGGGCGTCTAGGGCAGGGCACAGACACTGAGGCGGAGGTCAGGGCCCCCGGTGGGGGGGGCAGGGCGGTGGCTTGAGTGCAGTCTCCTCCCCAGACATTGCAGCCCTGCGCTGCACCGCATGGCATGACCGTGGCATGGAGAGGCCAATCCAGTCAGTTTCTGATTGAAGGTTCACCAAGGACAGGGAGTTCTATTCTGCTCACTGTGGGCCGTGCCCCAGGATGGCGTGGAGGCCTCTGTGAGCTGGTGTGGCTCTGCAGCTCTGAGTGTGGCAGCTGGTGGCTGAAGGACCCGGCCCTGTGTCCCCTGCGAGTCTGGGGCCCTGAGCACAGGCCTGGGCTCCCAGCAGGCAGCTCCTTGGCTGAGCGTTATTGTCAAGGAGATGGTGGGAATCAGCCCTGGAAAGTCCCACTGCTGTGGGGCTGTGGGGATCTGACTGGCCGGTTGGTCCCTCATCCTTGGACCATCTGTATGGGGCTGCTGAGACCCAGAGGATGGTAGAGCCCCAGGATCTGGATGGGGAAGGCTGCGCCCGCACACTCAGAACCAGAACCCCATTCCCCCATGCTGTGGAGCCTCCAGAGGGCCCGGTGCTCCCAGTGGGATTCCAAGTCAGGAAATGGACCAGCAAAAGCTGTCGCAGCTCCCCTGGGGAACTGCTGGCCTGGACCACTCCTGCTCGGCGCTCTCATTTTTATTTGCACATTAGAGACCCCCGCAGAGCATTGCCCCCTTTTCCCACATCAGCCTCTGAGCTAACATAGCAGCAGCTCACTTGGAGCCTGGGCCTGCTGACCTTTGTGCTCTCTCTCCAAATATGGGGTGGCAGGCTGCCTTCCTGGGCGCGGGCGTGGGGCACCCTCTGGGTGCGGGGCCAGGGAGGGAGCACAGACCTTTTTGGACAGCGCAGCCTTGCTGAGTGACCTTGGGGATGCCCGATTCGTCCTTGCCCATCCCCCTCTACCCGCCCTGCTCCCCAGAGGGCCAGCTCATCTGCCCTCCAGCCTGTCAATATGGACGCAGGGCACCAGATGAGGCAGCAGCAGTTCAGGACCCTGGGGCCAGCCCCACCCCTCCTCCCTAGATAGGACCCCTCATGCTTTCCCCTCCATGGGCACCTATTGGCCTCAAACCTGCAAAACAATGTATCTTTTTGCACTTGGAAAACACACCCCCAGGGACGGGGTTGGGGGGGGTGCGGCTGGGAGGAACCTGTGGCTCTCAGAGCTCTCCTGGTGGACTTCTATGGGGTTTTCTGCCTCAGTCCCTGGGGCTCCTGAAGCCTCTTGTTTGAAAACCGAGTGGTCTGCTGCTTTTTTCTTTTTGTTTTTTTTCCTTTTTTCTTCTTTCTTTTCTTTTTCTTTTTTTTTTTTTTTTGAATACGCTTTTAGAGACACACTCACTTCCACCCGAAGCTTGGGGCCCAGCCCTGCACCTCCGCCCCTCGGCGCAGCTCACGTGAACCCGCACACTGACTTGGGGCCGCCCGGGTAGCCCAGGTGGCTGGTCCCCTCTCTGAACCGCTGGCCTTTGCTCCTCCTTGCACACTGATGACTTGTGCTTAGAGTGTGGTGGCTCGTCCCCCGTGTGTGCTGTCCTGCCTAACGCTGTGGTCTTGTGTCGTTTCTTCTTCCCTTGCAGGGTCTGCCCTGAAGCGTCTCTGTCTAGGCAAAGAGCACAGCAGTCGTAATTATCGGGTTTTTTACCCTTTGTCCGCTCTCCATTGCATGGGCTTTCATGTGGCTAGTGTGCGTCAGGGTCTCTGTGGCCACGGGGGGGTGGGGGGGCTGTGTCTGCCCTGCGCCCACCCTCCAGGGCCCCCGCGGCTGCACCTTGCATCTCCGTGGCTCCTAGAGTCTGTGTGTCCTGGCCGGTGGACATGCTGACGCCCCCCTTCCCTGGAACTTGTACACGTGACCCATCGTTAATTGGCTCCTTTTCCAAAACCGTAGGAATGAGTATGTCCTTGAAGTGCTAAAGATGAGTGCCCCCGAGGAGAGATGCCGGGAAGAAATGGGTATCTGTCCACCCGGGCCACCCACCGCCCTCACCTCCCACCTTTTTTTTTTTTCCCCTGTCCTTTTTTTTTTTCTGGCTGAAACATCCCAGTAGAAGTAGCTCCGTGTGTGTGATGTTCCATCACTAATGTTGAACTGTTTGTGTCCATGCTTTTCCATCGCTAGCCATCGCACACTACATTTTGCAACGGCTTGTTTGAAGAGATGGTCGTTATGCCATTTTAATACAGAGAATTTTCAAATTGGCTTATTCTAAATTGCCAAACCAGAAATTAGATGTTGGGGATGAGGACACAAAAGTCCCCTGTTGGACATTGAAACATAATCTTCCAGTGAAGTAGGCAAGCGTGCCTTCTCTGGCCAGCTCCCCTGACCCATGGCCCGGACCTCCCCGTGGCCTCCCTGTTCTGCCAGTGGAGGCCTCACCCCGCGGATGGCTCCCGGCCTGGGGCCCGCAGTGGAAGGCTTTGGGTGCTTGTACCCCCACCAGCACTTCCCTGCCCGCTCTGCTGAGGAGAGGCAGTGTGTCCTCAATTCCAAACCACAGAGCCCTTTGACCTGTCCCACGGTTGCCCTACGCTGGGTGGACAGCAGCGTCCTGTTCCCCAGAGCTTCACGTTCCACTCCAGAGCGCAGAGGCCTTGGGACTCTCTTCCCGCATTTTCTGAGCTCCCTCCTGTGTGGGAGTCTGGGGCCCTGGGCCGCGTGGGCACACAGTGGATGCCGAGCACGGGTGATGGCTGCATGGCACAGCTTGGCCCTCGTGGCCTGGGGAGCGTTCCAGAGCGCCTGGCGCTGGTGCGTGGGCCCCCGAGCACAGACCATCTCCTGAAGCAAGGCGTTGCCTGGCCTGAGCAAGACACTGAGAGTGAGTGCGGCTGGCCGGCAAGCGCAGCGTCCCCGACGTGGCCTGTGTGTGCTTCCCCAGGGTCCTCCACCAGCAGCCTGGTCCCGGGCCCCGAGCCAGGCGCCCAGCCCGCCCTGCACATCCAGGCACAGGCCAACAACAGCAACAACAAGAGGGGCACCTTCACGGATGACCTGCATAAGCTGGTGGACGAGTGGACAAGCAAGACGACGGGGGCTGCCCAGCTGAAGCCGTCGCTCAATCAGCTGAAGCAAACCCAGAGGCTGCATGGCATGGAGGCCACGGCGGGCTGGGCCCTGGCCCCTGGGGAGGCGCGGGCTGTAAGTGGGGCGCAGTGGGTGTGGTCGGAAGGCTGGGCGGGAGCGGGCACGGGGAGTCGTGGCCTGGGGGGGGGGCGGCAGCCGTGGGATGCGTCTTGGGGATGGGGACGGGGCTGTGCCCGCCTGGCAACCCCTCTGGCAGAGGTGCCCTGCTCCGCGTGGAGGAGCCTGTGCAGGCCATGTTACTTCTTCCTGAAATGTTGAGCAGGCGTCACGGCTAAGCCTAACTGGCCTGGGAGTTGTTCTGGGTGGGTTTTTTTTTTTTTTTTTTTTTTTTTTGAGTGTGGGAAGGGTCCCCTGTGACCTTTCATTTCGAAAAATTTCAAATATACCGAAGCATTGGAAATTGCGCAGTGAAATTTCGTGTGCCCTGCCTGCCTGTGGTGGCTGACATTTTGCCGTGTTTTTCACACATCCCTCCACCCCCTGGAGGGTAAGGTTTTTGTCACCGATCCAGTTTCCTCGTTTATACTTTTTGTGCCATTTGGATTTTCTATTTTTTCTGTTAAGCTCTGCTTTTTTAACATGTTGGTAGATACCTAAATTTATCCAAGTTTTCAGATTAGCTGACAGAAGCTGCTGATCACATCCTATCTTGGCAGCTTGTCAGGTGTTTTGGGCCTGACATTGGTGACGTGTGCATGGCCCCCTCCCCGTCCCGTGCAGTGCCCCACGGCCCGCCTGGGAGAACTCGGAGAACTTGTGGTGGCTCAGACGACCCTTGTTATGCGTCGTTAGTTTCTCCTTCTGTGCTCTCCTTCTGTGTCTGGGCTGCTTTTTGTTGCAGTTGTTCGAGAAAGTTCCTTGATGTGTGCTGGTCATCGATTTAGCGCCTTTCCGGTTTTATATGACAGGCGTTCAACCGCTACAAAACCCTCGTCCTGGTTTCCTTCTGGATCCTGGAGGGTTTGACATGTAGCATTTCCTTTGAGCTTCAGTTCAAAATAGTTTGTCATTTCCACTGTGGTTTGAAGCGAGATAGGCATGTGTTCCCTCAGAATCTCTTTGGGACTGCTTTTTGGCCTGAGTTTGTGAGAGGACGAACTCTGGGTGTTTTCAGTTCTTTGACATGTGCTGGGACTGGCTTTTCGGCCCAGTCGTTGATCCGCCCTGCTGGCTGCTGCCGCCACAATGCTACACATGCACCTGCCACACTGGCGGCGCCCAGGCCTCGCTGTCCCCTCCACGTGACGAGTGAAGAGTGTCCCTCCCAGAGCTGCAGCCCTAAGGCCTCAAACCCCCCAGTGTTAGAAACAGCAGCCACCTGACCCCACGGGGTCACCGTCTGCACATGCCCTGACCGCCAGCTCCCTAATCCCCTTGTTTGAATGGCAGTGAGTCTTACAGAGGTTTTTTTAAAAATATATTTTTGCTGTGGTAAATCTGTATAATGTAATATTCACCATTTCAATCATTTTTAAGTGTGTAATTCATTAGTATTCTCATTCACGAGGCTTTGCTGCCATCACACCATCTGTTTCTGCAACCTTCTTCATCCCAGGTCGAAAGTTCTCACTGAGAAATACTCCCTAGTCCCCACCCCCACCCCCCCCTGCTGATCCAGGCCCCATTACCATTTTTTCTCCTTTCTATGGAGTGTTGTCAAATCTCCAGGTCCCTCACGTAAGTGGGATCGGGTACTGGTGGCCATTTCCTGGCTGGCGTGTTTCATTCAGCATAATGCTGCCAAGGTGTAGCTGTGTGGCCTCAGGGCATTACTCCTTTGGGGGCTGAGAAGTACATAGGGGGTACAGTCAGTAGTGTCGTCAGTCGTTTATCAGGGTCAGCATTTCGTGATGTACGTGTATCTTGAATCACTGTGTCGCACACCTTAAACTAATTTAGTATTTTATGTCAACCATGCTTCAATTAAAATTTTTTAAAGTCGGGGGATCCCTGGGTGGCTCAGCCGTTTAGCGCCGCCTGCATCCCAGGGTGTGATCCTGGAGTCCCAGGATCGAGTCCCATGTCAGGCTCCCTGCATGGAATCTGCTTCTCCCTCTGCCTGTGTCTCTGCCTCCCCCCGCCTCTCTCTCTCTCTGTTTCTCATGAATAAATAAATAAAATCTTTAAAAAAAATTTTTTTAAGTCACTTCATTTTTTTTCTCCAATTTTTTTTTATTGTGAAATGCATGGCATCAAATCTGCCATCTTAACCATTTTCAAGTGCTAGCTTTAGGTGCACTAAGCATTCATAATTGTTCAACCATCACCATGCATCTCCAGAATTTTTTCATCTTGCAAAACAGAGACTCTGTCCTCATTGGAAAGGAAGTAAAGGAACTGCCCATGCCTGCACCCCTTCCGCAGCCCCTGGAAACCACAGTTCTCCATGTGGATCTGACTGCTGTCGGTTCCTATGTAAGTGGGATCCTACAGTATTCGTCCGCTTTGTGACTGGCTTGTGTCACTCATTGTGTCCTCGAGGTTCATCCATGTTATACCATGTGTCCAAATGTCCTTACTTTCTAAGGCTGAATAATACCCCAGTGTAGGTACACATCACATTTCATCCTTTTATCTCCTGATTCATACTTGGGTTGCTTCTCCCCATTAGCTGTTGTGAGCAGTGCTGCCATCAATAGGTGTGCAGGTACTACATTGAGTCCCTGCTGAATTTCATTTCTTTTGAAGGAATACCCAGAAATGGAATCACTGCATCTTGTAGTAATTCCATTTTTAACTTTTTGAGGAACCGCAAACTGTTTTGCACAGCAGCGGCAGCAGTTTGCATTCCGGGCAGCAGTGGGTGAGGGCTCGTGTCTCCTCATCCTCACCAACATGTTTTATTTTCTGATTTTTTTTTTAATAGTAGCCATCCTGATACCACTGTGGTATCTCACTGTGGCTTTACTATTTCCAAGATGATCAGGGATGTTGAGCCTCTTTTCATGTGCCTATTGGCCATTTGTAGACCATTAGGAAAATAGTAGTTCAGGTCCTTTGCCTGTCGGTTATTTGTTTTTGTTACTGAGTTTTAAGAGTTCTCTGTATTTTCTGGATTTTAATCTCTTATCAGATACGTAATCTGCAAATATTTCTTCCCATTCTGTGGATTGCTTTCTTACTGTGTATTTTTTTTTTTAGACTTATTTATTTATTTATTTGAGAGAGAGAAACAGGAGTGGAGGGGAGGGCCAGAGGGCGAGGGAGAAGCAGAATCTCACTGATCAGGGCACCTGACATGGGGCTTGATCTCAGGACCCCAGGATCATGACCTAAGGGGAAGGCAGATGCTAAACTGACTGAGCCACCCAGGTGCCCTTGGACAATGTCTTTTCATGCACAAAAGTTTTTTAATTTTCGTGAAGGCCAATTTATCTATTTTTACTTTTGTGGACAGTGTCTTTGATGTCATTGCCAAGAAATTATTGCCAACTCCAGTGTTGTGAAACTTTCTCCCTGTTTCTTTCTAAGATTTAATAATTTTAGCTTTTATGTTTAGGCCTTTTATCCAGTTTAATTTCTGTATATGGTGTGAAGTAAAGGTACAGTTTCATGCTTTTGCATGTGGATAATGAGCTTTCCCAGCACCATTTGTTGAAAAGACTCCCCTTTCCCCATGGATTGGGCTTGGTGCTCTTGGTGACTATGAATTGACCATATTTGCAAAGGTCTATTGCAACCTTTGGTTGGTTCTCTGTTCTGTTTCTTGGTATATATGTTTGTCCTTTTTCCAGTATCACATCATTTTGATTTTCATATCTTTGTAGTAAGTTTTGAAATCAGGAAGTATGAGTCCTCCAACTTTGTTTTAATTTTTCAAGATTGTTTTGGTTATTGGGGGGGGGGTCCCTTGAGAATCCATATTAATTTTAGGATGGGTTTTTCTACTTCTTGAAAAAAATGCCATTGGGAATTTAAGAGTGATTGCAATGAATCTGTAGATCACTTTGGGAAGTTTTGACAGTTACAATGTAAGTCTTTCAGTCCATGAGCATGGGGTGTTGTTCCATTTATTTACGTCTTCTTTCATTTCCTTTGGTGGTGGTGTGTGGCTTTCAGTGTGTAAGTCATTCAATTCCTTGAAGTTATTCCTAAATATTTTATGATTTTTCTGCTATTGTAAATATAACTGCTCTAATTTCCTTTCAGATTGTTCATTGTAAGCGTATGGAAATGTAGCTGATTTTGTATCCTGCAACTCGCTGAATTCATGGATGAGTTGTGTGTGTTTTCTTTAGGGTCATCTACATGTAAGATTTTGTTGTCTCTGACCAGGAACCATTTTACTCCTTCCTTTCCAATATGGATACCTTTTTTCCATTGCCTCATTTCTCTGGCTAGAACTTCTAATATTATATTGAACAGAAGTGGCAGCAACAAGTATGCTTTTCTTGTTCCTGACCTTGGAGGAAAAGCTTTCAGACTTTCACTGTTGAGTATATAATGCTAGCTGTGGGTTTTCACATATGGTCTTTATAATATTGAGGGAATTCCGTTTGTAGTTTGTTGAGTGCTTTTGTTATGAAAGAGAGTTGGATTTTGTTAAATACTTATTTCTGCATTAAATGAGATGATTGTAGGTTTCTTTATCCTTTATCTTGCTAATGGTGTATTATGTTGATTGGTTTTCATCTTAAACCACCCTTGCATTAATTCCTGGGAGAAATCCCACCTGGTTATGGTGTACATACTCTTACGAATTCAGTTTGCTAATGTTTTATTGAGGATTTTTGCATAAATATTCATTGGGGTATCAGTCTGCAATTTCCTTGTGATGTATTTATCTGGCCTTGGTAGCAGGTTAATGCTGGCCACAAAGAATGAGCTAGGAATTATTCCTGTCTTCAACTCCTGGCAGGGTTTGAGAAAGATTGGTGTTAATTCTTCTTTAAAAGTCTGGCTTCTCTTTGTTGAGAGGTTTTTGATTACTGATTCAATCTCACTACTTGTTATAGGTCTGTTCTGATTCTCTATTTCCTCTTGAGTCAGCCTTGGTAGTTTTTCTGTTTCTAGGGATTTTTCTATTTCATATAAATTATCCAGTTTGGTAACTAAAGCTTTGCCAATTTGCTGATTTTTTTCAAAGAATTGACTTTTGGTTTCATTTTTAATTTTCCTTTATTTTTTTCTTTATGACTTCCTATTCTCTACTTCATTTATCTTTATTATGGTGTACAGTTAGGTTATTGATTTAAGATCTTGTAGCCATTTACAGCTATAAATTTCCTTCTAAGAACTTCTTTTGCTTTATTTTGTAAATGTTTATGTTTTGTGTTTCCTTCCCATTTGTCTCAGAAGTTATTTTCTAATTTGTCTTGTGATTATTTCTTTGACCCCTTGGATTGTTTGAGTATGTGCTTAGTTTCTGCATATATGCCAGTTTTCTAGTATTTTTTTTTTTAAAGATTTTCTTTATTCATGAGAGACACAGAGAGGGAAGCAGAGACACAGGCAGAGGGAGAAGCACTCAACCACTGACCCACCTGGGTACCCCTCTAGTATTTTTGTTCTTATTGATTTCTAATTTCATTCATTGTGTTAGAAAAGAGACTTTGCAGAATTTTAAAATGTTCAGGTTCATATTATGTTTATATTTGTTTTATTTATTAGGACTTGTTTTGTGCCTAATATATGGCCTATTCTGGAGAGGTTCCATATGCACTTGAAAAGAAAGTGTATCCTGAGACGCCTGGGTCGCTCAGCGGTTAAACGCATCTGCCTTCAGCTCAGGGCATGATCCTGGAGTACCAGGATCGAATCTTACATCAGGCTCCCTGCATGGAGCCTGCTTGCTTCTCCCTCTGCCTCTGCCTAGGTCTCTGCCTCTCTCTTTCTGTGTGTCACATGAACAAATAAGTACAATATTTTTTTTTAAAAAGTGCATCCTGCTCTTGTTGGGTAGAGTTTTATTTGGGCTGATTGGTATATGTTGCTTTTCAGGTCCTCTCCTTATTGATCAGTCTCATTGTTCTAACCTTTATTAAAATTAAAGTTTATAATGGTTATTTTAGAACTGTCTGTTTCTCCTTTCAGTTCAATGTTTACATCATATAATTTGGGGCTTTGTTTTTAAGTGCATATGTAATTGTTGTACCTCAGTGGATCAAACCTTATATCAATATATGGTGTTGTTCTTTGCCTCATAATCTTTTTGACTTAAAAATCAGTATAGTCTGGTAATAAAAGAGCCACTTCAGCTCTCTTTTTCCATCTTTTTACTTGCAACTTCTTTGTGTCTTTGCATCTAAAGTGTGTCTCTGGGGTGGGTGCCTAGGTGGCTCAGTCAGTGAAGTGTCTGCCTTTGGCTCAGGTCATGATCCCAGGGTCCTGGGATCGAGCCCACGTCAGGCTCCCTGCTCAGTGGAGAGTCTGCTTCTTCTTCTCTCTCTCTCTGCCCCTCCTCTCTGCTCATGCTTCTCTCTCTTTAAAAAAAATAGGAAAGAAAAATTGCAAAAATAATAAAAATAAAGTGAGTCTCTGGGAGCAGCATATAGATTGACCATGCCTGTTTACCCATTCTGTTAATCTCTGCTTATTAATTGGAAAGTTTAATACATTTGCATTTAAAATAATAAGGTAAAAGGAATTATGACTTTTAATTATTTGTTTTCTGTCTTACAGGTTTTTATTTCTCAATTCCTCTAGTTATTGCCTTTTAAAATTTTAGTTGTTATTTTGTATTCTGTAATTTGTACTCCTTTCTTTTACTTTGTTATATATTTTAGTTTTTTTCTAATTGATTCCCTTGGGGATTATAGTTAACATCTTAAACTTATAATGACCTAGTTTGAATACCAGCTTTGTTTCAATAGTATATAAACACTTTGCTCCTGTACATCTCCATCTCTCCCCCTCTCTTTGTAATTTTCCCCTCACTGAATTTTTATATGCTCTGTGCCCATGAACATAATTATTATTTTTGTATGATGCGTTTACCCTTTAAATTATATAGGGAAAAATGAATTAGAACCAAAAGTACATGGGATGTCTGGGTGGCTCACTGGTTGAGCATCTGCCTTTGGCTCAGGACATGATTCCAGGTCCAGGGATCGAGTCTCTTATCAGGCTCCCCACAAGGATCCTGCTTCTCCCTCTGCCTGTGTCTCCGCCTCTCTCTGTGTGTCTCTCATGAATAAGTAAATAAATAATCTTTAAAAAATCCACATATAACTTGACTCCCCCAAAACTTAGCTGCTGATAGCCTTACCAATAACATGAACAGTTTATTAAGAAATATTTTTTAAGAAATATTTTATGTTGTGTTATATACTGTACTCTTACAGTAAATTAAGCTAGAGTAAAAATATTATTAAGAAAAAAGTAAGAGAAAATACCTTTACAATAATGCACTATAAAAAAATCTACCTACAGGTAGACCTGTACAGTTCAAACCCATGTTGCTCAGAGCCAACTGTATATTTTAGCTTAAATCCATTATCTTAGTATATATTTTCTGTTTGTCCTATTTGTTCTGTGTTCCTTTTTCTCTCCTGTGTTCTTTCAAATTTGTTAGATATATTTTCTTACTCTTTTTTCCCTCCCACTATTAGCCTGAAAATTTTACTTTCTTTTAATGTTCATTTAAATGATTATTCCAAATACGATAGCATACATCCTTAAATTATCACAGTCTAATTTTCTTTTACCCATTTCCTAGACAATGGAAAGACCATAAAACACTTTCATCACTTTTACTCCCTTCCTAACATTTATTTTTTTCGATTCCAGGTTGAGTTTCAGTCTCACAATGTCTTTTTCATCAATCAATATTCACCGATATCTGCATATTTATTAATTGTGCTTTTTCATTTCTTCTTCTAATCTTCCCTCTAAGAGCATTTTCCTCCAGAATTTCCTTTAATGTATGTGTACCAGTGACTTATGTCTCAGTTTTTGTCTAAAAATGTGTTTTCAAAAAAGGAAGAATTATTTATTGATTTATTTGAGAGAGCGAGCAAACACATACATGAGGAGGGAAGGGGCAGAGGGATAGAGAATCCCCAACAGATGCCCCACTGAGCAAGGAGCCTTACATGGGGTTTGATCCCATGGCCCTGAGATCATGACCCAAGCAGAAACCAAGACTCAGATGCTCAACCAGCTGATCCACACAGGTGCCCCATAAAAGTATCTTTATTTTATTGTAACTCTTGAAGGATATTTTTAATGGGTATAGAATTCTAGGTTAGTGACGATTTTCTTTAAGCACTGTGGCATTTTCATTCTGTTATTTGGCTTCCCTTCTTGTAAGTGAACTGCCAGCATGTTGTTCCTTTGAAAGATAATTCTTTTTCTTCTGGCTTCTAATAGTTTCGTTTTTGGAAGATTTATTATGAGATGCCTAAGAATATACATTTTTATTCCACTTAGACTTCATAGGCCTCCTTAACTTTGTGGTTTCATTTTTTGATCAAATTTGTATGTTTTTCTGCCATTACCTCATCCCATACTGCTGACCTCCTCTCCTCCCCCTATTTTCCTCCTGAGACTCCAGTCCATATATAAGACCTTTTACTCTATCCTTGCTCTCTTAAATGTTTTCTCATTTTTTCTCTCTTGGTACCTTATTCTGGATATTTTCTTCAGATTGTTTAGTTCACTAAATTATTCTCTGTGTCTGTACTGCTATTAACCCTGTCAGTTGAGTTTTAAACTCCAGTTCCTGTGCTTTTTAAGATTTATTTATTTGGGAAAGAGAGAGGGAGATGGGGGAGGGGCAGAGAGAGGGGGAGAAAGAGAATCTCAAGCAGACTCCCTGCTGAGCTTCGAGCCTGACACCAGGCTCCATCTCACAACCCTGAGATTACGACCTGAGCTGAAATCAAGTTGGCTGCCCCCAGTTATTGTAATCTTTTAGTTGAAAATTTTATATTCGTTTTCTATACCCCATCCACATATGCTTTCTGTACTTCAAATATTTCTTTTCTTTTCTTTTTTTTTTTTTCTTATCTGACTGCTATGGTTAGGACTTCCAGTACTATGTTGCATAAAAGTGGTGAGAGTGGGTCTCCTTGTCTTGTTCCTGATATTAGGGACGAGCTCTCAGCTTTTCCCCATTAAATATGATGTTTGCTGTGGGTTTTTCATATGTGGCCTTTATGATCTCAACGTATGTTAGCCCTAACCCCACTTTGTCAAGTTTTTTTCATGAATGGATGTTGGATTTTGTCAAATGGCTTTTCTCCATCTATTGAAATGATCATATGGTTTTTATGCATTCTCTTGTTGATGTGATGCATCGCGTTGATTGATTTCCATTTCCTGAACCACCCTTGCAACCCAGGAATAAATCCCACTTGATTGTGGTGAATAATTGTTTTTCTAATGTGTCCTTGGATTTGCTGTGCTAGTATTTGTTGAGGATCTTTGCACCTGTGTTATTAAGAGATATCGGCCTATAGTTCTCTAGCTTTGTGGTGTCATTATCTGGCTTTGGGATCAGGGTAATGCTGGCCTCATGGAATGAATTTGGAAGTTCCCCTTCCTCTTCTATTTTTTGGAATAGTTTGAGAAGAATAGGGATTAACTCTTCTTTCAATGTTTGTAACATTCACCTGTGAAGCCACCTGGTCCTGGACTTTGGCTTGTTGGGAGTTTTTTGATTAGTGATACAGTTTCATTGTTGGTGATCAGTCTGTCCAGATTTTTTATTTCTTCCTGATTCAGTTTGGGGAGGTTGTTTATGTTTCTAGGAATGTATCCATTTCTTCTAGGTCGTCCAGTGTGTTGGCATGTAATCTTTCATAGTACTCACTTACAATCCTTTGTGTTTCCCTGGTGTTGGTTGTTCCTCCTCTTTCAATTCTGGTTTTGAGTTTCTCTCTCTCTCTCCTCTCTCTCTGTCTGTCTCTCTCTCTCAGTTGGGCTAGAGGTTTATCAATTGGTTGATCTTTTCAAGGAACAAGTTCCTGGTTTTATTGATCAGTTCTGTTGTGTTTTTTTTTTTTTTTTTTTTTTAGTTTTCATTTATATCTGCTCCCATCTTTTTTTTTTTTTTTTATAAATTAATTTTTATTGGTGTTCAATTTACCAACATACAGAATAACACCCAGTGCTCATCCCGTCAAGTGTACCCCTCAGTGCCCGTCACCCATTCACCCCCACCCCCCGCCCTCCTCCCCCTCCACCACCCCTAGTTCATTTCCCAGAGTTAGAAGTCTTTATGTTCTGTCTCCCTTTCTGATATTTCTCACACATTTCTTCTCCCTTCCCTTATATTCCCTTTCACTATTATTCATATTCCCCAAATGAATGAGAACATACACTGTTTGTCCTTCTCCGGTTACTGTGGCCAAGTTCAAAAAGGGTGTTGCCTGAGTTCTCCTCTGGGATTTTGATGGGATCTTGTCTCACATTTAGATCTTTCATCTATTTTGAGTTTATCTTTGTGTATGGTGCAAGAGAGTGGTCCAGTTTCATTCTTCTGCATGTGGATGTCCAATTTTCCCAGCACCATTTATTGAAGAGACTGTCTTTCTTCCAGTGGATCGTCTTTCCTCCTTTATCGTATATTAGTTGACCATAAAGTTCAGGGTCCACTTCTGGGTTCTCTGTTCTGTTCCATTGATCTATATGTCTGTTTTTGTGCCAGTACCACACTGTCTTGATGAACACAGCTTTGTAGTACAACCTGAAATCTGGCATTGTGATGGCCCCAGATATGGTTTTCTTTTTTAAAATTCCCCTGGCTGTTTGGGGTCTTTTCTGATTCCACACAAATCTTAAAATAATTTGTTCTAAGTCTCTGAAGAAAGTCCATGGTATTTTGATAGGGATTGCATTATACGTGTAAATTGCCCTGGGTAACATTGACATTTTCACAATATTAATTCTGCCAATCCATGAGCATGGAATATTTTTCCATCTCTTTGTGTCTTCCTCAATTTCTTTCAGAAGTGTTCTATAGTTTTTAGGGTATATTTTGAGAACCATTTGAATGGTAAATGGTTCTCCAACCTTTTATTTTCAGGTTGTAGGTGTCCTTCTGTCTAAAATGAGTCTCTTGTAGACAGCAAATAGATGGGTCCTGCTTTTTTATCCAGTCTGAAACCCTGCGCCTTTTGATGGGGTCATTAAGGCCATTCACGTTCAGAGTTACTATTGACAGATAAGAGTTTAGTGTCATCATGATATCTATTTAGTCCTTGTTTTTGTGGATTGTTCCACTGAACTTCTTCTTAAAGGGGAGTTTTAAGAGACCCCTTAAAATTTCTTGCAGAGCTGGTTTGGAGGTCACATATTCTTTCAGTTCCTGCCTGTCTTGGAAGCTCTTTATCTCTCCTTCCATTTTGAATGAGAGCCTTGCTGGATAAAGTATTCTTGGTTGCATGTTCTTCTCATTTAGGACCCTGAATATATCCTGCCAGCCCTTTCTGGCCTGCCAGGTCTCTGTGGAGAGGTCTGCTGTTACCCTAATATTCCTCCCCATGAAAGTCAGGGACTTCTTGTCTCTTGCTGCTTTAAGGATCTTCTCTTTATCTTTGGAATTTGCAAGCTTCACTATTAAATGTCGAGGTGTTGAACGGTTTTTATTGATTTTAGGGGGGGATCTCTCTATTTCCTGGATCTGAATGCCTGTTTCCCTTCCCAGATTGGGAAAGTTTTCAGCTAGGATTTGTTCAAATACATATTCTGGCCCTCTGGCCCTTTCGGCGCCCTCGGGAACCCCAATTAAACGTAGGTTTTTCTTCCTTAGACTGTCATTTATTTGCCTTAATCTGTTTTCATGGTCCCTTAATTGATTCTCTCTTTTTTCCTCAGTTTCCCTCTTTGCCATTAACTTGTCTTCTATGTCACTCACTCGTTCTTCCACCTCGTTAACCCTCGTCGTTAGGACTTCTAGTTTGGATTGCATCTCATTCAATTGATTTTTAATTTCTGCCTGATTGGATCTAAATTCTGCAGTCATGAAGTCTCGTGAATCCTTAATGCTTTTTTCTAGAGCCACCAGTAGCTGTAGAATAGTGCTTCTGAATTGGCTTTCTGACATTGAAGTGTAATCCAGATTTTGTAACTCTGTGGGAGAGAGGGCTGTTTCTGATTCTTTCTTTTGAGGTGAGGTTTTCCTTCTAGTCATTTTGCTCAGTGCAGAGTGGCCAAAAACAAGTTGTATTGGAACACGGGGGAGTATCACTGGTCCGTCCAGCTGGTCTTCTGGGGGAGGGGCCTGCTGTGCTGATTTTCAGGTGTTAGCACTTGGGGGAGCTGCTCTGCCCCTGCCTGCTGCCGGGCTCAGCGGGGGTTGTTTACCCCGTGGGGCCCCAGGAGTATCAGCCGCAGTTGCTATGGCAACTCTGGAAGCCTGGATTTAGCCTCCGCAGGAACTACGGGGCTCGGGCTCTGGGTTCTCCGTCTACAGGGCCTGGAGGCTCCGGGGCGGGGCCGCTGATCTGCTCGGCTTGGGGCAGGAGCGTCCTTGCTGTCCTGCGCCCTCCCGGCCTCTGCCTGTCCCAGGGGGAGGCCGGATCCTGGGCTGTGTCCCGGCGCCCTGTGCTCCGGGGCCTGCGCTGTTGGATTCGCGCTCCCGCCCTGCAGCTCCCTCCCTGGAGCCGCTCCCTAGCCCTCCGAGCTGCTCCTGCTCCGGTCAGTCCCTCGTGCGCGCTGCAGCCCTTAGGGAGCTCGGAGCACTCCCCTGCGCTCGCAGGTGTCTGTTAGTGTCCCAGGGAGCCCGAGGGCATCCCCGCTCTCCTGGGTCCTGCTCTAACTCCCTGCGAGCCCCTTTCCGCCCGTCCGGGAAGGTTGGTGCCGCTCCTGCTTCTCCGGGACGGGGCTCTCCTGTCCTGGGGACACTCGCCCCGGCCTCAGCCCGGCTCCTCGCGGGGCCCCTCCCCCTCGGAGGCCTTTTGTTCCTTTATTTCTTTTTCCCCGTCTTCCTACCTTGATAGAAGCGCAGACTCTTCTCACTGTAGCCTTCCAGCTGGTCTCTCTTTACATCTCAGGCCGAATTCGTAGATTTTCAGGATGGTTTGAAGGTTATCTAGGTAATTTGGTGGGGACAGGTGATTTGGGGACCCTGCTCTTCCGCCATCTTGCCCCTGCTCCCATCTTTATTATTTCCTTCCTTCTAGTGGTTTGGGTTTTGTTTGTTCCTCTTTTTCTAGCTCTTTTAGGTGTAAAGTTAGGTCATTTGAGGTTTTTCTTGCTTCTTGCAGGAGGCCTGTATTGCTCTCAACTTCCCTCTTAGAACACTTTTGCCGCATCCCAATGATCTTGGATCCTTGTGTTTTTATTTTCATTTGTCTCCATGTACTTTTGGGTTTCCTCTTTGATATCTTGGTTGACCCATTCATTGTTTAGTAGCATGTTATTTTGTCTCTACACCTTTGTGTTCTTTCCAGATTTTCTACTTCTGGTTGGTTCCTACTTTCACACCATTGTGGTTGGAAAGCTGCATGGCGTGACTGGAGTCTTTTTGAATTTGTTGAGACGTGTTGTGTGGCCTAATATGTGATCTCTTCTGGAGAATGCTCCGTGTGTCTTGAAAAGAATGTGTGTGCTGCTGTCTGGGGATGGAGTGTCCGAATCTGTCTGTCACATCCATCTGGTCCAGTGTATCGTTCAAAGCCACTGATTCCCTATGACTTTCTGTTTCGATGATCTGTCCATTGAGGTCAGTGGGGTGTTACAGTCCAGCCAGACCAGATGTGTGCTTCTAGCCCAGTGCTGGGGCCGCAGCTGGACTGCTGTGTGTGGATCGTGTCCCCTGTCCCGGGGAAGGCATCACTTTGTGGTGAAGTTGGCCTGTCAGTGCTGCTTGCACACTGCTGGGCTGGTGGCACTGCTTTAGAGGGGTTCCGCCAAGCATGTACGGGGTGGGGGGCGCAGGTCTGCAGGAGACCTGGGGGCGGAGTGTGTGTGGGTAGCACAGTTTGCGCAGGTGAGCTGGAGCGGGGGTTCAGAAGTGCTCAGGGCTGGTGCAGAAGCTGGGGTGGAGGTGGGCATCTGCAGAGGAGGCAGGCAGGGGCATGCTGTCGGCAGCAAACGGGGCGAGTGTCCCCATTGCCCTGGTTCCCAAAGGTGTCTGTGTATCCAGCGGGGAATAGCAGCCACAAGCTCATCCATTCTTGGGAAGGTTTCCGAGCCTCCGTGGCCCTGCAGCACCTGCTCTGAGATTAGCAGTCAGTCTTTGTGTAAACGCAGGGGTTTTTCAGACCATGGCTTTTGCGCTGTGTGTGCTCAGCCATTGGCTGTGCTGTCTCATATAGGATCTCAACCTTTTAAAAGTTGAATTATCTCTTGATTATCGATGTGTGGGAGTCCATTATAGATCCTTTCCCATATTTACATGTTATGGATACATTCTATCCGTCAGTGGCTTGTCTTTCATTTCATTAAAATCTCTGCCATTTCACATTCACCATTTAAAAAGTGGGGAAAAAACAGAATGATTTGATTTCTTTGTCCTATATTAGGGATCTTCGCCTCTTTCAAATCTAGATATTCTCTTAGATTCCTGTGTTTTTTCTAGAACCATCATTATTTTAGCTGCTTCATCGAGGCCTGCAAGCTACGTCAAATTACCTGTATGGTTTGCTGGAGGGCTCAGGTAGTTTTCCTTCTCCCATATGCGTATCTGGTTGTGACAGCACCTTCCTTTCCACGCTGAGTCACAGAGATATTGGTCAGGTGGTCACATAGGTGTCAGTTCACTTCTG
This sequence comes from Nyctereutes procyonoides, assembly GCF_905146905.1. Lineage (NCBI taxonomy): Eukaryota > Metazoa > Chordata > Mammalia > Carnivora > Canidae > Nyctereutes > Nyctereutes procyonoides. Next base: position 64,954,530 of record NW_026575146.1, on the reverse strand, counting down.
AACTGTTTTGTCACATTGAGCCATTCTCTCATCCCATGATGGTGCCACATCCCCTTAAGTCCTGCGGCTTTACTGTGTGTTTGGTACCAAGTTGGGTACAACCTCCCAAGAATTTGATTTTTCGAGGTGCCTGGGGGGCTCAGTCGGTGAAGCATCTGCCTTCAGCTCAGGTCATGATCCCAGATTCTGGGATGGAGTCCCACATCGGGCTCCCTGCTCAGCAGGGAGTCTGCTTCTCCCTCTGCCTCTGCCCCTCCCCGTTCTCATGCTCTTGGTCTCTCTTTCTCTCTCTCTCAAATAATAAATACAATTTTTATAAAATAAAGAATTTGATTTTTCTAGTTCCTTAATATTTCCATGTACGTTTTAGAAACGGTGTCTTTCTACTTAGTAGCCTGCTGGGATTTTGCCTGGGATCATATTGCGTTGGTCAACTGGGTGAAATCTGATGTGTTAGCAAAACTAAGTGTTCCTGTCAACATGACATCTGTTTCATTGTCTTTTTTTTCTCTCAGCAAAGTGTTGTAGGTGTTACACATCTTTTATTAAATGTATCCCCAGGTAAGTGAAGTTTCAGAATGTGGAAACAACTGTATCCTTGGCTTCCCAGTTGTAGGGTGCATGCCAGGCTTGTACCTGTGTCCTGCCATCCTGCTACAGCCACTGGTTCTGGAAGTCTGTTAGTCTTGTCTCTAGGGTTTTCTCCAAACACAGTCTTGTCCTCTGCATATGAGGCTGGTTTTCCTCTTTCTTTTCCAGTCTGTTCCTTTTCCCACCTGGGCTGGCACCTCCCATGGCGGATGCCCAGGGAGCAGGGCGACCATGGGGAAGGGCGTTTGGTGTTCCGTGGCAGCGGAGATTTGGCTGCAGGTTCCATTGAGGCCCAACCAGTGGGGAGGCCTCCTCTAGCTGCACTCCCTGCTTCTATGGAGAGGGTTGCCCGGGGTCCCTAGAGCAAGAGGCGTGATACCCACAGGGAGAGCCACCTTGTCTTTCTGGGCCGACCCTACTTGGCTACGCCCTTCTTGCGGCTGCTTCACTACATCTGCCTGCACTTGGGGGGTTGAAGGCTGCTGGCCTGCATCTCTGTATCATGGTCATGCTGGTCTGTCCAGCTGTCTCTGCTCTCTCACCCCACCCTGTGTGCTTCTCCCTCTGAGGTATGGAGGTGGAGGGCCTGCCCTGCCACGGGCTCCTGGCCCTTGCTCCTTCCATTCAGGCCCTGACTTGTCCACAGCAGGCCCTTTGTGTGGTTATTCGCTGCGCCCATGGGGGTCCAGCCCCCCGGGGTCTGCTGTGGGCCCTGGACGGCCAGGCTGCAGCTCCAGGGAGACCGGGAGGATGCTGGCTGCTTCTTGGTGCCAAGCCGTCACTCTGGCATCAGCTGCGGCAAGTCTGGGACTGACTCTGCTGAGGATACAGCATCTGTGGAGCCCTGGGGCAGCCACCTGTGCCTTCCTATTCTTGTCTTGTAGATGAACGTCCCTCGAGCAGCAGTGGGGATGCCGTGTCTGGCTCCAGCACCCGGCCCTCTGTGCACCGCAGCCGTTCCCGGAACCACCCCAGTCCTGCCCATGCCAGGTACTGCCCTTCCCAGCCTCGCGGCCCCGCCCTGCACACAGCCCCTGGGACAGTACGGAATCCTCTTCCCTCCTCCGGTGTCCTGGGGGCCCTGGGCAGCCCGGGTGGACGGCCAGATCCTCAGCCCTGGCCTAGGCTCGGGGGCAGCGGGCGTGCCTGCTCTGCCTGTGTTCCTGCGGCCACCGGTGGTCAGCGTGCCTGGCCCTAGACTGCACATCACGTAGCTCTGTCTTAGCACTTGCGGCCGGAGTGCCAAGCCAAACAGTCCATAGTGACGGGGTTGTGGCTTGGCCTTCGGGTTCTGCCCTGCCTGCCCGGGGGTGCCTGGCGTGGGGGCCAGTGCGTGGGCAGCCGTGCCTGCGTCCTGCGCTGCAGCCGACTCCAGGTCCCCGTGGTCCACACTGGCAGCCTCCGCACCCACCTCCTGTGCTTGAATCGATGGTTAGAATGTTGTGCTCACCCTGTGGAAGTACAGTGCCTTGAATTCCAGCTTCTGTTCCCTGATGGAAGGAGATGTTAAAAAAAAAAAAATCACATGTTGGAAAAGTTATATATCATATTTACAGTTGGCTTGTGCAGTGATACCCAACCCATTTTAAGTCACAGAGATACAAATCGTTTATAAATCTAAGGCAAAAACCTGACCTTTAGGTTTCCATTGTAAACGAGGTCTCCCTGGGCTTCTCTGGCCACTGAGAGCAGATGGACACCCCCCCTTCCCTGGCCACAGGGCTCTGGGTCCTGCCCCCCAGTCACCCAGGGCTGCGTGGTGACCAGGACAGCGTGTCGCTGGCGGCCATAGGGCTCTCAGGAGGGAACGTGAGCAGCTGTGTTGGGCTGTGCTGAGCTGTTGGAAAGTGTTCAGTGAACTCCCACACCATGTTGACCCCAAGCCTGTGGGGCACAGGCAGGCCTCCCACCCCGCCGAGACCGCATGGCTCCCTTGGTCCTGGGCTCTGCTGACCCTCCCGCCAGCTGCCCCTCCTTTGTTGTCACTCCCACAGAGGCCTGCGTCTCACTCGGCCGTGTGCATGCAGGTCGCCCTGCCCGGGGGGCAGCATTGGACCCCTGGGGGTGAGGGGACTCGTCCAGCCGGGCCACACAGCCCTGGGAGCTCGAGTCCCCGTCTGAGGGCTGCCACCTGGCTGCGAGCCGGACAGTTGTGCTCCACTTTGGGCCCTCACCAGAACTGGCTAAATGATCTTAAGTGTATTATTCCATCAATTCAGTTAGAATTGAGTTTTCGAGGTGATGCGTGGTCTCAGCCGGGCACGATGCTGTAGTCAGAGATTTCTGTTCTCTGTAACGTGCCCTCGCTTCCTCGGGGGAGAATTTTGTGCACCTGATTCCCGAACGTGGCGGAGGTTGCCTTCTCTTGCTCCCCCACCCCCTGCTGCCTGCCGCAGCAGAAGTGAGATCTGGGGTCCTGGCCTTGTACATGAATGGTCAGTGGCACGGAACCCCCAAGAGATTGTATCTATGAAGGAGAAAAATAAACATTTTTGCTTGAAAACAGTGTGGCGCCACCTCTCTTCCTTACCGCCCCCCCCCCCCCGCCCTCATACAGCAAGCCAGCCAGGCTCCCGAGTGCAGCTCTACACATGGCTCCACCACTACAGTGGATGCCTTGCCCAGGACGCCTGCGTACTGAATGCCAGCTGCCAAGCCAGCTTGGGGAACAGCGAGGTGTTAGGAGGGATCCCCATTTTCTGCATGTGGCCCGGGACCCGAGGACCCAGCTCTGCTGGCCTCCAGGCCCATCTGCTCGGCTTCTGACCTCTCTAGACCTGAACTGCATGTAGTTCTTGGGGTGGGCTCTGCCTCGTGGAGGGTGTGAATCTCACGGCCACCTGAACGGTGCCCGACCCCTGTCCCCATGGGCTGACTGGACAAAGCCGGGTTGGCGGTCACTCATCATGGCCAGAGCTGGGGGAGGTGGGCACCTTAGTACCTTCTCCTGGATCAGCACTGGGTTCACAGGGACGGCTGGGGCACGGGCGTGTGTGGGGAGGACCCCCATGGCACTGGGCCTGTCTGCAGCCAGCTCACCCTCGAAGGGTCCGGCTCCCTAGTCTGGGCTCCTGCACGTGCCCCACAGGTGCTCAGGCTGGGGTTTGCTGTGCCTCTTGCCTCTGCCTGCTGAGAGGCTGTCGGGCTTTGTGGCAGAGCTGCCGGAGGGAGGGCCCCTCTCAGAACCAGTGCAGACCCTGCAGCCCCATCTGCCTGTCCGAGCGCTGGCCCCGGGGTGCCTCAGGGCTGCGGCTTCTCTCGCTGTACCCGGGGAGCTGGACGCAGCACAAGCAGGTGCTGGGCGGCCCCATGTGGCCCTGGGCGGCAGCAAAGGCCGCCTGGGGTTGGCCCCACACGGTGTGAGGTCATGGGCCACTGGCTTCTCAGGGAGGATGACCTCTGATGACGCTGTTCCGCCTTCCAGGGCCTCATGTGGCCGAGCTGGGCCTGTAATGAGCTGTGGCGGTTTTGTTTTCTAGATTCTGAGAGTGAGAAGCCCGACTGAGCTCACGCAGGCCCACCCGACCCCGACGCCAGGCCCTGTGTCGTCACACGTGGAGAAGGCGAGTCCACGCCTCGTGTCCAGTTCACGCTGTTTTGTAACCACTTTCTAAGCATTTTTTATTCACAACTGGAAACACAAATGTAATGCAAGAATAAAGAATATTTTGGGGGAAAAGGGACTTTGGTTTTTCCAGCTCTGTCCTGTCTGGTGGCCCAAGACAGCAGGGAACACGGGAGGCCAGAGAGTGTCCCAGAGCAACAACAGGACCAGGTCCAGGGGCCCTTGGGCTGAGGGGTTCCTGGCCCGCTGGTCAACTTCAGCATTTACCTGGTGCTTTACAGAGCACCTGTCAGCCCAGCATCCTCAGACGGATCCCACTTTGCCCAGACAAGGCCAAGGCCGAGGATGGTTTCCAGGCACCTTCCCCATCATGCCAGGGCAGCTCCGGAGCCACAGTGGCCATCTGTGCTGGTGGCCATCCCCTGGGCTCACGTGGCTCCACCCAGCGTGCTGGCCTGGGACTCCCCCACTCAGTCTCTGGAAGCTTGACACCCACGCTCTGGGCAAGGGGTCCCCAGAGCAGCCTACAACCTCTGGCTACAGTGCAGGGTGGGCTGCTGGCCAAGGCAGGGCTGCGCCTCACTTGGGAAGTGGGAACCATGCTAGGAGCCTCAAGGACAGGTAGAGGAAGATTGGCCACGTGGCTGGTGGTGGGGGTCTCAGGGACCACCCTGGAGTCAGCTCAGAGGTCCCACTTGGGGGTCAGGACAAGGAACTGGAGCTTTGCTGTCTCTAACCTTGGGCAGCAGCACACGGGGCCCCGCCGCTGCACAGGACCTGCAGTTGTCACAGGGGACTTGTGTTCATAGTAAGCAAATGCCAGCCTCAGACTCAGCTCCTGGCCAGTGTTTGACGGGAGCAGAGCAGCACAGGCTTTGCGGAAACGTGCAAGTGTGGCTCGGGGATGTGGCCGGGGACTGTCCCCCCGGCTCTTGCCAGTTCTGCAGGCCGCTGCTCACATCGGGCTCCCCCTGCCCTGGCGTGGGCCTAGGCCCTCCCCGCTCCCTGCAGCAGAGCGGACAGCCCAGGCGGCATCCTGTGTGTTCTTGTCCTTCTCGTCCCCGTCTGTGTGTAGCAGTTCCTTGTTTTCTGTCCGCAGTGGGAATGCACAGTTCACTTTTTCATCCTTTTAAGCGAGTAATAGCGTAGGTGCCAATGGCAAATGTGACGGGGGTAGAAGGCTGAGGCCCAAGGGGCCATGACCGTCTGACTGCTTGCGCACAAGGACAGGGGCCCGGGTTCCTTCAGAATCTGAGTGCACGTGCCCAGATTCCTGCAGGTGATGGGTTGGAGATGGAACACCTGTTCACACCACAGCATGGGTGAGGGCTTACCCAGTACCCCCAGTGGACACCCTCTCTGGGTACCCCAAGAAGCAGTATCTGCCCCCCTCCTGCACTGGGGACTGCTCTCTAGAAGCAACTCGATTGCCACATTGATCAGCACGGGTAGAGTGAGGGATGGAGATGGCCATGGGCCAGCTGCCGCCCCGGGGAGGCCCCGCACACCCAGCAGGTCTCTGGAACCCCCAGGGTTAGTCTCTGCCCCCCACTGCTTCCCACCCTCTGGGGGCCCCTAAGCCTCCTGCTGCTCCAGGACTCCGCTCAGCCCTCAAGCCTCTCTCCTCCACTGAGTTCTGTCACAAGGCCGGTGGGAACTCACCAGACCCCACGGGGGGGCCTGTCTTGTCACACTTGGCTTTAAGCCTCAGGGGAGAACTCGAGCGTGTCCCACAACAGTCTTCAGCGAGGGCAGTGGTGAGCTGTGGCTGTTCATTGCTACTTACAGGATTTCTAGAGTGGACCACACCTGCCCCACACCTGCCCCACTCCTGTCCGCACCTTCCCACCCTGGTGCCCTCACAAGGTGGCTGGCCCAGCCCGGCTCTCCCAGGTCAGGGATGGCACTATCGTCCAGGTTCACCAAGGCCCTTCTCTCAGGGCTAGCCGTGGAGCTGCCCTCTGCTCCCCATTCTCATTCTACCCTAGAGAGCATCCCCAGCCTGCTCTCCTGCATCGCCTGCCATGGTCCATGTGCCTCTGCTCTGTGCCTCTGCTCCAGGTTGAATAGCTTAAGTTCTGAAATGTACATCTTATTAAGGGGCTGGTTGGTTCCCTATGACCTGGGAAAACCCAGTAAAACAAAAGAAAGCATCCCCCAGGGTTCCGAGCACGCTCGGCTATGCTATTCTAGCATTACATGTCTAGGTCATAAATAATTCTGTGCTCCAGCCTGGGAGCCCAGCCCTGATTTACTATGTTTCTTTGGGAAACAGCGTCTTAGGCTGCCATCCCAGAATACCAGATGGGGCGGTTTACACAACAAACGTGCCTCTCCCCAGTGCTGGAGGCTGCGGGCTAAGATCAGGTGCGAGCGGGCTGCTTTCCCCGGAGGCCTCTTTTCTGGGTGTGCACAGGAGGCCCTCTCACTCTGAGCTTGTGTGGCTTCTCTGTGTGTGTGGAAACAGTGTGAGCGCTGCTTGCTCCTTTTTTTTTTTTTTTTTAAATTTATGATAGTCACACACAGAGAGAGAGAGAGAGGCAGAGACACAGGCAGAGGGAGAAGCAGGCCCCATGCACCGGGAGCCCGACGTGGGACTCGATCCCGGTTCTCCAGGATCGCGCCCTGGGCCAAAGACTGGCGCCAAACCACTGCACCACCCAGGGATCCCCCTGCTCGCTCCTTCTGACGTGGGCATTCATCGTGTCAGATGAGGGCTACACCCAGAAGGCTGCATTGGACCTTAATTACTTCCGTAAGGGCCCCCTCCCCAGTGCAGCCAGCTGGGAGTTAGGCCATCAACATGTCATGTTGGAAACACAAACATTCGGTATCCAATGCATGGCTTATGGAATTGTTTTGATACACAGTCCATTTGTACAATGGAAACTGTATTTGTCTCCACTTGTGCACATATATTTTAAAATTAAACTAAATAAATACCAAGTACGTATGCGCACGTGCGTGCGCGCGCATGCGCCCACACACACACACACACACACACACTGGCCGAAGGGTGGAGGTCAAGATCTATTTCTGGCAGAAACCAAAAGGAATCACCCACTGCTCCCTTTGCTGGGCCCCACAAGAGCTCCTGGGAGATGACACTGAGCATCGCTCCCCAACCCTGAAGTATCAGCATCGTGGACTGGAGGCCAGCGGCCAGTGGTGAACACAAGGCCAGCTGTGCAGGGCTAGTCGGTGCAACAGCACTGAGAGCCACAAAGCTCCTAGTTTAGAACTCAAATGTACTAAACTTCCACGGAACCATGGAAGAGAGGAAGGGGGAACAAAGAACAAGTGAGATAAATAAAAATCAGATTGCCGGATGATAGGCCTAACACCATATCTATAGACATTTTGTTATGCTATGTAAACAGTCTGATCACTTTCATAAATAGAAATCATCAAATTGGATGAAAAACCAACTACATGTTGCACACAATAAACCTATTTAACTATAAAGGCGCATAATTAAAGTGAAAGGATTGACCAAGACCTACCATCCTAACATCAATCAATGGAGCGACTGTTAATATCCAACAATGCAAATTTCAGAGCCAAGCTTATTATGAGGGCAAAGATGATCATTTCATAATAAAAAGGGGTAACTCATCAAGAAAACACAATTCAAAACGTTTGTGCTCTTGATAACAGTTTCCAAATACATGAGGAAAATACAAGTACAGGGAGAAATAACAAATCCACAATCACAGTCTGACATTTCAATGTCTCTCAACTGATAGAAACTCATCGTAATAAAATCTGACCTCATTTTGGTGTATGACTGCTGACAACCTGTAAGCCCCACTCTCCCTCTTCCCCTTCGGGGCACATCCGGACCCAGATGAGAAGCTCAGGTGCTCCCTCCCTTGGCAGCACGGGAAATTCACACCAGGGGTGGAAGCCCTCGTCCCTCCCCTCCCCTCTAACCACCACCAAAATCCCAAGGCAGACTTCCGAGGAAGATGGCACAGTAGGAGGATCCCGGGTTCACCTCACCCCAAGATACACCTAGATTAATCCACATGAGTGTAGATAACCCAGAAAATGACCCGAAGACTAGCAGGACTCTCCACAGCTAAATGCAGAGAAGAGGCCACAGTGAAGGGGGAGGGAGGGCAGAGACATCTTGGGAGCCAAATGGACCTGCAGAACTATCTACAGGATGGAGGGATGCCGGAGGAGGGGAAGGAACCAGATCCTACACCAGACACCTCAGGCACGGGTGACCTGCATGAGGAAGATGAACGGCCATGACACTGGCTTAGAAAATAAGAGGGGCTGACTTCAGGAATTCTTACAATCTCCCTGCACCCTCCTGTGGACCTGTCACCCCCGCTACATGCTCAGCAGAACCCCTCTAAAGCAGCGCCACCAGCCCAGCAGTATGCAAGCAGCAGTGACAGGCCAACCTCACCACAAAGTGATGCCTTCCCCGGGACAGGGGACACGATCCACACACAGCAGTCCAGCTGCGGCCCCAGCACTGGGCTAGAAGCACACATCTGGTCTGGCTGGACTGTAACACCCCACTGACCTCAATGGACAGATCATCGAAACAGAAAGTCATAGGGAATCAGTGGCTTTGAACGATACACTGGACCAGATGGATGTGACAGACAGATTCGGACACTCCATCCCCAGACAGCAGCACACACATTCTTTTCAAGACACACGGAGCATTCTCCAGAAGAGATCACATATTAGGCCACACAACACGTCTCAACAAATTCAAAAAGACTCCAGTCACGCCATGCAGCTTTCCAACCACAATGGTGTGAAAGTAGGAACCAACCAGAAGTAGAAAATCTGGAAAGAACACAAAGGTGTAGAGACAAAATAACATGCTACTAAACAATGAATGGGTCAACCAAGATATCAAAGAGGAAACCCAAAAGTACATGGAGACAAATGAAAATAAAAACACAAGGATCCAAGATCATTGGGATGCGGCAAAAGTGTTCTAAGAGGGAAGTTGAGAGCAATACAGGCCTCCTGCAAGAAGCAAGAAAAACCTCAAATGACCTAACTTTACACCTAAAAGAGCTAGAAAAAGAGGAACAAACAAAACCCAAACCACTAGAAGGAAGGAAATAATAAAGATGGGAGCAGATATAAATGAAAACTAAAAAAAAAAAAAAAAAAAAAAAAAAACAACAGAACTGATCAATAAAACCAGGAACTTGTTCCTTGAAAAGATCAACCAATTGATAAACCTCTAGCCCAACTGAGAGAGAGAGACAGACAGAGAGAGAGGAGAGAGAGAGAGAAACTCAAAACCAGAATTGAAAGAGGAGGAACAACCAACACCAGGGAAACACAAAGGATTGTAAGTGAGTACTATGAAAGATTACATGCCAACACACTGGACGACCTAGAAGAAATGGATACATTCCTAGAAACATAAACAACCTCCCCAAACTGAATCAGGAAGAAATAAAAAATCTGGACAGACTGATCACCAACAATGAAACTGTATCACTAATCAAAAAACTCCCAACAAGCCAAAGTCCAGGACCAGGTGGCTTCACAGGTGAATGTTACAAACATTGAAAGAAGAGTTAATCCCTATTCTTCTCAAACTATTCCAAAAAATAGAAGAGGAAGGGGAACTTCCAAATTCATTCCATGAGGCCAGCATTACCCTGATCCCAAAGCCAGATAATGACACCACAAAGCTAGAGAACTATAGGCCGATATCTCTTAATAACACAGGTGCAAAGATCCTCAACAAATACTAGCACAGCAAATCCAAGGACACATTAGAAAAACAATTATTCACCACAATCAAGTGGGATTTATTCCTGGGTTGCAAGGGTGGTTCAGGAAATGGAAATCAATCAACGCGATGCATCACATCAACAAGAGAATGCATAAAAACCATATGATCATTTCAATAGATGGAGAAAAGCCATTTGACAAAATCCAACATCCATTCATGAAAAAAACTCGACAAAGTGGGGTTAGGGCTAACATACGTTGAGATCATAAAGGCCACATATGAAAAACCCACAGCAAACATCATATTTAATGGGGAAAAGCTGAGAGCTCGTCCCTAATATCAGGAACAAGACAAGGAGACCCACTCTCACCACTTTTATGCAACATAGTACTGGAAGTAGAGAAGAAAAAGAAATAATGGAATCCAAATTGGTAAGGAAGAAGATGACAAGAAACTACATACAGAAAACCCTAAAGATTACACACACACATGCCCACTAGAGCTGATAAACCAATGAAGTCAAGTCCCAGCATACAAAATCAATCTACAGAAATCTGCTGCATTTCTACACAATAATAGTGAAGTAGTATAATAAGAAAATAAGAAAACAGCCCCATTTGCAATTGCACCAAAAAAGAATGAAACACCTAGGAATAAACTAAACCAAGGAAGTGAAAGACCTGTACTCTGAGAACTATGAAACAAGGGTAAAAGAAACTGAAGGTGACACAAATGGAAAGATGTTCCATGCTCATGGATTGAAAGAACAAATATTGTTAAAATGTCCATACCACCCCTAAGCAATCTACAGATTTAATGCAATCCGTATCAAAACACCAACAGCATTTTTCATGGAACTAGAACAAACAATCCTAAAATTATTATGGAACCACAGAAGATCCCAAATATCCGAAGCAATCTTGAAAAAGAATGAAACTGGCAGTATCACAATTCCAAACTTTAAGTTGTACTACAAAACTATAGTCATCAAAGCAGCATGGTACTGGCATAGACATGGATACATTGATCAGTGGTACAGAAGAGAAACCCAGAAATAAACCCACAATTATATGATCAATTAATCTTCAACAATGAAGGCAAGAATATGCAATTGGATAAAGACAGTCTTCTCAACAAATGGTGTTGTAAAAACTAGAGGCAATGGTGTTGGACAGTTACATGCAAAAGAATGAAACTGGACCACTTTCTCACAATTTGCACAAAAGTAACTCAACATGGATGAAAGGCCTAACTGTGAGACCTGAAACCATAAAAAATCCTAGAAGAGAACAAAGGTAGCAATGTCTCTGACATTGGCCATAGCAACATTTTTCTAGGTATGCCTCCTGAGGTAGGGGAAACCAAAGCAAAAATAAATGATTGGGACTACACCAAAATAGAAAGCTTACTGACAGTAAAGGAAACAGTCAACAAAACTAAAAGGCAACCTTCAGAATGGGAGAAAATGTCTGCAAATGACTTATCCAATAAAGGGTATCCAAAATATATAAAGAACTTATAAAACTCAACACCCAAAAGTAAATAACCCAATTAAAAATCAGCAGAAGGGATGAGCAGACATTTCTTCGAAGACATCTAGATGGCCAACAGATATGTGAAAAGATGCTCAACATCACTGATCATCAGGGAAATGCAAATCAAAACCACAATGAGATACAACTTCACACTTGTCTGAATGGCTAAGATCAAAAACACAAGAAACAAATGTTGATGAGGATATGGAGAAAGTAGAGCTCTCATGCACTGTCTGTTGGTGGGGATGCAAACAGGTGCAGCCACTCTGGAAAACAGGATGGAGCTTCCTCAAAAACTGCAAGTAGAATTACCTTATGATCCAGTAATTCCACTACTGGGTATTTACCCAGAGAATATGAAAACACTAATTATTTTTTTTAAAGATTTTATTTATTTATTCATGAGAGAGAGAAAGAGAGAGAGACAGAGACACAGGCACAGGGAGAAGCAGGCTCCATGCCAGGAGCCCGATGTGGAACTTGATCCTGGGGCTCCAGGATCACGCCCTGGGCCAAAGGCAGGTGCTAAACCACCGAGCCACCCAGGGATCCCCGAAAACACTAATTAAAAACATGTATGAACCTCTGTGTTTTCTGCAGCGTCATTTACAGTAGACAAATCATGGAAGCAGCCCAAGTGTCCAAGAGTAGATAAATGGATAATGAAGATGTGGTCTACATATATACACAATGGAATATTAGCCTAAAAAAGAGTGAAATCTTGCCTTTTGCAACAACATGGATGGATCTAGAGGGTATAATGCTAAGTGAAATAAGTCAGAGAAAGACAGATACAATATGATTTCACTCAATGGTATTTAAAAAAAAAAACAAAGGGGAAAAAAAGAGACAAACCAAAAAACAGACTCTTAACTATGAAGAAGAAACTGATGATAACCACAGTGGAGGTGGGATGGAGGGATGGGTGAAATAGGAAAGGGCAATAAAGAGTATTCTTATCATTATGAGCCCCATATAATGTATTGAATTGTTGAATCACTATACTGCACCCCTGAAAATAATAACACTGTATGTTAACTATACTAGAATTTAAAAAAAAAGTCCTAATCCAGTCTCCCATTCATGCTCCCTCAATCCATTCTGGACATGAAAGCCTTACTATTTGAGTAACAAACCTTTCATTCTCTCCAAATGGGTGGTGTGTGTGTGTGTGTGTGTGTTGAGGCTGATGATGTGTGTGCACATGCACATACGCATCATCAGCCTCAACATCTGAACCAAATTTTGGGTGGATGTGCCTCCTGTTCCCATGGAGTGACCATAATAACCAGTAAGAACACAGAAAACATGAACACCCTTCTTATCCAGCTTGGCCTGACTGACATTTCTAAAACACTTCACCCACAGCAAAACACACATTTTTTTTAACGTGTATACAATCCATGTTATCATGACAGGCCATATGCTATGCTATAAAAATAAGTGACAATAAATTCTTTTATTCATTCATTCATTCATTCATTCATTCATTCATTCATGAGAGACACAGAGAGAGAGAGAGAGAGGCAGAGACACAGGCAGAGGGAGAAGCAGGCTCCATGCAGGGATTCTGATGCAGGACTTGATCCTGGGACTCTGGGATCACACCCCAAGCCAAAGGCAGACACTCAACCACTGAGCCACCCAGGCATCCCAACAATAAATTCTAAAGTATTCAAGTGATATGAATGCTGTTCTCTGACCAGAATTGAATTAAATTAGAAATCAAGAACAGATCTCTGAAAATACCCATATATTTGGAAATGAGATTACATACTTTTAAATAACCCATGGATTGAAGAAGGAATCAGAGGTAGAGTCAGGAAAAAAAATTTTACTTGAGGAAAATGAAAACGCAACATACCAAAATTGGTGAGATGCTGCTAATGCAGGACTTAGGAGGAAATGGATAGCACTAAACCTGTATTGGGAAAGAAAGGAAGATCAAGCAACTCGTCTTCTACCTTCAGTAACTAGCAAAAGAAGAAATTAAATCCAAAGTAAGCATAAAATAATAAAAATCAATAAAATAGAAAACAGGAAAACAATAAAGATTGTCAATGTAACCAAAGCCTGGTATGTGAGAAACTCTAAAACTGAAAAACTACTAGATTAGGAAAAAAAAAGACACATTACCAGTATCACAAATGGGAGGTGCCATCAAGACTAGTTATAGATATTAAAAGCTTGTAAAGGATTATTATATATATCTTTATGCCAATAAATTTGACAACTTAGATGAAATGGACAAATTACTTGAAAGACACATATCACCAAAGCTTACTTAAAAAGAAATAGATAACCTGAATAGCCCTATATCTATGAAATAGATGATTCTATCTGTGGTTGTGGTTAAAAACCTTCCCATAAAACAAAAAAACAATCAACAACAACTCCAGGCACAGATGGTGTCACGGATGAAATTCCTCTAGATATTTCAGAGAAAAATAATCCAAATTCTAGACAAATTCTTTCTAATAATTCTCCTGCTCTCATTCTATGACAAACATATTAAAATTGCACAAAACTTAGAGCCAATATCCTTCATGATCAAAGATAGAAAAAAAAAGATAGAAAAAAATCTAAAGAAAATATTAGCAAACTGAATGCAGCACTATATGAAAAGGATAATACTTTAAGACTAAGTAGGATTTGTCCCAGTAAATTTTTAAAAAGATTTTATTTATTTATTCATGAGAGACACACAGAGAGAGAGAGACACAGGCAGAGAGAGAAACTGGCTCCCAGTGGGGAGCTCAATGTGGGGCTCGATCCCGGGACCTCGGGGTCACGCCCTGAGCCAAAGATAGACGCTCAACCACTGAGCCACCCAGGCACCTCGGTCCCAGTAATTCATGGATAGTTCAACTTTCAAAAATTAATATTACATTAGCAGTTATAATAACACCAAAAACTATGAAATATTTAGGGATAAATCAAACAAAAGATACCTAACATTAACTTGAGAGAAATAAACAAACAAAACTCTTACAAATGAGAGACAAGCTGAGTTCATGGTTGGAAGACTCAGTGTTGTTAAAATGTTAATTCTTTCCAAATTGATCTACAGATTCATGTAATCCCAACCAAACTCCCAGCAGGCTTCTATATAGACATTAGCAAGCTGGTTCTAAAATTCACATAGGAAAGCAAAAGACCTAGGTCAGCTAAAGCAACTTTGAAGTAGAGCAAAGTTGGAGGAGTAACTACCGGATTTTAAAGCATCATGAAGCTGCAACAGTAATGAGATCAAGAAAGGTTAGTAAATCAACGGAGCAAAGTAAGGGATTCAGAAACAGACCTACACATATATGACATGAATCACAAGGGCAATTCAGTGAAGGAAAGATAAATTTTTCAATAAATAGCACTGGATTGGTTGGATATCCATGTGTAAAAAAATAACACTTTGATCCATACTTGACCAAATATAAAAATCAAGTCAAAATGGACCAACAATCACAAATATAAAACCTGAAAGTGTCAGACTTTAAAAGAAATGAGAGGGACACCTGGGGGGCTCAGTCAGTGCAGTGTCTGCCTCTGGCTCAGGTCATGATCCTCAGGTCCTGGGATTGAGTCCCACATCCCACTCCCTGCTCAGAAGGGAGTCTGCTTCTCCCTCTGCCTCTGCTCGTGTGTTCTCTCTCTCTCTCTCTCTCTCTCTCTCTCTCTCTGTATATCAAATAAATAAAATCTTTTTAAAAAAGAAATGAGAAAAAAATCTTTATGACTTGAGGCAGGCAAAGATGTATTAAATCCTGCACATTTTAAAAAAAAACTGATGAATTGGAATTCACCAAAGTTAAACACTTTTCTTCAAAGACAGTGGTAAAAGACAAGCCACACACTGACATCCAATAAAGAACTTGTATCCAGACACAAAGAATTGTAAAAATGCAACAATTAGAACATAAACCAATTATTTTTAGATGAGCAAAGGATTGGGACGCCTGGGTGGCTCAGCGGCTGAGCGACGGTCCTGAGCATTCGGCTCAGGGTGTGGTCCCAGAGTCCGGGGATCGAGTCCCACATTGGGCTCCCCGTATGGAGCCTGCTTCTCCCTCTGCCTATGTCTCTGCCTCTCTCTCTCTGTGTGTCTCATGAATAAATAATATTTTTTTTAATGAGCAAAGGATTCACATTGAAACTTCATCAAAGAAAAAATGCAAATAGCAAACAAGCACATGAAGCATTTCTCAATCAATCCTCATGAAGGAAATACAGATTAAACCCTGGGGAGCCAGCACCGCACACAGATGCAATGGCTTAAAGGAAGAACACGGAGCCCCCTGAGGGAGAGGAGGAGGGACCTACAGGCGGCGGGTGGCCGTGCAGGAGGGAGTCCACTCCTGGGCTTCGCCTGACAGAAATGAGAGCACAAGTCGGCACAGACGTGATTACAGCTGTGGCCGCCGGTGCCCTGTTCGGGAGCCGCGACCTGGGACTGCCACCTGCAGACGGCCCGACACCTGACCCTGCTCTGCGGCAGCAGGAAGCATCAGCCCATGAGCCTTGCGATGGCATCCATCTCCCTGAGGCTGAGCCATGCAGCTCGACACATGGGGCCCCTGGTGGGCCCCCCCATCCCGCCCTGCAGGGGGCTGGATGGGTGCTTCTGCAGCTGAGCCCTGAGCCCGCTCACAGCACTCGTGTCACCCACGTACCTGGATGTGAAAACCACCTCTGTTCTTTTAACATGCATGTCATGGATGATGGAGCCGGCAAAGCCACAACCAGCCCACCCCCCACAATCCTGGAACCTGCAAAAACCGCCATGTGCCCGGAAAACACCATCAAGTGTGTGATTTGCTTTGCAAACACCCGGCAGGAAAACATGGCTGGGTATTCTCATGGCTCTGGAGTCTAGAAGCCTAAGATCCAGATGTGAACGGGCTGGTTTCACCTGAGGCCACTCCCCTGGGTGTGCAGGTGGCCATCAGGTCCCTGTGTCCTCACCTGGTCATCCCTCTGTGTCTGAGTCCCTTGCCTCCTCTGCTTGGAAGGACTCCAGTCACACTAGATTAGGGGCACATAGATGACTTCATGTTACCCTGAATCACCTCGGGGAGGCCCCAGCCCCAAATAAGTCACATTCTGGAATCTGGGAGTGGGCATGTGAGTGTATGAGTTTGGAGGAACGCAGGTCTGCCCGCAGAAGGTGGTAAAATGTGGGCCCGTCATCACACTGCACTGTCCCCTCTGCGGACATTCCAACATTTCCCCCAAACAAACCAAGAAGTTTTTCTGGCAGGTGGGTGGGCTGCAGGGGGTGCTGTAGGTGAGCTGTGGGGGGGGGGCGTAGGTGGGCTGCAGGGGGGCTATCGGGGGGCCATCGAGGGGCCACAGGGGGGCCATAGGGGGGCTGGCCTGGGCCTGTTAGGCCAGCAAATTGGCTCTCGGGTTCTTGGTGGAAGGCAGCCAGGCCTGGACGCGCCAAGCTGCCACAAGAGACGTTCGAGGGTGCCCTTGCCTGGCACAGAGACACCCCTCACCCCACATGGGGAATTCCGAGGCTCCACTCCCTGATTGTGCCACCAGGTCAAGCCCTGGTCCCCCACCACCGAGCGACCAGGAGGGCCGCCCATCCCCAACGCTGGGAGCCCGGTCTCTGGCGCCCCTCAGGGCCCTGACCAAAACCTCCTCGGTTCTGAGGGCTTTTCTCTCCAGAAGTATTTGGCAAACTCTGAAAATGACTTCCGAGGGTATTTTGAAAGCATTTAGAAGCTGAGCTGGGAAGAAGGAAGGGGCCCGCACCCGAGTTGTCCTCAGGCTTCTGCTCGTTCAGTCAGAGAGGAGTCCCGCCCCCCGGACTTGCCGCCGCCCCTCCCAGCCTCGGGGGAGGCCAGCACATCACGGGGGGGGGGGGGGGGGGGACGGGGGGGGGACGGGGCCCTGGAAGCACCCGGGGCGTCGGCGGATCCTCAGGCCTCAGGGACCGCACCCACCACCTGCCTGTTAGCTTTACAGCAGGGGACACTGAGTCGGGCTCCCCACAAGCCCAGGTTCCAGGAGCAAATGACACTGCTCCGCGCCACTTCCTCTACGTTTGATTTTTATAAGCCGTGAAGCCACCAGTGCTGAGCAGAACTTCAGCCATGCAAGCCCTCAGGCCTTTGGTTTGAGTGGGACAGAGGATGGGGGAGTCCCCAGCATACCCCCCTTCCTCCCCTCAGGACGCACCCATCCCCGCACTATCTCCCCTCAGGACACACCCACACCCCTTCCTCCCCTCAGGATACACAGCCCTCCCAACCCCTCAGAGTGATCCTCCTCTGAGGAGCGGTTGGAGCTGCCATTCCAGAACTTCTGGAATTCTCTCTTGTACAAGGTGTTTTGAACTTGGTCTTTCAGACAACAGACTCTCTTCATTAAGGACCACTGGTTTCATCTCCACTTCTCTCTTTTCAGGGCTGACTTGGTATTTGGAATATTGTCATTTCCTCCACCCATCTCTGATCCCCTTCAAGGATAAAGCAGTTGCATTTGGACAGTCAGGCAGTACAACCCTGAGAGGGGAAGGTGATGTCACTGGGAGGGGTTGCTGACCTCACCCACGGTCTCTCCCATGGGGGGACCTGAGAGACTTAGGGGACTCTGCAGTCGCCTTCTCCAGAGTGGTACATCAGGGTCAAGGAGAGGTCAGAGGTCAGGTCCTGCCCTGCTCCATGCCCTCTGGGTCAGCCTAAGTGGACTGGTCCAGGGGTCAGAGACCCAATGTTTGGGAGACAGGGGTCAAGAACATGCTCCTTCCCTTTGTGGTATGAGGAGCCAGGAATGGGGGCAGGCTTTCCCCCACTCCAGGGAAAAGACCGTGCTGGATGCTGCCACGACGCCCCAGAGAGTGAGCCCTGCCACTCATAAGCCACATCCAGGGGGTACCTGCGGAAATGCCATGGTCACTAGAATGTGGCCACAGCAGCACAGGGCCGGCCTAGACCGTGTCACTTAGTGTTTACCACTAACTTTGCACACCCAGGGACTCATCTGTGTCACAAAGTTTACTTTGATGGCAGCAGTGGGTTCCAGTGGAGTGTTTAGGAGGACTGTGAATGCACATTATTGCAGAATCTCCTGGAAACAGCATGTACAATTTGCAGCCTCAGAGAGAGCACTCAAAATAGGGCCCCTGGGAGGAAGAGCCACCAAGACACTTCCCCAGGTGCTCCCCAGAATGTGGGTTTGCAAATACAACTCCCTGTCCAAGAGGACCTGCCGGTCACTGTGGAAAATGTCAGACCCATCAGCAGGGTTCAGCCCTGGTGAGGACTAAGGGAGGCCTCAGTAGCAGAGGCTGCCAGCGCCCATGGGGGCAAGGCCTGCTGAGGTTCTCCTGCTCTGGCTGCATGTGGGGCAAACATCCTTGAGGGAAGTTAGGTAGTAAAGGCAGTGACTCCTCACCAGGAAAATGTAAACCTCACCTTATTTTATTTTATTTTTTAAATCTCACCTTAAAGTCTATTTGCCTCAGTTCCTGATCCCTAATCCCTACCTGCCTTACAACATACTAAGAAAAAAGCACACTAAAAGGCAAGGTGAACAGTTTGAAGAGAGAGCAAGCATCAGAAGCAGGTTTGTATAGGACAAAGATTTTGGAATTCTCAGACTGAGAACTTAAACAATATGGTAGAGATGCTATGGGCTCTAGCAAATTAATCATGTAGAAGCACACAAGGAAGAACGGACGAGGGACGACACGTGGGTGGCTGAGCGATTGGGTGTCTGCCTTTGGCTGAGGGCATGATTCTGGATCCGGGATTGAGTCCCACATTGGGCTCCTTGCAGGAAGTCTGCTTCTCCCTCTGCATGTGTCTCTGCCTCTCCCTCTCTCTCTCTCTCTCTCTCTGTGTGTCTCATGAATAAATAAATAAAATCTTTTAAAAAATAAAAATAGGAAGAATGGATGATGTGGGTGGAGAGGCCGAAACTCCACAGCAATGTCACAAAAAAATGCTGGTAAGCAAACAGTGCAAGAGAAGCAGTGTGTGTGTGGGTGTGTGGGTGTGTGTGCGCATGCATTTGGGTTGAGATTTGGGGGTATAAATCAATGACTGGGATACATCACATCAAACAATAGAAAGTCTAAAACTGTATGATCATTTCAAAAGATGCAGAAAAAGCATTTGACAAAGTACAATATCCATTCGTGATAAAAACCCTCAGCAAAATAGATCTAGAGGGAATACACCTCAAGGTTAATAAAGGCCATATATGAAAAACCCACAGCTAACATCACACTCAATGAGGAAAAACTGAGAGCTTTTCTACTGAAGTTAAGAATGAGACAAAGATGTCTACTCTCACCATTTTGTTCAACATGGTACTAGAAGTCAATAGCTATAGCAATCAAACAACAAAAAGAAATACAAAGCATCTAAACTGGCAAGAAAGAAGGAAAACTTTCACTATTTGCAGATGACATGATACTGTATATAGAGAACCCTAAATACTCCACAAAAAAATTCGAACTGATAAATGAATTCAATAAAATCACAGGATATAAAATCAATGTACAGAAATCTGTTGCATTTCCATGCACTAATAATGAAGCATTTGGAGAGAAATTAAGAAAACATTCCCATTTATAATTGCACCCAAAGAAACCCACCTAGGAAAAAACTTAACCAAAGTGGTGAAAGATGTGTACTCTGAAAACTATAAAACACTGGTGAACAAAATTCAAGATGACACAAGAAATGGAATAACATTCCATGCTCATGGACTGGAAGAACAAATATTGTTAAAATGTCTATACTGCCTAAGACAATCTACACATTTAATGCAATCCCTACCAAAACACCACCAGCATTTTTCACAGAAATAGAACAAATAACACATGTTATTCTAGGAATAACATTCCTTACATTTGTATGGAACCATAAAAGACCCTGAATAGCCAAAGCAATCTTGAAATAGAAAAAGAAAGCTAGAGGTATCATCATCCCAGATGTCAAGTTCTATTATCCAGCTGTAGTATCTACTGGTACTAGATAGACATGCAGATCAATGAAACAGAATAGAAAACCCAGAATGAATCCTCAACTATATGGTCAATTAATTTTGACAAAAGAGGGGAGGGAGGAGGGGGATGTGTGTGTCTAGGGATAGAGGGAAAGTACGTGAGCACATTAAATGTCATATATTAAAAACTCATAGCTGACATCATCCTCATTCTTAGAGACAGAAGGTTCCTAGAGCAAAGATTCCAGGAACTTAAGGTAGGAAAGGATGGGGAGTTATTCTGTTTGGGGTGAAGAAAAAGTTCTGGAGTTGGACAGTGGTAATGTTTGCAAAAACAGTGTGAATGTACTTAATGTCATTTAAACTGTACACTTAAGCAATTAAAATGGTAAGTTTTATATTATGCATATTTTACCACACTTAAAAAATTCTGTGACACAAATAATCGTATTAATACATTTGTGTTTTTCTGTACTACATTTCTTTGGGTGTCTGCTTCTCCCTCTCCCTCTGGCCCTCCCTCTGCTCATGCTCCTCTATCTCAAATGGATAAATAAAATCTTTTTTTTTTTAAAGAAAGAATGCACTTCAAAAAATAAGTCACAGAAATATAAACTGACTCCTTCTGACTCCTCCTATGGAAGGGGAGATCTGACTGAATTTCCTCCAGACAGAATTCCTGGCAACCAAGAAACAGACCCTTAACTATAGAGAACAAACTGGTGGTTACCACAGAGAAGGTGGGCAGGAGGAATGGGAGACGTAGGTGAAGGAGATTAGGAGTACAGTTGTCACGATGCGCACTGAGTCACACATAGAATTGTTGAATCACTATATCGTACACTGAAACTAACATAACCCCGTATGCTAACTAGACTAGGATTAAATTTTAACATAATAAACAGTATTTACACAGTCATAATAGTGTAAGCAGAGATTATTGTTAAAAACAATAATTACGGTATAATCATATTGCAAAAAAGGGGAGAGGAGAGGTGGGGGATGTGGCTAGAGAAAGAGAAATTATTTTCAAATACCCAACAGAAAGTCAGTACATAATTTCTGCAATGGATGAGTCAAGCTAGTGGACTATGCATATTATTTAGAAACACAGAAGTAAATTTTAGGAGCAATAACTGAGAGTATTGAAAATTGCTTCTTTGGAGAAGACTATTGGTGGGATTGGGGACATATTACTATTTTCTATTATAAGTTATTTAGCACTGTTTGATTTTTAAAAAAGATTTTATTTATTTATTCATGAGAGACACACACACACAGAGAGAGAGAGAGAGAGAGAGAGAGAGAGGCAGAGACACAGGCAGAGGGAGAGGCAGGCTCCATGCAGGGAGCCCGACATGGGACTCGATACCAGGTCTCCAGGATCAGGCCCTGGGCTGAAGGCGGCGCTAAACTGCTGAGCCACTCAGGCTTCCCAGTACTGTTTGATTTTTAAACATACTCATGTATTATTCTGGAAAAAACTCGAAATTAAGAAGTGTAAATACAAATACTTTTTCATTATAAAATTAATATATGCTTATTGTTAAAATTATGGAAAACAGAAATATCAGAGAAGAAAACACAAATTTTATACATAATTCCATAACCCAAAGAAAACCACTGTTAACAATTTTATGTGTACTGGCCTTTTCGTATGTTTATGTTCTTTAAAAAATGTCATAGTTTGTCTTGTTCAAAGTCCTTTTTAACAAAGTAACTATATATCATGGAAATTTATTTTCATTAATAATATTTCTTCATTATTTTAACTGATGTCCAATATTATTCCATGATGGCATAAATTACCTTATTTCACGATATTAAATATAGTATTTTGCTAATAAAACAGCTACCATTTCTTAACCCTTTCTATGTGTCATACGCTGTGGTAACTGCTTCACAAATATTATATTATTGATTTAACATCAGCAAGAAAAAAAGTGACTTATTAAGTACAAGGAATCCACAATAAGACTATCAGCCAATTTCTCAGGAGAACTCCTGGAGGCTAGAATGCAGTGAGATGATATAGTTTAAGTGATGAAAAAAAAAACCCATCAACTAAAAATTATATATCTACAACTTTACTTCAAAATTTAGAGAAAAATTAAAGCATCCCAGATAAACAACAGCTGTGGAAACTCATTACCACTAGATCTTCCTACAAGAAATACTAAAGGAAGTCCTTCAGATAGTGAAAGATCACTAAAAATAACCTCAAAATTGTATGAAGATATAAATACCTTCAGTAAAGGAAAGTACATGGGCAAATATAAAAATGAGTATTATTATTATTATTTTGGTTTGTAATTCCACTTTTTATTTTCCAGAGGACTTAGTAGATTAAAAGTTATAAAAATTATAAATCTATTCTAACTCTGGGAAATGAACTAGGGGTGGTGGAAGGGGAGGAGGGCGGAGGGTGGGGGTGAATGGGTGATGGGCATGGAGGGGGACACTTGACGGGATGAGCACTGGGTGTTATTCTGTATGTTGGTAAATTGAACACCAATAAAAATTAATTTATAAAAAAAATTATAAATCTAGGGATGTTTGGGTGGCTCAGTCAGTTGGGTGTCCAACTCTTGATTTCAGCTCAGGTCATGATCTTAACAGTCATGAGACTGAGCCCCATATCAGACTCTGCTCAGCATGGAGTCTGCTTGAAAACCTTTCCCTTTCCCTCTACCCCTCCTATTTGCTTATGCTCTCTCTCTCAACTAAATAAAGATTTAAAAAATCATAAATCTTTATTAATGTGTATACAATGTGTAAACATGTAATTTTTGACATGAATAACAAAGTGGGTAGAGGATGTGCCTGTAAAGTAGAATTTTTGTATGCAATTGATGTTAAGTTGATGCCAATTAAAAATGGATTTTTAAAATTTTTTTTAATTTTTATTTATTTATGATAGTCACACACACACACACAGAGAGAGAGAGAGAGAGAGAGAGAGAGGCAGAGACATAGGCAGAGGGAGAAGTAGGCTCCATGTACCCGGAGCCCGTGGGATTCAATCCCGGGTCTCCAGGATAGCACCCTGGGCCAAAGGCAGGCGCTAAACAGCTGCACCACCCAGGGATCCCTAAAAATGGATTTTTAGAACTTAGTATGTTATATGTAATCCTCAAGGAAGTTAAAAAGAAAATAGCTATAGAATAGACATAGGAGAGTTGAGAAGAAAGTTAAAATGCATCACTACAAGAAAATCAACAATACAAGAAACAAGTGTTGGTGAGGATGTAGAGAAAGTAGAGCCCTCATGCACTGTTGGTGGGAATGCAAACTGGTGCAGCCACTCTGGAAAACAGTGTGTAGGGTTTAACGTAGAAATACCATGTGATCCAATAATTATATTACTGAGTACTTACCCAGAGAAAACAAAAACGCTAATTTGAAAAGACACATGCACTTCTGTTTATTGCAGCATTATTTACAATAGCCAAGATATGGAAGCAACTGGTGTCTATCGATTGATAAATGGATATAGAACATGTGGTATATATACAATGGAATATTACTCAGTCATACAAAAGAATGAAATCTTGCTATTTGCAGCAACATGGGTGGCTCTAGAGAGCATAAAGCTAAACAAAATTAGTCAGAGAAAGACAGATACCATATGATTTCACTTATATGTGAAACTGAAGAAACAAAACCAATGAGCAAAGAGGGAGAGAGGGAGAGAGACAAACCAAGAAACAGACTCTTAACTATAAAGAACAAACTGGCCAACAAGTACATGAGAAAATGCTCCACATCACTGGCCATCTGGGAAATATAAATCAAAACCTCAATGAGATACTACCTCACACCAGTGAGAATGGGGAAAATTAACAAGACAGGAAACAACAAATGTTGGAGAGGATGTGGAGAAAAGGGAACCCTCTTGCACTGTTGGTGGGAATGTGAACTGGTGCAGCCACTCTGGAAAACTGTGTGGAGGTTCCTCAAAGAGTTAAAAATAGATCTGCCCTACGACCCAGCAATTGCACTGCTGGGGATTTACCCCAAAGATACAGATGCAGTGAAATGCCGGGACACCTGCACCCCGATGTTTCTAGCAGCAATGTCCACAATAGCCAAACTGTGGAAGGAGCCTCAGCGTCCATCGAAAGATGAATGGATAAAGAAGATGTGGTCTATGTATACAATGGAATATTACTCAGCCATTAGAAAAAACAAATACCCACCATTTGCTTCGACATGGATGGAACTGGAGGGTATTATGCTGAGTGAAATAAGTCAATCGGAAAAGAACAAACATTATATAGTCTCATTCATTTGGGGAATATAAAAATTAGTGAAGGGAATAAAGGGAAAGGAGAGAAAATGAGTGAAAATATTAGTGAGGGTGACAAAACATGAAAGACACCTAACTCTGGGAAATGAACAAGGGGTAGTGGAAGGGGAGGTGGGCAGGGGGTTGGGGTGACTGGATGAAGGGGGGCACTTGGTGGGATGAGCACTGGGTGTTATGCTACATGTTGGCAAATTGAACTCCAGTAAAAAAAATTAAAGAAAAAAAATAAAGATATGATATCATTCAAAAAAAAAAAAAAAAAAGAACAAACTGGTGAATCCCAGAGGGGAGGTGGGCAGGGGGACAGGTGAAATAGGTGTTGGGGATTAAGAGGGCCCTTACCTTGACGAGCACTGAATAATGTATAGAATAGCTGGATCACGGGATCCCTGGGTGGCTCAGCGGTTTGGCGCCTGCCTTTGGCCCAGGGCGCGATCCTGGAGACCCAGGATCGAGTTCCACGTCGGGCTCCCGGTGCATGGAGCCTGCTTCTCCCTCTGCCTGTGTCTCTGCCTCTCTCTCTCTCTCACTGTGTGCCTATCATAAATAAATAAATTAAAAAATTTAAAAAAATAAAAAAAAAGAATAGCTGGATCACTATGTTGTACACCTGGAACTAATATAACACTAATATATATTAGTGTGATATATTAATTTTATTATTAATAAAATAATTTATTTATTAATTATAAAATAATAAAATTAATAAAATATATTAATAAATAACTAACATTTCCAGTTATTATTTAGGAATTTTTTAAAATATTTTTTATAGCCAAGAGGAAAAATAAGGAAAAAACCAACTAAACCAAAGGGAGGCAGTATGGGAGGAAATGAGGAGAAAGAGAAGCTGTAAGACACACAGAAAACAAATGGCAAATCAGTAGTTTCTTTAAATGTAAATGAATTAAATTCCTAATCAAAAGGCAGAGATTAGGGACGCCTGGGTGGCTCAGTGGTTGGATGTCTGCTTTTGGCTCAGGGCGTGATCCCGGGGTCCTGGGATTGAGTCCCACATCGGGCTCCCTGGAGGGAGCCTGCTTCTCTCTCTGCCTGTGTCTCTGCCTGTCTCTCAGGAATAAATAAATAAGTAAAATCTTTTTTGTAAAGGCATAGATTAAAAGAATAGATAAAAATATGTGATCCAAATATTTTTTCTCTAAAAGAGATTCACTTCAGATCTAAGGGCACACCTAAATGGAAAGTGGACAGCATGTAAAAAGATACTCCAGGCACAGAGGAACCAACCAAAGAGTGTTGGTGCCTGTAGTAACATTGGACAAAACAGACTTTAAGTCCAAAATTGTTACAAGAGTCAAAGAAGACTATCGATAAGAGGGTCAATTCACCAAGAATATCTAAAAGTTGTAAACCTATGTTCAGTGAACATCAGGATTCCTAAATTTCAAATATTGAGAGAATAGAAGGGGGAGTGGCTAGTTCTACAATAATAGTAAGAGAGCTTGGTCCCGCACCCCCAGTAATGGCCAGAGCAACCACACCGATGACGGAGGGAAAGAAGAGCTTGACCAGTGCTACAAACCAACTAACCCAACAGATACAGAGCATGCCACCAAGTATCAGAATGCATGCTTTCCCCAAGTATACCTGGGCCTTCCTCCGGAGAGACTACATATAAGGCCGCAAAGCTCGTCTTAATAAAACTAAAAATATTAAATTATATAAAGTATCTATGATTCTTAATTTAAAAATAAGCTTGGCTAGGCCAAGAGAGAAATACCGTCCTGCACAGTCAGCTGGCGGCCACAAGGAAACGTCTGACTTCCCAGAGAAAGAGGGGATCCTGACAGCTGGCTGCAACTCCTGCCTGGGTCTCTAGCTTGCTTCCCCCTGGCTCTGGCTCTGTCTCTCCATCTCTCTCTCCATTTCTGTCTCTTTTTGTCTCTCCATCTCTTTCTCCCTTTCTATCTCTCTGTCTCTCCATCTCTGTTTCTCTCTGTGTCTCTGTCTCCATCTCTCTGTGTCTATTTCTGTCTCTCTCTGTCCATCTCGCTATCTCCGTCTCTCTGTGTCTCCATCTCTCTCTGTGCATCTCTCTCTCATCCTCTGATCTCGTCCTCATTGCTTATACATTCCTTTGGAGTTTTAAAACATATAGTGCTCACCGAATCAATTTTAAATTGTCATCATGTCTTTACCACATCTGAGGGGAAGCCAAAGTCAGAGTAGTTTTCTTGAACCAAGTTTTAGTTCATTTTTTCCTCAGCCCAAAGAACCTGCCTCTTCCTGCTCTGACACTCCCTATGATGTCGGGGCAGTGCTTGAGGGGAAAAGCTGGTGAGGACAGCTTGAGGGGAAAAGCGTCCCGTCTGCACTGGACACTCTCTGGTCCTTCAGAGTTGTGTTTATTTTTTTAGTCATTTGTCCAGATTTTATAACTATTCACTGCAAGCAACCCAATGAAAGCGGAACCTTAAATTGTTTTACCCTGAAAATTTTAACCAGTGAATATTTTGCCTATGATTTTAACAAGAAACATTGAAATAAGAATTTTAACAGTAATACTGAGTATTTTTTCCAGCCAGAATTCCATGTCATTCCTTGTTTAGAACTATATTAAATCTTAAAAGCATGTCTTCAGTCTTTTAAAATATCCCACTGTGTTTATATTTTAGTGGGTTTATATGAATCACATCCTTTCTGCCATTTCAGATCCTCTTGCTTCCTCCTATCCTTGTGTCGGAACAACCAGCTTTACAAGGTACTGGGTTTTCTTTACACAAATGTAAACCGATTGTTCCCAGATTTGTCCCTGGGCTCCATGCCTTTGGGTGTCTGTGTGAACAATGAGGTGGGAAATGTCCCATGATCCAACAGGCAGAAGCACAGCCACATTTCTCGTTTGAAGATGTGTGCCTTTGTGTTCATGGGAAAACATCAAATATACATCTATTGGTGTCCTCAGTGTGATTTAAGAATTTGCATCCATTAAGCTCCATCTATCATCTATCTATCACCTGTCATTCTATACACATATGTACATTTCTACATTACAGATATGTGTGTGTAAGCATACTTGTAGGTGTAAGTACGTGCAAAAGTTCATCTGTGTATGTGCACATGTGTGTGGGTGTTTGTGCTTATACATGTATACGTGTATGCTGGAGGCTTTGTTGTGCTGCCACCCAATGTTCCTGCCAACAAGACCATTAAACTCATATCCTAATAATTCTGTGACAGATGTGGAAGGGGAATCCTGGCACCCACAGGGAAGGATTCCAGGTTAGTTTCTACTCCTTAGGCAAGAACACCATGAACTCAGTCCCACCAAGAATCCATCTACAGGTACCCCATCTCTCACCAGCACAAACGATTTCATGGTCAACTATACTTTCAACACAGCTGAGAAAGGATGCCTCTGTTGCCTGGTCACTGGATCCCACAGCAGTGTCTTCACTGGAGAACACTACGAGTATTGGCCCTTGTGCTCGAGACTGGTGAACCTGGAATGAGGGACCTAATGGAATCTCAGTTTCCACATTTGTCAAATGGGGATCCTAGCAGATGCTACCTTGTATGGCCATATTGAGAACTGAATGAGATGATACAAATGATATATCTTGTTTTGAATCTCTTTCCATGCCTCCGTTAACCAGTTTCAGTGTAATTTTCAGGAAGGATTGGAGGATTAACGTTGCTCATCTGGAATGAAGAACTTCAGCCTTGAGCAGCAGGAGGTGATGGATTCGATGGTGGATTTATAGCATATTAGGCCTGGAAATGAGTCTCAGAAGCAGGAGGACTTGGAGGGATGTCTAACCGTCCAAAAGTCACCTGACAGGGACCACAAACAGGCCTGTTGGAGTTGCCCCTGAATCTGCCCAGCCGTGGACATCTTCTCTCACTCAGCAAGGGCGCTCCCCAGGGACCCTGCCCACTTACAGCTGCAGCTGTGGTTGCTCCTCTGCACTCCAGATCTGGCCGCCAGCTGATTCGTACCCCCACCGCCCCCAGGCCCACTTCAGAGCTGCCTTCTGTTGTCTCCCTCATTCCACAGAGCTCTTCCTGAGGTGCCCTCGCTGCTTATGTGACCCGCCACTCAGAGAGGCCCTCCCTGAGTTCCCCCAGTCTCCTGGCCCACCTCCATCCTTGGTTCTACTCCAGAACCTGCATTATCAGGTGGCACGCCATCTCTGCTCTTTAATCTCCTTAACATCTGCATTTCCTCTGAAGCTGCCAGCTCCACGAGGCTATGGACTTTCTTTCTGCCTTCACTGCTCTTTCTCCAGGTATAAGCAGAGGCTTCATACCAATTGTGAGGAGACATCATCCAGCTTGTCACAATGCTGCCTCTGTCACATGCCTCCTGTGACTCTCAGCCCTCCAGTCATGAAGCATCTCTTGTTGCTCCTCTTCTGCCATAATAACTGTTAGTTTGTGCTCATCCTCTGGGGAGAAGGCACCATCTGTGATGAGAACTATTAATTGTGGGGACCCCACCTCAATCATGTGGGATTGAAACCCCTGAAATGTCTTTCAGCTTTCCACTGAGGAGGGTGAGCTGGTGCAGTGATGTGGAGCTTCTCCAAATGGTCCCAGGGAATTCCTTTTTAGTCAGAGAAGTCACAGAAATCTTCTTGTAGGGAAAGAAAATCATTATATATTTATCAATGTCTGTTAAAAATATTTAGCCATTATTATATTAAAATATTAATATTAAACAATATAAATAATAATAATATAAATTTTGTAAGCATACCATTTAACTACATCCCAAAAGATATCTATTATCTTTTAAAAACATACACTAGGGGCACCTAGGTGGTGGCTTGGTTGGTTAGGTGTCTGACTCTTGGTTTCAGTTCAGGTCATGATTTTGCAGTCATGGGATTGAGCTCAGTGCCAAATCTGCTTCAGATTCTCTCTCCCTCTCTGTCTCCCTCTCCCTCTGTCCTCCCCTACTGTCTTTCTCAAATAAATAAATAAACAAATTTTAAAATACATGAAAACAGCTGTCTTTACATATGACTTGTGAGTACTGGGGATATAATTCCATAAAAAGAATATTGCTGCTGACTAGTAAAAGTCTTTATTGCAAAGCTGCATATATTTTTAAATTAAAAGACAGTATTTAGGGAGAGAATAAAATATAAATGTAAGATTAATGTATAACTAATGTTGCAAAACATTAAGAAACGTAGTTGGATGAAGATTTAATTTGAGTAAACAGTTCATCTCTAAAGTACATTTCTTTCTTTCTATATTTTGCAAATTTAACTATGATATATCTTGGTGTTGGCTTACTTTGTTGATTTTGATGGGAGTTCTCTGTGCCTCGTGGATTTGGATCTTTTTCCTTCCTTCCTCAGATTAGGGAAGTTTTCAGCTATACTTTTCTCAAATAAATCTTCTGCCCCCTTTTCCCTCTCTTTTTCTGAACTCCTATGATACCAATTTTATGGTGCTCTATGGAGTCACCGAGTTCCCTAAGTCTATATTCATGACCCAATATTTTTCTTTCCCTCTTTTTTTCAGCTTCATTATTTTCCATGATTTTATCTTTTATATCACTTATTTGTTCCTTTGCTTCTTCCATCTCTGTGGTCATTACAACTGTGGTCAGTTTCAAATCTCAGTTATTATTACATTTTTCTTTTTTAAGATTTTATTTATTTATTTATTCATGAAAGACACACACAGAGAGAGGCAGAGACATAGGTAGAGGGAGAAGCAGGCCCCATGCAGGAAGCCTGGTGTGGGGCTCAATCCCAGGACTCTGGGATCACGCCCTGAGCCAAAGGCAGATGCCCAACCACTGAGCTACCCAGGCATCCCAGTTACTGCATTTTTCATTTTAGCCTGACTAGTTTTCAGATCTTTTAGCTTTGTGGTAAGGGAGTCGCTGGCAAGAAGGGAGTGGCATGATATATTCAATGTGCTGAATGGGAAAAAAAATATGTAGCCAAGAATACTCTATCCAGCAAGCTTCTCACTCAGAAGAAGAGAGATAAAGAGTTTCCCAGACAAATGAAACTAAAGGCATTCGGGACCTCTAAAGCAGCCCTGAAAGAAATGTTAAAGGAGACTTTGAGCAGGAAAGAAAGACCAAAGATGACAAAGACTGAAAAGAGACAGAAAATTCCTAGAAACAACAAGTAATAAAATGGCATTAAATTTATATCTATCAATAATTATTTATTCTGAACATAAATGGACTAAATGCTCCAATCAAAAGATACAGTGTTGGGCAGCCTGGGTGGCTTGGCGCTTTAGCGCTATCTTCGGCCCACGTCATGATCCTGGAGATCCGGGATCAAGTCTCACGTTGGGCTCCCTGCATGGAGCCTGCTTCTCTCTCTGCCTGTGTCTCTGCCTCTCTTTCTCTGTGTCTCTTATGAATAAATAAATAAAATCTTAAAAAAAAGAAAAACAAAAGATATAGAGTGTCAAAGTGGATAAAAAAATAATACTCATCTATATGCTGCCTACAAGAGATTCATTTTAGACCTAAAGACACCTTCAGATTGAAAGTTGAGGGGATGGAGAAATATATATCATGCTAATGGATGTAAAAAGGAAGCCCAAGTAGTCATAGTTATATTAAGTAAACTAGATTTTAAACCAAAGACTGTAGCAAGAGATGAAGAAGGTCATTAAATCATAATTAAGGGGTCCATCCATCAAGAAGATCTAACAATTAAAAAAAAAAGACCTAAAAATTATAATTATGCCCCTAACTTGGGAGCACCCAAAAATATATAACAATAATAAAATACCTCATTGATAATAATTATAATAATAGTAGGGGACTTTAACACCCAAGTTACATCAATGGACAGATCATTTAAGCAGAAAATTAACAAGGAAACAATGGCTTCAAATGACACACTGGACAAGATGGACTTAACAGATATATTCAGACCATTCCATCCTAAAGCAATAGAGTACACAATCTTTTCAAATGCATGTGGGACATTCTCCAGAACAGATCACACACTAGGTCACAGATAAGCCCTCAACAAATATAAAAAGATCATATTTTCTGACCAGAATACTATGAAAATTGAAGTCAACAACCAGAAAAAATTTGGAAAGACCACAAATACATGGAAGTCAAAGAACATCCTACTAAAGAATGATGGGTCAACCAGGAAATTAAAGAATAAATAAAAAATACATAGAAGCAAATGAAAATGAAAACACAATGGTCCAAAACCTTGGGATGTAGCCAAAGTGGTCCTAAGAGTGAAGTATATAGCATTACAGGCCTATTTCAAGAAGAAGAAAAATCTAAAATGCACAACCTAAAAAACTTACAATGGAGGTAGAAGAACAACAAATGAAAACCAGACAAAGACTCCACTAAAAAAAGAGAACTACAAGCCAATATCGCCGATGAGCATAAATGCAAAATTCTCAACAAAATATTAGCAAATCAAATCCAATAGTACATTAAAAGAATCATTCACCATGATCAAGTGGTATTTATTCCTGGGTTGCCAGGGTGATTCAATATTTGCAAAGCAATCAATGTGATCCACCACATTAATAAAAGAAAGGATAAAAACCATATGATCCTCTCAATAGATGCAATAAAAGCATTTGACAAAGTATACCATCCATTCTTGATAAAAACCCTCAACAAAGTAGATTTAGAGGGAACATACCTCAATATACAAAGATCATACATTAAAAAAACCCATAGCTAATATCATCCTCAATAAAGAAAAACTGAGAGCTTTTCCTCTATAGTCAGGAACAAGACAGTGATGTTCACTCTCCCCACTGTTATTATTTCTCTATTTGCAAACGACATGATACTCTATATAGAAAACCCAAAAGACTCTACCAAAAATTGCTAGAATATGAATTCAACAAAGTCACAGAATACAAAATTAAAGTATAGAAACCTGTTGCATTTCTATACACCAATAATGAAACAGCAGGAAGAGAAATCAAGGAATTGATCCCATTTACAATGGCACCAAAAACCATAAGGTTACCTAGGAATAAACTGAACCAAAGAAGTAGAAGCTAGGTACTCTAAAAACTATAAAACACTAATGAAAGAAATTGACGATGACACAAGAAATGGAAAAACATTCCATAGTCATGAATTGCAAGAACCAATATTGTTAAAATGTCTATATCACACAAAGCAATCTACACATTTAATGCAATCCCTATCAAAATACCAACAGCATTTTTCACAGAACTAGAACAAACAATCCTAAAATTTGTATGGAATCACCAAACCCCCCCAATAGCCAAAGCAATCTTGAAAAAGAAAAACAAAGGTGGGGGCATCACAATTCTGGACTTTGAGCTATATTACAAAGCTATAGTGACCAAGACAGTATGATACTGGCACAAAAACAGACACATAGATCGATGGAACAGAATAGAGAACACAGGTATGGACCCTCAACTCTACGGTCAAATAATCTTCAACAAAGCAGGAAAGAATATCCAATGGAAAAAAAGTCTCTTCAACAAATGGGGTTGGGAAAACTGGACAGTAACATGCAAAAAATAAAAACTGGATCACGTTCTCACACCATGCACAAAAATAAATTCAAAATGGATGAAAGACATAAATGTGAGACAGAAAACTATCAAAATCCTAGAGGAGAACATAGGCAGCAACCTCTTTGACATCAGCTGTAGCAACTTTTTACTAGATATGTCTCCTGAGGGAAAGGAAACAAAAGCAAAAATGAACTACTGGGGCTTCATCAAGATTAAAAGCTCCTGCACAGCCAAGGAAACAAGCAACAAAACTAAAAGACAACCTAGTAAATGGGAGAAGATATTTGCAAATGACATATCTGATAAAGAGTTAGTATCCAAAGTCTATAAAGAACTCATAAAACTCAAAACCCCAAAACCAAATAATCCAGTTAAGAAATGGCCAGAAGACATGAACAGACATTTTTCCAAAGAACACATCCAGATGGCCAACAGACACATGAAAAGATGCTCAACATCACCCATCATCAGGGAAATGCAAATCAAAACCACAGTGAGATATCACCTCACACCTGTCAGGATGGCTAAAATTAATGATACAAGAAACAACAGATGTTGGTGAGGATGAGGAGAAAGGGGAACCCTCCTGCACTGTTGGTGGGAATGCAAACTGGTGCAGCCACTGTGGAGAACAGTGTGGAGATTCCTCAAGGAGTTAAAGATAGAGCTACCCTATGACCTAGCATTACACTACTGGGTATTTATCCAGTATAAAAGTATAAAAAAATACTGATTCCAAGGGACGCATGTACCTCAGTGTTTATAGCAGCATTATCAACAATAGCCAAATTATGGAAAGAGCTCAAATGTCCATCAGGAGATAAATGGATAAAAAAGGTGTGGTGTATATACAACAGAGTATTACTCAGCCATAAAAAAGAATGAAATCTTACTATTTGTCATGACATGGATGGAGCTAGAGGGTATTATGCTAAGTTAAATAAGTCAGAGAAAGACAAATACCATATGATCTCACTCATATGTGGAATTTAAGAAACAAAACAAATGAACATAGTTGAGGCGGGGGGAGAGGCAAACCATAAAACAGACTCACCTGTAAAGAACAAATTCAGGGTTGCTGGAAGGGAGGTGGGGGTGGTGGTAGGATGGGTTCAACAGGAGCGCACTTGTGATGAACACTGGGTATTGTATGTAAGTGATAAATCACTAAATTCTACACCTGAAACTAATATTGTACTGCCCATTAACTACCTGAAATTTAAATAAAGACTTGAAACTACAGGAAGAAATTAAAAAGTAAATATATTTCCTTCACTGCTACTGAGAGAGAATCCAAACATTCTGTGAATAGAAAGAAAGTCCCACATTTCTTGGTGTGTCCTGGGAGTCTAATATTCTCTACTTAGATCTGGAGAAGTGGTCCATGAAGGAGCTCATGGCTGAGCCCGGCACATAAAGCTTGAGGAACCCCAGTGCAGGGAGCCCCTCCCTGATGGCTTCACTGATGGTTGGGTTGGGGTGGGGGTGGGCAGGGCCACCTGGCAGCTGGGAGGCCCGCCTGGAGAGGGGGGTTCAGTGGTGCTCTGAGGCCCAGGCCCAGGCCCACCTGGAGAGGGGGGTTCAGCTATGCTCTGAGGCCCAGGCCCAGGCCTTGAGAGGGGGGTTCAGTGGTGCTCTGAGGCCCAGGCCCACTCCTGGGGAGGGACCACCGGGGCTCGGCTCTTGGTCTCCAAGCAGGTTAGGAGAAGCTCCCAGGGTTGTGGTGGCTCCCGTTACCTCTTGCAGGGACTTCACCACTTCTGGCACCCTTGCTGTCCCCGTCTCTGGCTGTGGGGGCCCGGCTCTCACTTCGTTCAGGTCTCAAGCCACAGGAGTCAGCTCCTTCACCGTGGAGTCGGGCTGCACCTTGCTGTGAGCGGCCGCAGGGCCGGGAACCTTCACCGGCCCTTCCTCCTGCCTGGCCTTCTCCAGAGACTTCCCGACCAGCGCACACTCCTTCTTGGTCGCATAAAGCTTGTCAACGAGTTGGCACTTCTCCTCGATCTGCTCAGCCAGAGTTTCCGCGAGCCACCTCTCATGTCTTCTGTAAAGCCGACTTCTAAGGGCCCGGATGAGCCGGAGCGTCAAGAAGAGACCCGTCAAGACGCCGACGATGGGCAGACACGCCTCGGTCTCCCGCCGGAGGCTGTGGAACGGGAGCCGTCGACACAGGGCCCTGGGCAGCAGCTACACCACCACCTGGCCCAGCTGCCCGAGGAGCAGCCCCACGCCACGCTCCACGGAGGACGACGGCCCCTCCACGGCACCACCCCACACAGGGTCCGCCCGGTCACCATGGGGCCCCCTGCCACCACACAGCCCACGGAACCCCCAACATTCCACCCGGAACCCAGCCGGCAACGGGCTCGCTCATAGGTCAGTCACCTGGTGGGTGGTGGGTGGCGATCTACAAATAAAATATGTGCCCCTCCCGTTACTCTGGGATGGCCGTTCTTCGTCACCTCCTTGTCTATGTTTTGGTGTCAATATAAAACTGAAATACAGTGAAAATCCTGAATGTGACAAATTTTTTCAAACTTAACATCTCTCCATGGTATCCAACAGCTCATCTATATATGGATACTGTCTATTAACACAGTAAATACCACCCCCACCCCCGAGCCTGTGATGCATACCCCCCCATACACGCAGCCATGGTTTGGTTTCTATTATCATCCATCAGTTCCTGAACAGCGCAGAAATAGAATAAATCACAATGAACACAGTGATATCTGCCTCTTTTGCTCAAAATGATGTGTTTTTTTTTTACTCTGCCTATGTTTTTGTGTGGAAAAGCGGTTCACTCTGCTTAGGTCTGAATAATTCAAGTGTTTGAATATATCAGATAATAGTTGATGAACGTTTGAGTTGGTTCAAATGTGGGGTATTATGGATGATGATATTGTGGATATGCATGCACATGCCCTTTATAGAAATGTGCATTTTCACTTTCTCTGAAAGGCTGGGTTGGTGTATGCTTGCTACTTTTATTTGAAACAGCTTTATTGAGTCGTTTACATGTCCAAATGATTTACACATCACGAAATTCACCATTTAAACATCCAATTCATTGATTTTATTGTAAATGTGCAGAGCTGTGCAACAGTCATTACAATCCAATTTTAGGGCATTATCACCAACCCAGAGAAATCCCTCAATCTCTACTCTGTTGGCTGCTTTTGACACAGTCCGACCTTTTCTTCTTGAAATGCTTCCATCACTTAGTCCCCAGTTCAATACATTCAAGTTGGATTTTCTCTGTGTTTCTGGGTGTTGTACATGGTTTTCTGGCCTCACTGCCTTTTCCTTCCTCGTCTCTATTGCTGGTTCCTGTTTTTCTCCCCAACCTCCCAGCATTACCTTTGACCCAGGATCTAGTTGTGGGACCACTTTTCCTTCCCCAGCATCTCACCTTGTTGCTGACTTCATTCAGTCTCAAGGCTTTGATAGCTCAAACTTCCATGACTTCTATGCCTATTTATCCATTCCAAACCTTCCCATGTGGTCCAGACTCACACTCATCTAAATTTTTTTTTTATTTTTATTTATTTATGATACTCACAGAGAGAGAGAGAGAGAGGCAGAGACACAGGCAGAGGGAGAAGCAGGCTCCATGCACCGGGAACCCGACGTGAGATTCAATCCCGGGTCTCCAGGATCGCGCCCTGGGCCAAAGGCAGGTGCCAAACCGCTGCGCCACCCAGGGATCCCCAGACTCACACTCATCTAATGTGCCCAACCCAACTAGACTTCTGCTGAACCTGCTGTCCCTGCATCTCCCACTTTCCATGATAACACCATCATCCTTACAGGTGTTCAGACCCCAGGTCTGTGGTCTTTCCTGGCTTCTCCCCTCTCTCTGTGCCCCATCCCTACCCCACCAGCAAAGCCTCCACCCCGGATCCAGAATATGTCCTCCAGTGACCATTTTTTGCCTTCCCCCATTCTGCCCGGCAAGAGCTGCCATTCCCTCTTCACAGGATGACTGTGGCTGCTCCTAACCAATCTCCTCCTGCACTCGCCCCTGAAGCAAGTTGCCTCCCTAGAACCAGTGCATCCATGTCTCACCTCAGCTCTTCTTCCAGTAATAACTATCTACTCATCAGACTTCAAGCTGCATGCCCCCACTGCCGGTGAGTCCTATGGGATCTGCCCCTAGTTACCTCTCAGATCTAACTCTGCATCTGGGTTTTTGCTTTGTTTACTCTGCTCCAGCCTCACAGGCCTCCTGGCTGCTAATCCAATGTACCAGGATGATCCTGGCCCAGATTTGTCATTTTGTCTTCCCTCTGCCTTGAATCATTTTCCTCTGATACCCACATGGTGGTCTCCCTCCTTCCCTTCAGGCATCTGCTCAAATGTCGCCTTGTCTGTGAAGTCTTTCCAGATCCCTTGTAATGATTGCCCAGTAGGAACAGTGACGACCACCCCCTAACATGTCACCTCCCCCTACCACCGTCCTGCCCCACTTCTTTGCACAGCCCTCATTAACATTTGACATGCCATCTTTGTTTGTGTATTGTCTCTCTGTCATCACTGGATGGTAAGCTTCGTAAATGCAGGGATTGTTTTAACCACTTTGTAATTGTTTCATTTTCAGTACGTATTCTAAAGTAGACACACAAAAATGCATGTTAAAGAATGACTGAATTACATGAGAACAAAGAAATCCTGTTGTATTTTACTGTTACATTTCTGTGACTTCATCCAAATCTGCAGGTGGCTTTACATATCAGCCATTTTCAGTAACTACTTAATTTTCTAATGTGAGAATAATTTCCTACTAGACCTTATTGGAAATATCTGTAGGTTTAGGAAATGCAAATAGTAGAGAAAAAGCTAAAAATAGGGTAAGTGATAAAAGATACCTTCCAGCCATGCAACCTTGCCTCAGAAAGAGCAGAGTAGACTGAATTTGAACTGATTTAACTCATTGGGGACAGCTTGAGTGATTGGTCTCTGCATCACTGAAATCAGGGCACAGATGGCTAAAAGGGACGCCATGTGGATCTCAGGTTGGGACAATCTTCAGAAAGCAGAGGGCATGACTTGTGAAAGGGACTGGGACTGCAGACCTGGGCGGCAAAGAGACTACTGGTTGAAGAATGCAATAGAACAGCTAAGGTCCTGGCAGAATCAGGGTGAAGATCTTATGAACTCAAAACATTTAAAGGTGGCCATGTATAGAGTCTAAAGG
Organism: Nyctereutes procyonoides; assembly: GCF_905146905.1. NCBI lineage: Eukaryota > Metazoa > Chordata > Mammalia > Carnivora > Canidae > Nyctereutes > Nyctereutes procyonoides. The sequence continues at coordinate 64,916,157 of NW_026575146.1, read as the reverse complement.
ATAAACCTATTTATTTATTTATTTATTTATTTATTTATTTATTTATTCATTCATTCATTCATTCATTCGTTCATTCATACATTCATGAGAGACACACACAGAGAGGCAGAGACACAGGTAGAGGGAGAAGCAGGCTCCCTGAGGGGAGCCCGATGTGGGCTCAGGACCCCAGAATCATGCCCTGAGCTGAAGGCAGATGCTCAGCCACTAAGCCACCTAGGCATCCCTAAACTCATTTCTTGTACCGTGTGTCACCTCTATTCTCAATACTTCTCTACCATACTTCAATTCAGACACTAAACAATTCTGTGACACCAGCTAGGTGTCCTACAACTTAACTCAATTCTGATACTAGCTCCCTGGAGATAGTATCAGACTTCACAGCCTCAGTCCAAGAATACCTTTCGCTGACTTCAGATGCCATTCACAAGTCTGGGTTGTTACCTGTGCTTCTGACTGTCTAGCTATAAATTGGATACAACCCCCTACTGGGGTCAATTAATGTGCTAGAACAGCTCACAGAACTTAGGAAAATAGTTTACTTACTAGAATACTGATTTATTATAAAAGGATATAACTCAGGAATAATGATATGGAAAAGATACATAGGACAAGAAATGTAAGAAAGGGTGCAGAGCTTCCATGCCCTCTCCAGGCACATCACTCTCCCCAAATCTCCAGTACCTACCAACCTGGAGACTCTCTGAACCCTGCCCCTCTGGATTTTTATAAAGTCTTCATTACATGGGCTTAGTTGATTAAATCATCAATCTTTGGCCATTGATGATTAACCTAAATCTCTAGCTTCTCTTCCTTCCAGAGATAAGGGTATGGGGCTGAAAGTTCTAACCCTATCATCACTGATACCCTGGCAAGATCACCTGATCTTACATGCTCTCCAAAAATCATCTTATTAACATAAACTCAAGTGTGGTCAGAAGACGTTTGTTATAAGTAATAAAACATACCTTTATCACTCATGTAACTTTGGAAACTCCAAGGGTTTTAGGAGCTCTTTACCAGAAATGGGAATAGAGACCAAATATGTATTTTTTATTATAAATCACACTATCACACAGGCAGTTGAAATAAAAGCACACATAGCCCAGGTGAAACATATGCTTAGTAAAGTTCTGGGAAGTCCTAAGCTTTTGCACTGGGCTGATTAGTGAAGGTTTTCCCCTGCACAAAACCATTCTTCAAAGACTTGGTGAAGTGGCTGTTGTATCAAAGGCCCAATTTTCAATAAAATATCACAAGGCATACAAAGAAACAGGGAAGCAGGACCCATCAAAGAAACAAAAGAAGTTTTGTTTTTCGAAACTTCAAGACTTGTCACTGAAGAAACATAAGTATCAGACCTACTAGGCAAAGATCTCAAAATTTCAATAATTGTTTTAAATATGCTCAAAAATGGAACTGAACAAGGGGTAGTGGAAGGGGAGGTGGGTGGGGGATGGGGTGACTGGGTGACAGGTACTGAGGGGGCACTTCACGGGACGAGTACTGGATATTATACTATATATTGGCAAATCAAACTTCATATATATATATATATATATATATATATATATATATATTTTTTTTTTTTTTTTTTTTAAGGGACAACTGGGTGACTCAGTGGTTGAGCATCTGCCTTTGGCCCAGGACATGATTCTGGAGTCCCGGGATCGAGTTCCACATCAGCCTCACTGCATGGAGCCTGCTTCTCTTTGCCTATGTCTCTGCCTCTCTCTCTGTGTCTCTCATGAATAAATAAATAAAATCTTTAAAAAATATATACTCAAAGGATCCCTGGGTAGCACAGCGGTTTAGCGCCTGCCTTTGGTCCAGGGTGCGATCCTGGAGATTCGGGATCAAATCCCACATTGGGCTCCCAGTGCATGGAGCCTGCTTCTCCCTCTGCCTATGTCTCTGCCTCTCTCTCTGTGTGACTATCATAAATAAATAAAAATTAAAAAAAATATACTCAAAAAGTAAAGGAAAACACAAAGAAGTAAATAAAACTAGGAAAATAAAACACAAACAAAATGAGAATATGAGCAAAGAGATAAAATATGAAAAATAACCAAAAAGAAACTTTGGAGCCCAAAATATAATAACTATATGGAAAAATTCACTACTGGGGGCCATCTGGGTGGCTCAGTGGTTGAGTGTCTGCCTTTGGCTCAGGTTGTGATCCTGGGGTCCTGGGATAAAGTTCTGTACCAGGCTCCCCACAAGGATCCTGCTTCTCACTCTGCCTAGTCTCTGCCTCTCCCTCTGTGTCTCCCATGAATAAACAAATAAAATCTGTAAAAAAAAAAAAAAAGGAAGAAGAAGAAGAAAAGAAAGAAAAATTCACTACTAGGGCTCAATAGCAGAATTGGACAGAAGAAAGAATATGCAACTTCAAGACAGGTCAATTATATTACTGACTTGAGGAATACAAGGAAGAGATCATGAGGACAGATGAATGGAGCAACAAGGATTTATGGGACAGTAAAGTAGACCAATTACACAGTATGGAAATCCCAGGAAGGTAAAAGAGAGAAAGGGGTTGAATAATTATTCAAAAAAATAATAGTAAAAATCTCCTCAAATTGGAGGAAAGACATGGATAATACAAACCAAGAAACACAATGAAACTAAACAGGTTAAATACAATGGACACACAAGATACATCATAATCCACATTTGAAAGGCAAACCAAAAAAAAAAATTTTTAAAAGCAGCGAAAGAAAAGTGACTTATTACATAAAAGGGATTCTCAGTTAGACAATTAGCAGATTTTTCAAAAGAAACCTTGCATGTCAGAAGGCAGTGGGTAATATATATATATATATATATATATATATATATATATATTTTTTTTTTTTTTTTTTAAGATTTTATTTATCAATTCATGAGAGACACAGAGAGAGAGGCAGAGACACAGGTAGGGGGAGAAGCAGGGAGCCTGACATGGAACTCAATCCTGGGACTCCAGGATCACACCCTGGGCCGAAGGCAGGCACCAAACCGCTGAGCCACCCAGAGATCCTGTGGGTGACATATCTATAATACTGAAGGGGAAAAAACCCCATCAACTAAAAATTCTGTATCTAGTAAAACTGTACTTCAGAAATGATGGAGAAATTAAGAGATTGCTACATAAATATAATTGAGAGATTATTTTACCACTAGACCTGCTTTACAAGAAACACCATAGGGAGCTCTTCAAGGTCAGAATACAAAACACTAGTTACTCAAAGCCATATGAAGATATAAAGATCTCTGGCATATGTAGCTATGTGGGCAAATATAAAAACTATTTTTATGATTTTGGTTTGCAACTCCATTTTTATATTCTATGGGACATAAAAACAGCAACAGAAAAAATTATAAATCTATGTTAATGGGTACAAAATATATAAAGATGCATTTTTGATGTTAATAATAGAAAGTGATATGAGTCAGAGCTGTGGAACGTAGACTTTTTATACGTAGTTGATTTAATTTTCATCCAATTCAAAATAGATTTCTATAATTTCAGATGTTACATATTCCTCCCTGAGGTAGCCCCAATGAAATTAAATGGGATCTACATTTAAAAAATGAGAAGGGAATTGAAATACGTCATTGTAAAGAAGCAATCAAACAAAAACGGTGGCAGTAATGAAGTAAATTAGGAACAATAAAGCTGTAAGACCAACAGAAAAAAAAATAACAAAATAACAGAAGTAGTCCTGCCCTACCAGTAATTATGTTAAATATAAATGGATAAAATGTAAAATGGACAAAAAATGTTTTCAAAACTATTTCTTTAAATTAAAGGCATTGGCAGTCATAAACTGTTAGAAGAAACAAAGACCTTGTGCTCACAGAACTCAGGAAACTCTTGTTCGGCAAGAACTGCTAAAGGGAGTCTTTCAGGTGGAAATGAAAGACTTCAGCAGTGACCTGAAGGCACTGAAGAAACAAAGATCTGTGGATCAGGCAAATACAGTAGCAGTTATAAAACTAGGATCATTGTAATTTTGGTTTGTCACTCCACTTCTTGCCTAATTATTTAAACTTCAAATGCATGGGCCTCTGGGTGGCTCCTTCTGTTGAGCATCAGACTCTTGGTTCAGCTCAGGTGGTGATCTCAGGGCCATGAGATCAAGCCCTGTGGTGGGCTCTGCTCCCTCTGCCCGTCCCCCACCCCCCCGCCCCGCTCTCTAAAATAATTAATTAATTAATTTTTTAAAAAGTGAAAAGAGGGGAAGATATATTCTATGTAGATAGTAATCATAAGATAGCTGGGGTTTTAAAAAAAGATAGCTGGGGGACACCTGGGTAGCTCCAGGAGGAGCATCTGCCTCGGCTCAGGGCATGATCCCAGTTTGGGGATCCAGGTTTGAGGCCTGGGTCCTCTTAGAAAGGGTTTATCTGGGGATCCCTGGGTGGCGCAGCGGTTTAGCGCCTGCCTTTGGCCCAGGGCACGATCCTGGAGACCCGGGATCGAATCCCACGTCAGGCTCCTGGTGCATGGAGCCTGCTTCTCCCTCTGCCTGTGTCTCTGCCTCTCTCTCTCTCTCTCTCTCTCTCTCTCTATCATAAATAAATAAAAATTTTTTTTTAAAAAAAGAAAGGGTTTATCTGCAGGCAGCCCAGGACTGGAGGGAGCATGCACGTGGGGCAGACAAGGAGGGGCGTGTGGAAAAAGGGGTGTGAGTCACAGACCAGAAAGAACCCAGCACACTGGCACATTCCAGGTGTTCTCCAGCAGCCCTGGACCAATGGAGGTCACGGAGACAGACTCATTACTCAGTTTCAGAAGTTGAGGCTCTGGGAGGCAGAGTGACCACCTGGTTAGTGCCAGAGCCCAGGTTGAAATGCACTCCGGTCTCCAGGTCTTTCCCTCACACCCATCTACAGGGTAGGAGGATGGGGGGAGGAAGGGCCACCCCTGCTCTTCCCACCTTCTCCTGCTGGACCTGCAGTGACTCTGAGATTTAGACTCTGAGATTTCAGGTTTGAGGGCCATGGGCTTCCAGCCCCACTTCACTGATAACCCTGTTTCCTACTATGTTTGTTTCCTGTGACTGCTCAACAGGTACCACAACATGCTGATTTAAACCCTGGTTCTGAGGGCTGGAGTCTGAATTCGGTATCCCTAGGCTGAAGTCAACATTCCGGCAGGGCCGAGCTCCCTCCAGAGACTGTGAGGAGGCTCTGTTCCATGCCTTCTGCAGCTTCTGGTGGATGCCAGTGTTGTTTGGGGTGTGATCACACCACTGCAATCCTCAAGGCAAGAATCTTCCAATCTCCCCCTGCTCCACCTTCACGTCTCTATGTGTGTCATGTGATTGCATTTAGGGTCCAGCTAGATGATCCAGGACAGTGACTCCATCGCAGGACCCTTAACTTAATCACATCACTAAAGTCTCCCCATCTCTTTTTGGAGCCATGGAAGGTATTACTCCTAGGTTCCAGGGACTACGACATGGTTATCATTTGGGGGGCCATCATTTGGTCTTCCACACCTGCTTTATTTTGTTGTTTCCTCTGTTATATTTATCACCACCTGATATGGGAATAGTGTTTTCTGTGTATATGAATAGGACTGTGTATACTCCATGGAGGGCAGGAATCTCGTCTGTCTTGTTCAGTCTGTCTTTAGTGAAACAGCACCCACACATAATAGGTGCTCAATAAATACTAGTTGATAACACAGAGACTAAACACCACTGGAATGGAAGATGAAAATTCAATATGGTGTCCAATGAGATGCAAAAAGCAACAGATCTTCTGTGTGCTAGAAATATGTAGTGCCTGTCTGAGGAGAGTTATACAACCATATATTGGTATTTGTGAAGAACACGTGAATAAAGGGAGAGACATGAATCAGCAAAGACTCCATATTATGACATGTCATGTTTCCCCAAGGAATTTTTCAAGAAAGGTTCATGTGGGAGAATAAACTGGGAGATGAGATTAGACATGTCAGGAGAAGTAAGAATGATTATAGAGCTTATGCTGCCTATTGCTAAAACATTTAGTAAAGCTAGAATACATAAAATACTATTACACATTATTTTCACAGAAAATTCATAAGAAAAAATTAATGGAAGTACATATAAAACTTAAAATGTAATAAAGGTTAACATTATAAATCAGAAGTGTAAGAGAGAATTGTTTAATGAACATCTTGAAATGTTAAGTAACTCTTTGGGGAAAAAGAGACAAGTGAGCTTCACCTCCTGCTATAATTAAATGAAAGCAATAAGGTGTGGAATCTGGGTTCAAAGCTCCACCCCAGGACTTACTTTCTGTGCGTCCTTGGAGAGACTACTGATCCCTCACATCTCAGGTCATACTTGTCAATTCCTAGTAACGGGGAAAAGACTCAATACATTCCAAGGTAGACTCAGGATAATGGCAGTTGACTTCGGGAGCAGAGGACAGGGTTGAGGGGAGAGGGCACCATGTAATTAAATATAGGTATTGTCAGTGAGCTTTTGTTCGGAGCAACAGATGAAAGGTGTCTTTTACATTATTGAAAATACATATACATGTACAGAAATATATCTGCCATGCATGGATGAGATTGTACCGTGAATGAAGGAGTAGGATTTATTCAATTCTGAGCAATAGGTATATATATATATTCTCTCTCTCTCTCTCTCTCTCTATATATATATATATATATATATATATATATATATATAGTCTTTTATGAATCTCTAAATAACATGTTATAGTACACACACACAATGTAGCATTTGTAGATAACCTTTAAAAAAATCCTTTACAATAGCACTCTAGAACATAAAATACTTAGGAATAAATTTGACAGAGGTGAGTAAGAACTCTTTAGTGAAAGCTATAAAACACTGCTGAGAGAAATAAACAAAACCTAAATTAATGTAATACATATCATAAGACAACATGGTTAAGAAGTCAATTTTCTCCACATTTACCTACAGATGCAATGTCATCTAAGTCCCAAAGCTTTCCAGAAATGGAAGTGGACCAGCTGATTCAGAAAGAAAAGTACATGGAAAGTCAAAGGACCTCAAGTAGCCACATGATTTTTGAAAAATAAGAACAAATGTTGAGGACTTAGGCTACCTGACTTCAAGATTTAATGTAAAACTATAGCAATAAAGACAGTTATGTAGAAAATAGACGAAATAGTTCAATGAAGCAAAATAGAGTTTCCAGATATAAACCTACATACATATGGTCAAATTAGTTTTTTAATAAAGACCCCAAAGGAATTCAGTGGGAAATGAACTTTTTTTTCCCCAAATATATTTTAAGCATCAAGATATCTACACGGGAAAAAAGGACCTTCACCTGCACCTCACAACATACACAAACACTATTCCAAGATGGATCATAGACCCAGTTGCAAAAAATAAAGCTTCCAGGAGAAAATCTAGGAGAGCATCTGCATGACTCAGGAGTGGACATAAATTTGTTAGAGAAGCACAGGAAGCATGAGCTATACATTTTTAAAAATAAATGGGAATTCATCAAAATGTAAAACTTCTACCCATAAAAAGACATTGTTAAGAAACCAAGTATGAAGCCACAGACCAGGAGAAAAAACCTGTACCTATTTGTCGAGGGAGATGTGTCAAGAATATACATTTTTCCTCCCCTTCCCTTCCCTTCCCTTCCCTTCCCTTCCCTTCCCTCCCCTCCCCTCCCCTCCCCTCCCCTCCCCTCCCCTCCCCTCCCCTCCCCTCCCCTCTCCTCTCCTCTCCTTTCCTTTTCTTTTTTTTTTTTTTTTTTTTTTTTTTTTTTTAAATTTTTTTTATTTATTTATGATAGTCACAGAGAGAGTGAGAGAGGCAGAGACACAGGCAGAGGGAGAAGCAGGCTCCATGCACCGGGAGCCCGACGTGGGATTCGATCCCGGGTCTCCAGGATCGTGCCCTGGGCCAAAGGCAGGCGCCAAACCGCTGCGCCACCCAGGGATCCCCTTTCCTTTCCTTTTCTTTCTTTCCAAGTAGGCTCCATGCCCAACATGGGGCTTGAACTCATGACCCTGATTTTGAGCCATATGTGCTCATCATGATGAGCACTGAGTGTTGTATGAAGTGATAAATCACCAAATTCTATACCTGAAACTAATATTACACTGTGTGTTAACTGGAATTTAAATAAAAACTTTAAAAAGAATATATTTTAAACCAGCACAATTCAATAATAAAATGGCAAACAGATTGAACAGACATGTCACAAATAAGACATAAGGCCAGTGAGCATGTCACAAGCAGGCAAGCGAGGGCTGAAGCCACCATGAGAGGTGAGTCTACCCTCTAGAACGGCTAAAATCCAAAAGAATGACCAAGATGGGGAAGACATGGAGCCCCGAACCCTCACACATGCCAGGCAGGGGTGTTGATACAGTCATTCTTGGAAAACTCCTTGCAAGGGTCATAAACATTTAAACATACCTCTACTGTATGACCCACACTTACCATCTAGAGAAATGAAAACCCGTGTCCACAGAGAGCCTTGCACAGAAATGTTTACAGCAGTTTCATCCTTGCCAGCCCCAAACTATAAAGGACCCCAGGGCCCATTACTCGTGAGTAAAGGATAGTTGCAATTTATCTATACAGTGGAGTGACCCAAACATCTATCTTTTTCAGCCTGGGAAAATTCTCTGCTTTGAAACGCTCATAGGATTTGATTAGACACCACCCCCACACACACCAAATAATTTAGAAAAACATCCCTATTTTAAGGTCCATAACCTTAATTACATCTGCAAAATATCTTTAGCCATGCACCACAGCACACTCCCAGGGTGACACACAGTCCGAGAAACAGTTGACACTGGAAATAGGTTCCTTTGAGGAAGGCTTGTGAACCAAGGGGCTTCCTACAAATGTGGGGTGTTGGGGACTGCAGTGCATGAGCCACTGAGTGGTAGGCAGAATCATGTACCCCAAATACATCTACCTCCTAGCTCCAGACCCTGCAGCTGACCCAAGGGACTTTGTAGGTGGGTTAAGGAAAGGATTTGGGTGGGAAAGATCCTGGCTTATCCCAGAGTGCCTGCTGGAATTACAGGGGTCCTTATAGGAGAGAGGCAGGAGGGGAGGGGAGGGGAAGGGATTTCACACATGTAGGGATGAGGGAAAAGAGAAGGTGCCGTATCGCTAGCCTTGAAGACAGAAGGGGCTTCAGACAAGGAGTGTGGGGGCCTATAGATTCAAGGAGGGCAGGAGAAGGAGCCGCAGACAGTGTCTGGCATCTTCCTATCACTGAGACTATAGTGTTGGGAGCTGGGTTATAGGAACCCAAGCTGACTAGCTGACTGAGATTTACATGGAAAGTCAAAGAACTCAAGTGGCCGAAGAACTTTGAAAACTAAGAACATTTTGGAGGAGATAAGACTTTGATATTGAAAACTTATTGGTTTGTATTCCAGAAGGTAACACATTTGTGTTGTTACAGCAGCAATGGGACTCCAATATAAGCCTGAGCTGGGACTAGCACCGGTGCAGCCATTCCCGGGCCGGCCGAAGGGCCACGGGGGAGTGTGGTGGAGGAACCTGGAGGAGACAGTGTGACACTCAACCTGAAGCCCAGGACAAAGCCAGCTCACGGTGACCTCGTCAGGAAGAAGCCAGGACATAAACGCCCTGGGTCACATACCTTCCCTCACGTTGCCCCAGCTTCTGCAGCTGCTAAGCACAAAGATAGCTGGCAGGATGGGAGCGTCTTGGAGGCCAACACTTCACAGGTCCGGCTGGTGGCTCTGGCTGCCCCCTGAGTCCTGGGTTCCAGACGGGAATGGTGCACACTAGCCACTGGACCCTCCCACCACCGCATTGTGGTGATCTCATGTCTCTGCCTGTGTGGTGACTCTTGCCACAGATGTCCAGCCCGCTCCTGCACCAGAATCATCCTAACGTCCTGGGGACCCCAGGTCCTCTCTCAGAAGGGGCATCACCCAGAGCAGTACAGGGTCTCAGCCCCCACTGGGACCCGCGGAGCCAGAATCTGATTGTAACAAGGTGTCCAAGTGACTGCCATGCTGCTCAAGTGACGACTCCACCTGCCTGGACATGATGCCACCACCTCTGGTGCCATGCTGCCCTCCCGCGATATTGCTATTGTGTGTTCTCTGCCATCTGACCTTGTCTTTCCCCAGCACGGCAGCTCGGAGGATCCACGGGCCCTCTAGGTTGATTTTCCCCTTGCTGCCTCCCAAGTGAAGACAACATCGGGAAAGCTCAAGACATATTTTTAGGTAAATGTATGTGAAGGAAGGCAGCAACACAGACACATAGCTTAGGAGGAACTGAGACATGTGTCCTGGTCATTCTCCCCCACCCCCGCCCCCGTGGGTCCTGGGCCCTGTCTGGCCCACTCTTCCCAGGAGCTTCTGTCCTGTGGGCTGCACAGAGGGGCTGCTGACTGCCTGCTGCTCTAGCAGTGAATGGGAGGACACACAGAAGGACAGTTCTCTTTGGCTCAGGCGACACCTCATCCTCGCCCTCCCTCCTGGCTCAGGGTGAGAACAGCAACCCCACTGCCAGCGAGAGGGGGCCCCAGCACCCCTTGTCTGTCCTTCCCTCCTGTCTGCCCCCAGGCCAGGCCCCGTGCATCTGACAGTGTCTCCACCCCATCACTCTGACCCTCCTTGGGTCCTGCTTGTACCCTGTCTCACACCCCCAACTGCGCTCCTTTGTGTGTGTATGTTCACGGATCTCTGTGGTGTGTCCAAATGGCGTGTGAGATGTATCCTTTCTCACACTGTGTATCTAAGATCTTTTCTTTCTTTTTTTTTAAATTTTTAAAAAAATTTTATTTATTTATTCATGAGAGACAGAGAGAGAGAGGCAGAGACACAGGCAGAGGGAGAAGCTGGCTCTATGCCGGGAGCCCGACGTGGGACTCGATCCTGGGACTCCAGGATCATGCCCTGGGCCAAAGGCAGACATCAAACCACTGAACCCAGGGATCCCTCTAAGGTCTTTTCAAGACTGATTGCTCTCTTTACTTTTCCCTATTTCTCAGCTACTGACATAACGGCAACAGTGCCCTGTGTCTGCGTTGTGTGTGCATGTGTTTGTCATTAGGGAAAAATGTTTGGCTGCATTAAGTTCAGGTTTGGTTACACACAAAAAAACCTCTATTTCTTAAACAAGACAACACAGTGTCAAAGTATTCAAGGTAAGAAAAAATTGCTTGCACACTGTCAACTGCCCTAAACTAATCTGTGAATGGCAACACTAAACCAATCACAGCATGAAGCTGGGATGGTGTGGTTTTCTTGTGTATCTTTTTTTGCATTCTCTTTTAAAATATCAAAATTTAGGTAGGAGTGTTTATGTATAAAGATTAGTAAGAATAGGGATGCCTAGGTTGCTCAGTGGTTGAGCATCTGCCTTTGGCTCAGGGCATGATCCTGGGGTCCTGGGATCGAGTCCTGCATCCAACTCCCCGCAAGGAGCCTGCTTCTCCTCTGCCTGTGTCTCTGCCTCTCTCTGTGTGTCTCTCATGAATAAATAAATAAAATAATAAAAATTTTTTTTGTAAGAACAGAACAATTTGGGGTTTGTTGCCAATGTCCCCATCCAGATCAGATGTCATGGATGGTCACAGAAATACGGTCTTTGTGTCAGAACTTATGCACAATACTTAGGTTGTGCAGCTCTAGGAGTCACATGATCTGGAAATAACACACTCAAGACCTGTGTTTACCAAACATTTGTTGAGAAATACCATGTCACACTCATGTGCTCTAGGAAATGGCACTAAAAGCTGTATGGCATTCCCTAATAAATAACTGGGTTGAGCTAACCTAAAAGAGCACTGGGCATGGCTTGGGGTAGGGGGAGCACGGGAGCTGTTGTGTCCCGGAGGTGGGTGTCCAGGGCCCAGTTGCTGGGAAGCCGGGTCAGACCTGCAGGTGCTCCCCTGCTCTCTGCTGGGGCACCTGGGGACGCAGGGGGCCCTGGAGCCCTCGTGGGCGTCTGGGGGCTGCAGGAGGAGCAGCAGGTGCACGAGGTCCCCATGGGACAGGCTGGACCCTGGCCCTGGAGATGTGGGCAAGCCTCTGCCTGAGCTGGTGGCTTTGTCTCCTCAGCTCGTGGAGCTCTCTCTCTGCTGACAGAGCGGCCCACTGGCTCTCCCAAGCCCTCCTCTGCCACAGGAGGTCCTCCTGCTCATGGGAGAAGGTGGTTCTCTGCAGTTCTCTGCACAGGTCCTCGGCCATCTTCTTGTAGAGGTTGCAGATCTGACAGGTGATGGTCAGGCTCTTGTGCATCTTGGGAAGTTGCTTCTCCATTTCCACGCGCTGCTTTTCCTCCTCAGCCCACTTTCTCTCCAGTCGGTGAATGTGTTCCTCACTCATCTCAGGCTGCCTCTGGAGCTTCACCTGGAGCTTCTGAATTTCACTTTCCAGCTGGGCATTTTCCATGAACATGGACACTTCCTCGGCTTGGAGATATGTTATCTGTCCCATGAGCCCTCCGATCCTTTGATTTTCCCACATCAGTTCCCTGGACAGTTCTTCTTTCTGTGCATCGGGGCCGTGCAGGGACCCTTGGCAGTTGCCATCGGTGGGGGTGCCCAGGGGAAGGACAGCTGACAGATGCATGGGACCCACTTGGGTCTCCACCTCCCTGCTCCCCACTGCTCCCCCGCCGTCCATGTGATGTCTGATGAGCTCCAGCAGGTGCAGCATCTTCAGCATGGTCTGGCTCAGGGGGAGGACTTGGCCCCTGTCCTCACTGGCGGCCTGCTGCCCTTCTGGACTCAGGAGCTACGGCCTGGCTTTCTCCACCTCTGCCTGCATTCTGCACCTGTGGCTGGCCAGGCCTTGCACTAGTGAGTCTGGACGTCCCTGCCCATCGGGGTTGTCCTTGGAGCCATCTGTTTTCCTCCCTGGGGGTTTTCCAGGGTCCTGTGGTGTTCCAGAGGTGGGATGTCTGTCATTCATCTGGGAAAGGTTAGCAGGCCGGCTTGACCAGCCTTCTGTAAGCAGTTGTGTTGTGTGCTCCACTGAAGACTGGCTGGGATTTCCATTCGGGGCGGCCAGAGGGAGGATTTCTAATGTGGGAGGACCGGCCACCCCCACAGGTGATGTGAGGGCTTCAGGGGCTTGGGTCGCTGGTCTCCTCCCCTCCACACCTTTCCCAGTCACTCTGACCTGAGCACACTGCCTACCAAGCTGTCCTATTACTCTCCTTAAACTGTGCTGACTTGTTACTAGGAACACTACCACCATGGTGCAAACCAGGATGTCCCAGAGAAACTCAGAGATTCCTGGCACATAGGCCATGCTTTCGTACATCTCCAGCAGGGCAGCCCACAGCTGCTCCAGGACCAGCTGTGGGGGCATTTCGGGGGCTGCCAGCTGGCCCTCCATGTCTGCCAAGGGACTCACAGCTCTGCCCCTGGTCACCAGGGTCCTGTGGGCCACAAGTGGTCATTCGGAACCCTGAGGAGAGTTTGTCCTCAACACAAACCAGCACCCAGCAACCAGGGCTGACATCAGCCGGGCGGGGGAGGGGAGCCTCGTGCTAGAAGAGCCCGCTGCCTGCCTTGGCTCTGCTCACTTTACTATGTGTGCATGCGGGATATGCATGGCTGGCTGCAGCCTGCAGCTCGAGGCTCTCTCAGCCCAGCTGGCCCTATGGCACTCCTGGGGGCCCATGGCAGGGCCAGGCCATTCCCTTCCTCGGCTCATGTGTCAGGCTTGGGGGACCTGTCCCTGGGTGAGGCTCATTTACACCATTCACAGAAGCCTGGTCCTGCTACAAAAGTCCTGGATCTCCCCGTCTGAGGCTCCATCTGTCCTTGTCGTTGGTGGATGCCCGGGAGCTGGTGCTCTGGATGGCAGGGTGTTCCCAGAGGTAACAACCAAGAGCCTGGATTTCCAGGTGTAGCAATACATAAGACAATCCTGGAACTGGGAGCAACCTGTATTCTATATTTAATCCAAGTGTCCCTAGAGGGGGAGATCCACTGCTCTGGGAGTGACACAGTGACCCACCCTCCTTCCTTATGCAGCCCTGCCATCCTCGATTCATCCTTCTCCAAGGGTCCCTGGGGACAGTCTCAGTTCACTGAGTCATCTTCAGAAGTGGCCTCTGCACAGGGCTGGGACCTCTCCACCTGAATTTGCCACCTCTCTTTTGGTTCAATCACATCTCCCTGTCTTCCTGTCTCTAGGAGAGACCCAGGTTCAGAGCCTCCTGACCCATCCCTGGACTGTGAGGGTCTCGTCCCCAGAATCCCGTCTGCAGAAGACATGAGAGAAGCTCTGGCTGAGGCCACGGGGGTGTCCTGCAGGGGCCCCAGGCATGCAGGAGAGGGTCTGCCCCGTTGGGGCTGAGGGAGGAGGGAGGCAGAGGCCAACGTTAGAGGTGTCTCTCCCTTTCTTTGTCAGGAGACTGTTCATAACAGCAGTTTTAGGTTTAAAGGGAAATTGAGTGGGAAGTACAGAGTGCTTCCATCTACCACTTTACTTCCTCAGACGTTAGGACATCATCTTGCATTACAGAGCTACATCCCTTACACTCGATGGATCAGTATTGACTCATCATTATCAGCTAGTGTTCATGGTTTTGGGTCGGTTTCGCACTTGTGTCATGTAGTTCAGTGAGTTTGACAAAAGCATAACATGTTCATCCACCACGATGGTGTCACAGGAAGAGTTTCACTGCCCAGAATAAGCCTGGTGCTGCCTCCTCCTTCCTTGGTTCTGCCTCCTGCACCCGGAACCTCTTTCTGTCTTCTTGCACAGGAGATGAATATATCTCATTGTAGTTTTGACTTCTATTTCCCTGAGGATGAGTGATGCTGAGCATCTTTTCATGTGTCTGCTGGCCACCTGCATGTCCTTTGGAGAAATGTCTGTTCACATCTTCTGCCCATTTAAAAAAATTTTTTAATTTATTTTTTTATTGGAGTTTAATTTGCCAACATATAGCATTAACACCCAGTGCTCATCCCGTCAAATGCCCTTCTCAGTGCCCGTCACCCAGTCACCCCATCCCCTCGCCCACCTCCCCTTCCACCCCTTGTTCGTTTCCTAGAGTTAGGAGTCTCCCATGTTCTGTCACCCTTACTGATATTTTCACTCATTTTCTCTCCTTTCCCCATTATCCCCTTTCACTATTTCTTATATTCCCCAAATGAATGAGACCATATAATGATTGTCCTTCTCTGATTGACTTACTTCACTCAGCATAATACCCTCCAGTTCCATCCACGTCAAAGCAAATGGTGGGTATTTGTCGTTTCTAATGGCTGAGTAATATTCCATTGTACACATAGACCACATCTTCTTTATCCATTCATCTTTCAATGGACACCGAGGCTCCTTCCACAGTTTGGCTATTGTGGACATTGCTGCTATAACATTGGGGTTCTTCTGCCCATTTTTAAATTGAATTATTTGTTGTTGTTATTTGATTGGTTTTAGATGTATGATTTGATTATATATTTTGGACACTACCCTATCATCAGATAAATTATTTGCAAATATCTTCTCCCAGTCAGTAAGCATGTCTTTTCCTTTTGCTGGTGGTTTTTCTTACTGTGCAAAAGCCTTTTAGTTTGACGTAGTCCCACTTTTTAGTTTTTTTCTTTACTTTCATTTCTCTAAGGAGACATATCCAGAAATATGTTGCTAAGGTTGAGGCCTACAAGATTACTGGCCGTGTTTTATTCTAGAGTTTTATGATTTCAGGTCTCACATTTAGGGTTTTCATTATTTTGAGTTAATGTTTGTGTATGGTATAAAAAATGGTCCAGTTTTATAGCTCTGCATGTAGCTGTTCGGTTTTCCCAGCACCATTTGTTAAAGAGACTGTCTATCCTCTTGCCTCCTTTGTAGTAGATTAGTTGACATATGAGGATGGGTTTATTTCTGGACTCTCTATTCTGTTCCATTGATCTATGTCTTTGTTGTGCCAGCACCATACTGTTTTGATCACTAAGGCTTTGTTATATAGCTTGACATCTGGGATTGTGATACCTCCAGATTTCTTGTTATTTCAAGATTCCATTGGCTTTTCAAGGTCTTTTGTACTTCCATACAAATTCCAAGATAATTTGTTCTAGTTCTGTGAAAAATATTATTAGTATTTTGATAATAGGGGTTGCACTGGATCTGTAGATTGCTTTGGGTACTATGGGCATTTTGACAATATTAATTCTATCCATGAGCATGGTATGTCTTTCCATTTGCTTGTGTCATCTCCAATTGCTTTTGTCAATGCTTATAGTTTCCAGTTCTTCATCTTCTTGATTAAATTCATTTCTTGGTATTTTATTCCTTTTGATGCAATTGTCAATGAGATTGTTTTCTTAATTTCTCTTTATGCTACTTCATTATTAGTGTATAGAACTGCAACAGATTTTGCTGCATTAATTTTGTATCCTGCAAATGTACTGAATTCATTTATTAGTTCTAATAGTTTTTTCCAGTGGCATCTTAGAGGTTTTTTCTATATAGTATCAGGTCATCTGCAAATAGTGACATTTTTACTACTTTATTACCAATTTGGATCCCTTTTATTTATCTTCCTCATCTGATTGTTGTGGCTAGGACTTCCAGTACTATGTTGAATAACAGTGATGAGAGTGGACATCCTTGTTCTCCTCCTGATCTTAGAGAAAAAGCTCTCAGTTTTTTTTTTATCATTGAGTATGATATCAGCTGTGGGTTTTTCATATAGGGCATTGGTTATGTTGAGGTAGGTTTCCTCCACATCTACTTTGTTTAGAGTGTTGTCATGAACAGATGTTGAATTTTGTCAAATGCTTTTTCTGCACTTATTAAGTTCAAATGGTTTCTATCCTTCATTTTGTTAATGTGGTGTACCACATCAAATGATGTGGATATTGAACCATTTTTGCATCCCTGAAATAAATCCAGTTGATCATGGTGAATGAACATTTTAATTGTATTAGTAAATTCTGTTTGCTAATATTTTGTTGAAGATTTTACATCTATGTTGATTAGGGATATTGGCCTTTCATTTTCTTTTTTTGTAGCATCTTTATCTAGTTTTGGTATCAGGGTAATGCTGCCCTTATAGAATGAATTTGGGGAGATTTCTTTCCTATTATGATTTTGGGAATAGTTTGAGAAGAATAGGGGTTAACTCTTCTTAAATGTTTGGTAGAATTTTCTTGTGAAGTCATCTGATACTGGAGTTTTGCTTTTTGGGATTTTTTTGAATACTGATTTAATTTTGTTACTAGTAATCTGCTCAAATTCTCTATTTCTTTTTATTAATTGCTATAAAATTGTAAGATTCTGGGAATTTATCCATTTCTTCTAGGTTGTCCAATTTGTTGGCATATAATTTTTCATAATGGTCTCTTATAATCCTCATTTTTGTGGCATCAGTGTACTATTCTTTCATTTCTAATTTTATTTATTTATGTCATTGCTCTTTTTTTCTTGATGAGTCTGGTTAAAGAGTCACTTTTGTTGAACTTTTCCAAGATGGTTTCACTGATCTTTTCTGTTTTGTTTGGTCTCTATTTCATTCATTTTCCCTTTGATCTTCATAATTTCCTCCCTTCTACTAACTTTGGGTTTTGTTTGTTCTTCTTGTTTCTTCCTTTAGGTGTAGAATAAGATTGTTTATTTGAGGTTTTTCTTGTTTCTTGAGGTGACCTTGCCTTGCTATAACCTTCCGTCTTAGAAGTGCTATTGCTGTGTCTCAAGGATATTTAACTATTTCATTTTCATTTTTTTTACCAGGAATTTAAAAAATCTCCTCTATTAATTTCTTGTTGATCCACTGAAATATAGTAGCATGTTATATAGACTCCATGTATTTTGACTGGAGCATTGGGTTCATATATACTTAAAATAATTACTGATAGGCATGTACTTATTGTCATTTTGTTACTTGCTTTATGGTTGTTTTTATAGTTCTTCTTTTGCTCTCTTTCCTTGTGTTTTGGTGGATTTTTCTTGTACTATGTTTGGATTCTTTTCTCCTAATATTTAGCATGCTTATTACAGGTTTTTTATTTGTGGCTACCATTTGGTTCG
Organism: Nyctereutes procyonoides; assembly: GCF_905146905.1. Lineage (NCBI taxonomy): Eukaryota > Metazoa > Chordata > Mammalia > Carnivora > Canidae > Nyctereutes > Nyctereutes procyonoides. The sequence goes on along the minus strand of NW_026575146.1, from coordinate 64,898,156 downwards.
TATTTAACACTGTATGTGAATAGCAGTCTATATTAAGTTGATGGTCACTTAAGTTTGAATCCATTCTAAAAGCATTACATTTTTACTGCTCCCCCTGCCCATGTTTTATATATATATGGCGTCATACTTTACATCCTTTTATTTTGGGGATCATTTGTCTGATTTTTATAGATATAATTGATTTTCCTACTTTTGTGCTTTAACTTCTGTACTGTTTTTATAAGTGATCAATCTACTACATTTATTATGTTTGTATTTATTTGCTATATTTTTTTCCTTTCATAATTTTCTTACTCCTGATTATGGCTTTTTTTCCATTCAAAGAATCCTCTTTAGTGTTTATTATAAAGTTGGTTTACTGGTGATGAACTCTAACTTTTATCTGCTGGGAAATTCTTTTCTTTTTTTTTTAAAGATTTTATTTATTTATTCATGAGAGACACACACACACACAGAGGCAGAGACACAGGCAGAGGGGGAAGCAGGCTCCACGCAAGGAGCCCGATGTGGGACTCGATCCTTGGATCGATCCTTGGATCTCCAGGATCACACCCTGGGCTGCAGGCGGCGCTAAACCACTGTGCCACCAGGGCTGCCCTGTCTGGGAAATTCTTCATCTCTCCTATTCTGAATGATACCGTTGCTAGACAAAGTATTCTTGGTTGCAGGCTTTTCCTTTTAGCACTTTGAATATATCATGCCACTCCCTTCTGCAAATTTTCTGCTGAATATCAGATGACAGCCTTATGGACTTCCCTTGTATGTAACTGTCTTCTTTTTTCTTGCTGCTTTAAAAAGTCTCTCTTTGCAAAAAAAAAAAAAGTCTCTCTTTATAACATTCATAAGATACCTGCGATAAACCTAACCAAAGAAGTAAAAGATCTGTACTCTGAAAACTATAAAACACTGATGAAAGAAATGAAGAGGATACAAAGAAATGGAAAGACACTCGATGCTCGTTGATGGGAAGAACCAATATTATTAAAATGTCTATACCACCCAAAGAAATCTATACATTTAATGCAATCCCTATCAAAATACCAACAGCATTTTTCACAGAACTAGAACAAACAATCCTAAAATTTGTATGGAATCACCAGGCCCCCAATAGCTAAAGCAACCATGAAAAAGAAAAGCAAAACTGGGGGCATCACAATTCCAGACTTTAAGTCATATTACAAAGCTGTAGTGAATAAGATAGTATGATACTGGCACAAAAATAGACACAGAGATCAGTGGAACAGAATAGAGAATCCAGAAATAAACCCACAACTATATGGTCAATCTTTAACAAAGCAGGAAAGAATATTTGGTGAGAAAAATATAGTCTTTTCAACAAATGGTGTTGGGAAAACTGGACAGTAACATGAAAAAAATAAAAACTGGACCACTTTCTCACACCATGCACAAAAATAAATTCAAAATGGATAAAAGACATAAACATGAGACAGGAAACTATCAAAATCCTAGAGAAGAACATAGGTAGCAGCTCTGTGACATCAGCCATAGCAACTTCTTACTAGATATGTCTCTTGAGGGAAAGGAAACAAAAGCAAAAATGAACTATTGGGACTTCATCCAAATAAAAAGCTCCTGCACAGCCAAGGAAACAATTAACAGTATTAAAAGGCAACCTGGTAAATGGGAGAAGATATTTGCAAATGGCATATCTGATAAAAGGTTAGTATTCAAAATCCATAAAGACGTATCAACTTCAATACCCCCCAAATAAATAACCTAGTTAAGAAATAGGGAGAAGACACAAATAAACATTTTTCCAAAGAACACATACAGATGGCTAGCAGATTAATGAAAAGATGCTTGACATCACTCATCATCAGGGAAATACAAGTCAAAACCACCATGAGATATTACCTCACACCTGTCAGGATGCTAAAATCAATAACACAAGAAACAATAGGGACTGACAAGGATGTGATGAAAAGGGAAGTCTCTTGCACTGGTGGTGGGAATGCAAACTGGTTTCCCCAGTCATTGGGGAAAACAATATGGAGGCTCCTCAAAAAGCTAAAAATGAAATCAGCAATTTAATTACTAAGTATTTACCCAAAGGACATAAAAATACTGATTCGAATAAATACATGCACCCCAATGTTTATAGCAGCATTATCAATAATAGTGAAATTACAGAAAGAGGCCAAATGTCCATTGACCAATGAATGGATAAAGAAGATGTGGTGTTGTGTGTGCGTATATATACCATTATATATTTGTGTTTGTGTATTATATACAATTATATATAATATATATTGGAATGGAATACATATATATTAGAATATTACTCAGCCATGAAAAAGAATGAAATCTTGCCATTTTCAATGATGTGGATGGACTAGGGAGTATTATGCTAAGCAAAATAAGTCAGTCAGAGAAAGACAAAGACAAATAGCATATGATTTCACTCATATGCAGAATTTAAGAAACAAAACAAATGAACATGGGAGGGAAGAGGGGTAAAGCAAAAAACAGACTTTTAACTGATAGAGAGCAAACTGATAGTTACTGAAGGGGAGTTGGGAAGGGGGATAGGTTGGATGGGCAATGGGTATTAGGGGGGCACTTGTGATGAGCACCAGGTGCTGTATGTAAGTGATGAATCACTAAGTTCTACACTTGAAATTAATATTTCACTGTATGTTAACTAGCCAGAATTTAAATAAAAACTTAGAAAAATTAAAAGAAAAAAGTAATACTTGTAGTATTCATTATTAAAGCCAAGTCTATCCATTCCAATATAATTTGCAAGATAGTCTGTTATTATTTTTAGTACAGTATACACAAACCAATACAATACAAAATATTTTATTTCAGTAGTTATTTAATGGAGAGGTACTGGATGAGTATTTCTTTTTTGAAAGACAGATACGAACACTATCAAGAAAACTAATAGGGCTAATTATTTCCTCCTTATGATTGATAATATAGTTTGATTGGTTGATAGCACTTTCTGGGAGTTTTTTTCCTACATTTAAAACATATATAAACTAAACTTTTTAGCTTTGTCTTATGAAAAATTAAATAACATGCTATTTTATTTCTTATTTATTTGCCATTTTATTTATTTTACTTTTATTTAATGATGAAATATTTTTATATACTTGTCAATCTTTAGAAAACAAAAGGTATACTATTCTGGCATTTAGAAGAGAATTTCATGAAGGGCTTATTTACTGAGGTGTGGCAAGTGCTACAGAAATGAAAAAAGGATGTTGAAGGACCCAGAGACTAGCAAGAGTGGGAAGCTGTTACCAAACCAAGCCTGAAAGGACAAGGGTGGGAAATGATGCTATTGACCAGTGAGTGCTAGAGCTATTGGAGAGAGTTGTTATTTAAGTGGGACTCAGTCCCTGATAGGCAGGGAAGAAGTGTAGATTTACCCTAGCATCTCTTCCCTCTTGCCCTTTGACTTTTTACCCATTGACCAAACCCAACCAAACCAATCAAAGAAGTGAAGCCATGTGATGCAGTCCACAAAGGTCAGTTCTTGATGCACTGAGTAAAGCAGAGAAGGATAGAGGATGAATGGAGCAGGGAGAAGCAAAAGGCCTATAGTAAGCTATGTTACACTACAAAGTTATTTCTATGGGCTTAATATGAGAGATTTTGAAAATTATTAGGTGGATATTACCAAGATGGTATCCTAGGCAGTTCCTGAATATTTCTCCTCCTTTGAAGCACCAAATACACAGATATACACAAAGAAATTCCCTTTAGGAGAAATCCAGAAATTATCTAAGTGAGTCCTACACATTAAGTGACTGAAAAAACACTCACATTGATATGGGTAGGAAAGCCTGAGACACAGTCTTGCCATAAACCCTACTCTCAGCACAGAACCTTACACTTAGTATGGAACCACAACTCCCAGCATCTTCCTGAGGAGTGAAGAGTTTGGATCACACTTCGAGCACCCAACTTTAAAGGTTACCACCTAAGGTATGGGTCCTCAAGTCACCTAGTTCTGATAGCCAAGACAGCTTGCATTCATGAATTCCACAGGACCATAGAAAACAAAGAAGTTTGTTGTTGTTGAGGTATACCTGACTTGTAACATCAGTTTCAGGTATAAAGAAGTAGTTTTTAAAATTGGCATGTGGGTACTCCCTGCACCTATATACCCTTGGGCTCAGTGCAATGGGAACTGACAAAATTGTCCCTCTTCTCATTTCTCCCTGGAAGGGAATTGACTGCATACTTTTTAAGCTGCTGCCTGAAGATCAGGCTTCTGATCTGCCTGTGTGTGGGAGCCCCCTGAGATCCACCCAGGAACCTGAGAGAGCTGGTGGTCAACATCATCTTCCCCTAGCTCATTCCAACAGTAAGACCAAATCTCTGGCTTCTCCCTAGAAAGAGCTTGTCCATGCATCTAGCACCCCACCTGCTATGGCTGCCATCTAAGTGAAGGAACAAAATGAATATATAATAAAGAATAGAGTAAGAAAGTTTCTAAGAACTGACCTTAATGGAGATGAGTGGTTTACCTAACAGAGTTCAAGTTAACAGTCATAAGGATGCTCACCAAGGTAAGGAGAGCAATGCATAAATAAAATGAGAATTTAAACAAAGAGGTAGAAAATATTTAAAAGTACCAACAGAAACCATAGAACTAAGGAATAAAAACTACATTGAGAAATTCAATAGAGAGGTTCAAAATCAGATTTGATCAAATGAAAGAAAGGATCAATGAACTCAAAGACAGTCCAGTGGAAATCATCCATCAAAGAAAAAAATAAAAATAAAAACTCAAGAAAATAGCTTAAGGGACCTATGGAACTGTATAAAATGGACCAATATATGAATTGTATGTATTCCAGAAGGAGAAGATAAAGAGAAAGCAGTAGGGAGCTTATTCAAAGAAATAATGGCTAAAAACTTTTTAAATGAAGGGAAAGACATTTAGATTTAGGAAGCCCAAAGACAACAAAATTCCAATTCTTCTCAAACTCTTCCAAAAACTTGATGAGGAAACACTTCTGTTCTCATTTTATGAAGTCAGCATTAGCCTGATACCAAGCTAGACAAGAACACTACAAGAAAAAAAAATTACAGATCAATATCTCTGTTGAACATAATTGCAAAAAAAAATCTTCAAATAATATACTAAGAAACCAAAACCAAATACAATAGTACATTGAAAGAATTAGATACCAAGATCAAGTGGGATTTAACCCTGGGATGCAAGGATGGTTCAACATATGCAAATCATAAATGTGACACAGTCTGGTAACAAAATGAGGAATAAAAATCATATGATTATCTCAATAGAATGAAGAAAAGGCATTTGACAAAAGGTAACATTCTTTAATGATAAAAACTCAGTAAATTAGGTATAGATGGAATGTACCTCAACATAATAAAGACCATATGTGACAAGCCTATAGCTAACATCATACTCAATGGTGAAAGGCTAAAAGTATTTCTTCTAAGATCAGGAACAAGGCAAGGACACTCCCTCTCACAACTTCTATTCAACATAGTACTGGAAGTTCTAGCCAGGGTAGCTAGGGGAAAAAATTAAAGGCATCCAAATCTAAAAAGAAGTAAAATTGTCTTTGATTGCAAAAGACATGGTTTTGAAAAAAAAAAAAGACATGGTTTTGTATATAGAAAACTCTAAAGACTCCACCAAAAAACTTAGAACTAATAAATTTCATAAAGTTGCAAGATACAAGATCAGTATACAAAAATCAGTTGTATTTCTATACCCTAAAAATCAACTATTAGAGAAAGAAATTAAAGTAATCCATTAACAATAATATCAAAAACAATGTAATAGTTAAACTAAGGAGGTGAAAGATCTGAAACTGTAGTTCAGTACACTGAAACTATATAATGCTGATGAAAGAAATTGAAGACACAAATAAATGGAAAGATATCCTGTATTTATGGATTGGAAGAATTAACGTTATTAAAATATCCATATCCTCCAAAGCAATCTACACTCCCTAACAAAACAAACAGATTCCTATTCTTATCAAAGGAATCTCTATCAAAATTCCAATGGCATTTTCCATAGGAATTTTTTTTAAAAATCTAAAATTCATATGGAACCAGAAAAGACCCCAAATATCTGAATTTGAGCAAGAGGAAAACCAAAGCCATCACTTTTCCTGATTTCAAAGAATATTACAAAGCTATAGTAATCAAAATAGTATTGTTTTTTCATAAAAACAGATGCATAGATCAGTGAAACAGAATAGAGGGTTTAAGTTTATATTAAATATAAACTTATTTATATATATCCCTAAGATTTTCTAAAGAGAGTTAGAACTTTTAATCTCTTTGCAACTGAGATAAAACAGGATTATTTTTCTTTAAACACTTCTTTTTCTAGTCTTAGCAATTTAATTCAAGGAAAAGCCACCTGGGTGGCTCAGTCAGTTAAGCATCTGCTTTTGGCTCAGGTTATGATCTCAGAGTCCTGGGATCAAGCCCCAAGTTCTCCTCTGTGGGCTCAACAGGGAGCCTTCTCCTTCCCCTCTCTCTGCCTCTGCCCCTCTTCCCACTCATGCTCTAACTCTCTCTCAAATAAATAAAATCTTTAAAATGTTTAATTCTTAAATCTATAACAATATTAACCTTCCCATTCAATTTTGCTGAATTCTTTGTGCTTCATATCTGAAATTTAGCAATCTATTAATAAAACTATAGTGTTACTTTCTTTTACTACCTATGAAAGGCAGCATTTTTAGTAAAATGCCTTAAATGTGTTAATAAAAATTGTCTTCATTATAATTTTTTACTTTGAGTTCACTGAACTATGTGGGAGTTAATATTTAGACCCTTGCAGATGCAGAACTCCTTAGGGTTCAGTGTGTGTTTTATGCTTGGAAGAACTAGAGAACTGGGCTTTTGGTTTATTTCTCCAATATTCACTTGAATTGCCTTTGCTTAGTTTTCAAAAAGTGGTTTCCTGGATCTCTATTCACTTGTATACTGCACCCTCTCTTTCTCTTTGTGAATTTGGACAATTCATAACCCTACCCTGTCTTTGGTTTCCACAAGTTCTGGTCTGGGAAGCATTGTTGCTTAGCAACAGGTGAAGGAGCTCCTCTTTTCTATGGCACACTACAAAAGAGCTGATCAGAACCTCCACACACTTACTCATCAAACGACCACAGATACAGTTTCTTATGCTGTATTACTGATGGATTGTATAATTTTGTCTATATTTAAACTGCAGCAAGATAGAAAGTATATGTTTTAAAATCAAATGTTTCCTTTTACATAACTTGTTTGACTCAATTTTAAAGCAATCTTTTTGCTTAAAAAAATTCCTTTTCATTGAAATAAGCTACATCTTTTCTCTCTGTGTTTAAACTAAAGAAACAGACATGATTTTAAGATGATTACAAAAAATGCTTCCAGGATACCTTTTCTTACCAAAGTTTGCTTCATTCAGTATTTTGAATAAACAGAGTAGTGGCAAAGTAGTCTTCATCTATCTTATATCAAATTTAAATATACAGCAGAAGCCAACTTGGGATTTGGAAATACAGTACATGATACTTTGAAAAATCAAAACTTTTCAGAAACATCATTAGGAAATGCTAAAGTTAAGTTCTACTGAACTGAGGAGCAAAGGGAGCAAAGGGAAAGTTTGGTATTTTCTCATTTAGTAAAAAAAAATATCACAACATTGAGGACTCACTTGCCAAACAAACTGTTCTAAAAATCCCTGTTGCTAGGGAAGGACATAAAAAAGAATGCTGAAGCCACTTAGAAAAAAATACTTGATTATCTTAAAAAACAAACTCAAGCTTAAATTTTATAAGATTTTAAAAGTTTTGGGACTTCTTGTGCTGACCAAAGTAGTGTAAGCACACTATATCCTATTTCTCCCACTTGTTACAGTTACATTTCTGGACAAAATTACATATCAACTCCCTGTGGACTCTGAAAAGTAAATAGTGACAGGAAAATTGGGGAGCACAAGCCAAAAATCAAGGAACACCCTGTACAGGAATGAGTTTCCCAATATTGTTAACTCTTCCAGCTTTGACATGGAAATGGCCCCACTTACAGAACTCCCCCCAGTTGGCATGTGCTGCAAGAACTCCAGTAAAATCCCTGTCTTTCTAGCCAGAGAACCAGAAAAAGGGTTTTTCTGTGAGCCAAAGAGATTTTAGGGAGAAATCTCTGGAAGTTCTCCCTCTCTCCCCAATAGGTAGGTAGGTAGGTAGACAGACAGACACACAGATACAGGTACAGGTATAGATGAGATTAGAGATGGAGATAAAGATAGAGATATCTCTTGCTTTGTTTCTTTCTCAGCCCTGCTTGAGGAGGACCCCAGTCCTGGAACTATGAGAAGACAGGATGGGCAACAAAACCTCCAGAAAGTTCCTGCGATTCAAACAGTGTATGTTGGGGAACTATAGGGGAGAGAGCTAGGGGAGAGGAGTCCTTGATGCTGCACAAGAAATGTTCAAGTCCTGGGCTCAAACCTAAGCTGTACACAGGTGGACAGACCCAAAGACATGAGCAAAAGCTTTGAAACCAGAACAGCCGTTGGAGCCACTGTCTGTGGAAGGAGAGACCTAATTTTTCAGCCTGTGTCTAGCTGGGTTAATTGCCTACTTAAAGTCAATATTCTCCAGAGGATTATAATAGGTTGCAGAGTCTCACAACATAGTATTAAAAATGTCCAAGACATGGGATCCCTGGGTGGCGCAGTGGTTTGGCGCCTGCCTTTGGCCCAGGGCGCAATCCTGGAGACCCGGGATCAAATCCCACATCGGGCTCCCGGTGCATGGAGCCTGCTTCTCCCTCTGCCTGTGTCTCTGCCTTTCTCGCTCTCTCTGTGTGACTATCATAAATAAATAAAAATTTTTAAAAAATGTCCAAGATATAAAAAACATTCCTGGACACACAAGGAACCAGGGATATATCCTTATTTCACAAGGGAAAAGACAATCAACACATGCCAAGTCAAAAATGATCTGGATATTGGATTATCAGGTAAAACTTAAGAGCAGCTATTATAATTCAATATTATAAGCTCTTAAAATAAATAGGAAGAATTCTTGGCAGAGATGTAGAAATCCCAAGTGGGGGGACGCCTGAGTGGCTCAGCGGTTGAGTGTCTGCCTTTGGCACAGGTTGTGATCCTGCAGTCCTAGGATCGAGTCCCACATCAGCCCCCTGGGAGAGACTGCTTCTCCCTCTGCCTATGTCTCTGCCTCTCTCTCTGAGTCTCTCATGAATAAATAAAATCTCAAAAAAAGAAAAAAAAGGAAATCTCAAGTGGGAATTTTAGAACTGAAAAATATAATTTCTGAAATTAATAAAAAATGTAATAGGTGGTTTTCATAGCAGAATGGATGTAACACAGAGTCATGAATTCAAGACAGATACATACACATTAACCAATCTGAGAAACACTGAGAAAAAAAAATCAGACAAAATGAACTGAGATTCAGGAATCTGAGAAACAATATCTAAAAGTCTAGTATTTAAGGAAAATAAAACATATGAACACACAGGGGAAGGAAAGGAAAAATAAAATAATTTAAAGACAGAGAGGGAGTCAAGTCATAAGAGACTGAACTCTAGAGAACAAACTGAGGTTCCCAGAGGGGAGGGAGTAGGGGTACAGGGTTACTGGGTGATGGGCATTAAGGAGGGCACTTGAGGTAATGAGCACTGGTGTTATATGCATCTGATGAATCACTGAATTCTACCCCTGAAACTAATACTACATTATATTTTGAACTAACTGGAATTTAAATAATTAAATTTAAATAATTTAAATAATTTTTAAAGGTTTTATTTATTTATTTATTTATTCATGAGAGACATAGAGAGAGAGAGGCAGAGACACAGGCAGAGGGAGAAACAGGCTCCATGCAGGGAGCCTGATGCAGGACTCAATCCTGGGATTCCAGGATCACGCCCTGGGCTGAAGGCAGGTGCCAAACCACTGAGCAACCCAGGGATCCCCTAAATAATATCTTGAAAGAAAAAAAAAAGTCTATTATTTTTGTCATTTGAGTCTCTGAAAGATGGGGGGGGGATTGGTGCAGAAAAAAATATTTTGAAGAAATAATTGCTGAAAACTTAAAATCTGGTGAACAAAATAAAAGTACATGTTCAAGAGACTCAGAAAAAAAAAGAGACTCAGAAAAATCCAACAAAATTCCCAATATGTCATAATCTAATTGATAAAAACCAAAGATTAAAAATCTTGAATGCAACCAGAAAGACAAAACAACATATTCAATACAGGAATATCTAATAAAAAATCATGCAGGCTGGAGCACAGTGAAACAATATCTTTAGAGTATTAGCAGAAAAGAATCATCAACCCAGAATTCTATATGCAGTGAAAATGTATTTTGGGAATGTAGTGGTTCTAAAACGCATCCACAGATCCCTTGACTTGGAGCATAATTTCCAATCCCCTTGGGAGTGATCCAGTACTAGTGATTCACACCTCATGCATATTATATACTGGAGGTGATGTGATTGTGAAGTGTCAGGCACCACCCTTGTGATTGGCAGTAGTACCCCAAGGTCATGGTTCAAGTACCCCAAGATCATGGTTCAAGTTTTAATTAGTAGCATGTTTTCTAAGTAACTTCATAAAGTACAAGCGCTGCAAACTACTCTAGCTCCTCATGAAACCACTTAAAAGTGTAAAGTTGAACGAAACCCAAAATAGCTGCACTAATGCTTCAGTGAAGCTCCATTTTAACTAAGTAATCCTTTCCCTCTCTTCTGCAAACCTCCCCATATTCTTTCCTAGCCTTTTGTTTTGGGAACCTGGTACCACCCTGAAGGATGAATGAGGTTGGCCACAAGTACACAATTCCTAAAACCAATCTAGACCCCGTATTTCCCTCTAAAATACCCTACCCCTTCCTTCAGGCAGGCTTGCTGTTTTGAAGACCTTAGCCTACTGCAGCCTCCTTTGGCTGGCAAAGCAATAAAGCTACTGTTACTCTTCATCCCAAACTCTGTCTTTGTGTTGTATTTTGGCTCCAAAGTATGGAGATCTTTTTTTTTTTTTAAGATTCATTTATTTATTTATGATAGAGAGAGAGAGAGAGGGAGAGAGAGGGAGAGAGGCAGAGACACAGGTAGAGGGCAAAGCAGGCTCCATGCCGGGAGCCCAACACGGGACTTGATCCCGGGACTCCAGAATCGTGCCCTGGGCCAAAGGCAGGGCCAAACCACTGAGCCACCCAGGGATCCCCTAGAGGTCGGTTTTTGATGACACTCAGTTCCCCAGTCCCCTGGGGGCAGATGGCATCATGCTAAATGACCAGTGATGTTGCTTCTTGCCGAGCCTGCTGGTGACTGATGGTCACAGCATATCTCAGTTTATGCACAGACAGCGAAGTATGTAGTTGTGTTGCCTCCTTGTCTCCGTTGAGAAAGCCACATGACAGTTTACCAAGTGGACCAATGAAAGCCGGAATTGAAATCCAACATAAATAGGGTTGTTGAAGACGTAGCCAATTGTGGCAGGCCAGCACTGCTGCACTGCAGATGCTCGGATATGCAGCCAGAGGGACCCAGTCAAGGCGAGTTGATCAAACATGTCAGGAACTGCTTGTGACAAAAAGAGTGAAGGTGTCACAGAGGAAGTGCATCAGCAAATACACATTCAAGGCACATGGAGGTATTTCATGACATTAAAAGCTCAAAGTAGAACATGTTGAAAGCTGATCCAGACTTAGTAAGGATTATGACAAGTTTTCAAATAAGTCATACAACTTAAGAAAAAGGTGGGCACTGCTCAAAAGAGTCTCAATGTACTTTTTGCAAAAAAAGACAAAAAGCACTTTAATTCTGTGTTGCTAATGGGAGGGTACAAAATAAATATTAATTTTACTATTTTAATCATTTTCTTATATATTTACAACTGACTATATGTTTTTAATGTTTTGATGAAGGTTTCTAGACATTACAGAAAATCATAATTTTACTCATTGGTTAGTAAGATTGCACGACACAGTTTAGTATGCCTGCCTGGTCATTTTTACAGGTTCATACTGCCATGCGAAGCAAAGACTGTCTGCTTCATGTCGGGAGTCTCCGTGTGCTAAAAGTCTAGACAATTCTCTGGAGGGGGTGGCTGTTTTTGTCTCAGCAGGCCATCACTGGGTTAGCCTCACACCACACAAACCTGTCTTGCCCTCTCTTGGTGGTGGTTGCCTCAGATGTGCAGCTCTGGGCTGAGCATGTACACATGTCTTCATACACAGAACTGGGGAGCCTCCTTTCCAGCTTTCTCCTCTCTTCAGGAAGTCCCCCAGACTCTCTGGCTCCCAGGGGCCGTTTTCCCTTGTGCTCTGGCTAGAAAGGTGGGGTTTCTCTCTGATTATTACCTGCCAACACGTCCCATGATTTTGCCAAAAGGAACTGCTCTCAGGAAAAATAACAGAAAACAGAAAAAAAAATAAGCATACATTTCCTTCACATTCTTCAGACCACAAGTCACTTCTTCCTGCCTCCAGGCTAATGAGACAGGTTTTTTCTCAGAGTTGAGCTTATTGCTATCTAGTTGGTCTCTGCAGAGCTTCTCCATGACTAGGGTAAAGTTCAGGTCTCGGGGTGGGGGAAATCAGGAAAAAACAGGGATTACTGACACATTCTCTGACTTACAGAGGCCCTATTACCAGACTTTTAAAAGAAAGTTCCAGACTCTTTTTCTAACAACAGTATGAGAGTCCCAGTTCCTCCACACCATCACCAGCACTTGGAAATAAGCACTCTTAATTTTAGCCATTCTAACAGGTGTGTAGTAGGATCTCATTGTGGTTTTTAAAAAGCTTTATTGACACATAATTCACAGATGGTTCATCCATTTGAAGCTTGGAGTTTAATGGTGTTGGTATATTACAATAGTAACTTTAAAAAATTGTGGTATGGTAAAATACATATCATAAAATATTCTTCATTATTTTCAGCCTTAATTACATTCATGATGACATGCAGCCATCACCACCAAAACTTTTATCACCCCAAACAGAAACTGTACCACTAAGCAATAACTTCCAATTCTTCCATCTCTCCAGCCCCTGGCAACCTCTAAACTAATGTCTATCTCTATAAAATTGATCATTCTTCACATTTCATATAAAAGGAATTTAAAATATCATTTTGTCTTTCTACTTTCACTTAACATAATGTTTTCTAGGTTCATCTGTACTGCTGTGCATTTCCATGCTTCATTCCTTTTTATAGCATAATAGTATTCCATTGTATTTATTTACCACATTTCATCAATCCATTCATGTGTTGATGGACATTTGTGTTGTTCCCACCTTTCAGCTCTTGTGAATGATGCTGTTGTGGACATTGGCATATTTGTTTGAGTTTGTGCTTTGAATTCCTTTGGGTAAATACATAGGAGTGGAATTTTTTTTTTTTTTTTTATTCATGATAGATACACAGAGAGAGAGGCAGAGACACAGGCAGAGGGAGAAGCAGGCTCCATGCAGGGAGCCCGATGTGGGACTCGATCCTGGGTCTCCAGGACCAGGCCCTCGGCTGAAGGTGGCGCTAAACCACTGAGCCACCGGGGCTGCCCAGGAGTGGAATGTTGAGTCATAAGGTAATTCTATTTTTTACCTTTTTTTTAAAAAATATTTTATTTATTTATTCATGAGACACACACACACACACACACACACACACACAGAGGCAGAGACACGGGAAGAGGGAGAAGCAGGCTCCATGCAGGGAGTCCGATGCGGGACTCAATCCCGGGTCCCCAGGATCACGCCCTGAGCCAAAGGCAAACGCCCAACCGCTGAGCCACCCAGGCGTCCCTATTTTTTACCTTTTTGAGGAACCAACAAACTGTTTTCCACCGTGGCTGCAACATTTTATGTATCCACCAGGTATATTATGAGTTCTAATTTCCCTACATTCACATCAACATGTAATATTTTCCATTTTACAAAATTGTAATCATTCTAGTATGTTTATTGCAATGTGGTTTTAGACTGCATTTCCATCAAGACAAGTGATGTGGAATATCTTTTCATGCTTATTTTCCATTTGTACATCTTGTTTGGAGAAAATATATTCAAATCCTTTCACTTTTAAATTGTGTTTGGGTTTTTATTTGTTTGTTTAGTTTTTATTTACATTCCAGTTGATTCACATACAGTGTAACATTAGTTTTGGGTGTACAGCATAGTGATTTGACACTTCCATACATCATCCCCATGCGCATGATCAGTGCACTCCTTAATCCCCATCACCTATTTTCCCCACTCTTCCAACCACCTCTCCTCTGGTGATCATCAGTGTGTTCTCTATAGTTAATGGTCTGTTTCTTGGTTTGTCTCTTTTTTCCTTTGCTCTTTGTTTTGTTCCTTAAATTCCACATTTGAGTGAGATCATATGGTATTTTTCTTTCTCTGACTGACTTATTTCACTTAGCATAATATTCTCTAGCTCCATCCATGTCATTGCAAATGACAAGATTTCATCCTTTTTGATGGCTGAATATTCCATTGTATATATACACCACATCTTTATCCATTCATCACTTGTTGGACACTTGGGCTGTTTCCATAGTTTGGCTATTGTAGATAATGCTGCTATAAATATCAGGGTGCAGGTACCTCTTCAAATCTTTTATATCCTTTGTGTCTCTGCCTCTGTGTGTGTGTGCGTCTCTCATGAATAAATAAATATAATCTATTCATGAAAGACACAGACAGAGATGCAGAGACATAGGCAGAGGGAGAAGCAGGCTCCATGCAGGGAGCCTGATGCAGGACTCAATCCAGGGACTCTGGGATCATTACCTGACCCAAAGGCAGATGCTCAACCACTGAGCCATCCAGGTGTCACAGATTTTATCTTGATGAAGTCCAAATAGTTTATTTTTGCCTTTCTTTTGACTCTGATGATGTGTATAGTAAGAAGTTGCTGTGGCCAAGGTCAAAGAGGTTCCTGCCTGTGTTCTCCTCTAGGATTTTGATGGTTTCCTGTCTCACATTTAGGTCTTTCATCCACTTTGAATTTATTTTTGTTTATAGTATAACAAAGTGGTTCTGTTTCTTTCTTTTGCATGTTGCTGTCCAGTTTGCCCAACACCATTTGTTGAAGAGACTGTCATTTTCTATATACTAATAATGAAGCAGCAGAAAAAGAAATCAAGGAATTGATTCCATTTGTAATTGCACCAAAAATAAGATACTTAGGAATAAGCCTAACTAAAGATGTAAAAGATCTGTACTCTGAAAACTATAGAACTCATGAAAGAAATTGAAGAGGACAGAGAAAAATGGAGAAGCATTCCATGTTCATGGATTGGGAGAACAAACATCATTAAAATGTCTATACTACCCAAAGCTATCAACACATTTAATGCAATCTCTACAAAAATAACACCAGTTTTTTTCACAGATCTAGAACAAACAATCCTAAATTTATATGGAACTACTGAAGACCCCAAATAGCCAATGCAATCCTGAAAAAGAAAAACAAAACTGGAGGTATCATGATTCTGAATTTCAAGCTATATCACAAACCCATAGTCATCAAGACAGTATGGCAGTGGCACAAAAATAGACACATAGATCATTGGAACAGAATACAGAACCTAGAATTGGACCCACAACGATATGGTCAACTAATCTTTGACAAAGCAGGAAAGTATACTTTTTGACCTAAAGCCTATTTTGTTTGCTGTTTGTATAACCACCCCTGCTCTCTTTTGATTACTATTTGCATGTAATATCTTTTCCATTCCTTCAAGCTGTGCCTTTGGATCTCAAGATCTGGTAGAAGCATATAGTTAGAGCATGTGTGTTTATCATTTTTCTGATCTTTATCTGTTGTTTGGAGAGTTTAATCCATTTACATTTAAAGTAATTACTGATAAAGAGGCACTTAACTTCTATCATTATGCTACTTGTTTTGTGTATTCTCTGTAGGGTTTTTTTGGTCATTTTTCTGCATTACTGCCTTCTGTGTTTGGAGTTTTTGTTGTTGTAAAGTTCTTGAATTCTGTATTTCTTTTTGTGCAGTTGCCATGGAGATTACATTCACCATCCTAAAATCGTGACTTTCTAATTGTAGTTTATGACAGCTTATCTCCAATAAAAATCTTTGCTCTTTTAGAATTTCATTCTGCCTCTTTTAGTAGCTGCTGTCACAAAATTGCATCTTTATAGATTGCCTGCCACAAAACATAATAATTTTTTTAAATGCGTTACTGTCCTCAGTCATGTAGAAAACATTATTTGGAGTTACAAATCAGTAGTACAGTAACACTAGCTTTTACATTAATAGTTTTTTTCTCTTTTAATGCACTAACCTCTTAACTCATGGAAGAAACAAAAATTACAGTTACAAACTATTCCTACAATAACACTACCTTTGAAAGATGCATTTGTATTTACTTTTATTGAGATCTTTATTTCTCCATATGGCTTTGAGTTACAGTCTAATATCATTTTTTTTCACTTTGTAGGACTCCTTTAAGCAGTTCTTGTAGGGCAGGTCTAGAGGTCTTGAACCCCCTCAGCTTTTGTTTATCTGGGAATGTCTTGATTTCTCTCTCATTTCAACAGTTTTGCTGGATATAGGATTCCTGGTTGATATTATTTTTCCTTAAGCATTTTGAATATATATGGCCTCTATGGTTTCTGATGAGAAATTTGCAGATAAACTTATTGACAATCGCTTTATGTGATTATCTGCTTCTCCCTTGCTGCTTTCCATATTTGTTCTTTGTCTTTGTTTTTTGAGAGTTTGAGTATGTGTTTCAGTGTGGGTCTGTGATTTCATCTTATTTGGAGTTTGTTGAGCTTCTTGGATGTTTATATTTATGTATTTCATCAAATTTAAGAAGTTTTCAGCCACTATTCAAATGTTCTCTCTGCTTCTGTCTCTTCTCCTTCTGGTACTCCCATGATGAGTATGTGGATACATTTTGTGTTGTCCCATATTTCCCTTGGGCTCCATTCCTTTTCTTCAATCGTTTTTATTTTTGTTCTTCAGCTTGGTAATTTCCATTGTTCTCTCTTCAAGTTCACTGATTATTTCTCTTGCCTGCTCAAATCTGCTTTTGAATACCTCTAGTGATCTTTAAAATTTCAGTTATTGTACTTTTCAGCTTCAGAATTTCTTTTTTAATAGGTTTTCTCTTTATTGATATCCCTATTTTGTTTACACCTTGTTTTCTTGACTTTCCCTACATCTTCCTTTAGTTCTTTGAACATATTAAGACAGTTTTTAAAAAATTATTTATTTAAAATATCTTTTTTTAAAAATTTTTATTTATTTATGATAGTCACAGAGAGAGAGAGAGAGAGAGAGAGGCAGAGACACAGGCAGAGGGAGAAGCAGGCTCCATGCACCGGGAGCCCAACGTGGGATTCGATCCCGGGTCTCCAGGATCACGCCCTGGGCCAAAGGCAGGCGCTAAACCGCTGTGCCACCCGGGGATCCCTATTTAAAATATCTTATATTAAGTTTATCTCAGGGACAGATTCTGTCAAATGGTTTTTCTTTTTTTAAAGATTATTTATTTATTCATGAGAGAGAGACAGCAGAGACATAGGCAGAGGGAGAAGCAGGCTCCATGCAGGAAGCCTGATGTGGCACTCGATCCCGGGACTCCAGGATCACACCCTGGGCCGAAGGCAGGCACTCCATCACTGAGCCACTCAGGCATCCCATGGTTTCTCTTTTGAATGGGCCTTGCTTTCTCAGTTCTTTCTATGCTTTGTGTGGTTTTTGTTTGAACACTGGAATTTTGAAGATAATAATGTAGTAAATCTGGCAATCAGGTTCTCCCCATTACCCAGGGTGTGTTGGTTGTTTGTTATTGTTTTGTTTGTTTGTTTCAGGTTGTCTCAAACAACCAGGGATCAGCCTGAGGTATAAACATAATGTCTTCTTAGATATTTTCTGAGATTTTCCTGGGCAAACGCAGTCACTTTTAAATTTTCTTTGTACATGCAGTTGTTTTTGAATATCCAGTCTTTAATGTCTGGCTCATGACAGTGGAAAGGTGAAAAATGAAGGTGAGAAAAAGGCACTTCCCTTTACATTTCCTGGAAGTCAGCTCAGCCTGGGTGTGTGTGTGGAGAGGGGCTTGCAGTGGGAGGGGGAGGTGCAACAACAATGGCTACCTACATCTTTGCACCTCTGTGATCAGAAGTAGCAACCAGCAGTGAGACTACAGATCACCAATATTTGGAGGGCAGTGCCCTTTTTGTCCATCCTTGCTCCTAAAGCCTGTATGTAAGCTGCTCAAGGAACGTGTGCACAGCTGCCTGCCATGTGGCTGGAGGTGGAGATGGGTAGCTGCTGCTGTATTAAGAGCTAAAATTGACGAAAATTAACAAACATTTACCATCCAAGCGTTCCTCTGGAAGTTTCAACGCTTCAACACATTCCAGAATTCCAAAATAGTTACATTAGACAGATTCTCCAAGTGCCATTTTTGTCTAGATGGGAGACAGATTCCTGGTGCTTCCTTCTCCACCATCTTCCAGAGTCCTGTCTAGGGTTAATTTTATCTCACTATCGAGGGAAGACCTTTTCTAGTGCTCTAGCTGATGACTTTTTAATGATGTGATTTTCCAGTCTGTTGGGAATAGGCACTGTCCCCTCCCATCCTTTCCAAATGTTTCCTCTGCCTTGGGCAGCTTGCTCACATCCATGCACTAGTGAATTCTCAGGTGAATACTTCAAGAGGATCATCTGCAGATCTCTCTTTATAGAATTCCTCTCTCCAGTACTCTGCCCTACGAATCCTAGCCACTTTGTCCAACACAAATTCCTAGTTCCATTCCCTCAACTTGAGGAGGCTACCAGGCTCTGTGGGGATTCGCTTCCTCACATCATGGCCCTGAAACTTCTACCAGGCAGTGAGCTGGGTCAATTGTCATCCTTACTCCCTTTGCTTCCCATCTTTCAAAGATCTCTGTTCATCAGCCAGTGATGTTCAATGTCTAAGAAACATGGTCTCAATTAACTAATTTTTTAGAGAGTAAGAGCAAGAGTGAGCAGGGGAAGGAGCAGGGGGAGAGGGAGAGAGAATCTTAAGCAGACTCCATGCCCAGTGCAGAGCCTGATGTGGGGCTCAGTTTCATGTCTCACTTATTTTGTTTCAGTTTGTTGTTTCAGGTTGGAGGGTGGTCAGTCCCTACTGATGTAATAATAGCTGACAGTGAGGCTGAAGCTCCAATTTAAAATTAGTGTCTTCCTCAAATGAATGTACTAATGGTACTAATCACTATCTTTCTTGCTAATAGAAGTTATATTTTCTTTGTAGACTGAGCTTCTGGAGAGGAAGATACAAATCTGAGTCACATTAAGTACTTGACAAAATGAAAAATATGAATGCTTAATATGTATCTACCTAATCAATTAAAGTAATAAAGGTTAACCTTATTTAGCATAGGATTGCTAGACTTATAGGTCATGGAGGTGTCATGGAAATATAGCATGTGTTGATAGCTGTAGAGTTCCATGACGTTTCTTAGGAGAGCCTTTGTGATAAAATACAGGTCTTAGTTTCTTAATTAAGTGAATCTGTGGTGAGTTAAATAAATTAAAAAAAAGACAGATGGATCAAATTAGAGCTGGCCAGTTATTCAGACATGTGGCTCAGCAGTGATTCAGTATATACTGGCTTAAGATTTTAGAAGGCGTGACTTTATAGTATCTGTGTCTTTTAAGGACAGGGTATAGGAAGGGTCTTATCACATATGTCATGAACACGTCTATTTTGGACATTCAGCTTCCTCTTACTTTCCTAAAGGCACACAGAGATCTTTCTCAGAGTTGTATATCGTTTTGGTGAGATGGTCAATCCAGGTACATGCTTCTTCATATTAAAACCAAAGGAGCCATATTCTTTTCACTGTGAGGTTGGAGGCATTTTACTTAAGCTTGATCTATTCAACTCTTTTTTTCTATAACTTTGCATCTTGGGCAGCCTGGGTGGCTCAGCGGCTTAGCGCCTGCCTTCAGGCCAGGGCACAATTCTGGAGACCCAGGATCGAGTCCCACATTGGGCTCCCTGCATGGAGCCTGCTTCTCCCTCTGCCTGTGTCTCTGCCTCTCGATCTGTGTGTCTCTCATGAATAAATAAATAAAATCTTAGAAAAAATTTTGAATCTTAAGCAAGTGACTACAGGACACAGGAATAATTGCAGTTATGTCATCCTCAGCACCCCAGATGTATTTTCACATGTACTAGTGCCTGCCCTCCTCTTCACTTCTGCCCACTTCTAGTCCTGGTCCCTCAACTTCATGAGTTCTTAATATCCTTATAATAAATGCCATTTTGCTCATATTATAGGGAGCTGTGTCTGTTGTTTGTGACATAAGAGCCCAAACCCATACAGTATAATATGCTATCCTGCCTGTCTGGACATGGGGTTTTAGACAGTCTTTTTAGTTGATCAGGCCATGCAGTTGGCTACAAGTCAACATGAGCAACATGGGAGACAGGTCTGCTGCAATGGTTAACACAGGCTTGGGCTGCACTCATAGACCTACCCAGACCCCAGGAAGCCGGTCTTAATGTACACTGTGTTGAGCAGGCAACAAGTTGGGTATGGCATCTGGTGTGAGTAAAGTATTCCTAAGACTACTGACACACTGGAAAGGTATCTCTTGGGATGTCCTAGATGGTAGGAACTCTAACAAACTATATGATAGAAATGGTGTGGGCTGGGAAATTAAAAATGCAGGGTAGGAGCCTTATTTTATGATGTCTGTATTTCTGCAAGTAGCTAACCATTCATCAGAGCCAAAGAGATTTTTTTAAGAGAAGGCAATTTATAAACTATAGAGCACTGTGCAAATGTGATGTTAGATTGAAGTGTTACTAAATAATTTACTGAATACATTTCCTTAAATGTAAGCCAGTATGAGGCAAGGCTGATGCAACTTCTCAGCTCTTTAGGAATTAAGTTCTTTTGATATAGTAGCCACTAGCCACCTGTAGCTACTTCATGAAAACTAAATGAAATTTAAAAATTTAGTTCCTCAGCTGTATACCTCAAGTGCTCAATAGTTATATATAGCTAGGAGCTACCATACTGGATGGTACAGCTCATTTTTCCTCCATCACAGAAAGTTCTATTGGATATTACATCTCAGGAAAAAGTAAATGCTAGGATAAGATTACTGGTCCCAGGGGCGCCTGGGTGCCTCGGTTGGTTAGGTGTCCACATCTTGATTTCAGCTCAGGCCGTGATCTCAGGATCATGAGATCAAGCCCCATGTTGGGCTCCATCCTGGGCATGGGGCCGGCTTAAGATCCTCTGTCTCTCTCCCTCTGCCCCTCCTGTTTGCACATTCTCTCTTAAAAAGATTACTGAGTCTATAATCTTTTCTATTTTAATCCTTACTCCCAGTCACATTGACGTGGAGATGGGCATCCTAGCCACTCAGCCAGGGCTGGTGCTGCCCGCACCCCCATCTGAGACCTGCTGCAGAGAGGGATGTGAAGAGGCAGTGGTGACCAGAGAAGGAGCAGCTATTCCTTGCTTTCAGCTCTTTCCCAGGCTCAGGCTATTGCTCCACCCTGAGGGCATCCGCATTTAAGGCAGGACTTCTTCCCTGCCTTCCCAAGGCACCTGTATCTCTGCAGGCAGCTCTGACTTCCCTAGACAGCAGATCTGCACAGGGAGCCTCGGCCACGTGCCAGAGAATGACTGTGTTTTACTGTGTTTGAGGCTACAGAGTCCCCGGAGGAGGTGAGGTTCATGTGTTCCCACCTGCTCAGGCCTGGGTGCTCTTCCTATTCTGGTGTGAGGGAAGTGTTCCTTCTAGAAAGATTTTTAATGGTTTGTGCAAATGTAACAGACCACTCAGTGATAACTAGACTCTAAATAATTAAATCTTAACATGTTTTTGTGCTATGAATGGGACTTGCTGGTTTAAAAAATTTTTCTCATTGGATATACCATACTGAGAAATAAAATTTAGTTTGCTAAAAAAATAAAGAATTTTGAAGATTCCATCAGGAGTATTTAAGGGATGACTGCAAAGGTCCTCTATCCAATTAAGAAAGACTATACGCCAACTCGCCAACTGCATCCCTTGGATGTTTGTTTTCTCTTCCTCAGCAGCTTGCAGCGGTAAGGGTGGAAGTGAAGACAGAGTGTGGTGCCTGAGTGTCTTGGTTGGTCAGGATGGGTCTTGGGAGGAAGAGGCCTTAGATGCCCAGGCCTTGCGGGGAAGGACGCCGGGCATTCCCACAAGTGGTGATGTGGGGATAGAGGGAGGCAGTTCTTCGTAGACTTCACAAAGAATGGACAGGAACAGCTGTTGCAGATGGGGAAGGGCAAGCGTGGTGATAAGGAGTACAGGGCTGCTTCGGCGGACGTGGTCACCAACTGCCTACAGACAATGTCACCATGCATTTGGGAACTCCTGCTGCACTTGGAGAGGGCCAGAAATGTAAATTTATGGAAAGCTACCCACACTTTTCCAGTGACTTACAGTTTATAACTGTATACCTGTTTATAAAAATTATGGTTGAAAGAGAAAATAAATCCACACCTGTGAAAAAAAGGACTTTTAATCCACATAACTAAAAACGAAAAGCACTTTCTATGTAGAATACCAAAACAACAACAACAACAATGAAATCCTCAAGACTGCAGAGGTATCTCTGTGCTCTTCCAGGTCATTGCGGTTGACAATTAGGAGATTAGAGCCTTAGTGCAAGGTAAACATTATAGGTTCAAATCCCAAGCAGGGATTACTCTGTTCTCTGGCCAGGTCTCAGATCCTGTGCTTAGCTGTGCCCACCTGCTGCTCTCCCAAAATATGCCAGTGATTATACGGGTGAGAGCAGAGCTCCAGCTCACCTTCCTTGAAGCAATGAAAACTTACCTTTTATTACCAGTGGATAGAAACCTGAATTAAGTAGACTATTAATTAGATGTGTTATTCTACTATAAAGCACTTCACTTTTGAAAGAGTCATTAAATAAGACAATATTTTTCTACTTTGAGCTGTAGATGAGTTGATCAGTAACAGATTGGCTGAAATGTAAAAGAGCTGAAAATAGTATTTCTGTCATTGGTTTTCCACGCATTGATAATTTCTGCACACCATGGGCTGGTTCTCTCTGTCTGTTAATCACAACAGTTTTCCTGAGATTTCATTTTGTAATTTTTGTGAAGCATAGGACCATGTCCTTTTTAGCGCTTTTGTTTATTTTTTAAAATTTTTTCCTCGCTTGTGCGGCACTCTCTTGGTGAAATGTAGATTTATTCATATGCTCTCAGTGAATTGTCCAAAGATGAACTGGTTAGAAATGAAAAGTCTCCAATCATTAGTTGTCATGTGCCATGAACCTGATTTATAATTCTTTAATGAATTTTAAATACAAAAAAAAAGAATTTTAAATACAGATGTTTAAAAGTAATGGTATTTTAAAAAATTTAACTTTAACCAACCCACGAATTTGAGCTAAGGATGCAAATTACACAAACATTTGTCAGCCAAACATTTTGACAGCCATTTATAATATTAGTTTAAAAAAAATGAAAGAAAAAAGAAAAAGAATTAGCTTTTTTAAAATGATGAACATAAATAGGGTGAGTAAGCATAAATGAATTTTTATGCTTTCTACTTGTGAAAATGAATTTTAAAGTTTCAAAAAGTAAAATAACTTGTCCATGTTTTCAAGCATGAAGTCAGTATAATTATAGTTATGTGGAAGTAATAGACGTAAGAGCCAACATTTACTGAGCATTTGCTGTGTGGTAAGCACACAAATTATCTCATTTTAGTTCTGTAACAGCCTGGGAGGGAAGTACTATTAACGTCCTCATCGTACAAGTGATAAAACCCGAGGTCTGAAAAGACTGAGTAATTTTTGGCACAACAGGGTGGCTCAGTGGTTGAGGGTCTGCCTTTGGCTTAGGTCATGATCCCGGGGTCCTGGGATTGAGTCCCACGTCGGGCTCCCCACAGGGAGCCTGCTTCTCCCTCTGCCTATGTCTCTGCCTTTCTCTGTCTCATGAATGAATGAATGAATGAATGAATGAATGAATGAATATATGAATGAATGAATGAATGAATGAATAAATAAATAAATAAATAAATAAATAAATAAATAAATAAATAAAAAGACTGAGTAATTTTCACAAGGGCACAGAGTTGGGAGGAGACGGATTTGGCACCTGGCTTCAGAAACTTAGTGCTCCACACCATTTTAAGGTGAGAGAAACGTATTCCCTGAATCCAAGATACTGGCCTGAAAGCATCTACAAAATTAAAAAACAATCGTGTTTAAAATAAAAACAGTACATGGTGAGGGTAAATACACCGAATGCAATGCGATGAATTAAAATACGCATGATTAAAACTATCCTTCCACTGAGCCCCGCGAGAGGACATGTGGATATTTCTGGGGTGTCAGAATTTAATGCAGTCTGAAATGGTTAATTGCATCTCCAAGTAACACACAATCCTGGCTTCATTACCAATTCTGTGCCTGGGTAAGTGGCTTAACTTGCTACGGTCTGTTTTTAAAAAATTAAACATACTTATCAAAATACCAAGAGCATTTCGCTTGTGTATGTATCACACTGGCTTGTATTTGAGGTGAAGCTATAAGAAAAGACATGAAAAAATTCAACTTGCCTTTTCAGGGACAGAGAGTATGGGGGCTTCTTGAAGCCGGCATGGGGCGGGCTCCATCTGCTCTGCACCTGCTGTCTGGGCCTGCTCCTCCGGAGAGGTTTCTTCAGAAAAAGAACAGATGGGAGGGCTGGAGGTAAGTAAAAATGCCACTTTCAAACTCTTAAGAGTTCTGAGTTTCTAAATGCTTCATTCTGCAAGACATTAATCTGTTTTTTTTCTAAATGTCTTATTGAAACATAATATATTACACCCTTAACCTCATTTTAAACGCAACTGCAGCAGAGCTCTGGCACAGAAGTCATGCAAGGATCGCCTCTGAGGCGATGCCACCCAGACAGCAAGGACCGTAATCTATGGGCTGGGGAGCGGGTGCTCGCCCCGGGAAAGCCAGGCAGGGCAGGACGCGAGGCCGCCCTTCCAGTGCGCACTGACCCCCGACACCATGGCCCGTGCTTCCAGCGTGTCTGGGCCACGCCACCTGTCTCCGTGTGCAAGCAGGTGCGGCCTTGCGGGGCTGGGGCTGCGTAGGCCTTGCCGCCCCCCGGGGCCGCCCTCCTCCGCGGGCACCCCACTCTTGGGGAGGACTGGAGTCCGGAAGGGCCGTGTTCCCCGCTCACTGAGGCGCCAGCACTACCAGGAGCGACACGCTCATCTCTGGGGCCCGGGACCTACCCCGGAGGACACGCAGCGGTGCAACCACCTGAGTCCTCTCTCCACCCGGACGCTGCCCTCGGCTGCTCCTCCCTCCCAGGTGCCCGGGCCGTGGCACGTGTCCCACCTTGGGCTGAGCGGCTTCGGGGACTGGACCCAGCCTTTTTGGGGTGTCGGGACCCCAGGGATGTGGTCTCTTCAGGGTTATGGCATCCCAGAGATGGTGGGCGGGGTCTCCCTTGGGTGACGGGACCTCAGGGACCCGGGGAGGGGAGACGGGATCTCCCCGGGGGTGACAGCACCCCAGGGACAGGGTCTCCCCGGGCAGACAGGACCCCAGGGATGGGGACGAGACTCCAGGGATGGGGTCTCCCCAGGGTGATGGGACGCCTGGGATGGGGACAGGATCTCCTTGGGGTGACGGGACCCGGGAACGAGGACCGGGTCGCTCCAGGGTGACGGGAGCCCAGGGACAAGGCCGGGGTCTCCTCGGGGTGACAGGACCCGCGGATGGGGGGCGGGGAGAGGTCTTCTCTGGGTGACAGGACCAGAGGAGGGGGGCGGGGAGGGGTCCTCTTGGGGTAACGGGACCCGGGGACGAGGACGGGGTCTCTCCAGGGTGATGGGACCTCAGGGACAAGGACGGGGTCTCCCCGGGGTGACGGGACCCGAGGGCGGGGCGCGGTCTCCCCGGGGACGGGACCCCCCCGCCCCCGCTCCCGCCCCGGGGCGCCCCTCTCGCCCCCGTTCAGCCCCCGCGGCGCCCCTCGCCCGCGGCGGCCCCCGCCCGCCGGCGCGGCCCGGCCCGGCCCGCCCGGATCCCGGCTGGGAGCGGGCCCCAGGCCGCGGCGCCGCCTCTTCCGCCCTCCGCCGGCCCGCGTGCGTCAGCCTGCGCCGCCCCGCCCCGCCCGCCGCCGCCGCCCGCGCGAGGCCGCCTCAGCCTGGCCCGGGCCTCGAGCGGCGCACGGCGCAGGTCCCTCCCGCCATGGCCCTGGGAGGCGGCAGCACATGGCGGCCGCAGCGGCCATGAGCGCGCCCGCGGCCCGCCCCGGCCCCCCCTAGAGCCCGCCGCCGCCCCGGCCGCGCCACGGCCCCGCCGCCCCCGGCCCCGCCGCCCCCGGCCCCGCCGCCCCGCCGCCCCGCGCCCGCCGCCGCCGCCGCCGCCGCCGCCGCCGCCATGGGCGTGCAGGGCTTCCAGGACTACATCGAGAAGCACTGCCCGAGC
Organism: Nyctereutes procyonoides; assembly: GCF_905146905.1. Classification (NCBI taxonomy): domain Eukaryota; kingdom Metazoa; phylum Chordata; class Mammalia; order Carnivora; family Canidae; genus Nyctereutes; species Nyctereutes procyonoides. The sequence goes on along the minus strand of NW_026575146.1, from coordinate 64,871,659 downwards.
GCCGTGGTGCCGGTGGAGCTGCAGAAGCTGGCCCGGGGCAGCCTGGTGGGCGGCGGGCGGCAGCGGCCCCCGCACACGCCGCTGCGCCTGCTGGTGGACGCCGACAACTGCCTGCACCGCCTGTACGGCGGCTTCTACACCGACTGGGTGAGCGGGGGCCAGTGGAACCACATGCTCGGCTACCTGGCCGCGCTGGCCAAGGCCTGCTTCGGCGGCAACATCGAGCTCTTCGTGTTCTTCAACGGCGCGCTGGAGAAGGCGCGGCTGCACGAGTGGGTCAAGCGGCAGGGCAACGAGCGCCAGACGGCGCAGCAGATCGTCAGCCATGTCCAGAACAAGGGCACCCCGCCGCCCAAGGTCTGGTTCCTGCCGCCCGTGTGCATGGCGCACTGCATCCGCCTGGCGCTCATCCGCTTCCACGTCAAGGTGCGGCCGGGGCGGGGGGGCGGGGGGGCGGGGGGGCGGGCTGGAGGGGGGGTCAGCGGGGGCGCGGGGCCTCGGAGCGCATCCCGGCCGGGCGCGCGCTCTCCTCCCTCCCCGAGGCGGCCGGGTCGCCGGCCTCAACTTGCAGCCGACGCTCCCTCCCCGAGCGGCTGGGCTCGCGCAGCAACAGGTCTCCGCGCGGGCGAGGGGGCTGCGCGGCGCCGGGCGGGGTCCCGGGCGCGGTGCGGGCGGGGCGCGCCGCTGTCACCGCGTCCCGCCGGGCGCAGGCTGCCCGAGGCCTGCCCGGGTGGCCGCCGGCGAGGACACGGGGCTGTGTCCGGGTTCCTTCCCCCTGACGTGACGGCGTGTGCACGAGAGTTCGCACGATTGCAGGACTCGACACGATGGAATTTTGTCGGTTCTGTGACTTCAGGCCCGGGTGTGTGTGTCTGCTGGGAAAGGTGGCGCCCAGAGTCAGGGCAGAGGGCCACGACTGTGCTCGGGGAGGTCGCGGCCACTTTGGGCCGTGCACCCGAGTAATTAGAGCTGCCGTCGCCTCCGGCCGCTTCTCTGTCCCCTTGGCACCAGGCTCCTGGCCGAACGGGGGCCAAGGACAGCTTCCGGACCCAGCAGCCACTGCAGAGATAACATGTAAATCAATGACCCTCCGCTGGAGTTGTGATTGCTTGCTTCCCTGTTCCTTGCTTTTTGTTAAAAATTCGGGGGAGGGGGCTGTTTGGGTGTTCTGGCGCCTGCCACTGTGGCTTCCAACTTGTTTGCCCTTCCTTTATTTCTGCCCAAAGACTGCTTGAGCCCAAAGTTTGTGAAATTCACTCTTCCTGCCTGCCGGAGCTGAGATGGTGGTGGGTAAGCCTAAAGTGATAGCGGAAGTCCCACCCCAGTCCTGTTGCAATTGGTGACAGGGCCTCCCAGTCTGCAGGTCGTGGCGCCTGGGAGCTCGGGGATTGGCCTGTGGGCCTGGCACGGTGGCAGCCAGAGTCCCCTGGGAGTTTGGGTGAGAGCCCGGGCTCCAGGGAAGTACTTATCCACCTCCAGAAGATGTCGAGAAAGTATTCAGAGACGGAAACTAGCTCTGAAAAGGCAGGATGAGCTTTCTGGTCAGATGACTTTCAAAGGAACACTGCAAATGTTACGGAGGTTAAGCTTCAGTGTGTACACGGCCTCTGTATCTTTGGAAAGAACTGATGAATTCTTTTTTAACTGCAGAGAAGTGCTTTTATGTTGATATCTGTGCCCCTGTGAATGCGTGGCTTACCCAGAATTCTGACCAATGTGTTCGGAAACTAGATTTAGGATAATTTCTCACACTTAGGTTTCCAGACACAAGATGATGTTTTTTTTCCCCTATGGCTATTTTGCTTTAGATAAGCTTTTAACTCCTGGTGTAGAAGCATATAGTACGGTGCTAGCTGTACAGGTTAGTACAGTAATAGCTTACTTCCCTACTGATCTCTTAACCTGGCAGTTTTAAGTGCTTTTTGAGAAATGTCTAGGAAATCTAGCTACTAGAAATTTCTCAGCAGCCACACGAGAGGGCAGGAAGTTTTGGTATCATGGCCCAAAAAGAAAAAGAAAACAAAAGCTTTCCTCAAATCCTCTCCTCCTCAGTTCTGAGAAGCTTGGTCATGTACTTCTGAACGCATTGTGAGAAAAGGGTGCAGAGGAAAGTCAGCCTGAGGCAGGAGCACCAGTAGAAGCAAGAAATGACATCTTGTAAGGAAGATTAAAAACAAAAACAAAAAAAAAACCCAGCTGTAAAAATGAAACATAATTCTAGGGCCTGTCTGGAAGAATCAGGAAGACAATCTTGTGTGCTTGAGTAGCCCCTGAGGGTGGCACAGTGTTTCTTCTACAAGGATGAGTTTTGAGTTAGAAAAATTTATGTTCAGTGTTCTCTAAGGGAATGAAGCAGCATGTACTGTTTTTAAAAGATGCCCATGAAAACGGTTAAGTCTATTAAAACCTCAATGATGTGTCACCATAGACCTGTTAGAATGGCTAAAACAAGCACTACCAACAATACTAAGTGCTAGCAAGAGTGCTGAGCAGCTGGAAGCATGTCATGTGGCTGGCGGCAATGCTGGCTGGCAAGCAGTGGTAAGTGTGCGCTCACTGTGTGCTCCGGCCGTGCTGCTCCTGGGTGATTACCTGGTGAAGTTTTTGTTCACACAGGAACCGAACCATTAACAGCAGTTGTATTCGTAACAGCCAGGATGGAAGTAGCCAAAATATCCTTCAGTGGATGACTACGTAAACAAATGAGTGCATCCGTACTGTGCCGTCCTACTCCTCGTGAAAGGGAGGGTGTACGGGTATAGCACCTGACGGGATGGTGAATCTCCAAGGCTGCCCGTTATGTTGAGCAAAAGAAGCCAGGCTCAGAGGTGTGACTCTCTTTCTGTGACATTCTCGTGACCCCAGGTCAGTGGTTGCCAGAGGGCAGAGGTTGGGGGAGGGTGTGGGGATGGAGCTTTTTGGGGTATTGGAACTGTTAGGTGCTCTGATAGTGGTGCTAGGAATGTATTTTAAAACCTTAGATCTACACATCAGAAGTAAATAAAAGTTAATTTTACTGTATGATAATCAGTAGTTTTTTCCTGTAGTATTATATAAAATTGACAAAGGAATTGACGGAATTGATGTGAAATGCCACTGTGTTGTGTTGGGTCCATGAGGCACATGTCTTAGAAAAATCTACCATCTTGTCGGTCTTCTCTGGACTTCTGTAAACTGGCAGGAAGGCTTGCTTTCCTGTCAGCTTTGCTTAGAGGAATCTTCTTTGACTTTGGTAGAGGAATAATTGTAATTTTTTGGGTACAGTAGTCATTCTATTTGTTTAACCATTAGAAGTTGGCCAGTGAATTGGCTAATTTTGTTCAGGTCACTGAACTGCCTAGCCTGAGCTTGGCCTCTGCCGGTTGCTGGGAGTGTCTCCCTTTGTGTGCTTTGAGTCATCACAACCTTTGAAACTTCAGGGAGGGACTGATATGTATTTAAAAATCTTTGTGGCATTAAGTCCCTGGAGCTTCCCTGAAGGTTCCTGCCACAAGACTTGGGCCGGCGTGTGGGTTTCTGCTGAAGACCTTCAGATTTTATTTTAGCCTGTGCTCCGGCAGGTCGATTTAGGTCTCGCAAAGTGGAGCCACGCTCCTGCCTTACGTCTGCCGATGTCTGTGAGATGCGGCTGTGGCTTGAGATCTTGGGACGAGGCCGCATACCTGATGGGGCAGGGGCTGGCAGCTTCTGGGTGCCTGCCCTCGCGGGGCCATTGGCTGGCCCTGGTTTTGTGCCGTTTTTTATGGGAAGAGACAGGATTGCTGAGTAGGCGACATGCGGGGATAAGCAACCAGTAACCTTCTCAGGTGGGAAATGCTGAGCTGATGCTGAACTGAAGGCAAAGTTCAGTGGCTTTGTGTAAAAATGCCTGGGGGTGTGCCTCCCCGCACTCATGCCCAGGTCAGGTCCTGCAGGGCAGTGCCTCTCAGTGTTCTCAGGACCGTGGGAGTAGCTGGCTTCTCTCCAGGAGATGCAAAAACTAGTAGTCACACCTGTTCTCAAAGACCCAAAATTGACCAGGGAATACTTAGGTTCAAAATTGACCACATCGTCACCAAAACCAGTCATCCATTCAAAATGCTTACTTAGAATATTTATTTTCTTGCAGTGCACCCATTTTGGACTGACTGATCTCAGCCTGGTGTCTTCAAGATTCATCCATGCTGTGACATTGTGTCTGGTTCCCTCGTTTTTTAAGATTGTGTAGTATTCCATTTGATCAAATCTGGCTTATCTGTCTGTCCACGGATGCTTCGGTTGCTCCCCCTTTTGTCTGTTGTGAATAGTGAATCCCGCTGCTGTGAACGGGTGTGCTTTGTTCAAGTGCCGCTTTGGTTCTTTGGGACATACGCCCAGAAGTGGAATTGGTGGATCACATGGTAATTCCGTGTTTAATTTCTCGAGAAATTGCCATACTGTTTTCCTTGGCAGCTGCCTCCATATATTTTGTATTTTTTAAAAAAGATGTTATTATTTATTCATGAGAGACACAGAGAAACAGGCAGAAGGAGAAGCAGGCTCCCTGTAGGGAGCCTGATGTGGGACTGGATCCCGGGATCATGCCCTGAGCCGAAGGCAGATGCTCAACCCCTGAGCCAGCCAGGCATCCCCATATGTTTTGTATTATACAATACATAATATATACTACTATAATATAGCTTTAATTTTTATCATTGTGATCACACAATACATTATTCAGCAGTTTGCTTTTCTTATAAGGATGTGAAAAATCTTTCTATGTCTGTATAACTCTAATTCTTTTTGATGCCTGCATAGTGCTCCATAGTGTATCTAGCCCCCTGCAAATGGTGCACACACAAACGACATAGATTCAAGTGTGCGTGTTTTAAAAACCTTACAAGACTATACAGCCAGCATCACCAGACTTCACATTTTTCAAGTAAGCTAGAAATCCAAATTTGTATTTGACATTAACCCATTTAAAAAATGCTGTTTAAGCCAAATGAAATAGGCTGTGGGCTGGATTTTGCTCTTGAACCCCGATTTGTGATTTCAGCACTGATTTCTATGACACTCATCACCTTGTCTAAATCTCTTCCCTGTCCTTGAAGTCCAACTCATCAAAGCCAGCCTTTCTCCTTAGTCTGTCTTGTCAAACCCTTTCCAATGATCAGAGTGCTTCCGTTTCCTGGAGCTCCTGAAATAAGACTTTCCACGATGCCATGGTTCTCTGCTACCGCTCTTTCTGCGGAAAAACCCCAGCATCACCTCTTTGATATACCGCTGTCCACTTGGGCACACAGCACCTGACAGCCCCATGCCTGCCTGCAGAGATCTGGTGGGCCACTGGTGTTGGGCACTTGACACCATGTCTGCTGACCACTCAGTGCCCCCTCCCGCTGAGTGACCACTGTGTGTGCTTTATTCACCCCAGAGCAGACCCTGTGATCAGTGGGAAACGTCACTGTTAGGACTTGCAAGGCCATGTCCCCTCTGCAGCCCCACCCCGTCTGAGCTAGTCTTCATTCTGTTTCTGTTTCATCCTCTGTGCTGGGGCTGCTCTCATTCTGCTTGTCAGGTTCCCTGGTTTGAGCCTTGTCGTCGTCCTCCCTCAAGGTCTCCCTCCCTGCTACTCTAGAGGTCCCCTCCCCTAAATTTCACGACCCAGCCTGTTGGGCCCTCTGCCAACCGGGCTGTCTCCCACGTGCCCTTCCTCACTCCAGTGCGCCACCCTGTGAATTCACCAAGGAGCCAGTAGGCCTCACAAGTGCTTCTACAAACCTGTTGGTGGTATGAAACCAGATTATTGGATATTTACCAGCATTTAGAATAAATGATCTGGAATAATAAAATAGAGCAAAAGGAACACTGCTAGACTTACACTGAGGGTCCCATTTCCTTCACTGCATCGGAGCGGGGGGGTGCGGGCGGGTGGGCAGACTTGTGTCTTCATCTGACTGGGCCCCCGTGCCTGCCGCCCCACTGCAGGGACTCAGCATGCACACCTTGTTGGTGGCGCTGCCTGCAGGCTCCTCGGGTTTGTCATTCCTGCAGCGCCTTGAACAAAACCATTAATCCAAGCTCTGTACCAAGGCTCAGACCCTCCTGATCCCAGCTGCTTCCACCTGTCGGCATGGCTCCTGGCAGGACCCCATTTAGGACTTCTCAGCGCTTCAGCTATACCACGCACAGCTTCCCCACTCTGTGTTGCCCCTCCTTGTCCAGCCACTCACTCTTGGTCAGAATTTCGCTCATACTTTAAAGTCCATCTCAGGAGCTGGCTTCCTTCATGGAGCCTTTTTTGGGGTGTGTATGTGAAGATTTTATTGATTTATTTGAGAGCGAGCGTGTGCATGAGTGGGAGCAGGGGCACAGAGAGAAGTAGAAGCAGGCTCCCTGATGTGGGGCTCCATCCCAGGACCCTGGGATCATGACCGGAGCGCCCTGGGCGCCCTGCATGGAGCTGGGGGTCGTGTGCGCACAGCCTGTGCATTGCATCAAGGCTTCCTGTGCTTGGCTTGGTTATAGCTGCCTGGGTGCATCCCCAGCTGACTGAAGCTGCTTGAGGCTGGAGACTCAGTTTCCTCTTGCAGATGTATAGTATAGGCGCTGGACTTTTTAATCATATATTTGCATTGTTCAGTGTATATAGACAGATGCATTTAATTGTTTTCTTTCAACACCTGGATCAATGGCCATTGTGCAAGATTTATTTTCTCACCTTAAATTCCCGATACTATCTTTTCTGACTGGTTCCCAGTGATGATTCATCCTTCCTTTAGCAAATGTTGTATGCCTGTTATTAGCCAGGCACAGAAGAGCGAATGGAATCTTCCAAGGAACTCTTGTCTAATGCGGGCAGGGGGCTCATTCACTGAAGACTTGGCAAGTGCTGCCATCTTGAAATGGACTAGACCAATCTGAGATTCAACTCTACAAAGTCGGAAACTTAGATTTTGACGTGTTGTTTTGGAATTAGATTTCTGACAAGGATAGAATTGCTCAGAATGAGCTGAAGTATGAGGAGGTTAGTATAGTAGGCTAACTAGACACTGAGGGCAAATAATGTGGGTGTTTGCTTCACTATTTTTGTCATCTAAAATTTTTTTAAAGTTAAAGTTTAATTTGCATTTTTGTTATCATATCTACTCATTTTTTTTTTCCAAAAATTTATTTATTTTAGAGAGACAATGCATGCGTGTGGGGAGGGGCCAAGGGAGAGAGAAAGGATCTCAAGTGGACTCAGCGCTGATTGTGGAGCCTGTCCTGGGGCTCGATCCCACGACCCTGAGATTGTGACCAGAGTGGAGACCAAGAGTCGGACTCATGACTGCGCCCCCCAAGTGCCCCTCTCATTTATATTTGAATAGTGAAAGAAAATGGGTTTTATTATTGAATAAGCAATGGTGTTAAGGCGATCTATTAAAGAGATTACAGAGAAAAGACGTCTCAGCCTGTTACATGGCCAGGCAGCCACGGTCTGTGCCAGTCACGCACACTCACATCATCCTCTAAAGGAAGAGTTAAACCTCTGTCTTTTGACAAGTAGGAAGTTACCTCTTGGAGCCAAGCGCCTAGGCTTCCTTCTTAGGAAGATGGGGAGATGGGATACAACCCTCTTTTTATTATTTTCTTAATTTTATTTTTTAGGTTGGGGTAAATTAAAAATTTTTACTGTTTTAACCACTGTCAAGCATAGGGTACAGTGGCATTAAGTATAACACAGTGTTGTGCAGCCATCCCCCACTGTCCATTTCCAGAACTTTTTTGTCTTCCCATGCTGCAAGTCTGTCCCCCCTTAAACACTGACCCCGTCCCCTGCCCCTCCCAGCCCCTGGTGCCCACTGCTTACTCTGTGTCAGAGTTTCACTGCCATAGGGCCTCATGTAAGAGGAATTACACAGCATCTGTCCTTTTGTGAGCAGCTTACTTGACTTTGCTCAGTGTCCTCAGGGTGTGTCCGTGTTGCAGCAGGTGTCAGGAGTAGGCTGAGTAATAGTCCACTGTGTCCATACAGCACACGTTCTTTATCCATTCATCTGTCAATGGCCGCTTCCACCTTTTTGCTATTGTAACATTGCTATGAAAATGGGTGTGCAAACACCTGTCTAGTTCCTGCCTTCGATTCTCTCAGCACCTGGAAGTAGAACTGCTGGTTCAAAGGGTAGGTCTGTGTGTGAGACTTTGAGGATCCATAGCATCCGCACCTTGTCACCTTCCTACCCGCAGTGTATGAGGCTTTGCTTTCTCCGCATCCTCACCAGCATCTGCTTGCTTATATTTGTTTATTTTTTTGATGGTAGCCATCCTAATGGGTGCTGAATCGTATCTCATTGAGGTTTTGATTTGCATTTCCTTTATGATTAATGAAGTTGAGAATCTTCATGTGCTTCTCCTTTATTTTAAAAGAAATTATTTTTCCTTGCTTTCAAGACCACTGCAGCCAGTTCTTGTAGAATAGGCAAGGGATGCATAAGGGAAGAAGCTGTTCAGCTCTCCTTTCTTGAGGGGGAGAGAGTTCGTTTTTAGAGACTTCACTAAAATATGTCATAACTTTAAATTGCCCTTTTAAGTCAACAACAACAGTAAAAATCTTCCACCGAATTGGAGTTGATTTCCTCTGTTAGACTTGAGTGAGAGTGGGGAGCTGAGTAATCTCATCCACCCAGGACCTGGCCACTGGAGTTCAAGATCAAGGCATTATTATTATTATTTTTTTAAACAAAAGAATTTAGGTTGACTCATATCCTCTTGTGTTCAGGTTAACTTCTATCTTTTAAATCTCATAGGTGGCTTGAGGGTGTGTCACATTATTCTCTGAGCTGGTGTAAAACCGTTCTAAAGAAAAATCTCACACAGTATTTTTTTCTTGATGTCGGGAAATCTATTTATGACAACTCATAGTGTTTCAGGTCCCATATGTTGGAGAAGTATGAAGAAGCAGATCCTTTCTCATGCAGCTTTCTTAAATACAAATGGTAGCTGACTTTTATCAGTGTTTATTATTGATGAATGACTGAGCTCGTTAGCTGTCATAGCTGCCCTGTGAGGTGGGGATGGTGTTATTTTGCAGATGAAGAAGTGGAAGTGCAGAACATGTTAAAGTGGGCATTGGGTTCGCCCACCTGCCTCCAGAGACAGAGCCTTCCATCCTAGTACCTTGTCCTAGAGATCAGGAGTGACAGTGCGATGCTGTCATCGGATGGGATAGTCCCCATAGCAGTTGTCAGCATTAAATAAGTGGCCATACTTGCACAGGAAGCTTCGGGAGTTTTGGGGGCAGTGTTCCTTGTGAAAATACTGAGTTCTGATGCACCTGTCTTTTCAGTGACACTAACACACAAATGAGATAGAAGCCTGACCTGGGGTCGGGGGCGGGAACCCGCAGCGTGAAGTCCCTGAGGCTTAGTACGGTGTCCTGGCTGCTGAGGCTCTTCTGCCCCCACGGCCTGTGTTTCTGGGACCAGGTGGGTGTGGAGGCTGGCAAGGCACACTGTGCTTCCTGGGCTGATGGCGGCTCCTTTGCCGGGAGCCAGAGGTGAGGTCTCTTGGGGGGCCCCCCTGCATCTGCTGAGCAGTGGCAGCCATAGCGCATCCATGAAGGCCCAGCTCCTCTCTGGTGGCTGTGCTCTCGGCTTTTCCTTACTAAGGCCGTGCAGATTTCCAGGTTTGGCTCACTGTGGGGAAGGAGGTTTTAACCCCTGTACTACCGCTTATTGGACAATAGGTCTCAGGGCTTCATGTTTTTAGCTTGAAATAACCACCTCAGCATCCTACGTAATGGTTTTTCCTCACTTCCAAAATCAGAACTAAGAACTAGGTGTGTCCATTTCATTAGATGGCACCCAGTTAGTGCTCAGAGCTGGAGGCCAGGAGGAGCAGGGTGCTGTCTGTGGGCAGGTTAGATGGCAGGTGGGCTCCAGAGCAGAGGAGACGCTCAGAAGAGGATCAGACCCTGCTTCCCTGAAGCTTAACTGTGACGTTGAATTTTATATTTAATTAAAGACTTGCCTTACAAGTCCTGTTCTGACACAGCCTGGACCCCTTTCCTGTCCCAGCTGGACCTTGTAGCAACCCAGTCCCAGCACCCGCTCTTTGATGGGTTCCGTGGTGGTGTGCGTCTTGAGGCTTTGTCCCCAGCCCTCCGGCCAGTGGACTTTGTTCCTTGGTTTGCAGATCCGTGGTGACCCAGCTTCACCAGAGGTGGGCTCTCCTGCTGCCCGAAGCCCACGATCTGCGGAGAGATGTGTTTTCATGTAATAGGCTGTGAGACTGTGCTGTTCATGCCTGTGAATGCTGTGTTCACCTGGTGAAGTAGCTTAAAATAGTTTTCCAGCTGGTGTCTTGTAGACTGTTGAGTTTTTTCTTTTTAAAATAAACTTCTTACTGTGGAATAATTTTAGGTTTATGGAAAAGTTGCCAAGATGGTACAGAGGGTTCCCAAATACCCTTCCCTCTGCTTGCCTGCGTGCATGGTAACAGCTTGTGAGCGAGCAGTCACCAAACCAAGAAGCTTGCCCTGCTGTGGTATCATGTGTTCTTCATTCAGGCCTCATCCCTCCTTCCCCTGGGTCCTCCTAGGCTCTGCGGTGCCCTGTGGCCTTTGGGTGTCAGCTCCCTGGGCCCGTCTGGCCCTGGATAGCACCTCTGTCTCTGCCTCTTTGGTGACCTTGGCACCTTGGATTACTGAGCAGGTATTTTCTAGGTTGCCTGGTGTTTTCTCATGTTTCAGGGAGAATGCCGCGGAGGTGCAGTGCCCTTTGTCACACCGTACCATGCGGGAGTCTGTTGGCATCTGCTCTGTGACACAACTTCATCCCTTTGGTGGTTTGCTTTTTGGGAAGCGGTCCTTTTGGCCCGGCCTGGTTTGGGGGGACGGTGGGGATGAGCTTTGGTTCCTGGGAGGGATTTCACATTATGGTTGGAATTTTTGTGCGGGGCACAGTATGTTTATGTGATCATTTGTTTGGACCAGTATGGGCTTTTGTGTTTGTTTTATACTTCAGGTGGTGACCTGCTGTGATGTTCCTGATGTTGTTGCATATGGTGCTCCAGCTCTGGCGCTGGGAGTCTCAGGTGGGCTCCTGGGTCCTCACGCTCCCCTTCTTCATGTTGTGAGCACCCCTTCCTTTCTGGTATGACAGGTGCATGCTGCAGGGCCGTCTCAGAGGTCCTGCCCTAGCATCACCCATTTTTCTTAAGGGCCCTGATTCCATTTCATGGAGAATGGAATTGAGAAACCATGTCTGGGTGTGGGTGTTCTTGCTTCTGGGGTCTTCTGCATTTCAGCCCTCTTGACAGCAGGGACGTGTGCGTGTGCACGCCTGACCGTCTGTGAGATCACCTGTATGCCCGTTGGCAGGATGTCTTCATGGCTAAACCGGCCCCACAGGGTGGGTCTGACGGATGGGGAGACACTGGTGGTCTCAACACTGTCGCCTCACCCCTGTACCTTCGAGATGTACGTCCCCAGGGGAGGTCAGCGTGTGTGCAGTGCCTGCCCTCAGGAGCCAGCTTCCACTGCAGATATTGTGCTCTGGGGGTCCTTAGGGCAGTGCCCCCACCAGCTCAGAGAGGTCGGTTCAGACTCTTGTAGTTGGATCCCTACCTTTGCCAGTCTGCATGAGCCCTGGGCCCCTGATGCCCGGCGGGTTGGTTTGTGATTTGTATATGTTAGGAGGCATTCTCTGTGTGGGCCATTTGGATGTAGGGGCTTGGCCAGAGCGCACAGTCAAATGTGTCCACCAGCAGGCCTCTCGCCCTGACCTGGGTCTCGGGCTTTGTGCCTCGGCCCCACCACACTTTTGGTACCTGCCTGTCAGGAGGATCTGTTACCTCATGGTCTTAAGGCCTTGTTGCTTTTCCTCGGGTCAAGGCCTGTGGGAGAGAGTCCTGGAAATCTGATGTTGAAGGGAACTAGATGTCTCTGAACTGTACGTTTTTGGTGGGCAGGTGGGTGTCGAGCCAGACCCTGGACCTGGCGTCCCGCTTCTGTGCCCTTGGCTGGCACTCAGGGCGGGAAAGGTGAGCAGGACAGGCACAGTCCAGCCCACCTTGCCCTGAGGCCTGATGCCCGAGCCAGTGCTTGTGGCCAGCGTCTCCCGGGAGGGACGTCAGTTGGTCAGTTCTCGTGGGCAGCTGCCCGAGCCGGCTGTGCTCCGCCGGAGGGGTAAGGTGTGGTTAATCATTTGTAAATCAGAGTTGTAATGAATTAATAAGAGCTTGTTCATGTTGCTTTTTAATGCCGAGTGAACCCAGATGTTCTGAAGGACTGGGAGCTGCGGGACGGTGGGTGGAGGCTGTAGGGGAGAGCCCCAGGCCTGGTGTCCGGCCCGCAGGCCGCTGGCTTCTGTTGGGTGCATGAACCTCACTGGCTGTGCGGACAGTCCCACAATGGGCTTCCGGCGTGCTCCTTCCGTTTGGTGCTGGCCACGGGCCTGATGCCAGATTAGGCCCTAGGTTGGCCGATAGCACGCCTTGTCGTCTTTAGGAAGGAAGAGCATCCGTCCCCGGTGTGGGGACGCTGAGGTGGCCAGTGTGGGTGCTGCTTCAGCTTCTTTATTAATTTTTTTTTTGTTTAAGGAGGTTCTCATGAAGCATAACTGCACCATCCTGATACAACTGTGGTGTTTGCTTTGTCCCTGGCAGCAGCTGTGCGCGGCTCTATGTATGGGGCAATGGTCATGAACAGATGAACAAAACAGGGTTTTGTCTAAAGCTCTCTCTGTTTCTGCATAGCCCATGGGCTCTGGGCCTACCCAGCTCCCGGCGTTTGCTCACATTCCCCCGGGTGCCTGCTCTGACCTCTGATGCTCCCAGCACTGCTGCAGTGCCTTGGCTTCTTAGGCTCCATTTCCTGGAGTGAGATCACCGGGTCAAAGATCACGAATATTCACACTGTGGAAGTGTGCTGCCGATGGGATGATTGTTGTATGTTGTAGGTCTCCGAAGCCTCCCTTCAGACCTGCCACAGGAGCCCGTCCTGCCTCCGTGCTGCTCATCTCAGGCCAGTGCACCTGCTCTTCTCCTTGGGGCGGTCGTGCAGCCCGGTGACTGGCACGGGGGCACTTAAGGGGGACAGTGGCCCCGGCCCCAGCGTCTGGGACACTAACTGGTTTAATAAACTCCCACAAGATACATATCTTGAGCGTGTAGTGTCCCCGTCCTGCGCTTAATTCTGCCCCCTGCCCCCGGGATGCCTGGCTCTGAAGCAAGTGGCCACGTAGCCTCTTCTGGAACTCCTTGGAGGGGTGGGGGCAGAGGGGTCACTCACAGCTCCTCTCATTTCAGGGCTTCGGGGAGGGGGGTGGATTGTGCACATTTATGATCATGGTGCCTGGACCACAGCCAGGGATTGCTGGTGATTCAGAAACGCTGTAAGACGCTGTAAGACGTCGCTGTTGTTACAAAGTTCTGTGTCCCGAAGTTGTGGGACGCCCAGGTTGTGGGAGGCCCAGGGCTCGGGCTGGGAGAGATGGAGCTGGCCTCATTTCAGAATTTTCTTAAATTAGGGATCCCTGGGTGGCGCAGCGGTTTGGCGTGTGCCTTTGGCCCAGGGCGCTATCCTGGAGACCCGGGATCGAATCCCACGTCAGGCTCCCGGTGCATGGAGCCTGCTTCTCCCTCTGCCTGTGTCTCTGCCTCTCTCTCTCTCTCTGTGACTGTCATAAATTAAAAAAAAAAAAAAAATTTTCTTAAATTATACTTTTCTATTTTAGTGAAGGCGCAGAGTTTTTAGATTAAGGGCTGAAAGTGCGTTCTAAGAAATAGAAATAAATTGACTAAATGTTAATATTTTTCTTATGAAGTAAACCATTTTTATAAAAATATTTATCAAGAGAATGCAGTAAGTTACTTTTCCTTGAAATATGCATCTTTAAAGGGTTTGCCTTGCTTCTAAATGAGATGTCATTATAACTGACTTTCCAACCAAACACGGCAGTCCCCATCCTGTGAAGTTCAGTGAGAAACGGGAGCACTCCAAGGTGTGCCCAGCAGATGACCCTTGAACACTTGTACTTTTTGGATATGGTTTAGTTTCACATTGGGCAGCATAGTTCTAGACACTTAGGGTTAAGGGCATGTGTTTTCTGCCTTCAGGGCTCTTTGGAGAGCCAACTTTCTTTCCACTGTTAGGCAAGTCACCTGATTTAGATGGAAATTATACGTTCTCAGATACCTTATCTATTGTTAGAAACAAAGTATCTGCCAGATTTCAGTTGGTTAAATGAGTTTGGGAAACAGCAGAAGAATTGATTGTCTTCGACTTTATGTATTTTAGGAAAGTGTTTTTCAAATGCCTTTTGGTAAGTTTTGGGGAGTAGAGAGGTTCCCAGGGCCTTTTACCTTTCCACGTGTGTTGCCCCCTGCCCTTCCTTCCTGTGCTACTGTCCCCGGGACACCTGGGTCCTGGGATGACTGGGTTCTTGAGATGCTCTGGTCCCATAGTGCCCTGGTCCCTGAAACACCTGCGGCGGACCACTCACCCTGGGAGAGGCAGGACAGAGGGAGAAGTTGTGGCTTGTAGGTTTTTTGTTTTTTTTTTTTTAAGATTTTATTTATTTATTCATGAGAGACACAGAGAGAGGCAGAGACACAGGCAGAGGAAGAAGCAGGCTCCATGCAGGGAGCCCTATGTGGGACTCGATCCTGGGACTCCAGGATCACGCCCTGGGCTGAAGGCGGGCGCTAAACCGCTGAGCCACCCAGGGATCCCCATGGCTTATAGTCTTGAGCGCTAAGCAGGCAGTGAGTTCTGGCCTGGCCTGCGGTCTGCCCTGGGTCTCCGGCTGCAGCACCAGGTCTGATCCTTTGCCCAGGTTAACCATGTGACAGTGATGTTTGGGGTGAGTGTTCACCCTGACTACTCTCCCCATATGTGGAGTGTTTTAGTGTGAGTAGTAACTGGTAGATCTGTAGGTGATGGGTAATGCTTGGCTCTTCTGTAAAAAAAAAAATTAAATAAAAATCCTTCTGATTATTTTACCTATTTGGCATATTTCTACTTTGAAGAAGTTACTTGGTTTTACTAGGGTGGCTGGCTTCTGTCTCCTGCTTTGACACTTCTTTGTTTTCCCCGTGTCCCTGTTTCCTGTCCCTCATTTCCCTCAGAATACAGTTATGGTGATCAGCGGACATTGGGTATTTTTTGGCAGGGCCATTTTTGAATTTGACAAGAAATGGGCAGTTAACTGGCGGTCTTGATGGGATTATTGTCACTAACTGGGAGGCTCCTACATAGACTGCTCACGTGCGCAGTGTGCCGCACCCTTTATTATGGTTCTTGGACACTTTGGCTCTTTTGGGTGTTTCTGTGCCCAGGATTTGCAGATTCTGCACAGGGGGGTGTACGTGGGTACTGTGGCGGGCTGGCTTTGACCACATGCTCCTCTCGTTTGCACAGGTGGCGCAGAGCATTGAGGACCATCATCAGGAAGTGATCGGTTTCTGCAGAGAGAATGGTTTCCACGGCTTGGTCGCTTATGACTCCGACTACGCGCTGTGCAACATCCCTTACTACTTCAGTGCCCACGCCCTCAAGCTGAGCCGGAACGGGAAAAGTCTCACCACGAGCCAGTATCTGATGCACGAGGTCGCCAAGCAGCTGGACCTGAACCCAAACCGCTTCCCTATCTTCGCCGCTCTGTTAGGTAGGTGGGCAGTGTGAATTGGCTTCTTTTGGTAGGATTCTTTGCCGGGAACACACTGGAATTTTTGAGTCAGCGCTGGGATGCTGTGGAGAGTCCCCCTCCTTAGTGCTGCTCCTTGCCTGGTATTAGTTTTTAGTGTCGTTGATAATGTGCTTCTTCTGTTTTTAAGTATTTGTTTCCGTGTTGTTCTGTCTGGGGCGGAAGACTGATTTTGTGAATAAATTCACTAATGCTTTGGGGAAAGTGCTATTTTAAAATCACAAATGTTAAGCACATTTTCACTATGAAAATTAGACATTTAATCCTTTGGCATAAGTCATGTTCATTAGAGAAGAAAATGCTGTGAGCTCAGCGCTGCTGCAGGTTTCAGCATGTGGAGGACACTCACCACCTTGAAAGGAAACAGCAGACCTGAGCTGCGTACCTTGCCTCCAACACCTGCATTTCACATGTCTCTAGAAACTCCCTCAGAGCAGTTCTTCATGCTGGATACCTAGAAAAGAGGAAGTTTTACATATTAGTTCATTCATGTAAAAATGACTTCCTAGTAGTTATATATTCATCTATCACTTTTGTTTGCATTTTTCAGTTTTTTTCTGCCTTTTCTGTCCTGTCCTGGTCTTGTACTTGTAGCTTGGACACCCAGCACTAGTGGCTGGTTTTGTAGGAATTGTGCCCACAGGATGGATGGGCCTTGTGCAAGCTGGGCCCTCCTGGGGCTTCAGTGAGGGGCAGGGGGTGCTTGGGACATGCTGGCCCCATGTGACTGCCCCAGGGCCTCCAGATGAGTGGGATTGTACATGTTCCCCATGTGTCCTCTCTGGAGTATGTAGGATGGCAGTCCTACTGTGGGCTGATCAGGTCTTGTAAACATTCCAAAAAGTTTTACACAGTTAAAAAATACACTGAGGTAGCCATGAATTCTTGTGTATTTGGTGATGGCGTTTTAATAGGTGTTGTTCATATGGCTTTTTCTGTCCATTTTCTCAGGGAATTCTTAGGACTCAGGATTTGGAGAATTAAAACTAATTTTCTAAATATACGTTCATATTTCCAAATATCAAAATCTAGAAAGCATATTCTCTGATGTTAAAAGTGATTTTTTTTTTTTAAAGCAGGGCTATTCTGAAAAGTTTCCTGTTCATTTAAATGTTACACAAAATGACTTTGGCAGATTAAGTGACTGGAAAATCAGATGCTTGCAGCGTATTGGGATTCCCCAGCTACTGTGACATACAGGAGGGTGTTTGTTTATTGTGTTTGAGAGATGTTGAATGTATTTCTTTTTTTCTTAGATTTTTATTATTTTTTATTTTATTTTTATTCATGAGACAGAGAGAGAATGGCAGAGACACAGGCAGAGGGAGAAGCAGGCTCACTGTGGGAAGCCCCATGCAGGACTTGATCCCAGGACCCCGGGATCACACCCTGAGCCAAAGGCAGACATTCAAGCCCTGAGCCACCCAGGCATCCCTGTTGACTGTATTTCTTAGGAGATAGTCTGAACTCTGTATTTTTCTCGCTAAATTATCCTGTGAAGTCTTAAAATGAATGAAAAACAATAACATTTTGAATAGTAATGAATTTATGGCTTGGGATTTCTTTTAAAAATTTAGACAAGTTATAGGTAAACTCTTAATTGGGTGAGCATTTTTAGATTTTGTGTAAAAGTTTTAGTGTCCTTAAATGAGATGGAGTATTTTCCTTTTCCTCTTTGTGATGGGCAATGTAGCCAGAGGAGTTGTTTTGTTTTAGAGAGGGCGGGGAACATATTCAATGAGTATGTGACCCAGATTTTAACAGACGACTACTGATGTTGGAATTGGTTTCATATTTTTTCAGATAGAAGCTTTTAAAAAAAAATCTCAAGTTGCATCATGCTTCCCAGTAAAGCTATGTGCAGCCTGTGAGCCTGGGAAGGCAGTACGAAGCTCAGTAGGGCAGGGAGGACATACCTTTGCTCCTCTGGACGTCTGCGTCGAGTTCTGGCGTGTTTAGAATATTAGGATTAATTGGTTAATTACTAAGAATTCAGCTTGTTCTGCTTCCTTTTAGTAGCTAGTTAATGAATCTGCCTTCTCAGTGTGGAGGGGACTAAATCATATAAAACTCACAGTCATTCAGGACGTTGCCACTTTTAAATGGCACTGAGGGCGCGAACACATGGAGGATGTTGGTGTGCTGGCATCCACGCACTACCTGACGGGAGAGTGTTCCCCAGAATACAGCTCCTGACCAAACGCAGTTCTGATTTCTGACACAGCCCTGGTAAGAGGGCATGCAGTCGAGTGGCATTCGTGACACTGGTGTGGTCTATGCTTCATTGTCTGTGGGTGGTGGCAGGAGTGACGGAGGAGGTGTGACCCATATCATGTAACCTTGCTTAGAGAGATCCTGGCATTGGGTGGTCTGCCCCTGCTGTGGAACCTGGTTGACAGGGTGCAGCGTGGAGCCTAGGGTCTCATGAGCAGATGGAGGTTCATATCCTGGTACCCTGGCCTCGCCAGCCTG